>NW_020825213.1:0-2400000 GCF_003286155.1 Drosophila erecta | reverse complement strand
TATACTTTTGCCAATTTAAACTTTAACGTAAATCACATTTTCAAATAATCTTTCTTGCCCACTGTAATCGGTCACTTCTTGCACATATTAACTTTCAATTATCTCACTATTTTATTATCGCTTTCTTCTTTAACGAGCTTTTGCGCATGCTCAGCTTCTTACGCTTTTGCTTTGGACTCTTCAAGTCAGTCGTAAGTCGTTCTTCGTTTGTTCTAATCTGTCTCTCGCGACACTTACATTCTAAGCGCACTTAACTAATGCTGTATGTATAATAAACAAAATCGTTAATAAATTAAATAAGAATTATACAATATCGTTTGTACTAATTTGATATTAATTATTAAAAAGGGCTGTCAAACCAGTCAGTCCTCGTAACAGAAGATATATTGAAAAAGAATGAATTGTGAATAAATAGATTTAATGGTTTGTCAAGAACTTGTGTTGAACACTTTCTTAAATATGTGATAGAGTTATTTTGAACTTGACCAAGGGACAATGTAAATATTTTAAGTAGCATTGTCATGGTAGGGAGGGTAAAGACTTAGGGAATTATGAACATCCAAAATTCCCAATACTTATCAGGATCTGTAGCTTATCTTCACATGTGTCGGCGTGTATCTGTAGTATCAATGTAAAGCCATTTCTTTTATTAATCGATAGTCCAGTTTTGAATATTGTTTTTGAATAAGACGCACTTATTAAATGTAGTAGCGTTTCGTACTATCCCAAGCTAAAAGAACACCGACCTAGAGCTAGACCCGAGCATAGCAAGGGTGCGCATCCCTATCGAAGGAAGTACAAGGTCCTCTTTATTAGTAATTACCACCCACTATTAAAAGAACAGCTAATTAAAATCTATCGAACTACGTACACTACAATTTTAACATATGAACCCGATCATGAAGTCAACTGTGCGCAATGGAGTATTCCAGTAAACATTGAGCTGGCAGACCCTCCTTCCTCGAACTTCTAATAAGACCAAATAAAGTTGGGCTCCGAACATCCATCAATTCAGAAAATGTTATTGGGATGGATTGTTTCCGGGAAGTAGACTTGATAAGCATTGAATAAAGCCCAGGTGTGTAACGTTACTATCAATGAAAATATCGGTTCTCTTGACTCTCGTGTGGAACGTTTTTGGGAATTGGAACATGTTTCAGAGATAACGAAGGCTATTTATAGAGCTGAACAAGTTGCTTGTGAGCAAAACTTTAAGCAAACCATACAGAGGCTTTCGTCTGGTCGTTTTGAGGTGAAGCTGCCATTTAAGATAAATCCAAATGTTCTAAGCCTATCCTTCAGGAAAGCAAAGCGCAGATTTCCCGCTTTGGAATGCAGACTTTCAATTAATCTCGAGTTACACGAGTCAAGATATTGTTGCCACAGAAGATCGGAACTTCCAACTTATCGTGTGGAGGGAAAAATCATCACAAGCTCTTAAAACCTATTGCCTCAACACTGTCACTTACGGAACAGCCTCAGCTCTCAAGAACCTATGCTGAGTCATATCCCATAGCATCAGAGGTGATATCAAGCGACTTTTATGTTGACGATATGCTCACAGGTGCCAAAACTTTAGAAGAACTGGAGGTCATACGCAGCGACTTAAGCAAAGTTTTGAAATTAGGAGGTTTTAATCTGGCCAAATGGGCCACAAATCATCCGAGGCTTCTGGCGAATTGGGCTCCAGAGAAGTCGCTTATATTTGACTCTTCCGCTTCTAAAAAACGTTGGGTATATGGTATCTTCAGAATGATGTGTTTCATTATAGATTGGCGGATTCATTTAATTCATTGCCAACAACTAAACGCAACATTTTGTCTGTCGTATTACGTTTGTTTGATTCTTTGAAGTAGTTTTTCCCGTTGATCACAAGAGCAAAAATCTTGATTGGACTGGGATGAATCGGTGCCCATGAAGTTGCATACTAGCTGGAACCAGTTGAAACAGAAATTGCTAGAGTTAGACAAGATTTCCATACATCGATATGTCTGTTTGTCTGCTTATGAAACTGCCCAGATTCACGGATTCGCTGATGCATCCTATGCCTACGGATGTTGCATTTATGTCTGCAATACTAGTGGAACAAATAATTTGTCGCGATTGCGACTTGGTGTGTATATAGGAGTATATAGGAGTACTTGGAACTTAAAAATTTAATAATATTGATTCAAGTTGTTTTCCAAGATTGATGCAATGGTGCTTAAAATTTAGCTTTAAGTAGTTATACCCAGACTTTTTAAGTGGTCTACGCTTTTAATACAATTATTCTTATACATAATGACAGTAAATGTACATCGTTGTTTACGGCAAATGTGTAGTAGTTTACATTTTTCTGTAGAAAGGGAAGCACCTGAGAAGGCTCCCCACGAATCCAAGACTTCAAAAATGTTTACAAATTGTCCTCTGACAGTGTCGAGATTTTTTATATTTTAAAGATAATAGCATAAATTCAGCATAAATTCATACCTTTATGTTTTTATATATCTGTTCAAAATGCCAATGTTCAAAATGATGCAACGCTACCATGAATAGCACTATTTGACAGCGGAGAGCCTTGAGGGATGCCGTTGAATAAACTGTTTGTTTCGGAGGTGATGTTGTTGACTCGAACCCTGAAGGAGGTCATAAAGGGCTTTACAAAGTTATAAAGCCTTGGACCGATATCCCAGAGTTCGAGTCTACTAAGCACTGCATGTAACGCCACGCGATCGAAGGCTTTTTCGATATCAGTCGACAGGATGGAGACGTAATTTCTTGTTGAAAAAGCATTCGACACAAATGTATGTATAAGCAACAACGAATTGTTGTATACGCAACAAGGCGTCTATTGTAGAGTGTTTCTATTTGAATAATACCTGATTATGGGAGATCAAGTTATGGCGGATCTTTTTTGACTGAGGAATGCTACAGTTGGCGACTGCACGTACGGTCATCCAGGCAACTTGATGGTTCTAGCCCCTCGTTTTTCAGTTTGCTACACGAATCTCTAATTCCTGTTCAAAAATATCTCAGCACTAGAAGTCTTGTACTTTGGTAGGAAGGAGTGTAATCTGGGCTAAATACCATAGAGAGGCATATTGAAATAGGGAAGTGGTCACTACCATGAAGATTATCTAGGGTAGCCCAGCTACAACAGTGAGGTATTTGTGCAGATTTGTGCTATTTGTGTGGATATGTGGGTTTCTGAACCATTGCTGAGTAGTACCAAGCTTCTTTACGCGATGGCGCGTTTCAAGATCTTACCACGAGAATTTGAATGGGGAGATCCCCAGAATGGGCTCCCCTACCATTATAATGGGGTTATGGATCTGGTTGAAAACGTCATAAATTTGCCTAATAGAGAATCCTTGGGAGGGAATGATGTATGTGTTTATAATGGTAATTATACTACCAAGACTAAGCTGTAATGCGGAACAGAGAATGTTCGAGTTAATAATAGTGTGGCTATGCGAGATGTGTTGTTTTTTAGACATATCATATCCGGCGAGTGGTCTTTGATCAGAAGAGTAAGCTTGTTAATATTATTGAAAATACCACATATATATTTCATTGCAAAATCTTAATGGACATTATTAGTATAAAGGGATGTGTTTTATAGTTTTCAAGGGGATATCCATGGTAGAGGATCCGACTATGAGTCAAGAACCTCCGTTGAAGTATCCGAGTATTCGGTTGTGTTAGGTAGTGATGAATTGGAGTCATAAAGGGATTAAATTTTGTTGGGTTCTTGGGTAGATTGTAAAAGTTCTCGTGCTTCTAATAAGACAGCACGAGTTTTTTCGGTGATTATATTTGTTTTTTTTCGTATGAGGTAGATGGTGCTGTGGTTACCGACTGGCGTGTCTGACTGATCGGAGTGCTGGCAGAATTGCTGAGCGTTTGTTTTTGAGTTGGTTGTTGTTGTTTGTTGGGTTATTGGTGTAGCAGCATAAGAGATTGAGGAGTTGATAAGAGTTTTGGGTTTTTTGTTGTTTTTGTATAATGCGAGTTTTTCGCATATTGCATTTTTTCATTGCCTTTATTCTGAGGAGCTCCCTCTGGTAAGGTAATGTCGGCATTGAGAAGAGGAGGCCGGTGTTTTTGCAATGTATTGATGTGTGCCCTAACAGTTGGCATATTTTGCACGTCATTGGGTTGAGAATGTATTCCCTAACCTTGACGGAGTGACTATGTTAAGGCCTATGTTTTTCGTCAAAGGCGATTCATCTTGAGCTCGTCGTCGATCTATCTACTGACAGCTTTCTATCTGCTTTTAAAAAGAGCGACAACGCCACCAACTTCATTGGAGCGACCAAGGTCCTCGAAGATCTGCACGTAGCGTTTCACCGCATTCAGGATCAACTTAGAGGGTACGCGACTCAGAAAGGCGTCGAGTGGTCGTTTATTCCCCCGAGATCATCACACTTCGGAGGACTATGGGAGGCAGCCGTCAAGGCCGACAAGCATCGGGTGCTGCGAGGGGTCAGCAACGCCAAACTCACAGCAGACGTTTTATCGCGTCGCCTGGCAAAGACTCCAACGATGGAGAGGCTCTGACACCAGGACAACTACTGATCGGCCAGCCTCTTCTTACGCTGCCGCCAGAATCCGAATCAGGAGGAATCTCCAGCAAGGGCGGCTTCAGGTACTTGAAGCGGTGGCGAATCAGCAAAGGTGGTGGAGCCGCGTGGTGGCAACAACGCTTGGCGAGGATGGTAGAGCGCGTAAAATTTGATATGGCTTTGTGTGAGCAGTCGTTTGGTAAGTATAGAATCGTCAAGCTGCGTCACCGTGAATTTGAAGACAAATTGCAACCGCGGACTTTATATTGGAAAACCCCCAGCTAGGCTGCTAGATCGGGGTCGCATTTTAATAGCTTTTTACATGGAAAAAATCTCCCATTACTTTGATGTATTTAAATAATTATCATGTTAAGGCAATGCAAAATTAAAGTTTTTTACATGGTGGCAATTAATTACAAATAATATAGATTGAAAGTCCATAAACTTCTGAATTGAAGGGCATATTTTGTCAAATTTACAATACATGAGCATACGTGTGCACACATACAGTGATCGATTGTCGCTGTATGCGTACAAGAAAGCTGCTGGCTCTAGAACGCTCTCTCTCTCTGGCTCTTGAACCAAAAATTCCAGAGGGCCTGTAGTCAGCTCTAGAGCCAGCACGCAAATATCGTGTGCAAAAAAATTGTATGGCGTTACGCATCTTGTTATTCTAGTGTCTTTGGTTAAACCTTGTACCCGAGCGGGCCGTGCGCAAAGGGGAAAGAATCCCACGGACGAGTCACCTCCATAACATCCTAAGCCCATTCGAGCCGGCACGGGTAAGCTGTCGAGAACAAGGGAAGGACGACAAAGGAGCGACGCCGCGCAGCTGACAGCGAGTACTGTAGGAGTCTATCGTTGAAATAATCTGTCAATAAAGCTGTTCGACTCTAAAACTCTGTCTTTTCTTTGGTCGGGCAATCGAACAAATCATAAATTTGGTGGGACAACCAAAATCTCTGAGCATGACCCGTTGCACTTCGTAGCGAGCAGAAACAAAAAAAAAAAAACAGTGGCAAAACAGGTACGAGAGTGGAGTTTCCGTTACGACGGGCACGAAAAGCCGTTGGAATTCCTTGAGCAGGTGGAATGTTCAGCAATGACATTTTGTGGTGGACATCAACCAGATCCCACGACCGATGCCAGAACTGCTGAAGGGCAGGGTCTTAAAGTGGTTCATTGACAATAATAGGTTCTGGGAGACATGGGCAGTGCTCATTCAGAGCCTCCAGGAATTCTTCCTGCCCAGAGTCTTCATGACAAAGCGGACCAGGTCACATGCAGACCGTAGTACGACTCTTGCGGTTGTCGCAGAAAGAGACGCATCCCAGCCCTGCGTATGTTTGTTTGCCCGTACGAGTGCCGGCAGCTGGATGCCCTGATGGCCCTGGCCGACGAGTTTGAGGAGCTAGACACCGAGGCACAACACCATCGGGCGAGGGCCAGACCCGGTGCGGTGGGGGCTTGTAGTAAAACTGGCACAAGCCTGCCATAGATGCGGAAGACAGGAACACTGGGCGCGGGATTGCCGGAACCGACCGATCGGTTTTTGTTGGGTTTGCGGATGAATCGGCCAGAGAACCGTGGAGTGCTGTCCGAGATCGGGAAACGCCACGCGAACCCAGCCTTAGACCGGCAACTAGGGTTCGCAAGGTGCTGACCCTCAAAATTATTAGGCAAACTGAAGACGGAGGAAAGGCAACTGTCCACCACAGCGCTTATAGACGGAGTAAAAGGCCACGATGTACACCGGAGCCACGGCTAGTTTTATTAGCGAAGACCTGGCGAAAAAGTTGCAGGCGGCGGGAGAGGTCGTACCCACGAGGAGAGAAGTGCGGATGGCAGATGGACGGTATGAGGAGGTCACATCGCTGATCGAAGTGAATATAGCACTCGGAGAAAGGACCGCACGGATGCAGCTACTAATCCTCCACTACATAATCGACGCTCTATTGCTGGGTTGGGATTACCTAACGAGAGTAGGAGGATGTTGACGACTTCCTAAGGTCGGAGTTAGCCGGTTTAGCATAAGTGCAAGGGACATCGACAGTGGCGGTCCACAAAATCAAGAGCCAAAGATCCCATATAGCTCACCAATAGTAATGGGTAAGAAGAAGACGGTTCAATGGAGGTTGTGTGTGGATTTTCGTCAGATATACACAAGGTCCATGAAGGACGTTTACCCAATGCCGATGATAAACTACATTATCTGGACTTAGGCAGCCGTGAGGCAAGACAAGCGCACACCTAAGAATAACTCACTTCCACGTCGCAAGTTGAATACTCTAGCGACAAATTAAAGTTTAAAGTAAAGTATAAAGTAATTTATGAAATTAATTAGATATTAATATGTCCGTTACTATTACTATTACTGTTGGAGCAGTTAGAACAAAAAATACTTGTTGAAATTTGTAAACATAGGTAAGAAATGTAAACATAGCATAACAGCTTACATACGAGCTTAATTTGTAGTTGCACTCATTCGATTACTCTTCTACTGAGAAATCTTATGCTCAGAGAAAAATTTGGTATGGCACGTGTGAGCATTCGTTTTGTAAGCATATAACCGCGAAGCTACGCGAGCGGAATAAATTTGAATATAAATTGCACGGACTTCATATTGGAAAATTCCCAGCTATAGCAGCCTAGCGGAATCGCGGATTTCAGCGCAGAGTCGTCTGAATAAGGAAAGTTTTAAAAAAACATGCCAAATAGTATTCAGTGCACAAAATTAAATTAAGGTGCAGTCCACTACTTGTGTGTGTATGTTTCATATAAGTTGCGCATAAATTACCTTAAAAAATTTTTGGCATTTTGTAAATTGGAAAACCAATTAAATAACTCCTATACCAATCAAACAAATAAATGTAAACTGCCTTTGATAAAATCATCGTTTGTGGAAATTTCTGTGGAAGTCTGGAAAATTAAAAAAGCAGCTTACATAACGGTGCAATTGACTTATCGCCGCCATATATGAACGGCGATATGTCGTTAATTTTGATTCCGCTTTGTGCGGTGCATTCCCAGTTACAGAACAATTGTTTTCAACGACACATATATGCATAATGTTCCAGTAGCTCTCAAAATATACTAATTTGCAGGATCTGAGTGGGCATCTTGGAATCTATGGGATCCACATAGAAAATTTGGGAAATTTCACTTTTGCATAAAACTCAACAATTGGTGAAGTTGCTGTTAATTATTATATTCATTTAAAATAAAATTGGAATTTTAATAATTATATGGAATTTAAGGATTATTCTGAAAAACTAATGTACATTAGACATCGATGTACTAAACGCAAATAATAATTTACGAGCGTCTGTTGAGGATATGTGTGTTATCACTAAGACTTTATAACGGTCCGTAATGACCGAGAACGAATCTCAGAAAGTTAGTCAAGCCAGCGGTGGTCATCGCCATTCGTCCCTATTACCAAAGGTTCCAGGTTAAATGGAAAGCATGCTGAATTTAAAAACTTTATGAGTCTATTCGAGAGTTTAGTCCACAACGATTCATCTTTAACCAACATTGAATAATTCAACAATTTGATTTCATGTCTAAGTGAACTGTGAAAGCGTTTCAAATTTCAGACATAAATTATGAAAAGGCTCTGGCCAGTTTGAATTTATTTTTGATAATAAATGTTTGTTTTTTTTTTCGACACAATTTCACAATTATTTGACATCCCTCATATACCAAAACCTTCTGCATCAGGTTGAGATATCTTATTGATGAAATATCGGCTCTTTATGCATCATTACAGTCACTGAGAACTGAAGAGGAGATAAATAATGCCATTTTTATTCACATCGCAATGTCAAAAATAGATCATACTACCAAATGTCGATTTGAAGAGCAGCTAGATTACACTAAGTTACTGACGTGGTCCTAATCGACAATATCAGCACATAACTGCTGAGGAATCGACTAAGAATAATTAGAAGCCTACCCAACTTTCAAAATCGTCGTTTTCTTGCACAACAAAAACAGATCTCCGGATCAAGTATTCTCGGCTATTCCTGTGATTTAACGTTTCTATTTCGCCAAACACAATCGTTTGTGTATCAATTGTCTCAATTAAGAACATACAGTAAAGAAGTGCAAGGTAGCAAAATGTCGAGTTTCTACGAAGCCCCATAACACACTCCTTCACAGATACGGGGTAGAACAACAAAACCCGTTTCAGCCTCAGTATCTCAACTGCAATCACAAGACCAAGCAATAGCTTTTGATCATCATAGTCAAGCACAGCCATGCCATGTTACTAGTAGTGGTCAGTTATTCTTCCTTCTGTAGTAGTAAAGGTATGAGATCGCTTTGGACAGTTCCAATTAGCAGGAGCTCTTCTAGATTCTGTGCCGCAAGTAAATTTCATGGTGAGGATTTAGCACAGCAATATTACCACTGTTGGGAAGAATGACTCTGTAGTATGGCACAAGGTCCATACGTCGATTCACTCTGGCGTAATTCTATATAACTTTGTTATATTCTTTAAAAATTTTCCACTGATTTTTGGGTCTTAAGATCGATTTTGTAGTGACCAACTTAAACTTTACACTGCAATAACTCTTGAAGACACCCTCGCCCTAAATTATAGCAGCTTTTGTATAATCCAAAAAGTGAGAGAATTGTCTTAGACCAATCAGGACAGAATATGATCGTACGATTGCACAGTTAGGGAAAGGAAAGTTATAGCAGTGACCACTGGCATGCAGCTTCCCATAGCTTAATTCATTATCAGATAAAACTTAGTGATTCCGTCTTGTCGCAGCGCAGCGTAGCTGCCAGCGGTCTCCTAAGGTCTTATCGCTGCAGTTGCATTTCGGTGTTTTGTTTTGATTCTTGATTTTCTTTTGTATTGCAATTAATAATGAATTAAATACTCGCAGATTGACGGAACTTTTGGCATTTGAACAGGAATTTAAATTAGAACCTTTAAAATTTGACCTACAGCTCGACAATGTCAACGTGAACTTGGGCCCAACTTTACGCACATCATGGAGTGGATATTTAAGGTCGTGAGTACTACAAAACAAGAACGATTAAAAACATTATTATGAATTACCTATATAAAAATTCTACAAAATCCCACTCGAACGTCTAAATAAAATAAGATCTGCATTTGGCTAAAGATTGTATAACTATATTTGCTAATTTTATATTCAATTACTTATATCTATTTGCTTTATACTTTACTTTTATATACTTTATTTTACTCACTAAATATAAACGAAAATGAAGAGTTAGAGAATCACTAGGATAATTATGTGTAGGTTAAAATTTGTTAGTTTGTAAAAGAGATTTAATGGAACCGCTTACTAAACTGAATTTATATAAATGGAATTATAATTGAAGATGTCGGGAGCAGAACTAGCGATCTATTTAATTTCTCTAAAACATTTATACTTTTGCCAATTTAAACTTTAACGTAAATCACATTTTCAAATAATCTTTCTTGCCCACTGTAATCGGTCACTTCTTGCACATATTAACTTTCAATTATCTCACTATTTTATTATCGCTTTCTTCTTTAACGAGCTTTTGCGCATGCTCAGCTTCTTACGCTTTTGCTTTGGACTCTTCAAGTCAGTCGTAAGTCGTTCTTCGTTTTGTTCTAATCTGTCTCTCGCGACACTTACATTCTAAGCGCACTTAACTAATGCTGTATGTATAATAAACAAAATCGTTAATAAATTAAATAAGAATTATACAATATCGTTTGTACTAATTTGATATTAATTATTAAAAAGGGCTGTCAAACCAGTCAGTCCTCGTAACAGAAGATATATTGAAAAAGAATGAATTGTGAATAAATAGATTTAATGGTTTGTCGAGAACTTGTGTTGAACACTTTCTTAAATATGTGATAGAGTTATTTTGAACTTGACCAAGGGACAATGTAAATATTTTAAGTAGCATTGTCATGGTAGGGAGGGTAAAGACTTAGGGAATTATGAACATCCAAAATTCCCAATACCTATCAGGATCTGTAGCTTATCTTCACATGTGTCGGCGTGTATCTGTAGTATCAATGTAAAGCCATTTCTTTTATTAATCGATAGTCCAGTTTTGAATATTGTTTTTGAATAAGACGCACTTATTAAATGTAGTAGCGTTTCGTACTATCCCAAGCTAAAAGAACACCGACCTACGGCGAGCTAGACCCGAGCATAGCAAGAGTGCGCATCCCTATCGAAGGAAGTACAAGGTCCTCTTTATTAGTAATTACCACCCACTATTAAAAGAACAGCTAATTAAAATCTATCGAACTACGTACACTACAATTTCAACATATGAACCCGATCATGAAGTCAACTGTGCGCAATGGAGTATTCCAGTAAACATTGAGCTGGCAGACCCTCCTTCTTCGAACTTCTAATAAGACCAAATAAAGTTGGGCTCCGAACATCCATCAATTCAGAAAATGTTATTGGGATGTATTGTTTCCGGGAAGTAGACTTGATAAGCATTGAATAAAGCCCAGGTGTGTAACGTTACTATCAATGAAAATATCGGTTCTCTTGACTCTCGTGTGGAACGTTTTTGGGAATTGGAACATGTTTCAGAGATAACGAAGGCTATTTATAGAGCTGAACAAGTTGCTTGTGAGCAAAACTTTAAGCAAACCATACAGAGGCTTTCGTCTGGTCGTTTTGAGGTGAAGCTGCCATTTAAGATAAATCCAAATGTTCTAAGCCTATCCTTCGGAAAAGCAAAGCGCAGATTTCCCGCTTTGGAATGCAGACTTTCAATTAATCTCGAGTTACACGAGTCAAGATATTGTTGCCACAGAAGATCGGAACTTCCAACTTATCGTGTGGAGGGAAAAATCATCCCAAGCTCTTAAAACCTATCGCCTCAACACTGTCACTTACGGAACAGCCTCAGCTCTCAAAAACCTATGCTGAGTCATATCCCATAGCATTAGAGGTTTTAATCTGGCCAAATGGGCCACAAATCATCCGAGGCTTCTCGGATGCAGCTCATCTTCTTGCCAAGTTATGGGCTCAAGTTGCTTTGTTGCTGAACAACGCTAAGTTGGAAAGCATTAATTTCTCACACGTGACAAAAAGTCACATTTTATTGGTTAAAAAGTGATCCATCCACACTAGCAACATTCGTTTCAAATAGGGTGTCTGAAATCCAAGAGCTCTCGGAGAATGTTGTCTGGCGGCATGTGCCAACAAAAGGGAATCCAGCTGATCCAGCTAATAAGCATATCTGGCTTTTCAACGCTCGAGTAGCATGCACAAAGATGGTCCGTGGATGTGTCCACTATTTTCGGTATAAGCCTTTTCTGCTTGATCTGATATTGGGAAATTTGCCCGCCGATCGGGTCAAGAAAGCTCTCCATTTTTGGTCTGTGGAGTGGATTTCTGCGATCCATTTTATGTCTCGTTGAAGCTTCGTGGAAAGCCCTCCATTAAGACCTATGTGGCTTTCTTCGTGTGTTTATCGTCAAAGGCGATTCATCTTAAGCATCTACTGACAGCTTTCTATCTGTTTTTAAAAGGTTCGTCGAAAGGAGAGGTATGGAGAAGGTATTGAGAAGGAGACAACGCCACCAACTTCGTTGGAGCGACCAAGGTCCTCGAAGATATGCACGTAGCGTTTCACCGCAATCAGGATCAACTTAGAGGGTACGCGACTCAGAAAGGCGTCGAGTGGTCGTTCATTCCCCCGAGATCACCACACTTCGGTGGACAAGCATCGGAAGCCGCGAGGGGTCAGCAACGCCAAACTCACAGCAGACGAATTGAGTACCCACCTGGTAAAGGTAGAGGCTCTGCTCAATACTCGTTCTATCGCGTCGCCTGGCAACGACCCCAACGATAGAGAGGCTCCGACACCATGACACCTGCTGATCGGCCAGCCTCTTCTTACGCTGCCGCCAAAATCCGAATCTGGAGGCTTCAGGTACTTGAAGCGGTGGCGAATGCTGTCCGCTATAAGGAACAGCAGAGCTGGTCCATGGATTACCTGTTGGTTGTTTAGTGCTGGTTCACGAGGACAACCTCCCTCCACAACGGTGTGGAGCCAGCACAAAAAAATCGTGTGCAAAAAACTCGTATGGCGTTAGGCATCTTGTTATTCTAGTGTTTTGGTTGAACCTTGTAAGGGAAAGAATCGCATCTCGACACAGTCAAATAGAATACGCGAGGAGCTAGACGCCGGAGTCGACAGAAGATCCGCGAGTGAGAGAAAGTGATAGACTCGCACCCGTCGACAAGTTAACGGTCAATGAGAGCGCGCAGGATACAAAAGGACGATCTCTGCAAAGTGAAGAACCTGGCACGATCAGAAGAGTGGAGTCATTGCTTGGCAAAGGTGGTTCGGGGAAGGGCGTTTACCCACGGACGAGACACCTCCCCACCATAACATCCTAACCCCATTCGAGCCGACACGGGTAAGCTGTCGAGAACAAGGGAAGGACGACGAAGAAGCGACGCCGCGCAGCCAACAGGGAGTACTGTAGGAGTCTATCCTTGAAATAGTCTGTCAATAAAGCTGTTCGAATCTAAAACTCTGTCTTCTTTTTGGTCGGGCAATCGAATAAATCATAAATTTGGTGGGTCGAACATAAATTTTGGGGGGAGAAACTTTCCGTAGCAATCGTAGAGAGGGAGCGGACTTCTCGGAGGAGGATGTTGACGACTTCCTAAGGTCGGAGTTAGCCGGTTTAGCAAAAGTGCAAGGGACATCGACATGGCGGTGCACAAAATCACAATGAAGGACGATCAACCGGTCAAGCAGCGATATTACCCGAAGAACCCGAAGATGCAGGTGGTATGCAACGCCAAGGTCGACGAATTGTTACAGAAAGGTTACATCGAGCCTACAGCTCACCAATAGTAATGGGTAAAAGAAGACGGTTCAATGTAGGTGTGTGTGGATTTGCTCCAGATAAACACAAGGACCGTTAAGGACGCGTACCTGGTGCCTCTTTCAGTGGAAAGTGATGGTATTCAGACTGCACCCCGCGTCGGCAACGTTTTAACGGGCGTCGGACCAGGTGATAGGACCCAAGATGATGCCACACGCTTTCGCATATCAGGACGATATCATAGTGATCGGACGGACACTACAAGAGTATATGCGCAACTTGAAAGAGGTTTTCCGCAGGCTGCGGGCGGAAAACCTGAAAGTAAATGCGGATAAGTGCAAATTCTGTTGGAAAGAGCTACAATACTTGGGTCATTGCGTGACAGATCAAGGTATTGGATTGGTTCCGGAGAAGGTAGGGGCGATAGCGCAGCTGAAGCCGTGCGACGTGGACGGACGCTCAACAAGAAGCATTCGAGGCAGACGGACGCCACCGACTATGGGCTTGGCGCTATCCTCACAAGAACCACGACATGCCGTCGGCATGAGTTAAGTATATGGCTTATTGAAACATCACCTTCGCAAAACGGACAATTTGGTATATAGTTTGGGTTTAGGTTATTTTTGGGTTGGGTTATTTTTGTGTGTCCTAGTCAAAGTCGTATTATTTTTATTTGGTCTGGTATAATTTGGGTGGGATTTATTAGGATAATCGCATGTGTGATTTATTGGTACGAATTGATTGATTGGTACCATTGGCTGCAGTGTATAATGTTTCCTTTTTGTTTCGTCGCTAATTCCTTTTTAAGATGTGTTTTTATATCTGTGTTGTGTATGTTTCGGGTAAGGGTAAGTGGCATATTCCCTGCTGATTTTGCAGGTTGGTCATCTAATTCGTTTCCTTTTATTCCTGTATGTCCAGGGAACCACATTATTTTTATTTTGGGAGCATGTTGGGTTGAAAGTCATCTAATTCTGTTTGGGTAATAGCTGCTGTTATTTGAGTTTTGGATTGGATCTATTGCTGATAGGAAGTCGGAACAGATAATGAATTTGCCTTTTCGGTTTTTAATAAGTTTAATTGCTTCTAGAATAGCGATTGTTTCTGAGGTGGGGACGGATGAAAATGGGGGCAGAATGCCGTATTTTAAAATCCTTGTTTACGTTGTGACGGCGAATATTTCGGAGCAGTTAATTTTTGACCCGTCAGTGAATAGAAAGTATGAGGTTTGAGATTATTTTTTGTGAGTTCGTACAGTTTTCGGTATGTTTCTGGCGCTGTTTCTTATGGGCTTGGAGTGATCTAGGCTAATTTTGCTAGTCTGATCTATTATTGGTAGTTCTTTCTTTTCATATGTTTTAAGTTAGACAAACTTGTGAACTGGCGTGTTTTTGGAAAAAATACGGGTTTGAGATATTTTGGCTGTTTGAAGGTCTCGTTTCATTTTTAAGGAGGGAATATTTGCTTCTTAGAGTAAGTTGTCTATTGGGGTGGAGCGATAGGCTCCGTGGGCTAGACGGATTGCGGAGTTGAACGGTGTTTTTGCAATTAAATTTTAGACTGGATAGATATATTTATAGATATACATATATGATATGATGATTTATAGTTTATTGTGGAGTTAAGCTAGAAGTGCATTTATGTGTGTGTTCCATTTATATTTCTTGATATACCTAGAATTTTTAAGGAAGTAACGGTAGGAATTTGTACGTTAACGGAGCTTATTCTGCAACTACAGTTATGTTTTTACCAAATGTCGCGGTGTTGGCATTTGGATAGGGATAGCAATGCCCCTGAGTAGGAGCCAATTCGCGATATTGTTTAAGGGGTTTTCCAGTCTGTATTTATGTTTTTATTGAAATTTTATTTCTTTGTGAAGGATGCTGGGAAATTTATTGAAAGCTGTGGGTGAACCTTGGGGGATTCCATTGAATAGGTTCGATGTATGCGGACCGACGCAATTATTTTCCTGTTAATCATGAAGTTTTTATGTAGTTGATTATTTTTGAACCTGTTTTCCATTTCTGCAGTTGATGGGTTATTGAGTGCACACCTACTCGATCGAAGTCTATTGAAAAATCAAGAGTGACTTGGGAGGTGTGCGTTTTTGACTTCGTTATAAGATAGTTTACATAGAGTAGACTTGCCTTTTTTAAATCCGAATTGGTTTTCGTTAAGTAGGTTGTTATGTGTCACAAACCACCAGAGTCTTTTAACTATGATTTTATCTAGCGTTATCTGCTGTATAGCAACAATTGAGGGAAATGGGACGGTAAGATAAAGTTTTAGATTTGTCGGTGATCGGCTTGAGGATTATCATCCCAATCTTAGACTTTCTATGAAAAGTTTTGTTATTCTGTATTTTAGCTATATTCTGTATTGAGCTATTTTTTTTTATCCTTTGATATGAGACTCTGATAAGTCCTGGAGCAGTTCCTTTTAATGTTTTAGGGCTGATATAAGTTTAAGGTATGTTATGTTTTCTTCTATGGTTTGGGCAGTTGGAGAGGGGGTGTAGTTTTGTAAGTTGTTTCTATATTTATCTCTGTAAAGTTCCAGTCGCCGGAGAGGTCAGAAAAGTGTTTCGCAAATATGTTAGCAATTTCGTTGCCAGCTTTTGTTGTCTCATTGTTTTCCGGGTTTGAGGCTTATGTTGTCTCATTTTGAGGTGGCATGAATTTGTTTTACTGGCTTTAATCCGCATAGGCGTCTTATAATAAATATCTCCCTTCCGCCTTTTTGCTCTTTATTCAATGCTTTATAAAAAGTGTTACAGTGATCGGATTTAGATCAAATATGCGCCGTTTTGTTCGATAATCTGTTTCCATCTAGACGGCAACTTCATAATACCTCCCTCCCATAATACCTCCCCCTCCTTATTTGCGAAGAACTCGGACAGCCACTTTTCACAAGCCTCTTTTGAGTTCAACTTTACACCACCAAGGGCATTCGCTATGGACAGGAACAGGTGGTAATCACTTGGCGCTATGTCCGGGCTATATGGTGGATGCGATAAAACCTCCCATCCGAGCTCCCGTAGCTCCTGACGAGTCATCAACGAAGTGTGTGGTCTGGCGTTGTCCTGGTGGAACACTACACCCTTTCTGTTGGCCAATTCTGGACGCTTCTGGTCGATCGCCTGCTTCAAGCGGTCCAGTTGTTCGCAGTAGATGGTAGAATTAAGCGTCTGGCCATATGGGAGCAGCTCATAGTGGATGATTCCCTTCCAATCCCACCAAACACACAGCAAAACCTTCCTGGCCGTCAATCCCGGCTTGGCCACTGTTTGGGACGATTCACCGGCCTTCGACCACGACCGTTTTCGCTTGATATTGTCGTATGTGATCCATTTTTCGTCGCCAGTCACCATCCGCTTCAAGAATGGGTCGAGTTCAGCAGCATATCGCAGGCGTTGATTCGGTCCAGAAGGTTTTTTTGCGTCAAATCATGCGACACCCAAACATCAAGCTTTTTTTTTGTATCCAGCCTTCTGCAGATGGTTTAAAATGGTTTGGTGACTAACTCCCATCTCCTGGGCGATGTCACGAGATGCCACATGCCGGTCTAACTCGATGTATTCCATGATTTGATCGGTATTTGTCGTCACAGGTCTTCCGCCGGCTGGCTTATCCATGGTGTCGTTTTCACCGGCTCTGAATCGTCGAAACCATTCCTCCGCGGTTCGAAGTGATAGAGTACCATTCCCCAAAACAACATTAATCTCACGGAACGTTTCTCTAGCGGATTTGCCTTTAACGAAGGAAAACTTTAAATAGCGCGAATTTCGGCGTTAGTGAACTCCATGTTTACACGTCTATAACTGTTGAACGCAATATCCAAACTAATCATGCATAGCGTCGTTTTGTAGGTCAAGACCTTTCAAATTATGTATAGTATTGCCAGATACGAGCTCTGTAGCGCTTTGTACATAGCCGCGAAATTCAAAAGACAAAAATGCGGAAGGGAGATATTTGCCAAACTAAGCTGTGATCTTTTTTTGTTCGAGGAAGGCTGGGCATGATTTGTTTACCGGACTGTGGTTGTGCTGGTCGTTGACATCATTTCTGCAGTTAATGCAGTCATTTGTATTTGTGCATTCGCAGTTGTCGGTGGTGTGATCAGCTGAGGAACAGTTGAAACTAAGTTTTGGGCTTTTACATGCTTTTGTGATTTGTCCAAGTCGGTGGCAATTACCCCTTAAAATTTAAGAGGTAAGGTGTATGGTCGAACCTTAGCACTCCCGTAGGAATTCTCAGGGTAGCTGGGAGGCTTGTGGTATCAAAGGTAAACCTTATCAGACCAGTTTACGATGGTTTATTGTCAGGAAACCTGAGTATCTTCTCTTCACTTTAATGACTTTTTGGGGAGCAAGTTCCCTTAGTATTTCGTCTTCCGGGATGCCTCGTTGGTCGTTTGAATAAACTACGCCTTGGGTGGAGTTCAATCTGTTGTGCTAGGATACATTTACTGAAAAATCATGGAACGTCTTCGTTTTCATTTACCTTGCTGCTTGGTAAAGCCCTTTAGTTTTTAATAGTATTGTCCCAGCGCGAGTTTTTTGGCAAGTCTATTACATTTTTTTTTTATCACGAATGGTGAAACTTTGTCAAAACTTTCCCCATCTGTTCTGCTTATTACGATAAATTTCGGTGCGTAAATTGTGGGTTGGTTGCACTGTGCCGAGTAGTTCAAGTCCGGCGGTCGATTCATTGCAGCAGTCTCACTTTTGCAACGGTTTATGTGTAGAATTTGTTTTTGCTTTCTTCTGAAGATTTCTTTTGATTCTTGTTTGTTTTTTGATACGATTTTGGTTGATGCAGTCACTTGGGTTGCGATGCGAAGAGCTCGTCTCATCTCCGCAGTGGGTAAACGTCTACTGCTTATTCTTTTTTTAAGAAGTTATTTTTTTTCGTAAGATAAAATCGTCGCTCGAATTAGCTACCACTTACATATGAACTTTACATATCAACTTTTATTGAATATTTATTTTTTATAATATATAGAGTAGAACCTAACTTAATTATTATTATAGCGCTGGTTGCAGGGCCTATGGCTATGTTGGTTGACAATTGCACTGTATCTTAATCTTAATCATATTGGGTAATGGGCTTAATTATTTATATGTTTATTATGTAACTTTGTATTTTTATTTTTTTTAGATTTTATGGTATAATTCTGTTTTTTGAGAAAGAGAAGGATTTTTTGTACATAAGTACATAAGCAGTCTGGACTTCAAAGATGGATACTGGCAGATTCCGTTGGAAGCGGGAAACCGGCAGTATACGGCATATACGGTGCCGGGAAAGGGCCTGTTTCAGTAGAAAGTGATGCCATTCGGACTGCACTCCGCGTCGGCAACGTTTTAACGGGCGTTAGACCAGGTGATAGTACCCGAGATGAGAGGAGAGGCAGCGCGTCATGGCCGAGAACCACGACATGCCGTCGGCAGGACTCTTAGGAAGTCGGAAGACGATTGCGAGCGTGAAATATGGGGAATTTGAACTGTTTTGTTGGCATACACCTTAACAATTATTTAGGCAAAGTGGGTGTATAGCCAAAAAGAATTTTTTTTTACTCAATATATTCTTCAGTATCTGTTTTAACGTTAAAAAATTAGTTTGCATGTTCAAATTCGCACGACAACAATTCAGTGACTTCTCGCGGAAGAGGAAGTCGCTTATGTTTTTGAATGCTACTGCCTTAATTTAGAGGTGATATCATGGGATCCGAAATTTTCAACCCTCTGTGAAACACAACAGTAAGAGGAATTCAACTTTGCTTGAATTTCCAAGTAAGTTCCATAAGTGACTTTAATTAATTTCAAAAATTCTGTCGTCGATGTGCCCACAAAGCGTGCGCCACACACTTCTATTAGGACCGCATTGCTAATAGAGAGGTTGCTACCGAAAAATTAAGTTTTTGCGAAAAGGCGCAAAAAGTAGCAAAGTTTGACTATATGTTTGAATAGGGAATTAATCAATCTACATTATGAGCTAACACTCAACAAATTTCAACAATTTCTTAAAACTGTATATAAAGTTGAAATTTTATTTTAAAATAATATTTTTAAATAAATACTCAAATTGTTAAGTTTACACGCACATAATAAGCAACATATTAGTAAAAACACATTTGAAGAATAAGTACTCATTTCAAATTGGATGGGTTTAGGCCTTGTGGTTGAAGAGATATTTAGTAGCCACTAAGATGTAAAATGATGAGATGTAAAACTACCCACAATTCCGGGTGCAGGTGAGCGGCCTAGCAACAGCGAAGACGGCTGGAACGCGAGAGGAGTCAAGGGCAGCGAGGTCAAACGGGGAATAATTTTCTTGGACCCGAGCAAAGCGGAGTGACCGTGAAATAACGGTACCGCGCTGCGCCTTGGACTCAAGCCGGCCAAGGGCGCAGAGGTCGAGCGTGGTGTGGTCTTTGGACAAGCACAAAGAGGACGCACAGTGAACTAACTACCCGAGCGGGCCGTGCGCAAAACGGGAAGGAACGGGATTCCTGCGGCCTATAAAGGAGAAGGCGCAAGCGCAGCTCGACACAGTCAGTTAGAACACGCGAAGAGCTTTACCCCGGAGTCGACAGAAGATCCGCGAGTGAGAGAAAGTGATAGACTCGCACCCGTCGACAAGTTAACGGTCAATGAGAGCGCGCATTATACTAAAGGACGATCTCAGCAAAGTGAAGAACCTGGCACGATCAGAAGAGTGCCTGGCAAAGTTGGTTCGGGGAAGGGCGTTGGCTTTACCCACGGACGAGACACCTCCCCACCATAACATCCTAAGCCCTTTGGAGCCGGCACGGATAAGCTATCGAGAGCAAGGGAAGGACGACGAAGGACCCACGCCGCGTATTAAGGGCAGCAGTGATAAAGAGGCCGGCCCTTCGAACGACACTTTGTAAATCCATACAGAGGGAGTATGGCTTCTAGGACTTCAAGCCACTAACAATTTGGAGTTCTCGCTACTAACCCCCCGAATAAAAACGTCTGAGGCCCCATCCCTGTAGGTCTCAGTAAGGGCGTTAGTTACTTCGGGGCTCTGATTCCCATTCTTCAGACGATTTAAAATCAGAGAGAAGCGATCGTTCACTTCCACATATTACTTGTCCAGGGTTTTTTCGCCCTGAGTCATCTGACTCAGCTGGTGTCTCTCTTGGTGCAAGTCTCTCTTGTCTGCATAATGCAAAGCAAGAACACGCTTCTTCCCTCCAATCGTCGTCCTGCACACTATAAGCTAATAGTGCCATATAGACGTTATCCCTTATCTTTTGTCTGAGATGCAAGACGATCGCTCGGTACAAGGGCTTGTCCCTTATGACTTCATACTCGCTTAGGACTGATTGAGCCCTTTTCACGCAAGGGAGATAACACTCCTAATGGCCCTCAAACGGTTAAAGATCCTTCACGGAGTCAAGGAGAATAGCAACTATCGAGAGCTAACAACGTAGTTGCGTACTTCCTTTCTAAGGTAAGCACTATGTCGCTAATTTGTTACGTACGCCGCATTCGTGGATTCATAAGACTTAGCAGATTCGCAAATAAAATCAGCCAGAATCTAAAATATTAGTAAAATTTAATTTAATTTAAACATTTCCAATCTGCTTAAAATATGCGCATTTGTAGCTAATAACCTTAAGCTCTTCATTTAGTCCCTAATTTGTTTAATACAACAAATTTATTAAATTTGTGATATTGGCCGTCGATGAACAATTACGAAAAGTGGTGAAATTCACATATAAACAGACAGTGAAAAGAATACACATGCAGACAGATGGATCTGGCAGGCATGGACTCGGTGTCATTGGGGGCACTCAAGCTCTCGGTGCGACTGGAGGCGCAGATCACCCTTGTGCTAGTGGAGGCACATATAACCCTGCTGCCATCGGAGGCACGCATGGACTCGGCGCGACCTTTGGCGCCCATAAACCTGGTGTCATTGAAGGCACACACATCCCTGGTGTCATTGAAGGCACACACATTGGGGGCACTCAAGATCTTCAGGCTACTGGAAACGCAGATCACCGTAGTGCCAGTGGAGGCACATACATCCCAGATGCAATTAGAGGCAAGCATGGACTCGGCGCGACCTTTGGCGCCCACAAACCTGGTGCCATGGGGGGCACTCAAGATCTTCGCGCTACTAGAGGAAGACGTGGTTTCGGATCTGCTGGAGAATAATCTGGAAATCAACCCTTTAGAAGTATCGGTATGTACAGGCATGATAATATTGGTGGTGATAAGTTGAACGGTAACTATAATGGAAATATGTATGAGAATCAACACTCTCAAAATATAAACCCACGAAAATTGATTGATTTGCCAGAATTTGATGGCAATGCAGAAACATGGCCTGTGTTCTCAACAATGTTTTGGAAATCATCAAATGCATATAGGTATTCACAATAAGAGAACCTTATGAGGTTGCAAAAGAGTCTAAAAGGGGGCGCAAGAGAAGAAGTTAAGGGCCTATTAATTAATCCTGTTAATGTAGGATTTATTATGGAGCGACTAAAGCTTACATATGGAAGGCCAGAGATGTTAATTAGTAGTCAGATGAACATGGTCCATAATCTAGCACCCGTAACAGAGAATAATTTAGAAAAGCTAGTTTTATTCGCTTCGAAGGTAGATAATATAGTAATTTTCTTGAAATCGGCGAATGCTTCCCAACATTTACAAAATCCGTCGTTGATAGAAAGCTTAAAAGGAAAGATGCCAATTAGCAAACGTATTCAATGGATAGATACTGCCATATCCCAATTTGGACGATTTCAGCCGTTGGTTAAGTAGGTTAAGTATAGGTTAAGTGTATAGCAAGGCCCACAGTTACAGGTCCAATAAATAATAAAACTCCAAAGTGTGAATATAAAGGTCCGCAAAAGTCTGTTCTTCATTCCACTAAAAGAGAACAAGGTCAGAATAAAGAGGAATGCATTACATGTCACGGTGAACATTATTTATATAGATGTGAGCACTATTTAAAGGCTGATGAGAAAGAAAAATGGAAAATCGTTAAGGATCTGCGATTGTGCTATGGCTGCTTACGGAAAGGACACACTCTGTCAATTTGCAAATACAAACGAGACTGTAAGAAAAATGGATGTAAGAAGCAGCACCATGTATCATTACACCCAGATGATTCCCAAGTAAAAGGAGAGAAAATTTAACAGAAAGAGGCTATGATCAATACGATTAATCCGAAAACCCAAAAATTGTTGTTTAAGGTTTTGGCCGTAAAAATTATGGGTCCAAACAACAATATAATTCAAACGTACGGATTTCTAGACGAAGGATCATCTGCTTCATTGATAAACGAAAACTTAGCAGATATGTTGGGCGTACGGGAACCAAAATGAAGGTTGACTTTGAATTAGATAGAAAATCACGCAAAAGAGTTTTTATCAATGGAATGAATTTTCGCATTAGAGCTTCTGGAGCGGATAAAAAATGGCTACGTATAACCGGAAATTCTGTACCTAAATTAGATTTACCATTGCAGTCAGTAGAAATTGGGAAACTTACAAAAAAGTACACACCGCTACGAAATTTGCCAACAAGCGGATATTCAGATGCGGATCCAAAAATTCTAATTCGAATTAATAATTGTCATTTGCAAATATCAAAAGTATATATTTACTTTTTTTTATAATCTAGTTGAAGCCAAAACGCCATTGAGTTGGCTTGTGTATGGCTCGAACGGAGAAAAACAGGAGGACTTATCTCGATTATCAGTGGTCCTACATGCGTGTCCAAAAGAAGATAACTCAGATGAAGATATTAAAAAAAATGATTGAAGAATACTTCACAACGGAGAACTTTGGAGTAATGATACCGAAAAAGCCATTGGAATCGGCGGATATTTCCAGAACGAGGGATATTTTGAAAAATACAACAAAAAAAATTAGAACGAGGTTATGAGACTGGTCTACTTTGGAAGAATGATGCGATTAAATTGCCGAATAGCTACAACATGGCTCTTCAAAGGATGCTCGGAGTAGAAAACAAAATGAAAACATTAGGAAAGATGGACGAATATGACAATGTCATTATGGACTTCGTCAAAAAAGGGTACGCTGTTAAAATGTCAAAAAAAGAAGCACGCCTCATTGGACTTAGGACCTGGTATTTACCCCACTTTGGCGTCATTAATGTTAAAAAACCCAAGAAAATGAGATTGGTTTTCGATGCAGCTGCAACAATCGATAGTGTTTCCCTAAATACCATGATATTAAAAGGACCTAATGAAAACCCGCCATTGACTTCGATTCTTTTTAAATTCCGCCAAGGGAAATTTGCCGTATGTGCTGATATAAAGGAAATGCTTTGTCAGGTACAACATATGAAATATGCAGGTTGAAACATATAAGATGACAGTCCTTCTATTTGGAGCAGCATTCTCTCCCTGTTGTGCACAATACGTAAAGAATATCAACGCACAAAATGCTGAATGTTTCAAGGAAGAAGTTATGCCATTCAGACGAAGCATTATGTAGATGACTACGTTGCTAGTTTTGAGTCCGAGAAAGAAGTACTGGAGATCAGTCAGGAAGTCAAGAGAGTACGCAGGATGGGAAAATTTGAGGTCAGAGGCTTTGTATCTAATTCCAAGCAAATACAAGAATTGTTAAATGATACAAAAGAAAACAGCGCGGTGGAACAAACCGTTCACATGAGTTGCGATTCCACAGATAAAATTTTGGGAATGTATTGGGATAGTAAGTCTGACAATTTTGTTTTCGATCTCAAATTGAACAGTGTCGACAAAAAGTTGCTGAAAAGGATACTTGGCCGACGATGGAGTACATTTCAATAGCAGATGATAGTATTGAGAGGCGTAAGATCACAATGACTGTAAAAACTAACCAATGTGTAGATATCAGTAGATTCTCGGGCTATCTAAGGTTGAATCGTGTGATGGGTTTTGAGGATGGGTTTTGAGATTTCCTTACAACTGTCGGAAGGAGATTCAACACAGAGGTAAAGGAGAATTGTCTGCAAATTAGTTAATTCTGGCTGAATCAAAATTGTGTAGAATGGTTCAAAAGCAAGTATTCGCGAATGAGGTATCTGACTTACAAAGATTAGAATCAGTTTCTAAGAGCAGTTCGATTTACAAGCTTTCTCCAAACTAAATGCATGTGGAGTATTAGTTGTGGCGGGAAGAATTGACTATGATATCGCTATACCAGAAACACAACGTCAACCAATAATATTAGCAGCCCGATATAGCTTCACTGAACTTATTGTGAAATGGTTTCATGAAATCTATCATCATCAAAACGATCATAAATCTTCGAAAAGCTGTTGCTCGAGTCAAAGTCAATTTGTCAATATTGCAAAAATCGCAATGCCAAGCCAATCGTTCCTTTAATGGGTCAATTACCAAAGGAGAGAGTAACACCGTATCAACGACCTTTTACCTATTTTGTCGTAGCAGACAACGAATTAAAGCATGTTAAAGATCTTTTTGACTGGAATTACATTAAATCAGAAATGTCCAATAAAGGAATCGACTGGCAGTTCAATTGCCCTTCTAAGCCCAGTTCAGGTGGATGCTGGGAACGCTTGGTAAGATCAACCAAAAGAGTTCTGAGCGCAACGCTCAAGGAGAAATCACCACATGTTGAAACGCTAAGAAGCTTACTTATTGAGGCTGAAAATATAATACTCAATCGCCAGGGGATGTTAACAATTTTTGCCATCGTAAACAATACCGCATTGCGCAGCAATTAAAAGATTACTTTTGAAAAAAGATTACTTTAACTAGACGAACCAAATGGCATACAAGGACTAAGCCAATCGCCAATGGAGATGTAGTCATAATTTATGAGGATAATCAACCGAGAGGAAGTTGAAAAAAGGGAGTCATAGTCAACACGATTCCAGCTAAGGATGGCCATATAATAATAGCAGAAGTTGAAGCATCCACTTGGATTCTTAAGCCTCCAGAATCAAAATTGGCAGTTTTAGATGTTCTAGGTAAAACTCCGGACTAGTTTTACGGTGGACGGGATGTGGCTGGTTCATATAAATAGTTAGTTTCCATTTCAATTTCAAATTTTTAATTTTTACCTTTAAAGTGTTACCACATTCCCACCACAAATATTACTAGCCTCCTAACGATACTTCCAACGAAAACAGATCTAAAAGATGCTGCGTCGCCCATCACTAGAAAAACAATTTTGGAAAAGAATGGCGGCACGACAACACAATTTAAAAAATCGTTCGTTTCTTGCTAATTCTTGCGGATTTTTTTTTTTATATTCAATAAATAAATGTATTACTAATAGAGTGAAACATAGCGACTTGAGACGATTCTATTTGGTGTTGCTTTCCATTTGCCACACGGAGTGTCTATACCACCGTTCATGACTGACCTCCTGCCTTTCGGATCTGCCTCCGCTGGCCTCCATCATGCTGGTGAAATCGAGGCTCCTCACCAGGCCCTCAACGCCGGTGACTTTTACCTCTACGGCCGGTCTCTTTCCGTACTCCTTTTGTAAAGCCTCAAGTATGGCAACCGTTTCGGGTTCGTCTACCGTCTGTTTGATGAATTCGGACAGCGTCTTCCCCATTTCTTCGAGCACGCCCTCCAGCTTGATCCCTATGGCGGGAAAATCATCCTTCTTCAGGCTGTAAAGCCACGACTTCCCCATCTTATTCTCTGTTCTTTTGGCCAGGACAAACACGGTTGGGCGCCAGATGTAAAGAACTGTTTTCCTTAGTTTTGCTCGCTTCGAATTGCAACGGCTAACTCAGAGAGTTTGTGTGTTCGTCCCACCAAATTTATGAATTGTGTGATTGCCTGACCAAAGAGAAGACAGAGTTTAGGTTAGAACAGATTTATTTGCAGACCTCTTTAATGACAGGTTCCTATGGTCCTCGCCGTTGGCTGTTCGGTGTCGCTTCATCCTTCTTCTCGTTGTCCTTTCCTTGCTTCACGACGGTGTCGGCTCGAACGAGGGCTTAGGATGCTATGGTGGGGAGGTGTATCGTCCGTGAGTCCTGACCACCTTGACCGACGGTGCGTCCTCTTTGTGCTTGTCCGAAGTCCGCACCGTTACCGTTCGACTTCTGTGCCCTTGGCCAGCTTGAGACCAAGGTCCAGCGCGGTACCTTTAGTTCACGGTCTCTCCACTTTGCTCGGGTCCAAGGTCCTTTATTTCCCGTTTGACCTGGTTCCCCTTGACTCCTTCTATATTCCAGCCTTCTTCGCTGTTGCTAGGCAGCTGGTGTCGCACCCCCAGCTCCTCCAGAAATCTCTTGAACGTCCTGCTGGTGAACTGCACTCCATTATCCGTTGTCATGACCTTGGGCACCCCGTATCTGACCGCTCGCGAACACCCTTTCGTAACGTCTCGGTGGTTGCCCTCCTTATCGATACGATCTCGGTCCGTTTGGAGAACTTGTCCACCAGGACCAGCAGCATCGAATTCCCGTGCTTCGACCTGGCAGCTTCAGCTGCGATATTGCCGCCACCTTTTCTGGGTCCGTCCCAATACCTTGATCCGTCACTCGGTGACCCAAGTATTGCTGCTCCTTTCTGAAGAATTTGCACTTATCCGCATTTACTTTCAGGTTCGCCGCCCGGAGCCTCCGGAAAACTTCCTTCAATTTGCGCATATGCTCTTGTAGCGTCCATCCGATATTACTATGGTATCGTCCTGATATGCGAAGGCGTGCGGCATCATCTCGGGTCCTATCACCTGGTCCAACGCCCGCTGGAACATTGCCGACGTGGAGTGCATTCCGAATGCCATTACCTTCCACTGAAACCGGCCCCTTCCCGGCACCGTAAATGCCGTATACTGCCGTCTTTCTTCTCCAATGGAATCTGCCAGTATCCGTCCTTCAAATCCAGGCTGCTTATGTACTTCGCCTCCCTTAATTGGTCCAGTATGTAGTTTCTCATTGGCATTGGGTACGCGTCCTTCACGGCCCTTGCACTTATCTGGCTAAAATCCACACACAACCTCCATTGACCCGTCTTCTTTTTCACGATCACTATTGGTGAGCTGTATGGGCTCCTCGACGGCTCGATGTATCCTTTTTGCAGCAATTCGTCGACCTTCGCGTTGATTTCCACCTGCATCTTCGGGTTCTTCGGGTAGTATCGCTGCTTGACTGGTTGATCGTCTTTCATTGTTATTTTATGCACCGCTACTGTTGATGTCCCTTGTGCTCTTGCTAAACTGGCGAACTCCGACCTCAGGAAGTCGTCGACGTCCTCCTCCGCGAATTTCGACACCCTTTCCACGATTGCTACTGACAGTCTCTCGTGCGGCCTGCTTTGAACCGCCGGACCCGCTGGTATCGTGACGCTCAGTCCCACGCACTCCATCCTTGCTCCCACTCTAGTTAGTGGAGGATGCAGCTGCATCCGTACGGTCCTCTCTCCGAGTCCTTTATTCACCGCGTTCAGCGATGTGACCTCCTCATACCGTCCATCCGCCATCCGCACTTCTCCCCTAGTGGGTACAACTCTCTCGCCACCCGCAACCTGCCCGCCAGCTCTTTGCTGATGAAACTAGCCGTGGCTCCGGTGTCTATCGTATCCTTAACTTCCGTCTATGAGCACTGTGGCGGACAGTTGCCTTTCCTCCGCCTTCAGTTTGCCCATTCATTTTGAGTGGCGGGACCTTGCGAACCCTGATTGCCCCTCTGATGCTGGGATCGCATGGCGTTTCCCGATCTCGGACAGCACTCCATGGTCCTCGGGCCGCAAATCCAGCAAAAACTGATCGAACGGTTACGGCACTCCCGCGTCCAGTGATCTTGGCTTCCGCACCTATGGCAGGCTTGCGCCTGCACCGCTCCAACTCGAACCGTTCCCTTCGGATAACCAGCTGTGTGAACTCATCGGCCAGGGCCATCAGGGCGTACAGGTTCCGGCACTCGTACGGGCGAACAAACATGCGCAGGGCTGGGGTGCTGTTTTCCTTTATCCGCTCCAGTGTCTCTCTCTGCGACAACCCCAAGGGTTTCATGAGAGTCTACATGTCCACCATGTAGTGCTTGAAGCATTCGCCATGTCGCTGCTTCCTCTGCCTGACCTGGTCCGCCAGCTTCGCCATGAAGCCTCTGGGCAGTAAGAATTCCTGGAAACTATGGAAGAGCTCTGCCCATGTCTCCCAGAACCTGTTGTTGGCAATGAACCACTTTAAGGCCCTGCCCTTCAGCAGCTCTGGCATCGCTCGTGGGATTTGTATGATGTACAGCCCATACGTCATTGCTGACCACTCCACCTGCTCCAGGAATTCCAACGGCTTTTCGTGCCCTTCGTACCGGAAACTCCACTCTCGCACCTGTTTCGCCACCTTGTGGTATCCCGACGATCACGGCTGGCCTCCCGACTCTTTCTCCTCGAACGGCTGTTTTCCCGTCTGTCGCTGGATCATATCAATAGTTAGTTTCCGTTTCAAATTCAAATTTTTAATTTTAAACTATAAAGTGTTACCACAATCCCACCAATAATTTTACTAGCCTCCTATCGATACTTCCAACGAACACAGATCTAAAAGATGCTGCGTCGCAAATCACTAGAATAGCAGTTTTGCAAAAGACTTTAATAAATCGTTCGTCTCTTGCTAATTCTTGCGAATTTTGTTTATATTCAATAAATAAATGTATTATTAATAAAGTGAAACAAAGCGAGTTGAGACGATTCTATTTGGTGTTGCTTTCCATTTGCCACACGGAGTGGCACCCACCTCGTCCCACCTCCTTTGATCGGCTTCCGTGAACTGCGCCATCATTGTTTTAACGGTCCTCTTAGCCCTTTCGGTGGCGTTTTCTGGCGGGGTATATGGTGTAACGAACTGTTTTTCTTAGTTTTGCTCGCTACGAATTGCAACGGCTAGCTCAGAGAGTTTGTGTGTTCGTCCCACGAAATTTATGATTTGTGTGATTGCCCGACCAAAGAGAAGACGCAAAAAAACCTTCTGGACCGAATCAACGCCTGCGATATGCTGCTGAACTCGACTCATTCTTGAAGCGGATGGTGACTGGCGACGAAAAATGGATCACATATGACAATATCAAGCGAAAACGGTCGTGGTCGAAGGCCGGTGAATCGTCTCAAACAGTGGCCAAGCCGGGATTGACGGCCAGGAAGGTTTTGCTGTGTGTTTGGTGGGATTGGAAGGGAATCATCCACAATGAGCTGCTCCCATATGGCCAGACGCTTAATTCTACCATCTACTGCGAACAACTGGACCGCTAGAAGCAGGCGATCGACCAGAAGCGTCCAGAATTGGCCAACAGAAAGGGTGTAGTGTTCCACCAGTACAACGCCAGACCACACACTTCGTTGATGACTCGTCAGAAGCTACGGGAGCTCGGATGGGAAGTTTTATCGCATCCACCATATAGCCCGGACATAGCGCCAAGTGATTACCACCTGTTCCTGTCCATGGCGAATGCCCTTGGTGGTGTAAAGTTGAACTCAAAAGAGGCTTGTGACAAGTGGCTGTCCGAGTTCTTCGCAAATAAGGAGGGGGGCTTCTACGAGGGAGGTATTATGAAGTTGCCGTCTAGATGGAAACAGATTATTGAACAAAACGGCGCATATTTGAACTAAATCCGATCCCTGTAACACTTTTTATAAAGCATTCAATAAAGAGCAAAAAAGCGGCCAACCTATTATTAACCAATAAATAATGTTATTTGTTTAACTACAACAATATGAGTAGGTAAACATTTTCACAGGGGGTGTTGAGTAGAAAAGCGGAGTAGCTCAGAAATGATGAAACCGTTTGATGAACAACCTTGACAAAAGGGGATCGTATTGCGCGGCCAGCTACGATCCATTTGGCACACGGACGCGGCCGAAACATTTCCCGATCGTTTTGCGATCAAGCTAACAGCTAAGCTCGTGGGGCAGTGAGGACTGATGGACGGTACGAATTCAATTATTTTTACAGGACCGTTAAAAATTTATTCTCGTTATTTTGGAGAGGTCCAAGATCACACGACCAAATACATCGGATACCTTAACATGCCTCTCCCTCGACCCTAGTCCTCTTCCAGGACACGGGCACTAATACGCCGACGTAACAAATCGTCCGTAACTCTCCCCGGAGACCGGCCAGTTGGTCTACTATAACTTCCTCTTCCTCGTTAAATGAAGTGCAAATGGGAAAGATAAGGACAAATATAAACAAATAAAAATAAGAAATCCTCTTTTTTTTATTTAACCGGGGAGAAGGAGTAAGAATATTTTTAATTTTCAATCTGATAAAAAGGAACTAGAATAACATTTCTCTTATCCAGGCTTTAGTCTAAGCATTATATCGTGTTACATCTACAGTCCCTTACAAGGTGCAGACTGCGTATCTGGTAAAATATAAAAAAGTGTAATTAATAAATTTTCAATACAGTTGTTTGATTTTTAATATATTGTTTTTCTTCCTATTCGTGATTCTTTTTTTTATTCATTTTTCTTTGTGTAATTAATTATTATGTGCTACTATTATTTTGTGTGCAATTTTTTTCATTCTTAGCATTCAGCATGTGGTATGGGTGAAATGGTATTGGGTTCACGATGGGCTGTACTAATCCCTTTTGGCATTAAAGGCAAATCCGCTAGAGAAACGTTCCGTGAGATTAATGTTGTTTTGGGGAATGGTACTCTATCACTTCGAACCGCGGAGGAATGGTTTCGACGATTCAGAGCCGGTGAAAACGACACCATGGATAAGCCAGCTGGCGGAAGACCTGTGACGACAAATACCGATCAAATCATGGAATACATCGAGTTAGACCGGCATGTGGCATCTCGTGACATCGCCCAGGAGATGGGAGTTAGTCGCCAAACCATTTTAAACCATCTGCAGAAGGCTGGATACAAAAAAAAAGCTTGATGTTTGGGTGCCGCATGATTTGACGCAAAAAAACCTTCTGGACCGAATCAACGCCTGCGATATGCTGCTGAACTCGACTCATTCTTGAAGCGGATGGTGACTGGCGACGAAAAATGGATCACATATGACAATATCAAGCGAAAACGGTCGTGGTCGAAGGCCGGTGAATCGTCTCAAACAGTGGCCAAGCCGGGATTGACGGCCAGGAAGGTTTTGCTGTGTGTTTGGTGGGATTGGAAGGGAATCATCCACAATGAGCTGCTCCCATATGGCCAGACGCTTAATTCTACCATCTACTGCGAACAACTGGACCGCTAGAAGCAGGCGATCGACCAGAAGCGTCCAGAATTGGCCAACAGAAAGGGTGTAGTGTTCCACCAGTACAACGCCAGACCACACACTTCGTTGATGACTCGTCAGAAGCTACGGGAGCTCGGATGGGAAGTTTTATCGCATCCACCATATAGCCCGGACATAGCGCCAAGTGATTACCACCTGTTCCTGTCCATGGCGAATGCCCTTGGTGGTGTAAAGTTGAACTCAAAAGAGGCTTGTGAAAAGTGGCTGTCCGAGTTCTTCGCAAATAAGGAGGGGGGCTTCTACGAGGGAGGTATTATGAAGTTGCCGTCTAGATGGAAACAGATTATTGAACAAAACGGCGCATATTTGAACTAAATCCGATCACTGTAACACTTTTTATAAAGCATTCAATAAAGAGCAAAAAAGCGGCCAACCTATTATTAACCAATAAATAATGTTATTTGTTTAACTACAACAATATGAGTAGGTAAACATTTTCACAGGGGGTGTTGAGTAGAAAAGCGGAGTAGCTCAGAAATGATGAAACCGTTTGATGAACAACCTTGACAAAAGGGGATCGTATTGCGCGGCCAGCTACGATCCATTTGGCACACGGACGCGGCCGAAACATTTCCCGATCGTTTTGCGATCAAGCTAACAGCTAAGCTCGTGGGGCAGTGAGGACTGATGGACGGTACGAATTCAATTATTTTTACAGGACCGTTAAAAATTTATTCTCGTTATTTTGGAGAGGTCCAAGATCACACGACCAAATACATCGGATACCTTAACATGCCTCTCCCTCGACCCTAGTCCTCTTCCAGGACACGGGCACTAATACGCCGACGTAACAAATCGTCCGTAACTCTCCCCGGAGACCGGCCAGTTGGTCTACTATAACTTCCTCTTCCTCGTTAAATGAAGTGCAAATGGGAAAGATAAGGACAAATATAAACAAATAAAAATAAGAAATCCTCTTTTTTTTATTTAACCGGGGAGAAGGAGTAAGAATATTTTTAATTTTCAATCTGATAAAAAGGAACTAGAATAACATTTCTCTTATCCAGGCTTTAGTCTAAGCATTATATCGTGTTACATCTACAGTCCCTTACAAGGTGCAGACTGCGTATCTGGTAAAATATAAAAAAGTGTAATTAATAAATTTTCAATACAGTTGTTTGATTTTTAATATATTGTTTTTCTTCCTATTCGTGATTCTTTTTTTTATTCATTTTTCTTTGTGTAATTAATTATTATGTGCTACTATTATTTTGTGTGCAATTTTTTTCATTCTTAGCATTCAGCATGTGGTATGGGTGAAATGGTATTGGGTTCACGATGGGCTGTACTAATCCCTTTTGGCATTAAAGGCAAATCCGCTAGAGAAACGTTCCGTGAGATTAATGTTGTTTTGGGGAATGGTACTCTATCACTTCGAACCGCGGAGGAATGGTTTCGACGATTCAGAGCCGGTGAAAACGACACCATGGATAAGCCAGCTGGCGGAAGACCTGTGACGACAAATACCGATCAAATCATGGAATACATCGAGTTAGACCGGCATGTGGCATCTCGTGACATCGCCCAGGAGATGGGAGTTAGTCGCCAAACCATTTTAAACCATCTGCAGAAGGCTGGATACAAAAAAAAAGCTTGATGTTTGGGTGCCGCATGATTTGACGCAAAAAAACCTTCTGGACCGAATCAACGCCTGCGATATGCTGCTGAACTCGACTCATTCTTGAAGCGGATGGTGACTGGCGACGAAAAATGGATCACATATGACAATATCAAGCGAAAACGGTCGTGGTCGAAGGCCGGTGAATCGTCTCAAACAGTGGCCAAGCCGGGATTGACGGCCAGGAAGGTTTTGCTGTGTGTTTGGTGGGATTGGAAGGGAATCATCCACAATGAGCTGCTCCCATATGGCCAGACGCTTAATTCTACCATCTACTGCGAACAACTGGACCGCTAGAAGCAGGCGATCGACCAGAAGCGTCCAGAATTGGCCAACAGAAAGGGTGTAGTGTTCCACCAGTACAACGCCAGACCACACACTTCGTTGATGACTCGTCAGAAGCTACGGGAGCTCGGATGGGAAGTTTTATCGCATCCACCATATAGCCCGGACATAGCGCCAAGTGATTACCACCTGTTCCTGTCCATGGCGAATGCCCTTGGTGGTGTAAAGTTGAACTCAAAAGAGGCTTGTGACAAGTGGCTGTCCGAGTTCTTCGCAAATAAGGAGGGGGGCTTCTACGAGGGAGGTATTATGAAGTTGCCGTCTAGATGGAAACAGATTATTGAACAAAACGGCGCATATTTGAACTAAATCCGATCACTGTAACACTTTTTATAAAGCATTCAATAAAGAGCAAAAAAGCGGCCAACCTATTATTAACCAATAAATAATGTTATTTGTTTAACTACAACAATATGAGTAGGTAAACATTTTCACAGGGGGTGTTGAGTAGAAAAGCGGAGTAGCTCAGAAATGATGAAACCGTTTGATGAACAACCTTGACAAAAGGGGATCGTATTGCGCGGCCAGCTACGATCCATTTGGCACACGGACGCGGCCGAAACATTTCCCGATCGTTTTGCGATCAAGCTAACAGCTAAGCTCGTGGGGCAGTGAGGACTGATGGACGGTACGAATTCAATTATTTTTACAGGACCGTTAAAAATTTATTCTCGTTATTTTGGAGAGGTCCAAGATCACACGACCAAATACATCGGATACCTTAACATGCCTCTCCCTCGACCCTAGTCCTCTTCCAGGACACGGGCACTAATACGCCGACGTAACAAATCGTCCGTAACTCTCCCCGGAGACCGGCCAGTTGGTCTACTATAACTTCCTCTTCCTCGTTAAATGAAGTGCAAATGGGAAAGATAAGGACAAATATAAACAAATAAAAATAAGAAATCCTCTTTTTTTTATTTAACCGGGGAGAAGGAGTAAGAATATTTTTAATTTTCAATCTGATAAAAAGGAACTAGAATAACATTTCTCTTATCCAGGCTTTAGTCTAAGCATTATATCGTGTTACATCTACAGTCCCTTACAAGGGGCAGACTGCGTATCTGGTAAAATATAAAAAAGTGTAATTAATAAATTTTCAATACAGTTGTTTGATTTTTAATATATTGTTTTTCTTCCTATTCGTGATTCTTTTTTTTATTCATTTTTCTTTGTGTAATTAATTATTATGTGCTACTATTATTTTGTGTGCAATTTTTTTCATTCTTAGCATTCAGCATGTGGTATGGGTGAAATGGTATTGGGTTCACGATGGGCTGTACTAATCCCTTTTGGCATTAAAGGCAAATCCGCTAGAGAAACGTTCCGTGAGATTAATGTTGTTTTGGGGAATGGTACTCTATCACTTCGAACCGCGGAGGAATGGTTTCGACGATTCAGAGCCGGTGAAAACGACACCATGGATAAGCCAGCTGGCGGAAGACCTGTGACGACAAATACCGATCAAATCATGGAATACATCGAGTTAGACCGGCATGTGGCATCTCGTGACATCGCCCAGGAGATGGGAGTTAGTCGCCAAACCATTTTAAACCATCTGCAGAAGGCTGGATACAAAAAAAAAGCTTGATGTTTGGGTGCCGCATGATTTGACGCAAAAAAAACCTTCTGGACCGAATCAACGCCTGCGATATGCTGCTGAACTCGACTCATTCTTGAAGCGGATGGTGACTGGCGACGAAAAATGGATCACATATGACAATATCAAGCGAAAACGGTCGTGGTCGAAGGCCGGTGAATCGTCTCAAACAGTGGCCAAGCCGGGATTGACGGCCAGGAAGGTTTTGCTGTGTGTTTGGTGGGATTGGAAGGGAATCATCCACAATGAGCTGCTCCCATATGGCCAGACGCTTAATTCTACCATCTACTGCGAACAACTGGACCGCTAGAAGCAGGCGATCGACCAGAAGCGTCCAGAATTGGCCAACAGAAAGGGTGTAGTGTTCCACCAGTACAACGCCAGACCACACACTTCGTTGATGACTCGTCAGAAGCTACGGGAGCTCGGATGGGAAGTTTTATCGCATCCACCATATAGCCCGGACATAGCGCCAAGTGATTACCACCTGTTCCTGTCCATGGCGAATGCCCTTGGTGGTGTAAAGTTGAACTCAAAAGAGGCTTGTGACAAGTGGCTGTCCGAGTTCTTCGCAAATAAGGAGGGGGGCTTCTACGAGGGAGGTATTATGAAGTTGCCGTCTAGATGGAAACAGATTATTGAACAAAACGGCGCATATTTGAACTAAATCCGATCACTGTAACACTTTTTATAAAGCATTCAATAAAGAGCAAAAAAGCGGCCAACCTATTATTAACCAATAAATAATGTTATTTGTTTAACTACAACAATATGAGTAGGTAAACATTTTCACAGGGGGTGTTGAGGAGAAAAGCGGAGTAGCTCAGAAATGATGAAACCGTTTGACGAACAATCTTGACAAAAGGGGATCGTATTGCGCAGCCAGCTACGATCCATTTGGCACACGGACGCGGCCGAAACATTTCCCGATCGTTTTGCGATCAAGCTAACAGCTAAGCTCGTGGGGCAGTGAGGACTGATGGACGGTACGAATTCAATTATTTTTACAGGACCGTTAAAAATTTATTCTCGTTATTTTGGAGAGGTCCAAGATCACACGACCAAATACATCGGATACCTTAACATGCCTCTCCCTCGACCCTAGTCCTCTTCCAGGACACGGGCACTAATACGCCGACGTAACAAATCGTCCGTAACTCTCCCCGGAGACCGGCCAGTTGGTCTACTATAACTTCCTCTTCCTCGTTAAATGAAGTGCAAATGGGAAAGATAAGGACAAATATAAACAAATAAAAATAAGAAATCCTCTTTTTTTTATTTAACCGGGGAGAAGGAGTAAGAATATTTTTAATTTTCAATCTGATAAAAAGGAACTAGAATAACATTTCTCTTATCCAGGCTTTAGTCTAAGCATTATATCGTGTTACATCTACAGTCCCTTACAAGGTGCAGACTGCGTATCTGGTAAAATATAAAAAAGTGTAATTAATAAATTTTCAATACAGTTGTTTGATTTTTAATATATTGTTTTTCTTCCTATTCGTGATTCTTTTTTTTATTCATTTTTCTTTGTGTAATTAATTATTATGTGCTACTATTATTTTGTGTGCAATTTTTTTCATTCTTAGCATTCAGCATGTGGTATGGGTGAAATGGTATTGGGTTCACGATGGGCTGTACTAATCCCTTTTGGCATCTCGTACTCGGGTACGGTTGCCATACAGCAGCCTTTCTGGGTGCATTCCAATATACTGCCACTAGCCACTTTATATTTAAATTTTTATATTCGACGACTTGCAACTTTTTCACGGGCTACCGCCACGAGGGTTGTTGACTTCTTTTTTATAGCCGTCAACTTCAATCGTTTCATTGAGGGATTTTTGTATGCATTGATTCGGCGATTCGGCGTTTGCTATCGCTACGGGGGGTTGGTTCTTCTTTTGATCAATATCAGAAACGAAAATTTTCATTTAATTTTTCCATTATCAAAAAGAAAAGAAATTTTCCCATCACTCTTTGTTAACAACTTCTGACTTGAATTTTTATATTACTTTTAAAAACCATTCTCGTTTTAGGTTTTGGTACTTTCATAAATTTTGTTTTCCCGGCGGGGATCTGAACCCCTGTACTACCGCTGAACCACTATACTACCGAGGAATCATTTTCTTTCCTTCAAGTTGAGGGGGTTGGTGTCGTGTCTCCGGACGTATGTTAAGCGAACAACTTGCCTAATACGGAGTCTATGGGATGTATGTTCGGTTTCTCTTCGTCGGGTTCAGCGGCGGTGGCATCTCGGATGAAACAACAGGTTGGGACGGGAGGTGGTTCGCAGGCGTATCAGCTTTAGGCGAACTGGGGGTGTTTTTCCTAAGGGGGCCTCTGTTCCAGAAGCTTCTTGGAGGAGGGTGCTAGACAGATTGCAACCCGTCGAACTGCTGTGTGGGTGATCCGAGTGGCTAAAAGTTACCTGAGGCTGCTCGGCGCTCTCTTTGTAAGGCGACTCGCCTCGATTTCAGGAATAATAGGGAATCTAAAAGATTGAGATAAAGCATGCAGATTCCAGAGACATAGATGGAGATTCTTTCAATGAATCTTTCAAATCACTTTGAACAGAAAAGTTTAGCCGACAAAGCTGTCGGGACTATCAACTTCATCACGAATAAGATTACAAGTAAAGACTGCTTCAAGCATCGTTCTACGGATGGCAAGGAGCGGTATGTTCTTTGGAACATTTGAGAGTTTGCTGCGATCGAAATATGATCAGCTGTGGAGTGCAGTCACTTTCCGGAGGGTGTGGCTTTTTTGCGCTTTGAACATTCTACTTATAGCTTTAAGCTATTAAACTGCAAGGATCATCAGCTCGAAACTATCTCTAACCACGACAAAACTGCACATGAACGATTTTACAAGTATATGCACCAATTTATCGCACCACAAACATGCCATTCTTGGCTGTTCAGTATTACCTGACGGCATTTGTCTGGAAACAGACAACTTCTTTGTTCATAATTTAGTTCAATCCGGACAACTGCACAAAGAAAACGAAATTGAAATTTTCAAGCGAGCACCGCCAGAACGCAGTCTTAGAACTTTGTGTGGTACAGCGAGAGATCGTTTAGTTTATGTATAGGCAAAAACAAAACCAAACAGCACTACGGAAAACACATGAATGCAGTAAACACAACACAAAAACCAAAAAAAAAAAAGAAAGAATCCAAAAGTTTAAATAAATGATGTATTTATAAATATACACAAATCAGCAAAGACTACCTCGCGAAGCCGGCGTAGGTTATGTCTCTATAGAAATCGAGAAATTATAGAATAAATTCAAAACCACTGCTAGTTTGGGGAAAAACAAATTTGAATTCGGAGCGCCGAAAAAAACACGACCTTTTGATGTCACAGAGATTATACGGTGTAAGGAGTCTTAAAACTCCCTACAAATCGAGGTGCAGGAGAGCTGCCTAGCAACAGCGAAGAAGGATGGAATGAAGAAGGAGTCAAGGGCAACCAGGTCAAACGGGAGATAATGGACCTTGGACCCGAGCAAAGTGGAGAGACCGTGAACTAAAGGTACCGCGCTGGACCTCGGACTCAAGCCGGCCAAGGGCACAGAGGTCGAACGGTTACGGTGCGGACTTTGGACAAGCACAAAGAGGACGCACCGTGAACTAACGGGACCTGGGTTGGACCTTGTACCCAAGCGGGCCGTGCGCAAAAGGGGGATCCCCGCGGCCTATAAAAGGGACTGCGCAGGCGCAGCTCGGCACAGTCAGTTACATACGCGTAAGTCATACGTGCAAGAGGATAATCGGGCAGAGTACGGGCGCAGTCCCGGCGTGGCCGGACGACAGACAGTCAGCTAAACACGCGAAGAGCCGTACGTGCAAGAGGATAACCAATCAGTCAGTGAGAATACGCGAGAGTACGCAAGGAGCTGTGCCCCGGGACAAGTGAATTTTCAGTGAGAACGCGAATGGCGCAGAAGGACGTTCCCTGAGAGTGGAAAACAAGGCGCGATCAGAAGGGTCAGTGGAGTCATTGGTCGGTCAAGGGGGTCCGGGGAAGAGCCTCAGCTTGACTTAACGGGCGATACACCTCCCCACCGTAACATCCTAAGCCCCATTCGAGCCGACACGGTCGTGAAGGAAAGAAAGGACAACGAGAGAGCGACACCGTGCAGCCGACGGCGAGAACCAGGGATCTGTCATTAAAGAAGTCTGCAATAAAGCTGTTCTAACCTAAACTCTGTCTTCTCTTTGGTCGGGCAATCACACAAATCATAAATTTCGTGGGACGAACACACAAACTCTCTGAGCTAGCCGTTGCAATTCGTAGCGAGCAAAACTAAGAAAAACAGTTCGTTACACCATATACCCCGCCAGAAAACCCCACCGAAAGGGCTAAGAGGACCGTTAAAACAATGATCGCGCAGTTCACGGAGGCCGATCAAAGGAGGTGGGACGAGGTGGGTGCCACTCCGTGTGGCAAATGGAAAGCAACGCCAAATAGAATCGTCTCAACTCGCTTTGTTTCACTTTATTAATAATACATTTATTTATTGAATATAAACAAAATTCGCAAGAATTAGCAAGAGACGAACGATTTATTAAAGTCTTTTGCAAAACTGCTATTCTAGTGATTTGCGACGCAGCATCTTTTAGATCTGTGTTCGTTGGAAGTATCGATAGGAGGCTAGTAAAATTATTGGTGGGATTGTGGTAACACTTTATAGTTTAAAATTAAAAATTTGAATTTGAAACGGAAACTAACTATTGATATGATCCAGCGACAGACGGGAAAACAGCCGTTCGAGGAGAAAGAGTCGGGAGGCCAGCCGTGATCGTCGGGATACCACAAGGTGGCGAAACAGGTGCGAGAGTGGAGTTTCCGGTACGAAGGGCACGAAAAGCCGTTGGAATTCCTGGAGCAGGTGGAGTGGTCAGCAATGACGTATGGGCTGTACATCATACAAATCCCACGAGCGATGCCAGAGCTGCTGAAGGGCAGGGCCTTAAAGTGGTTCATTGCCAACAACAGGTTCTGGGAGACATGGGCAGAGCTCTTCCATAGTTTCCAGGAATTCTTACTGCCCAGAGGCTTCATGGCGAAGCTGGCGGACCAGGTCAGGCAGAGGAAGCAGCGACATGGCGAATGCTTCAAGCACTACATGGTGGACATGTAGACTCTCATGAGACCCTTGGGGTTGTCGCAGAGAGAGACACTGGAGCGGATAAAGGAAAACAGCACCCCAGCCCTGCGCATGTTTGTTCGCCCGTACGAGTGCCGGAACCTGTACGCCCTGATGGCCCTGGCCGATGAGTTCACACAGCTGGTTATCCGAAGGGAACGGTTCGAGTTGGAGCGGTGCAGGCGCAAGCCTGCCATAGGTGCGGAAGCCAAGATCACTGGACGCGGGAGTGCCGTAACCGTTCGATCAGTTTTTGCTGGATTTGCGGCCCGAGGACCATGGAGTGCTGTCCGAGATCGGGAAACGCCATGCGATCCCAGCATCAGAGGGGCAATCAGGGTTCGCAAGGTCCCGCCACTCAAAATGAATGGGCAAACTGAAGGCGGAGGAAAGGCAACTGTCCGCCACAGTGCTCATAGACGGAAGTTAAGGATACGATAGACACCGGAGCCACGGCTAGTTTCATCAGCAAAGAGCTGGCGGGCAGGTTGCGGGTGGCGAGAGAGTTGTACCCACTAGGGGAGAAGTGCGGATGGCGGATGGACGGTATGAGGAGGTCACATCGCTGAACGCGGTGAATAAAGGACTCGGAGAGAGGACCGTACGGATGCAGCTGCATCCTCCACTAACTAGAGTGGGAGCAAGGATGGAGTGCGTGGGACTGAGCGTCACGATACCAGCGGGTCCGGCGGTTCAAAGCAGGCCGCACGAGAGACTGTCAGTAGCAATCGTGGAAAGGGTGTCGAAATTCGCGGAGGAGGACGTCGACGACTTCCTGAGGTCGGAGTTCGCCAGTTTAGCAAGAGCACAAGGGACATCAACAGTAGCGGTGCATAAAATAACAATGAAAGACGATCAACCAGTCAAGCAGCGATACTACCCGAAGAACCCGAAGATGCAGGTGGAAATCAACGCGAAGGTCGACGAATTGCTGCAAAAAGGATACATCGAGCCGTCGAGGAGCCCATACAGCTCACCAATAGTGATCGTGAAAAAGAAGACGGGTCAATGGAGGTTGTGTGTGGATTTTAGCCAGATAAGTGCAAGGGCCGTGAAGGACGCGTACCCAATGCCAATGAGAAACTACATACTGGACCAATTAAGGGAGGCGAAGTACATAAGCAGCCTGGATTTGAAGGACGGATACTGGCAGATTCCATTGGAGAAGAAAGACGGCAGTATACGGCATTTACGGTGCCGGGAAGGGGCCGGTTTCAGTGGAAGGTAATGGCATTCGGAATGCACTCCACGTCGGCAATGTTCCAGCGGGCGTTGGACCAGGTGATAGGACCCGAGATGATGCCGCACGCCTTCGCATATCAGGACGATACCATAGTAATATCGGATGGACGCTACAAGAGCATATGCGCAAATTGAAGGAAGTTTTCCGGAGGCTCCGGGCGGCGAACCTGAAAGTAAATGCGGATAAGTGCAAATTCTTCAGAAAGGAGCAGCAATACTTGGGTCACCGAGTGACGGATCAAGGTATTGGGACGGACCCAGAAAAGGTGGCGGCAATATCGCAGCTGAAGCTGCCAGGTCGAAGCACGGGAATTCGATGCTGCTGGTCCTGGTGGACAAGTTCTCCAAACGGACCGAGATCGTATCGATAAGGAGGGCAACCACCGAGACGTTACGAAAGGGTGTTCGCGAGCGGTCAGATACGGGGTGCCCAAGGTCATGACAACGGATAATGGAGTGCAGTTCACCAGCAGGACGTTCAAGAGATTTCTGGAGGAGCTGGGGGTGCGACACCAGCTGCCTAGCAACAGCGAAGAAGGCTGGAATATAGAAGGAGTCAAGGGGAACCAGGTCAAACGGGAAATAAAGGACCTTGGACCCGAGCAAAGTGGAGAGACCGTGAACTAAAGGTACCGCGCTGGACCTTGGTCTCAAGCTGGCCAAGGGCACAGAAGTCGAACGGTAACGGTGCGGACTTCGGACAAGCACAAAGAGGACGCACCGTCGGTCAAGGTGGTCAGGACTCACGGACGATACACCTCCCCACCATAGCATCCTAAGCCCTCGTTCGAGCCGACACCGTCGTGAAGCAAGGAAAGGACAACGAGAAGAAGGATGAAGCGACACCGAACAGCCAACGGCGAGGACCATAGGAACCTGTCATTAAAGAGGTCTGCAAATAAATCTGTTCTAACCTAAACTCTGTCTTCTCTTTGGTCAGGCAATCACACAATTCATAAATTTGGTGGGACGAACACACAAACTCTCTGAGTTAGCCGTTGCAATTCGAAGCGAGCAAAACTAAGGAAAACAGTTCTTTACATCTGGCGCCCAACCGTGTTTGTCCTGGCCAAAAGAACAGAGAATAAGATGGGGAAGTCGTGGCTTTACAGCCTGAAGAAGGATGATTTTCCCGCCATAGGGATCAAGCTGGAGGGCGTGCTCGAAGAAATGGGGAAGACGCTGTCCGAATTCATCAAACAGACGGTAGACGAACCCGAAACGGTTGCCATACTTGAGGCTTTACAAAAGGAGTACGGAAAGAGACCGGCCGTAGAGGTAAAAGTCACCGGCGTTGAGGGCCTGGTGAGGAGCCTCGATTTCACCAGCATGATGGAGGCCAGCGGAGGCAGATCCGAAAGGCAGGAGGTCAGTCATGAACGGTGGTATAGACACTCCGTGTGGCAAATGGAAAGCAACACCAAATAGAATCGTCTCAAGTCGCTATGTTTCACTCTATTAGTAATACATTTATTTATTGAATATAAAAAAAAAAATCCGCAAGAATTAGCAAGAAACGAACGATTTTTTAAATTGTGTTATCGTGCCGCCATTCTTTTCCAAAATTGTTTTTCTAGTGATGGGCGACGCAGCATCTTTTAGATCTGTTTTCGTTGGAAGTATCGTTAGGAGGCTAGTAATATTTGTGGTGGGAATGTGGTAACTCTTTAAAGGTTAAAATTAAAAATTTGAATTTGAAACGGAAACTAACTCTTTATATGAACCAGTCACATCCCGCCCACCGTAAAACTAGTCCGGAGTTTTACCTAGAACATCTAAAACTGCCAATTTTGATACTGCTATTCTTATATGGCCATCCTTAGCTGGAATCGTGTTGTCTATGACTCCCTTTTTTCAACTTCCTCTCGGTTGATTATCCTCATAAATTATGACTACATCTCCGTTGGCGATTGGCTTAGTCCTTGTATGCCATTTGGTTCGTCTAGTTCAAGTCGGCAAGTACTCTTTGATCCATCGACTTCAAAAGTAATCTTTTAATTGCTGTGCAATGCGGTATTGTTTACGATGGCAAAAATTGTTAACATCTCCTGGCGTTTGAGTAGAATTGGTCGTTCCCAGCAAGAAATGATTAGGCGTTAAAGGCTCCGGGTCTTCTATGTTAACTGGAAGGTGAGTAAGAGGTCGACTATTTATTATATTTTCAGCCTCAATAAGTAAGCTTCTTAGCGTTTCAACATATGGTGATTTCTCCTCGAGCGTTACGCTCAGAACTCTTTTGGTTGACCTTACCAAGCGTTTCCAGCATCCACCTGAACTGGGATTAGAAAGGCAATTAAACTGCCAGTCGATTCCTTTATTGGACATTTCTGATTTAATGTAATTCTAGTCAAAAAGATCTTTAACATGCTTTAATTCGTTGTCTGCTCCGACAAAATTCGTTCCCATATATGATCGTATGGTTACGGGAATACCTCTTCTGTTCACGAAATTCCTTATGCATAGAATACAAGCATCTGTTGACAAATCGGCAGCTAGTTCTAAGTGTATGTCTCTGATTGTTAGGCACGTAAAAAGTGCAACCCACCTTTTTTCTTGCCGTCTTCCGATGGTAACCAAAACTGGACCAAAGTAGTCTAGTCCTGTATAGGTAAAAGGTCGTTGATACGGTGTTACTCTCTCCTTGGGTAATTGACCCATTAAAGGAACGATTGGATTGGCATTGCGATTTTTGCAAAATTGACAAAGCTTGCGTCTTATTTCATTTACAATGGTTTCGTCGTTTTGATGATGATAGATTTCATGAAACCATTTCACAATAAGTTCAGTGAAGCAATGTCGGTCTGCTAATATTATTGGTTGACGTTGTGTTTCTGGTATAGCGATATCATAGTCAATTCTTCCCGCCACAACTAATACTCCACATGCATTTAGTTTTGGAGAAAGCTTGTGAATTGAACTGCTCTTAGAAATTGATTCTAATCTTTGTATACTTGCTTTTGAACCATTCTACAAATTTTGATTCAGCCAGAATTAACTCATGTGCAGACAATTCTCCTTTACCTCTGTGTTGAATCTTCTTCCGACAGTTGTAAGCAAATCTCAAAACCCATCACACGATTCAACCTTAGATAGCTCGAGAATCTACTGATATCTACACATTGGTTAGTCATTGTGAATTTACGTATCTTAATACTGTCATCTGCTATTGAACTGTACTCCATTGTCGGCCAAGTATCCTTTTCAGCTAGGAAAAATTCGGGACCGCTGATCCATTCGTTTTCGAAAGAATACTTTGAGATCGAAAACAAAATTGTCAGACTTACTATCCCAATGCATTCCCAAAATTTTATCTGTGGAATCGCAACTCATGTGAACGGTTTGTTCCACCGCTCTGTTTTCTTTTGTATCATTTAACAATTCTTGTATTTGCTTGGAATTAGATACAAAGCCTCTTAGCTCAAATTGTCCCATCCTGTGTACTCTCTTGACTTCCTGACTGATCTCCAATGCTTCTTTCTCGGACTCAAAACTAGCAACGTAGTCATCTACATAATGCTTCGTCTGAATGAGACTTGCTTCTTTTTCTGACATTTTAACAGCGGAAGTCCATAATGGCATATTCGTCCATCTAATGTTTTCATTTTCTACTCCGAGCATCCTTTGAAGAGCCATGTTGTAACTATTCGTCAATTTAATCGCATCATTCTTCCAAAGTAGACCAGTCTCATAACCTCGTTCTATTTTTGTTGTTGTATTTTTCATTATATCCCTCGCTCTGGAAATATCCGCCGATTCCAATGGCTTTTTGGTATCATTACTCCATAGTTCTCCGTTGTGAAGTATTCTTCAATCATTTTTTAATATCTTGATTTGAGTTATCTTCTTTTGCACACGCATGTAGGACCACTGATAATCGAGATAAATCCTCCTGTTTTTCTCCGTTCGAGCCATACACAAGTCTACCCAATGGCGTTTTGGCTGCAACTAGATTTGTATCTAAACATATACTTGTGATATTTGCTATCAAATGACAATTATTAATTCCAATTAGAATTTTGGGATCAGCATCCGATTATCCGCTTATTGGCAAATTTCGTAGCCGTGTGTACTTTTTTTGTAAGTTTCCCAATATCTACTGACTGCAATGGTAAATCTAATTTAGGTACAGAATTTCCGGTTATACGTAACCATTTTTTATCCTACGTAATCATTTTTATCTTGGGAATCATCCGGGTGTAATGATAAGTAATGATGATACATGGTGCTGCTTCTTACATCCATTTTTCTTACAGTCTCGTTTGTATTTGCAAATTGACAGAGTGTGTCCTTTCCGTAAGCAGCCATAGCACAATCGCAGATCCTTAACGATTTTCCATTTTTCTTTCTCATCAGCCTTTAAATAGTGCTCACATCTATATAAATAATGTTCACCGTGACATGTAATGCATTCCACTTTATTCTGACCTTGTTCTCTTTTAGTGGAATGAAGAACAGACTTTTGCGGACCTTTATATCCACCCTTTGGAGTTTTATTATTTATTGGACCTGTAACTGTGGGCCTTGCTATACACTTAACCTATACTTAACCTACTTAACCAACGGCTGAAATCGTCCAAATTGGGATATGGCAGTATCTATCCATTGAATACGTTTGCTAATTGGCATCTTTCCTTTTAAGCTTTCTATCAACGACGGATTCTGTAAATGTTGGGAAGCATTCGCCGTTTTCAAGAAAATTACTATATTATCTACCTTCGAAGCGAATAAATTTTTCTAAATTATTCTCTGTTACGGGTGCTAGTTGATGGACCATGTTCATTTGACTACTAATTAACATCTCTAGATTTCCATATGTAAACTTTAGTCGCTCCATAATAAATCCGACATTAAAAGGATTACCATTACCATTAACACAAGCCATGTTTCTGGATTGCCATCAAATTATGGCAAATCAATCAATTTTCGTGGGTTTATATTTTGAGAGTGTTGATTCTCATACATATTTCCATTAAAGTTACCATTCAAATTATCATCGCCAATATTATCATGCCTGTACATACCGATACTTCTAAAAGGTCGATTTCCAAATACTTCTCCAGCAGATCCGAAACCATGTCTTCCTTCAGTAGCGCCAAGACATCTCCGCCTCTTGTAGCGCCATAATTGGATGCGCCACCAGCAACGCCATACCATATGCGTCAGTAGTGCTGTTATCATGTGCGTTTTCTGTAGCGCCAGGATTAACTCCGCCCACAGCGCCTCTTCCCGTTGCTTTTCCAATAGCACCAGGGTAACCTAAGCCTCCGGTCGGGCCAAGATTATGAGTGCCCCCAATGGCTTCGAGTCCAGGTCCAGATGTGCCTCCATGGCAAACCAACAAGGTTTGTGAGCGCCAAAGGCCGCGCCGAGTCCGAGCGTGCCTCCGATGGCAGCAGGGATGTATGTGCCTCCAATAGCATCGAATCTAGATGTGCCTCCAATAGCACCAGGGTGATTTAAGCCTCCAGTCGCGCCGAGATCTTGAGTGCCCCCAATGACAGCGAGTCCATGCCTGCCATCAATAACAGCAGGGTGATTTGCGCCCGCAGTACCGCTGCATTCTTGTACCGTAATCACCCTGTTATCTTGATTGTGCATATTTGGTTGCACAGAATGTACATTCTTCAGCCGTACTTCTTCTTCTAATGTTTCACATGCAGATTTTATTTCACTTTGGCACATGTTCACCAATCGATCCTCCAATTTGGCAATTTGGTTTGCCTGTTTAACTTTCATACTTCATCATTTCCATTAGGTTCCGGTAAATGTCGCTCTGCGGATCATTTTGCTTTGCGCTCATTATTGTAATTTCGTTGACCTACCATTGGATTCACATGTAGATTCACCAATCGGTCTTGGTGTCGAATTGGCAGACATGACTCTAGAGTCAAACTTTAACTTTTTCTTGCTCCGCAGTTCCATCTGTCTGCATGTGTCTGCATGTGTATTATTTTCACTGTCTGTGTATATGTGAATTTCACCACTTTTCGTAATAGTTCTTCGACGGCCAAAGTCACAAATTTAATAAAGATATAGCCACTCCGTGTGGCATATGGAAAACAACACCAAATAGAATCGTCTCAACTCGCTATGCTTCACTCTATTAGTAATACATTTATTTATTGAATATAAACAAAATTCGCAAGAATTAGCAAGAAACGAACGATTTATTAAATTGTGTTGTCGTGCCGCCATTCTTTTCCAAAACTGCTTTTCTAGTGATGGGTGATGCAGCATCTTTTAGATCTGTGTTCGTTGGAAGTATCGATAGGAGGCTAGTAATATTATTGGTGGGATTGTGGTAACACTTTATAGTTTAAAATTAAAAATTTGAATTTGAAACGGAAACTAACTATTGATATGATCCAGCGACAGACGGGAAAACAGCCGTTCGAGGAGAAAGAGTCGGGAGGCCAGCCGTGATCATCGGGATACCACAAGGTGGCGAAACAGGTGCGAGAGTGGAGTTTCCGGTACGAAGGGCACGAAAAGCCGTTGGAATTCCTGGAGCAGGTGGAGTGGTCAGCAATGACGTATGGGCTGTACATCATACAAATCCCACGAGCGATGCCAGAGCTGCTGAAGGGCAGGGCCTTAAAGTGGTTCATTGCCAACAACAGGTTCTGGGAGACATGGGCAGAGCTCTTCCATAGTTTCCAGGAATTCTTACTGCCCAGAGGCTTCATGGCGAAGCTGGCGGACCAGGTCAGGCAGAGGAAGCAGCGACATGGCGAATGCTTCAAGCACTACATGGTGGACATGTAGACTCTCATGAGACCCTTGGGGTTGTCGCAGAGAGAGACACTGGAGCGGATAAAGGAAAACAGCACCCCAGCCCTGCGCATGTTTGTTCGCCCGTACGAGTGCCGGAACCTGTACGCCCTGATGGCCCTGGCCGATGAGTTCACACAGCTGGATATCCAAAGGGAACGGTTCGAGTTGGAGCGGTTTCACAGGGCTCGCCACCAGCGGGATTTCCCAAAAGAGGAGCAGAACGGGGTGTGCAGGAGGTGCCAAGAGGACACCACGGGTCCGTCGGGGCACGAAGGGCGAGGGCCGGACTCGGTGCGGCGGGGGTTTGTATTAAACAAGCCGCAAGCCTGCCATAGTTGCGGAAGCCAAGATCACTGGACGCGGGAGTGCCGGAACCGTCCGGATCAGTTGTTGCTGGATTTGCGGCCCGAGGCCGTGGAGTGCTGTCCGAGATCGGGAAACGCCATGCGACCCCAGCCTCAGAGGGGCAATCAGGATTCGCAAGGTGCCGCCCCTCAAAATGAATGGGCAAACTGAAGGCGGAGGAAAGGCAACTGTCCGCCACACTGCTCATTGACGGAAGTTAAGGATACGATAGACATCAGCAAAGAGCTGGCGGACAGGTTGCGGGTGGCGAGAGAGTTGTACCCACGAGGAGAGAAGTGCGGATGGCGGATGGACGGTGTGAGGAGGTCACATCGCTGATCGCGCTGAATATAGGACTCGGAGAGAGGACCGTACGGATGCAGCTGCTGATCCTCCACTAACGAGAGTGGGAGCAAGGATGGAGTGCGGGGGACTGAGCGTCACGATACCAGCGGGTCCGGCGGTTCAAAGCAGGCCGCACGAGAGAATGTCAGTAGCAATCGTGGAGAGGGTGTCAAAATGCGCGGAGGAGGATGTCGACGACTTCCTGAGGTCGGAGTTCGCCAGTTTAGCAAGAGCACAAGGGACATCAACAGTAGCGGTGCATAAAATAACAATGAAAGACGATCAACCGGTCAAGCAGCGATACTACCCGAAGAACCCGAAGATGCAGGTGGAAATCAACGCGAAGGTCGACGAATTGCTGCAAAAAGGATACATCGAGCCGTCGAGGAGCCCATACAGCTCACCAATAGTGATCGTGAAAAAGAAGACGGGTCAATGGAGGTTGTGTGTGGATTTTAGCCAGATAAGTGCAAGGGCCGTGAAGGACGCGTACCCAATGCCAATGAGAAACTACATACTGGACCAATTAAGGGAGGCGAAGTACATAAGCAGCCTGGATTTGAAGGACGGATACTGGCAGATTCCATTGGAGAAGAAAGACGGCAGTATACGGCATTTACGGTGCCGGGAAGGGGCCGGTTTCAGTGGAAGGTAATGGCATTCGGAATGCACTCCACGTCGGCAATGTTCCAGCGGGCGTTGGACCAGGTGATAGGACCCGAGATGATGCCGCACGCCTTCGCATATCAGGACGATACCATAGTAATATCGGATGGACGCTACAAGAGCATATGCGCAAATTGAAGGAAGTTTTCCGGAGGCTGCGGGCGGCGAACCTGAAAGTAAATGCGGATAAGTGCAAATTCTTCAGAAAGGAGCAGCAATACTTGGGTCACCGAGTGACGGATCAAGGTATTGGGACGGACCCAGAAAAGGTGGCGGCAATATCGCAGCTGAAGCTGCCAGGGAACGTGAAAGAGCTGAGGCAGTACCTGGGAGTGGCGTCGTGGTACAAAAGTTTTGTACCCGATTTTGCGACGCTGGTACAGCCACTGAATGCGCTCCTCAAGAAGCAGGCAAGGTGGAAGTGGTCGGACGCTCACCAAAAAGCATTTGAGGCCGTCAAGGCCAGCTGTTGCAGACAGACGCCTGCGACTATGGGCTTGGCGCTATCCTCACACAACATTCCGATCAAGGCGAGTGGGGTATATCCTACTCCAGTTGAACGCTGAACGGAGCGGAAAGAAATTATTCTGCAACGGAAAAGGAATGTTTAGCAATAGTGTGGGCCGTTAGGAAATTAAGACCGTACCTGGAGGGCTACCATTTCAAAGTTATAACGGATCACATGGCCTTGAAATGGCTAAATAGCATCGAAGACCCGTCCTGAAGAATCGCAAGGTAGGCACTGGAACTTCAACAGTATGACTTCGAAATCTCGTATAGGAAGGGCCAGTTGAACGTCGTCGCAGTACGCCCTGTCGAGGCAACCGCTATAGGAAACTTGCCGCAGGGAAAGAACGGAGGCATCAGGAAATACGTGCGGAGCTGTGAAAGTTGCATGAAGTATAAGCCGAACCAACTACAGGCAGCCGGGAAAAACCTGACCCAGGTGCCGGAGGAGCCATGGGTCACCGTGTGTGCGGATTTCGTGGGACCCTTGCCACGGTCGAAGCACGGGAATTCGATGCTGCTGGTCCTGGTGGACAAGTTCTCCAAACGGACCGAGATCGTCTCGATGAGGAGGGCAACCACCGAGACGTTACGAAAGGGTGTTCGCGAGCGGTCAGATACGGGGTTATTCATGACAACGGATAATGGAGTGCAGTTCACCAGCAGGGCGTTCAAGAGATTTCTGGAGGAGCTGGGGGTGCGACACCAGCTGCTTAGCAACAGCGAAGAAGGCTGGAATACAGAAGGAGTCAAGGGGAACCAGGTCAAACGGGAAATAAAGGACCTTGGACCCGAGCAAAGTGGAGAGACCGTGAACTAACGGTACCGCGCTGGACCTTGGACTCAAGCCGGCCAAGGGCACAGAGGTCGAGCGGTTACGGTGCGGACTTTGGACAAGCACAAAGAGGACGCACCGTGAACTAACGGGACCTGGGTTGGACCTTGTACCCAAGCGGGCCGTGCGCAAAAGGGGGATCCCCGCGGCCTATAAAAGGGACTGCGCAGGCGCAGCTCGGCACAGTCAGTTACATACGCGTAAGTCATACGTGCAAGAGGATAATCGGGCAGAGTACGGGCGCAGTCCCGGCGTGGCCGGACGACAGACAGTCAGCTAAACACGCGAAGAGCCGTACGTGCAAGAGGATAACCAATCAGTCAGTGAGAATACGCGAGAGTACGCAAGGAGCTGTGCCCCGGGACAAGTGAATTTTCAGTGAGAACGCGAATGGCGCAGAAGGACGTTCCCTGAGAGTGGAAAACAAGGCGCGATCAGAAGGGTCAGTGGAGTCATTGGTCGGTCAAGGGGGTCCGGGGAAGAGCCTCAGCTTGACTTAACGGGCGATACACCTCCCCACCATAACATCCTAAGCCCCATTCGAGCCGACACGGTCGTGAAGCAAAGACAGGACAACGAGAGAGCGACACCGCGCAGCCGACGGCGAGAACCAGGGATCTGTCATTAAAGAAGTCTGCAATAAAGCTGTTCTAACCTAAACTCTGTCTTCTCTTTGGTCGGGCAATCACACAAATCATAAATTTCGTGGGACGAACACACAAACTCTCTGAGCTAGCCGTTGCAATTCGTAGCGAGCAAAACTAAGAAAAACAGTTCGTTACACCATATACCCCGCCAGAAAACGCCACCGAAAGGGCTAAGAGGACCGTTAAAACAATGATGGCGCAGTTCACGGAAGCCGATCAAAGGAGGTGGGACGAGGTGGGTGCCACTCCGTGTGGCAAATGGAAAGCAACACCAAATAGAATCGTCTCAACTCGCTTTGTTTCACTTTATTAATAATACATTTATTTATTGAATATAAACAAAATTCGCAAGAATTAGCAAGAGACGAACGATTTATTAAAGTCTTTTGCAAAACTGCTATTCTAGTGATTTGCGACGCAGCATCTTTTAGATCTGTGTTCGTTGGAAGTATCGATAGGAGGCTAGTAAAATTATTGGTGGGATTGTGGTAACACTTTATAGTTTAAAATTAAAAATTTGAATTTGAAACGGAAACTAACTATTGATATGATCCAGCGACAGACGGGAAAACAGCCGTTCGAGGAGAAAGAGTCGGGAGGCCAGCCGTGATCGTCGGGATACCACAAGGTGGCGAAACAGGTGCGAGAGTGGAGTTTCCGGTACGAAGGGCACGAAAAGCCGTTGGAATTCCTGGAGCAGGTGGAGTGGTCAGCAATGACGTATGGGCTGTACATCATCCAAATCCCACGAGCGATGCCAGAGCTGCTGAAGGGCAGGGCCTTAAAGTGGTTCATTGCCAACAACAGGTTCTGGGAGACATGGGCAGAGCTCCTCCATAGTTTCCAGGAATTCTTACTGCCCAGAGGCTTCATGGCGAAGCTGGCGGACCAGGTCAGGCAGAGGAAGCAGCGACATGGCGAATGCTTCAAGCACTACATGGTGGACATGTAGACTCTCATGAAACCCTTGGGGTTGTCGCAGAGAGAGACACTGGAGCGGATAAAGGAAAACAGCACCCCAGCCCTGCGCATGTTTGTTCGCCCGTACGAGTGCCGGAACCTGTACGCCCTGATGGCCCTGGCCGATGAGTTCACACAGCTGGTTATCCGAAGGGAACGGTTCGAGTTGGAGCGGTGCAGGCGCAAGCCTGCCATAGGTGCGGAAGCCAAGATCACTGGACGCGGGAGTGCCGTAACCGTTCGATCAGTTGTTGCTGGATTTGCGGCCCGAGGACCATGGAGTGCTGTCCGAGATCGGGAAACGCCATGCGATCCCAGCATCAGAGGGGCAATCAGGGTTCGCAAGGTCCCGCCACTCAAAATGAATGGGCAAACTGAAGGCGGAGGAAAGGCAACTGTCCGCCACAGTGCTCATAGACGGAAGTTAATGATACGATAGACACCGGAGCCACGGCTAGTTTCATCAGCAAAGAGCTGGCGGACAGGTTGCGGGTGGCGAGAGAGTTGTACCCACTAGGGGAGAAGTGCGGATGGCGGATGGACGGTATGAGGAGGTCACATCGCTGAACGCGGTGAGTAAAGGACTCGGAGAGAGGACCGTACGGATGCAGCTGCATCCTCCACTAACTAGAGTGGGAGCAAGGATGGAGTGCGCGGGACTGAGCGTCACGATACCAGCGGGTCCGGCGGTTCAAAGCAGGCCGCACGAGAGACTGTCAGTAGCAATCGTGGAAAGGGTGTCGAAATTCGCGGAGGAGGATGTCGACGACTTCCTGAGGTCGGAGTTCGCCAGTTTAGCAAGAGCACAAGGGACATCAACAGTAGCGGTGCATAAAATAACAATGAAAGACGATCAACCGGTCAAGCAGCGATACTACCCGAAGAACCCGAAGATGCAGGTGGAAATCAACGCGAAGGTCGACGAATTGCTGCAAAAAGGATACATCGAGCCGTCGAGGAGCCCATACAGCTCACCAATAGTGATCGTGAAAAAGAAGACGGGTCAATGGAGGTTGTGTGTGGATTTTAGCCAGATAAGTGCAAGGGCCGTGAAGGACGCGTACCCAATGCCAATGAGAAACTACATACTGGACCAATTAAGGGAGGCGAAGTACATAAGCAGCCTGGATTTGAAGGACGGATACTGGCAGATTCCATTGGAGAAGAAAGACGGCAGTATACGGCATTTACGGTGCCGGGAAGGGGCCGGTTTCAGTGGAAGGTAATGGCATTCGGAATGCACTCCACGTCGGCAATGTTCCAGCGGGCGTTGGACCAGGTGATAGGACCCGAGATGATGCCGCACGCCTTCGCATATCAGGACGATACCATAGTAATATCGGATGGACGCTACAAGAGCATATGCGCAAATTGAAGGAAGTTTTCCGGAGGCTGCGGGCGGCGAACCTGAAAGTAAATGCGGATAAGTGCAAATTCTTCAGAAAGGAGCAGCAATACTTGGGTCACCGAGTGACGGATCAAGGTATTGGGACGGACCCAGAAAAGGTGGCGGCAATATCGCAGCTGAAGCTGCCAGGGAACGTGAAAGAGCTGAGGCAGTACCTGGGAGTGGCGTCGTGGTACAAAAGTTTTGTACCCGATTTTGCGACGCTGGTACAGCCACTGAATGCGCTCCTCAAGAAGCAGGCAAGGTGGAAGTGGGCGGACGCTCACGGCAAGGCCAGCTGTTGCAGACAGACGCCTGCGACTATGGGCTTGGCGCTATCCTCACACAACATTCCGATCAAGGCGAGTGGGGTATATCCTACTCCAGTTGAACGCTGAACGGAGCGGAAAGAAATTATTCTGCAACGGAAAAGGAATGTTTAGCAATAGTGTGGGCCGTTAGGAAAATAAGACCGTACCTGGAGTGCTACCATTTCAAAGTTATAACGGATCACATGGCCTTGAAATGGCTAAATAGCATCGAAGACCCGTCCTGAAGAATCGCAAGGTAGGCACTGGAACTTCAACAGTATGACTTCGAAATCTCGTATAGGAAGGGCCAGTTGAACGTCGTCGCAGTACGCCCTGTCGAGGCAACCGCTATAGGAAACTTGCCGCAGGGAAAGAACGGAGGCATCAGGGAATACGTACGGAGCTGTGAAAGTTGCATGAAATATAAGCCGAACCAACTACAGGCAGCCGGGAAAAAGCTGACCCAGGTGCCGGAGGAGCCATGGGCCACCGTGTGTGCGGATTTCGTGGGACCCTTGCCACGGTCGAAGCACGGGAATTCGATGCTGCTGGTCCTGGTGGACAAGTTCTCCAAACGGACCGAGATCGTCTCGATGAGGAGGGCAACCACCGAGACGTTACGAAAGGGTGTTCGCGAGCGGTCAGATACGGGGTTATCCATGACAACGGATAATGGAGTGCAGTTCACCAGCAGGGCGTTCAAGAGATTTCTGGAGGAGCTGGGGGTGCGACACCAGCTGCTTAGCAACAGCGAAGAAGGCTGGAATACAGAAGGAGTCAAGGGGAACCAGGTCAAACGGGAAATAATGGACCTTGGACCCGAGCAAAGTGGAGAGACCGTGAACTAACGGTAACGCGCTGGACCTTGGACTCAAGCCGGCCAAGGGCACAGAGGTCGAGCGGTTACGGTGCGGACTTTGGACAAGCACAAAGAGGACGCACCGTGAACTAACGGGACCTGGGTTGGACCTTGTACCCAAGCGGGCCGTGCGCAAAAGGGGGATCCCCGCGGCCTATAAAAGGGACTGCGCAGGCGCAGCTCGGCACAGTCAGTTACATACGCGTAAGTCATACGTGCAAGAGGATAATCGGGCAGAGTACGGGCGCAGTCCCGGCGTGGCCGGACGACAGACAGTCAGCTAAACACGCGAAGAGCCGTACGTGAGAGTACGCAAGGAGCTGTGCCCCGGGACAAGTGAATTTTCAGTGAGAACGCGAATGGCGCAGTAGGACGGTCCCTGAGAGTGGAAAACAAGGCGCGATCAGAAGGGTCAGTGTAGTCATTGGTCGGTCAAGGGGGTCCGGGGAAGAGCCTCAGCTTGACTTAACGGGCGATACACCTCCCCACCATAACATCCTAAGCCCCATTCGAGCCGACACGGTCGTGAAGCAAAGACAGGACAACGAGAGAGCGACACCGCGCAGCCGACGGCGAGAACCAGGAATCTGTCATTAAAGAAGTCTGCAATAAAGTTGTACTAACCTAAACTCTGTCTTCTCTTTGGTCGGCAATCACACAAATCATAAATTTTGTGGGACGAACACACAAACTCTCTGAGCTATCCGTTGCAATTCGTAGCGAGCAAAACTAAGAAAAACAGTTCGTTACACCCCGCAAGAAAACCCCACCGAAAGGGCTAAGAGGACCGTTAAAACAATGATCGCGCAGTTCACGGGGGCCGATCAAAGGAGGTGGGACGAGAACTGGCCGGAGCTGCAGTTGGCAGTGAACACGAGTGTGGCGGAGTCCAGCGGATACTCGCCAGCGTTTATCACGCATGGATGGGAGCCAAGGCTGCCGAACGCGTTGTTTGACGCGCGCCACTATAATCACCGGAGACGGCCGTGGAAACCCAAGGTGGGGGACACAGTGTGGGCCAAGGAACACCACCTTTCGAAGGCAGGAGAAAGCTTTGCAGCGAAGTTGGCGCCAAGGTTCGACGGGCCGTTCAGAATAAAGATGTTCACTTCACCGGTTATCTGCATCCTGTAACACGCGGCAACCAAGAAGGTGAAAACGGCACACAAAAGCGACTTGAAGCCGGGAAGCGCGGGCGCCGGCGTGCCAGAGGACACCGAGTGCTAATATATCGGAACAGTAGTGGTACCCCTTTGCTGAGGAAGGGGGGAAGACGATACGGGGTATCGAAAAGCACATGCGACGCAGGGCCACGGGCGGAGCTCGTGGTCGCGCCGCCGACCAAGGACCCGGTGGAGGTTTATGGAGGCGCGGGTCGCCACTCTGCGACGGCTCCACCACTACCACCGCCGCAGGCACCACCGCCGACAACACCGACGCAGCCACCGTTACCGCGGACAACACTGACGCAGCCTCCTCCACCACCGCTACCGACACGCACGCCCACACCGCCACCCCGGACGCCACGCCCCAGGCTGAGGAAGGGCCGCACCGTGGCGCCAGCAGTACTGGGAGGTGGACCAGGCGCACGTCGGGCATACGTTGCGCACCATTGAGTTGGGCGGACGCCGGTGGCATCAACAGACGTTGACATGGACGTGGCCGGCGCCGGCGGAGGAGACGCCGGACTCCCGTGTGTGGGAGGAGGTGGGTGCGATCGGGTGGAGGCGGGTGCCCCGAGTGACGCGAGATCCGCGTTTGCGCGCCCGGCGGGTCGACGACAGCCCGGAGGAGGAGAGCCCAGAGAAGGGACCGTGGGTGTGGCCCGCACCACAGGAAGCGCCGCTGGGCCGAACTGTTCCTCTACGACGGCCACTCCGCCTCAGGGTGCGGAGAGGAGGGGAGGCCAAGGTCATGAGGGCCGAATAAAGTGGCAAACGTTAATCAATGTATATTGATTGGGTCAGGCGAGGGTAAGGGTGGCACTGCACTACACAATTACAAAAAGAGCGGGTGTCATCCGCAGCAGCCATTGTTGAGCGCGAGGGGAGGTGACGCAGGGCCAGGCACGCGGGCCGGCAGAACGACGCGAGGCTGCCGCGGGCCGGCAGAACGACGCGAGGCTGCCGCGGGCCGGCAGAACGACGCGAGGCTGCCGCGGGCGCGAGGACGAAGTGAGGCTCTTGCTGCCGCAAGTTGGCCCCCGGGGCGAGGACCAGCCACCGCGGAGCATGAAGGGGCATCCATGTAAGGTGGAGCTGCAATCGAAAGAGAGGATTGGTAAAGATGGCGGAAAATTTACATATAAAACCGCAATACATACCTCCATTGAGCTGCAAAACCGAAAGGAAATCGAGGTGAGATCGATAAAGAACAAAAATACTGGATACACATAGATTTTCAACAATCGGCACAACATGGCAACCCCAGGAATATCGACATAAACAGGGAGTGGCGCCGCCGGCCAACCAATATCGAAACCTCGATCTCTCGATAATCGGTCGTGGTGAGGTTCGGTGGAGTTGCCGGATACGAAAGGGTGGGGAATTCAAAAGAAGGTGGGAAATTTAAATACAGATCTGGTGATGAGGAGCGGACGGCAGCAGATAAAGGAAGCTGGAGAAGGGCGCGAGGATCAAGGTGCCGAGTCAAGACGCTAAACGACGGGGCCTACTACGCTGAGACTGCCGGGCTGAGATCAAGGAAGTGCTTGTCGACGAGAGGCGTCAGGAGCTATGTGGAGGATCAAGATGCCACGTCAAGACGCTAAACGACAGGGTCTACTAGGCTAAAACGCCAAGGCTGAGATCAGGAAGGTACAGGACAACGGAAGGAGGCTGGAGAAGGGCGCGAGGAGGTTCGAGATGCCAAGTCGAGACGCTAAAAAAAGGCCGGAGTCTACTAGGCTGAGACTGCCAGGCTGAGAACAAAAGGCGCAGGGTCGACGAGAGGAGAGACGAGGAAACTGCCTTTGCAAGGAAACGCCGAAGCAGAGGACCGCCGGAGGCTCCATCTTTGCAAAACTTCGGAAAGAAGGGGGAGATGTGAGGAGTCTTAAAACTCCCCACAAATCGAGGTGCAGGAGATCTGCCTAGCAACAGCGAAGAATGCTGGAATGTAGAAGGAGTCAAGGGCAACCAGGTCAAACGGGAAATAATGGACCTTGGACCCGAGCATAGCGGAGAGACCGTGAACTAACGGTAGCCCGCTTGACTTTGGACTCAAGCTGGCCAAGGGCACAGAGGTCGCACGGTAACGGTGCGGACTTTGGACAAGCACAAAGAGGACGCACCGTGAACTAACGGGACTGGGTTGGACCTTGTACCCGAACGGGCCGTGCGAAAATAACGGGATCCCCGCGGCCTATAAAAGGGACTGCGCAAGCGCAGCTCGGGACAGACAGTCAGCTAAACACGGAAAGAGCCGTACGTACAGGAGGATAACCAAGCAGTCAGTGAGAATACGCGAGAGTACGCAAGGAGCTGTACCCCGGGACGGTCCCTGAGAGTGGAAAACAAGGCGCGATCAGAAGGGTCATTGGTCGGTCAAGGTGGTCCGGATTCACGGACGATAGACCTCCCCGCCAAGCCCCAAGCCTAAACACGGGACCACAGTCGAGGACGCCGCAGGACAACGAAGGGCATCGGCAGCGCACAGGAACCTAGCATGGTCAGAAGGGTCAGTGGAGTCATTGGTCGGTCAAGGTGGTCCGGGGAAGAGCCTCAGCTTGACATACCGGGCGATACACCTCCCCACCATAACATCCTAAGCCCCCTAAGACCATAACAATCCTAAGAGCGACACCAAGCAGCCGACGGCGAGGACCATAGGAATCTGTCATTAGAGAAGACTGCAATAAAGCTGTTCTAACTTAAACTCTGTCTCCTCTTTGGCCGGGCAATCACATAAATCATAAATTTGGTGGGACGAACACACAAACTCTCTGAGCTAGCCGTTGCAATTCGAAGCGAGCAAAACTAAGGAAAACAGTTCGTTACAACGGAATATATATTACTCAAATTTTCTTATGACAGTAATAGTGGATTTAACTTGGGGATACTGAACAAATCTTGAACACCCGTTATACTTCTTAAGCTCGAAAGCATTCCCTTCTTAATTAATTGTGTAACGTGTAACGACGGGTGCTGTGCTGAGACTCCGAGAATCGGTACTTGCGGTGGCACGCTTTAGGATCCGACCTTGCTCGTCGGCTTCGGGGGTGTTGATTTTGCCTGCACCGGTTCAAGCACGGGCTGCCCTTTATTATTAAATAGTTCGAAAATTGAGCGTGCTGCGACAAAAGAATGAGCAATACATAGCCGGTAAAAGAGAATAGACGATTCGCGAAAGCAGTTTAAGAAAAAGGAAAGATGACGAGATATTCAGAGATGCGAACCCAAGGCTATTATTGGGGTCGCGTTGTGCCCTCCCATCCTATGATCACGCCCCTTAGAGCTAGGCTGTGGTGACCCCTTTGAATCTACCTACTCACACGAATAAATCAGTTGAGTACAGTTTAGTCAAATTTCAAACATCCATGATTTATTCTTATTGTCTATATTCGATTGTGATCGATTCTTAGAATAAAAAAAAGTGAAGCATTATTTTTCTATTATAAATATCCAGTAGTGAGATGAATACGATTAAGAAAGTAGAATTCAGGTAATCCGAAAATTTTCCTCCTTTTTAGTTCTCATTCACTTATTGTATTAATTATACATTTTTTTACTGAAATTTCTACTTCATATGTTTTCCATTTTTGTTTGTACCTAAATCCTTAACTGACATCCGCCACATTTTCTTTTGTTCAAGCTATCGACTTTAGTCGTTTTCAGCTAGACTCTTATGATTACCACGCTAAATAAATACTCCAAACCATAATCTTTTAAGTGCTATCAGATAAGCTTTATCGTTGCGTTAGTCGAGGCAAGAGACGCCGGAAAATTCTTAATCTAGTTTCAACAACTCACTGCACACTTTCCTTTTATCCAATGACGAAGATTGATCTTCCGATGGCATAATCTGAAAGAAACAAAAGATAACGCGAGCTATTTGCTTGGCACGAGGAGGTATTTAAAAGGAATTTCGGTAGCAACTTTCTTATCAGCCATAGCTTAGGAGCTCTTGCCTTCACCTACACAATCAATGGTATTACTTCGAAAAGAATAGCTTCAATGATAGTCATAAGAATGTAAACTTATCAAATTTTAAAGCAGAAATACATTCATGAATTTAAGTAAGGACATACTTTACGTGGACATTAGTGGAATTTATCGAGTCTCACTAATTGGCACAGTTCAGCTGGGCGACACTGAGACTATCCTTCTCAGTTTATAGTCTAAATTGCTCAGGGGGACTTCCCTTCACCTGTTTTCATCGTTGAAACTGTTCAACATTGATAAAAAACATTGATACTGTGTTTCAGCTGTTCCTACGGCTGTTCCTTTCGGCTACGGTTCCTCAAAACAAAAATCAATAATCCGCTACAGGCCGCAGATCCACATCCTCAGTACAAAATCCTCACTGCACTTTTCACAATCATTACAATGGTTACGATTTAAATGATCCTTCTGGGACTCCTTAGAGGTATTTTACTCTTTCTGCAGGAATTCGATCGCCGAGCAGGGTTTCTCGGCGATATTTCTTCCCAAGACAATGAATTCACTGCCTTGCGCAGCCGCTACCACACTTAATTGTCAAAGATACTGGCAGAAATGCATCAAAGAACCACCTGAAAACAGTTTTAAAATTAATCTCACTTCAGACTCTTGCCCAGTAATTTTGTTACTTTTGGCTTTGACTAGAAAAATCCTCACGAAGTTTAAAAAAAAAAAACCCATCACAAATTCCCTTCCCGCCGGGCGGAGGAAGCTAGTGACTCCGCACGAGTCCACAATACGCCATTAATTTCTGTCCCTTCTGCTTCGGGATTTCGGAGATGGACACGTCTGGATTTCAGCTCTCCAAGAAAATAACTCGGCCTATTCTTTTCTTGGCCTGCTGAAATCGGCATATGGCCGGTGGAACTTCGTGGTAACTTAACCGGTGACAATATCCACGTTTAGAAACACTAATTGCGGAATATCGATATCTCTATCGATACATATCTCTAACAGTACTTCTATATCGGTAAAAATGTTAGATGACACCGACTTTACCGGTTCCTCGTACTACTATCGATTCTATATTGGCGGTTCTTTCGAACTGTCGCGTCAGGCCGTTACAATTCTTATTCAGTATCGGGAACTCTGATAGGCATCTACAACAACACGCAAAAATTGACCAGTTTTCCGAAGTTTATTCAAACTATTTGTCTACTTTCTCTTTCATAAAATAAAAATAAACATGATATTTAATTTTTAACAATATATATAAAAATATATATATTTTTTCCTTTTTAAGAACTGAAACACTTTACATTTTTTCAACCATGCCATAACGACAAAGGTACGATGCAGTTGCATCTGCAAGCCCTTTAATTTCTTAGCAGTTTTCCTTCGTTGTGATAAAACGCTTAAGGCGTATGATATATACATATTGTTGTTAAATGCAGAATCCTTTTTTTAACAGAAGGCATTTTTACAGAAGGCATTAGTGTTCTACATTCATGTCAGATTCGAATGTCATCACTAACTCAGAATATTGATTAATCAATACCTCGGGGTTTCGACATTGATGTTACTTTTATATACTAGTTTAGAATTTCGCATCAGAAAGAGCATGATTGTATAGCTTAAGTTTGGAGTTCGTTCTTTCCAACTGTTTCCAAATCCGTTCCGGACTGTCTGCATGTTTATTTCCCTCGTAAGTCGGTAAATATTTTCCGCTTCGTTTTCCATACCGGGAGCCAAGAAAGAAATGCTCGTTTCGCGGTACGATGAAAATTCGTCTGGATTTTATACTTTCATCATATGTTGTACTTCCGGATCGTCCGTAGCGACTCCCAACAAAAAAGGCTGTACGTTTTTGACTTCCTAGGAAGATATAGAATAAAAACAACATGTTTGAATATGAATATAAGATGTATGGTATATAAGGTACATTTATATTGTAAAAAAATATTTAATAGTGCCTCCACTTAAAAATATCCAAAATTAACGGTTAATTTCAGAGCAGAGCTGCTAATTATAAAATATTTGTTGGTTGTTAATTGTAAATTTTTTGTTAATTGGATTGCTTATACGTGAATTTTTAATTCAGCTTTGGCATTTTCATCCGAAATCGAATAAACACATCTTCAGTACCAATATTTTAAAAAACAAAAACAAATCTCACAGGCTTCTTCTAGAGAAGTTTCGAACACAGAAGATAAGCCGAATTCTGACGGAGATCTTCCGCTGCCTATCCTCGAACTTCATATTTGTTATTTCTTTTTAAAGAACTTCAGAGCAGTGGCTGAAAATAAGATAGTGTGATGGGAGGGGACAAAATCAGAGACAAGAAAGCAAAGAGTAGACTTCTGAATACCCTTTTAAAATTAGTGTTATATTTATACTTTTAAAGTGTATATTTAATTTATATTTGTTGATTTAACGATGTAACATTTTGTAAGAAATTGAAAGGTCGCTATAGACAACGCCAGTGTGTCCGTGTTTAATTATCTATGTAATTCTAATTACAAGGGAACTTTATGATCGAAAATACCCGGACACGAGGTTCATAATGTCCTTTGGTTTAAGGGTTGCTGATAAGTTGCTATTGGTGTTGCTAACTGTAGGCGTTACGGACTAAGAAGGGTCAGATATGTTAACCGAGTCCATGTTTGTTTGTTTTGTGGGATTTCCTCGCTCCAAGTATTGGGCTTAGCCGAGAACTGGAGCGGGTAACTTTTTTAGAAAGATTTTGAGTTCCTAGTACAAGCTCTTAAGCAAATTTATAAACGTGTATGTGTATTTTTTTTTTTGTGATTTCATATATATATTATATTAGTATATTTTTATTTTGAGTGTTTGGGTACTTCTTTTTTCGAACTAGATGATTTGGCCCCAGAAAGACTGGCCCAACATCATGCGCTCTCCAAATATCGACGGGTCCCCTATATTCTCCACGAAACCTTCTCGGGCGCGGTCGAATCGCCAGCAATTAAATATAATGTGCTCGGCGATATCTTCGACGCCGCATTCTGCTCAGTTGCGGTCAACATCGTGGCCAAACCTGGTTAGGTAGCTCCTAAAGCACCAATGACCGCTTAGGATCTGGGTCAGCCAGAAATTGACTTCGCCATGCCGTCTTAGAGTCCGAAAACCGGAGCACACCGTAAGACCGTTTTTCGGAAGCTTCGGCACATATGGGGGCTGCGTACAGTGGTGTCGCCCTGCAGACGGACTGTAGGAGTACTGCCCCGTCTGTAGAAGTACAGACTGCATTGGGCCCCTACAGTTGAGCATTCCTGATTCGTTTCCGCCAGGTGTTCTTTGAACGACAGCCTGGTGTCTAGCATTACCGCTAGATATCTTCTTGCTTTAGCCGAATTGATCGTTGATCGTGGCGCTTCCGACTTGGGTGGTGTTTGGTGTTTGTGGTGGTGACTACCTGTTTTCGGCTGGATATCAGAACAGCCTCCGTTTTGTGGTGTTGAATGTCCAGGCCGACCGATGAGAGCCACTCACATGGTGAAAATAGATGCATTACCAAAGCCCTCGATTTCTCAAACGGGTTTTGCCACTATTACTATGGAAATATCGTCCGCGAAGCCAATCGCCTTGGTTCTTCCTGCTAGTGGCAACCTCAGCACCCCATCGTACATGGCATTTCACAGCAGTGGGCCGAGTACTGAGCCTTGTTGGACTCCGCAGGTTACCCTGTTCTCACATGTCCCTCCATCTGTGTCGTAGACTAGCACTCGGTCGCTGAAGTAGGACTCAAGAATGCCAAGCAGTGTTACGTCCCCGTAACGCCTAGGTTCTGTAAAGCTTCTATGGTGACGTCCCATCTTGCCGAGTTAAAGGCATTTCTGATGTAGAGTGTCACCACTAGACAGTACGCCTTGTGGCCTTCTTGCCACCTAGTCTCATCCACTGCCTTCGAGGCGATCTCCTTCATCGTAGCAATCGCATCCACTATAGATCTCGACTTCCGTAAGCTAAACTGCATTGGCGAGAGGTCCCCTGCCTATTGTTTCCGTTTGGGTATCCCTGAAGGAAGGTCGAAGGCTTCTCTGCTTTATTAAGCTTGGGTCTTTGAACTGATACACCAACGCCTTTGAAAGGTCCTCTGCAACGAATACTGGGTCCAAGTCACTAATCAAAAGGAACTGCATCCTCGAGTCCTTTGACAGATCGCTCTTCATCAGCGATGCACTTTTGTCCGCATCCGCATTCCCAGCACCTGCAGTGGTCCGTTGCTTCGCCTCGTGAGCAAATCCAAGACCTCACTGTAGGTCTTTCCTCTCGCTTCAACTATCACTGCGCCGGGTCTCCGCGACAAGCGTGTTTTCTTTCCCGTCTCCACCTTCGTCCATGAATCTGGCTTGCCGCAGCACGGTGTTCCAGCTTGCTATGCCGTGGTTTGCTCCGCTGTCTTCGCCTGCCGTCTTGGAGGGCTCACTCTCTCCTCCCTCGGCTTCTTCCACTGTGGTACTTGGGCTGCTCATGGGCTGTCATGGGCACCCCGGGAGGCCATTTGTGTTCGCGTTGCATCGTTCGTCCTCCATATCCAGCTTTCTGCTGGCGTCCTCCTGGAGGGCGTTCATCTTAACGAACATCGCTTTCATCTGGACGTTGATGTGATGCACCTGCTTGACGTTGGTCAGGATTATATGCTGGTTCAGGACCAGTCCAATTTCCGCCAGCTTATCGGCACACAGGAGCTGCCTATTGGTCTTTGTCCTTTTTGGGTGTGTTTTGTCCTCGAGCCGGAGGGGCTGGTAGGGGTCCTATCCCACTTTGGCGTGTCCTGCCCATCCACCATCTCAGCAAGGTTGGACCCGTCAGTCTGCGGTAGAGCAGGTGTTCTTGGCGAGTTCTTACTGAGGAAAGCCCCCGCGTTGTCCATTTCTCTCTTAAGTTGGCTTGTTGAGTTCACTGTCGATGCGGCCAAGCGTGCCACCAACTCGCCAGGTTGGTTTAGAACGTGGCCTCCAGAATCCGTGCCCCTGCCGTGGAATTTTCCATCGGTGGATTTCCAACTAATGGGTTGCTACCTGGAGTAGTATTGTTATTAATAGACATTCTTTACTCAACAAATTATTTTATACCTTCTGGTACTTATATTTTTGGTATTTCTCTGTTTTATAGTGATTGTAGATTTTTTTAGTTGGTCCAATTTGATATTATATATATAATATATATATATATTATATATATTGACATAATATTTTGATATGTGCATTTGGTTTTGTATTAATGTAAGAGGAATTCCTTTATTGTATATAAGTATGATATTATTTGGTATATGGCCTACTGTAGTTATCACGTTATTTGATTTTACGCCGACGTATACATTTTGAGTGTATGAAGAATTCTTTGCTGTATGTACTCAATTTAATATAATATATTATATGTATGTATATCATGTATGCCTGCCGTAGCTATCACGTTTGATTTAACGCGGACATATACATTATGATAGTTTGGTTTTCGGTGTTCTTTTTTGTGGTATTTTCATATTTTTTCCATCTTCAGATAATTCCAGTATTTATTCTAACTTAAATTTAACAATACAACTTAAGAACATTCCGGCCCCGTTAAATGCCTCCGGCGCCCTAATCTCCTTGATCGGAGAGTTGGTTATTGGCAGCAATGCCAGCTTGTGGATGGCGCGCTTGATGACACCTCGTGAAGTCCGTAACTCCGCCATAGGCACTCTACCGTCTTCACCGGTTGTTGTTGCCACCACGCGCCCTGTTAGCCACCGTTGCGGGGGCAAGTTGTCCAAGAACGAGCAACAAACACCCGACCTCCAGATCGCGGCCTCCGACGCTTACGTGATCCGAAGCGTGATCAGAGGCTGCCCTGCTAAAAGATGTCCGGGTGTTACGGCCTCTCCATCGCTGGGATCTTTGCCCGGCGATGTGATTGGGTGAGAGTTTAGCAGAGCCTCACCTCGACCAGGTAAGTGCACAACTCGTCCGCTGTTAGCTTGGCGTTGCCGACTCCTCGCAACAGACAGTGTTTGGCCGACTTGATGGCTGCCTCCCATAATCCTCCGAAGTGTGGTGACCTCGGCGTTGATGGTCCATCCATTTCTGATCCGCGTATCCTCTCAGTTCGTCCTGACTGCGGTGAAACGCTACGCTCAGCTTCTTCAAAACGTTGCACGCTCCTACGAAGCTCGTGGCGTTCTCACCTTCTGTACACCTTCTCCTGCAGCCCCCTCCACCCTACGAACCTTTTAAAAACGGATAAGAAGCTCTCAGTGAATAGATCGCTAACAAGTTCAAGGTGAACAGCCTTCGACGAAAAGCATACGAAAACGGCTACATAAGTTTTGATGACAGGTTAGTCACGGACACATTTAATGACACATAGAATAGGCCACAAAAATCTATCCCGCAAACTAAAAAGGGGCGTGCCATTCCGACCCTATCAGCTGGCAAATTTACCCATTATCTGGTTCATTAGCACTGGCTTATAACGAAAACAGTGACCGCAGCTACGAGCAATTTTCGCGCATTGATTAACCATATCTGTTGTCTCAAAAGTGATACCATCATCTTGGCACCGGCATGGTAGTGATTTCGATGGAGGTTGCGCTGAAATAGCGAGACAAATTTTAATTTTCAGGAGAGTAACAGTGGAAATTTAGCATCATACAGAATTGGTGTATTTAATAATCTCCCCCCAACTCGGATTAAGTTGAACGTCACTCCTTCTAACTCGCTGTTGTGTATGAGTAAATTTAAACGTTGTAGATGTTTTCAGATTTATCCAAATTTACATATTCTGTACCAAACTCCGATTTTTGAAATGTTTGGACCATCCTAGGAAACGGATGGCCGTCAAGGGCCAATGAGTGCTATTTTACAGTGACGTGCAATTTATAACATCGGATTTCGAATTGCGCAACCCTGTTTTAAGACTGAGAAGCTCATTGACAAAACGAACGATTCTTCTGAAACCATTGCAAACTCAATACGCAAAGTACTTGAGGAATGGGAAGTTTTAGGAAAGGTCACAGGTCCAAAATACATTAAAAACACCATAAAAAAATTTGGATATATCGATACATTGATGTTTTTTTTCTGAAAAAGGATATACTTGATTCGTTGAAAAGGTTGATGGATTTGTTGAAAAGTAACAGGTAGAAGGAAGCGTTTCAGACTATTCTGTCTGTCCGTATGAACGCCTTGATTTCAGGTACTATTCGAATGTTATATATTATTACATTTCAGTACGTATGTGACCTAAATAAGTAACTTCTTTCATAAATAAAGTAAATTTTCATTTCTGCAGAGTTTGAAAACATCTGTTAGATTCCTAAATATATTATTTTTGAAACAACCGTCTACAACTAAATCATCCATATACAGGAAAGCTTGGAAGGCAAGTGTCATTTTTTGAAAGGAGTTGAGGTCGAATTTCAAGCCAAATTGTAAATGTATGTTGCGGTATGAACTAGTTGGAGGTGAGAATGATGTTATATTACATGACTATTCAATATCATGAAATCCAGACATTAGATCTAGACACGAAAAATATTTTCCTTGTCCAAATTGGTAAAGAATATAATCGGTATTTGGATGTGGGAATTTGTCAGCTAGCAATTTTTTGAATTAATTTGACGATAGTCTACGACTAACCGCCATCCCTTCTCTGCTGAGTTAGACACCAAGTGGGCTATTATATTATGATATAGACATCCTTCTAGGGCTCTGTAGTTCTGAAAATATATTGGAGTCGTTTCTTCAATCTAAATTTTTGCTTGTAAAAATGATTGAATAAATGATTGAATAATATCGGTCTGTAGACCAAAACTATCAATGTATTTGGTTAATTTTTCATTTTAAGCATCGTAATCATCTATTAATTCTTTGTATATTTCCGCTGTTTATAATGCGAGTCAAGGCGTTCTGGGTGTCTATAATATTGTATGCTACTCTTGTATGCTGATATCTACACATTGGTTAGTTTTTACAGTCATTGTGATTTTACGTCTCTCAATACTGTCATCTGCGATTGAACTCCGTTGACGGCCAAGTATCCTTATCAGCTAGTAAAAATTCGGGACCAATATTTTCAGCAGTCGATTCCAATATTTCGCTGACCCGATGTGCAACGAAGGGCTTAAACTGTCGATGATCTGATTGTATCCAAGAAATCACAGAAATCCAAGAAATCACGGACGCGAGTCCGACCATAGTGTAGTTTCATTCACAGTCACGTCATGATTTTCTAAAATGGTATTTTTCATACGTGTTCCTTGTAACTCGAGTCTGGGAATCGATAACATCTTCAATGGTGCACAACTGGTCTTGCCTGCAATAAAGACTAATTTAGTATCTTCTCCACAAGTTACTCGTCAATAAGCTACGGTTGCGAAGGCCTGTTTGTTGACAAAAATCCTGACATATAGCATCTATCCAATCGCAAATGTTTTGCTTGCTCCAACAAAATTACCCAATTTTTAAATTTTTAAAATAAATTTTCTGTTAGTAGATCATTCCAATGGATTCAAATTCTCCAAACATCTTGGATAAAGATTTTTCCATGTATCATTAAGTCCCATAACATTCCAAAGGCACTTAGTGGGGCATTTCTCTCCTTTTATAATTTCTTTGTCGACAACTTTCAATTTGAGATCGAAAACAAAATTGTCAGACTAACTATCCCAATACATTCCCAAAATTTTATCTGTGGAATCGCAACTCATGTGAACGGTTTGTTCCACCGCGCTGTTTTCTTTTGTATCATTTAACAATTCTTGAATTTGCTTGGAATTAGATACAAAGCCTCTTAGCTCAAATTGTCCCATCCTGTGTACTCTCTTGACTTCCTGACTGATCTCCAATACTTTTTTCTCGGACTCAAAACTAACAACAGTACTACATAATGCTTCGTCTGAATGGCATCGATAACTTCTTCCTTGAAACATTCAGCATTTTGTGCGTTGATATTCTTTACGTATTGTGCACAACAGGGAGAGCATGCTGCTCCAAATATAAGCACAGTCATCTTATATGTTTCAGCCTGCATATTTCATATGTTGTACCTGCAAAGCATTTCCTTTAAAACAGCACATACGGCAAATTTCCCTTGGCGGAATTCAAAAAGAATCGAAGTCAATTGGTTTTCATTAGGTCCTAAATGGTATTTAGGGAAACACTATCGATTGTTGCAGCTGCATCGAAAACCAATCTCATTTTCTTGGGCTTATTAACATTAATGACGACAAAGTGGGGTAAATACCAGGTCCTTAGCCCAATGAGACTTGCTTCTTTTTCGGACATTTCAACAGCGTACCCTTTTTTGACGAAGTCCATAATGGTATTGTCATATTCGTCCATCTTTCCTAATGTTTTCATTTTGTTTTCTACTCCGAGCATCCTTTGAAGAGCCATGTTGTAGCTATTCGGCAATTTAATCGCATCATTCTTCCAAAGTAGACCAGTCTCATAACCTCGTTCTAATTTTTTTGTTGTTGCTCGCTCTGAAAATATCTGCCGATTCCAATGGCTTTTTTGGTATCAGTACTCCAAAGTTCTCCGTTGTGAAGTATTCTTCAATAATTTTTTTAATATCTTGACCTGAGTTATCTTCTTTTGGAAACGCATGTAGGACCACTGATAATGGAGATAAATCCTCCTGTTTGTCTCCGTTCGAGCCATACACAAGCCAACCCAATGGCGTTTTGGCTGCAACTAGATTTTTATCTAAACATATTTTTTTTTTTATTTTAATATTAATTACTATACATAAAAAAAAATTTATAATATTATATAATAACTAATTTAAAGTGCGGACTAACTAGCTACTGTGGCCATCGATTTGACTACTTAATAGATAGGTAGTTATGTTAGATTAGGTGAATATATTTACATTTGTTTAAGAAATATATTATAAGGTTGTTTATAGGGGTTGGTATATAGGGTTGTTTAATGTTAGGTTTGCTAATAGATTTGATGGCGGCGTAAGACCGAAGAGGTTTGTTCTGAGGTTATGATGTTGTCGGCATGTATCTAGTATGTGTTTGACAGATAGTTCGTCCCCGCAGTAAAGACAGCTCGGTCGCATTTCGCCGTTGAGGAGGTGCTTATGTGTGAGGTTTGTGTGACCAGTTTTTAATCGAGTAAGGATGGCGCATTCCCTTTTGTTGCACGTCCTGTTGTACTCCAGGTAAAATTGAATGGCACGGAGCCCGACTGGCTAGCTTAGCGGCTTTGTCGGCTAACTCATTTCCATTAATTCCTATATCAGCTGGGACCCATAATAGCTTAATTTTGCAACTGTTTTTTATGATCAGGTGACGAATTTCGTATAAAAGGTTGTTGTTGTTGTAGAAGTTTTGGACTCCTTCCAGGGTGGACAGACTATCACTGCAGATAATAAGTCCTCCCTTGACTTCGAGGGAAAATTTAATTGTCATGATCGCTACGGCTTCAGCGGTAAAAACCGAGAAGTGGTGGGGTAGCTGACCCCATGAAACAAATGATCCGCATTTATCTACTACTGCAAATGTGGTTGTTGCGTCGGACTTTGAGCCGTCTGTGTACAGCCATTTCCGATCAGCATATTTATAAGTAGCTTATTCAAATAGCTGTTTAAACACTGTAGTAGGTGTCCCAGATCGTGAAGTGTAGTGTCGATGGCCGTGAAACGTAATTTCCAAGGGGGCGACGGGATGACTTTATTCCAACGATAGGGTGTTTCAATGTTGTAACTCTTCATAAATTGTATGCATCTTCGTATCGGAGATTGGATTTTGTATTTCCGACGATGTTTCAAGGCAATTTGAAAGTCTTTGTGAAGCATAGAGTTCGTTGAGCACATGAGTTTTGGTATTAGTTTGAAGGTTGTTTGGGCGACTCAATCAGCCAATAAGCATTTAGATGGGGTCGTTGGGATTGCACCAATGCTGCGCCTAACGGCAGCGTGATAGGGAGGCAGGATTTTCTTTAAATTAGATGGAGCGCACCACCCATATATAGGGAGGCCGTAATCAATTTTGGACAGCAACAAAGCTCTTGTCGCTTGAATAAGTGTTGTGGGGTGGATGAGTGAACGCTTAGTTGTTAAGAATTTAATAATGTCTATTTTTGAGATTTATTCTAAGTTCATTACAATGTTGTTTAAATGTGAGTCTCTTATCGATTAATATGTTTTTACAGTTGCTAAAAATTATGGCATCGTCTGCGTATATGGAGAGTTACATTTGTTTATATCTTAGAATAATGTTATTAAAGGACTGGAAGGCAATCATGAACAATACCACAGAGAGAGGCGATCCTTGAGGGATGACATTGTTGAGGAAATAGAATTTGGATAGAGTGTTGTTTACTCTGACTCGGATTGAGCGATTGATCATGAAAGCCTTCGTCAAGTTGAAGGTCTTTTGACCTATCACCCACCGGGAAAGTTGATCCAATACTGTATGCGCCCCTACGCGATCGAACGCCCTTTCAAAATCAGTTGCCAGTATGGTAACATGATTTTTGGTATAAAGGGCGTCAGATGCATATTGATGGAGCTGCAAATGCGAATCAAGAGTGCTATGCTGTTGTTTAAATGCAGTTTGGTGGGGGCTGATAAGTTTATGTTTCGAAATAAACCACATAAGCCTTTTGACTAACATTTTTTTAAGTGTTTTGCTTAAACAAGGAAGTAGGGAAAATAGGTCTAAAAGATGAAATTTCGTGTGTTGGCTTATTAGGTTTTAGAGTTGGTATAATAATGGCGGATTTCCACACATGGGGGTAGGAGCCCCGAGCGAACATTGTGTTATACATTTCTAATAGGCGGTGGTAGGTAGGTAGCTGCTTAAGCATTGGATAGGAAATACGGTCAAAACCGGTGTTTTGCCTTTCGCATACTGAAGGACATATTCAAGTTCACTAATGGCAATCGAGGTCTACAGCTGCAGCGGACAGTTTAGTAGGATTGTATTCCTGAGACAGGAATTTTACTTTAAGGGTCTTGTATTGGTGGGAGAAATTGTCGTCCGTAGAATAGTCCGACCAAAAGTCCCCAAAAGCATCGCCAATGTCTACGGAGTGATGTAGCTCTACATTTTTATAGTTCTGAGGGAATTCGAGGAGATACCTATTAGGCGGTTAAGGTCGGCCCAAGTCTTCTTTGTAGATGCTTGGGGGCTTATGTTCCTTGTGAATTTTTCGAAGGATTCCCTTTTAGCTAATTTTGATCTGTACTTGAATAGGGCATTGAATTTTCTGTAGGAAATCAGAGCAGCGGTGCTTCGAGTTTGTTTGTATGCATGCCAAAGGGATTGCTTTTGTTGCCTAAGATCTTGGAGCGTCTGGCTCCACCAAGCAACGCTTCTCGGACGTAGAGATGGTTTGGTTTGCGGAATTGCTACATTGGCTGCCGCTTTAATACCTTTTATTATTTTGGCGGCGAACAGATTTAAGTCGTTGGTTGTAGGAAAATTGAAGCTATCTTTACAAAAGGGTGCGGTACAGTTCCCAATCGGCTTTATCCATCTTAAATTTTTGTGGTGGGGGTAGGGTTTTACAATTTATTCGCGAATAGTAATTATGGGATAGTGATCACTCCCATACAGGGAGTCTTTTACGGACCACGTACAGAAAGGAAGCAGTGATGCGGAGGCAAATGTAAGATCAATAGACGTGAAAGAGTTGTGAGTGGAATGGTGAGTGGCGGAGCCGTTATTGAGGACAGTTAAGATTGAATTGTTTATGACTTCATCAATTTGATGCCCTTTAGAGATATATGAGGGGGACCCCCACACTAGACCCCAGGCATTGAAATCACCAACATATACGATTGGTTTGGTAGTGAGATCCACTATATTAAGAATTTCACTGGCTGCTACGAATTGAGATGGAGGTATGTATGTATTAAAAATACAGATATTGGGTAGAGCTAGGATTTCAATACCTAAAGAGCACGTACTACCATTTATTGTTATAGGTCTGTGTGGAATGTCTTTACGGACGAGTATGCTGACACCTTGCTTGACATAGGTATTAAAAATAAAGTTATAGAAATATCCAGTAAATTGCTTAGGGGAAGCTATATTCGTTAGGGAAGCATTAAGATGAGTTTCCTGCAGACATAACAATAACATCCGGGTTGGTATCGTTAATCAAGAGTTGTAGCTCGTGGTAATTGTTAAAGTAACCATTCATATTCCATTGAACTAGTGTAATGGACAAGAGCGGGAAGATAGAGCGGATATTATTTTGTTAGACTTGAGGTAAATTATGACGCTCATAGATTCGTTGGAAGGTTCATTGTTCGATTTTTTATGCAATGTTGATTTATTTTGAATAGAAGATGTTGATGGGCTGTTTGTATCATGTTCTGCATGAATTTTTTGATATAGTTCAAATGATGCAGGGGATAGGTTATATTATTTGTTTAGATTCGATTGTTTAGATTGGTAGGGGGTACTGGGAATAGGGGACTGGGGAATGGTGGAAGGGGAAAGGGAAGGTTTTCGCTTCATGCATAGTGTATTTTTCAACGGTTTTAATTCTTAGAATTTCCTTTTGTTCTTGGTACTATGGGCATTGTCGGGAAGAGGCCGAATGCTCACCAGAACAATTGGCACAGTTGATTTAATTGGAGTGTGTGGTGAAAGGGAGCAATCAGAGCAGCGGGGAGAATTTTTACAATGCTTGGCCGTGTGGCCGAGCAATTGGCAAGACTTGCAACTCATAGGGTTTGGTGTATACTCGCGAACTTTAACAGAGTGTCAAGAGATTTCGTTTTTCGATGGGAGATTATAAAATTCGAAGGTCAAAAAACTCCACTCGGATTGGACACACCATCGTAAGATTTCATATATTTGTACACGTCAGTCACTTTTTGTGACTCAAGATCATTGACAATTTCATTTTCGGGGATGTCGCAGAGATATAGGTTTACAAAATTAAGGGCCTCATGAAGCTTGCATTTTATTTTGCATATACCAGTAAGGTCGGTGGTGTTAATGAATTTATCGGCATCGGCTTGGGTTTTAACTAGCATTAGTAAATTTCCGTCTCTGAGGTTCGATGTTTTTAGAGATCATTTTTAAGGCACGATGGACGGCAAAGCATGAAAATTGGGAGATTATCTTTTCGGTGTAGGTGGAGGCAATTATGATATACTCAGGGTTGTCGACTGAGGTTGGTGGAAGGTCAGGAAATGCAGTATCCAGCATTTGGGGTTGTCTTCTTTTTTTCGATGGGGGGCTGATGCAAGCGGTGTAAACCGGTTGTCGGCCCAGGGGCCCTAATGGGGCAGTGTTTTGAAAAATCAATGCAAAAACTTTAGAAGTAGAGGTATGAAAATTAATGACCACGTGGGTCAGATAAGAACAGAGACCGATCGCTAACCGCTGTTGGGATATAAGAGACGACCGCTCGCAATGAGAGATAGTCGAAGACTGTATCTAAACATATACTTTTGATATTTGCTATCAAATGACAATTATTAATTCCAATTAAAATTTTGGGATCAGCATCTAAATATCCGCTTATTGGCAAATTTCGTAGCCGTGTGTACTTTTTTGTAAGTTTCCCAATATCTACTGACTGCAATGGTAAATCTAATTTAGGTACAGAATTTCCAGTTATACGTAGCCATTTTTTATCCATTTTTTATAATTTTTTATTTTCGGATTAAATGTATTGATCGTAGCCCCTTTCTGTTCAATTTTTTCTTCTTTTTCTTGGGAATCATCTGGGTGTAATGATATGTAATGATGATACATGGTGTTGCTTCTTACATCCATTTTTCTTACAGTCTCGTTTGTATTTTCAAATTGACAGAGTGTGTCCTTTCCGTAAGCAGCCATAGCACAATCGCAGATCCTTAACGATTTTCCATTTTTCTTTCTCATCAGCCTTTAAATAGTGCTCACATCTATATAAATAATGTTCACCGTGACATTTAATGCATTCCACTTTATTCTGACCTTGTTCTCTTTTAGTGGAATGAAGCACAGACTTTTGCGGACCTTTATATTCACCCTTTGGAGTTTTATTATTTATTGGACCTGTAACTGTGGCCCTTGCTATACTTCTAGCAATATTACTTAACCAACGGCTGAAGTCGACAGTATCTGTGATGAATATTCAATGCATTGAATACGTTTGCTAAGTGGCATCTTTCCTACTAAGCTTTCTATCAACGACGGATTCTGTAAATGTTGGGAAGCAAGAAAATTACTATATTATCAACCTTCGAAGCGAATAAAACTAGCTTTTCTAAATTAGTCTCTGTTACGGGTGCTAGTTGATGGACCATGTTCATTTGACTACTAATTAACATTTCTGGCTTTCCAAGATCTGCGCCAAGATCTGGAGTGCCCCCAATGACATAGAGTCCATGCCTGCCATCACTAGCAGCAGGGTTGTTTGCGCCCGCAGTAGCGCTGCATTATTGTACCGTGATCACCGTGTTATCTTGATTGTGCATGTTTGGTTGCACAGAATGTACATTCTTACGCTGTACTTCTTCTTCTAATGTTTCACATGTAGATCTTATTTCACTTTGGCACATGTTCACCAATCGTTCCTCCAATTTGGCAATTTGGTTTGCCTGTGCAACTTTCATACATCTTCATTTCCATTAGGTCCCGGTAAATGTCGCTCTGCGGATCATTTTCCTTTGCGCTCATTATTGTACTTTCTTTGTCGGACTCCATGTCGTCCTCCGAAGTTGACCCACCATTGGATTCACATGTAGATTCACCATTTGGTCTTGGTGTTGAATTGGCAACCATGTCTCTAGAGTTAAACTCTAACTTTTTCTTGCTCCGCAGTTCCATCTGTCTGCATGTGTCTGCATGAAAATCAACGCTTTTCCTCGAGCAGATCGGTATTCTTTTCACTGTCTGTATGATGATGTCGTCTATATAGACGAAGCATCTTACACCGACGTTGTCTCCAAGTATATCGTCTAGTGCCCTCTGAAATATAGAGGGGTCGTTTTTGAGCCCAAATGGTAATCTCGTAAACTCATATTTACCCCGATTCACTGAAAAAGCAGTTTTCTCTATGTCGGATTTCCTTAGGGGAATCTGATGGAAACCACTTTTTAAATCTTTAACGGAAAAGAACCTGTTTTTTCCTAACTGTGCAAGGACAAAATTAATGTCTGGGATCGGGTACCTATTGGGAATGTTGGCCATATTCAACTTCCTATAATCAATCACCATTCTAAATTTTTTTTTGCCCGATGCATCTACCTTCTTAGTTATGATCCATATCGGAGAGTTTTAGGACGATCTTGATGGTCTTATAACTCCATATTCGAGTAGCTCCTGTATTTGTTTCCCTACTTCTTTCCTGAGTGCTTCTGGATAAGGATAGTGTCTTGAATAGATAGGGTCGGTGTTAGTACTTCTAATCGTTGCTACCACTTTTGTTGTAAACGTTAATTTTTCGTTTAAGACACTGAACAGTTTTGGGAATTCTGAGCAGATCTTTTTCATAATTTGTTTTTGAGTGTTATTGACGTGTTCTAGTCGGAGATTGTTTATTTCTCTTGAGGGTTGTTGATTTAATTTAATTTTTAGTTTGTTTGCTATCATTATGAATTCTTGTCTTGAAAGTATGTCTATTCCTATTTCTCTTATTGTGTCATTTCCTATCAGCGCCTCAAAGGACCCGAGTGCTGGCAAGAAAAAAAATTTGAGGTTACTGTTTTTGAATCCGAGCGGGTTGGCTATTACGTGGTGAGTCACCAAAACGGTGCCACCAACAAATCTTACAGGGAAAGGTTTTTCATTTTTTTTTTTTATGATTTATTGTATATTTTGGGTCTATGTAAAGTATGTATGTATAAGCATTTTTATCATTCCTCGCCCACCGATTCTACAGTTTATGTACGGTAAGGAGGAGGATGTTACTCTAAAAAATTAAGATCAATGAAGTCGGATTCAAATGGTTCGTTGTTGTCTAGCTCTTGTTATTGATTATATTCTTGTGCCTCACTATATTCGGAAGCTGATGCTCCCTCAACTTCAGACACATATTGTTCTGCGTTTTCCAAGTATTGCTGTTCGTCCTCAGTTGTTACGTGGAAGTTCCTTTGACTTTTGTCAGTCTGTCCAAATGTCTGCTGTGCCAATGGTCTTTTAGTTACGGTGTCATTAAAAGGTCTGTTCATGTAGTTTATGCGTCTTGTCTGCATACTTTGATCTATATCCATTGGTTCCGGCCGCGCTTGGGGCTTTGGAGCTGATGGGCGTGGAGGGGGTGCCGAAAAGTGGTTTCCCTGTGGTTGGTTACTAATTCTGTAATATTGCTGTTGTTGCTGTGGTGGGTTATAAGCCCATCGAGGAGTTTGTGGCATATAGGCCAATTGGGGAAAGAACTGTTGTCTAGATGTTTGAGAGTTTGGTTGTATGTTTCTTCATGGCAAGGGTGGTGCTGGTCCAGGAGGACCATTGAATTTTCTCGAATCGGCCTGATTATTATTGGCGTAATTGATTCTCAACTTTTGATTTTCTAACTTCTCACATAACAGGAGAGCCGATGGTAAGTCATAAGGTTCTCTGGATCCCAATAATCTTGGTAAGTCGCCGTTGAGACCTCTAACAAAGGTTTCCAAGGCCTTGTCTCGATAAGACTTAGCAAAAATATCTATTGAATCTCTGCTCATTTCCAAGTGAGTATAGACGCGTTGATAAAATTCTGATACCGTCTGGTTGCCCTGTACTAGAGACGTCATTTGGTACTCGAGTGTAGTGACATCTCGTTTGACAGCGTAATGAGTCGTCAAGCATTTACTACATCTGGAATTCTGTCCAGTTCGTTCTTGTTATTCCCCTCGATGTTTACTGGTTAGTCCCTGGGTTTAACATTTCTTCTATAATTCTCTGTACCATTACTCGTATTTCATCCTGCAAACCGGCCATATTGATGGGAAGGACTTGATTCTGCTGCTGGTTTGCAGATGCGTTTAAAATGGGGGGTCTTACAAGGTTATTTGGATTAACCATTTTTTCTTTTTAAATTTTAGTTCAACAGTAGTTCTTTCAATAAAATGTATTATTTGTAATTTCTGTTAATTGTTTTTAATTACAAAAATGTTTAATTTTGTAAGAAGTTTTTTACCTAAGAATGATTGATTTTAACAATTATTTCTTATTAATTAATTTTTATTTTTATTTTAGTTTTCTTAGATATCTTTTTTTAAATTATTATTAAAGAACGATATTTGAATTTATTTACTTTACTCGAATTTATTTTAATTTTTTACTTAAATTTCAGTATTTCTAAAAATGCTTGATTTTAATTATTTAGAATTGACTTTTTTTCTTATTTTTATTTTAAAGTTTATTCCTTTTGTTTTAGGATTTTAATTGTTTAATTTGATTATCTATTTCTTTCGATTTGTTTTACTTTCACTTAATACTACTTACATTGTACAATACATCCTGGACTGGCAGGCAGGTAGTCTTCCTTTTCGCTGATCTTCTGGGGTACCTCTTCCAGCACCACCGAACCAGTTGTTTGCGACCAACGTCTGCAGAACGATGTAAGTGAGTTCGCTTGCTTCTTGGACTTGATTGTTTCGCTGGAGCAGCCAATTTGGCGCGTTTATTAGCGGCAGTTCGTTTTAATCCTTGACAGCGAAATGGGTGCTCTAATGGGATTTTTTTTCGGTTTCTCAGTTCACTACGGATATGATGAAAAACTTTTTTCGAACGTGATCACAATAGCCAGGACAGCCAATCGGGTGCACTTACAGGTTGCGCGTACTTCGCGTTGTTTAACTGCACTTTAGTACCGCGCACAAGCCCTTTTTAACCTTGGGCGGTAGTTAACTCATATAGAAAATATATTTCCTTAATTGATGTTGCGACCATAAGGTCTTTATTTATTGAATTTATTGAATGCAAAAACAACTAATTTTAGTTTCAGTTATCCCTACCTAACTTTGCCTGCCCACCCATGCTGCTGACCTCGGTGCTGCTCTGCTCACGGATGTTGGGCAGACGCTACGTCTGCACATTTATGTTGTGCAGGTGCAGCGTATCTTTCGCAAGTGTTGCGCAAGCGGTTACGCGTGCAGCTCCAAATGTTCTTATCCAAAGAATGAGCAGTCCAGCCGCTGCCAACATCTGCGGGCAGCGCAGCCACGACCGATTTGATTTTAAATTCATTCAACATCTATTCTTCAAAGGTAGCAGAACCTTTTCTACAGTTCCTGAGATCGAGGCGTTCATACGGACAGACGGACATGGCCAGATCGACTCGGCTATTGATTCTGATCAAGAATATATGTATATACCTTATGTGGTCGGAAAGATTTCCATCTTCCTGTTTCAGAATACCCTCTAGTATACTCTTTTACTCTACGAGTAACTGTTATAACAAGATAGAATGCTATAGTCGAGTTCTCCGACTATCAGATACCCCTTACTCAGTTAGTGAAAGTGCAATCGAGAAATTTCACCATATTCTGGAATATCAGCAGAAATTGGGAAAAAATCAATAAAATGAAAAAAAAAAAACAAATAGAATGCTATAGTCGAGTTCCCTGACTATTAGATATCCGTTATTCAATTAGGAAAAGTGCAAACGAGAAATTTCACCATTTTCTGGAATATCGGCAAAAATTGGAATAAAAATAATACATGAAAAGAAACTAACAATATTTTAAAAGTGCGGGCGTGAGAGTTTGATGCGGCTTAGAGTGGGCGTGGCAAACCGTTTTTTGGGAAATCGATAGAAATTTACAGAACTAATAAAAAGGTGAAAAATATCACATTTTTCCGAAAATGAGGCCACATTTTTGGGCGGTTTGTGGGCGTGGCAGAAAGTTGCTTGGCAAATCTGTCGAAATTTACAAAATATATATAAAAAAAGAATAAATATCACAACATTTTTCAAAAGAGTGGGCGTAGCAGTTTTAGACGGTTTGGGCGTACAAAAAAGTTTTTTTGCAAACTTATATAATTTTACAAAATAAAATAATGAAAAATATCACAGCTTTTTCAAAAGTGTGGCCGTGATAGTTTTGTGCGGCTTGTGGGCATTAGAGTGGCAAATCTATAGAAATTTACAAAATATATTATATAAAAAGTTGAAAATATATCAAAACTTTTTTTAAACGTGTTGGCGTGACAGTTTTGGGCGGTTAGTGGGCGTGGCAAACATTTTTTTGCCTTGAACAAATCGATTTACGTATGCCATTATCCGTAGGAGCTTATTAAATGATGAACATTTTTCAACAAGCTCAAAGACATCCGATTGGTTTATTATGACGGAACACGCCACGCTTTTCTTGTTTTCAGACAATTGTAACTCCGGTGAAAGTTCAATGTAATGCGACCGAAGCCACTCGTTTAGTCAAGAAATCTGGTCCACTTTCCCAAAGTCCACCTTCAACCATCGATATCTGTTCCACGTGATACCAAATCGGCTGGATTCTCTTCTGTGACGCCAAACTGCATTCTCTGTGAGTTCTTGGATTTCAGAAACTCTATTTGCAACAAATGTTGCTTGAGTGGATGGATCCCTCTTTAACCAGCATAATATGACTTGGTAGTCCGACCATAAGTAAATGCAAACTCTAATTTGTTAAGCAAAGAAGATACTTGAGACCATAGGTTTGCCAACAGATGTGCTGCACACAGCTCGAGCCTTGGAATTGATATATTTTTATTGTTTTAAGTGGACACTTGTTTTAAGACACTCTCAACTTTGCGGGTAGCAGTCTTGACAACCTATTTGTCCCAGCCACGGCACGAATATAAATGCAACAACCATAGGCGTGGCTCGATGCATTAGCAAATCCGTGAACTTGAACAGGGTCACAGGCAGCCAGACAGATATATCGAGGAATGGATATCTTTTCAATTGCTAATAAATTCAGCTTAAATTCGTTTCAGCTGGTATGCAAATTCATGGGAACCGATTCGTCCTAATCTAATTTTTGTCGCCACAGTTCCTGAAGCAAGATTTTTGCCCTTGTAATCAACAATAATCCCAAAGGATCAAACAAACGAGCTGTGACGGACAAAATGTTGCGTTATGTTGGTTTGGAGAGCTTGAGTCGATTTCTCCCTCCACACGATAAGTTGGAAATCCATATCTTCATTTGAAATGAAAATTTGTCTATACATCTTTGAAATGTATAACGACCAGACGAGAGCCTTTGTACGGTATTCCCAAAGTGCTGCTCAGCCTTCGATCTCTCCGGAACGTGTTCCAATTCCCAAAAACGTTTCACCAGAGGGTCGAGAGAACTTTTATTATCATTAACAACGACGCCGCATACCTGAGCGTTATTCGATGCGCGTTGAGTGTACTTTCCCGAAACAATCCATCCTAAAAAATTTTCTGGAGTGAAGGATGTTCAGAGCCCAATTTGATTTGGCCTGCGCTCAGAAGTTCGAAAGAAGATTCTGCGCCTATTAGTAAATCCACTTTTGCGGTCTTGTGAAAACGAAGGTCTGCCAATTCAATGTTTGCTGGAATTCTCCATTGGGCACAATTGACTTAATGATCAGGTTGATATGATGAAATTGAGCTTAACACCAAAAAATTTAGATTCAGACAATTAATGCACAAACAATTGAAATCGAACCGTTGAATAACTGACAGAGCCATGACAGGTTAACATCTGACTAAACTATGATTTGTTGCTGAGCAATATCGAAATTTTTGTTCAGGTCTGCGATCAGTTTATGTGCCAGAGAAGGACGATTTGGGGTATCACTTATTGGAACCTAGGTTCCTTTTACTTTTGGTTGACTCCTCAGCAGCTTAATGTTGGTATCTCAACTGTTGGTGATTCAACTGAATTGCACAATCAGCGTGTTATAATCTAGATGTTAATCCAATCGGGATTTTGTAGTGTGATCTACCTTGGACATTGCTGTATGAATAAAAGTTGCGTTATTTATTTCCTTTTCACTACCCAGTGACTGTATCGATGCATACAGAGCCGATATTTCATTACAAGAGACCTCAAACCTGATGCAGACGGTTTTGATACTGAAGGAGGTCAAACAATTGAGAAATTGTGTTGAAAAAGATTACGCATTTATTGTCGTACACATTTTTCATAATTCAAATCCGAAATTTGAAATGAAATTTAAAACGCCTTGACAGTTCTTAATGCATCATCTGTAAGACATGTAGCAAATGGTTGAACTTTTATATATTTGTTAAAGACTGGTTGTTACGCACCAAGCTATTAAAAATACCTATAAAATTATTGAAGTCGGAATGTTTTCATTCATTTTTGTAAATGGATCGGATGACGAGAAGCACTGATTTTCCCTTGACTAAGTCTCTGAGGCTCGACTCCTCTCATTGCGGACCGATATAACGCCTTTGTAATTATACACATATCCTCAACAGACGCTTGTAAATCATTAACTGGATTCACCACGTCGATGTCTGCATGAATATCCATCATTTTTTTGCAATACGTTTCGAGAAGTTGCATTCGGTATTCCAGTTAAAAACTATCGAAAGAAATTTTTTTTCCTCAAATGCAATTCTCATACGTCTAATGTTACTTATAAGCGTGCCGTGTTTTTGCATATCCAACATTATTTTAGTATTAGGCTTTGTCGGTACTTCCTTGTGTTTTTCCATTTTGAATTTAATTAGAATAAAAATAATTCAAATAATAATAAAAGTCCCTCACCTGGCTTAAATAAATCCCACTCGTAAATGCTCATTTAAAAACTTTCTGAGATCCACTTGAATCATTTACTGGGCCAGATTAAAGAATTGCATTACTACGATGGCCAGGTCGAAGAACTGCTCAATCTATATTCCTCCCAAGAAGCCAGGCAGGCACATGTAATATATGGAGCGGTGAAACGCCTGATCACGGTCTCAGCGCTAGAAGTTGTAATACAAGCAAGAGCAACGACATGGATGGAAATTAAAACAACTTTAGCAACATAATTCAAGGACCATAGACCATACGTAACCCTAGTCAGACAACTGGTAACGACATACCCCGGTAACATTAGTAAGCTTATAGAAAAATTAGAATTACAATATTGGAATATTTGTGATAAACTAGAATTAGAAAATGACCCTATTGATAAGTTAAACTACACTAAAATGCTAAAAGGAACGATTAAAAGTACAATAGATCGAAAATTGCCAGGTAGAATGTACAAGCTAACACGATTCTACGTACGAGAAATCGTTCTCATTTTCCAGAGGGCATACATTGAAATCATATGCCCTAGCAGTTTCACCAAATTGCAAAGATGTACCAAAAAGCTAGTAGATATCTTAACCTATGCCGAATTTAAAGACTTAATATTGAAAAGGAATAAAGAAGTTTTGCATCGAGGAATAGAAAAAACGACTAACTGGTTTAAAGAGAATACTATTTCCCAGATAGCCAAAAATTAATACAGAACATCATTAACGAGTGTGAAATCAATAACAAAGCGAAAACAGAACACAGAAATACAAAATTGGCATTTGAACCAACTCCGGAAATATTCAACGTAAGAGAAAAATACGTAGTTAATTTTTATCTCACCGGAAACCAAATATTTCTATCATGCAAATACGTCTATTTGAAATTTGCATCCCTCATTTAGTTGAAAAGTAGAGATTGGTTAGAAGCAAAGGCAGCCATAACGAAAATATTTAATGACATGGGAAAACCACAGGAGATGAAAGAGGATAAAGACTTAGCATTCAGCATTAGCTCTGCAGAATTGGTTAAGATCCGAGGGCGTAAACATATCCGTCACTACAAGTAAAAACGGAGTGTCCGATATAGAGAGGTTCCATAAGACCGTAAACGAGAAATTGAGAATCATTGGCAGCGAACAAAATATTGAAGATAGATGTACAAAATTTGAAACAATCCCATTTGTCTACGATCACAAAACTAAACAAAACACTACCAAAAGAACTCCGGCAGATATCTTTTTTATGCAGGAAGCTCAGACTTTAATAAAAAATAAAATCGACAAAATCAACAGACTTAATGAGAAGAGACATGATTTTGCAATTAACATGAGATATAGACAAGCCACACTTGTAAAAAGCAAGGAACTAACACGGGAAATCGATGGAATGAGAATTATTAAACAAAGTATAAGAGGCCTTTTAAATGTAGTAGGAACAGCGTATACAAATTATGTTTTAGTTATTTCCCTGGGTTGTCCCACGCCTCAGTCCGACGGGAAGGGGTGATGACGTCAGTCCGACTTGGTTGGCCTCTCGATCGGGGAGGGGAGCGGAGATCTTCTCTGCTCGTGATGCGCAACGTTTCGTTGCGCAGCTTGGTATAGGTTTAGTATAGGTTGGGAGAACTTTCTCCGTTATTGACTGCCCTTAAGGCTAGCCAACCAATATAAAATATGCAGCCTTCGCTGGAGTAGGATTCTTGAGCGTGTGCTCTTTATTATAATTGAAATCAAACTGAGCTTATTCTATTTTACTTCAGCTATTCGCGGCCGGCAAGCCGACCGCTCGTCCAGCACAGTGCTGACACTAGCAAAAACTGCATATCTCCCAATACTGGAAAACCGTTGGGAACCAGGCACGGCCCCTAAGGCTTTTATGCTGAATCTGCATATAATATACTAGGGTAGCGACCCTGAACTTATACCGACTTAAGTTTACTCATTAACCGTGTTAACTACTCCCCCTTGAAGTATGACCGTCCTCGGTCATCTGGAACTTGTCAACGACCTTTTATATTTCCCTCGCATCTCGTCTCCTCCTCAACACCAAGATGAGCAGGATGGAGCAGCTAATGAAGACGCTGATTCCCACGCCGACTGCAAACCAGATGTCAGTAGTTCCAGCCGATTTCGCTTTCTCCTTAAGCCCTTGGATAACCTCCAAATTTTCGTTATTGATCCTTTGGAGAAGTGGTATGCTTAGCGTGGGATCGTGGCCGATGATGTTTAGCAATGGGGACGCAGCCATGCCCGGTATTTTTCTTAAGGCTTCACGTAGGTTAGCGTATTTGGTGACGTTGATGAAAGCCACTCGCTCGAACATAATTAGATGTGAGCCGTTGGTATCTATTTCAGGACCGTCGTCAGTGCTGACTTTAGCTGGGCAGTCGTTGATTATTATTACGCCGTCGTCTACCAGTGTGATGGGGCTTAAATGGCTGGCCTGCGTTTTGCATAGTGCAGTGCTCCCCGCGTGCAGGCCTCGAGCGCAGGTATCGTGGTTAGCCAGCTTACAGTACGAAGCGTAAGTTGTTGATACGCAATCGGTGACGGCCAGAACGTCGTTGTTGCATTCCGCAACTATGTTCTCTATTAGTTGCAGAATGATGTGTTGGTGTGTTACAGGAAAAATTGTAACCTTTCTCCAAGTGGCTTTAATATTAGGATATGCAATTATCACATGGATAATACTATCGGACTGGAAGACTTTAATATTAGATGCCTCTATTAAGCTTATAACGGGGACTTCTGTGGGGTGATCAATTAATACAGACTTCAAATCGTTATGGTTAAGAATGGCAGGGTTTATGATATTGGCTTTAGCCAGTGTGACGGTAAGCATTCAATTTTGAATTTCGGTTATTAGTATTCTGTTTCTAGCCACAGTACCTTGTACCTCGTACAAGTGGGGAGTGTCAACCATATTATTTTGTTTTGCTCGAATGATTTTGTTAACTGCTTCTGTTAATTCGTTAATCTTGTTTTGAGTTTGCGTATTAATGACCACTTGCCTATTATTTGACTCTATTAATCGAGATTCGGATATTTTTAGCATTTCAAAATCGGCGGCATCGGGGGTGCCTGCTATTACCATAAGTGCGGTGCCTAGAAAGTCTAGGCTTCTGGCAATCCTATGATGTACTTTCAATACGGACAATAAACTTCTGAGATGGTCGGTATCGACGTCTAACAATTTTCGCATATGCGACTCTGGAAACAGCTCGGACAACCTACTAGTCTCTTCTATCATCATTTCGAATTCGGACAAATTACTGGAATGCCAAAGCCAATTTCTCTGTTTCCACACCAGTGCAACACCGTCTGTTATGGGGATGTAATTAGCATGAGAGTAGTCCGTAACCCTAGCGTTAACTATAGCTAACGTAATTAATATGATTCCGGCAATCCGGTAAGAAAGCGGAAGGATAAATTGAATGCTTAAATATAAGGTGCATGAATAAAGACATAAAAATTGTGGGAGATGTAAATTCAAGAGGGAATTTTTTATCTAAGGTTGTCCTTATGGACCACCCTCCCTCTAATGAGGACAGACGTTCCCATGTCTGCTTCTATACGCTCTTCTGTGTAGAGTGCGGTTAGTTTATTTCCTAACCTTTTATTGTTTCTGAGGTAAACCTTTTCACCTACCTCGGAAATTCGGTTTTGCCTAGTAGGGTTACACCTCGCTAGGTTAGCCTGTTGCGCTTTTATGATACTGGTTTTTATTGCCAGCCTCTGAGCGTTGTTTGCCGAATGTAAGGCATGTTTAGGTTGCAAATTTGTGACTGAGTGTAACGTATTGTTATACTCTACCGTGGCTCTTATGATGAGCTCGACGGTGTCGTCAACTTTTTTGTCAATTTTAATGCACCTAGCTATTTCCGATAGGGTGCTGTGGAATCGCTCCACTTGCCCGTTGGAGCTTCTGTGTAAAGGGGGTGCAGTAACGATGTCAATGTCATATTGGTTTTTCAATAACGAAGTTATGGTCTCCGAATTGAAGGATGCCTCATTATCGCAGTATATGGTTTTGGTATTTGGAAAAAAATTTACCAATTGTACCAGGGGCAGCGTACGTCAACTATGGCCCTAGAATTTAATGGCTGTACTACGGCGAACTTTGAGAATTTATCCACACAGGTTAAGAATAACTTTTTATCCGTGGAGTAGATGTCTATATGCAGCATTTCGCCCGCATATGAAGGAATTGGGGTGATACCCAATTCTTGCTTCTTGGGGTGCCTGTTGTACTTGGCCTTGGTACATGTCTTGCAATTTATAACCACCTCGTTGGCGAGTCTTGCCATATTTGGAAAATAGTAGTCTTGAAGGACTTGTTTAAAATTTTCCTGGGCAGCCCTTTGGGCGCGGTTATGCTCGCATGTAATAATTTCCCTCTGCTCATTAGCATCAGTGATATCATTAACGAAGTTTTTGCAATGCCAAAACTTGGTTGCTGGGAATTCCGTAACCAAGGCATGCTGGATGCATGCTAGTGTGGGGAGGTTGCAGTTTACGTTTACAACTTCTTTAATCGATCCAAGCAGCGAGTCCTTCTTATTAAAGCTTATAATGTGTCGGTTTTTGTTTCCAAAAACAATAAAATGTCGCCGTGAGGGCTGGCCTGATTCTTCCAGGATTATTTGATTCCTGTAACAGTTCAAAGGTTTATCGTTGGTTTCGACCGTATAGGTCAGAGACAGTTCACTATGCACAGTGGCTGCGTCGGAATGGGGTTCACTTTCCAAGGCATTAATTTTCTGACGAGACAAGGCGTCGGCCACAAAATTTTCCTTTCCAGGCTTATAGAAGCGTTGAAGCATCTTTGGCGTTGTGTTCTTCGATGAATGCTTTCCATCGTTTTATTTTATCGTTAGTGTTCCGCTCGGACACAGCGAAGGTGAGCGGCTGGTGGTCCGTGTAAATCCGGATTTCTCTGGTGCCATATAGGTAATTTTGCAATTTCCCAATAGCCCATACAATTGCTAGTAACTCCCTTTCGTTTGTTGCGTAATTAACCTCGCAGTCTTTTAATGTGCGAGATATCATTGTGATTGGTCTGCCCTTTTGGGATAGTACCGCTTGCTGAGGCATCGGTTGTCAAAACGAAAGGAAGTGTGAAGTTTGGATAAGTTAGTATCACATCTTCAGATGACAGAATATCTCGCAGGCGCTCAAACGCTCTGCGTTGGGTATCGTCAACATGTGTTTACTAACAGTGCCATTCTCTCCCTTAAGTATGGAGGTAAGTGGTCTAGCTATAGAAGCGAAGTCTTTGACAAAACTTCTGTAGTAACTAGCCAATCCAAGAAAAGACCTGAGGCTGAACAAATTTTTTGGTTCAGTGTACTCTTGTATGGTTTTTACCTTTTCCGGATCTGTTTTGGCTCCGTTTGATGTGACAATAAAACCTAAGAATTCAACATTTTCTTTGAAGAATTTGGTTTTTTCTGGGGCCACTCTCATGTTGGCTTGATACAGGCATTTAAGAACTGTGTCAATGCGTATGACGTAGACGTAACAAATTTTCCCGATTTGCTCGCGAAGCACGTCGTCAATCGCCCTTTGGAAGATGCTTCCTGCATTCTTTAGTCCAAAAGTAAGGCGGCAAAATTCATACTTTCCTCCGTTTATGGAGAAAGCAGTTTTTCGCGGTCTTTCTCAGCCAGATAGATCTGGTGGTATCCCGATTTTAAGTCTAGGGTAGTAAAAAACTATGCCTTTCCTAAGTTCGCTAGAATCATAGGAATACTTGGCATAGGGAACCGATCGGCGATGGTTCGTTCATTAAGTTTCCTGAAATCGATCACCAGCCTCTTTGTTGCCGACGGCATCGGTCCCTTTTTTGTCAACAACCCATGTGGAGCTGTTGAATGGTGACCTTGAAGGCCGAATAATGCCATCCTTTAACAGCTGTTTGATTTCTGTGGTAACAAAATCCGCTGCTCCCATAGTATAAGGATTTAGCTTCGAGTATACGGGTTCGTTAGCCTCCGTACGAATTGTGGCAATGATCGAGGTGTTAAATGGAAGCGCCTCGTTAGAGTGCAAAAACATTTGTTTCCTCTTAAGGATCATTTTTTTAAACTCAGCTTTTACTAAACTTGGGACTTCCACGTCAGAAGTCAGAAGTCCGATGCATTTTTGTCAAGTCGCACACAAAACTTTATGGCGTACCGCTGTTCCACCGAACGCTCCATCGCACCGTGACACAACAGAAAAAATGACTTCGCTCTACGACACGTCCTACCACTTCTATTGCTCAGAGCGAACTGAGACCGAGCGCGTTGGAAAGGAGAGACTCCGCCCCAAATTTTTAGACAGGTCCGAGCGTGCTACGACAGGTAGTTACGTGACAATGAAACCATGCGCATTACTTTCATAACGCACCCTGTAGATATTTGTGAAATTTACAGTATCGCATTCGTGGTATTTTAACTTTTCAGACACATTTCCGTACCTGATTGCGCTGTTGGGTAGAACGCCGTTAGTTGCAGAATGATGTGTTGGTGTGATACAGGAAAAATTGTAACCTTTCTACAAGTGGCTTTAATATTAGAATATGCAATTATCACATGGATAATACTATCGGACTGGAAGACTTTAATATAAGATGCCTCTATTAGGCTTATAACGGGGACTTCTGTGGGGTGATCAATTAATACAGACTTCAAATCGTTATGGTTAAGAATGGCAGGGTTTATGATATTGGCATTACTTTCATAACGCACCCTGTAGATATTTGTGAAGTTTACAGTATCGCATTCGTGGTATTTTAACTTTTCAGATACATTTCCGTACCTGATTGCGCTGTTGGGTAGATCTAATGCCGCTCTGGCCTGCGTTAGAAAGTCGAAACCTATTATGGCATCAAATGTTCTAATAGTGTCAAGTAAAAAGAATGGGGCCGTTAGGCCATATATGTGCATTAAGCATTTTCTGTTTACTCTACTGGAGCCATGAATGGAACGACAATGGAGTCGACAAGAGTTATGTTTTTCAGCTCCCTTAGGGGCTTTACATAATTTTTTGCTGCTCCGGTATCTATGAGAATTTTTAAAACTCTCCCCGCCAGCCTTCGTTTAATGAAGGGCAAGCGGGACCTTCCTCTAAAAAATTAATAATGTCATTGCACTCCGAGTAGTCAATGTCGTCGTCAATCGCATTAAAAGCGGCTGCAGCCGCGTTTTCATAATCATTCTCTTCAACCTTAAAAACCCTTTGGCGCCTTTGGCCAGAATTTCTCTCAGAAGAGTTTGATCTTTTAGGGGCATGTTTATTACTTTCCTGCCTAAAGTACATTGGATGTCGAAATTTTGAAGATGATGGATCTATGTCCATTGGTTCTGGGGATTGATTTTGTTTGTGTAGATCACGGTCCCAGTCATTATGTTTGCGCCATGAACCGGTATTTTGATTCTTGTTTGGCTTTTTGAAATAATAGGGGTTATTTTCTGGTCCGCGGTCGGCACCAAAATTTTTGCGTTGTTTTTCAGGCGCACGGTGTTGGCTCTTGTGGAAATCAGTATTCTGATTTCTTTGCTCCACCGCCTTGGCGTATGTAGCCGCGAACATACTTCTATCGATACTGGGATCTGCCTCTCTTGCTAATGCCAGTGCTGCTGGCAGGTATTTGGGCTGTGCTGGAAAGACAACAGCCCTTAGGGATTTTTTTAGACCTTAAATAAATACGTGTAGGGCATCAGCCCTAACCTCTGTATTAAGCAATGTCGCTCTTTCGTCATCATATGTCATGACGATTTTGTTAGTAACGATTTTCAATTTTCGTTCGACCTCATCGTAGTATTGCATTAGGGTCTGGTCGCCCTGACGAACCGACTCGAGACCCTGTCGTAATAGGCGCAAGGTTGTCTTGTCTGCATAGGAGCAAAATGGCTTGAAAGTTAAGCACTGTGTTATGTGAAACTAGCAGCGCGCGAGTTACCACAGTCACCACACCCCCTAAACCCCCACGCCTACACCACTGAACACATCGACGCCCATGGGCACTCCGGTACAACGAACCGGGAAACGAATAAACAAATGAGTCAACAATGTATCTACAACGTATCGACATCCGGCCAAATGCTGACACTAACATCAGCAGACCAGACGGCAAGAATGCCGATGCAGCATAAGAACCTAGCATAACCCTTATATATAAGAACTATGTACTTAGATTTGTAGGCTTCTTGAGAAGAACGAAAGAAATATAGAATTACTCTTAAGTTTGAACCCAAAGCGTGAAGTTGTGTTACTGAATCCCATACAAGTGCCTGAACAAAATCTCATGCAAAGTGCCGACAGCCGACTATAAGCGAACCACCCAACATCTTTACTGCTGTTATATTCACCTCCCATCATTCGGCCCGAATGGTAACTGGCGCAGCCGGTAGGATGCTTTCCTACATCTATACATTAACTTACCTGTAAGTAAAGAAAAATGTAAAAACAAAGCATAAGTGATAGCTCAATAAGTAAAGAATCTTAAATAAAAAGGGAAAAATATATTCTGCTACAGTGACAACAAAATGTAAACAGTGAGTTGTGAGCTGCACACGGTGACGTATAAGTGCTTGGGTAAAATTAAAAAGAAAAATATTTAAACATAGCCAACAGACAACCCAAGTAATATGCGCGAAATTGTTTGCAGCGAACAACGCATTGGGTCAGCAAAATAAAAAAAAAAGAAAGAATTTTTTTTATCGCATAACATGTTACAACACAAATTTTTTTTACTTTTCTGCTATTGTGACGACAAAATATAAACAGTGAATTGTGAGCTGCACATGATGACGCATAAGTAAAGTTTAAAAGAAAAATTATTAAAGCATAGCCAACAAACAAACCGAGTAATGTGCGCTAAATTGTGTGCAGCAAACAACGCATTGGGTCAGCAAAATAAGTAAAAAATAGCCACGGTATAACAAATTTAATAGTCTCTACCTAAAATTCCACGGCCCAAGGTATCCCCTACAATGGCAAATAGAATATCAAACATAACCATATATTACTTAATAAACTATCTTGCAATTATGTCACAACTCACATTAAATCACTGCAAATCAAATACTCTATGATATGGGTCTTATGCTATACGGCTCACGAAACAAGCGTGTTTCGTGCCGCTGTGGCAGACCACCCATGCATACATATATATATACCTAAATACACAATATGCACACAAGCTTGCAACCAACGTATATACACACATATACACCAAATTACGCACACAAGCCTGCGAACCGATACTCTATGATATGGGTCTATGCTATACGGCTCAGGGTACAAGCTTGTGCCTTGATGCTGTGGCATATCACGCATATACGCATAGATATCCAACGTATATACACATATATACACCAAATTACGCACACAAGCCTGCGAACCGATACTCTATGATATGGGTCTATGCTATACGGCTCAGGGTACAAGCTTGTGCCTTGATGCTGTGGCATATCACGCATATACGCATGGATATCCAACGTATATACACATGTATACACCAAATTACGCACACAAGCCTGCGAACCGATACTCTATGATATGGGTCTATGCTATACGGCTCAGGGTACAAGCTTGTGCCTTGATGCTGTGGCATATCACGCAAATACGCATAGATATCCAACGTATATACACATATATACACCAAATTACGCACACAAGCCTGCGAACCGATACTCTATGATATGGGTCTATGCTATACGGCTCAGGGTACAAGCTTGTGCCTTGATGCTGTGGCATATCACGCATATACGCATAGATATCCAACGTATATACACATGTATACACCAAATTACGCACACAAGCCTGCGAACCGATACTCTATGATATGGGTCTATGCTATACGGCTCAGGGTACAAGCTTGTGCCTTGATGCTGTGGCATATCACGCATATACGCATAGATATCCAACGTATATACACATATATACACCAAATAACGCACACAAGCCTGCGAACCGATACTCTATGATATGGGTCTATGCTATACGGCTCAGGGTACAAGCTTGTGCCTTGATGCTGTGGCATATCACGCATATACGCATAGATATCCAACGTATATACACATATATACAATAAATCACGCACACAAGCTTGCGAACCGATACTCTGTGATATGGGTCCTATGCTATACGGCTCATGATACAAGCTTGTGTCATGACGCAGTGGCATACCACGCATATACACATAGATATTCAAACACAGTATATGTACACATGCTACAACCAATAAATACGCTTATACATATAACCATAAAATTACTGCAATACGAAAAAACAATGAGACACTTTACCCCAACCTACCCTAACAATTAAAGTTTATACGCTTCCACTCGAGTACCGAATGGCTAATGTAACACAATACCAATAGTCACGCCGTCAGCATAAACAAACAATTTATACTCTTGCACACCAAATACAATATGTGTTATGCGATTATACTTGTACATATATATACGAATACGTATATGCATAGTGAGTGGCCAAGCCTATCGAGTCAAAATTCTTTCTTTTTTATAATCGTCGACATTCACTTATGCTATGTTCCGAATACTATAAACTATGTATACAACAATTTTATAATACCAACTATATTACAGATATTGAATCACATAAAAACCATACAAACCTATATACATTAAGAAATTTATACGCACAAATACAATATATACATATACAATACAATACATACTTATACACACTTATAAAAAATTCCACATTATATTAAAACTTGTTCATTATTTTCTTTAATATAAATTCCACATCAGAAACAAATTTTTTTTTAATTAGGTTAAATGTCCAAGAAATTAACTCAGAATAAATGGATTAGGCAGTCTCGTGAAAGCTGTCACGGGCAATATGGATGCCGAAGACGCCAGAGAAATAGGTAAAGACATCGAAAATATTAAAATAGCCCTTTCGACCGTTAACACAAATTACCAAACTCAAGATGTATTCAATAATGAAATTTTAATTAGATTCGAGAACATTACAAATCATATTAATAATGAACAAGTTCTAATAACAACATTCTTTGAAAATATGCAAAATAAAATTTATAAAGAAGAAAATACCTTGGAAAAATTACAGTATATAAATAGGATTAACTATAACTTAGAATTACTACTTAATCACTTGAACGATATAATTGAAAGCATGTTATTAGCTAAAATAAATGTAATACCTAGATTTATATTAACCGAACAAGAAATATATAAAATTAAAATGTTACTGGAAAATCAAAATATTACGATAAAAAGCGAACAACACATTTACGATTTGTTAAAAATGAACACGTTAAGCTACGAAAATAACATAATTTTTACTATCCAAATACCTATTTTTGAAAAAGATAATTACAAAATAGCCAGATTAATTCCCTTACCAATTAATAATAAATACTTTGTTATGATTCCTAACTATTTAATATATAAGAATAATGTTAATAAGTACTACTTGACTCAAAACTGCCCCAAAGTAGACGACACGTTTATATGCAACAAAGACGCATACATCAACACACCGCAAAATGACACCTGCACTCAACAATTATTGGATTCCAAGAACAGCTCCTGCGATGTGCAAGAGAGAGGCCCTGTTGCAGACGTATTCGAGGCGGAAAAAGGCTATATTTTCGCATTCAACGCCAATAACCTGAAGGCTCAGCTAAAAAACGGTAGCGAAATCACTATAAATGGCTCAGCTATCATCAAATACGTGAACGAAACTATACGCATCAATGGCATAGAGTACGACAACGGAGTTGAGACAACCTTTGAGCACTTAGACCTAATCCTACCCCCCCTTAAGGAAATGACCAGGAATAAAACTGTGGAAATACTGAGTTTACAAAACATTCACCTAGAGGCCATAGAAACATCAAATAAGATTCTGACTATCCACCAAACCGCCACACAACACGCTTGGACCCTTTACATTCTACTGGGTTTCGTCGCCATCCTCACTGTTACTGCATGGCTGCATCGACGCACAAAACACGTATTCCACGTACAGGATCACAATCACCACCTGCCTATTTACGCTCCAGCAATACCTTCGCTATGGCCGTCGCTTCAAACTGGGGAGGGAGGAGTTACCACAGTCACCACACCCCCTAAACCCCCACGCCTACACCACTGAACACATCGACGCCCATGGGCACTCCGGTACAACGAACCGGGAAACGAATAAACAAATGAGTCAACAATGTATCTACAACGTATCGACATCCGGCCAAATGCTGACACTAACATCAGCAGACCAGACGGCAAGAATGCCGATGCAGCATAAGAACCTAGCATAACCCTTATATATAAGAACTATGTACTTAGATTTGTAGGCTTCTTGAGAAGAACGAAAGAAATATAGAATTACTCTTAAGTTTGAACCCAAAGCGTGAAGTTGTGTTACTGAATCCCATACAAGTGCCTGAACAAAATCTCATGCAAAGTGCCGACAGCCGACTATAAGCGAACCACCCAACATCTTTACTGCTGTTATATTCACCTCCCATCATTCGGCCCGAATGGTAACTCGCGCGCTGGCCCTTTAATTTTGTTCCTAATAATTGTAACGGCTTGGAAGTGTCCGCTACTACCTGTATAATCTTCGAATAGTTCATAAGCATCGGTGGCCAATTCCCCCCATGCCACGTATTCGTCCTCAATACCGGTAAAATCGGGGATTGACTTTACAATATGTCACGGAATATCACACGGAGTTGCATTCGGTTTTACAGATACTCTTTGGTGGGTCTCTACCACTGGCACTTCTACACGCAAATCTTTCAACTGTTGATTAACAGCACTAATTTGATCAGCAAACTCGGCTCTGGTCAATGCGGCCTGAATTAACATTTCAATCTGGGCCGCGTTCATTGTGTACTTGTTTTTTTCCTCCTCTTCACTATCACTATCTAAATCGCGCTTTTTTTTTCCTATATGGGCCTAGAAAACTCATAAGGCCCTGGTAACACTAAGCACAAGTATAGACAGGCCGAATATTTCAATTCGACAGAAGATAATTTGGCGTATGAAAATATTTATTTAATTAATATTTGCCTTAATATGCGAGTCACCTTTACAGTCACACTTATTTAAATTTAATGTGTTAAAATCTTTTGATTAATAATTTGTAGGGATCAGTATTGAAAAAAAAAAATTTTTTGTTAAATAATAAGTAGGGATTTTTTATTTTTTCCCTGTGGGGACCCCCTTTGGGGGTCGTGAATTCTTCTTTTGTTGGGTGCCAATTATGTTTTAGTTATTTCCCTGGGTTGTCCCACGCCTCAGTCCGACGGGAAGGGGTGATGACGTCAGTACGACTTGGTCGGCCTCTCGATCGGGGAGGGGAGCGGATATCTTCTCTGCTCGTGATGCGCAACGTTTCGTTGCGCAGCTTGGTATAGGTTTAGTATATGTTGGGAGAACTTTCTCCGTTATTGACTGCCCTTAAGGCTAGCCAACCAATATAAAATATGCAGCCTCCGCTGGAGTAGGATTCTTGAGCGTGTGCTCTTTATTATAATTGAAATCAAACTGAACTTATTCTATTTTACTCCAGCTATTCGCGGCCGGCAAGCCGACCGCTCGTCCAGCAAAGTGCTGACACTAGCAAAAACTGCATATCTCCCAATACTGGGAAACCGTTGGGAACCAGGCACGGCCCCTAAGGCTTTTATGCTGAATTTGCATATAAAATACTAGGGTAGCGACCCTGAACTTATACCGACTTAAGTTTACTCATTAACCGTGTTAACTTACATATTTATTTAGCACCCTAGACCAGAACGATAGGGATGAGTTGTAAGAATAGAATAGAATAATTGAACATGGTTATAGACGTAATCAACAGCGGAATAGACATTATTAACAAGCTCAGAGCAGAGAACGAAAAGAACCAACAGATCGCGATATTAATATTCAATTTACAACAATTCACAGAATATATAGAGGATATCGATTTGGAAATACAATTAACTAGGCTAGGAATATTTAACCCGAAACTATTAAAACATGATTACTTGAAACAAGTAAACTCAGAGAAAATGTTAAGGATAACAACATCAACATCAAAAAAAACGAACTAAATTCTAATTATTTCCCATGTTTCAAGCGAAATCACAAAAGTTCCAATCTTTCAAGTAGTTCCTTTCCCAGATGAACACGGTTACATTCTAACTGAGCAAATATTTGATAAGTTTTATATTTTCAATAATCATAAGGATAGAGTTGGTAATATTTGACAAGTTTATAGTTGGATTAATCAAACAGGAAGAAACTCAGTGTAAATACACCATGACACATACAAGTTTTCAAATCAATTACATAGAACCGAACCATATTACTAATTACATGGAATCTACCAGAAACCGCTATCAATCAAGATTGCACTAACAACAAAATTGTAATATCAGGAAATAACATTGTAAGGATTAAAAATTGTACAATCCAAATTGATGAATTCATAATTTCAAAGCAGATCTTACGCAAACAGTTTATATTACTAATGTTACATGATAAGAACCAATATCCCATTTACAAAAAAAGGAATTAATAAACGCTTATGTAAATCACTACAATATATTCCTAATTATATGCGTTACAACTTTCGTTATTATGATAATAAGCTTAACCTTTTACCTAGAATATACAGTGGGGAGCAAAAGTGATTCCACGATCAACGTTTTCATGTTTGAGCTCACATAAATATTATACGAATAATGTAAATGACAAAATTTATGTATACAAAATTTTATGTATATAGCCAAATAGAAAAATAAGAAATGGAATAGTTATGATTTAAAAAGTAACACAAGCGGCTTGTACTCAGTATTGCACCATCCAATTGCCGAATCCAAAATAATTCGCCAAATTCCACCAACTAGGTATTTTCGCCTACAATTAAGACAACAGAACAAGTGCCAAGACGACGGAAATTCACAATTTTTGTTCGTTTTTGCGCGAATATTAAGAAAACTGTCAGTTTCGGGCGCCATGAAAATCCGGAAGATTTTTCCCAAAGAAAATTGTTTAAAAAAAAGGGACTGGAGACTAGCGGCCTAGCTGGGGAATTTCCACTGCGAGGACCGAAGAAGGTTTTCGACCGAGTTTGTTGCGCGGGCGCAGCCATAAGCTTCGACATTAGTTTAGCGATTTTTTTACCGAGCAGCATCCGAAATGTACAACGATGCGCAGCGCGGAAAGCTTATCAGTTGTGCTCAAGCTAGCGCATAGCCGAGTGGGTTCTGCTCTAACTAATAAGCTTTTTATATTATATACATTGGTTTTTTTTACATTTCATCTCCAGATAATTCCAGTATTTATCTAAAATGTTACGGTTACTTCACTGATACAAATACCCACGATGATGTTGATCGACGAAATGTTATGTCTGCAAGGTCAGCATATCAGCGGATATCTTTTAGCCTTCGCAAGCGGCGTTTCTCCGATATGTAGCGAAGTTTGATGACTTGAAGAGAAGAGTGGCTGTTGTATTGAGACCTCGGTGGTCGCTGTGTTAGGTTTGTGTGGTGGCACGAGGGGTTTTAAGGAGACAATGGCAGCTGTCGCTGTCGGGTACCAACCCAGTTAATTTCCCTTCCCCCATTTCCTGCAACGTTTGTTAAAGTTCATTGTTTCAATCAGGTAAGTAAAGTTTTTCCTATTGATTAATATGTAAATTAGAATAGCCAACTGTGTTCCGAATTAGTTGACTGCGAAAAGTATGTTTATACATATGTATATACGTAAAGCTTGAAAAATACAAAGTGCTGTAATAATAATAATAAGAAACTCATAGGAATTCGATTGTGCTATTTAATATTAAAATAATAAAACTAGCCACGGCCAGGTCGAAATAAAAATTTAAAATGGGCCACGCTATTGTTTTAGGAAAAAGTTTTCATGCGTCTTTGTTTTCTTGTACCAATTCAGTAATAACACCCCAATAGCAACAACGAAAACGTTGAATTTTGGTTTAAAAATGTCTTATCTTTTATAAAAAATAAATTATTATACATTCATTAAAATACGAAAATAAAAAGCCATTCTACTGTCCACCTTACAATTAACGAAGGGTTCTCCCTTGGTTGGCTCTAGATACATAGATACCCTCATCAGCTAAGGGAATGTAAACAATTTTGGGACGATGTGCTCTAGAAACGCCCAATCTAACTGAAAGCGAGGGTACAGGTAAAATAGCAGGGCCCCGCATAACAATGAATAGGAAATTATTGGAGCCATTTATGAATTAAGATAAGATAAGACTTAGTACTTTCGGTGTATGTGGCTGTGATAGCTGTGATTTAAATATACAGTTAAAAACACAAGGATGTGCCATAGAACTTATTGAGATTTTAAATGCTCATACGTTGAAAATTAAGCCCTTTTATAAATTTAATTGTGTAAATTAGTAAAGTAGCGGGCGACTCCTATTTACATATCGGCTTGGTAAAACAGTTAAATGAACTATCAGTGTTTCCCCAATTGCCGGACGTACTGAGCAACATTGACGGACTTCCCATTTTTAGAGTTCTAGGGCACAGTAATGGCCCATTCTTCCAAGAATATATAATATCCATGGCCGCCCAGTATTGCCAATTGGTATTTTTATGGGAGATAATGAGCCTCTTAATTGCAAAGAGTTTTTATCACAAGGTAGGTCCGAAACAACCATCCTAAAGAATAACCATCCGAAATAACCATCGATGAGAATCTGCGTCCAATTTTAGTCAATTTTTATTATACACTGGTATTGCAGCTCTTAATGATACAATTAATTATGACCAGTGTTACTTATTCATTTTGATGCAGGCTGCTTTCCTCTCACTTGCAACGAGAGCCTTCTTACTCTCTTAATAACTATTTACAAACTCTTAAGAGATTTGTCCGAAAGCCGAAACAAATCTTACAACAAATTTATAGGAACATTGTTGAGGATAGTGATTTTCGAGTGAACAATTATCGTGTATAGTTAAAAGGTACTATTTTAAAAATGAACGAATCTACACATAGGAATAAAAGGTATATAGTGACGTATTTGCGCCACCCAAACCGGCCAATTTAATTATTTCAAAGAACTATAAACAATAAAGCACTTAATTGATTCCCATACTGTATGCCATCTGCGCAGTATGCGTTTTAATAAACAATTCTTTGGCAACGGCACTTAGCCGTTCTTGTAAACAAATCCTAAAGCCTGACCCAAGCAGCTTTGCCTGCTCTCAATGAAGCTTCTCCCACACTTAAGTATCCAAGAGCAACGCTCTCCCAAAATACAATATTCCTAAAATACTGAGGCTTCTCCTCAATCTCACTTGCATTTGATTTTTAGTCTTAAGCTGAATACTGAACAATAAAGATCACAATCCAACCCGATTTGTAATTTCATTTTTTTGACAAAACTTCGGTTACAGCGTTGGTCTTAGTTACTGCAACGGTCCATTTAATAGACTCAAAAGTGAATAAATACACAATTGGCGCAGTCGGTCGTGATAGTGTTAATTCTATCGAATCGCTATCGAAAAACACCACGCTTTTAGACACCCATGCGACGGTCAATATCGTGTTAAGTTTTAATAAAAACCTCGACAATAACGCGAAACCGTGTAACGCAGTGTCAACAACAAACCTGAATTTAATATAAGGAAGACGCTATTGAATTAGTGAGAGGTCGTAAATCCAATTGGTTACCTCAAAACATCACGAAAAAGCTGTAGTGCAACCCTTGTGAAAAAAAAAAAACAAAAAAAACTACACTACGAAAAACTTAAAAATAAGAATAATAAATAAATAAGTGAAAAACAAAACAAACAAAAAAATATATTGAGGAAGATAAATAAATAAGATACAAACTAAGATCCATAAAGACAGACCGAAGTCAATGGTCAACTAAATAAAAAATAAAACCAAATAACAATAACAACAAATAAATAAACTTGTTTTCAAATAACAAAAAAAAAAAAAACATCAGCAAAATGACAACCGTACCACCCCTGTCAGATAACAACATGTCCCAGGTTGCCTACCAGATTGGCAATGTGAAGAAATTCAACGGTGATCCAAGCACACTATACACCTTTGTGAGCCGGATTGACTACATACTGGCCCTTTATGTTACCGGAGATGAACGCCAACAGCAGATCCTATTTGGGCATATCGAGCGCAGCATCAGCGGAGACGTTATGCGCTGTATTGGAGCCAACGACATGACCACCTGGCCCCAGCTTAGACGACAACTAGTACTCAACTATAAACCCCAGACCCCTAACCACGTTCTTTTGGAGGAGTTTCGGAAGACCCCGTTCCGAGGCAGTGTACGAGCATTCCTGGAAGAAGCAGAAAACCGCAGACAAACACTCACCAGTAAGCTTGAATTAGAACAAAACCTTGAAGAAAAAACCCTTTATTTAAGATTAATTAAATCCAGTATAGAATCCCTTATTGAAAAATTACCTACACACATTTATTTAAGAATAAATAATCATAACATACCAGACTTGCGATCACGTATAAAACTTTTACAAGAGAAAGGCATGTACGAACAAATAAATCACACAAATACACCTATCCAAAAACAAAATCTTTCTGAAAAGCCACAAAAGCCCTTTAATCACAATACTAATCAGACTAATAACAACACCAGAAGATATCCAACACCTTTCCTACATTATTCACCAATGCCATATCCAGCCCCACAAATTTATCAAACACCACCAATTAATAACCCACCATATCGTCATCCAACACCCTATCACCCTAATACAAACAACATTTTTCAACCAAGCCAACATGCAAACTTTGCACCTCGACCAATTCCTAACACTAATCGAAACAATGCATTCGATCAGAATAGGTTTGGACAACAACCCCAATATCAAAACCAACAATCAGCACATAATTATGGCCCCCAGGTGGCCAACCAACCAATGAAGCGACCAAGACCAGCTAACAGTGGACAGACTGGGATGAGTATTGACGAATCGTTATATCAAGAGAGCGCTGCTTATCAGCAATATGCTCCTTATGACAGTTTTTACTATCCAACTTACGACTATTCGGACTATAATCCGGAGTATCAGTATCAAACTGACGAGAACAATCAAAGTCCACAAACAACACAAATGACACAACAGATTAATACGGACGAGACAAACAACGATAGCCAAGAACCCAATGCCGAACCAGCTGAAAATTTTCAGCCACGAGCCTTGGAAAACCCCATTATATAACAATTAAATACAAAGAAAATAATTTGAAATACCTTATTGAAACAGGATCCACGGTTAACAAATCAAATATATTTGACCTACCAATCCAAAATACTAATATTCTTATTCAAACCAGCAATGGACCTCTCATAGTTAACAAGAGTATAATCATACCTTCAAAGATTTTGTTCCCAACACCAAAAGAATTTGTATTGCACCCTTTCTCTGAAAACTACGACCTCTTATTAGGATAATTTGGCAGAGCCAAAAGCAACAATTAGTTAATTAATTAAATCAAGTAGTGACTCTTTACAACAACAAATACGAATTAATCGAAGGCAAATCAGCACAAGAACAGTCACTTTCAAAAGGTAAGCATGGCACCTGACACCATGCTCAGACAACCAAGAAATAGTTCACCCATAATAAAATCAGACATATACAAATTGGAACATCTTAATGATGAAGAAATACAAAGATTGTGTGCACTCCTGCAGCAATACCATGACATACAATACAACGAGTGTGACAAATTGACATTTACTAATCAAACAAAACATACCATTAATACCAAGCACAATCTACCCATTTATTCTAAATTATACAGTTACCCACAGGCTTATGAACAAGAAGTCGAAAGCCAAATACAAAATATGCTAAATCAAGGTATTATACGTACCAGTAACTCACCTTACAACAGCCCCATCTGGGTAGTCCCAAAGAAACAAGATGCATCAGGCAAACAAAAATTCAGAATTGTAATAGACTACCGAAAATTGAATGAAATCACAGGAGACAGACACCCGATCCCAAATATGGACGAAATCTTAGGAAAACTAGGCAGATGCAAAAACGAACTAAATTCTAATTATTTCCCATGTTTCAAGCGAAATCACAAAAGTTCCAATCTTTCAAGTAGTTCCTTTCCCAGATGAACACGGTTACATTCTAACTGAGCAAATATTTGATAAGTTTTATATTTTCAATAATCATAAGGATAGAGTTGGTAATATTTGACAAGTTTATAGTTGGATTAATCAAACAGGAAGAAACTCAGTGTAAATACACCATGACACATACAAGTTTTCAAATCAATTACATAGAACCGAACCATATTACTAATTACATGGAATCTACCAGAAACCGCTATCAATCAAGATTGCACTAACAACAAAATTGTAATATCAGGAAATAACATTGTAAGGATTAAAAATTGTACAATCCAAATTGATGAATTCATAATTTCAAAGCAGATCTTACGCAAACAGTTTATATTACTAATGTTACATGATAAGAACCAATATCCCATTTACAAAAAAAGGAATTAATAAACGCTTATGTAAATCACTACAATATATTCCTAATTATATGCGTTACAACTTTCGTTATTATGATAATAAGCTTAACCTTTTACCTAGAATATACAGTGGGGAGCAAAAGTGATTCCACGATCAACGTTTTCATGTTTGAGCTCACATAAATATTATACGAATAATGTAAATGACAAAATTTATGTATAAAAAATTTTATGTATATAGCAAAATAGAAAAATAAGAAATGGAATAGTTATGATTTAAAAAGTAACACAAGCGGCTTGTACTCAGTATTGCACCATCCAATTGCCGAATCCAAAATAATTCGCCAAATTCCACCAACTAGGTATTTTCGCCTACAATTAAGACAACAGAACAAGTGCCAAGACGACGGAAATTCACAATTTTTGTTCGTTTTTGCGCGAATATTAAGAAAACTGTCAGTTTCGGGCGCCATGAAAATCCGGAAGATTTTTCCCAAAGAAAATTGTTTAAAAAAAAGGGACTGGAGACTAGCGGCCTAGCTGGGGAATTTCCACTGCGAGGACCGAAGAAGGTTTTCGACCGAGTTTGTTGCGCGGGCGCAGCCATAAGCTTCGACATTAGTTTAGCGATTTTTTTACCGAGCAGCATCCGAAATGTACAACGATGCGCAGCGCGGAAAGCTTATCAGTTGTGCTCAAGCTAGCGCATAGCCGAGTGGGTTCTGCTCTAACTAATAAGCTTTTTATATTATATACATTGGTTTTTTTTACATTTCATCTCCAGATAATTCCAGTATTTATCTAAAATGTTACGGTTACTTCACTGATACAAATACCCACGATGATGTTGATCGACGAAATGTTATGTCTGCAAGGTCAGCATATCAGCGGATATCTTTTAGCCTTCGCAAGCGGCGTTTCTCCGATATGTAGCGAAGTTTGATGACTTGAAGAGAAGAGTGGCTGTTGTATTGAGACCTCGGTGGTCGCTGTGTTAGGTTTGTGTGGTGGCACGAGGGGTTTTAAGGAGACAATGGCAGCTGTCGCTGTCGGGTACCAACCCAGTTAATTTCCCTTCCCCCATTTCCTGCAACGTTTGTTAAAGTTCATTGTTTCAATCAGGTAAGTAAAGTTTTTCCTATTGATTAATATGTAAATTAGAATAGCCAACTGTGTTCCGAATTAGTTGACTGCGAAAAGTATGTTTATACATATGTATATACGTAAAGCTTGAAAAATACAAAGTGCTGTAATAATAATAATAAGAAACTCATAGGAATTCGATTGTGCTATTTAATATTAAAATAATAAAACTAGCCACGGCCAGGTCGAAATAAAAATTTAAAATGGGCCACGCTATTGTTTTAGGAAAAAGTTTTCATGCGTCTTTGTTTTCTTGTACCAATTCAGTAATAACACCCCAATAGCAACAACGAAAACGTTGAATTTTGGTTTAAAAATGTCTTATCTTTTATAAAAAATAAATTATTATACATTCATTAAAATACGAAAATAAAAAGCCATTCTACTGTCCACCTTACAATTAACGAAGGGTTCTCCCTTGGTTGGCTCTAGATACATAGATACCCTCATCAGCTAAGGGAATGTAAACAATTTTGGGACGATGTGCTCTAGAAACGCCCAATCTAACTGAAAGCGAGGGTACAGGTAAAATAGCAGGGCCCCGCATAACAATGAATAGGAAATTATTGGAGCCATTTATGAATTAAGATAAGATAAGACTTAGTACTTTCGGTGTATGTGGCTGTGATAGCTGTGATTTAAATATACAGTTAAAAACACAAGGATGTGCCATAGAACTTATTGAGATTTTAAATGCTCATACGTTGAAAATTAAGCCCTTTTATAAATTTAATTGTGTAAATTAGTAAAGTAGCGGGCGACTCCTATTTACATATCGGCTTGGTAAAACAGTTAAATGAACTATCAGTGTTTCCCCAATTGCCGGACGTACTGAGCAACATTGACGGACTTCCCATTTTTAGAGTTCTAGGGCACAGTAATGGCCCATTCTTCCAAGAATATATAATATCCATGGCCGCCCAGTATTGCCAATTGGTATTTTTATGGGAGATAATGAGCCTCTTAATTGCAAAGAGTTTTTATCACAAGGTAGGTCCGAAACAACCATCCTAAAGAATAACCATCCGAAATAACCATCGATGAGAATCTGCGTCCAATTTTAGTCAATTTTTATTATACACTGGTATTGCAGCTCTTAATGATACAATTAATTATGACCAGTGTTACTTATTCATTTTGATGCAGGCTGCTTTCCTCTCACTTGCAACGAGAGCCTTCTTACTCTCTTAATAACTATTTACAAACTCTTAAGAGATTTGTCCGAAAGCCGAAACAAATCTTACAACAAATTTATAGGAACATTGTTGAGGATAGTGATTTTCGAGTGAACAATTATCGTGTATAGTTAAAAGGTACTATTTTAAAAATGAACGAATCTACACATAGGAATAAAAGGTATATAGTGACGTATTTGCGCCACCCAAACCGGCCAATTTAATTATTTCAAAGAACTATAAACAATAAAGCACTTAATTGATTCCCATACTGTATGCCATCTGCGCAGTATGCGTTTTAATAAACAATTCTTTGGCAACGGCACTTAGCCGTTCTTGTAAACAAATCCTAAAGCCTGACCCAAGCAGCTTTGCCTGCTCTCAATGAAGCTTCTCCCACACTTAAGTATCCAAGAGCAACGCTCTCCCAAAATACAATATTCCTAAAATACTGAGGCTTCTCCTCAATCTCACTTGCATTTGATTTTTAGTCTTAAGCTGAATACTGAACAATAAAGATCACAATCCAACCCGATTTGTAATTTCATTTTTTTGACAAAACTTCGGTTACAGCGTTGGTCTTAGTTACTGCAACGGTCCATTTAATAGACTCAAAAGTGAATAAATACACAATTGGCGCAGTCGGTCGTGATAGTGTTAATTCTATCGAATCGCTATCGAAAAACACCACGCTTTTAGACACCCATGCGACGGTCAATATCGTGTTAAGTTTTAATAAAAACCTCGACAATAACGCGAAACCGTGTAACGCAGTGTCAACAACAAACCTGAATTTAATATAAGGAAGACGCTATTGAATTAGTGAGAGGTCGTAAATCCAATTGGTTACCTCAAAACATCACGAAAAAGCTGTAGTGCAACCCTTGTGAAAAAAAAAAAAACAAAAAAAACTACACTACGAAAAACTTAAAAATAAGAATAATAAATAAATAAGTGAAAAACAAAACAAACAAAAAAATATATTGAGGAAGATAAATAAATAAGATACAAACTAAGATCCATAAAGACAGACCGAAGTCAATGGTCAACTAAATAAAAAATAAAACCAAATAACAATAACAACAAATAAATAAACTTGTTTTCAAATAACAAAAAAAAAAAAAACATCAGCAAAATGACAACCGTACCACCCCTGTCAGATAACAACATGTCCCAGGTTGCCTACCAGATTGGCATTGTGAAGAAATTCAACGGTGATCCAAGCACACTATACACCTTTGTGAGCCGGATTGACTACATACTGGCCCTTTATGTTACCGGAGATGAACGCCAACAGCAGATCCTATTTGGGCATATCGAGCGCAGCATCAGCGGAGACGTTATGCGCTGTATTGGAGCCAACGACATGACCACCTGGCCCCAGCTTAGACGACAACTAGTACTCAACTATAAACCCCAGACCCCTAACCACGTTCTTTTGGAGGAGTTTCGGAAGACCCCGTTCCGAGGCAGTGTACGAGCATTCCTGGAAGAAGCAGAAAACCGCAGACAAACACTCACCAGTAAGCTTGAATTAGAACAAAACCTTGAAGAAAAAACCCTTTATTTAAGATTAATTAAATCCAGTATAGAATCCCTTATTGAAAAATTACCTACACACATTTATTTAAGAATAAATAATCATAACATACCAGACTTGCGATCACGTATAAAACTTTTACAAGAGAAAGGCATGTACGAACAAATAAATCACACAAATACACCTATCCAAAAACAAAATCTTTCTGAAAAGCCACAAAAGCCCTTTAATCACAATACTAATCAGACTAATAACAACACCAGAAGATATCCAACACCTTTCCTACATTATTCACCAATGCCATATCCAGCCCCACAAATTTATCAAACACCACCAATTAATAACCCACCATATCGTCATCCAACACCCTATCACCCTAATACAAACAACATTTTTCAACCAAGCCAACATGCAAACTTTGCACCTCGACCAATTCCTAACACTAATCGAAACAATGCATTCGATCAGAATAGGTTTGGACAACAACCCCAATATCAAAACCAACAATCAGCACATAATTATGGCCCCCAGGTGGCCAACCAACCAATGAAGCGACCAAGACCAGCTAACAGTGGACAGACTGGGATGAGTATTGACGAATCGTTATATCAAGAGAGCGCTGCTTATCAGCAATATGCTCCTTATGACAGTTTTTACTATCCAACTTACGACTATTCGGACTATAATCCGGAGTATCAGTATCAAACTGACGAGAACAATCAAAGTCCACAAACAACACAAATGACACAACAGATTAATACGGACGAGACAAACAACGATAGCCAAGAACCCAATGTCGAACCAGCTGAAAATTTTCAGCCACGAGCCTTGGAAAACCCCATTATATAACAATTAAATACAAAGAAAATAATTTGAAATACCTTATTGAAACAGGATCCACGGTTAACAAATCAAATATATTTGACCTACCAATCCAAAATACTAATATTCTTATTCAAACCAGCAATGGACCTCTCATAGTTAACAAGAGTATAATCATACCTTCAAAGATTTTGTTCCCAACACCAAAAGAATTTGTATTGCACCCTTTCTCTGAAAACTACGACCTCTTATTAGGATAATTTGGCAGAGGCAAAAGCAACAATTAGTTAATTAATTAAATCAAGTAGTGACTCTTTACAACAACAAATACGAATTAATCGAAGGCAAATCAGCACAAGAACAGTCACTTTCAAAAGGTAAGCATGGCACCTGACACCATGCTCAGACAACCAAGAAATAGTTCACCCATAATAAAATCAGACATATACAAATTGGAACATCTTAATGATGAAGAAATACAAAGATTGTGTGCACTCCTGCAGCAATACCATGACATACAATACAACGAGTGTGACAAATTGACATTTACTAATCAAACAAAACATACCATTAATACCAAGCACAATCTACCCATTTATTCTAAATTATACAGTTACCCACAGGCTTATGAACAAGAAGTCGAAAGCCAAATACAAAATATGCTAAATCAAGGTATTATACGTACCAGTAACTCACCTTACAACAGCCCCATCTGGGTAGTCCCAAAGAAACAAGATGCATCAGGCAAACAAAAATTCAGAATTGTAATAGACTACCGAAAATTGAATGAAATCACAGGAGACAGACACCCGATCCCAAATATGGACGAAATCTTAGGAAAACTAGGCAGATGCAAAAACGAACTAAATTCTAATTATTTCCCATGTTTCAAGCGAAATCACAAAAGTTCCAATCTTTCAAGTAGTTCCTTTCCCAGATGAACACGGTTACATTCTAACTGAGCAAATATTTGATAAGTTTTATATTTTCAATAATCATAAGGATAGAGTTGGTAATATTTGACAAGTTTATAGTTGGATTAATCAAACAGGAAGAAACTCAGTGTAAATACACCATGACACATACAAGTTTTCAAATCAATTACATAGAACCGAACCATATTACTAATTACATGGAATCTACCAGAAACCGCTATCAATCAAGATTGCACTAACAACAAAATTGTAATATCAGGAAATAACATTGTAAGGATTAAAAATTGTACAATCCAAATTGATGAATTCATAATTTCAAAGCAGATCTTACGCAAACAGTTTATATTACTAATGTTACATGATAAGAACCAATATCCCATTTACAAAAAAAGGAATTAATAAACGCTTATGTAAATCACTACAATATATTCCTAATTATATGCGTTACAACTTTCGTTATTATGATAATAAGCTTAACCTTTTACCTAGAATATACAGTGGGGAGCAAAAGTGATTCCACGATCAACGTTTTCATGTTTGAGCTCACATAAATATTATACGAATAATGTAAATGACAAAATTTATGTATAAAAAATTTTATGTATATAGCAAAATAGAAAAATAAGAAATGGAATAGTTATGATTTAAAAAGTAACACAAGCGGCTTGTACTCAGTATTGCACCATCCAATTGCCGAATCCAAAATAATTCGCCAAATTCCACCAACTAGGTATTTTCGCCTACAATTAAGACAACAGAACAAGTGCCAAGACGACGGAAATTCACAATTTTTGTTCGTTTTTGCGCGAATATTAAGAAAACTGTCAGTTTCGGGCGCCATGAAAATCCGGAAGATTTTTCCCAAAGAAAATTGTTTAAAAAAAAGGGACTGGAGACTAGCGGCCTAGCTGGGGAATTTCCACTGCGAGGACCGAAGAAGGTTTTCGACCGAGTTTGTTGCGCGGGCGCAGCCATAAGCTTCGACATTAGTTTAGCGATTTTTTTACCGAGCAGCATCCGAAATGTACAACGATGCGCAGCGCGGAAAGCTTATCAGTTGTGCTCAAGCTAGCGCATAGCCGAGTGGGTTCTGCTCTAACTAATAAGCTTTTTATATTATATACATTGGTTTTTTTTACATTTCATCTCCAGATAATTCCAGTATTTATCTAAAATGTTACGGTTACTTCACTGATACAAATACCCACGATGATGTTGATCGACGAAATGTTATGTCTGCAAGGTCAGCATATCAGCGGATATCTTTTAGCCTTCGCAAGCGGCGTTTCTCCGATATGCAGCGAAGTTTGATGACTTGAAGAGAAGAGTGGCTGTTGTATTGAGACCTCGGTGGTCGCTGTGTTAGGTTTGTGTGGTGGCACGAGGGGTTTTAAGGAGACAATGGCAGCTGTCGCTGTCGGGTACCAACCCAGTTAATTTCCCTTCCCCCATTTCCTGCAACGTTTGTTAAAGTTCATTGTTTCAATCAGGTAAGTAAAGTTTTTCCTATTGATTAATATGTAAATTAGAATAGCCAACTGTGTTCCGAATTAGTTGACTGCGAAAAGTATGTTTATACATATGTATATACGTAAAGCTTGAAAAATACAAAGTGCTGTAATAATAATAATAAGAAACTCATAGGAATTCGATTGTGCTATTTAATATTAAAATAATAAAACTAGCCACGGCCAGGTCGAAATAAAAATTTAAAATGGGCCACGCTATTGTTTTAGGAAAAAGTTTTCATGCGTCTTTGTTTTCTTGTACCAATTCAGTAATAACACCCCAATAGCAACAACGAAAACGTTGAATTTTGGTTTAAAAATGTCTTATCTTTTATAAAAAATAAATTATTATACATTCATTAAAATACGAAAATAAAAAGCCATTCTACTGTCCACCTTACAATTAACGAAGGGTTCTCCCTTGGTTGGCTCTAGATACATAGATACCCTCATCAGCTAAGGGAATGTAAACAATTTTGGGACGATGTGCTCTAGAAACGCCCAATCTAACTGAAAGCGAGGGTACAGGTAAAATAGCAGGGCCCCGCATAACAATGAATAGGAAATTATTGGAGCCATTTATGAATTAAGATAAGATAAGACTTAGTACTTTCGGTGTATGTGGCTGTGATAGCTGTGATTTAAATATACAGTTAAAAACACAAGGATGTGCCATAGAACTTATTGAGATTTTAAATGCTCATACGTTGAAAATTAAGCCCTTTTATAAATTTAATTGTGAAAATTAGTAAAGTAGCGGGCGACTCCTATTTACATATCGGCTTGGTAAAACAGTTAAATGAACTATCAGTGTTTCCCCAATTGCCGGACGTACTGAGCAACATTGACGGACTTCCCATTTTTAGAGTTCTAGGGCACAGTAATGGCCCATTCTTCCAAGAATATATAATATCCATGGCCGCCCAGTATTGCCAATTGGTATTTTTATGGGAGATAATGAGCCTCTTAATTGCAAAGAGTTTTTATCACAAGGTAGGTCCGAAACAACCATCCTAAAGAATAACCATCCGAAATAACCATCGATGAGAATCTGCGTCCAATTTTAGTCAATTTTTATTATACACTGGTATTGCAGCTCTTAATGATACAATTAATTATGACCAGTGTTACTTATTCATTTTGATGCAGGCTGCTTTCCTCTCACTTGCAACGAGAGCCTTCTTACTCTTTTAATAACTATTTACAAACTCTTAAGAGATTTGTCCGAAAGCCGAAACAAATCTTACAACAAATTTATAGGAACATTGTTGAGGATAGTGATTTTCGAGTGAACAATTATCGTGTATAGTTAAAAGGTACTATTTTAAAAATGAACGAATCTACACATAGGAATAAAAGGTATATAGTGACGTATTTGCGCCACCCAAACCGGCCAATTTAATTATTTCAAAGAACTATAAACAATAAAGCACTTAATTGATTCCCATACTGTATGCCATCTGCGCAGTATGCGTTTTAATAAACAATTCTTTGGCAACGGCACTTAGCCGTTCTTGTAAACAAATCCTAAAGCCTGACCCAAGCAGCTTTGCCTGCTCTCAATGAAGCTTCTCCCACACTTAAGTATCCAAGAGCAACACTCTCCCAAAATACAATATTCCTAAAATACTGAGGCTTCTCCTCAATCTCACTTGCATTTGATTTTTAGTCTTAAGCTGAATACTGAACAATAAAGATCACAATCCAACCCGATTTGTAATTTCATTTTTTTGACAAAACTTCGGTTACAGCGTTGGTCTTAGTTACTGCAACGGTCCATTTAATAGACTCAAAAGTGAATAAATACACAATTGGCGCAGTCGGTCGTGATAGTGTTAATTCTATCGAATCGCTATCGAAAAACACCACGCTTTTAGACACCCATGCGACGGTCAATATCGTGTTAAGTTTTAATAAAAACCTCGACAATAACGCGAAACCGTGTAACGCAGTGTCAACAACAAACCTGAATTTAATATAAGGAAGACGCTATTGAATTAGTGAGAGGTCGTAAATCCAATTGGTTACCTCAAAACATCACGAAAAAGCTGTAGTGCAACCCTTGTGAAAAAAAAAAACAAAAAAAACTACACTACGAAAAACTTAAAAATAAGAATAATAAATAAATAAGTGAAAAACAAAACAAACAAAAAAATATATTGAGGAAGATAAATAAATAAGATACAAACTAAGATCCATAAAGACAGACCGAAGTCAATGGTCAACTAAATAAAAAATAAAACCAAATAACAATAACAACAAATAAATAAACTTGTTTTCAAATAACAAAAAAAAAAAAAATATCAGCAAAATGACAACCGTACCACCTGTAGTGTACGTAGTTCGATAGATTTTTAACTAGTGGGTCTTTTAATAGTGGGTGATAATTACTAATAAAGAGGACCTTGTACTTCCTTCGCTAGGGATGCGCACTCTTGCTATGCTCGGGTATAGCTCGCCGTAGGTCGGGGTTCTTTTAGCTTAGGATAGTACGAACGCTACTACATTTTAATAAGTGCGTCTTACTCATAAACAATATTCAAAACTGGATTATCGATTAACAAAAAGAAATGGCTTTATATTGATACTAATGATACACGCCGACACGTGTGAAGATAAGCTACAGATTCTGATAAGTATTGGGAATTTTGGATGTTAATGATTCCCTAAGTCTTTACCCTCCCTACCATGACAATGCTACTTAAAATATTTACATTGTCCCTTGGCCAAGTTCAAAATAACTCTACCACATATTTAAGAAAGTGTTCAACATAAGTACTCGACAAACCATTAAATCTATTTATTCACAATTCATTATTTTTCCAATATATCTTCAATCATAATTCCATTTATATAAATTCAGTTTAATAAACGGTTTCATTAAATCTCTTTTACAAACTAACAATATTTTTATCTACGCATAATTATCCTAGTCGTTCTCTAACTCTTCATTTTTGTTTATATTCAATGAGCAAAATAAAGTATATAAAAGTAAAGTATAAAGCAAATATATATAAGTAATTGAATATAAAATTAGCAAATATAATTATATAATCTTTAGTCAAATGCAGATATTATTTTAATTAGACGTTCGAGTGGCATTTTGTTAGAATTTTAATATAGGTAATTCATAATAAGATTTATATCATTGTTGTTGTAGTACTCACGACCTCAAATATCCACTCCATGATGTGCGTAAAGTTGGGCCCAAGTTCACGTTGACATTGTCGAGCTGTAGGTCAAACTTTAAAGGTTCTAAGTTAAATTCCTATTCAAATGCCAAAAGTTCCGTCAATCTGCGAGTATTTAATTCATTATAAATCGCAATACAAAAGAAAATCAAGAATCAAAACAAAACAAGAATCAAAAACAATATAACTGCAGCACTGCAGCGATAAGACCTTAGGAAACCGCTGGCTGCTACGCTGCGCTGCGATAAGACGAAATCACAAAGTTGGACCTCCGTTGGTCATAGGAGATGATCTTCACTGCGTGACGATGATGATGTTCAAATGTAATTAAATCTGCTCCGGTCGTCTAAACTTCTGCATAGTTGAATAATCTGGATGAGCTCTAGCCTTCCAATACATTTGGTTATCATTCGGCAGGTGGCCGGTTGCGTAATTTGATGCTGAAGGTTATGTCGCCTCGTGGCCTCTTCTTGGAGCGACGGGGTTTAAACCATAAGCTGATGCGGGGGTCGACGAGACGGGGGGGTAGTCGGCTGTAGAGCAATCGCATGCTCTTATATATAGGCCTGGTCTTCCTTACGCCTTGGGGTCGAATCTCGTTGCCACTTTCACACACAAATCGAACACGGAAATTTATTGAAATATACCAACTCTTGTTTTTATGAGATTGGATATATATAACTAAATTATATTTCCACGTGTATGAAGTTTAAACGGGCAGCTTCAAAAATGTATGAGCGTTCGCCACGAAGATTTATCCGATAATGATCTAAGCTCTGGGGAAGCTGCATGCTGGTGGTCGCTGTTACAGCTTTTCTTTCCCTAACTGTATAATCGTACGATCATATTCTGTTCTGATTGGTCTAAGACAATTCTCTCGCTTTTTCTTTTACACAAAAGCTGCTATAATTTAGGGCGAGGGTGTCTTGAAGAGTTTTTGCAGTGTAAAGTTAAGTTGGTCACTACACCACAGATAAGGGTAACGAGACTATTTCAAGGAAGCCTTATCTGAAGAAACTCCTTGTTTTCTAGCTTGTATATCCTTCAAATGGAATACTCCTAATTTCCTTCCTCTCTCATCCTCTAATTCATAGTAGTACGAGCTACGTTTCTTATAAACTTTAGCTGGTATAAATACGGGTGCCAATTTACTACTGAATTTCTTTACTGCATTACTTTGTGTAAAGTTTCTAGCATAAACGAAATCGCCGTTCTTAAATTCTATCTGCCGTGTACGTAGGTTGTATCTATTCGCGTTTTCTTCATGTGATCGGTTTAGGTTCAGTTTAGCTTGCCGTCTCTGCAGTTCTAAAGCCTCCGGTTTAGATAACCGAGTGTCGTCCGCTAACATATTTAGAGTACGCAGGAGACTATAGTCCTTGCCGTTAAGGATCATATTTTGTCCAAATGTCAGAAAGTAAGGTGACGAACCTGTGCTTCTATGCAACGATGCTCTTAAAGATCCGCTAATAGCGTCTAAGTTGTCATCCCAATTTGTGTGATCTTTCCCTATATAAGCTCTTACAGCGGCTAATACCGATCTGTTAAGTCTTTCACTCGCGTTCGCCTGTGGAGAATATATGGCTGTAAGTTTTTGCTGTACGCCAAAACTAGTAAGGAAAGCTTGGAAATAGCTTGACTTAAACTGACTTCCGTTATCAGAAAGTATTACTTCTGGAACGCCAAACGTATAGAATATAGCCCCCTTTAAGTAGTCACAGATTTTAGGAGCGGTGAACTTCTTAAGAGGTAACAAAAAGTGGAAACGGGTGTTATGGTCAACGACAATCAACAATCCTATGTGACCTTTTTTTGTGCGAGGGTATGGGCCTAAGAGGTCAATATATAATTTTTGGAATGGCCTGTCTGAGGTTAACGGTTTACCCATTGGCGGTTTTAGAACCGTGTTTGGACTTTTCGTGGTACGACAAATTACACAATTAGATATATAGTTGCGTATTTGCGTAACCATGCAAGGCCAAAACAAATATCTTTTTAGTTTTTCTACAGTTTTACTCATGCCACAATGAGATGAACTTGGTGCATCATGAGCCTGAAACAATATATCGGGTACTAAAGCTGAAGGTATCCATAGTTTCCATGGATTTTCTTGTTTTATATCATCTGATACAAAAGTAGTTCTTTTGTAAATATATCCATCCCTGATTTGTAGATCGGGTAATCTTGATTGATTGTTAGATATTGTCTTTATTAAGTCCAAGTATTCAGTGGATTTGAAATGTGGGGAATCTACGTCAACTATGGGTCCATTCTGACAAAATTCATCGATGGCTGGGTCGTTCTGTCTGGATAAGGTGTCTGCAACGACGTTCTGAGAACCGCTACGATGTTTTATAGTGAACGTAAACGCTCTCAACTTCATTGACCATCGAGCTAACCTTCCTGATAAATCCTTCTGCCGCATTAGCCATTGAAGGGCTGCATGGTCTGTTATGACTAAGAAATCCTGTCCTTCAATATATGCGCGGAATTTTTTAATTCCTTTTATAACGGCAAGACATTCTAATTCGGAAACTGAATAGTTACGTTGTGCTTTGGACAATTTTTCGGACATATACGAAATCGGAAGTTCTACTCCATCTCGTTCCTGAGCTAGTACGCAACCAACACCAAAAGAGCTGGCGTCACACAACAAAATGAATTGCTTAGAAAAATCTGGTGTTATGAGAATTGGTGAAGCAGTAAGACCTGATTTCAAGTTTTCAAAAGCGGTTTGAGCCTCTTCGTTCCAGTCAAGCGTATTCTTCTTTTTAAGAAGTTCCGTTAAAGGAAAACTAATAGTGGCAAAGTTTTCTACGAACCGTCGGTACCATCCCGCTAATCCTAGAAATCTTCGTAACTGCTTAATCGAAGTTGGTTGTGGAAATTCTACTATCGCTTTAATTTTATCTGGATTGGTTCTTATTTGTCCATTCCCAATTATAAAACCGAGATATATGATCTCCTTCATACAAAATTTGGATTTGCTGACATTGATAGTGAGATAAATTCGATTCGTTGCAATCTGCATTGCAAATTGGACATGTTTGTGTACTTTTTAGGTGGTTTATAATGCACTTTTTATGAAATGTGTGCCTGCACGATGTTGTTGCTGACAAAAGGGTTGGTGCTAAGATTTCTTTACATATGGCACAGCTATTTTCAACGCCTTGTGAAACTTCAACTGCATTACCTGCACTATTCTTGGCTGCCATATTATTGTTGTTAAGATATGTTGTAATTGTTTGGTTTGTCTTTCTTTATGTCGATCACTTCTATCAGAATCTTAGTTGTATCTCTATTTGTTAGTGGATTGTAGCTGGTCTATTGCCTCATGCTTTTATTTACTTGAAAATCGGACAATATACAGACTTATTGAAGTGTAAGTATAATGTATTCCAGAAAAATCAAATTGTAAATAAAGTTGAGTAAAGAAACGTATGGTGATGAGCTCCTGTGGATTCGAAACAGTTCCACTTGGTCGATCAATTCTCTTTCAAATTGAATCGCATGTTCCTAAGTTTTACTATCCCTTCCAAATAGATACTCTCAATCCAATATGTTAATTTATTGGAATTAGTTATATTGTGTTTAACTGTGGATGGATTACTTTAGAGCTTAGTGTGCTATGACAAGTTACGGACTTTTCGAACTTCACGTCTGAGCCAAAAATGTGTAGTACTTGTCGTGCTCCACTCGTTGGGCTTCAAAAATGTGTAGTGTATTTTCTCGGGCCCCACGTTGGGCGCCAAAAATGTGTAGTGTACGTAGTTCGATAGATTTTTAACTAGTGGGTCTTTTAATAGTGGGTGATAATTACTAATAAAGAGGACCTTGTACTTCCTTCGCTAGGGATGCGCACTCTTGCTATGCTCGGGTATAGCTCGCCGTAGGTCGGGGTTCTTTTAGCTTAGGATAGTACGAACGCTACTACATTTTAATAAGTGCGTCTTACTCATAAACAATATTCAAAACTGGATTATCGATTAACAAAAAGAAATGGCTTTATATTGATACTAATGATACACGCCGACACGTGTGAAGATAAGCTACAGATTCTGATAAGTATTGGGAATTTTGGATGTTAATGATTCCCTAAGTCTTTACCCTCCCTACCATGACAATGCTACTTAAAATATTTACATTGTCCCTTGGCCAAGTTCAAAATAACTCTACCACATATTTAAGAAAGTGTTCAACATAAGTACTCGACAAACCATTAAATCTATTTATTCACAATTCATTATTTTTCCAATATATCTTCAATCATAATTCCATTTATATAAATTCAGTTTAATAAACGGTTTCATTAAATCTCTTTTACAAACTAACAATATTTTTATCTACGCATAATTATCCTAGTCGTTCTCTAACTCTTCATTTTTGTTTATATTCAATGAGCAAAATAAAGTATATAAAAGTAAAGTATAAAGCAAATATATATAAGTAATTGAATATAAAATTAGCAAATATAATTATATAATCTTTAGTCAAATGCAGATATTATTTTAATTAGACGTTCGAGTGGCATTTTGTTAGAATTTTAATATAGGTAATTCATAATAAGATTTATATCATTGTTGTTGTAGTACTCACGACCTCAAATATCCACTCCATGATGTGCGTAAAGTTGGGCCCAAGTTCACGTTGACATTGTCGAGCTGTAGGTCAAACTTTAAAGGTTCTAAGTTAAATTCCTATTCAAATGCCAAAAGTTCCGTCAATCTGCGAGTATTTAATTCATTATAAATCGCAATACAAAAGAAAATCAAGAATCAAAACAAAACAAGAATCAAAAACAATATAACTGCAGCACTGCAGCGATAAGACCTTAGGAAACCGCTGGCTGCTACGCTGCGCTGCGATAAGACGAAATCACAAAGTTGGACCTCCGTTGGTCATAGGAGATGATCTTCACTGCGTGACGATGATGATGTTCAAATGTAATTAAATCTGCTCCGGTCGTCTAAACTTCTGCATAGTTGAATAATCTGGATGAGCTCTAGCCTTCCAATACATTTGGTTATCATTCGGCAGGTGGCCGGTTGCGTAATTTGATGCTGAAGGTTATGTCGCCTCGTGGCCTCTTCTTGGAGCGACGGGGTTTAAACCATAAGCTGATGCGGGGGTCGACGAGACGGGGGGGTAGTCGGCTGTAGAGCAATCGCATGCTCTTATATATAGGCCTGGTCTTCCTTACGCCTTGGGGTCGAATCTCGTTGCCACTTTCACACACAAATCGAACACGGAAATTTATTGAAATATACCAACTCTTGTTTTTATGAGATTGGATATATATAACTAAATTATATTTCCACGTGTATGAAGTTTAAACGGGCAGCTTCAAAAATGTATGAGCGTTCGCCACGAAGATTTATCCGATAATGATCTAAGCTCTGGGGAAGCTGCATGCTGGTGGTCGCTGTTACAGCTTTTCTTTCCCTAACTGTATAATCGTACGATCATATTCTGTTCTGATTGGTCTAAGACAATTCTCTCGCTTTTTCTTTTACACAAAAGCTGCTATAATTTAGGGCGAGGGTGTCTTGAAGAGTTTTTGCAGTGTAAAGTTAAGTTGGTCACTACACCACAGATAAGGGTAACGAGACTATTTCAAGGAAGCCTTATCTGAAGAAACTCCTTGTTTTCTAGCTTGTATATCCTTCAAATGGAATACTCCTAATTTCCTTCCTCTCTCATCCTCTAATTCATAGTAGTACGAGCTACGTTTCTTATAAACTTTAGCTGGTATAAATACGGGTGCCAATTTACTACTGAATTTCTTTACTGCATTACTTTGTGTAAAGTTTCTAGCATAAACGAAATCGCCGTTCTTAAATTCTATCTGCCGTGTACGTAGGTTGTATCTATTCGCGTTTTCTTCATGTGATCGGTTTAGGTTCAGTTTAGCTTGCCGTCTCTGCAGTTCTAAAGCCTCCGGTTTAGATAACCGAGTGTCGTCCGCTAACATATTTAGAGTACGCAGGAGACTATAGTCCTTGCCGTTAAGGATCATATTTTGTCCAAATGTCAGAAAGTAAGGTGACGAACCTGTGCTTCTATGCAACGATGCTCTTAAAGATCCGCTAATAGCGTCTAAGTTGTCATCCCAATTTGTGTGATCTTTCCCTATATAAGCTCTTACAGCGGCTAATACCGATCTGTTAAGTCTTTCACTCGCGTTCGCCTGTGGAGAATATATGGCTGTAAGTTTTTGCTGTACGCCAAAACTAGTAAGGAAAGCTTGGAAATAGCTTGACTTAAACTGACTTCCATTATCAGAAAGTATTACTTCTGGGACGCCAAACGTATAGAATATAGCCCCCTTTAAGTAGTCACAGATTTTAGGAGCGGTGAACTTCTTAAGAGGTAACAAAAAGTGGAAACGGGTGTTATGGTCAACGACAATCAACAAACCTATGTGACCTTTTTTTGTGCGAGGGTATGGGCCTAAGAGGTCAATATATAATTTTTGGAATGGCCTGTCTGAGGTTAACGGTTTACCCATTGGCGGTTTTAGAACCGTGTTTGGACTTTTCGTGGTACGACAAATTACACAATTAGATATATAGTTGCGTATTTGCGTAACCATGCAAGGCCAAAACAAATATCTTTTTAGTTTTTCTACAGTTTTACTCATGCCACAATGAGATGAACTTGGTGCATCATGAGCCTGAAACAATATATCGGGTACTAAAGCTGAAGGTATCCATAGTTTCCATGGGTTTTCTTGCTTTATATCATCTGATACAAAAGTAGTTCTTTTGTAAATATATCCATCCCTGATTTGTAGATCGGGAAATCTTGATTGATTGTTAGATATTGTCTTTATTAAGTTCAAGTATTCAGTGGATTTGAAATGTGGAGAATCTACGTCAACTATGGGTCCATTTTTACAAAATTCATCGATGGCTGGGTCGTTCTGTCTGGATAAGGTGTCTGCAACGACGTTCTGAGAACCGCTACGATGTTTTATAGTGAACGTAAACGCTCTCAACTTCATTGACCATCGAGCTAACCTTCCTGATAAATCCTTCTGCCGCATTAGCCATTGAAGGGCTGCATGGTCTGTTATGACTAGGAAATCCTGGCCTTCAATATATGCGCGGAATTTTTTAATTCCTTTTATAACGGCAAGACATTCTAATTCGGAAACTGAATAGTTACGTTGTGCTTTGGACAATTTTTCGGACATATACGAAATCGGAAGTTCTACTCCATCTCGTTCCTGAGCCAGTACGCAACCAACACCAAAAGAGCTGGCGTCACACAACAAAATGAATTGCTTAGAAAAATCTGGTGTTATGAGAATTGGTGAAGCAGTAAGACACGATTTCAAGTTTTCAAAAGCGGTTTGAGCCTCTTCGTTCCATTCAAGCGTATTCTTCTTTTTAAGAAGTTCCGTCAAAGGAAAACTAATAGTGGCAAAGTTTTCTACGAACCGTCGGTACCATCCCGCTAATCTTAGAAATCTTCGTAACTGCTTAATCGAAGTTGGTTGTGGAAATTCTACTATCGCTTTAACTTTATCTGGATTGGTTCTTATTTGTCCATTCCCAATTATAAAACCGAGATATATAATCTCCTTCATACAAAATTTAGATTTGCTGACATTGATAGTGAGATTTGCTTTACGTAAGCATAAAGCTATCTCCTGTAGTAAAAGCATATGGGATTCAAAATCCTCAGACAAAACTAATAAGTCGTCAAGATAAACAAATACTCTATTCCTAAGATGAGCTGGAATGACTCGATCCATAAGACGACAAAGAGTTTGGGCCGCGTTACATAGACCAAAGGGCATCATTGTATACTGATATAGAGGTCTATTCGGTATTGTAAACGCAGTGTATTGCTTAGAATTTTCGTCGAGCGGTATCTGCCAATACGCATGTTTCATGTCGATACCACTTATGAATTTAGCTGGTGGTAACCGGCTTAAGATGCCGTCTATATGAGGTAGAGGATATGCGTCTCGCTGAGTAACCTTGTTTACCTCTCTAGAATCAAGACATAGACGGTACTTTTTAAGTGGTTTATAATGCACTTTTTATGAAATGTATGCCTGCACGATGTTGTTGCTGACAAAACGGTTGGTGCTAAGACTTCTTTACATATGGCACAGCTATTTTCAACGCCTTGTGAAACTTCAACTGCATTGCCTGCACTATTCTTCGCTGCCATAATATTGTTGTTGAGATATGTTGTAATTATTTGGTTTGTCTTTCTTTATGTCGATCACTTCTATCAGAATCTTAGTTGTATCTCTATTTGTTAGTGGATTGTAGCTGGTCTATTGCCTCATGCTTTTATTTACTTGAAAATCGGACAATATACAGACTTATTGAAGTGTAAGTATAATGTATTCCAGAAAATCAAATTGTAAATAAAGTTGAGTAAAGAAACGTATGGTGATGAGCTTCTGTGGATTCGAAACAGTTCCACTTGGTCGATCAATTCTCTTTCAAATTGAATCGCATGTTCCTAAGTTTTACTATCCCTTCCAAATAGATACTCTCAATCCAATATGTTAATTTATTGGAATTAGTTATATTGTGTTTTAACTGTGGATGGATTACTTTAGAGCTTAGTGTGCTATAACAAGTTAAGGACTTTTCGAGCTTCACGTCTGAGCCAAAAAGGTGTAGTACTTGTCGTGCTCCACTCGTTGGGCGCCAAAAAAATGTGTAGTGTATTTTCTCGGCCCCACGTTGGGCGCCAAAAATGTGTAGTGTACGTAGTTCGATAGATTTTTAACTAGTTGGTCTTTTAATAGTGGGTGGTAATTACTAATAAAGAGGACCTTGTACTTCCTTCGCTAGGGATGCGCACTCTTGCTATGCTCGGGTCTAGCTCGCCGTAGGTCGGGGTTCTTTTAGCTTAGGATAGTACGAAACGCTACTACATTTTAATAAGTGCGTCTTACTCATAAACAATATTCAAAAGTGGACTACCGATTAATAAAAGAAATGGCTTTATATTGATACTAATGATACACGCCGACACGTGTGAAGATAAGCTATAGATTCTGATAAGTATTGGGAATTTTGGATGTTAATGATTCCCTAAGTCTTTACCCTCCCTACCATGACAATGCTACTTAAAATATTTACATTGTCCCTTGGCCAAGTTCAAAATAACTCTACCACATATTTAAGAAAGTGTTCAACATAAGTACTCGACAAACCATTAAATCTATTTATTCACAATTCATTATTTTTCCAATATATCTTCAATCATAATTCCATTTATATAAATTCAGTTTAATAAACGGTTTCATTAAATCTCTTTTACAAACTAACAATATTTTTATCTACGCATAATTATCCTAGTCGTTCTCTAACTCTTCATTTTTGTTTATATTCAATGAGCAAAATAAAGTATATAAAAGTAAAGTATAAAGCAAATATATATAAGTAATTGAATATAAAATTAGCAAATATAATTATATAATCTTTAGTCAAATGCAGATATTATTTTAATTAGACGTTCGAGTGGCATTTTGTTAGAATTTTAATATAGGTAATTCATAATAAGATTTATATCATTGTTGTTGTAGTACTCACGACCTCAAATATCCACTCCATGATGTGCGTAAAGTTGGGCCCAAGTTCACGTTGACATTGTCGAGCTGTAGGTCAAACTTTAAAGGTTCTAAGTTAAATTCCTATTCAAATGCCAAAAGTTCCGTCAATCTGCGAGTATTTAATTCATTATAAATCGCAATACAAAAGAAAATCAAGAATCAAAACAAAACAAGAATCAAAAACAATATAACTGCAGCACTGCAGCGATAAGACCTTAGGAAACCGCTGGCTGCTACGCTGCGCTGCGATAAGACGAAATCACAAAGTTGGACCTCCGTTGGTCATAGGAGATGATCTTCACTGCGTGACGATGATGATGTTCAAATGTAATTAAATCTGCTCCGGTCGTCTAAACTTCTGCATAGTTGAATAATCTGGATGAGCTCTAGCCTTCCAATACATTTGGTTATCATTCGGCAGGTGGCCGGTTGCGTAATTTGATGCTGAAGGTTATGTCGCCTCGTGGCCTCTTCTTGGAGCGACGGGGTTTAAACCATAAGCTGATGCGGGGGTCGACGAGACGGGGGGGTAGTCGGCTGTAGAGCAATCGCATGCTCTTATATATAGGCCTGGTCTTCCTTACGCCTTGGGGTCGAATCTCGTTGCCACTTTCACACACAAATCGAACACGGAAATTTATTGAAATATACCAACTCTTGTTTTTATGAGATTGGATATATATAACTAAATTATATTTCCACGTGTATGAAGTTTAAACGGGCAGCTTCAAAAATGTATGAGCGTTCGCCACGAAGATTTATCCGATAATGATCTAAGCTCTGGGGAAGCTGCATGCTGGTGGTCGCTGTTACAGCTTTTCTTTCCCTAACTGTATAATCGTACGATCATATTCTGTTCTGATTGGTCTAAGACAATTCTCTCGCTTTTTCTTTTACACAAAAGCTGCTATAATTTAGGGCGAGGGTGTCTTGAAGAGTTTTTGCAGTGTAAAGTTAAGTTGGTCACTACACACCCCTGTCAGATAACAACATGTCCCAGGTTGCCTACCAGATTGGCAATGTGAAGAAATTCAACGGTGATCCAAGCACACTATACACCTTTGTGAGCCGGATTGACTACATACTGGCCCTTTATGTTACCGGAGATGAACGCCAACAGCAGATCCTATTTGGGCATATCGAGCGCAGCATCAGCGGAGACGTTATGCGCTGTATTGGAGCCAACGACATGACCACCTGGCCCCAGCTTAGACGACAACTAGTACTCAACTATAAACCCCAGACCCCTAACCACGTTCTTTTGGAGGAGTTTCGGAAGACCCCGTTCCGAGGCAGTGTACGAGCATTCCTGGAAGAAGCAGAAAACCGCAGACAAACACTCACCAGTAAGCTTGAATTAGAACAAAACCTTGAAGAAAAAACCCTTTATTTAAGATTAATTAAATCCAGTATAGAATCCCTTATTGAAAAATTACCTACACACATTTATTTAAGAATAAATAATCATAACATACCAGACTTGCGATCACGTATAAAACTTTTACAAGAGAAAGGCATGTACGAACAAATAAATCACACAAATACACCTATCCAAAAACAAAATCTTTCTGAAAAGCCACAAAAGCCCTTTAATCACAATACTAATCAGACTAATAACAACACCAGAAGATATCCAACACCTTTCCTACATTATTCACCAATGCCATATCCAGCCCCACAAATTTATCAAACACCACCAATTAATAACCCACCATATCGTCATCCAACACCCTATCACCCTAATACAAACAACATTTTTCAACCAAGCCAACATGCAAACTTTGCACCTCGACCAATTCCTAACACTAATCGAAACAATGCATTCGATCAGAATAGGTTTGGACAACAACCCCAATATCAAAACCAACAATCAGCACATAATTATGGCCCCCAGGTGGCCAACCAACCAATGAAGCGACCAAGACCAGCTAACAGTGGACAGACTGGGATGAGTATTGACGAATCGTTATATCAAGAGAGCGCTGCTTATCAGCAATATGCTCCTTATGACAGTTTTTACTATCCAACTTACGACTATTCGGACTATAATCCGGAGTATCAGTATCAAACTGACGAGAACAATCAAAGTCCACAAACAACACAAATGACACAACAGATTAATACGGACGAGACAAACAACGATAGCCAAGAACCCAATGTCGAACCAGCTGAAAATGTTCAGCCACGAGCCTTGGAAAACCCCATTATATAACAATTAAATACAAAGAAAATAATTTGAAATACCTTATTGAAACAGGATCCACGGTTAACAAATCAAATATATTTGACCTACCAATCCAAAATACTAATATTCTTATTCAAACCAGCAATGGACCTCTCATAGTTAACAAGAGTATAATCATACCTTCAAAGATTTTGTTCCCAACACCAAAAGAATTTGTATTGCACCCTTTCTCTGAAAACTACGACCTCTTATTAGGATAATTTGGCAGAGGCAAAAGCAACAATTAGTTAATTAATTAAATCAAGTAGTGACTCTTTACAACAACAAATACGAATTAATCGAAGGCAAATCAGCACAAGAACAGTCACTTTCAAAAGGTAAGCATGGCACCTGACACCATGCTCAGACAACCAAGAAATAGTTCACCCATAATAAAATCAGACGTATACAAATTGGAACATCTTAATGATGAAGAAATACAAAGATTGTGTGCACTCCTGCAGCAATACCATGACATACAATACAACGAGTGTGACAAATTGACATTTACTAATCAAACAAAACATACCATTAATACCAAGCACAATCTACCTATTTATTCTAAATTATACAGTTACCGCCAGGCTTATGAACAAGAAGTCGAAAGCCAAATACAAAATATGCTAAATCAAGGTATTATACGTACCAGTAACTCACCTTACAACAGCCCCATCTGGGTAGTCACAAAGAAACAAGATGCATCAGGCAAACAAAAATTCAGAATTGTAATAGACTACCGAAAATTGAATGAAATCACAGGAGACAGACACCCGATCCCAAATATGGACGAAATCTTAGGAAAACTAGGCAGATGCAATTATTTCACAACTATAGACCTGGCAAAGGGTTTTCACCAAATCGAAATGAATCCAGATTCAGTTTCAAAGACTGCCTTTTCCACCAAGCACGGTCATTATGAGTACTTACGCATGCCATTCGGATTAAAAAACGCGCCAGCCACCTTTTAACGGTGCATGAATGATATCTTGCGACCACTCTTAAATAAACACTGTCTCGTGTACTTGGACGACATAATTGTATTGTCAACATCCCTTGATGAACACCTACAATCGCTCGAACTGGTTTTCGAAAAACTAGCAAAAGTCAACCTTAAGCTACAGCTTGACAAGTGTGACTTTCTAAAGCAGGAAACCACATTTTTGGGACATGTCTTAACCACCAGACGTCATAAAACCAAACCCTGAAAAAATTAAAGCTATTCAAAAATATCCAATTCCCACTAAACCATAAGAAATAAAAGCTTTCCTTGGACTGACGGGATACTACCGTAAGTTCATTCCCAATTTTGCAGACATAGCCAAACCTATGACGAAATATTTAAAAATGAATACGAAAATTGACACTACCAACCCAGAATATGATTCGGCATTCAAAAAATTAAAATATCTAATATCAGAGGAACCAGAGCAACCAAAGTACCCGATTTTACAAAAAAATTTACATAAACCACAGACGCAAGCGATGTCGCTTTGGGAGCTGTACTCTCACAAGAGGGACACCCACTCAGTTACATTAGCCGAACGCTTAATGAGCACGAAACTAAATGCAGCACAATTGAAAAAGAACTCTTGGCAATAGTGTGGGCGACAAAAACTTTTCGACACTACCTACTTGGAAGACACTTTGAAATATCCAGTGACCACCAACCACTTAGCTGGTTGTACCGCATGAAAGACCCAAATTCAAAACTCACCAGATGGAGAGTAAAATTATCCGAATTCGATTTTGACATAAAGTATATAAAAGGAAAAGAAAATTGCGTAGCAGACGCCCTGTCCAGAATAAAAATTGAGGAAACATACTTGAGCGAACAAACCCAACATAGTGCAGAGGAAGACAATAGTGACTTAATCTTTATTACAGAAAGACCAATAAACACATTTAACAGACAGGTAATATTCTCAAAAGGACCACCAGACATCAAAGTTACTAAATATTTTAAAAAACAAATCCTTCAAATATTTCATGACACTATGACCAGAGAAAAAGCTGAACAATATTTGATAGACCATTTTTGCGGTAAGAAGAGTGCGTTGTACATTGAGAGTGACGCAGATTTCGAAGTCATTCAGGCCGCACACAAACAAACCATAAACACCAAAATAAAAAAATCTTACGCAGCTCAATTTTATTGAAAAACATAACCACTTACGCAGGATTTAAAGAATTGATCTTGACTACTCATGAAAAACTTCTACACCCAGGCATACAAAAAACAAATTAACTTTTCGGAGAAACTTACTATTTCCCTAATAGCTTCTTATCCAGAATATAATAAACGAATGCAATATTTGCAATCTGGCAAAAACAGAGCACCGCAGCACAGACATGCCAATGAAAACCACACCCAAACCACAACATTGCCGCGAAAAATTCATAATAGACATTTATTCATCTGAAGGCAAACATTACGTTAGTTGCACGGACATTTATTCAAAATTTGCCACATTAGAAGAAATGAAAACAAAAGACTGTATAGAATGCAAAAATGCGCTTATGCGTATATTTAACCATCTTGGCAAACCAAAATTACTAAAGGCAGACAGAGACGGCGCATTTTCCAGTTTGGCCCTAAAGCGATGGCTGGAGAGTGAGGAAGTTGAATTGCAGCTTAACACAACAAAAACTGGTGTGGCGGACATAGAGAGACTACATAAAACAATTAATGAAAAGATTCGCATAATCAAAACATCCGACGACGACGAAACCAAATTAAGTAAAATAGAAACAATACTTAACATATACAATCACAAGACCAAACACGATACCACTGGACAGACCCCTGCACACATATTTCTCTACGCTGGACAACCAATTTTGGACACCCAACAAAACAAAGAAAACAAAATAAACAAAATAAATAACGACAGAGCAGAATATGAAGTTGACACTCGATACAGAAAAGGCCCACTACAGAAAGGCAAATTAGAAAACCCATTTAAACCAACCAAAAATGTAGAACAGACAGACTCTGACCATTACAAAATCACTAATAGAAATAGAGTTACTCACTACTACAAAACACAATTCAAAAAGCGAAAGAAAAATAATCAGCTTTCAATTTCACAGGCACCTGGCACCTGATAACATAATTGCTTGTGCTGATCACAACGGTCCACGGACAGCAAATTCAAATTAATAATATTGACACCAACCACGGATATCTCCTTTTTTCCGATAAGCCAGTCCAGATACCATCCTCCTTTGAACATCATTGCTTGAGAATCAATTTAACTGAAATAGACATTGTGGCCGACTATTTTGAGCAAAGGCTACAAACCAATTACCATGCACCCAGGTCAAATTTTTATACAATAAAATGAAAAGAGAACTAGCCGGATTAACCCTGCAACACAGAAACAAACGGGGACTTATTAACATTGTGGACTCAGTTTTAAAATACTTGTTTGGCACACTCGATGAAAATGATCGAGTAGAAATACAGAAAAAACTTGACATGAACGCCCATAACTCAGTAAAACTACATGAACTCAACGACGCTATACGATTAATAAATGACGGAATGCAAAAGATACTAATATTATTAAACACTTAAAACCAATTTGTAATTTTAAGCCAGTGCACACGAAAAAATAAATAAAATACATAGAACCTAACACAATTGTAACTTGGAACTTAACGCAAACCATTCTTAAACAAAATTGCCAAAGCCAATTAATAATATAAAAATAAAAGGAAACAAAATGATAAGAGTAACCCAATGCAAAATAGAAATCGATGGCATAATTTTAAGTGAAAATCTTTTAAAACCAGAAATAGACTTGACACCACTGTACACCCCACTTAATATAACAAAAATAAAAATTGTAAAACATAACGACATCGTTAAAATGATTTCAGAAAACAACATTACACTTTACATACTAATGACCATTGTCATAATTGCACTTATTTTATTGTATTTATAATCAAGATTTGTATCATTTAACCCATTCATGATGCTGTATGCAAAATTCAAAATAAGAAATCAAAATCAAAACACACCACAACAAATAGAAATGGAAGAAGCTCCATTACCCCTACTATATCCATCAATCCCAGCCCAAGTATAGGCTTCCCTTTAAGGGGAGGGTAGTGACGTATTTGCGCCACCCAAACCGGCCAATTTAATTATTTCAAAGAACTATAAACAATAAAGCACTTAATTGATTCCCATACTGTATGCCATCTGCGCAACAACAAATCAACAAATCCTAAAGCCTGACCCAAGCAGCTTTGCCTGCTCTCAATGAAGCTTCTCCCACACTTAAGTATCCAAGAGTAACGCTCTCCCAAAATACAATATTCCTAAAATACTGAGGCTGCTCCTCAATCTCACTTGCATTTGATTTTTAGTCTTAAGCTGAATACTGAACAATGAAGATCACAATCCAACCCGATTTGTAATTTCTTTTATTTGACAAAACTTCGGTTACAGCGTTGGTCTTAGTTACTGCAACGGTCCATTTAATAGACTCAAAAGTGAATAAATACACAATTATATAGGTATTGTTATGTACAAGAACACATCCTGATTGAAGTAGATTCTTTTGAAGAGGATACAGAAGGTATTTATACCCATTACCCTACTCTATAAGTAGAGTATACTAGATTCGTTGAAAATAAGTTAACCAGCAGAAAGAAGCGATTCCGACCACATAAAGTATATATATTCATGATCAGGATCAATAGCCGAGTCGATCTGGTCATGTTCGTCTGTCCGTCCGTCTGTCCATATCAATGCCTCGATCTCAGGAACTACAAAAGCTAGAATGTTGAGATTAAGCATGCAGCTTCCAGAGACATAGCTGCAGCGCAAGTTTGTTTCCAAATGATGCCATGCCAACTCTAACGCCCACAAACCGACCAAAACTGCCGATCAAACTGCCGAGCTTTTGAAAAATGTTTTGATATTTTTCATTTTTGTATTAGCCTCTTTTTAATTTTTTAAATTTTTTTTCTGTATTTCTACCGATATTCTATTCGAAATGAAGAACTTTCTCCATCGCACTTCCACTAGCTGAGTAACAGGTATCTGATAATCGGGGAGCTCGACTATAACATTCTATCTTGTTTTATTTTAGGTAGAAGAATGTTAGGTATTCGTAGTTTTTTCGATGCGCCTGTATCCTGCTTAGCTCTAGGTATTTGCCTAGAAAGTGGAAATATGGCTCTCGACTTAGAAAAATTTAAGGTTACTAATATAGTTTGGACAGCAGTAGCGATGCCATATAAGCGCGAAATAGTGCTAGTTCCTTATATAATATATATTTTTCTTAGAGTCTATTTTCTCCCGTTTGTGGTAGGATGGATACTCAAAACTCCCACTGTACCATGTATTAGCTTAGTTTGAAGTAGAAGTAAGTATTATATTGTTTTCTCGCTCCTCCTTATAAGCTAGCATTAAGCAATAAGAATGTAAATTAATTTATAAGTAGTGGATCAGGCGACGGTCCCCCGCTGCAGTCACTGTACTTTGGCCGGTTGGCCGATGAGCGTAGTCCACAGGTAGCGGGTGGTCGTTCCTCGCTCTAGTTGGAGAACACTAAGAGCGTATAGCCGGCTGGCTGCAGTTCCTATGTTAGATTAGGAAGATTATGTTGGAAGGGGGACTACCCTCCTTAACTGCTGGCCTAGAAACACAGTCAGCTTTCAAAATGGTAGAAGATATTTAACGGCTGTTGCCGGAGTAATTAGATCTTTATTAATAGAGGTTTCGCTTAGAACTGAATACAAAGAATATGGAAAATATGAATTTACCCTAGCTTCAATGCATCACGCCATAAGCTCATGGTCGGCAAGCCGACTCAGCATTTATGCAGCGCAGTTCGGTGCCCCGGCTACTGGGTGTCCGATTGCCGCTGCTGACCGTTCTTAGCGTGGAGCGCTGAACTCAGTTTGGGCGCATCAGCATTTTTTATATGAAGCTACTTAGTTGGTAGGGCATTATAAACGTGAACTATGTAGCTGCTTTTATATTGGTCGCTCTATAAGTTGTTAACTACTCCCCCCCTTAAATTATGAGGCTGCTTGTCTATTGTTGTCTATTTTTTGTTGTCTATTGTTGTCTATGAGTTTGAGTCCACTAGTTGGGCTTCTGTCATTCTGATTTTTAGGAAATCTGAGGCATCGGGAGTTCCCGCAACTACTTTAAGAGCTGTTCCCAAGAAATCTAAACTTCTCGCGGTTCTATGGTGTGTTTTAGAACGGACAACAAGGTTCTCAAATGGTCTATATCGACGTCTAGTAGTTTGCGCATATGCGACTGTGGAAAGGACACGGACAATTTCTCTGTCTCATCTACCATACTAACGGACTCGGACAATTTCTCTGTCTCATCTACCATACTAATATATTCTGAAAGGTTGCTCGAATGCCTCAAGTAATCACGTCGTTCAAACACCAGCACATCTCCATCTATGACGGGAATGTAGTTAGCGTGAGAAAAGTCGGTAATCCGAGCATTTGTCACCGCTAGGGTGATGAGCGTTGTGAGGACGAACCTGTAATTCAAACGTAAATGCAATTATTAACTTAAATCTGGCTTACTATTAAAAAATATGCCTTACAGCTAGTTGGAAGTGGGGGACTCTATTTTAGGTTGTCCTTATGAACGACCCTCTCCTTAATAAGAACAGACGTTCCCAGGTCTGCCTGCACTGTTTGTTCTGTGCACAATGGTGTTAGCTTGTTTCCTAGATTTTTATTGTTTTTGACAAAAACCTCGTCTCCTACCTCAAAAACACGGTTTTGCCTAGCTGGGTTGCATCTTTCGATGTTGTTCATCTGGGCCTTTATCAACTTGTCTCTAATGCCTAGGCAGCGATTATCGGAACCCGAGTGGAGGATCTCGACCGGCTTCTCCTGAGTGACAGAATTATTCTGAATGACTTCTTATATTTTATCGTTGCCCTCAAGATTAACTCTGTCGTATCGCTGATTTTTTTGTCTATTTTAAGACACCTGGCGATTTCTGTTAAGGTGCTGTGGAATCGTTCCACTTGACCGTTCGACGAGCTATGCAGCGGGGCCGCGTTCACAATGTCTATGTGGTATCTGTTTTTAAGTAACGAGGTGATAGTTTCCGAATGGAAGGCGGCTTCATTGTCGCAATATATTGTTTGGATTTTGGGGAACAAATTTACGAGTTGAAGCAGGGGCCCTGTGACGTCCACTATTGTTCTGGACAGCACTGGTTGCACTATTGCAAACTTTGAGAATTTGTCAACGCATGTTAAGAATTGCTTCTTATCGGTTGAGAAGATATCAATGTGCAACATTTCGCCGGTATAGCTAGGAATGGGTGTTTCCTGGAGCTCCTGTTTCTTAGGGTGCCTGTCATATAATATTTGGCCTTGGTGCATATTTTGCAATTTGCAACCACTTCCTTTGCTAGGCTGCTCATTTTGGGGAAATAATAATCGCGGAGGACTTGCTTGGTATTCTCTTGAGCCGCCCTGTGTGCACGATTGTGTTCTGTCGTGACAATTTCCAACTGCTCATTTCGATTGGTAACGTCTATTACAATATTCTTACAGTATCGAAACTGCTTAGCTTAGGAAATGAGCGATTAAGTCGTGTTGAAAACTTGCCAGGGTGGGTAGGTCGCAGTGTATCGCATTTACGACATCGGGGCTCACGACCTCCTTTAGCATTTCCAAAATGGTGCTCTTGTCGGCGAAATTGATTAAGTGGCGAGTTTTACTACGAAACAATACCAAGCTTCGCTTTATTCGGAAACGTGCTTCTTCTATAACAATTTGATTTCTGAAGCAGTTTACAGGTTGGTCTGTCGCTTCGACCGTGTAGGACAGTGAAAGTTCGCTGTGAACAGTCGCAGCGTCTGACGGAGGCTCACTTTGTAAGGCATTAACGTTCTGCCTGGAAAGAGCGTCAGCCACATGGTTGTCTTTACCCGGTTTGTAATGGATTTTTGCGTTATGATCATCAATAATATACGCTTTCCACCATTTAATTTTCGGATTTGGATTCCGATCGGACACCGCGAATGTCAACGGTTGATGGTCCGTATAAATGTTAATATCGCGAGTGTCCACACTATGGCCAACAATTCTCTTTCATTCGTGGCGTAGTGTGACTCACTCTCTTTGAGGGTCTTAGAGATCATAGTGATGGGTCTTTTATCTTGTGATAGAACCGCACCGATACCGTTCGCGGAAGCATCCATCGTTAAATCGAATGGCTTCCTGAAATCAGGGTATCTGAGCTTCCTGAAATCAGGGTATCTGAGAATTACATCCTCAGAAGCCAAGACATTTCTCAGCCTCTCGAATGCATCTCTCTGCAAATCACCGAACTCGATAGGAGTCTTCTTGGACATGTGCTTGCTGACAGAGCCGTTTTATCCTTTCATTAAGCCCGTCAAAGGCCTCGCGATCGCCGCAAAGTCTTTAATGAAGCAACGGTAATAACTAGCTAGACCCAAAAATGACCTTAGCTCATACAAATTAGTAGGTTCTGGGTATTCCTTTATGGCCTTTACCTTTTCTGGGTCGGTTTTTGCACCTCCATTGGTGACAATAAATCCCAGATATTCAACGCTTTGCTTAAAAAAGTGCGTCTTCATGTTGGCATCACACAGGCTTTTTAAAACCCAATCTATGTGCCTAACAAGGTCGCTTTCATTTTCAGAAAAAATAATGACGTCATCTACGTAAACATAGGACGACTTGCCAATCTGCTCCCGTAAGACGTCGTCGATCGCTCTTTGGAAGATGCTTCCCGCATTCTTCAACCCGAACGGTAATCGGCAAAACTCATACTTTCCGCCGTTCACCGAAAAGTATATCTGGTGGTAGCCGGACTTCAAATCTAACGTTGTGAAGTATTTGGCTTTTCCTAAGTTTCCATTGTAAGTTTGGCATTGGATACTTATCAGCGATGGTTTTTTCGTTAAGTTTCCTAAAGTCTATAACCAAACGCTTCTTTTTGTTCCCCAGTTCATCATGGCCTTTTTTGTCTACAATCCATTTTGGATTATTGTACGGTGACCTTGAGGTTCTAATAATGCCTTTCTGCAGTAAGTCTGTGATTTCTCGGGTATAATTTGGAATATACCGGCTTATTCACTAGAGATGGTGCGAATTGTGGCAACAACGGAAGTGTTAAACGGCAGTGCCTCGTTAGAGGCTGAAAATGCCTTAGATCTGTTTGCGATCATGTTTCTAAACTCGGTTTTTACAGATTCCGGTACCGTAATGTCATTTACGTTAGTGAAATTTACGTCGTCACACCTATGATGCGGCAGCTCTTCAACCACAGAAGCATAGTTGATTGTGCCTTTCTCTGTGTCTAGCTTTGCTCCAATTTGAGCTAGGAAAACCAATAATGCCATCAAAAAGCGTTAGGGTGTACAAAAGGAAAAAATCCGCTGTTTTTCCGAAAACGTTCATTAAACATTTCTGTTCAACTCTGTTAGCACCGTGGATGGAAATAACCGTGAAAGGGGATTTGACCGGCACTACATTTTTTAGCTCCTTTACGGGCTTGATGTAGTTTTTCGCCGCCCCTGTATCTATTAAGATTTTTAATTCCCTAAAAAATTTATTTGGTCACAACCGTCGGATTCCTCGTCTACTTCGGCGACAGCCGCTGCTGCCGCTCTATCATATTCACTGCCACTTTCGTCGTAAATCAAGGGTAAATCTTTGGGTTGAACTGGCAACACTATGGCTCTCAAAGGTTTCCTGAGCCCCGAAATGAACGCGTGGAGGGCATCATTTCTAACCTCATTATTGAATAGAGCGGAGCTATCCGGTTCATGTGTCATAACGATTTTGTTCGTCACTAGTGTTAGTCGCTTTTCTACCTCTTCATAGTATTGCATCAAGGTAAGCTCGCCTTGCCTAACCGTTTCAAGACCCTGCCTAAGGACACGCAGCGACGTTTTGTCCGCGTATGTGCAGTCTAGTCGAGCAATGATGGCATCGAAATTTAGTACTGTGTTATGGGACACCAGTAGCGCTCTCGCTACCCTCCTGATTTTATTCCTGATAATTGTGACACCCTGGTAGTGCGCCTCGCTCTCATTGTACGACCTGAAAATTTCATAGGCGTCCATGGCTGACTGCCGCATAATCGTCTTGGTCCCCCTCAAACTCGGGAATTTACTTTACTATGTCGAGTTTTAAATCACATTTAACGTGTGGCTTAAATTAAATTCTCTTATATGCTTCTACCTGCGGTGCTTCCACACGTAAGTTCTGCATTTGTTGCCCAACCTGATCTAGTTGGGTCTGAAATGATTGCATCAGCCTAGTTTCCTGCTGAGCTAGGGCCTGGTTAACGGCTCCTTCTATGATTGCCTGCAACTGAGCAGCGTCCATATCTGTTCTATTGTTAGTCGTCGGGCGAAAACCTTGTTCTTCAGAATCCCACCCGTCGTCACTATCGTATTCTATCTTCACTTTTCTGTATTCGCCCGCCCAACTCATTTACTGATGGTTGGCACTTCGCACATATATTTTCTCCGAGCACAGTTTCGGTTTTCTCGAGGCGGCACTATATACGTGCGCCAGAAATAGAAATCGACGAAAAACTTTTTCAAAAGAAAAGGCTTGCGCAAAGGAATAATTTTATTTACTATTTATTATTTATTCCTTTGGGCAGCAATAGCTCACAGTAACTTGGGGTATGCTGTAGAATTTACTCTTTGTAAAATTATGCAATGGGATAACTAAGCCAATTCTTGAAGGCTGCCGAATAGAATTCACTAATAAAACTTACATGGTTTCTCTTCTTAACTATCCTGTTAAGATACTCTAGGTTCGTAATTATAGTTGGGTGCCAATTATTTTATAAGTAGTGGATCAGGCGACGGTCCCCCGCTGCAGTCACTGTACTTTGGACGGTTGGCCGATGAGCGTAGTCCACAGGTAGCGGGTGGTCGTTCCTCGCTCTAGTTGGAGAACACTAAGAGCGTATAGCCGGCTGGCTGCAGTTCCTATGTTAGATTAGGAAGATTATGTTGGAAGGGGGACTACCCTCCTTAACTGCTGGCCTAGAGACACAGTCAGCTTTCAAAATGGTAGAAGATATTTAACGGCTGTTGCCGGAGTAATTAGATCTTTATTAATAGAGGTTTCGCTTAGAACTGAATACAAAGAATATGGAAAATATGAATTTACCCTAGCTTCAATGCATCACGCCATAAGCTCATGGTCGGCAAGCCGACTCAGCATTTATGCAGCGCAGTTCGGTGCCCCGGCTACTGGGTGTCCGATTGCCGCTGCTGACCGTTCTTAGCGTGGAGCGCTGAACTCAGTTTGGGCGCATCAGCATTTTTTATATGAAGCTACTTAGTTGGTAGGGCATTATAAATGTAAACTATGTAGCTGCTTTTATATTGTTCGCTCTATCAGTTGTTAACTTGTATATCTAGCTCACTCACACATACATACACAGAGCATAAGAAAATGAGAATACGCAAGACACGGCATTCGGTGGCGAGTGCTTGGAGAGAAAGGAAATAAAGGAAAAAGAAGATTTATAGAAGGATAGAAAATATATATTGGCGTTCACTACATCAGTAGTGGTCCCTACTCACTATTCCTAACACTGAATTAAATCAAATCTCGGTGCACCAACTAAATAACTGGTTGGGGCCCTTGGCTGCAAAGCTTCCGGCACAAAAGCGGAGTTGATAGTGTGTCTCCGAGCCATTTCTCCGGAGACACGGATCAGCAGCAGAAGAATTGGAGGAAATGGATGGAGCTGCGTCTTTGGTAATACAGCGTGAGCAACAAGGTGGAGATACGTGAGCGATCCCGTTCGAAGCGCAGTCAATGGCTAGTCAATACTAGTACTGTGGTGGTGACATCAGCGAACCTGGTCTCGTTGGTGAGTATGGAACAATTGTCATAAGTTATTATCATCGAGCCGCTGAAAGTTTTGTCTGAAATACAGTTCGATATAATGTTCAAATTTACCACTTTCAATATGAGCAGTAGTCCCTAAATTGCTGTAAACGCGTTGTTGTGGCATACTCTTCACCGTAGTGCACATTGCGGTTGTATCTTTAAGTAGATTATGGAGACTGGGTCGTTTGGTTTTTCTGGGTCGAAAGGGTTTCTCAAGTAAATGTTTTGTTAAATCTAAGTAATAGGGTTTTTAATGCGCTTTCCTCTTTTATTTTCAAAAATAAATTGAGGTAATTTCAGTATTGTTAAATGGCAAAGGGATTATTCGGTATAATGTATAAGTATTTACCGATAAGATAGGAATTTTTACTTCGAATATTAATGGTTTGTCCAATGAACTAGTTTCTATGTGCTACTAGACTTTGTGCTTGCTAGACCTGGGGGTAATTTTATTTCTCATATTTTCCCTACGAAAAACGAGGGAGAGCCGTCAAAGCAATACATTGAACGCTTCCAGTCCTAGAATTTATTCAACACTCATTAATTGGAGCATTTCCAATTTCCTCATTCAGATATTCAAAACATGTGGTGCAACCCATTAGAGACAAAACGGAACAAATCGCGCAGCCCAAGAAAATGTAAAACAGATTTTGCGCGACTACTTCTTCCCAAAAATGCTTCGCCTAACAACGGAAACGCCATCTAACTGCATGATCTGTCCTATGGCCAAGTACAGTCGACAATTCCCTCATATGCTGGAGAAATACTCCACATCGACAGGAGTCCCATTTCCTTACGTGGGTCGACAAATTTTCAAAATTCGCTATTGTACGTAAAGTCACCATTATTAAATATATCCCACTTCTTTCCAAACGTAAAAACTATTTATTGTGACAACAAAAATACTAAATTCGGAAACTATTAAATCTGTCCTCTTAAACAATTTTAACATTTCAATCGTAACCACCTTTACACAGTACTTCCAATGGACAGGTAGAAAGGTTTCACGGCACACTCGCAGAAAAAGCCCGGTGCCGGAAAATAGAAAAAGAGATAATCGGCGGCACAGAGGTAATTCTTTTAGCAACAGCCAGTTATAATATAACACTACATTCAGTAACAGGAAAAATACCAATAGCACAGAAGGAACTTAGAAAAATGCAATAAAGATAGGACGGGTAAAGATTACCAAGTATGCGATAAAGTTTTCTTAAAGTCATACAAACGCTTGGGAAACCAATTCTCGCCGCTCTGCTCTGAACAAACCATTGAAGCAGACCTGGGTCCTCATAAAAGGGAGGGTGCTTCATAAAGACAATCTTCGTTTATCACCCCATACTTATTTTTATATTTAATTTAGGCTAGGAGGAAAAAATCATCTATTAATAGCGGCTGTTGCGAAGACTACGCAGAGCAGACTGAGAAGCTTATAGTGGGTTCAACAGATGACCACAGAACACCAGTGGTAAAGACGGACCTGCAACATATTCGCAATTTAGTTGCTACCCTGAAAATACACCATAGAGAAACTAAGAGCATTATTATACTGGAAACAACGTTAAAGGTAATTTCAGGATCTCCAGACTTTGTTGACTGGGAGCGAATAAAATTTAATCAGGAACAACTAAGTAGAACGGAGGAAGGTCAAAACGAGTTAAACATAAATTTTCAAGAAACGTGCTAACCAATTCGATAAATAAAATCCAGAAATCAGATGGAGATTAGCTCACCTCTTAGAGATCATCTTAGCAAAAAATAGAATAAAAATCACAGATTTAGAAAATGATGTAGGGTTAGGCCCAACTAAAACTATACATTGTAAACCCAGATATCCTGGTATAGCAACGATATATACGAACTTAAAGACAAACAACCCACAAATATTAGTAGGTAAAAATATTAGGAGTATCTAGTACAAGCGTTTTTCAAAATTATGAATTAAATTACTAGACGCTAAGTAAGTTTGTAAAAAAGTAGCTGTTAACCCGGTTCAATACCCCAACCGGATCCTAGATTTCGATGACGAAAATCTTATCTTATTATAAAAATCGGATACTGCAATACAACGGTAGAAGCAACCTTTTGCAAGGAACTTCAAAACAATACATGCGCACGTCAAAATGTTGCGGGGACTATCGCAGACTGTAACACGCTTCTGGGGTATCTGAGCCCAGTCAGCATTGTGGACCATGGCAACATCATCATCAATGATGCCAATATGACCATCACAGATGATAACGGTCTCGTCCAGACTGTAGGTGGCACTTACTTGGTACTTACTTAATGTCACCAGGACCTACTAAGCCTCCCTCTATTACACGAGCTGAGCCTGAGAAACCTCCATCACATCGGAGCTATAAGGGAAAGGTTTCTAATGGGATCCCTCGTTGGATACTCCTTAATCGTTCTAGTTCTAGCCTTTGTCATCTGTCTTAGCCGTCTGATTTGGATAGCCAACCTGCGCACGAACTCAGAGAGCGTCGACGACTCAGAAGCAGGAGGCGGCCGGGACGACGACCATTTAAATGAGGCAAGAGTTAGAACGCGCAATGAAGATATTGCGAAACTGCTAAAATAGACACTGAAAATCTTAAACTCGAGACACCATTTACACTAATTAACATTGTAACGGAAATTTACAGAGGTACAGACGGACTAAGTATAGAACCCTAAAGTAAACATCGCGTCAAATTACTCGTCAACCTTAATGTAGGGGACTTTATACAGCCGCAGAAGGCCATAGTTTTCTTGAGATCGCCAATAATTCAGAAGCCGAAAAATCACTTTGCCTAGATCTTTCGTGTCTCGAGTTTAAGATTTTCAGTGTCTATTTTAGCAGTTTCGCAATATCTTCATTGCGCGTTCTAACTCTTGCCTCATTTAAATGGTCGTCGTCCCGGCCGCCTCCTGCTTCTGAGTCGTCGACGCTCTCTGAGTTCGTGCGCAGGTTGGCTATCCAAATCAGACGGCTAAGACAGATGACAAAGGCTAGAACTAGAACGATTAAGGAGTATCCAACGAGGGATCCCATTAGAAACCTTTCCCTTATAGCTCCGATGTGATGGAGGTTTCTCAGGCTCAGCTCGTGTAATAGAGGGAGGCTTAGTAGGTCCTGGTGACATTAAGTAAGTACCAAGTAAGTGCCACCTACAGTCTGGACGAGACCGTTATCATCTGTGATGGTCATATTGGCATCATTGATGATGATGTTGCCATGGTCCACAATGCTGACTGGGCTCAGATACCCCAGAAGCGTGTTACAGTCTGCGATAGTCCCCGCAACATTTTGACGTGCGCATGTATTGTTTTTTAGTTCCTTGCAAAAGGTTGCTTCTACCGTTGTATTGCAGTATCCGATTTTTATAATAAGATAAGATTTTCGTCATCGAAATCTAGGATCCGGTTGGGGTATTGAACCGGGTTAACAGCTACTTTTTTACAAACTTACTTAGCGTCTAGTAATTTAATTCATAATTTTGAAAAACGCTTGTACTAGATACTCCTAATATTTCTACCTACTAATATTTGTGGGTTGTTTGTCTTTAAGTTCGTATATATCGTTGCTATACCAGGATATCTAGGTTTACAATGTATAGTTTTAGTTGGGCCTAACCCTACATTATTTTCCAAATCTGTGATTTTTATTCTATTTTTTGCTAAGATGATCTCTAAGAGGTGAGCTAATCTCCATCTGATTTCTGGATTTTATTTATCGAATTGGTTAGCACGTTTCTTGAAAATTTATGTTTAACTCGTTTTGACCTTCCTCCGTTCTACTTAGTTGTTCCTGATTAAATTTTATTCGCTCCCAGTCAACAAAGTCTGGAGATCCTGAAATTACCTTTAACGTTGTTTCCCAAGCGTTTGTATGACTTTAAGAAAACTTTATCGCATACTTGGTAATCTTTACCCGTCCTATCTTTATTGCGTTTTTCTAAGTTCCTTCTGTGCTATTGGTATTTTTCCTGTTACTGAATGTAGTGTTATATTATAACTGGCTGTTGCTAAAAGAATTACCTCTGTGCCGCCGATTATCTCTTTTTCTATTTTCCGGCACCGGGCTTTTTCTGCGAGTGTGCCGTGAAACCTTTCTACCTGTCCATTGGAAGTACTGTGTAAAGGTGGTTACGATTGAAATGTTAAAATTGTTTAAGAGGACAGATTTAATAGTTTCCGAATTTAGTATTTTTGTTGTCACAATAAATAGTTTTTACGTTTGGAAAGAAGTGGGATATATTTAATAATGGTGACTTTACGTACAATAGCGAATTTTGAAAATTTGTCGACCCACGTAAGGAAATGGGACTCCTGTCGATGTGGAGTATTTCTCCAGCATATGAGGGAATTGTCGACTGTACTTGGCCATAGGACAGATCATGCAGTTAGATGGCGTTTCCGTTGTTAGGCGAAGCATTTTTGGGAAGAAGTAGTCGCGCAAAATCTGTTTTACATTTTCTTGGGCTGCGCGATTTGTTCCGTTTTGTCTCTAATGGGTTGCACCACATGTTTTGAATATCTGAATGAGGAAATTGGAAATGCTCCAATTAATGAGTGTTGAATAAATTCTAGGATTGGAAGCGTTCAATGTATTGCTTTGACGGCTCTCGTATTTACCACATCCTTAATGGTGTTTATAAGGTTTTCCCGGTCGGAAAATCTTATTACGTGCCTCATTTTGTTTTCATAGTGTATAAAGTTATTCACTGAAGAATTTTTAACCTCTTCTTTAATGATCTGATTCCTGAAGCAATTAATTGGCTTGTCCGTTGTGTCGTTGGTATAGGTAATTGATTCTTCGCTGTGTATTGTGGCTGCGTCCTTTTTGTTTTGGCGAGATAACGCGTCTGACTCGTATGTGTCTTCTAATGCGTTAAAGTTTTGGAGAGTTAACGCATCTGCTTTGAGTTTTTCTTTTCCTGGCATGTAAATAAGTTTCGCTCCATAGTCCTCGATCAGTTTATTCCAACGTTTTAGCTTTGCATTAGGATTTTTGTTCGAGATAGCGAAAGAGAGGCGGTCGGTGTAGACGCGCATTTACTTTAAACCATATATATTATGTAATTACGAAGGTAATGGCGAGAAGCTCTCGCTCGTTGGTTGCAAAATTTTGTTTTCGTTATCAGGCAGTGTGTGTGATTGTAATTGGGCTCTTATCCTGAGATAAGGCACTTTTGTTCTATTTTTGTATGACCATGAATTGACTTAACGCTGAATGGTTTTACTGCTGCAATGCCTTTAATTTAATTGTAATTTTGTAATTGTAATTTTTTGAAATGCCAGTATCGATAAGTAATTTAACTTCCCTGATTTTACTCTAAGAAATTGCAGACGTCACATGTATGTTTTCTATTTGCTTAACCCTCTTATGTGCCACCTGCTTATATTCTTCTTCCTCTGACCCTACTTCTGGCATATAGTTAATTTTTTGTTGAGTCCGTAGTAGGCTGCATGAACCGAGATGAGTTATCAACCCCCATTAGTTCAGGGGGTACGGGCATACGGGCGTGACTGCTGCCTAAACGAGCCGGTTTGATGGTTTCCTCCCCTTTGGGTTTTTTTTAATTGCCCCTAGGTTTTGACCCTACTCATAGTTATATGAATTTTGCTGTGGTGGATATCTCCACCCGAATGGTCGTTGAGTGTTTGGTTTGTTAATTTTTCCTTCGTTGGGCCTTGCGAAACTAGCCGCGAACACACTCCTATCATTGCTTGATTCATCCTCTTGGGCCAGGGCTAAGGCTGTTGGCAGATCCCAAAGCTGCCCCGGGAAAACAGCTACTTTAAGTGATTTTTTCAGCCCTGACACGAGCGCCTACCGCGCGTCGCTTTGGAACTGTTCATTTAAAACAGGCGCTGCAGCCGCGTCGTGAGTCATTACGATTTTTTTTTAGATTAGATTAGATTTCTTGTCCACTTCATTGTAACGGTTCAGTTCTTGCTGACTTACATGTGTCGGGATTTTTTCCGCATATGTAAAGTCGTGGCGCGCTAGTATGGCATCAAAGTTTAATGTCGGCTGCTGCGATTATAAGCCTCGAATACCTTGTAGTCCGCTTTTGAATTTTGGGACAGGTCTTATTATATCTAGGGGCTCGATTTTTTTTTTTTATACTTTGCCCACACACTTGCATGCGTGAAAAATAACGCAAACAAGAATAGACGAATCAATCGATAATTACGAAAATAAATTCAAAATTTAAAATAAGTTTAGTATAACATTTTTTTGGGATATTTTTCGGTATTTTAAAAGATATAATATTTACCTGTATTTACTGAGGTAATTACTTAGGAATCCCCCGGGAATTCCTCGGGAAAAAACCTTGCTCTTTTATCGATGTTCCCGACGTTTTCCTCGGCAACTTCATGTCGACAACAGTTAGTTGGAGCTTATCAGCAACCACAGAATTGTTGTTGTATTTTATTATTGTTGTATTTTATAATTGTAACACAAGAAATAAATGTATTCAATTCTTAAGCACAGCTTCCGCACAAACTAGGCACGTCTGAACTCGAAGAGTGTTCGTTCGCGACTCGCTATCGCGGTGGGATTTTTTATTTTTATTTTGATTATTTATGCAAAATCAAAATTGGCAGCGGCGCCAACTTGTGGATTGCCCCCCGAAAGACTGCTCCGTCGCTCCTTCTAAGGTCGACGACCCTGACCATGCCGTCCTCTTAGAGATCTCCCCGCGTGCATCGCGATGATCCTTCCCCTTCTGCGGACGTCCTCGTGGACCAATAAACCTTTGGAAAGCCAATAAAAAAGAATCAGTACTTAGATCTGATACGATCTCTAAGTGAACCGCCTTACAAGCGAAACAAACAAATAAGGCAACGTATGACTTGTATGGAGGCCTTCCTGGAATTTTCAATGTCGTTTAGACCAGGCCACCGAAATCAACGCCGCATATCGCAAATGGACGGAGAGCACGGAGTCTATCTGCGGGCAAATTTCCTATTGCAGCCTGCCTTCAGGAAACATAAGTTTCATAACTCCAAACCGACCTGATGGCAATGCCTGATTTGGATTTGGCATATCCTCCATCGACCAAAATTTCTGAAGTGTGCTGTTAATCGATTCTAAGGGTTCTTCACTACAACTGAAACTATTCACAACTTGTTCCGGGACCGCAGATGTGTATCGGCCCGAGACAACTCAACCAAGAACGGTGTTTTGTAGAGTTGTCTAATTTGACTAACAGCTAGCAATTCGAAAAATGATTCTGCTCCTATCAACATATCAGTTTTTTGTGACCTATAGAAATAGGGGTCTTCTTCCACTGACGTTTAACAAGTGATCAGGATGGTACCCGGAGATAGATTTTAAGATCGAACGAAAACTCTCTACCATTTATTCTCGACTTCACCACTGTGTGTAAGAACCACCACTTGAGAATTGGTTCCGCCGATACCAAGTATAATACGACTCCTCTCTGCAAATCTCTAAGGGGTTCGCCAGTTCATCTGTTATAAAATTAGTTTGACACCCAGACAACGCTGAACTGTTCTCAGGCACTGTGTATATATGTAGAAGAATATGGTGTGAGCGGTCACAAGCTCTACACTTTTTGCCTTTTCATTTTGAAACAGTATGGCCTTTTTGCAGACAATTGATACATCAGGAGTTAGACTTAACAAACTCAAACCTTAGCATCACAGAGAGATGCCCAAACGGGCTACAGTTCTCTAGTAAATGATCTGCTGCATTGCAATAGCTACAAGTTTGCTGAGGCTTGCTGTTAGAGGGGGAACACGAAAATTAGCTCCGATTATGTGGCTTGCTTGACAATAATTTGTCTTCCTTCGGCTTTGTCGATTGTTCAGCTGATGCTAATGTCGGCGATTTAACATTTTTTCGAAATCGGACCAACGCGGGAAAGTCTCATAATCGAGCTGTTCCTCTAATTTCTGTGTGGTTACTGGGTCGACTCTATTCAATACCAAATAAATCAATATTGCGCATTCGAAATTTTGTAACGTCTCCTATCGATAACAGAGAACCATAAATCGACGAAACACTATCGATAAGGAGCTTTCTTAAGGAGGTTGCGTACTGATGCGATACTTTCGGAAGACTAAACAATGTTGAAATATTATTCATAAAGTTTAAACTTTCGTTATCGTAAACCTTCTTTAAACTGGCCAGTGCGTTTTCATAATTGCTCTCGGGGACTTGGGAAGCTTGAACAGGAACAGCTTCACCAGAGAGACAAGAAATTAAATGGTTAAATTTTTCGATAAATGGAATGCTGGCGTCTTTATGAACCAAAGTATCGAAAAGGCTGATGAAATTTTCGAACTCCGAATAATCTCCACTAAATTTTAGCAATGCCAAATTCGGTAGTCGCGCACGAGTTGGGACTAGAGCAGCTGATCCCGAAGTTTCGCTGACGCTTGCAGTCTTCAAGACAGATACCAGAGATATTATTTTTGCCTTAGTCACTAAAAAAAGTTCTTGCAATTCGTCGCCAAATTCATCGTCACAATCTATGTCTTCTATCTGTTCTTGTAATTGATTTGCCTTATGAATTATCTTCTTTTAAAATCGAAATAGTGCCCTTTTCTAGTCGCTCGTTTAATCGGCCGAATGGTTCTGGCCAGACTTTGGAGCTTGGTTTTTAACTATTCCAGAACAGATTTATTTTTCGTTTCTTGGCTTATTTTTAACTAATTATTATATTTTATATTAAATTACAATAGACGAAACTAAATTTTCTCAGATTAGAATAACTATAAATATTAAATAAAAAAAATAGGTTATTTATAATTTAATAATATACTAATTTTTTGTACGAAAAATATATATACCATTTTTTCTGATGAGAACGACGAAATATTATTTTACTTGAAAATCAAGTCACGAAGTATCAATATTTAAAGTGAGTGCAAAATGACGCCGAAAAGAATATACCCGGCGAATACAGGGTAGCGTGCACTTGGCGTTACGCTAATCTAAGCGCGCCAAATGAAAAAAGGCCAAGCAACAACAAAAAAGTTCACCGCTGCAGCTGCTGGTATATAAGGCTGTAAGTATAGTGCGCAAGCTTGGATTAACGTCCCAACTATTAATGCGAGTTTCAACAAGAGAGAAGGGGACGGGGGCGACAGAGATTGCAGTAATAAATAAAATAAAAATAACTATAAAAATATAAGTTAACTAAGTTAACCGGACCGATCGTCCGCTCACCAGCACCGGTCAAATTGCTGACCAAGCATTTGGCCGGAAGCTCGCACATAGCCGGCAAAAGCTCTGCGAATTGGCAGAAGCCGCTATGAAGCTTTTTCTATGTTAGCTTTTAAGTCAGTTCGTTTTGGTCAATCCAATAATAAAGAGCACAAGCTCATAAAACTTACTCCGGCATCTGTCGTTATCATTATAAACTACCATAGCTATCTGAGTCCCTAGGCCAGAAGCCAAATGGAAGACAGTCATCTTCCCAACATAATCATCATAAATCTTTAAGTGAATTCATTATCCCCCGCTTCCGTACGAGGGACACCTGGAGATAATCGGCCAACCGGCAATATACTATTGACTGCGGCGAGGGATCCCCCCTGCAGCACTATACTTATATTAATTGGCACCCAACTAAAGAAGGAACCCACTACACTGAATTATGTAAGTGAGCTACTCAACCCAAACTCCAAACTGCATTATTAAAACATTCAAATATTTTTTGCTGTTCAATAAAAATAAAATACAATTTACACTGCATTTCCATAACAATTAAAAAATCTATGTGAGTTGTGAATTACATTTACGTGCTATTATTGCAAAATTTAAACATTCCAGCCGCTGCGCTGAAGAAAAATTTAATTTTAAATATTGATTGACTTGGTGATTTGTATTTCATTGTGCGTATTTTATTCCACTCTCGTGTATTACTTGAACACTGTGGCATATATATGGCCCCCGAGACCCCTCGCCGTACTAGTGTACCCTATGTACTCAGCTCCTCATGCGCAATTCATTATTCATGAATGAGCCTCTACTACAAACAGCGGCTGCTGTTCTGCTGGCTGTGCGGTACAGTAGGAATCAGAAGTATGGAATGCTACCAAAGAGCGGAAAACGACCAGCGAGCTCAGGCGAGCAGGCGTCGCAAGGTGCTCCAAACTAACTGGCAGACTAATCGAAGTCGAGCAGCAGTTGTCCGCAGCGGTGACAATTTATGGAGACACATACAAAGCCACGATCGACATAGGGGCTCGAGGATCGATTACAATGATAAGACGGCAAGTAAGGTTGGTAGATGGAAGGTGAGACGAGATCAGTGCACAGTTCGATGTAGAAGTCAAATTCAGAAATAGAAGACGTCACATGAGCCTCCTGATATTTCCAGGAGTAGGACGCGTTGTTGTTGGGGTAGAATTTCCCCATGAAACTTGGTGCGCCGGACACGATATCCTGATACCGGCCAGTAACTCGTGCTACGGGTGGCTCGAGGAGAAGTTATCGGTCACAGTGGTCCAAAAAGACGGCTAAGAAGACGACGTGGAATAATTCTTGCAACCCCTTTTTCTCTATTAATTCAGTGCATTTGAGCGCGCCGGCTAACTATGGTATAGTCAGCTTTATAAAATTTAACAAAATTTTAACAATTACATAACAATCACAGATAACAAATAAAATTTATGATAAGCGTCAGCTTCTGCTTGTCAAAGGAGATCGGGAAATTGATCCCTCAGTTGCCTTCTATTGAGCCTCCTTGGTGAGCGAGATCTGTTTAGAGCGCTGGTAAGCCGATTTCTGTGGCGCTCCAGCCTGTCATGTCTCGTCAAATACCGTTGCGAGTTCAAGGTCTCTGTGCAGGGTGGTGTTTCGCACAAACCACTCGCAGCCGGTGATGAGTCTTGCGACCTTATTTTGGATAGCGTGGATCCTTCTGATTTGGCTGTCACATGCCAAGTCCCAGATTTGGCACCCGTACTTCCAGTTTGGTGATCTGTTTGTAAATTGCCAGCTTTTTGAAGAGTGGCAATTTACATCGTAAACAGATTAGCCAGTACTGCTTCGCCACCTTGGCACGTAAGCGCGTTCTGATGGCAGTCACATTCTTGGCAAATGTGAGTCTGCGATCCAGCAGCACTCCAAGGTACTTTGCTGCGTTCGGCTGTGATACGGGGGCTTCCTCGATATGGTGGCGTTCTCCGTTTTAGAGTATAGCAGACGTTGGTGGATTTACTGATATTGATGCCGATGCTCCAACGCTTTGCCCATACCGAGAACCGATCTCCAATGTTCTGGATACCATCGGCTGCGTCGTGCTCGCATCGGGACCTTTAGGTGACGCACACGTCATCGGCAAATGTGGCCAACGTAGATTTCCTGTATAGGCATACATCTGGCTGCGGCATGTCGTGGCTATACAGGCAGTAAAGCAGGTGGCCGAGGACACTACCTTGTGCAACTTCAGCTGCCACATTATGTTCGGTGGAAAGTGATGAATAGAAACGCACTCCGAAATATGAAGCAGGTAACGTCTGTTTGATTTTTAGTTGGAGTCCAATGTGCTCGATCAAACGCTTCTCGAATGTCCAAGAAGAGGCTATTGCAATATTATGTTCCTTATTGTCGTAAACAGTCAGCTGCGGCTCCAGTCGTTACAGTGCTGTTGGGTCTGCTGCTAGTGCTGCTTTGCTACGGCTGCATAGGAGACGCCGCCTTGAAGGGTAGCAGTCGGTCTGCTTCCGGTGGTGTAGCGTGGCAAACTTCTCTCAGTGGCTTCGGTTTTGCTTCCAAGTCCACTCTTGGGCCTCGACCGTTGTAGATACTCCTGGTACTTGGTGCAGTGCGAATAGTTGGCTGGGTGCTGTTTAGCACAGTTGTAGTTGTGAACCATCGGTCAATGAGTACGGCAAATGAGTACAGGAACGTGAAGTAGAAGCATATCAAAGAATTATCATAGATCCAAACATTTGATGTAAGGTAAAACTTGACATGGCAAAGTCCATTCCCGAGTTTAAGGGGGACCAAAATGATTATGTGGCGTGGCGGCAGTCAGCCGTGGCCGTGGAAGGAGAGCTCACCTTGATGCAGTACTACAACGAGGTAGAACAACGGTTCGGACACCCTTTATCCGGGGTACCGCATTGCGCTTCACAAATGCATCATGGCGTTATGCATTGTAGCTAGGGTAAATTCATATTTTCCAGTTTCTCTGTGCTCAGTTCTAAGCAAGCACTTTAAGAATAAAGACTAGCAACTCGGAACTCCGCCGTTAAATACATTTGTTTGATATAAATCATTCTTGCTGAGCCGAAAGGCCAGTGATTAGCAAAGGGGGCCAAGTCACGCCCTCCACCATAATCATCGTAAGAAGTCACCCCACTTGGATAAAACCTGGACTAGGGAAACCAACCGATTAACGTACTTCTTATCTGCCGGAGCCACTTAACTGTAGGACATCTGGACCATAAGGAAATACATAATTTATATATGTATATATGAATGTATGGTAAATATTATATAATGATATGGGGTAATGATATATGCATGGACGTTAAATATAAAGATTTCTAGGCTGACATTTCCGGAATATTTGGCTGTACAAAAGACACCGGCGGTAGCAATCTGGTGATACGCATATATAAGGCTGTCAAATATCTCCCTCCGCCTTTTTGTCTTTTGAATTTCGCAGCTATGTACAAAGCGCTACAGAGCTCGTATCTGGCAATACTATACATAATTTGAAAGGTCTTGACATAACCTACATAACACAAGAAATAAATGTATTCAATTCTTAAGCACAGCTTCCGCACAAACTAGGCACGTCTGAACTCGAAGAGTGTTCGTTCGCGACTCGCTATCGCGGTGGGATTTTTTATTTTTATTTTGATTATTTATGCAAAATCAAAATTGGCAGCGGCGCCAACTTGTGGATTGCCCCCCGATAGACTGCTCCGTCGCTCCTTCTAAGGTCGACGGCCCTGACCAGGCCGTCCTCTTAGAGATCTCCCCGCGTGCATCGCGATGATCCTTCCCCTTCTGCGGACGTCCTCGTGGACCAATAAACCTTTGGAAAGCCAATAAAAAAGAATCAGTACTTAGATCTGATACGATCTCTAAGTGAACCGCCTTACACGCGAAACAAACAAATAAGGCAACGTATGACTTGTATGGAGGCCTTCCTGGAATTTTCAATGTCGTTTAGACCAGGCCACCGAAATCAACGCCGCATATCGCAAATGGACGGAGAGCACGGAGTCTATCTGCGGGCAAATTTCCTATTGCAGCCTGCCTTCAGGAAACATAAGTTTCATAACTCCAAACCGACCTGATGGCAATGCCTGATTTGGATTTGGCATATCCTCCATCGACCAAAATTTCTGAAGTGTGCTGTTAATCGATTCTAAGGGTTCTTCACTACAACTGAAACTATTCACAACTTGTTCCGGGACCGCAGATGTGTATCGGCCCGAGACAACTCAACCAAGAACGGTGTTTTGTAGAGTTGTCTAATTTGACTAACAGCTAGCAATTCGAAAAATGATTCTGCTCCTATCAACATATCAGTTTTTTGTTCCCTATAGAAATAGGGGTCTGCTAATGGTAGGTGCTTTGGGATCTTCTTCCACTGACGTTTAACAAATGATCAGGATGGTACCCGGAGATAGATTTTAAGATCGAACGAAAACTCTACCATTTATTCTTGACTTCACCACTGTGTGTAAGAACCACCACTTGAGAATTGGTTCCGCCGATACCAAGTATAATACGACTCCTCTCTACAAATCTCTAAGGGGTTCCCCAGTTCTTCTGTTATAAAATTAGTTTGACACCCAGACAACGCTGAACTGTTCTCAGGCACTGTGTATATATGTAGAAGAATATGGTGTGAGCGGTCACAAGCTCTACACTTTTTGCCTTTTCATTTTGAAACAGTATGGCCTTTTTGCAGACAATTGATACATCAGGAGTTAGACTTAACAAACTCAAACCTTAGCATCACAGAGAGATGCCCAAACGGGCTACAGTTCTGTAGTAAATGATCTGCTGCATTGCAATAGCTACAAGTTTGCTGAGGCTTGCTGTTAGAGGGGGAACACGAAAATTAGCTCCGATTATGTGGCTTGCTTGACAATAATTTGTCTTCCTTCGGCTTTGTCGATTGTTCAGCTGATGCTAATGTCGGCGATTTAACATTTTTTCGAAATCGGACCAACGCGGGAAAGTCTCATAATCGAGCTGTTCCTCTAATTTCTGTGTGGTTACTGGGTCGACTCTATTCAATACCAAATAAATCAATATTGCGCATTCGAAATTTTGTAACGTCTCCTATCGATAACAGAGAACCATAAATCGACGAAACACTATCGATAAGGAGCTTTCTTAAGGAGGTTGCCTACTGATGCGATACTTTCGGAAGACTAAACAATGTTGAAATATTATTCATAAAGTTTAAACTTTCGTTATCGTAAACCTTCTTTAAACTGGCCAGTGCGTTTTCATAATTGCTCTCGGGGAGTTGGGAAGCTTGAACAGGAACAGCTTCACCAGAGAGACAAGAAATTAAATGGTTAAATTTTTCGATAAATGGAATGCTGGCGTCTTTATGAACCAAAGTATCGAAAAGGCTGATGAAATTTTCGAACTCCGAATAATCTCCACTAAATTTTAGCAATGCCAAATTCGGTAGTCGCGCACGAGTTGGGACTAGAGCAGCTGATCCCGAAGTTTCGCTGACGCTTGCAGTCTTCAAGACAGATACCAGAGATATTATTTTTGCCTTAGTCACTAAAAAAAGTTCTTGCAATTCGTCGCCAAATTCATCGTCACAATCTATGTCTTCTATCTGTTCTTGTAATTGATTTGCCTTATGAATTATCTTCTTTTAAAATCGAAATAGTGCCCTTTTCTAGTCGCTCGTTTAATCGGCCGAATGGTTCTGGCCAGACTTTGGAGCTTGGTTTTTAACTATTCCAGAACAGATTTATTTTTCGTTTCTTGGCTTATTTTTAACTAATTATTATATTTTATATTAAATTATAATAGACGAAACTAAATTTTCTCAGATTAGAATAACTATAAATATTAAATAAAAAAAATAGGTTATTTATAATTTAATAATATACTAATTTTTTGTACGAAAAATATATATACCATTTTTTCTGATGAGAACGACGAAATATTATTTTACTTGAAAATCAAGTCACGAAGTATCAATATTTAAAGTGAGTGCAAAATGACGCCGAAAAGAATATACCCGGCGAATACAGGGTAGCGTGCACTTGGCGTTACGCTAATCTAAGCGCGCCAAATGAAAAAAGGCCAAGCAACAACAAAAAAGTTCACCGCTGCAGCTGCTGGTATATAAGGCTGTAAGTATAGTGCGCAAGCTTGGATTAACGTCCCAACTATTAATGCGAGTTTCAACAAGAGAGAAGGGGACGGGGCGACAGAGATTGCAGTAATAAATAAAATAAAAATAACTATAAAAATATAAGTTAACTAAGTTAACCGGACCGATCGTCCGCTCACCAGCACCGGTCAAATTGCTGACCAAGCATGGCGGCAGTCAGCCGTGGCCGTGGAAGGAGAGCTCACCTTGATGCAGTACTACAACGAGGTAGAACAACGGTTCGGACACCCTTTATCCGGGGTACCGCATTGCGCTTCACAAATGCATCATGGCGTTATGCATTGGAGCTAGGGTAAATTCATATTTTCCAGTTTCTCTGTGCTCAGTTCTAAGCAAGCACTTTAAGAATAAAGACTAGCAACTCGGAACTCCGCCGTTAAATACATTTGTTTGATATAAATCATTCTTGCTGAGCCGAAAGGCCAGTGATTAGCAAAGGGGGCCAAGTCACGCCCTCCACCATAATCATCGTAAGAAGTCACCCCACTTGGATAAAACCTGGACTAGGGAAACCAACCGATTAACGTACTTCTTATCTGCCGGAGCCACTTAACTGTAGGACATCTGGACCATTAGGAAATACATAATTTATATATGTATATATGAATGTATGGTAAATATTATATAATGATATGGTGTAATGATATATGCATGTACGTTAAATATAAAGATTTCTAGGCTGACATTTCCGGAATATTTGGCTGTACAAAAGACACCGGCGGTAGCAATCTGGTGATACGCATATATAAGGCTGTCAAATATCTCCCTCCGCCTTTTTGTCTTTTGAATTTCGCAGCTATGTACAAAGCGCTACAGAGCTCGTATCTGGCAATACTATACATAATTTGAAAGGTCTTGACATAACCTACATAACACAAGAAATAAATGTATTCAATTCTTAAGCACAGCTTCCGCACAAACTAGGCACGTCTGAACTCGAAGAGTGTTCGTTCGCGACTCGCTATCGCGGTGGGATTTTTTATTTTTATTTTGATTATTTATGCAAAATCAAAATTGGCAGCGGCGCCAACTTGTGGATTGCCCCCCGATAGACTGCTCCGTCGCTCCTTCTAAGGTCGACGGCCCTGACCAGGCCGTCCTCTTAGAGATCTCCCCGCGTGCATCGCGATGATCCTTCCCCTTCTGCGGACGTCCTCGTGGACCAATAAACCTTTGGAAAGCCAATAAAAAAGAATCAGTACTTAGATCTGATACGATCTCTAAGTGAACCGCCTTACACGCGAAACAAACAAATAAGGCAACGTATGACTTGTATGGAGGCCTTCCTGGAATTTTCAATGTCGTTTAGACCAGGCCACCGAAATCAACGCCGCATATCGCAAATGGACGGAGAGCACGGAGTCTATCTGCGGGCAAATTTCCTATTGCAGCCTGCCTTCAGGAAACATAAGTTTCATAACTCCAAACCGACCTGATGGCAATGCCTGATTTGGATTTGGCATATCCTCCATCGACCAAAATTTCTGAAGTGTGCTGTTTATCGATTCTAAGGGTTCTTCACTACAACTGAAACTATTCACAACTTGTTCCGGGACCGCAGATGTGTATCGGCCCGAGACAACTCAACCAAGAACGGTGTTTTGTAGAGTTGTCTAATTTGACTAACAGCTAGCAATTCGAAAAATGATTCTGCTCCTATCAACATATCAGTTTTTTGTGACCTATAGAAATAGGGGTCTGCTAATGGTAGGTGCTTTGGGATCTTCTTCCACTGACGTTTAACAAATGATCAGGATGGTACCCGGAGATAGATTTTAAGATCGAACGAAAACTCTACCATTTATTCTCGACTTCACCACTGTGTGTAAGAACCACCACTTGAGAATTGGTTCCGCCGATACCAAGTATAATACGACTCCTCTCTACAAATCTCTAAGGGGTTCGCCAGTTCTTCTGTTATAAAATTAGTTTGACACCCAGACAACGCTGAACTGTTCTCAGGCACTGTGTATATATGTAGAAGAATATGGTGTGAGCGGTCACAAGCTCTACACTTTTTGCCTTTTCATTTTGAAACAGTATGGCCTTTTTGCAGACAATTGATACATCAGGAGTTAGACTTAACAAACTCAAACCTTAGCATCACAGAGAGATGCCCAAACGGGCTACAGTTCTGTAGTAAATGATCTGCTGCATTGCAATAGCTACAAGTTTGCTGAGGCTTGCTGTTAGAGGGGGAACACGAAAATTAGCTCCGATTATGTGGCTTGCTTGACAATAATTTGTCTTCCTTCGGCTTTGTCGATTGTTCAGCTGATGCTAATGTCGGCGATTTAACATTTTTTCGAAATCGGACCAACGCGGGAAAGTCTCATAATCGAGCTGTTCCTCTAATTTCTGTGTGGTTACTGGGTCGACTCTATTCAATACCAAATAAATCAATATTGCGCATTCGAAATTTTGTAACGTCTCCTATCGATAACAGAGAACCATAAATCGACGAAACACTATCGATAAGGAGCTTTCTTAAGGAGGTTGCGTACTGATGCGATACTTTCGGAAGACTAAACAATGTTGAAATATTATTCATAAAGTTTAAACTTTCGTTATCGTAAACCTTCTTTAAACTGGCCAGTGCGTTTTCATAATTGCTCTCGGGGAGTTGGGAAGCTTGAACAGGAACAGCTTCACCAGAGAGACAAGAAATTAAATGGTTAAATTTTTCGATAAATGGAATGCTGGCGTCTTTATGAACCAAAGTATCGAAAAGGCTGATGAAATTTTCGAACTCCGAATAATCTCCACTAAATTTTAGCAATGCCAAATTCGGTAGTCGCGCACGAGTTGGGACTAGAGCAGCTGATCCCGAAGTTTTGCTGACGCTTGCAGTCTTCAAGACAGATACCAGAGATATTATTTTTGCCTTAGTCACTAAAAAAAGTTCTTGCAATTCGTCGCCAAATTCATCGTCACAATCTATGTCTTCTATCTGTTCTTGTAATTGATTTGCCTTATGAATTATCTTCTTTTAAAATCGAAATAGTGCCCTTTTCTAGTCGCTCGTTTAATCGGCCGAATGGTTCTGGCCAGACTTTGGAGCTTGGTTTTTAACTATTCCAGAACAGATTTATTTTTCGTTTCTTAGCTTATTTTTAACTAATTATTATATTTTATATTAAATTATAATAGACGAAACTAAATTTTCTCAGATTAGAATAACTATAAATATTAAATAAAAAAAAAGGTTATTTATAATTTAATAATATACTAATTTTTTGTACGAAAAATATATATACCATTTTTTCTGATGAGAACGACGAAATATTATTTTACTTGAAAATCAAGTCACGAAGTATCAATATTTAAAGTGAGTGCAAAATGACGCCGAAAAGAATATACCCGGCGAATACAGGGTAGCGTGCACTTGGCGTTACGCTAATCTAAGCGCGCCAAATGAAAAAAGGCCAAGCAACAACAAAATAGTTCACCGCTGCAGCTGCTGGTATATAAGGCTGTAAGTATAGTGCGCAAGCTTGGATTAACGTCCCAACTATTAATGCGAGTTTCAACAAGAGAGAAGGGGACGGGGGCGACAGAGATTGCAGTAATAAATAAAATAAAAATAACTATAAAAATATAAGTTAACTAAGTTAACCGGACCGATCGTCCGCTCACCAGCACCGGTCAAATTGCTGACCAAGCATTTGGCCGGAAGCTCGCACATTGCCGGCAAAAGCTCTGCGAATTGGCAGAAGCCGCTATGAAGCTTTTTCTATGTTAGCTTTTAAGTCAGTTCGTTTTGGTCAATCCAATAATAAAGAGCACAAGCTCATAAAACTTACTCCGGCATCTGTCGTTATCAATATAAACTACCATAGCTATCTGAGTCCCTAGGCCAGAAGCCAAATGGAAGACAGTCATCTTCCCAACATAATCATCATAAATCTTTAAGTGAATTCATTATCCCCCGCTTCCGTACGAGGGACACCTGGAGATAATCGGCCAACCGGCAATATACTATTGACTGCGGCGAGGGATCCCCCCTGCAGCACTATACTTATATTAATTGGCACTCAACTAAAGAAGGAACCCACTACACTGAATTATGTAAGTGAGCTACTCAACCCAAACTCCAAACTGTATTATTAAAACATTCAAATATTTTTTGCTGTTCAATAAAAATAAAATACAATTTACACTGCATTTCCATAACAATTAAAAAATCTATGTGAGTTGTGAATTACATTTACGTGCTATTATTGCAAAATTTAAACATTCCAGCCGCTGCGCTGAAGAAAAATTTAATTTTAAATATTGATTGACTTGGTGATTTGTATTTCATTGTGCGTATTTTATTCCACTCTCGTGTATTACTTGAACACTGTGGCATATATATGGCCCCCGAGACCCCTCGCCGTACTAGTGTACCATATGTACTCAGCTCCTCATGCGCAATTCATTATTCATGAATGAGCCTCTGCTACAAACAGCGGCTGCTGTTCTGCTGGCTGTGCGGTACAGTAGGAATCAGAAGTATGGAATGCTACCAAAGAGCGGATCGATTACAATGATAAGACGGCAAGTAAGGTTGGTAGATGGAAGGTGAGACGAGATCAGTGCACAGTTCGATGTAGAAGTCAAATTCAGAAATAGAAGACGTCACATGAGCCTCCTGATATTTCCAGGAGTAGGACGCGTTGTTGTTGGGGTAGAATTTCCCCATGAAACTTGGTGCGCCGGACACGATATCCTGATACCGGCCAGTAACTCGTGCTACGGGTGGCTCGAGGAGAAGTTATCGGTCACAGTGGTCCAAAAAGACGGCTAAGAAGACGACGTGGAATAATTCTTGCAACCCCTTTTTCTCTATTAATTCAGTCCATTTGAGCGCGCCGGCTAACTATGGTATAGTCAGCTTTATAAAATTTAACAAAATTTTAACAATTACATAACAATCACAGATAACAAATAAAATTTATGATAAGCTTCTGCTTGTCAAAGGAGATCGGGAAATTGATCCCTCAGTTGCCTTCTATTGAGCCTCCTTGGTGAGCGAGATCTGTTTAGAGCGCTGGTAAGCCGATTTCTGTGGCGCTCCAGCCTGTCATGGTATCGACTCGAGTGCTGGTTTATCTCGTCAAATACCGTTGCGAGTTCAAGGTCTCTGTGCAGGGTGGTGTTTCGCACAAACCACTCGCAGCCGGTGATGAGTCTTGCGACCTTATTTTGGATAGCGTGGATCCTTCTGATTTGGCTGTCACATGCCAAGTCCCAGATTTGGCACCCGTACTTCCAGTTTGGTGATCTGTTTGTAAATTGCCAGCTTTTTGAAGAGTGACAATTTACTTCGTAAACAGATTAGCCAGTACTGCTTCGCCACCTTGGCACGTAAGCGCGTTCTGATGGCAGTCACATTCTTGGCAAATGTGAGTCTGCGATCCAGCAGCACTCCAAGGTACTTTGCTGCGTTCGGCTGTGATACGGGGGCTTCCTCGATATGGTGGCGTTCTCCGTTTTAGAGTATAGCAGACGTTGGTGGATTTACTGATATTGATGCCGATGCTCCAACGCTTTGCCCATACCGAGAACCGATCTCCAATGTTCTGGATACCATCGGCTGCGTCGTGCTCGCATCGGGACCTTTAGGTGACGCACACGTCATCGGCAAATGTGGCCAACGTAGATTTCCTGTATAGGCATACATCTGGCTGCGGCATGTCGTGGCTATACAGGCAGTAAAGCAGGTGGCCGAGGACACTACCTTGTGGAACTCCAGCTGACATAATGTGGAAAGTGATGAATGGAAACGCACTCCGAAATATGAAGCAGGTAACGTCTGTTTGATTTTTAGTTGGAGTCCAATGTGCTCGATCAAACGCTTCTCGAATGTCCAAGAAGAGGCTATTGCAATATTCCTTATTGTCGTAAGCAGTCAGCTGCGGCTCCGGTCGTTACAGTGCTGTTGGGTCTGCTGCTAGTGCTGCTTTGCTACGGCTGCATAGGAGACGCCGCCTTGAAGGGTAGCAGTCGGTCTGCTTCCGGTGGTGTAGCGTGGCAAACTTCTCTCAGTGGCTTCGGTTTTGCTTCCAAGTCCACTCTTGGGCCTCGACCGTTGTAGATACTCCTGGTACTTGGTGCAGTGCGAATAGTTGGCTGGGTGCTGTTTAGCACAGTTGTAGTTGTGAACCATCGGTCAATGAGTACGGCAAATGAGTACAGGAACGTGAAGTAGAAGCATATCAAAGAATTATCATAGATCCAAACATTTGATGTAAGGTAAAACTTGACATGGCAAAGTCCATTCCCGAGTTTAAGGGGGACCAAAATGATTATGTGGCGTGGCGGCAGTCAGCCGTGGCCGTGGAAGGAGAGCTCACCTTGATGCAGTACTACAACGAGGTAGAACAACGGTTCGGACACCCTTTATCCGGGGTACCGCATTGCGCTTCACAAATGCATCATGGCGTTATGCATTGGAGCTAGGGTAAATTCATATTTTCCAGTTTCTCTGTGCTCAGTTCTAAGCAAGCACTTTAAGAATAAAGACTAGCAACTCGGAACTCCGCCGTTAAATACATTTGTTTGATATAAATCATTCTTGCTGAGCCGAAAGGCCAGTGATTAGCAAAGGGGGCCAAGTCACGCCCTCCACCATAATCATCGTAAGAAGTCACCCCACTTGGATAAAACCTGGACTAAGGAAACCAACCGATTAACGTACTTCTTATCTGCCGGAGCCACTTAACTGTAGGACATCTGGACCATAAGGAAATACATAATTTATATATGTATATATGAATGTATGGTAAATATTATATAATGATATGGGGTAATGATATATGCATGTACGTTAAATATAAAGATTTCTAGGCTGACATTTCCGGAATATTTGGCTGTACAAAAGACACCGGCGGTAGCAATCTGGTGATACGCATATATAAGGCTGTCAAATATCTCCCTCCGCCTTTTTGTCTTTTGAATTTCGCAGCTATGTACAAAGCGCTACAGAGCTCGTATCTGGCAATACTATACATAATTTGAAAGGTCTTGACATAACCTACATAACACAAGAAATAAATGTATTCAATTCTTAAGCACAGCTTCCGCACAAACTAGGCACGTCTGAACTCGAAGAGTGTTCGTTCGCGACTCGCTATCGCGGTGGGATTTTTTATTTTTATTTTGATTATTTATGCAAAATCAAAATTGGCAGCGGCGCCAACTTGTGGATTGCCCCCCGATAGACTGCTCCGTCGCTCCTTCTAAGGTCGACGGCCCTGACCAGGCCGTCCTCTTAGAGATCTCCCCGCGTGCATCGCGATGATCCTTCCCCTTCTGCGGACGTCCTCGTGGACCAATAAACCTTTGGAAAGCCAATAAAAAAGAATCAGTACTTAGATCTGATACGATCTCTAAGTGAACCGCCTTACACGCGAAACAAACAAATAAGGCAACGTATGACTTGTATGGAGGCCTTCCTGGAATTTTCAATGTCGTTTAGACCAGGCCACCGAAATCAACGCCGCATATCGCAAATGGACGGAGAGCACGGAGTCTATCTGCGGGCAAATTTCCTATTGCAGCCTGCCTTCAGGAAACATAAGTTTCATAACTCCAAACCGACCTGATGGCAATGCCTGATTTGGATTTGGCATATCCTCCATCGACCAAATAGGGGTCTGCTAATGGTAGGTGCTTTGGGATCTTCTTCCACTGACGTTTAACAAATGATCAGGATGGTACCCGGAGATAGATTTTAAGATCGAACGAAAACTCTACCATTTATTCTCGACTTCACCACTGTGTGTAAAAACCACCACTTGAGAATTGGTTCCGCCGATACCAAGTATAATACGACTCCTCTCTACAAATCTCTAAGGGGTTCGCCAGTTCATCTGTTATAAAATTAGTTTGACACGCAGACAACGCTGAACTGTTCTCAGGCACTGTGTATATATGTAGAAGAATATGGTGTGAGCGGTCACAAGCTCTACACTTTTTGCCTTTTCATTTTGAAACAGTATGGCCTTTTTGCAGACAATTGATACATCAGGAGTTAGACTTAACAAACTCAAACCTTAGCATCACAGAGAGATGCCCAAACGGGCTACATTCTGTAGTAAATGATCTGCTGCATTGCAATAGCTACAAGTTTGCTGAGGCTTGCTGTTAGCGGGGGAACACGAAAATTAGCTCCGATTATGTGGCTTGCTTGACAATAATTTGTCTTCCTTCGGCTTTGTCGATTGTTCAGCTGATGCTAATGTCGGCGATTTAACATTTTTTCGAAATCGGACCAACGCGGGAAAGTCTCATAATCGAGCTGTTCCTCTAATTTCTGTGTGGTTACTGGGTCGACTCTATTCAATACCAAATAAATAAATATTGCGCATTCGAAATTTTGTAACGTCTCCTATCGATAACAGAGAACCATAAATCGACGAAACACTATCGATAAGGAGCTAAGGAGGATAAGGAGTTGCCTACTGATGCGATACTTTCGGAAGACTAAACAATGTTGAAATATTATTCATAAAGTTTAAACTTTCGTTATCGTAAACCTTCTTTAAACTGGCCAGTGCGTTTTCATAATTGCTTTCGGGGAGTTGGGAAGCTTGAACAGGAACAGCTTCACCAGAGAGACAAGAAATTAAATGGTTAAATTTTTCGATAAATGGAATGCTGGCGTCTTTATGAACCAAAGTATCGAAAAGGCTGATGAAATTTTCGAACTCCGAATAATCTCCACTAAATTTTAGCAATGCCAAATTCGGTAGTCGCGCACGAGTTGGGACTAGAGCAGCTGATCCCGAAGTTTCGCTGACGCTTGCAGTCTTCAAGACAGATACCAGAGATATTATTTTTGCCTTAGTCACTAAAAAAAGTTCTTGCAATTCGTCGCCAAATTCATCGTCACAATCTATGTCTTCTATCTGTTCTTGTAATTGATTTGCCTTATGAATTATCTTCTTTTAAAATCGAAATAGTGCCCTTTTCTAGTCGCTCGTTTAATCGGCCGAATGGTTCTGGCCAGACTTTGGAGCTTGGTTTTTAACTATTCCAGAACAGATTTATTTTTCGTTTCTTGGCTTATTTTTAACTAATTATTATATTTTATATTAAATTATAATAGACGAAACTAAATTTTCTCAGATTAGAATAACTATAAATATTAAATAAAAAAAATAGGTTATTTATAATTTAATAATATACTAATTTTTTGTACGAAAAATATATATACCATTTTTTCTGATGAGAACGACGAAATATTATTTTACTTGAAAATCAAGTCACGAAGTATCAATATTTAAAGTGAGTGCAAAATGACGCCGAAAAGAATATACCCGGCGAATACAGGGTACTTGGCACTTGGCGTTACGCTAATCTAAGCGCGCCAAATGAAAAAAGGCCAAGCAACAACAAAAAAGTTCACCGCTGCAGCTGCTGGTATATAAGGCTGTAAGTATAGTGCGCAAGCTTGGATTAACGTCCCAACTATTAATGCGAGTTTCAACAAGAGAGAAGGGGACGGGGCGACAGAGATTGCAGTAATAAATAAAATAAAAATAACTATAAAAATATAAGTTAACTAAGTTAACCGGACCGATCGTCCGCTCACCAGCACCGGTCAAATTGCTGACCAAGCATTTGGCCGGAAGCTCGCACATAGCCGGCAAAAGCTCTGCGAATTGGCAGAAGCCGCTATGAAGCTTTTTCTATGTTAGCTTTTAAGTCAGTTCGTTTTGGTCAATCCAATAATAAAGAGCACAAGCTCATAAAACTTACTCCGGCATCTGTCGTTATCATTATAAACTACCATAGCTATCTGAGTCCCTAGGCCAGAAGCCAAATGGAAGACAGTCATCTTCCCAACATAATCATCATAAATCTTTAAGTGAATTCATTATCCCCCGCTTCCGTACGAGGGACACCTGGAGATAATCGGCCAACCGGCAATATACTATTGACTGCGGCGAGGGATCCCCCCTGCAGCACTATACTTATATTAATTGGCACCCAACTAAAGAAGGAACCCACTACACTGAATTATGTAAGTGAGCGACTCAACCCAAACTCCAAACTGCATTATTAAAACATTCAAATATTTTTTGCTGTTCAATAAAAATAAAATACAATTTACACTGCATTTCCATAACAATTAAAAAATCTATGTGAGTTGTGAATTACATTTACGTGCTATTATTGCAAAATTTAAACATTCCAGCCGCTGCGCTGAAGAAAAATTTAATTTTAAATATTGATTGACTTGGTGATTTGTATTTCATTGTGCGTATTTTATTCCACTCTCGTGTATTACTTGAACACTGTGGCATATATATGGCCCCCGAGACCCCTCGCCGTACTAGTGTACCCTATGTACTCAGCTCCTCATGCGCAATTCATTATTCATGAATGAGCCTCTACTACAAACAGCGGCTGCTGTTCTGCTGGCTGTGCGGTACAGTAGGAATCAGAAGTATGGAATGCTACCAAAGAGCGGAAAACGACCAGCGAGCTCAGGCGAGCAGGCGTCGCAAGGTGCTCCAAACTAACTGGCAGACTAATCGAAGTCGAGCAGCAGTTGTCCGCAGCGGTGACAATTTATGGAGACACATACAAAGCCACGATCGACATAGGGGCTCGAGGATCGATTACAATGATAAGACGGCAAGTAAGGTTGGTAGATGGAAGGTGAGACGAGATCAGTGCACAGTTCGATGTAGAAGTCAAATTCAGAAATAGAAGACGTCACATGAGCCTCCTGATATTTCCAGGAGTAGGACGCGTTGTTGTTGGGGTAGAATTTCCCCATGAAACTTGGTGCGCCGGACACGATATCCTGATACCGGCCAGTAACTCGTGCTACGGGTGGCTCGAGGAGAAGTTATCGGTCACAGTGGTCCAAAAAGACGGCTAAGAAGACGACGTGGAATAATTCTTGCAACCCCTTTGTGACCTTTTTCTCTATTAATTCAGTCCATTTGAGCGCGCCGGCTAACTATGGTATAGTCAGCTTTATAAAATTTAACAAAATTTTAACAATTACATAACAATCACAGATAACAAATAAAATTTATGATAAGCGTCAGCTTCTGCTTGTCAAAGGAGATCGGGAAATTGATCCCTCAGTTGCCTTCTATTGAGCCTCCTTGGTGAGCGAGATCTGTTTAGAGCGCTGGTAAGCCGATTTCTGTGGCGCTCCAGCCTGTCATGTCTCGTCAAATACCGTTGCGAGTTCAAGGTCTCTGTGCAGGGTGGTGTTTCGCACAAACCACTCGCAGCCGGTGATGAGTCTTGCGACCTTATTTTGGATAGCGTGGATCCTTCTGATTTGGCTGTCACATGCCAAGTCCCAGATTTGGCACCCGTACTTCCAGTTTGGTGATCTGTTTGTAAATTTCCAGCTTTTTGAAGAGTGGCAATTTACTTCGTAAACAGATTAGCCAGTACTGCTTCGCCACCTTGGCACGTAAGCGCGTTCTGATGGCAGTCACATTCTTGGCAAATGTGACTCTGCGATCCAGCAGCACTCCAAGGTACTTTGCTGCGTTCGGCTGTGATACGGGGGCTTCCTCGATATGGTGGCGTTCTCCGTTTTAGAGTATAGCAGACGTTGGTGGATTTACTGATATTGATGCCGATGCTCCAACGCTTTGCCCATACCGAGAACCGATCTCCAATGTTCTGGATACCATCGGCTGCGTCGTGCTCGCATCGGGACCTTTAGGTGACGCACACGTCATCGGCAAATGTGGCCAACGTAGATTTCCTGTATAGGCATACATCTGGCTGCGGCATGTCGTGGCTATACAGGCAGTAAAGCAGGTGGCCGAGGACACTACCTTGTGGAACTCCAGCTGACATAATGTGGAAAGTGATGAATGGAAACGCACTCCGAAATATGAAGCAGGTAACGTCTGTTTGATTTTTAGTTGGAGTCCAATGTGCTCGATCAAACGCTTCTCGAATGTCCAAGAAGAGGCTATTGCAATATTCCTTATTGTCGTAAGCAGTCAGCTGCGGCTCCGGTCGTTACAGTGCTGTTGGGTCTGCTGCTAGTGCTGCTTTGCTACGGCTGCATAGGAGACGCCGCCTTGAAGGGTAGCAGTCGGTCTGCTTCCGGTGGTGTAGCGTGGCAAACTTCTCTCAGTGGCTTCGGTTTTGCTTCCAAGTCCACTCTTGGGCCTCGACCGTTGTAGATACTCCTGGTACTTGGTGCAGTGCGAATAGTTGGCTGGGTGCTGTTTAGCACAGTTGTAGTTGTGAACCATCGGTCAATGAGTACGGCAAATGAGTACAGGAACGTGAAGTAGAAGCATATCAAAGAATTATCATAGATCCAAACATTTGATGTAAGGTAAAACTTGACATGGCAAAGTCCATTCCCGAGTTTAAGGGGGACCAAAATGATTATGTGGCGTGGCGGCAGTCAGCCGTGGCCGTGGAAGGAGAGCTCACCTTGATGCAGTACTACAACGAGGTAGAACAACGGTTCGGACACCCTGTGTTTGAATTTCGCGGCTATGTACAAAGCGCTACAGAGCTCGTATCTGGCAATACTATATCAATATCGCTTGATATTGTCGTATGTGATCCATTTTTCGTAGCCAGTCACCATCCGCTTCAAGAATGGGTCGAGTTCGTTCCGTTTCAGCAGCATATCGCAGGCGTTGATTCGGTCCAGACGGTTTATTTGCGTCAAATCATGCGGCACCCAAACATCAAGCTTTTTTTGTATCCAGCCTTCTGCAGATGGTTTAAAATAGTTTGGTGACTAACTCCCATCTCCTGGGCGATCTCACGAGATGCCACATGCCGGTCTAACTCGATGTATTCCATGATTTGATCGGTATTTGTCGTCACAGGTCTTCCGCCGGCTGGCTTAACCATGGTGACGTTTTCACCGGCTCTGAATCGTCGAAACCATTCCTCCGCGGTTCGAAGTGATAGAGTACCATCCCCCAAAACACCATTAATTTCACGGAACGTTTCTCTAGCGGATTTGCCTTTAACGAAGGAAAACTTTAAAATAGCGCGAATTTCGGCGTTAGTGAACTCCATGTTTACACGTCTATAACTGTTGAACGCAATATCCAAACTAATCATGCATAGCGTCGTTTTGTAGGTTATGTGAAGACCTTTCTTTATGTATAGTATTGCCAGATACGAGCTCTGTAGCGCTTTGTACATAGCCGCGAAATTCAAAAGATAAAAGGGCGGAATGGAGATATTTGACAACCTTATATACGTCAGCGTATATATTATAATATGTATGTCGGATGACCGCCGGTGATCAAGGACTGTAATTGGTTAAGAAATTAGCGTGGGCACCGGAACCTATGAATCTACAGAAATTGTACCTTTAATTCAAACACAAAGTAATAACTTTTCACTAGCGGTAGACGCAAGAAGTTTCCCGATCCCTGCTTATGAACCGGGTGTGCCCCGGCAATTCGCCGAGGTTAAATCTTGGCTCAACACACGTGGTTGGTTATAAATAGATTAAATAGGTTTCCACTCAAAATTTAAACTGGGTTGATTGAATATCAACAGCGAAATAATCGTGGACAAATATTCTCTTCCAGGCTACTAAAACTGAACAACGGATGGGAGTGAGACAATTATATAGTACTGTTTTCGGAACGTATATTTGGTATATTTGGGGGAAGCTCCCCCTTCGAAATGCTTTAACCCTTAGCTGATGTACATTTGTTATAACTCAAAATATTGTAGCAGTTTCTATTTTCTGTATACTGGCCACTACAAGTGCACAGATGCCTGCCGCACTACAAAGAGTGCAGAAAGCTGCTTCAACATGAATTTTAGACACATTAAATTAACTTAACTAAAATAAAAAAATAAAAATAAAAACTTAACTTAAATAGTATAATTTTAACATTGAGTAGGACCACTCCTGCCCGATGAAAAGAAGGGCCTTACAAAGTATTACGTAGCAACATGTTCATATAAAAAGCAAGATAGAATGCTATAGATGAGTTCCCTGACTATCAAAAACCCGTTACTCAGCTGGTGGAAGGGCAAACGAGAAATTTCAAAAATTTCTGGTATATTGGTAGACATTGGGGAAAAAAATTATATATAATGAAAAAAAAAAAACTTTGTACAGTTTGTGGGCGTTAGAGTGGGCGTAAGACATTTTTTTTGGCAAATATATAGAAATTTACAAGTTATATAAAAAAGTGAAAAAAATATCTTAACTTATTTCAAAAGTGTGGGCGTGACAGTTTTGGGCTTTTGGCACATCTATAGAAATTTACAAGATATTTACAAGAATGAAAAATATCACATTTTTCAAAAGTGTGGGCGTGACAGTTCTGGGCGGCTTGTGGACGTGGGAGTGGCAAGAAGTTGAGCTGATAAGGCAATGTTGAGCTGATAAATGAAATGGCATTTTAGTCAAATGAAAAATATCACAACCTTTTTTAAAAATGTTGGCGTGACAGTTTTGGGAGGATTGTGGGTGTTGGAGGGGGCCTGGCAAAAAGATTTTTTTGGCAAGCTTATAAATTTTACCAGATATATAAAAAAATTTAAAAATTTCACATTTTTTAAAATAAATAGAGTGGGCTACGTTTGGAAACAAACTTGCACTGCGTCAATGTCTCTGGGCTCTGCATGCTTAATCTCAACAATCTGGCTTTTCTGAGATCGAGGCGTTCATACGGACAGACGAACATGCGGATGGACAGGCAGACAGACATGGCCAGTTCGACTCGGCTATTGATCGTGATCAAGAATATAAGTACTTTATATGGTCGAAAACGCTTCATTAACATAGTAACATATATTATATAGCAAAGGAATATCAAATATTATCAAAATTACTATTTAAACTAAATTAATATGATTAAAACAAAATAAATTAAGAAGTAATTAATATTATATCGTATATAGTATTATAAACTATATATAGTATGATATTATTATATGTGTATACATATATAATATAATTAATATTTACTTATTGTAGATAAAAGTCATCAGGTCATCTGGTGGGTGGGGAGAGAGATTCATGCTTAGATACTCATTTACGATAACAGTGCACAGTTAAGGTGCTATATAACATGATTGTTTACAGAGTTTATAAAGAACATGTTAATGACCTGATAGCGGCTGCGAGCCGCGACAGTATAAAATATAAAATTGTTAAGTAAACAAACCAGCAATGTTTCCGATTCTTTTAGAATCATAAAATTGATCTGGAGGTAATGAAATCGCACTTTTCATTAGGAGAGTGAAAATCGTCATTAATATTATTTTTGTATAGAAATGGGTCTGGATTGTTAATTGGTGTGACTTCAACATGATTGTAGAATAATAAAAGTCCAATCTGCAAAATATAAAAATATATTATTAAAAAGTATTAAAAGGTTTAAAATCCATTAGGGAAACTAAATTCGCTAAGACAAAGTAAATATATTTTCGGCGATCTCCAGATACCAATTTCATACCTCTGATCCTACACCCAATATAATACATGACCTATAAAATACAGTAATTTACGTAATATTGAATACATTTTGTATACCAGCATGCTGATAGAACAAGTATATAAATTATAAATATATAAATAATAATAAATAATAAAGTATATAAATTTAGATCCAGCAGAAAGCCAGAGCAGTTATGGCTGATACCCATACTGTAGCGTAGTTTTACAAATGAAAAAAATCTTTCATTATATCCCATCATGAGTTGGTTTGGGTCAATAACGTTCATATCGTAGACCACACTGACGGTTTTATATCACTGTGGATATTGCTTCTTTTAATCGCTATAGCAACGGCTACTCAGCTTATACGAATATAAACACTTTATGTTAAACATTATAAAATCAAAAAATGCTTTATAGCAATCATTAAATACATTTATTTTTTCTTCTTTTTTTATTTACAATCTGTCTTAAGCAAGTATGACAATAAGTAAATTTAATAATTAATAAAATAATATATATTAAACAAAAATTTGAATGTAATTGTAATTAATTGTATTAAACATAAATATATAATTATATAATATTAATTCAAAATAAACATATGGTAAAACAAAACAAAAAGGCATGACAGAAGCGATAGAAAAAACAATTTTAGGTTCATATTAAACAGCATTCAAGTTTTGGCACAGTTTCAAATGTTTATTAGTTCGAGGAAGCGAATATGAACATGTTCAATGTATAGGATAGTCCATTCATTGACTGCTTTCAGATAGAAATGTAATGCCAATTACATTTTAAATTAGGACAAGTAGTTATTATATATTAAATTAAATATAGAAGTGCAAGAAGGAACCCTGCAATGACACGCTTATAAATTGGTGGAATGCACAACAATTATTGAATGATAAAAAAGAATGATTTGATAAAAGCCAACTTATGTTTATGATGTTAAAGAAAAATGTAAACAAAAATTTTCAGAAGTATTAAAACTTCTTTAACTCCCGTCGTTATTTAAAAACCATTTAACAAAGTTATGCATAAAATATGAAATTAAATGTATTCCAAATCAGCTAATAACTTTTATAAGCAAAACTTGAGATCGAACGATAAGACCCCAGTATATATAATATTAAAAACTATAGAATGCCAGAAATACAACGGCAAGTCGATCAGCTGATAAAAGATGGCTTCGCCGAACCGTCTATATCAAAGTATAAAGGACAATTTTTGTAGTATGATTTCACTGTTAAATACTAAGGTACATGACACATAAAAACGATACAAAATATAGACATAATGAAAGTCTCAATAAGAGCTTCACTAAGACAAAGGTAACAAATTGCAAGAACCAGAACAAAATAGAAAATAAGAAATGCCCAATATCTATCAGGTAATCACAATTCATTATGCTAAAAATTATGTAATTCTCAAAATAGATAATGGAAAAAAAGAAAACTCTCAAAAACTCTTTGTCAAAAAGAGGAAAGCAAACAAGATAGAATGCGATAGTCGAATTCCCCGACTATCATATACCAGTTACTCAGCTAGTGTATGTGCTAACGAGAAATTTCAACATTTTTTGGAATATCGGTAGAAATTGACAAAAAAATAATATAATAAAAAAAACTTAAACATTTCTTAAATCCTAAATCCTCACGCCCACTCTGAGAGTTTTGAGCGTTTTTGCGTGGTAGAGTTGGGCGTGTCAAAAAAAGTTTTTTCGCAAGTCTAAAAAAATGAAGAAATATCACAACATTTTTCAAAAGTTTGGGCGTGACAGTTTTGGGCGGCTTGTGAGCGTAGGATTAGGCGTGGCAAACATTTTTGTTTGCCAAATCTATAAAAAAGTTACAATATGTGTATAAAAAACTGAAAAAAAATCACATTTTCAAAAGTGTAGTTGTGACAGTTTTGTGCGGTTTGTGGGCGTAAGAGTGGGCGCGGCAACATTTGAAAGCAAACGTGCGCTGCGTCTTAGTCTCTGGAAGCTGCGTGCTTCATCTCAACATTCTAGCTTTTGAATTTCCTGAGATCGAGGTACGGAGGTACGAGGTATGGCTTGCATCCCAATTTAGGCGCAATAAAGCAAGGTGTAAAAAGTTGTTTGTACCTATTCAATACCGGTCCAAGTGAACTCCGTATTGTGAATTCCAAACGGGTGATTCATACTCAAGAATCGGTTGGACTAGCGAAATGAATAAGTTTTCGGTCATGTAGGATCATTAAATTCCTTTGAACACCTTTTTATAAAACCAAGCACACTCCTGGCCTTATTTTCAATAGACGAAATTTAGTTTGAAAATTTTAGTTAGTGCTCTAGAAGAAGACCAAGATCATTAACACGTGTAATTCTGTCCAAAGAGCACCCACTTATAGTGTAAGTCGCGTGTCCTGGATTGACATCAAAAGAGGTCGTAACTTTAAACTTTAGTTTAGTTCGTTAGATCGAATTGTTATCCTCCTTCTGGTTTGAAAACTTTTTACAGAGGTTTTTAAGTGCTGAAAATTCTTCTTTTGAGAAGTTAATTACTTCCATCATGCTAGAATTGTTCTTGCCTGATATAAGAATATCTTTGGAGATATTTTTGGTTTCGTACCAAAAAGTACCACTGTTGATGTTAACGGGTAGCTCCACTAGGTTTTTAGAGATTTCCTTTTTTCTAGAGTGTTGATTTCTGGAGCTGTACTATTTTCTAAGTACATTTTGATATTAAAATGTTGGATATTTAGTAATAGTTCTGGGATATTGACAACTGATTTCAATTTTGTAAGATGTCCATTCCAATTAGTCCATCGAAGAATCAATGGAATTTGAACAGGATTAGTTGATAACGTGTGTTACCTGAAAAGTGTTATGAAGATGGGTACTATTGTTTTTTGATGGACCTTATTACGTTGAGTGCGGTTTTGATTGAAATTGAATCATTTAGGTTCATTCAGTATAAATGAGAGACCAGTTTAGGATTGATGAAAGAAACGGTTGCCGCTGTGTCAATTAGGATTCGTATCCGTATTTAAGGTGGATGGCGTATGGTAGGGGCGACCTGATATTTTTTCGTATCTTCTTTGCTCAAGGAGACGATTAGTCTGGTGGTCTTACTACATGATTGCCGCTAATTTACTTCTCTTATATTAAGGGTTCCCTATTATTATCAGAGTCTTGTCGATAATTCCTTTTGTTTCCGTTGTCTCTAGTTCCTTTGTAACCGTAGTTCTGGTTATTTTGGTAGTGCCTTTGCTTTTTGTCCTGTGGGCTAGACTAGTCGTACCCGGATAGTGTACCCGGATTTCCTAGTCTCTTGGTTCCTTTTATTTTCTTGAAAGAATATGTCCCATTCTTGAATGGCCCACTCGAAGTCTTCCTGAAGGTTGGTAGATCTCATGGACCTTACCGCTAGTCTAAGTGGACCCCTGATTTCAGTTAGGAACGTGTGTTTGCAAACCATTATTTTTTGATTTTGGTAAGCACTAGTTTGCATACTTGCGTGTCGACCAATTTGAAGAAAGTCGTTCTGATTTCACAGATTTTATCAAGAGAGTTGGCCATAGGCAAGGTTATGCAGTTCGAACATGAAGGCTTGCTCGTTTCGCTTGTAAAATTAATGCGTCTTTGATCTCGTCCCATTTAAGACCTGCTCCGGACGTATGGATTGCGTCGTCGGCTTTGCCTTCGAGTTTCTGTCTGATTGCTCTTAAGAGCATTTGACTGTATGGAGTTTTATCTGTCCCTCTGATAAGAAGGTGAATTTTACGCTGTTAACAAAATCGCTTAATTTCCTTGGGCTGCCGTCATACGAGGATAAGAAGGGGATTCTGTCCGGGATTTTTAGAAAAAAAAGAAGTAATATCTTGGAGTAATATCTTCCCTAATGTCAGTTTGCGATGATAGTGTTTGGGATAAGTTTTTTTACTTTCCCAAAAGTAAACATCTTGTTTCCCTTTTTCGCTTATTTGATTCGGTCTATCTAAATTCGATTCGATAATATAATAATTCGATAATAATAATAATTCGATTGTATCTAAACTTTCTTTACTATTTACTTCCTTTTGTATGGTGTTAGGTGTAATTTGTATTGGGTTGAAACTTAAAATACTTATGTGTAAGAGTATGCAGTATTGATTATACAGATTACATAAATCTATGGGTATAGAGTGTTTCGTATTAGGTTTATGATTACGGAGGCGGGTGCCTATTCTTGTTGGTCCAGTTTATATATGTGTTGTAGTTGGCTGTAATCCTTGCTTGTTGTGTGTGTGTTTAGAATCTGTAATTGTTGTGACAAATCCCTAAATTATTTTATGTGAGATTATAAATTATGTATCGGCTGTAGTACAAGCCGAAAACGGCATGTGTATATGAATTTATATGTAATATTTGCTGTTTTCTATAGTTTTAATATTTTTTTTGAATTCTTGAGTTATCATCGTCTGCCTCAGTGACCAGTTTGTGTAACGTCCAGCGCGACAAAACCTAGACTTGTCTTGCATCAGTGACCTATTCAAAAGAAAACTGACTCGCGTCCGGCGTTTGATAGAATTCACGTAGTCGCTTATTCTATTTATTTGTTTCTGTTTGTATTTATTTATACATTTTGTATCATTCCCCTATTTTTTACTTTGCCTTGATGGCCTATATGCGTGCTTTTGTTTGCTGTGTTGTATGACATAGCTGACCAAATACAAGTTGGTATGCAGCCTACTGACACTACCGTCGGACGCTTCAGTATACCATTGGAATTTAAACGTGTCGCGTCCAGCGTGTCGAAGCGTTCCCTTGACTAGCTTCCGTACTGGTTGCTGGTACAAAATTTGTACAGCAACGATTGATCCTCGTCAGTGGAGAATCCCTATAGGAAACTTCCAGGCTGTGGTTTTCGGGGTACAGATTGTGCCCCTACGTATTAGACTCGTAAGGTGTTAAGGGAGCTCAGAGGAGAGCAGTACGCGACATAAATTAAAACTTCGGCTGAACTTCTAAAGCGTCCAGAGGAGCACCCCCTCAGGGTGTACTCCAAGGAGGGGCTCTCGAGTCAGTAAGGATGGACAATTAGCACAAGTATTTTATTATTACATAAGTTTAGTTTAAAAGACATAAAAATTTTTCTTAATCGAGATGGCTAAGAAGCAAGTGAAGGCGAGTGTTAAAGAATCTCGAGAACTTATCATGTCGAAATAGGTTGTACATTTAATTTTCAGCGACCCAAGTCGTGGAATTATCCTGAGTGAGTTATAAAACGCCGACCTAATGGTGCGGTTATTCATTTGTGATCTCTTATAAATGCCTTATGAATCGAGATGAAATCTTTAAAAAAAATAAGTATTAACACTATTCGCTATTTTTTGAAATCTATCTATCTAATTGGAATTTGTATCTATCATATAATTTGAATTCAATTACAATTCATTTTTAATTTTAATTATTAATGCATCTATATACTCATTTTTATATACGTTACCAAATTATGTTCTGTTTTTTTGCTATCGTTAAAAAAAAATAATTATAGAAATCTTGTTCACTCGGGAGAGAGTCGACTGTACAGCCGAAGCAGTTGGCTCTGATGGCGTAGCCGATGATTTTGTGATATTTTTCAGTAGCGATAAATTGTGGAATTGCAGAGTTAGTTGTGTTTGTGTGTGTATTTATATACTGGGCTTGCATGTATGGTTGTGGTGCAACATGGGATTATAGATATGTGAAAATATATAAATTAAATATAGGTGCAGGGTGTCGTAACAAGTTATGCTGTTACCTCACTGCCCTTTTCCCGCGTTGAATTACATCCTGTGAGCCAGCGGCGATAGCGGCTGTCCGTAATTCCTTCCTTATTACGGCTAAAGCCGGAACAATTTTTTATTATCGAAGCGTAAGCTTTCGGATCTTGGACAGAGCTGAAGTACAAAAATATATCAAAGCATAAGTCTAACCTAGCTCCGAGCTGGACTCATTTTGGACGCGTCAGCATTGTTCGTGTGAAACTACTTAGCTGCTAGGGTATTGTGTATGTAAAACCACTTAGTTGCTGAATCAAATATATTGGGTGCTCTCTTCAGTTGTTAACTACCAGCCCCCCTCGTTAATGGTAACGATGCCGTCATCTACCGGCATTACTGATCTCTAGTTGGGTTGAGTATGGCATTGGGCCGTGTTACCCGCATGGATCGGACGGGCACAGGTTTCGCGTCGTGTTCTTTCCCAGAAGGTATTATGCCTGGTTTCCGTGCACTCGGTTACCGAAAAGGTGTCTTCTTCACACTCTGCCAAAGTGTCTTCGTCGAGCCGTAGGATTACTTGTTGGTGTGACGAGGGTAGACGAGGATTTTCTTACATATGACTTTGACTCTAGGATAGGCTATATATGGATAATGTCATCGGACTGGAGAACCCTAATTTCAGCGGCTTCTAATAAACTAACTATTAAAGTGTCTTGTTCAAAAAGTGATTTCAGATCGGCACGATCACGGATCGTGCTGTTAGCTTTTGCCAATGTTACAGTGAGAATTAAATTTTGTATTTCTGTTGTCAGCATTCTATTTCTTGCTTGCAGTGCCTCGTACAGACGTGGGGTGTCAACCAAATCGTTTTGTCGGGCTTTGATAATTTTATTAATGGTGTTGGTTAGCTAGTTTATCTGGTTTTGAGTTTCTAAGTTTATTTTAATCTGCCTGGAAATTGAGTACACTAGCTGAGGTTCTGTCATCCTGATTTTCAAGAAATCTGAGGCATCAGGAGTTCCCGCAACTACCTTAAGAGCTGTCCCCAGGAAATCTAAACTTCTCGCAACTCTGTGGTGTATTTTTATAATAGACAACAAGGTTCTCAGATGATCTGTATCAACGTCTAGTAATTTGCGCATATGCGACTGCGGAAAAGACTCGGACAATTTTTCTGTCTCATCTACCATACTAATAAATTCGGAAAGATTGCTCGAGTGCCTCAAGTAGTCACGTTGTTCAAGCACCAGCACATCTCCATCTACGACTGGGATGTAGTTGGCGTGAGAAAAGTCGTTAATCCGTGCATTTGCCACTGCTAGGGTGATGAGCGTTGTGAGGGCGAACCTGCAATCCAAACGTAGAGTGAGACCTCGGTGTTTTAACTTAAATCTGGCTTACTATTAAAAAATATGGCTTACTAGAAAATTAGAAGTGGGGGGATCTATTTAAGGTTGTCCTTGTGGACCATCCTTCCTTTAATAAGAACAGACGTTCCCAGGTCTGCCTGCACTTTTTGTTCCCTGCATAATGGAGCTAGCTTGTTTCCTAACCTTTTATTTTTTTGACAAATACTTCTTCTCCTACCTCAAAAACACGGTTTCCCCTAGCTGGGTTACATCTTTCGATGTTGTTTTGCTGGGCCTTTATCAACCTGTCTTTAATGTCTAGGCAGCGATCATCGGAACCCATGTGGAGGATCTCGGCCGGTTTCTCCTGAGTGACCGAGTGTATGGTCTTGTTATATTCTACCGTTGCCCTCAAGATTAGTTCTACATTATAGCAGGTTTTTTTGTCGAGCTTAAGACACCTGGCGATGTCAATGCAGTAGCTGTTTTTCAGTAAAGAGGTGATAGTTTCAGAATTGAAGGCGGCCTTATTGTCGCAATATATTGTTCTGAATTTGGGGAACAACTCAAGGGCCCTGTGGCATCCACTATCGTTCTGGACAGCGTCGGTTGTACTACTGCAAACTTCGAGAATTTGCCAACGCATGTTAAGAATTGCTTCCTATCGGTTGAGAAGATATCAATGTGCTACATTTCGCCGGTGTAACTTGGTATGGGTGTTTCCCCGAGTTTTTTTTGGGTGCCTGTCATATTTGGCTTTGGTGCATACTCTGCAATTTGCAACCACTTCCTTTGGTAGGTTGCTCATTTTGGGGAAATAGTTATCGCGGAGGACTTGCTTGATATTTTCCTGAGCCGCTCTGTGTGCACGATTGTGTTCTGCCGTGATAATTACAACTGTTCGTTTCTATTGGTTACGTACATTATAACATTCTTACAATAGCGAAACTTTGTACCCGGGAAATGAGCCATTAAGTCATGTTGGAAGCTTGCCGGTGGGTAGGTCGCAGTGTATCGCATTTACGAACTCGGGGCTCACGACTTCTTTCAGCAAGAACTTTTGTCGGCGAAATTGATTAAGTGGCGAGTTTTGCTACTAAACAACACCAAGCTTCGTTTCAGTTGGAAACGCGCTTCTTTTATAACGATTTGATTTCTAAAGCAGTTTAATGGTTGGTCTGTCGCTTAGACCGTGTAGGTCAGTGACAGTTCGCTGTGAGTAGTCGCAGCGTCTGACTGAGGCTCATTTTGTAAGGCGCTAATATTCTGCCTGGAAAGAGCGTTGGCCACCTTATTATCTTTACCCGGTTTGTAATAGATTTTTGCGTTATGATCGTCAATACACGCTTTCCATCTTTTTATCTTCGGATTTGGATTCTTATCACACACCGCGAATGTCAAAGGCTGATGGTAGTGCTATAAACTCTTTCATTCGTGGCATAGTGTGACTCTCTTTCTCTGAGGGTTCTAGAGATCATTGTGATATGTCTTTTATCTTGGGATAGAACCGCACCGATATCATTCGCAGAAGCATCCGTTGTTAGATCGAATGGCTTCCTGAAATCAGGGTATCTGAGAACTACATCTTCGGAAGCCAAGACATTACTCAGCCTGCATTTTCTGGCAAGTCACCGAAGTCAAAAGGAGTTTTATTAGACATGTGTTTGCTGATAGAGCCATTTTCTCCTTTCAGCAAGCTTGTCAAAAGCCTCACGATCGCCGCAAAGTCCTTAAGGAAGCAACTGTAGTATCTTCAAACCGAACGGTAAACGGCAAAACTCATACTTTCAGCCGTTTACCGAGAAAGATGTCTTCTCGCGGTAATGCTCGTCCAAGTATATCTGGTGATAGTCGGACTTTAAATCTAACGTTGTAAAGTAATTGGCTTTTCCTAAATTTTCCAGTATCATGGGAATGTTTGGCATTGGGTACTTGTCAGCGATGGTTTTTTCGTTAAGTTTCCTAAAGTCTATAACCAAACGATTATTCTTATTCCCCAGATCATCATGGCCTTTTTTGTCCACAACCCATGTTGAGTTGTTGTCCGGCGACCTTGAAGATCAAATAATGCTTTTCTGCAATAAATCTGCGATTTCTCGCTTAACAAACTCAGACACACCGATGGGATGCGGGTATTGCCTGAAGTATACCGGCTTATCATCGCTTGTACGAATTGTGGCAACAACAGAAGTGTTATATGGCAGTGCCTCTTTAGAGGCTGAAAATGGCTTGGATCTGTTTGTGATAATGTTTTGAAATTCATCGTACGGCGATGTCATTTACGTTAGCAAAATTTACATTGTAGCAATTGTGATGCTGCAGCTTTTAAGAAACAGAACCATAATTTATTGTACCTTTCTCTGCGTCCAGCATCGCTCCCACTTGAGCTAGAAGGTCAAATCCTAAATACCATCGAAAGGTGTTAGCTGAGTCAGTTCGTTAACTCTCTTCAGTTGTTAACTTGATACATGAGTGTATACATATATGGGCGATTAATTTGGTTTGCAATTGGTTGAATTTAATTTGATATTCTTTTCAGAGAATCTCCGATATTGGGATGTTTTTAACGATGGAAACTATTTTTTCTAAAACATAATGATATCTGTGACGCCGTTAATGATAAACTTCAGCATTAAGAATCATAGAATTTATATTCAGTGTAGTACAAGAAATGTCAGAGCTTCCTTCCAGGATTTAAGATTTACAGCTCAACCCATGATGGGAATTCCTTCAGCATAAATCCTTTTGTTGTCCTCCGTTCATACATACGGAGAGCATTCGCCTACTATTATCGCCTGCTGGGTCCAGAAGGCTCTGATACTTTTAAATCAAAAATATTCAGCATGTTCTTTTAATGAGTTGTAGTCTTGTATACCTGACTGGAGCCTTTTGTCTACTCCCGTGATTAGCCAGATTGGCTTAGTGTTCCCACCCAGAAGTAATATAGTTAAGTCGCTAGGTTCTCTGGCCAAGTCGATCAGACCATGCCTGTCTCTCCGTCCTAGACAGAATGTTAAGATAAAGCATGCGGATTTTATTGAGGTTCAATCGATATACAATTTTCAAAGAACAAAATTAATCTGAGGACACTTCGTAGTCCAAATCAGCTTAAGAGCTAACAAACAGCGCTTACTGTTCATCGGTCAAATTCCTCAGCAATCTGGCCACCAAGGGCCCAGGTTTCCTTATAGAAAAATATCGGAAAAGGATTAAGAAACAGAAGAATAGCGAATACTGTAAGACATAGATACTGGGAAAAGATGAGTACTTATAACCCAACAGAAATTGGAAGCCATAAACCATCTAGTGGGGTACGCAGAAAAAGGTCGGAGTACTCAGCTATAATTAAGAAAAGCAGGCTCAAATAAATTAAAACTTGCTTAGGACCAACAAGGAATTTAAGGTCGCCATAGGCGACCATATTGTAAAGAGGACTATCATTACCACTAGCAATGGATAATGTAAAAATAATCTCCAATCTCTTCAGCAGGGTAAGGATATCCGATTCAGCATTGTTCAACATTGCTGAATGCTAACCTAGCAATGTTTGAGTACATACTCCACACAATTTGTATCGTACCAAAAAGGACTTATCGCCTTGTCTGGAGAGTGTTCAACGAGTTTATCTCTAGACCACTGCAAGACACCATTTACATCGACTGGCAAGCTACCAAACTGGAGACTTGCACAAACCCAGGAAAAACACATAGAACATTTTCAAACATATTTCGTCGGAACCTTCTACCTCTAGGAACTTTATCCCTAGTGGTCCATGATTTCAAGGTCTGTCTTCTCCTGGGACGTTCTAATGTTCTGGGATGTTCTAAGCCACTGATCACTAAATGACTGCATCAGTCTAACATCGTTTTCTCTGAAAATTTTAGAAATATACCTTAGCACCTTAGCACGTACGAAAACATAACATTCAGAGTTACGGCCTATGCGTAAGACTGAGTTCTTCTATTAACGAGAAAGCTTTTTTCTACCATCAGCAAACTGTTGGAATCCAAGAAAACCCTTACAGTTAACTGTGCATGGAGGGAACTCATGTTGTTTACACGGAAATGCGAGGTACCTTCAGTTAATCCTCCCACTTTGTGAGCCATCCATCATATGCGCTCCGATCATTTTAAGTATCGTGGCGTCGACCTGGATTTTAATATTTCCTGGAAATGGAACTTTGAGGAAAGTATGAAGAAATCAGTAGGTGAATTCTACATATGGAAAATAAACTTCGGATAGAGATATGGACTTTAACCGTATATGATTTACTGGTTTACATATTAGTCGTCCGTCCGGTTTTAAGCCATGGTTCGATTAGCTGGTGGAAATCGGTCAACTCCAAAACGGCAAAATACTCTCTCCAGAATTAGTCTCTCAGCTTTAAATCAATATCCATGAAACTTTCACAAAAGACGAAGCAGACAAGATCGGACCACTAAATGATAAATCTGTTATAATAATCAAAAAACTTCTTTATTGTTTTTTATCATAAAGTATAATTCGATATGAACCAGTTTCTTTTCAATATATAAATATAGCGTTTAGTCGAAGAATAAAAGGTAAAGCTGGAAGTTGCATCGTCGATATATCGAAACATCGGTGTTTTTAAAAAATCGGAAACATCTAGATTTTCAAACATAGATGCTCGATGTTTACCCATCACTACTTTGCAGGGAAAGAGCTTGGTAAGCTAAACACGTTTTATTTATTAATTCAATAAATTAACTAAAATAAATTATCAGATTATTATAGAAATCATCCAGAATCTATCTGGATATTTCAAATGAGAAGATTATAGGGGTTAAATCCGCTAAATCCTAAACCCTAAATCCGCTGACTCGGCGACACGTGCATGGTGGTGGAAGTCGTTTACGTTGTAGCGGAGCGTAGCCCGTTGCCCGGTCGCTGAACCAAGTTCTTGCACAAGCTGTTATGCAATATGGTGTAAGACGCTGACCTTGCACTTTTATCATGCAAGTGGTACATGTTTGTTTGTTGTTTGCTTGTAAATCGTGTTAACTCCTCTCTCACTTAGATGAAGGACGTCCTCGGTCTTCTTGAAACAATCGATAATGACTTGAAGATTATGCTACTCTTCGGCGATTCTGATAATATTTTGAGAAGATAGAACAGATAACCAAAAAGGTGATCGCAGCCTTTCTAGATATTATAGGTCTTTTTACCAGGCCCTCTTCTAGTCTGCCAATGTATCGCAAGTTTTCCATATTTATCTTTTGTAGATATGGCAAGCTTAGTATTTCTTGGTGGCCTGTTATGTTATGGAGCGTTGATGCGGCTGGCGCTGGAGCTTTTTTAACGTAGCTCTTAAGATTCCGGAATACGGAGTCGTTCACCTTTACCTCATCGTCAAATGCAATGAGGAATCTTATCGTAATCAATTGCTTATTGATCGTAGCTGTTTCGTCATAGATAATTATGACGCCGTCATCGATGATCGTCAATGGCTCAAGGTGGCTGGGGCGTGTGGTGCAGTGCGCAGTTCCCCCTGAGTGAAGTTGTTGTGCGCATGTTGTGTAGGGCAGTGTTCTACAGAATGTTGTTGTAAGGGCAGCGGTGCAGTCTCCATGATTGGTATGTAGTTTGAATTAGTGTAGTCAGTTATTTTAGCTGTTATCGGTACTATGATCCTTATGTATTGAGAGATAAAAATAAAAAAATAAGAGAAAAATGTAATTACCTTAAATTATCTTTATGGGCCACCCTCCCCTTATTTAGGTCTATGGCCCCCAACGTACAGATTTGACAATTTATTTCCTAGTCTCCTATTTGACTTTGCAAGGACCCTGGCTCCTACATGGAAATCTCTGTTTTGTCTCTTCTGGTTCAACCTCTCCAACTGAATGTTCTGTGCGTTTTGGACCTTTTCCCTGAGTTCCGTGGTCGATAAATAAATTATGTCAATAGGTCGTTTATTCGTGACTGAGTGGATAGTTCTGTTATACAGGGTGCGTTATGAAAGTAATGCGCATGGTTTCATTGTCACGTAACTACCTGTCGTAGCACGCTCGGACCTGTCTGAAAATTTGGGGCGGAGTCTCTCCTTTCCAACGCGCTCGGTCTCAGTTCGCTCTGAGCAATAGAAGTGGTAGGACGTGTCGGTGCGATGGAGCGTTCGCTGGAACAGCGGTACGCCATAAAGTTTTGTGTGCGACTTGGCAAAAATGCATCGGAAACTTATCAAATGCTTCGAGAGGCCTTTAAGGAGGAGTGCATTTCGAGATCTCAGTGTGGAAGGTGGCGCAAGGCCTTCAAGGAGGGTCGAGAGGAGGACACCGACGATCCACGTTCCGGACGTCCAACAACAGCACGAATTGATGAAAACGTTCGCCGTGTGCGAGAAACTTTGAGTTCAGACCGTCGGTTAAGCATCCGGGCAATCGCTGACATCCTAAACTTGTCAACATTTGCGGTACATGGAATAGTGACGGAGGATTTGCAAATGCGAAAGGTCTGTGCGAAGCTTGTGCCGAAGGTGTTGACGGAGGAGCAGAAAAACGTTCGAGTTTTGCGCTGTGAAGAATTGTTGGCCTTGTGCCACCTTCCACACTGAGATATCGAAATGCACTCCTCCTTAAAGGCCTCTCGAAGCATTTGATAAGTTTCCGATGCATTTTTGCCAAGTCGCACACAAAACTTTATGGCGTACCGCTGTTCCAGCGAACGCTCCATCGCACCGTGACACAACAGAAAAAATGACTTCGCTCTACGACACGTCCTACCACTTCTATTGCTCAGAGCGAACTGAGACCGAGCGCGTTGGAAAGGAGGGACTCCGCCCCAAATTTTCAGACAGGTCCGAGCGTGCTACGACAGGTAGTTACGTGACAATGAAACCATGCGCATTACTTTCATAACGCACCCTGTATTCTATGGCTACTTGGAACTTCAACCGTCAATGCTTCTTTCGATTTTCAGATACCGAGTGATCTCTACCTGAGAACTGTGGAATCTCTCCACTTGCCCGTTTGAAGTGCTGTGGAGTGGTGGTCCATTGACAATCTCTGCATCAAATCGGTTACTCAAAAGTGATCTGATTGTTTCCGACTAGATAGATGGCTCGTTATCGCAATATCTTGTTTTCGTTCGTCGGAAGAAATTCATAAGCTGTAAGATTGCGATTTGCACGACTGCTATTGTTCTGGAAGCTATTTGTTGGACAATCGAAAATTTTGAGAACTTGTCCATGAAAGTGAGGAAAAATTGTTTATCAGTTGAGATATGTCAACATGCAATATTTCGCCGGTGTATGAGGGAATAGGTGTCTCACCGAGGACTTGTTTCTGAGGGTGGCGATCGTACTTTGCCCTTTGGCAGGTTCTAAAATTTGCAACGATCTCCTTTGCCAAACGAGTCATTTTGGGGAAAAAATAGTCCCGAAGGATTTGATTCACGTTCTCTTAAGCGGCTCTAAAAAATTCTGAAACAATAATTTCCTTTTGTTCGTTCTTATCTAAGATGTCAGTCACCTTACGATCCGTGTAGCGGAATGTTGTATAAGGAAATGCTTTTATTACTTCGTGCTGAACAGACCATCCGAATAAGTGTTTCTCTATCTGAGAAATATAAGAGGTGTCGAGATTTTTCACCAAACATAATGACCGTTCTAGCTGAAGCAGCTCTGCTTTCCTCTATTTCTCTGATTACGAAAGCAGTTGACCGGTAAATCTATCTTTTTGATAGTGTAGGTGAGTGACAGCTCGCTGTGTATTGTGGAAATATCGGATTGTACGTCTTCCTCTAAAGTGTGGATGTGCTGTCCGGACAGGTAGTTTCAAAGATTTTTTAGAGCCCATACTATGGCAAGGAGTTCCCTTTCGTTTGTCGCAAAATTCAGTTCCCTATCCTTCAAAGTTCTTGATATCATGGTTATTGGTTTCCCGTCCTGCGACAAGACCGCTCCCAAGCAAAAGGACGAAGCATCTGTTGTCAAATCAAATGCCTTCTTATAGTCCGGGTACACTAACATCATATCCTCAGATGCGAGAGCTCTTTTCAGCTTCTCAAACGCGTGATGCTGTCTATCGTTAAATTCAACTGGTATTTTCTTTGATTGTCCTGCGCTCACTTTACCATTCTCGCCTTTTAGGATGCCGCTTATAGGTCTTGCTATAGACGTGAAATCTCTAATAAAACTCCTATAATAACTCGCCAATCCGAGGAACGATCGGTCATTAAAAAGTTGTTCGTAATTTCGAATTGCGTCTATTTTTAAGACCATGTTGTTATGCCTCCGCTTGAGACCACAAAACCTAAGTACTCAACGCTCTCCTTAAAAAAATTTGACTTTTTGCGGGAAACCCCTTATATTAGCTTCATACAATTTATCCAAGACCCAAGCTATGTGTTTAACATGACTATTCATGTTTTCCGAAAATATAATCACGTCATCGCCGTAAACATAGCATGATTTTCCTATTTGCTCCCGGAGCACGTCATCGATAGCTCTTAGCATTCTTCAATTAGAAGGGAAGTCTGCAAAATTCATACTTTCCATTCCCTACCGAGAAAGCCGTCTTCTCCCTGTCATTTTCAGCAAGCAGTATCTGGTGAAAACCAAATTTTAAATCTAAAGTAGTAAAGTATTTAGCCTTGCCCAAATTTGATAGAATGAAAACAATGTTAGGAATATTGTATTTGTCGTCGATCGTCTTTAAATTGAGTTTTCTAAAGTCTATTACTAAACGTTTTTTTGTATTTCCCTGCTCGTCAGACTCTTTTTTGTCTACAACCCAAATTGGGTTGTTATAGAGTGATCTTAATGGTCGGATAATACCGTCTTGGATACGCCCATTGGATATGAGTACATTTTGGAATATATGGGGTCTTCGTTCACTGTCAGGGATATTACCCTACCCGAATGGTACCCATTATATTGGTGTTGTACGGCAGTGCTTCATTTGGTTTTGCAAAGACATCCATTCGATCTTCCAACATGAATTGAAATTTTTTTTTAATTTCTTGGGGCACTTCCACCTCTTCAGCCTTTGTAAAATTTACGTTTGAGCATTTCAGAATTCGAACACTTGTAGACGGTATGTGCCGCTTTCCTCCAAGAGACGTATGTCTCATTTTTACCTTCGAAGTCTGGCAGGGACTTAATGATATCTAAAGTTTCGTTACACACTACACCGTGCCTAATTTCGGCATCATTATATGTCTCCACCTCAGGTGTTGCAATATTTATGTTACCAAAAGTTTTCTTAATTTCTTGCACTTTTTTATTAAAACTTTCATCCTGTGAGGCGAGTGCACTTGACACTGCACCTTCTATGAGAGCCTTCAGCTGCTCACTGGTCATTGCCATTTTTGGAAAATTTTTGGGAGCGCACTAATTCTCTGAATTATCTGAGCTTCTAAGTTTTTTGAAATGGTCTAACAAACTTTCTAGCTCTTTATCACTATCACCCATTTGAATATTCAGCACAAAGAACGAAAACCTATTGTTCCGTTTTATTTTCTTATATTTTCCGTTTGTTCCCTTTTTTTTTAAATAAAACGTTTTGAAAAGAATAACAACTATATTTCTTTGCTAGATAAGAAAAAATTTTTTTTGTATTTTTTTTTTTTCTAGTGGCGATATATGTATGCTTGGCAAATACACAATTTTCGGATCTTCTTTATTTTTAACAATTTTATATTTGAACTTTGAAAAATTTCTTTAAAAAATGTTGGTAAAGTTTTTTTTTAAATAGTCGAAAAAAAATGACACTCTACTTACATGTTCTCCCTTTTTTTTGATAAGAAAAAAAATTGTTCTAATTAGTGTATTGCTGCTGCCGTCTGCTGGTTGGTCTTCCATGTCACTGCCGTCGGCAATTTTTATAATTTGCCTGGTTGGTCTTCTTAGAGTTTTTCTTTATTTGTATTTTTTCGACATTAATCAATTTTTTATTTTAGTGTCTCGAGGGTCTTACGAGATTTTTGTAAAAAAATGTTTTCACGTATCGAGGGTACGATTGCGTGTTTTCATAATTGCGGGTCAAAGTTCTACCGCGTTGAGTGCTAATTATCCAGAATCGATCTGGATATTTCAAATGAGAAGATTATAGGATTTATTATGTGAGGCGACGACCGTCGCGATTTATTCCCAAAATTCACCTAAAACTACAAAAGTTCGTATAACTAAAGCTAGCCCTATGCCTTAAATCCGCTGACTCGGCGACTCGTGCATTTTGCTGGAAGTCGTTGACGTTGTAGCGGAGCGTAGCCCGCTGTCCGGTCGCTGAACCAAGTTCTTGCACAAGCTGTTATGCAATATTGCACTTTTATCATGCAAGTGATACATGATCAGTTTGGCCGTTTGTTTTTTGCTGATCAATCGTGTTAACTTAGATTGTGATTAGTATTGGTGTTGGGGGCTTGAAAGAGCAGAATAGCAATGATAATTAGAATAACTAGTTAAAATCATATGGTTTATAATGTAATTTTGTTGCAATATAGTTGCCTTGTAAGAAGAAGAAAGCGATGTAAGGTAAGGTCCCAAATAAGCGATAAAATATTGGCAATCAACTGTTTGGAATTATTTTGACAAATCGGCTTATGGAAAGACAGCCAAATGTATTAAATGTGGCAAAACATACCAAACAAGTGGGAATACGACTAAATTGTCTTTCCACTTAAAGAGGATGCATCTTAATTTAACAGTCCGTGAATTTTTGAAAAGGTCACTGATATGGTCACAGATAACGCCAAAAATGTGATAGGAGCATTTTGGATTCTGCAAATAAGACATACATATCTTTGCTTTGCGCATTCAATTAATTTGACAGTCTAGGACTGTTTGGCATCATAAAACATTAAAGCCATTCTTAAAAAGTGAAGGCGCATTGTTTCGTTTTTCAAAAGTAGTACAATTGCGTATGCCAAATTCTGAGAGGCTCAAGATTGCGAATGTCCTTATAGTTTGAAACAAGAGTGTCCAACCAGCCTATTTTTAATTTTAAGCATCGTAATCATCTATTAATTCGCTTTGTAAAATAGGTTGGCACATATCTCCCTTCCGCTTTTTTGCTCTTTATTCAAAGCTTTATAAAAAGTGTTACAGTGATCGGATTTAGTTCAAATATGCGCCGTCTTGTTCGATAATCTGTTTCCATCTAGACGGCAACTTCATAATACCTCCCTCGTAGAAGCCCCCCTCCTTATTTGCGAAGAACTCGGACAGCCACTTTTAACAAGCCTCTTTTGAGTTCAACTTTACACCACCAAGGGCATTCGCCATGGACAGGAACAGGTGGTAATCACTTGGCGCTATGTCCGGGCTATATGGTGGATGCGATAAAACCTCCCATCCGAGCTCCCGTAGCTTCTGACGAGTCATCAACGAAGTGTGTTGTCTGGCGTTGTCCTGGTGGAACACTACACCCTTCCGGTTGGCCAATTCTGGACGCTTCTGGTCGATCGCCTGCTTCAATCGGTCCAGTTGTTCGCAGTAGATGGTAGAATTAAGCATCTGGCCATATGGGAGCAGCTCATAGTGGATGATTTCCTTCCAATCCCACCAAACACACAGCAAAACCTTCCTGGCCGTCAATCCCGGATTGACCTCTGTTTGGGACGATTCACCGGCCTTCGACCACGACCGTTTTCGCTTGATATTGTCGTATGTGATCCATTTTTCGTCGCCAGTCACCATCCGCTTCAAGAATGGGTCGAGTTCGTTCCGTTTCAGCAGCATATCGCAGGCGTTGATTCGGTCCAGAAGGTTTTTTTGCGTCAAATCATGCGGCACCCAAACATCAAGCTTTTTTTTGTATCCAGCCTTCTGCAGATGGTTTAAAATGGTTTGGTGACTAACTTCCATCTCCTGGGCGATGTCACGAGATGCCACATGCCGGTCTAACTCGATGTATTTCATGATTTGATCGGTATTTGTCGTCACAGGTCTTCCGCCGGCTGGCTTATCCATGGTGTCGTTTTCACCGGCTCTGAATCGTCGAAACCATTCCTCCGCGGTTCGAAGTGATAGAGTACCATCCCCCAAAACACCATTAATCTCACGGAACGTTTCTCTAGCGGATTTGCCTTTAACGAAGGAAAACTTTAAAATAGCGCGAATTTCGGCGTTAGTGAACTCCATGTTTACACGTCTATAACTGTTGAACGCAATATCCAAACTAATCATGCATAGCGTCGTTTTGTAGGTTATGTCAAGACCTTTCAAATTATGTATAGTATATGAGCTCTGTAGCGTTTTGTACATAGCCGCGAAATTCAAAAGACAAAAAGGCGGATATATATAATATTATATTAATTAAACCACGTTTATTGCGTTTTATTATTCTTATTCCATTCATCTCTCTGTCTAATTTTTCAGTTAAATATTGGATTTGGGCTATAGTACCATATTCTTCTGCTTGTTTAATTAAATTTGCAAAAGTTTTTTCGGTTTTTGTTAAGTTTACGGACAAATAGTGATATTCATAGTTTATAGGTATATTAATTGATCGTGTTTTAAATATAAGATATCCATTTTTAGCTTGTATTGGGTTCACCTCTAGGCTTTGACCACGGAGGGCACGGACGAAACATATTATAAATGTTATTATGAATAACTGTTTAATCGGACTCCTCTTGATTTTCGGGAGTTGAGCTGGAATTGTATTTACTGTTATTAATTTTCTTTTGTTTTTTAAATTTTGATTTATAATGTTCAACTTTTCTTCCTCTATTTGTTTCTTCGTAATGTTTCTCATCTATTTGTTCTATACGTCCTGTTTTCTTAAATGGGTTAGATGTTTTACTTTTTACCAATGGTGCTTGCTTATATCTGGTATCTACTTCATAGCTATGTCTATCTTTATTCAACTTATCTATTTTTGATTGTTTCTCCTTTTGGGTGTCATATGCAGGTGTTCCTGCATAAATGAAAATATCAGCTGGTATTCTACCAGTTGTATTGTGTTTGGTTTTATGATTATATACATAGAGAATAGTTTCAAATTGTGTTATCTTATTTTCTGGGTCGGACTCACTATTAATGATTCTTAACTTTTCATTGACTGTTTTATGGAATCTTTCAATGTCAGAAATTCCATTTTTACTTGTGATATTTATATTCACATTTTCGGACCTAAGCCATAAGTGTACGCGGAACATATAAAAGCTGAATCTTTATCGGCCTTTATTTCGGACGGTTTTCCCATATCATTGAAAATTTTAAGGAGAGCTATTTTCGCTTCCAGCCAGTCTCTACTGCTGACTTTAATCAAGGCGGCATATTTGGAATAAATGTCAATGCGTGACAGGAATGTTTTATTATTGATTAAATAAAAATCAATAACATATTTTTCTCTGGGATTAAAAGTTTCTGGTGTTAACTCATAGTTTAGTTTAGTATCTCTATGTTCTGTTTTGGATATGTTACATACTTCGCATTCATTAATAATGTTCTGTATTAACTTTTGGTAATCTGGGTAATAATATTTTTCTTTGAAAAGGTTAGTTTGCTTCTCTATTCCTGGGTGTAAAAGTTCTCTGTGGCTTTTTATAATTATTTCTTTAAATTCAGAATATGTTTCAATATATTTTAATTTGATGTTTGATTTCATAACTTTAGTTATGTTATTCAGACCGACAATTTCTATGTAAGCGTTTTGAAATGTAAGATAATCTGTTTCGTTATGAAAGAAAATTACGCTTCTTTTAGTACATAAATATTCTTTAATTAATATAATTATATATATATATATATATATATATATTATATTATATAATTATATATATATATAAATATTCATTAATTAATATAATTATATATATATATATTTTAGATTAGTTTGGCAATTATCTCCCTTTCGCCTTTTTGTCTTTTGAATTTCGCGGCTATGTACAAAGCGCTACAGAGCTCGTATCTGGCAATACTATACATAATTTGAAAGGTCTTGACATAACCTACTTTTAACCTACATATTAGTTTGGATATTGCGTTCAACAGTTATAGACGTGTAAGCATGGAGTTCACTAACGCCGAAATTCGCGCTATTTTAAAGTTTTCCTTCGTTAAAGGCAAATCCGCTAGAGAAACGTTCCGTGAGATTAATGGTGTTTTGGGGGATGGTACTCTATCACTTCGAACCGCGGAGGAATGGTTTCGACGATTCAGAGCCGGTGAAAACGACACCATGGATAAGCCAGCCGGCGGAAGACCTGTGACGACAAATACCGATCAAATCATGGAATACATCGAGTTAGACCGGCATGTGGCATCTCGTGACATCGCCCAGGAGATGGAAGTTAGTCACCAAACCATTTTAAACCATCTGCAGAAGGCTGGATACAAAAAAAAGCTTGATGTTTGGGTGCCGCATGATTTGACGCAAAAAAACCTTCTGGACCGAATAAACGCCTGCGATATGCTGCTGAAACGGAACGAACTCGACCCATTCTTGAAGCGGATGGTGACTGGCGACGAAAAATGGATCACATACGACAATATCAAGCGAAAACGGTCGTGGTCGAAGGCCGGTGAATCGTCCCAAACAGAGGTCAATCCGGGATTGACGGCCAGGAAGGTTTTGCTGTGTGTTTGGTGGGATTGGAAGGAAATCATCCACTATGAGCTGCTCCCATATGGCCAGACGCTTAATTCTACCATCTACTGGTAGAACTGGACCGCTTGAAGCGGGCGATCGACCAGAAGCGTCCAGAATTGGCCAACAGGAAGGGTGTAGTGTTCCACCAGGACAACGCCAGACCACACACTTCGTTGATGACTCGTCATTGATTGAATAAAGAGCAAAAAAGCGGATGGGAGATATTTGCCAACATATTATCTTTTAAAGTGGTATAGATTACCGGTGTAGACGTACCAATAATATTGTTGTTTCTCCGAGATTATATTATCTTCAGTTATTTATTTAATAGTCACGTAAGGTAATATGGACAGGACTATACCTTATTCCTTATTCGAACAATGGAATAAAGGGCTTGTTGGGGTATCGAACTTGTCGATATAAGGTTCTTCAAATTCATTTCAATTCACTGGCTGAGTTGACATTATATGAGAGTTTATTTTAGTATTATAAATTTGTTTCATTTCCCCTTATAATTATTATTTTTTTGTTTTAACCATTTATTACTTTTATTTTGTGTTTGAATTCTTTACAATAGATATTTTTTATTTTTAATTTTTTTTTACTTTTATTTTGTGTTTGTATTCTTTACCAAAATTATGGAGCATTTATTAATCATTTTTAATTTTCTTTGCCCTTGTTTTTTATTTCATTTTCAACAAAACAGATTTCCTTCTTTAAAATTTTAGACTTTGTCTAAGTCGTCTGACCTACTTTTCATTATTCTTTTTGTTAGATACTTGTTGTGGAACAAATAAATTTTAACAATTATATATCCACACAAAATAATGACAATTATTAGTAACAAAATGTTTGTTAAAAATAGATCTAAGTTTCTCGATTCTACTTTATTTATTACATTTCGATTTTATACTTGCTGTCTTATACCATTTATGCATGGTTTTCCCTGATTTTCACTATTATTTTTGTCCGTGTGATTTGATATCAAGATAGAAGAATAAATGTTGAATGAATTTAAAATCAAATCGGTCGCGGCTGCGCTGCCCGCATAAGTTGGAAGCTGCCGGACTGCTTATGTGTAAATATCTATGCTCACTTATACATAAAGTGTGAGCGCGACAGAAGTTGTATATGCATGCATCGCCTGTGTGAATTTGTGAATTTGCTGTCACTTTTTGTGTGTGTCTGTTTCTGGCGGTTTGTGGGCGTAGGAGTGGGCTTGGCAACATTTGGAAATAAACTTGCGCTGAGTCTATGTCTCTGGAAGCTGCATGCCTAGTCTGAACATTCTAGCTTTTGTGAGATCGAGGCGTTCATAAGGACAGACAACAGACTCGGCTATTGATCCTGATCAATAATATATATACTTTATATGTTTGGAAACGTTTCCTTCTGCCTGTTTCTCACTTTTCAACGAATCTAGTATACCCTTTTACTCTTCGAGTAACGGGTATAGGAAGATAGAATGTTAAAGTCGAGGCCTACAGAGGTGTTGGCGTGGCACAACGTTTTTTTTTTTTTATAGAAATTTACAAGATATATAAAAAAATGAAAAAATAATACAATACTTTTTAAAAGTGTGGCCGTGACTGTTTTGTGCGGTTTGTGGGCGACAGAGTGGGCGTGGCAAAAAGTTTTTTTGCAAATCTATAGAAACTTAGAAGATATATAAAAGAAATGAAAAACTATCACAACTTTTTTCAAACGTGTTGACGTGCGCGTGGCAAAAAGTATTTGCCAAACTTATAGAAATTTACATGATATATAAAAAATTAAAAAATTCACATTTTTCAAAAGTGTGGGAATGGCCGTCTTATGCGGTTTGTGGGCGTTAGATTGGGCGTGGCAATATTTGCGTGGCGTCAATATCTATGGAAGCTGCATGCTTAATCTCAACATTCTAGCTTTGTAGTTCTTGGGATCAAGGCGTTCATTCGGACAGACGGACATGGCCAGTTCGCCTCGGCTATTGCCCTAATCAAGAATATATATGGTCGGAAACGTTTCCTTTTGCCTGCAGCAATGAATTTCATGTCGTATCTTATAATTTACCTATACCAGGAGATGGTATGATTGGTTTGGTCTTCATTAATAAATACAATTGTATTTCAGAATTCTACGACTGAGAAGATTGGTCCCATATCTTCAGGAGCATAAACATGCCTATAATCTAATTTAATCTAATCTAATGTAAAAGCTGAAATAAGAGTAGCATACAATATTATAGACACCCAGAACGCTTTATAAACAGTGGAAATAATAGTTTGGCAAATATCTCCCTTCCGCTTTTTTGCTCTTTATTCAATGCTTTATAAAAAGTGTTACAGTGATCGGATTTAGTTCAAATATGCGCCGTTTTGTTCGATAATCTGTTTCCATCTAGACGGAAACTTCATAATACCTCCCTCGTAGAAGCCCCCCTCCTTATTTGCGAAGAACTCGGACAGCCACTTTTCACAAGCCTCTTTTGAGTTTAACTTTACACCACCAAGGGCATTCGCCATGGACAGGAACAGGTGGTAATCACTTGGCGCTATGTCCGGGCTATATGGTGGATGCGATAAAACCTCCCATCCGAGCTCCCGTAGCTTCTGACGAGTCATCAACGAAGTGTGTTGTCTGGCGTTGTCCTGGTGGAACACTACACCCTTCCGGTTGGCCAATTCTGGACGCTTCTGGTCGATCGCCTGCTTCAATCGGTCCAGTTGTTCGCAGTAGATGGTAGAATTAAGCATCTGGCCATATGGGAGCAGCTCATAGTGGATGATTTCCTTCCAATCCCACCAAACACACAGCAAAACCTTCCTGGCCGTCAATCCCGGATTGACCTCTGTTTGGGACGATTCACCGGCCTTCGACCACGACCGTTTTCGCTTGATATTGTCGTATGTGATCCATTTTTCGTCGCCAGTCACCATCCGCTTCAAGAATGGGTCGAGTTCGTTCCGTTTCAGCAGCATATCGCAGGCGTTGATTCGGTCCAGAAGGTTTTTTTGCGTCAAATCATGCGGCACCCAAACATCAAGCTTTTTTTTGTATCCAGCCTTCTGCAGATGGTTTAAAATGGTTTGGTGACTAACTTCCATCTCCTGGGCGATGTCACGAGATGCCACATGCCGGTCTAACTCGATGTATTTCATGATTTGATCGGTATTTGTCGTCACAGGTCTTCCGCCGGCTGGCTTATCCATGGTGTCGTTTTCACCGGCTCTGAATCGTCGAAACCATTCCTCCGCGGTTCGAAGTGATAGAGTACCATCCCCCAAAACACCATTAATCTCACGGAACGTTTCTCTAGCGGATTTGCCTTTAACGAAGGAAAACTTTAAAATAGCGCGAATTTCGGCGTTAGTGAACTCCATGCTTACACGTCTATAACTGTTGAACGCAATATCCAAACTAATATGTAGGTTAAAAGTAGGTTATGTCAAGACCTTTCAAATTATGTATAGTATTGCCAGATACGAGCTCTGTAGCGCTTTGTACATAGCCGCGAAATTCAAAAGTCAAAAAGGCGGACTTTTTGACCACCTTATAAATGACGGACTTAAACGAAGAAAATAATAATCCTAGCGAAAATTATCTTTAATTTCCCCTTTATTAAGACACTTGTCCCAATGTCTGCTTCATTTTTCTTCTTTGTAGTGTGGATTAAGTTTATTTCCGAGTCGTTTTTTTTTTTTGCTTTACAAAGACAGTGTCCCCGACCTGGAAAGTTCTGTCACATCTTGATTTATTATGACTCAGTTAACTTATATAGTGACGTATTAACGCCACCCCAACCGGTCAATTCCATACTTCCCTAACCATAAACAATTAGGCACTTAATTCATTTCCATGCTGCATGCCATTTGCGCAGTATTCGTTCTTATAAATAAGTCTTTAGCACTAACAGCACCTTGCCATTCTTCTAAACAAATCGTAAAATCGCTCTGAAGCTCTTCTTAACTTTACCATCCAAAAGCAATGCTCTCCCGAAATACACCAACATATTCATAAAGCACTGAGACTTCTCCTCAATTTCTCTTGCATTTGATTAAGCTGAACAATAAAGAAGGAAAATCAAACTCGATTTCTTTTATTTACAAAAATTCAATTTCAGCGTTGGTCTTTGTCCATATAGACAGTCCACTAAATAGACTCAAAAGTAAATAAACGTAACTATATATATATCAAGTTGATAACCTTTACAAAAATCGTTTGCTTTTCAAGTGTATCCCTGTATAACAATATTAATAAATAATAATTAAATATAAGTAAAAATAATTAGTATACTTACATTTTTATTCACTATGAATTTAAATAAATTATATTTCGATTAAAAAATACGCAAAAATAAAATGAAATCAATAAATCATTAATTCAATTTTCATAATGTGCGGAAAAATTAAACGAAATTCAAAGAAACTTACTATTCGGTATCGCGGGCTAGTCTTATGACATTAAAACTGTATGCAGTTTGAAACAATGTTATTGGGTTTTATTTATTTCATTTTAATGTTGCTTTCAACTTCTTTTCCATCTGCATACACACAGTTCTTATTTTTCTTTCAGTTACCTCACATTAATTAATAAATAAATAATTAATTAATAAATAAATTAATTGAATTGGTATATATTGATTGATAAGAATAAATAAAAATTGTAATAGATAGCCTGCATTAGTTTCTCCACGTCCTAATGATATTTTACATGTGTGAGGATGTACTACTTAGGTAAATTTGTGTGTGTTGTTTTTCTATGTAGTTTTGTTTCATTTTTAAATTCGTTTCCATTCATAAAATTTCCATCTTTGATTTTTAATTTGTACTTCACATAACGATTTCACTTTTTTTTTATTTCAATATTTAATTACAATAATAATTTTTTGACAAACGAAAGAGAGCAGCCCATAATTTATAAGCAACAAGAGAGAATGCTATAATTGAGTTCCCCAACTATCAGATAACCGTTACTCATCTAGTGGAAGTGTGATCGAGAAATTTAAACATTTTCTGGCATATCGGTATAAATTGGGTAAAAAAATAATAAAATAAAAAAAAACTTTAAAATGTTGACGTGGCAACATTTGGAAACAAACTTGCGCTGCGTCTATGTCTCTGAAAGCTGCATGCTTAATCTCAACATTTTATCTTTTGTAGTTCCTGAGATCGAGGCTTACGCCCACACTTTTGAAAAATGTTTGGATATTTTTTAATTTTTTTGTTTGTCTTGTAAATATCTATCGATTTGCCAAAAATCGGTTTGCCACGCCCACTCAACCGCCCACAAACCGCCCAAAATTGTCACGCCCACTCTTTTGACCACATTTTACATTTTTTTACATCTTTTAATTTTTTTTTTTGCAATTTTAATTATATATTCTATATTCCTATATTCCAGAAAATTATGAAATTTCTCGTTTGCACTTTCACCAGCTGGGTAACGGGAACCTGATAGTCGAGGAACTCGACTATAGCATTCTATCTTATTTTGTTCTGAGTTTGTGTATTAATGACCACCTGCCTATTATTTGACTCCATCAATCGAGACTCGGACATTTTTAATATTTTAAAATCGGAGGCATCACCGTCCGTGATAGGAATATACTGGGAGTGCGAGTAGTCTGTCACTCTAGCGTTAACTATAGCTAACGTAATCAGTGCGTCTAATAAGTATACGTGTGTTTAAGTATGGGGTGCATACAGCTGTATACATGGGTAGAAAAGTTCGGGAGATGTAGAAGTGAGGGGCTTTTTATCTGAGGTTGTCCTTATGGACCACCCTCTCTCTAATAAGAACAGATGTTCCCATGTTTGCTTCTACACGCTCTTCTGTATAGAGAGCGGTTAGTTTATTCCCTAAACTTCTGTTGTTTTTGAGATATACCTTTTCTCCTACCTCAAAAATTCGATTTTGTTTAGTAGGGTTGCACCTATCTAGATTAGCCTGTTGCGCTTTTTCGATGCTGTTTCTAATTGCCAGTCTCTGAGCGCGTTGGCTGAGTGTAAGGTATATTTGGGTTGTAAATTTGTGACTGAGTGTAATGTCTTATTATACTCTACCGTGGCTCTCTCGACGGTGTCGCCAAACTTTTTGTCAATTTTAATGCACCTAGCTATTTCCGTTAGGGTGCTGTGGAATCGCTCCACTCCGTTGGAGCTACTGTGTAAAGGGGTGCATTAACGATATTGGATTTTCAATAAGGAAGTTACGGTCTTCGAATTGAAGGATGCCTCATTATCGCAGTATATTGTTTTGGTATTTGGAAAAAAATTGACCAATTGTTGTATGGGGCTGCATACGTCAACTAAGTTAATGGCTGTACCACGGCGAACTCCACACAGGTTAAAAATAATTTCTTATCCGTGGAGTAGATGTCTATATGCAGCATTTCCCCCGCATATGAGGGTATTGGTGTGACCCAATTCCTGCTCCTTGGGGTGCCTGTTGTACTTAGCCTTGGCGCATGTCTTGCAGTTTATAACTACTTCGTTGGCGAGTTTAGACATATTTGAAAAATAGTAATACTGGAGGACTTGTTTAACATTTTCCTAGGCAGCCCTGTGGGCGCGGCTGTGCTCGCACGTAATAATTTCTCTCTGTTCATTAGCATCAGGAACTTTTTGCAATGCCAAAATTTTGTTGGTGGGAATTCCGTCACTGTTTATTAACAGTGCCATTCTCTTCCTTAAATATTGAGGTAAGTAGTCTAGCTATGGAAGCGAAGTCTTCAACAAAACTTCTGTAATAACTGGCCAGTCCAAGAAAGGATCTGAGGCTGTAAAAACTGTTTGGTTCGGTATACTCTTGAATGGTTTTTACCTTTTCCAGGTCTGTTTTGGCTCCGTTTGATGTAACAATAAAACCCAAAAAACAACACTTTCTTTGAAGAATTTGGGTTTTTTCAGGTGCCACTCTCACGTTGGCTTGGCACAGACATTAAATACCGTGTCAATGTGTATGACGTGGTCATCAGCATTTTCGGAGAAAATTATTACGTCGTCTACATAGACGTAACAAATTTGCCCGATTTGTTCGCGTAACACTTTGGAAGATGCTTCCTGCATTCTTTAGTCCAAGGGGTGGACAGCAGAATTCGTACTTTCCTCCGTTTATGGAGAAAGCAGTTTTAAATTTGAAGTCTAGAGTAGTAGTACAAAATATTGTCTCTCCTAAGTTCGCTAAAATCATAGGAATACTTGGCATAGGGTACCGATCGGCGATGGTTCGTTCATTCAGTTTCCTATGTTTTTTTTGAGTGAGTTTTGGTGAGTTTTGTTGTAGCGGACGGACGGTCAGTAGTTGTGCCATATTTATGTGTATCCTATGGGTATAAGAGGTTGTTGAAGGGATTATTTTATTTTGCGTCTAATTTTTGACGTGTTTTTTGGGGACGTGTTGTTATTAATGTTGGTCCATTGTCCCGGAGGACTTTGTGTATTGAAAATCGTGGTGTGAGTTTATTCGGTATGGTTTCGTTTGTATTGACAGTGTCTGGAGTTTTCTTATTTTCGTTAAGTTTGGATAGTCTTAGATTTATCGTATTTTCCAGTAGTTCTTGTATTTCCGGATATATTTTTAGTCGAAAGTTGTTTAAGTCTCGTAGGTATTCATGTTCGATGTTGAATTTGATTGTTTTTGCAAATACATATGTGTGTGCGTCCGGTGAACAGTTCAAATGGCGTGTGCTTAGTACTTGAATGGATGGCATGGTTATAGGTCAGTAGGGTTTCTGCCATAAGTTCGTTATGTTGGCAAGGTTATTTGTGTTTTCTTTTGGTGTCGGTTAGTATTCTATATATTTCGGTGAGTGTTGAGTGTAGTCGTTCTACGGGGGAGTTACTGCTTGATTGTTGAAAGGAGGTCGTGTATGTCGTATTGTTCGCAGAAATCTTTGACTATGGATCCTGAGAATTCTGCTCCTTGATCGTACACGAGTTTTTAAGGAATGCCGAATAGGCTGGTGAAGTTTTTTAAAGAGTTTAGGCAATTATTCTTATGCAATTTCTATTTGTCATGCAAACTTTGAGAATTTGTCAATAAGAGTGAGGTTGTCACAGTTGTTGATAGTATATATGTCCATGTGTGCTATATCCATTGGGATGGATGGGGTTTCTGGTGTTATAAACGGTGGTTTTTATGGGTGTCTGTCATATTTAAGTGTGAGGCATACTGGGCAACTTTTTAAGATCTGGGCTATTTTGTTTCTCATAAGTAGGAAATATATTGTTCTTTTTAGGTGTAGGAAGGTTTCGTCTACACCGCGGTGGCTATTTTTCTGGTGGTATTCAGTGATAGTTTGTTCTTGTTCGGTTGGGTCGTTTATGTCGATTAGTAAGTCTAGGCATCTTAGTAATTTAAAATTCTTATGGTGAGTAAAATACTTGTTGTATGTTTCTTGTTGTGTGTATCGCTGTTGTTTTGTTTGGCTTAAAAATTATTTTAAGAATTTTTAGTATGTTATCCTCGGTTAGGTCTGGTTATTTTTTGTTTTTAAAGGGTGTTATTGTGGTATAAGAGGGTGGCGTTTCTTTAGTTATGATTGCTTGTATATTAAAGTCATTTAGTGGGTTTTCTGATGTTAGGATGCTGTATGTAGGGTTCTCTTGGGTTGCGTCATTAATGGAGACGTCTGCCTGGTTTTTTATTCTACTAAGGGTATCGGCAACCACGTTTTGTGAGCCTTTTTTGTAAATGAATTCATACTGATATTCTAAAAGTTGGAGTTTCCATCGTGCTACTTTGTCGTTTGTTGAGAGTGGCTCGGTATTCCAGGATAGTGGTTTATGGTCAGAGATTAGTGTGCATTTCTTTCCGAAAAGGTATGGCCTGTAGTGTTTAATAGCCCAATGGACAGCAAGCATTTATTTTTCGTTGGCGGAATAGCGAGTTTCCTCGTCGGAAAATGTACGGCTAGCGTAAGAGATTGGTTTATCGTTATTTGGCTTGCCTTGGGATTGCTTGCGTCGGTTGTGAGTATAAATGGTTCATTGAAGTTTGGGTAAATTAGAATTGGGTCGTTGCAAAGTAAGATTTTGCACGCTATTGTTTTCGACAGGTTTTTTTCCTTTAAGTTGTAGGGTAAGTGGTTTTGTTAATCGGGCAAAATCTTTTATGAATTTTCGGTAGTAGCCGAGTATACCGAGGAATGATTTTATTTGTCTCCTATTTGTTGGAAGAGGGAAGTTTTTAATTGCTATTATTTTGTCTGGATTGGGCTTTACTCCGCCTTCTGTGATGATACATATGTCCGAGGAAATTTACTTCCGTACGAAGGAAGTTTGATTTTGCTATTTGTATTTTAAAATTTGATGGTGCGTTTTTAGGCTGATGGGCATACGCACAAACTCAAAGTGTCCGCCTTCGACCGTGAATGCTGTTTTGGGTACGTCTGTTCTGTTCATCTCAATCTGATGGAAACCGCTTTACTAAGTCCAGCGTTGAGAAGTAGCTTGCTTTGTCTAGTTGGTCTAGGATGTCGTTAATGCTCGGGATTGGGTATTTGTCGGAGATAGTTTTTTCGTTAAGTTTTCTATAGTCGATATCTAGCCTCCATTTCTTGATAGTGGAATCAGATTTTTTTGGCACAAAGCGCTCCATGAAGTATAGCTAGTTCTTATGATAACTTGTTTAAGCATGGAGGTTATTTGGCTTTTAACTTCTTCTTTAAGTGAGAATGGGTAGCGGTAAGTTTTGGCGCAGACTGGTAAGTCATCTGTTGTTCGGACATGGTGTTTTATTTTGTTCGTGAAATTGAGTTTTTGATCTTCTGTGTAAAATAAGTCAATGTAGTTTGCGCATAGTTTGCGTAGGGCCTGTTTTTCTTCTAAATTAAGGTGTTCGGTCTGTATTTTTGACAAGCATTCTGTGTTTTGATCGACGTAATGGTCGTTTGGGGTTAGGTTGTATATTTCAACGAATTTCTAATTGTAGGTTTTGGTCTTCACAGGATTTATTATTTACTTCTATTTTACTGAAGCCATTGTTTGAATTATATATTCCCTCTGATATCGTTAAGTGATTAGTGTGGGTAGTAGAAGTTACCGTTTTTATTACTGACTGGGAGGTCTACGATAATTTTTGAGTAAACTGGTATAGAGTATGTTTCTGATGCTGGGTTGTCTTGTATAAAGATTGTTATATTTGAATTTTGGGTTTGTAGCGTGAAATTTTATAGGTTTATTTTAGCTTTAAGTTCTGTTAATATGTTTATTCCCAGTAGTCCTTTGATTTGTGGGTGAATGTGATTGTTGGTTGGAGTCGGTTGTTTAAACGGGTTGTGTTTGTTCTGTTGGTAGTTTTTTTTAATTTAGTTTTGTTGCTTGTTGTTTTGGGTATTGTTGTTTTTTTTTGTTGTTACGAGCGTATGGTTTTGTTTGGATTTTTTTGTCTGAAAGTAGAAGTCTTGTTCTCTTCTACAAAGTTCGTAAGCTTTTTCTATTGTGTCTGGTCCCCTGAGTCGGATAACTGTTTTGAGGGGATCCCTGAGGTTGATTAGGAATGTGTTTAGGCAAATTTCCCCGTATAGTTTGTTTTTAGTCTCAAGGATTAGTGGTTCCCTAATTTCTGCCTCTTTGTGTTGGTCTGTTAGTTGTCTTCTAATTCGTGAGATGCCGTAGAAGAGTTGGCCTATTGACATATTGTCAGAGAATTGCTGAAGGTCGCGGAGTAGCATGGCCTCCGTTTTTTTGCTCGAATATAGGTTTGTCAAGGTGTTTTTGATATCGTCCCAGATAAGCCCTGTCGGTCAGATTGAGTGCGTCAGATGTGCCCTACCAATGATCTTGTTCCTGATGGTTCTCAAAAGGAGGAGGCCATAGGGAGTCTGGTCGGTGCCCCTAATGAGCATTATGACCTCTTCGACACTAGTAATGAAATTCTGAATTTCATTGGATTTCAGTGGATCTTGAAGCGTTGCCCGAGTCCATTGTGGTAATTTGATCGTTACGTTGTTCTCTGATTTCTGGTAAGGAGAGGGTTCTTAAGTCTGATCTTGACCTGGTGACTCTAAATCCTATTTTCCTGTTCATCTATTTTCTGTTAGCTGCAAATGTCTTTTCCTTTTCTTAGTTATTATTATACTTAAGTTTACTCATTAATTGTTTTAACTTATAACCACGATCATCCCTCCAGCCGGGGAGTCAAAATTGCGGTTAGGTCTACACTCACGTCAGAGGAGGTAATTTTTGATGAGTCCCGTAACGTCATTTTATATCTGGCTTTAATTGGTCCGATCTTTACTCCTCCAATGCCGGATGCCATATATGTTTTTATACCGCATTCAAATCATTTTTTAACTCTTGGATTCCTATGTAATATACTTCTATCTCCAACAAACATCCTTGGTCTAATAAGGAGTTGACACACCTATGAAATGTAAAGTCCAGACCTTATTAAAATTTTAAAGATACCGGTTATAGGTCTGTATTTTCTAACTATTGTGCTCGGTTTCATTTTACCATGTTTAATGCTCAGTGTGTGTTACAACAACTATTTAAACCGTTGTAAGTTCCAGTTCGAATAGGATCCGAAAAAGTTTTATAACTTCGTTACCACTAAGCGAAGAACGAACCGTTCCTCGTTATTTTTTGAAAATACTACTGTAACATCGGTTCAGACAAAATGTAACAACATATTCTACCTCACCTCATTCCAAACAAGATCGAATTTAATATTTTGTCCCACTCTAAATGAAAACTCACTGATTCACGATCTTCGGCGTGTTAAGACTGTCTATTCGGGTCCCGACGGAAATCCTGGCTGTGTGCTTAGGTTTTGTGCGGAAGCCTTGTACAAGACCTTTCTGAAACTGTTTACCTTATCTCTGGAATCTTCACAATTCCCGAATATATGGAAGGAGTCCTTTGTGATCCCTCTTTCCTTAAAAAGTAACAAATTGGATGCAAGCAATCACAGATAAATCTCTAAGTTGTCGGCCATCCCTATGCTTTTGGAACATGTTTTGGAACTAATCATTTGCAGCACCTTTGTAGGTCAATTATATAGTGCTTCAGGGCTTCAAAAATAATCTTCAAACAGATGTCATCTACACTGACCTTAGTAAACCATTTGACTCTGTTGATAATTCACTCTTGGTCAAAAAACTTTATTTATTAGGTTTACCTGTTGATCTTTTAAATTGGATTTTAAGTAATTTTAATGGCTTCTTTTTTAAAATTCACTTTCTTGTATTCTTCGAGTCACATCCAGCGTCCTTTGGTAACGGTAACGTTACGGCCTTTCTTTGGTAATAAAACAATCGCGTTGTTAAAGTATGCCTGCAATATAAGGACATTTCTTGCCATTCGGACCTAAAATCCGATCTAGATAGCTTTCAAATATAATGCCGTGATAACGTACTAAACTTAAAGGGCTTCAAGTGTAAAGTTATGAACTTTTAAGTTCAACCCAGTCAACCCAGGACACGCGACTTACACCATTACTGGGTGCTCTTTGGACAGAATAACACGTGTTAATGATCTTGGTCTTCTTTTAGAGCATTAACTAAAATTTTCAAACTAAATTTCGTCTATTGTAAATAAGGCCAGGGGTGTGCTTGGTTTTATAAAAAGGTGCTCAAAGGAATTTAATGATCCTACATGACCGAAATCTTATTCATTTCGCTAGTCCGTCCGATTCTTGCGTAAGAATCACCCGTTTGGAGTCCACAATACGTATTTCACTCGGACCGCATTAAATCGGTACAAAAAAATTTTAAAAGCTTGCTTTATGGCGCCCAAATTGACATGCAACCCTTATACAGGGTGCGTTATGAAAGTAATGCGCATGGTTTCATTGTCACGTAACTACCTGTCGTACCACGCTCGGACCTGTCTGAAAATTTGGGGCGGAGTCTCTCCTTTCCAACGCGCTCGGTCTCAGTTCGCTCTGAGCAATAGAAGTGGTAGGACGTGTCGGTGCGATGGAGCGTTCGCTGGAACAGCGGTACGCCATAAAGTTTTGTGTGCGACTTGGCAAAAATGCATCGGAAACTTATCAAATGCTTCGAGAGGCCTTTAAGGAGGAGTGCATTTCGAGATCTCAGTGTGGAAGGTGGCACAAGGCCTTCAAGGAGGGTCGAGAGGAGGTCACCGACGATCCACGTTCCGGACGTCCGACAACAGCACGAATTGATGAAAACGTTCGCCGTGTGCGAGAAACTTTGAGTTCAGACCGTCGGTTAAGCATCCGGGCAATCGCTGACATCCTAAACTTGTCAACATTTGCGGTACATGGAATAGTGACGGAGGATTTGCAAATGCGAAAGGTCTGTGCGAAGCTTGTGCCGAAGGTGTTGACGGAGGAGCTCGCGTAACAAGGTTCCTGAAAGGCATTTCTGTCGAGGAGTTTCAGGGTGCTTTCCAGGCGTGGCATACACGTCTCCGCAAGTGTATTGACGCAGGAGGGGACTATTTTGAAGAATTTTAATAATTTGTACTGATTGGATCAACAAATATATTTTTCTTAGAAAATGCTTTCATAACGCACCCTGTATAAGTACATTTCTTGCCATTCGGACTTACAATCCGAACTAGATAGCTTTCAAATATGGTGCCGTGATAACGTACTAAACTTAAATGGCTCAAATTGTAAGTTATGACGCTTTCCCGTGTCAACCCAAGTCACGCGACTTACACTCTAAGTGGGTGTAAGTGGGTCCACTCTTTGAACAAAATAACACATGTTAATGATATTGGTGCTCTTCTAGACCCCAAACTAAACTTTTCAGACTATATTTCGTCTATTGTAAATTAATGCAGGGTTATGCTTGTTTTCATAAAAAGGTGTTCAAAGGAATTTAATGATCCTTACATGACCAAAGCCTTATTCATTTTGCTAGTACGTCCGATTCTTGAGTATGGATCACCCGTTTGGAGTCCGAAATACAGAGTTCACTCGGACCCCATTGAATTGGTGCAAAAAACAAACCCACAAACTTTTGGAGAATATTCCGGAAAATGTTGAAGTTTCTTGTTCGCACTTCCACTAGCTGAGTTTCTGATAGTCGTTGAGATCCGCAAAGGTTTTATTCCTCTTCTCAAGCATCTTTAAAAAATGCGTCTAACTAAAGTCGGACCGTCCAAGCAATCTACAATTGACATCGGAGTAGGTGTGAAAGATGATTTGCTCTTCTTTGGTGTCCATTTGAGCTGAACGGAAGCTGGCAAAGCAATGCCCCACCCTGTTTTAGCAGGTCCATGCCAACGGTTGCGTCAGAGGAAGTCGAGTTCGGAAACATATGGAAGGTTGCCCTCAAGTTAAAAATAGATACGAAACATTTTTTCGTGATTGTAGTCAAATCGAATCGCCATGAATCGAATTGCTTGCAAATGAAGGCCCAACCTGGCGGATGGCTTTCAACCCCATAAATGGTCGGATGAAATTTTTGGCCGCACCCGTGTCAATCAGGAGTCTTATGTCGATCCCCTCTACTTTTCGGCTTAAGACGGATAGCAGGGATTTTCCGCTACAAAATTAATGGTGTCAGAGTCGTATTCTAAAACACCTTCGTCGTTGACCTTTTCCGCTGCACTGGAGACTGCGGCGGCATATGCCATGTCAACACTGTCCGCGCCCTGAGCAATGTTGTTGACTCTTTGCCTATTGAGAGCTTAGAATAGCGCTGACAGCTTTGCCCAGAATAGCATGACTCTAAGGATGCGCTGAAGTCCTGAGATGAAAACGCGCAATGAGTCATCTTTGAATTTGTTGCAAAAGACCTTTGCTGCTAACGCTTCGTACGACATTGTCACCTTCATAGTACTGTAGGAGCGTGAGGCTGCCTTGCCTGAGAGTGCCTAGCTCCTGCTCGATAACGTGTATCGGTCGTTTGTACCTGTGTGTAATCGAGCCGATTTATGATCGCATCGAAATTCAAGACAGTTTCGAACGAGGATAGCACGGCATCGGCAAGTCCTCTGATTTTGCTTAGACCGCCTGATAATGGCGTGAGCTATTATGGTAGATCTATTCAATTTAAATTCTATTTAATTTGGGGGGCTTGCACCTGGGTGTTTGAAATTTGTACAGTCGCCCCCTGGCTGGTCAGTTCTCAAATAGTCTGGAGTAATTCATTTTTCGTACGTAGGCTTTCTTGCAGCGCATGTGCAATGGCAGCCTGTATGACCGATTTTATTTGCTCTGCGTTGAATGACATTTTTATTGCTGGCTTTTCGGTTGTGAACTCTGCTCATGGGTTGCTCATGTGGAGCTACGTAAGCTACCCCAAATTACCATTAGCAACTTACAATGATTCCAGTTTAAGCCTTAAGCACCCCATGAGAAAGCAGTTCTCACAATATAGGTTCAACGTCTCATGGGGCACTACCAAGCTATTACCATTATAAGGAACACAATTAGGTGTGCCGCAGATGCAGAACTCTCCTCCTTCGGCACCGTACTCAATTTCAACGCGATCATAAGTTGCCTAGATTTTACCTATAGATGTCTCAGTACTATGACGAGGTTAAAAAAAGTATACCCTTGATAGACTTGATTACCTAATATACCCTAGACTTGATTACCGTTTGGTTAGAGAAACCCACCCATAAACCCACCAAGAAACACACTCATATTATTATGTTCGTTTCGTCCGTCAAAGCCCTACAGTCAAGTTACGCCTTACACTTTATTATTAAATTCCCTAAAGTAAAACTAGTATGTAGAAAGGTCACGATCTTCCCAGTTGCCTATCATGATATAATGACGAATAATAAACAACGTCGTGGCAGATTGCAATGGCAAAGTTCACACCATCAAGAACTGCAACCGATACCCAGGATCCACGTTCTCTCAGATGTCAACAGAGAGCTCTTGTGACAAAGAGTTACACGAAGGAAAGGTGGCACATTGTGAAACGCAGCCAAGCTGTAGATCGCCTATTACGTATGTACATTATGTATGTAGGGATTAGTAATCATTAATGATCGAGCTGGACAGTTATAAATCGGCAATGGAAACTCCGTTTGGGTGCGTGGCACGCATTTGATAACCTTCGACCACCGCGCCATATTCAATAAGAATCTCTTCACCAACCACAGCAACGTCCCAAAAAGAGCCACTGGAGTGGCGTGCGCTCCCTCAATAAACATTATTCTCAGCCATGAAATTTGGAGTCTCCCGTACCTTGGAGTCCATCCAGAATATTGAAGAGGATGACAGCTTCTACCGCATTTTCATCTCATGATCTCATCTCCGTGATCTTATGCTGTGTTTTCATCTGTATCGTCCGCACTTATCGACGCGTCAACAATGCCAGGCACGCGGAGGAGTTAAGAGAACTAATAGTCAATATAGGATCGGCCTTGGTCTGGAGGAGAGGGTAGTTAACTAAGGTAAACCAGCATCGCTAACCGTGGCTTATCGTAGGTTAAACTGCTATCCTAGCATCTTGACCGGATACCTGTGCAAGTTAACTAAAGTAAACCAGCCTCGCTAAATGTGGATTATCGTCGGTCAAACTGCTTACCTGTCAGTTTTGACCGGATTATCGTGCATAGCTGGCAGACAATGCATTCAATGCATGCTAGCTTTAGATCAAAAAATATTTTATGTAAGTTTCAGTTCTAATTTTATATCGCAAGCGAGCGGTGCATGCAAATAAATAAATATAAAACTAACTCACCAGACCTTTTCTGAGAAGCCCTGCTTCTCAATAAAATACTCAATAAATAATCAAACATACCCTGTAAAACCTGGTAGAAATATTAATAACCTAATAATTTACATAAGGAGGTATATTTGGGCAAGTATATAGCCAAGTGACGGACTGCTGTCGCTAATTTTCTTTGCGATCATCTTCCCGCTAAGCCCGAATTTCAAGTCGCTTTTCTTTCGGATTGTTGCTGTTGTAATAACTTCTGAAAATTCTGCAGCGATGCCGCTGAAGAAAACAGAGTGACATTTTCAAGGCGCAAGACAACTGCAGTATACAATAGATGAACGTCTAGCGGACTCCTTATCGATCTTGACGATCTTATCGAGTCCGTTCTTCATGTAAAGTTTCAGCTAATCGATCAACTTCAAAAAACATTAAAAAATTCTCAACGAGCTCTAAGAATGTTGACATATTTAAAACTTCTGGTAGGGTCCAGAAGTCTCTCGCAAGAAGCGACTAAGTTAGCGGCTGTATTAATTTGTTAGGCGACCGTACTGAAAATCAACCAGGTTGAAGGGCCAGTATAAAAACTGGACAAATCTTTTGTCCAATCCGAACAACTGGCTACCTCTAGCCAGGCTCCATATTCTGGAACTGCTCTGCGAGAGGCCTTATAAGGAAGACAAAGTCTCATTTGCGTCCCATCCGCCGGATAATACAAGATATCACTCGGATGAAAGAAAATTGAGTCCGGAAACAGAGTGGATTCTCTAAAAACAACCGAGTAAAAAGCGATAAGCTGCCGTATCGCCCAAACCTATGGAAAAAGAGACAACCACCAAGTCAAACGGCGTCGAATTTACGACTGGGAATAATGTTAAAAACTGACAACTCAAACAACGACTGTCGATAAATGTTTTGGAATAGTGAGTTGCACACCATTTTGAAACCATTGTCGCCATCTGACTAAAGGGTAACGTTTCGTCACAACGATACATAGTCTGGAATGTAAACGATCTCGATAGCTATCAGCTGTTTTCTCAAAAGTTCATTACCGAAAACATTCAATGGTACACTTACGAGAATAAATCGGAAAGACCAATCCGAGTAGTGCCTTGATGTTTGCACACTTCTTGCTCAAAGGAAGACAGAGTAGACGACTTAATAGGCAAAGGCTTTAAGTTAATCATCTTTTCACGTGAGAAGCAACGCATTAGAAGACAAAGAAACGACCGAGAAAAGTGACTTCCGTAACCGCTGAACTTTAAAGCCCGGGACCAACGAACAATAAAAAACGAATTGGAATAAAATAAAGGCTTGGCGAATACCCGAAATGTACTTCAGTATAGATAACAAACAGCTTGTATATAAACAAGTACTAAAGCTTACTTGGACGTATGGGGTTATACCAAAAAAAAGTAACGTCAAAAATTTAAAGTCTTTCCAAAACAATGTTTGAGGGCGGTTTTAGGCCATTTTCAAATAGTCAAGATCTAGAGCGTTTATTTATCGTTTATATCGAAAGCTAGTGGAGTTCTAGTTAATTAATCTTGCATCCATTTTTGTCTAGGATAAATAATTAAAATTTTCTAACGCGAGATCACCCGAAATGTAACTCTGCTGCTGTTAGAAGCTTATCGCCTTTATTCTCGGCATCACTTTATCCTCTTGTTATACTGATCCACAAAAAGAAACACTAGTGTGTTTCCACAAAAGAAAACGTAGTGCTTGCGAAATAAAATAAAACCGCGTGTGAATCAAAGTCACTTGCAAATCGTGAACACGGCAATCGCCGTAGCTAGAGCATCGATTCAGACAGAATCTGGTGATAATTATTTCTAACTAAATTGGGCTTTAAAATCTCGCGATTTTAAGATCACCCGAAATGCAACTCTACTCCTGTTAGATGCTTACCGCCTTTATTCACGGCGTCATTTGGGCTTCTTGTTATACTGATCTAAAAGAAGAAACACCTGAAACGTTTTGCTTGCGAAATAAAATAAAACCGCGTGTGAATCAAAGTCACTTGCAAATCGTGGACACGGCAATCGCCGTAGCTAGAGCATCGATTCAGACAGAATCTGGTGATAATTATTTCTAACTAAATTGGGCTTTAAAATCTCGCGATTTTAAGATCACCCGAAATGCAACTCTACTCCTGTTAGATGCTTACCGCCTTTATTCACGGCGTCATTTGGGCTTCTTGTTATACTGATCTAAAAGAAGAAACACCTGAAACGTTTTTGCTTGCGAAATAAAATAAAACCGCGTGTGAATCAAAGTCACTTGCAAATCGTGGACACGGTAATCGCCGTAGCTGGATCACCGATTCAAACAGAATCTGGTGATACCTATTTCCAACTGGGTTTTAAAATCAAAAACTGGGCACGAGCGAGGTCCTCGATTGTATCTAGCGGACTCCGCATTCCACGTACGGATCAATCTACGGATTCCACAAACAACAGATCGCCTCACCATACGACAGTCCTGAACCTAGCCGGCAAGTTAGTTCGACAGAGAAGACTCTCGGGCGTAAATAAACAGTCATGTTCGTTACAAAAGTTATAAGAGATTGGTAGATTAACGCACCGTTTTATATAAGAAATTATGACACCCTGTAATAACCATTGTACGAAAAAATAAATTGCGATAAGAAGGTCTTATAAATAACACTGATCTTTAGATCCTGTAGGAAAGAAATTTATTGCATTCAAAGAAAGAAAGCATTAGATATTTCGATAGAACGTTATCTGGAAAACATTTAAATCTGCGATGTAAATCAGCTTATTAAGTCGCAAACTTAGTCCCAATGTTTTTAGTGAGTAAGAATCTCATACTCCTATGAGCATAATCATACTACCAGGCCTATACTCTTAAATCGTCAGTTCGGGGGTATATTTCAAAGCGTGCTTCGCATTGCTGACGACATTTTTCTATGTGATTGTAGCCATCAGCAGTGTCCACTCCGGCAGAGAGCACCGTCGCTGCCCCCTCTTAAAGTGGCCCCTCTGATACTACGATCATAGATAGCCATCCTGACATCACAAATATAGAAAAGGTGAGATCTATGATCTTGTCTGAGAGACACGGCCTTGAGAACCATTCGTACACTGCAAATTTCGGATGGCAACCATGGTATAGTATTGTATTTATTACAAAACATATTTGCTAATCGACGTTTTGTTTTTCATGCCCACATTTTTGATTTTCTGAGGCTAAGGGCAGTGCAGAGTGCTTCGCGAACTCTAAATGGTGTAATGGTTGACCAAGAATGAGAAGCTGAGGGGTATTACTAGTTCTCGATACTCGCGGTACCCAAACATTTGTGATGGTGATCTCACTCTTCTGAGAATAATTAGGAATAATGGCGGGTGGAATCCTCTGGTGCCTCAGCTCTTTCGGCTATGGGGTGGGGTGGGATTGTCTTCCATAACTGTCCACACATATTTTAATTTTTAGGATTCCTACGGAAACCAATAAATTACTACGCTTGCGAATTCAATACTAAAGAAATAATTAGTGAAAAAAAAATATCCAGATAATTCAAATAGAAAAATTTTAATAACTGCTTGATTACATTTCCTTAGGTCAAAGAGTACTTAAATGTTATAGTTCTGACAACTTGTCTTACGGACTATAGTTACGGACTATACACGCAACTGTGTTTCTAACTTCTGAAACTATGCATAATGGTATGACTATTTGAATAATAAAGTAATGCTAGGCCAGATAAGGTCGATATATTTAAATTAAAAGTGTTTTATTTTTTTTTATTTCAGTGAGTATTTGTTTTAATGTTCTCTTAAGAAAGTATGTGTAGACTAAGCTACGACAATAAGGAATTGAATTACTTTACTTTCAAGGACTTACATGTGTACATTTCCAGCGTTGAAATGGTGATCCATTTTGTGCTAGAGGGGATAATTGTCTGCGAATCATTAAGAGGCTACATGACTCTGTTTACGAAACACACTTTCGCCAGTCTACGGGTGTCCAAATAGTGTCGGAAATCGAAGGCCTCGGAATGATTAAATAGCTCCCGAAAAGACAATGGTTTCTATTATCAGTAACAGGGATTTTCCTACGCAGGAAAACCGGCCCGTATTCGAAGGGTGGTCAGATGAAAACTTGACAATGCCAACAGAGCGGGGGTTCTTCGGGATACTAGTGCAGGACTGCCTGTTTCCCTCCAAGCAGGTTTAGCGCAGCACGTGATTGGGGCTCAAAGGCGAGACAACGTTAGCATCACGTTATAACTATTTGCACAGAACGGGTTTTGCAAGTTAGTAGTTTCACATAACTTCTAACACCACCTACCTATAGTTACCTATAGTTACCCTAGCTACCCTACCTATAGTTAAGTTCTCATTTGTACCTCGGCAACATTACGTTTACAATTTTTTCTATGTGCCAGTTTACTATGCCGACTATTACAATGGAATGGGCACACGGAACAAATTGCTGGATGAATCAAGTACTTCTTCAAAAGTTGGATGCGGCGAGTCAGGAAAAATGGGGGAAGCTTTTGGAGGACCCTGCCATGAACAAATTTAATTGGCGTTAATTCTGAAGCACACATGCAGGACGCAAGAGACTATGGATTCGCCTTTGCAAGCTGTGCAAACGCAATCAGGTCATAGTAATAGGTCCGCCTTTCACCCACGTGCTTTTTGAAATGCTTCTGGACACTCAATTTATTATTGTCAACTAACCAATTTTACTGGTTTTATAAATTTATAATTATTGATTCAAAGGTTATTAATTTTGTTATTGTCTATATTGAGATAATTTAGTTTCGGCCATTAAAATTTATTTTTTAAATACAATCTAAAATAAATAGTTAAAAATAAACCACGAAACGAAAACCAAATCTGTTCTGTAATAGCTGAAAACCAAGCTCTAAAGTCGGGTCAGAACCATTCGCCGATTAAACGACCGACTAGACAAGCTATTAGACTAGGAGAAAGGAAAAATTTAAATGTCGACTCGAAAACTTAAATGCGTCCATTAATAAGGCAAATCTATTACAAGAACAGTGTGAGGAGTCTTAAAACTCCCCACAAATCGAGGTGCAGGGGAGCTGCCCAGCAACAGCAAAGATGGCTGACCCGACCTTGGACCTTGGACCCGAGCAAAACGGAGAGACCGTGAACCTTGGACCTTGGACTCAAGCCGGCCAAGGGCACAGAGGTCGAAATGTGACGGTGCGGACTTTGGACAAGCACAAAGAAGACGCACCGTAAACTAGCTTGTACCTTGTACCCAAGCGGGCCGTGAGCAAAAGGGGGAAATAACGGGATCCCCGCGGCCTATAAAAGGGACTGCACAGGCGCACCTGGGGACAGTCAGCTAAACACGCGTAAGTCATACATGCAAGAAGATAATCGGGCAGAGAACGGGCGCAGTCCCGACGCGACAGACAGTCAGCTAATTACGCGAAGAGCCGTACGTGCAAGAGGATAATCAGTCAGTCAGTGAGAATACGCGAGAGTTCGCGAAGAGCTGTACCCCGGAACAAGTGAACATTCAGTGAGAACTCGAGGGGCGCAGGAGGACTGTCCCTGAGAGTGGAAAACTAGGCGCGATCAGAAGGGTCAGTGGAGTCATTGGTCGGTCAAGATGGTCCGGGGAAGAGCCTCAGCTTGTCCCAACGGGTGATACACCTCCCCACCATAAGATCCTAGGCCCCATTCGAGCCGACACCGCGTAGCCGACGGCGAGGACCATAGGAATCGGTCATTAAAGTAGTCTGCAAATAAAGCTGTTCTAAGCTGTTCGGCGATACTTTGGCGAAAAGTTGGCAAAAAAGTTGGCAGCAAGCGTCAGCGAAGGCGCTTTTCAGCTTTTTCAAAACGTTGGTTTATAAAGACGCCAGCAATCCAGTTATCGAAAAATGTAACCATATAATTTCTTGTCTCTCTGGTGAAGCTTTAGGAACAATTAAAGCTTACCAAGTCACCGAGAGCAATGGTTTACGATAACGAATGTCTAATAATTATGAATAATATTTCAACATTGCTTAGTGTTCCGAAAATATTGCATCAGCCTGCATCCTCCTTGAGAAATCTTATCGATACAGTTTCGTCGATTTATGGTTCTCTGTTATCGATAGGAGACGATGCAAAAACTTCGAACGCAATGTTGACTTATTTGGTAATAAATAGAGCCGACTCAAACCAAAATGGTTTGATCATTTGGGAGCTCGATTACGAGACTTTTCCGCCTTGGTACGATTTCCAGAAAGTGTTAAGTCGCCGATATCAGCATTTATCAGCTGAAGAATCGACAAAGCTGAAGCAAGAAAAACTATTGTCGAGCAAGCACCATAATCGTTGCTTATTTTCGTGTTACAGAACTGTAGCCCGTTTGGGAGTCTCTCAGTAATGCAAAGGTTCGAGTTTGTTAAGTCTTCTTATGTATTAATTGTCTGCGAAAAGGCCATACCAAAGACACTAGAATAATAAGATGCGTAACGCCAGGCTCTCTCGAATTTTTGTTTAAGAGCCAGAGAGAGCGCTCTAGAGCCAGGAGCTCTAGCGACAGCCGATCACTGTATGTGTCCACACGTATGCTGATATAAGTTATTATCTCATTTGATTAAACCAATTAAATTTGCGAGTTGACCTTTTTATTTCGGATTCAAATTAAGAACTAAACATTAAACATTAAAATTAAAGTAAGCCCTAAGCTAGCTGTGGGTGTCTGGCAGCGGCGTCGGCAGAACGTTGGCGTTGTCGTTGAAAAAGTGATCGGCAGCTAGGTGAAGAATTGGAGTGGATCAAAATTGCAATCCCTGCAATTTCGGCGTTGCGTAGCACTCGTCGCGGCGGATGTTGTTTTAGGATTTTGAACTCTTGTTTTCTTTAGAATACATTGTTGCACAATTCTTGCAGACAAAGTACCGGGAGTTTATGGTATCGGCCGTTCAGAGGAGTAATAAGAGTTTAAGTTGTTAACTCTCCCCCCTCAAGTGGGTTTTAGAAATAGGGAATATTGTTGAATTCGGGTTGTATCGGCTTTGGATTTAATTTATTTGTTTTGAATATATTATTAAGCGTGGGAAGGTCTTGTTGAATTTTAAGGGTTATTTTTTCTCTGGGCTTATACCAGATTTTGGAGATGATTGAAAGAAGTATGACAGTGCCCAGTAAGCACAAGATCGCGATGCGGTTTATGATAGAGTGTGTTGTTATGTTATTTAAGTGCTTTGTGTTTTTTATGTTGAGAGCCTCCAGTGATTCCAATGACAAAACCTTTGGCTTCTTCACTTCTATGGGTGAAATTTGAATTATTGGTGTTCCAGGCTTTAGGATAGATTTTTCTTTATTGTTAAATTGTTTCTTATTTATTTGAACAGTATTGTTCCAGAAATGGACCAGATTGTAAGTAATGTTATTGTGTATTAAGATGCCGGTGTAGTTGTTGAGTAATATTAAGCTGCCATCAATATCCTCTATTTCCTGAATATGTTCTGCGTTACTGAAGTCACACAGCGCTTCCTTTCCATCGATTAACTTAGCAATACATTTTGTTTGTCTTAAATTAACAGTATTTTCTTTTTTTTTAATATTTTTAAGTAATTGAATATTTTACAATTTTTGAGTACATTAATAATTTCTTTTCCTGCTACACATATTTCATTCGTCTCTAAGTGTACAATAGAGTTACTTTTTATAACAGGTTTTATTAACATATCTTGATAGGTAGTGGGATCTAGTTCTGGTATTTTAATGATATAGATAATTGCTGTTTTGTTGCAATACTGAAACATCAACAAACTCTAGCATTTTTTTCGATTGATTAAGAGGTTATATTATTTTTTTTTTAAGTTTTATGTACTTCATTTAGTTAAAATTCATTTAAAAGGAGTGTGTTTATTACATCAATTTTTACCCATTGAATGGCATATTTGATGTTTACGATTTGTTCTTTTATCAATCTGACCTGATTTTCCATACTTGTTGCTATTGTCACTGTCATTGTTATAATTGTTATCTTTTTTTATTAAATTTGTAAGCATACACTATTTGAAATTGTTGTGAAAGATATTGATTCTACTTTGCAGTTGTTTATTTATTATTACCTGATTGTTATTTTTAATTGTTAAAATAGCTATAAAATTATTCTATTCAATTTAAATTATTCTTGATCTTAATTAAGTCGTCATGATCTGGGTTTCCTGCCACATATTTCCAGGATGAACCAATCCAATTGATTGATCGAACTGTGCGATATTTTAAGGTAAGCGTACTTAATGCGGAAAATGCCTGAACTATTTCATGTGTATAGTGTATGGTATATATAGCTTATTTTTATATCAATAATTGTCTGCTACTACATTTTTTCCCTGGCTTGTAGAGCAATTCTTTATTATATTCATCCAAATGAGACTTCCACCTTCCCGCCTTTCCAATTGCAATCTTGCGAAAGTGGTTCGTGATCGGTATAGATTTTTACCTTTGAACCACCATAAAGATATCCCTCAAAGAAATTAACAGCCCAATGTATGGCTAACATTTCTTTCTTTGCCCTTTCGTATAGTTCTTCGGTTTTGGAAAGGGTTCTAGATATAAATGCAATTGGTCTGTCGGATTGTGATAATACTGCTCCTATCGCGTAGTCAGAGGCGTCCGTGGTTAGTGTGAATTCCTTATCAAAGTCTGAGTATTGGAGTATTACGTCTTTGGATATAAGTGCACTGCGCAACTGTTCGAATGCTTTCCTTGCTCTATCGTGCAAGTGAATCAATTTTTTTGCCGACATTCCTTTTGAAATGCGTCCGTCTTCCCCTCTAAGCAAATTTGTCAGTGGCTTGGCAATTGCAGCATAGCCCAGTATAAGCCTCGTGTAGTATCCTGATAGCCCAAGAAAAGATCTTAAATCCTTTAGGGTCTTTGGTCGTGGATAGTAAGCCACTGCTTCTACCATTGTTGAGTTAGTCTTTATTCCCTTATCTGATAAAACAAATCCAAAGAATACTACTTTGTTTTGAAAGAACTCGCACTTGTCTAGTTGGCATCTAACGTTTGCCACACTTAGTGTTTCAAAAATCGTTTTTAGATTTTTGCAATGAGACTATTCATCTTTGCTAAAAACAATAATGTCATCAATATAAATGTAGCAAATGTTCCCTATGTTTTCCCTAAGAATGTCGTCAAAGACGCGTTGGAATATTGAAGGGGCGTTTTTTAAACCAAAGGGAAGCCTGGTAAACTTGTATTTTCCGTTGCTTACTTAAAATGCTGTTTTTCCTATATTTTTTTCTCTTAATGGAATTTGGTGAAATCCACTTTTGAGGTCTAGAACGAAAAAAAGCTTGTTATTACCTAACTGTGCGATGAATCCATTTATGTCAGGTATAGGGTATTTGTCGGGTATTGTTACGCCATTCAGTTTTCTATAATCAATGACCATTCCATATTTTTTTACGTTTGAAGCATCTTGCTTTTTCGGAACGATCCACACAGGTGAAATGTATGGAGATCTTGATGGTAGTGTTATGTTATTCCCTAAAAGGTCTTTAAAATGTTTGTCAACCTCAGCTTTTAAAGCCATTGGGTACTGGTAAAATTTATAGTAAACTGGTCATCATCGTGGCCGAACCTGGTTAGGTAACTTCTAAAACACCCATGACCGCTTATGATCTGGGTCAGCCAGAAGTTAACCTCGCCATGACGTCTTAGGGGCCATCTGGTCACATCCGGGATTATCCTGTGGGTCCATCGCCCCTTCGTCGACTGCTGCCACCGACGCTGCCACCTTTTCAAGCTATGAGCTCTGGCGTTGGCTTTTATGGCTCGCCTCTGAGCAGTGCTGCACTCTTCTCCGACCTGCTTAATCTCGTCGTAGATCTCTTTTGCCTCTACCGCCAACAAGTCTATTGGGATGGTCCCAGCTATAACCTGTGCTGCGTCATCCGATATTGTCCGGAAACCGGAGCACACTCTCAGGGCACACAGTCTGTGCGTCGCTTCCTCCCCTCATGTATGACTGCCTGTTGGTAGCTTGGGGGCTGCGTAAAGTGCTGTCGCCCTGCAGACAGACTGTAGCAGAAGCCTACGTCCCTGCCTAGGGCCCCTACAGTTGAGCATTATTCGTGCTAGGGCCCTAGCGACGCTCGCCGCCTTCCGATTAGTCTCCGCCAGGTGTTCTTTAAACGACAACCTGGTGTCTAGCATAACTCCAAGGTACCTGATTGGCCTTACCGACGTGATGGTGGCGCCACCGACTTGGATGGTGGCTGTCTCAACCTGCTTGCGGCTGGATATCAGCACGGCCTCCGTTTTGTGGTCTGCGATTTCTAGCCCACCGATGAGAGCCACTCCACTATGGTGCAAATAGATGCATTACCAAGGCCCTCGGCTTCCCGAACTGTTTTTGCCACAACTACTATGGCAATATCGTCGGCGAAGCCGATCACCTTGGTTCTTCCTGGCAGTGGTAACCTCAGCACCCCGTCGTACATTGCATTCCACAGCAGTGGCCCAAGTACTGAGCCTTGTGGGACTCCGCAGGTTACCTTGTGCTCCAGTGTGCCCCCTTCTGTGTCGTAGACTAGTACTCGGTCGCTGAAGTATGACTTAAGAATGCCCACTAATGCATCCGGTACGCCTAGGTTCCGTAAGGCTCCTATGGTGACGTCCCATCTTGCCGAGTTGAATGCATTTCGGATGTCTAGTGTCACCACTAGGCAGTACTCCTTGGTGCCTCCTTGCCACCTAGTCCCTTGCACTGCCTTCGAGGCGATTTCCTTCACTGTAGCGATCGCGTCCACGGTAGATCTCGCCTTCCTGAAGCCAAACTGCATTGGCGAAAGGTCCCCTGCATCGGAGATGGCTACGTGCAGTCTACTGCTAAGGCATCGCTCGAAAGCTTTGCCCAAGTGGTCAATCAGGCATATCGGCCTGTATGACGATGGACTCTCGGGAGACTTGTTTGGCTTGGGAAGCACTACCAGCTTCTGTCTTTTCCAGCGCTTTGGGAAAAGGCCTTCCGTGAGGCACTGGTTGAAAACATTTGCGAATGCTTCCGGGTGCTCGTTCATGTCTAGCTTAATGGCGATGTCCGGGATTCCATCTGGCCCTGGTGCTTTTCCCGATGGCATATCACTGGCTACCTTGCGAATTTCATCCGGTGTGAATATCAGTTCAGATGCGTCCGCAGGAGCCGCGTCTGCAGCTTGCGGAGCCAAGGGCACTACTGGGAACAGGTGTTCCCCGATCGCCGTCATGTGTGCGGCGTCTCCGTCTTTCAGGGGTTTCGCTTGACTAATCTTTTTTATTATTATTTTGTACGCTGATCCCCATGGGTCCTGCTCGGCTGAATCGCATAGTTCCAGGAAGCATCTCCTTTTTGACTGCTTGATGAGTCTCTTAAGGGTCCGACGGTTTTCCGCGTATTCTTGCCTCCGGAACTCGTTGTTGGGGAGGCCCTGCTCCTTTTGCTGACGCCGTCTTGCCCGTAGGCAATTTCTGCGTGCCTCTGCGATTTCCTCTGTCCACCAATAGACTGGCTCCCGATGACGGTGATGGCTCCTCGACACCTTCATGCTGGCCCTACATGCCGTCTCAACTGCTCGAGTGACACACTCTACGCTGTCCGCTGCGTTCCCGCCGATGACAGGATTTCCAAGTTCCCTCAGGAACGTGTCCCGCTGGAGCGTCCTTGGGTTGAAGTGCCTTTGCGTTGGTGGGGCTGCGGTGCGTCTTCTGCTGGTAAGGTCACAGATTATCGCTTTGTGGTCATTAGCCGTGTATACATCGCTGAGGGACCATTGTGCGCGCGCATTGTGGAATAGCGAGCTACTGCAAAAAGTGAGGTCCACTACCGACCCGGCTTCAGCTCTGCTGAAGGTGTGCTCCAATCCCGTATTTAAGAGAGCTACTTCCAGCGACGCGAAAGCTTCCTGGAGGGTTCGTCCTCTTGCGTTCGTGTGGACTGAGCCCCATTCTTCTGCCCAGGCGTTAAAGTCCCCCGCGATGACCACGTTCCGCTCTCCTCTTGCGTCGTTAACCAGATCCTCTAGGATTGCTGAAAACTCCTGAAGGGTTAGGCGTGGTGGTAGGTAACAGCTGTACAGGCACAGGTCACCAACCACCCCCCGAACAAAGAATGAGCCGATGCGCAGGTTCTCTGGTCGGCTTACCCCGTTGGTCAGGATCGCGGCGCTCCTTGCCTCGTCGAGTATGTAATCCATCCCCGGGATTTTTTTATACGGCTCGCTAATAAGAGCAACGTCAGCTTGAGTTTCGCGCATGGTTTGACTCAGCAGGTGGTGCGCAGCTTCGCAATGGTTGAGATTAATTTGAATAATCTTGACTTTCTCAGTGGCTTGGTACTCATAGGGCATCTTCTACTACCCGCAATGTGCTTTGCGTCGGCTTTCCTGGCACTGGTGCATAGGAAGCATTTGGCCTCTTGTGTGCAGCTGGCTATCTTGTGATTTGCAGGGCTCTTGCATCGCACCGCAATGTGGCCGAACTCCAGGCACTTGAAGCACCTAGGTCTAGCCTCGCTCTCCTTGACTCTGCAGACTGTCCATCCCACCTTCAGCTTTCCCTTGGCCAGGACCGCTTGCGCCTCGCTACACGGCAGGCCTATTGTTGCCGTTTGGGTATTCCTGAAGGAGGGTCGAAGGATTCTCAGCTTTATTGAGCTTGGGTCAACATTGAACTGATCCGCCAACGCCTTTGAAAGGTCCTCTGCAGCGACTAGTGGGTCCAAGTCGCTAACCGATAGGAACTGCATCCTCAGTCCTTTGACAGCGCTCGCACAGTCGCAACTCCGTCCCACACTGCTTCTAGATCGCTCTTCATTAGCGTTGCTTTTCTGTCGTTATCCCTGTTCAGCTCGAGTAATAAGCTGCCGCTCGCTGTGCAGCGGACCTTGTGGACACTCTTTTCAAGCTCCTGCAGTTGACCGTCGCTTGGCCTCGTAACCAAAGCCAAGACCTCGCTGTAGGTCTTGCCTTTTGCTTCCACTATCACCGCGTCGGGTCTCCGCGACAAGCGTTCTTTCTTCCTCGCCTCCACCTTCGTCCATGCGTCTGGCTTGCCACGACTCTGAGTTTCAGCTTGCTGTGCCGTGGCTTTCTCCGCTGTCTTCGGCTGCCACTTTGGAGGGCTGGCTCTCTTCGGCTTCACCCTCTGTGGTACTTGGACTGCCCATGGGCTTCTTGAGTACTGCTTCGGAATCTTCGACGGGTAGGGAACGTCCGTTTGTGCGAAGCTGTCTCTTTTTGGGCTGGGGTTAGTTTGCTGTAGTTTGTCCACGGCTTTCGCTTTTCTACCCCCGCACTTGGGGCATCCCGGCAGGGCATTGTAGGTGCGTTTCCTGGTTCGTACTCCATTTCCAGCTCCCTGCTGGCGTCCTCCTGAAGGGCCTTCATTTTGGCGAACATCGCTTTCATTTGGACGTTGATGTGTCGCACCTGCTTGACATTGGTCAGGATCATAAGCTGCTCCAAGACCAGTCCAATTTCCGTCAGCTTACCGGCACACAGGAGCTGTCTATCGGCCTTCGTCCTTTTTGGGGGTGTTTTGCGACTCGGAGGGGCTGTTCGAGGTCCGAGCCCGCTTTTGCGTGTCCTGCACATCTACTCCCTCGGCAAGGTTGGACCCGCCAGCCTGTAGTGGCGCAGGTGCCCTGGCAAGATCGGCGAGCGCAAGATTTTCCTACTACTTAGGAAAGCCCCCGCATTGTCCATACCCTTCTCTTGTTGGCTTGTTGCTTTCACTGTCGAGGCGGCCAAGCTTGCCACCACCTCGCCAGATTGGTTTAGAATGGGATTTGGGGCCTTTGTGGATTGCGGTGGATTGTGGTGGATTGCCAACTAATTGGTTGCCACTTGGAGTAGTAATGTTATTGATCGACATTCTTTACTCGTATACACATTTTATACCTACTGCCAGGTTTGTTTTGCAGTTTATACCTACAGCCAGGTTTAGGATACTGCCGGCCATTGTGGCACAGACGCAGACCACGGAGCCGCCCATTATGGGTCAGACGCTCCGTGGATTTCAGTGCGATGGTGAGAAGTGGGGAAGGGTTCTTCACCGGTGGGAGTTATACCGCTCCAACTCGGTCGCCAGTGCCCCTGCTTTAGGTGTACCGCGTGAGCGTTGGGGTTGGCTATTGGTCTGCTCCTTGACCTTTAACACCTACTAGCCAAGTCTTTTGGGTCTATTTTCACTGTGATTCCATGAGTTGTCGTCAAGGATTCTCATCAGCAGCCCAGGAAATTATGCTACAACCAGCGCCAAGATCGGTTGTCGAGTTGCATAGCAAGTAGCTATTGACAGTTAGCGATAAGAAGTCCCCGAAAAACCACAGCGCCACCTGTAGTTAGAGACGCTTGCGGCTGTCGTTTAGTAAGATAGTAAGATTTAGTTTACGATAGTAAACTGGTGTGTCAGTATTTGTTCGTATTTTTGCTTTCACATTTGTGAGGTAGGTCAGTTTGTCATCCGGTTCGGCAAATAAGTTTGGGTAATTTTTAAGTCAACGATTTATCGTCTGTTTCTCTTGTTCTGCCAAAGTCTGTTCGTTGTTAGCCATTGTCGGTGCTACTTGTTCTGTCTCAGTTTGTTGTTCTATTTCTGTTTGGATATTAACATTTCTTTGCCTTTCGGCTGGACCTTGAATAAGTATTGGGGGTCTCTCGCCAAAGGCATCAAATTGCGGTCTGTTCATATAATTAATTTGCCTAGTGTGAAAGCTTCTGTAAACGTACATTGGTTCTGGTCGTGGTTGGGGTTTTGTTGCAAACGGACGAGGTGGTAGATTGGTTGGTATGTTTGGTGGTTGGAGTTTGTGCTATCAGAGCTTGTCGAAATTGTTGCCCAAAATTATTCGGTACTGGTGGGATCCAAAGTTAGCATTAAACACTCCTGTGCTTCTAAAAGTGTTCTGTTGTATTTTGGCCGAAGCGTGATTGGTACGGTAAGTCTGGTTTTCTAACTTTAAGTGCAAAGCACATGGCAAGTCAGTGGGTTCCTTTATGCCCAGCAATCGTGGAAGGTCGCCACGGAGACCTCGAATAAAGGTATCTAAATCTTTATCCGTGTACAGTTTGGTCATAAGCAATTCTGATTCCCAGTCTAATTCCATGCAATTTATTTTATTGAGTATTAAAGACAATGTCTGTAAACAACTTGATGGAATTCTGATTGGGCTTTTGGAATATTGATGTCCTTTGATATTCCAAGGTGGCAAGGTCTCGTTTGTCTGCATAATGTAATGTTAAGCACTTTGAGTTCTGCGTTCCCTTTTATCTTATTTCGAATTGTAAGCAAAATACCAAAGTACCTTGCTGTACCTACAGAGTGGTATTCTATTTCCAATATTCTATCTAAACACTTTTCAGAAACCGAATTCAGTTGGGTCACCGGAAAAATCATGTAAAGATTTTACAATATCGGGGACTATGTCAAGATCTTGTAAATCATGCAGTTGTCCCTGTGTCTGGCTGTATCATGTTTCTATTTTGTTGGTGCCTTTCTTGTCTTGCAATTTGTCTGTGTTGTTGTAAATTATGTGCGTTAGGTTCTAAGTCAAGTACTGGTGGTCTAATTAAATTGTTGAAATGTGCCATAAAGGTAAAATTGTATTGAGGTAGAGAATTACTGTGATATCGAATAGTTAATTTGTTTAGTATGGGTTACGCGTAATTATGTATGGTTATAGCAATAAAACCAACCACTTAAATGTATAAAAAAATTAATAAGAGAACCAAAATATTTTAAATTGTGTCACTTGAGATATATTAATAAATCCTAACAATTATTTATTTAATTTTTGTTTGATTTTAAAATTTCAATAAAACTTATTTAATATTAATAAACTTGTTTAATAATCAATAATATTTAGTAGCAAAATTTTATACAACATCAAAAATGAAATTTACTTTCAATTTCAATATTTAATAACAAAATTTAATCGCACGTTAAAATTTTATTTAATTTAAATTTATTTTAAACTTATAGAATCGTAAAACTTATTTAAACTTATTTCTTTTTGTATAAATTGTAATTGCTTTTGTTTTTTGTTTTGTCAGAAGTGATCAGAAGCGAGTTTTGTTTGAAGTGAATTTATTGTATATTAATTGTTGAAAACCAGTGTCTGTTTTTGCTCTTCTACCTTGGAGGGTCCCTTAGGATTCGCGAGATTGAGGTTTGTTATACTGCTTTATTTATTTGCAGGGCAGTGGTAATTTTATTTTATCGCTTTACGCTTCTTTATTTTATTCACAAATTTTTTCAATCTCTTTAAACACTTTCACTTGTTTTTGCTTTTAACTTATCACTATTATTACTTTGAATTATTTGTGCTTCGATTTTCGTATTTTCTTATTTCTCTTTAGGTAATTTGATTCACTTAATTAAACATACATTGCTATCTTGATACGGCTACTCCTCCTGGTGATCCGGATGTTGTCCTTTTTACTTAGTTACTCGGGATCCTGCAATGCACACGCGTAGAGGATGTTCTGCGGTCGGACCTTGGCAGAACGCGTAGACCGCCTATAGGTTGCCTTTAGTAAATCCGCGCACCAAAGAATGCAACAAGGGCTTTTGAGACTGATGAAGTCCTACTGATGTACTAATCTGACTTAACAAGATTTCCTTCTCATCAGGTCCCTGTTCGGACGTCAGTTATTTCTCACTTGATTAAAACTCGAGTCCAATTTGCGTGTTGACCATTATATTTCGGATTCAAATTAAAAACTAATTATTGAAAATTAAAGAAAGCCCTAAGCTAGCTGTGGGTGTCTGGCAGTGGCAGTCGGCAACCTTAGTCAAATTCGTTTCATAGATCAAAATTGATTTCGGAACGAAAATCGTCTTCTAGCACAACTTCGCACACATGCACACTTTTTTGCTTACTGTTATCACTCACACAAGCAAGTTAATTCTATTTTTAGATTTTGATGCTCTCAATTCACGCAAGCGAGGAGAGAGCAATTATTGCCGCCACCAAAAAGGTGGCTGCATAGTGCAAAACCAATGTACCGCCGTTACGCATCTTATTATTCTAGTGTCTTTGGCCATACTGTTTCAAAACGCAAAGGCAAAAAGTGTCGAGCTTGTGACCGCTCACACCACATAAATCTCTTCCTTTTAACCAAGATCAGCCTTCCACGCAGGGGAGCACGCAGGGGAGGACGGAATGGTCAGAGTCGTCGACCTTAGAAGGAGCGACGGAGCAGTCCTTTGGAGGGCGATCCACAAGCTGGCGCCGCTGCCAGTTTTTTGAAGCCGTGGGGGCATTCAACGGGGCCGGTGTTGACTGAATCTATAAAAAATCTATAAAATCTCGTCGGTTGCCGCCCAATAAATTAATTATTTCTTGCCACCAAGTTCTCGGTTTTTTTTAAATAAACTAATTTAAAAATTCAAAAATGGAATGGAGTTATTGGTTGTAATTAAAGGAATAAAACCATCCGTGACTCCTGCCAAAATTGTGATTCAAAAGTAAAGTGCTTTGATGTCAAGACAGTAATCACTATTTAAAGTAGAATTGGAGCCAGAGAGTAGTCCCCAAAAATGAATGAAGTGCATGATAAATTGCCAAAAGAACAAGGAAGGTAGCTCAGTCAAACTGTGGAGAGAAAAACTCAACCACTTAGCAATGGTGTCGTATATAAACAACTTAAAAGTCGCCTCATCAAACGCGTGCCCTCATCGTGAGCTCAATCCCCCGGATCATCCCCACAGACATCATCTAATATGCCACGCTCGATCAACCTTCATAAAAACCCTAGCGCTTCTTTTACGTTGTAAAATCCGGAATAAAATTCCAAATATAAATATGCAGGATAAACAGTCAGGTATCAGTTCAGTCTGCAATTTGGCAGTGGTGAGAGATTTATTGCAGCCGACGACTAAACGCCAAACTCACGCCCTGGGAATCTCTTCGTGTAAGGACAAAGGGAAAGCAGCTATACAATGTGATCATCAAGCCGCAAAATAAGCTGGACTACGTTTCTGTGCTTACATACTGGCCAGCAGATCCTAAAAAGCTACCAGACTTAATTGATCGGGAAATAAGTACTATCGAGGGTCATTGTCGCTCACTATCGTTTCGGGAACACCTACACTATGAAATACTTGTTTTATCTATTATTTTCGTTGGGGTAAATTTTTTAGGGGGTGTAACCAAGGATATTTGCTAAAGTGTTCTTCTACTATTAGAAATCCAACGACTTCTTGTTTACTACTATCCCCGTAGTCCGAGCAGGTGGGAGAGATACGATGGGCAATACTCACCCATTGGTAGACGTAACGTATAATTCGGGGCTTTATACTCTTTACATGCGTCACAGGATCGAATATAATCTCTAAAATCTTTTGCTAACCCGGGCCAAAATAGATTACGGCGTAGTTCCGCTATGGTCTTTTGCGTTCCTGAATGGGAGGATGTAACAATATCTTGTGCCTCTCGAAGCACTTTTGGTCTTAGTGTTTCGACAACCCAGAGCTTCAAGTACTGTTTATCGTGAAACTCATTTCCGCCCGCGTGTTCTGTACGAATGTACAAACATTTATCTACCATTTTAATGTCGTGAAATGTGCAATTCTAAATAGCAACGAAACTTTTCAATGGCTAATGCTACGGGTAAGAACTCTCGTTCGGTGACGCTGTAATTACGTTGTGATCAACTTGGGCTTTTCAGCTTTATCCTCTGCTAGTTGAACCAACACTGCTAAGACTGATGCCGAAATCGCTAAAACATAGCCCGAACGGCATAATCTTAAACTAGTATAACGGTTGCCTAGGCACCGTGAATGCAGTTAATGGTTTACAGATTGGCACGAAGCTGTATTTGCCAATAGGCATCCTTTAAATCGATCTTGGATATGATGTTAGCTTTGGAAAATCTTCCGTCAATGCTAGGCAACGGATAAGCATCCTTTTTGGTATCCTCCTTTAGCCTGTGTGCATCCGGGCAAAGTCGAATTTCATTAGGTTTGACGACTAGACGCGTTGGAGAACTCCATGGGCTAACAGACGGCTAAATGCAATCTAATTGCAGCATGCGATCTATTTCTGCATAAAGTAATTGCTCTACTGCGGGACTTGCTGGATATAACCCCTGTTTAACGGGCTTTGCATTTCCGACTTTGATTTAATGTTCAATAGGGAAGTTGCTCATGCTTTTGGAAATAATTGCTTCAATACTGCAATCGCGAATTTGGGACGACGTTAAGGGATACAGGTTTTCCCCGGCCAACTTATTTTCTTCGATGGGTGCATGTACGGATGATATAATATTCGGAGCAATTTTGAAAGTTCTGTTGGATGCTGGGAATAATATACAACCGCATGGGCATCATAACTTTATTATAGGTTAGTTCGATGTCGAAAAACCCGGTTATTGTTTAGTTCTCCCCGCTTTTTTTCTTAGTTCGCGATTTTATAGGTTTATGCTGGTTTATAGGTTTAGGTTTATTAAACGATTATTAGGTTTATAGGTTTATGCTCCAATGCAACTAATGTTTGCTCCTGTATCCAACAGTCCAAGTTCTGTACACCCCAAGAACGATACTTCAGCGTAGTTTCGCAAATCACTTGTCTTGTTAAAAATAGTGGAAATTTGTACTTGTTTATTTCTCTTAACCTCGGCATAATATGACTTTAATCTAATCGTGCGCCTATTACGTAGCGGCTTCATATCCAGAACTAGACGATTTCTTACTTCAGCATAGTTTTTCACCCGTTCTTCATATGGGCGTAATCGCATAGGAATGAAGTTAGCCGATGTTTGCTTATTGAATGTGGACTTTTGAATTACATTTTCGGAGGCATTCTGTTATTCTGTTATATATCGGTTTTCCGATAGCTTTTGAAGGCAGTTTTGACATTGCGGCTTGTAGTTGTCTGGCCTACCACAGCCGTAGCAGAAGACTTGACGATCAGCTAAGCAGTTCTCCCAGATATGACCTATTTCTTCGCAAAGCTACGTAAAGCAGCAATCTCTGCATCCTTTGGAGATATTTCTTCTACCTTCGTCGATTTGGTATCGATATCATCTTAACCTGCTCTGCTGTCCTCTGCCTAACCTGCTGTCCGGCAACTAATTTCATGGGAGAAGTTTTCCCTCATCTGAACTAGCTGACGTAAGTGTCCCACAGAATGCACGGGCTGATACAACAACTTTTGTCTAGTCTCGGGTAGCAGGATGTTCTTACATATTTCAATAAATTCCTCTACTTGCTTGTGGTATATCCAATACCAGGATTCAGCTTTACTGGTGAACAATATATGCATGTTCTTACACATACTTGAAAAGTCATTCCCCAAGATATCGTCTGTTTATTCGCTTTTATTCTATAAATAAATTCTACAACTCCTAACCCGTCAGTAGATCCATCAAAATATATTCCCCATTTTTGCATGATGTCGACAGTCTGCCGCGAACTTATTGATGAACTGAAAGAGCCTTGCTCCATGTCGGGCCTTTGAAGATTGCTTGGTGATGGAAGATTCTGTATTGATAACGACGATATAACCCTGGTAATGGTTTGCTCTATCATAACCTTAATTGTATTAAAATCCACTGTTTGATGGTTCTAACTGGTTGACCTGAACTTGTCCTACCACGATTTGTTTTTCTATCAGCTAGTCACTTGCAATGATTAAAAAGTAAAACTTTTATTAGTTTGTTTCAAAGATCAATTTGATGCACATTACATTAATTATTTGAGTGAAACCATAATGAGAAATCGCTATTTTCATTTGTGCACTTAATGCATTGCTCTATAACACAGTTGTTTTTTATTATTTTTTTTAATATTTTCAAAAACTTCAATGTGTATTTTGTAGATGTTAAAAAATAACCAGATGGTGCCTTTAGTTTTCCAAAGTCCGATTATATCGTGAAGTTTTTCTTATGTATGAAAAGCTACTTTAACATTATTCCGAACACCTTATATTCTCTTACGTGGTATCAAAATTAAATTTAATATTTTGTCCCACTCAAAAGTCAGAGAAAGATAGCGCTTTAGAGCCAGCAGCTCTCTTGTACGCATGCAGCGGCAGTCGATCACTGTATGTGTGGACACGTAAGCTCATGTATTGTAAATTTGACAAAATCACTTTACAAGTTTATAGACTATACAAAACTCATGTACAAAACTCTAATTTTGCATTGCCTTAACATGATAATTATTTGAATACATAATAAAACAAGATAGAATGCTATAGTCGAGTTCAGATACCAGTTACTCAGCTAATGGAAGTGCAAACGAGAAATTTCCCAATTTTCTGGAATATCCGTAGAAATTGGGAAAAAACTAATTAAATTTTGGGTGTGGGTGTTAGAGTGGCCATTGCAAAGGTATTTTAGCAAATGTATAGAAATTTACAAAGTATATAAAAAAGTACAAATTATCACAAAATTGTTCAAAAGTGTTATTGATTTTTATTTTGTAGATCGCAAGCGACCGTTTATTGTAATTGTTCATTTGAAACTGAAGCTGAGATACAAAATATTTCCCTAAGTCCCTAGCAATCAAGTGTGGGCGTCGGCAGCGTCGCAGCAGGCGTCGGCAGCGAATGATAAGCGAATGAATAATGAGAAGTGCAGATGATCGCAATTTTAGCTGGTCGTTGACAGCGAAAGGAATGCAGACCTTTGGTCAGCATTTTGGGCACTTGTGTGTACCCAGAAATGTTGTTGAAATATAAGATGTGGGACAATAACTCCTCCCCTCTTAATCGACGCTTGTCCTCAAGCGGTCATCAAAAAAACGGGATGTTGTTGAAACGCATTGTTGGTGGGGTGATCTGTGGTGGTTTGGGCACCGCGTCAATGGTTTGAATGCCAGGTGCGTCGATTTGAAGAACCACCTTTTTTTCTCTCCGGCAGCACCGATTTGTCACGAAGGTCAGGACAGCAATCATCATTAGTATTGTTGCGCAGAGCACTCTGTTTATTGTTGAGTGCGTTCAAAGTTTGCGCAACTCGGATGTGTTATTCAGATGAAGTTGCTCGAGTGCTTCTAGCGAGAGAATTCGAAGGCGTCCCACCTCGTATGGAGTTAGCTGTATCAGTGGTGGCGCAGGTTTTGTTGAAGCCACTTCATTATTACTGAACTCTCGGCCGTTGATTTTCAGGGTCTCGTTCAGGAACGTTATCAAGTAAGTGCCGCTCAATCGTCTCTCGATGTCCCTCCAGTTCACCGTGCCATTGAAGTCGTTGAGTAATATCAGCCGGTCGTCTATTTCTTCTATTGCAGGGATGTGTTCTGCATTGGCGAACTCACACCTTGATTGCTTTCCATTTAAAAGTTCGGGTAGACAAAGGTCTTTACTTAAATTACTAATGAATTCATCTTTACATATTTTTAAACTGTTGGAACTTTTGCAGAAGGCATTAATTCCGTACATTTCGTCTTTAAATTTAAAAATTTCTTTAGCTGGTAAATTAATGATATTATTGTTTTTCTTTACCGGCCTTATTTGATAATTTAGGAAATTAGTTGGTTTTAAAATTGGGATTTTGACAATATGCAAAATTGTAGTTCCGTTATGCAAAACGGAAACGTCTGAGAGTTTTAACATTTCTTCGACCGTTAAGGCAGAAATCGGCATATTATTGATTTTCAGTAGGCTGTCGATCTCTTTCAACTCGAACTCGTTTAGCAGGAATGTGTTCATAACACCCAGCCTTGCCCATTGAATGGCAAATTTAATGTTGACTATCTCTTCTTTTACGAGCCTAATCTGGTTCTGTAGCCTTATGGCCAACTCATCATTTAAGGTAGAATCTTTTCTGATTGAGTTTTGTATTTTCGTGGTCACGTCAGTTAGTAGGTTCATTCTATTTTTTAGCTGTCTATTGATTATTACCTGTCTATTGTTGTTATCGGTCAAGTCGTTTATCCCGTCGGTCAGAGCTACAAGGTCATCGTGATCCGGGCTACCGGCAACATACTTCCAGGCCGTCCCTATAAGATTTATCGATCTAGTTTTCCTTGTCTTTGCCAGGATCCCAGTGTCGAGCAAGTTCTTCGTCTGTGTCAGTTCGTAGTTCAGTAAGTGATATGACTTGTCATCGTTGAAGTCCTGATCGATGTAGTCTGTTAGTTTTCCCATGGTCAGTTGTACGTGGTCCAAGTCAATGATATGAACAATTCTCGTCGTTCCTATCTGTATCTGTCCTATCCCGTTGTAAATCGTCACAGTCTGTGCGTCGGTGTAGTTAGTTATTTCAATGAGTCCGTTTGTCAATGCGACCACAGTACTTCCATCTCCTTTCAAACATCTCATTATTTCGGAGAGTGTGGAGTGAAATCTTTCTATCTGTCCGTTTACCGTACTCTTGTACGGAGGTGCTTTATAGAGCTCAATGCCCAGCTGGTCTGTCAACATGAATTTGATAGAAGCTGAGTTGAGGGACTTTTCGTTGTCCATTACTATTAGTTTGGGCACTCGATAATAGAATACGATATCTCTTAAGGGTTTTCTAATGTCCTCTACAGCTTTCGATTTAATGACTCTTCCCAGAGCCAGCTTGGAGAATTTGTCGATTGCTGTGGGAACCAGATATCGTTCTGTCGAGTAGATGTCGACATGAATAATTTGTCCGGGGTATTCTGGCAAGGGAGTTTCTCTGATTTCCGAATGTGTGGGGTGTCTGTCATATTTAGAGGTCTTACACACCAAACACATTTTAGAAAAATACACTCTTTCAGACAGCTGAGCTTTATTTTCCAAAGCTCCTCTGTGTGCTCTGTTGTGTGTTCTAAGTATTTCTTCCTCCTGTTCGGCTTCGGTAACAAGGTCTTTGACCTCAGTCTGAGTGAATCTAATCTTGAAACCCTTAAAGTGGATGGGGTAGAGGATTTGTATTTTCCCCATTACATCCATGGATGTGAAAATTCCGCGTATCACGGATGGGTTAAGATATTTCTTCAAATCTGACAAGAGGCTATCAGGTGTGAACAATTTACGGTCCACCAAATGCCTATGGAATGTTGGGAATGGAATGCTAACTGAGTAATTCTCCGACTCTGATTTCCTGAAGAAAATTTGATTTTTAAATGCATTTATTGGGGCTTCAACGCTAGGTATCAACCCATGGCTCGAACTGTCAGAGCTGTGCATTGTTGAGGTTACCGAGTTTATTTGCGCGGATAATCCCAAAAATGATCTCAGTTCTTTGAGTGTTTTTGGAATTGGGAAGTCTGAAATTGCCTGTACTTTGATTGGATTGGTTTCTATGCCCTTGTCGGACACGACGAATCCCAGGAATTCTACCTTCCTCTTCATAAACTCGCATTTGTCCAACTGACATTTCATGTTGGCTTGTTGCAAGGTCTTGAAAATTATGTCCAGGTTTTTGTAATCATCTTTGCTAAAGATAATGATATCGTCGATATAGATGAAACATATTTTGCCAATATGATCATGAAGGATATCGTCGAGTGCGCGTATTGATGGAATATTGATGGTGCATTTTTCAGACCGAATGGGAGTCGAGTGAACTCGTATTTTCCATGATTTATGGAGACGGCGGTCTTTTCGATATCGGAGTCTTTTAGTGGGATCTGGTGAAGCCCACTTTTAAGATCGAGCACCGAGAAAACTTTGTTGTCACCAAGTTGGGCTAAAACCTCGTTAATATCGGGGATAGGGTACCTATCTGACACTGTTACCATATTGAGTTTTCGGTAATCAATCACGACTCTGTATTTCTTTTTACCAGAGGAGTCGAGTTTTTTTGGCAAAATCCACACTGGTGAATTGTAGGGTGACCTTGATGGTCGAATTATTCCGTCGCGCAAAAGCTCCGCTATTTGTTTATTGACTTCATCTTTTAGGGACATCGGGTACTGATAAAACTTCGAATACACAGGTGTATCCGATGTGGTTCGAATTGCTGCCTTTACATTTGTTGTGAAGGTCAGTTTTTGGTTTGGGACTGCGAAGAGACCTGGATAATTATTAATTACCCGATTCAGTTTTTCATTTTGTTTTTGTCCCAAGTGATCTATTCTGGGGCTGATTTTATTAACAGCCTCGAACCTTCGTTCCTTGATAGCAATCCTCTTCCCATTTCCCAGTGTCATGGTCAAATTTCCCAAATCTATCTGTGCTCCCATTTCTTTAAGGGTGTCTTTGCCGAGAATTGCGTCGAATGTCTGCTCTCTTGTAGTGTGTTATTTTTATATCGCCACCCGGAGTGGCAGCTATGAAAGGCTTGTTATTTGGTATTGCATTCGACACCAGTTTGGGCTGAATATAATTTTTGTTGGAGCCCGTGTCGATCAACACCTTTAGAACCTTTCCACTCCTCACTCTACATTCGAAGTATGGCAGTGAGGAGTCTTCTAATCTAAAAAATGCAACACTTGTTGTTGTTGCTCATCGTCATTTAAGTAGTCCGTCAGTTCGTTGCAATATTCGTCCATAGTGCCATTTATGTCGTTCTGGGTTTCATATTCTTGCATCGACCGTTGATATTCTGTCATGCTTGAACTGGGACCAGCTATTTTGACACTTGGCTGTCCCATGCCCATTGTTTGGATATTATAATTTCTTTGTCTTTTGTTTATGTCTCTAATCTGACCGCTCGGTCGTTTGCCGGCGTCAAAATATGGTCTGTTCATATAATTGACATTTCTCGTCTGTATACTGCGGTCCATGTCCATTGGTTATGGTCTTGGTTGCGGTTTGGTCGCGGAAGGACGAGGTGGGGCATTATATTGTTGCCATTGTTGTTGATAATTTTGTCGGGGTGCGGCGAACGGTGCATTACCGAAATTGAGCATGTGTTGTCTTGGCGCAGCGAATGGCTGGCCTAAGTGTTGTGGTGGTCCCCTCATGAGGTTTCGTGGAGGGACTTGTGGAGGCTGCCGATGGCCAAAGTCATTTGACGGCTGAAAATTGCGGGGTGCCGGTATGGGTTTTTCGTTTACCCTGAAGCTTGACTGTTGCCCCTTATTTGCCGCATGGTTTGATCTGTATGTTTGGTTTTCAAGTTTTAAGCAATAATGCAAAGCTGAAGGGAGATCGGCTGGCTCCTTTATAGGCAAGAGGCGAGGTAAGTCTCCTCGAAGGCCTCTAATAAAAGTGTCCAGAGCTTTATCTCTGTACATTTTTGTAATGAAATGCTCGGATTCTCGGGTCATTTGCAGCTAAGTTTATTTAAAATAAGCGAGAGATTTTTATAAACGTCTTGGTGTTAGTCTTCCACCGACTGTTGGCGACCTTGGACCAAAGTTGACACTTGGTATTCTAGTGTAGTTATGTCTCGTTTGTCTGCGTAATGCAGAGTGAGACATCTTGACATGGCATTCCAATCCAGCGGAATGCTGTAGGACTCGAGTGCCACGTCGGCACTTCCGACAATTTTATTTCTTATGTTATGAAGTATACCATAATATTTTGGAGTACCCACAAATGGGGTATAAGTTTCCATGATTCTATCAACGCTCCTTTTCCAAGAGCCGAATTCAGCTGGATCCCCAGAGAATTCCCTGATCGATTTTACGATATCAGGTACCCTGTCAAAGTCCCCTAAATTGTTTCTGTATTCAGGCTCGACGACCTGATCTCTCACGTCAGTAAAGTCAAGTGTGTTCATTTGTTTTATCAGTCCAGGTAAAATTTGGGCTACCGTTTGGCCAATTAACCCTGTCAACTGTTCAACATTCATATCTACGCGCTGCCGTTCAGGCAGGTCGGGTCTTTCTACGGGTACCGGTCTCTGTTTTGAACTGAGAACCGGTGGTCTTATTAGATTATTGGGGTTTGCCATGTTGGCTTTTAACTCGGACAACACTTACACAAAACGAACTTAAAGAAAACAAAAAGGCACGAGTGTTATGATCTTGGCAATTTAAATCATTCGAGCTGTTCGAGCTTGAATTATATATTTCACAACCGTAAGTAAATTAAAAGGGAAATTTAAAAATTAAATGTACTGTCGAAACTGATCTGGGGTCGATGAAATGTTAAAGTACAAGTGTATTAAATTTTTAAATCTTAAAATAAATTTTATAAAAAAAAATATTTCTTTCTTGTCTTACAATAAAATTGCTGTGGTCACTCCTCCTGGCTGGGTGAAGGTCATCCTTTTTGCCTTGTGCTACTGGGGATCCACGTCAGAAACGTTTCCTTCTGACTGTTACATACTTTTTAACGAATCTAATATCTAGTATCTAGATAGATAGATAGGTATAAATAGTAATAGATAAATAAATGTACATAATAATACCTAATTAATAACATAAATTTCCTTATACAAGAATAATTATCGTTAGAGTATTCAGCTTGCGACATGAAGGAAAATGTAAAGTTAGTGAATCTTAGGTGCTTATGTCCGCTGGTCCTGCCTCAGGAATTCAATTTTGCAATAAACAGGTTACATATTTGTATTTATTTTATAAATATTAATTTTTTTATATGAAATTTTTCGAAATATATATATTTTTTTCTTTTTAAATCTATAAGTTTGCGTGCGTTTGAGCAGAAATCCTTTAATTAACAAATTTAATATAATAATTGTCAAACTGTACGGGGAGGCCTGGACGGGAAAAGCGTGCTGTTGGATGGGTGCGTACACTGGCTTGTACACTGGCTACATGATCACATTGCCATTAAAGCGCGGCGAGGACTTGAAGTTCTGGATGTAATGCTCGGAGACAAACTGTGGTGGAAACTGGTTCTTGCCCACATCTTACATCGGTGCGTCCTGCACGTGAGCGAATCTGCCCTGCTGATTTTGGTCGAATTGGTACCTCCTGCGCTGGTCGTTCGGGGGAAAGTTCCCGAACTGTTCGCGGCGCATGATGTATTGGGCGGTGGCAGCTGGCGGAGACCTCAGGAAGTTGTGTTGGCTACCAGGAAGCATGGGCAGGTTATCCGATCGCGATCTTATCCGGGGCAGTAGTCCGGGCCCCGGGGGCCGATTGTGGTTGAAATGGGGCTGAGGCTCAATCAGAAACTGCCTTATGCGCGCTTGTCTCATATCATTCTCACCGCACTGCACTTGGTTGATTAGGAAAACTATCAAAAGTAGGGCCTCCAAAATGGGGGCCAATTTAAGCGGACGCTGAGTCTTTTTTAAAGCTCGTCTTCGTTCCACGACGGTCTTTTGGTGACATTTGTTAGTTCCGCGGCCAAAAGCAATTATTATTATTAATAATAAAAATAACTAATAATAATTGTCCCTGCACATTTTTAAATCAGATGATGATGTTATGTTGCCAATAGAGTTCGATTCAACAGAAGCCTTGCCTTGAAAGAAAAAAGGGAAACAAAAGAAGCAAGAATATTCTGTATACCTTTCAGAAATTGTACAAGGCAATGAGAGGTACTTTGACCAAAATATTAATGATTTTTTGTGCAATGATGTACCCATTGAATTAACTTCGAGCAGATGTTTTGTTAGATATATTGCTAAGGGATCCAGTTGCGATAAATGCAGATCGTTCATTTATTTTAAAAGCCATCATTTAACAGCTTAATACTAATACAGTAGTCATAGTGATAACGAATTTATAAAACTGTTTCGGATCTTGGAACTTACAACGTTCTTTTAACACTGAGCATTAAGCACGGTAAAATTTAAACGAGCATGAGAACCAGTATCTTTAAATTTTTAATAGAGTCTGGACTTTACCTTTCTTAGGTGTGTCAACTATTTATTAAACCAAGGTAGTTTGTTGGAGATAGGCGGGGATACTATATCAGAACACAAGATTTAAGAAATGAAAAGTTGGATGATATGGGTATTCCGTTTGAGTATGAGGTGCTACTCAGGACAGAAACACACTTTCAGGACTTGTTACAAGACATAGAGCCTATAATCGACCAATAGAGTTTTGAATATAATTAACTTGCGACAATAATAAGTCGAGCAAGCAAGCAGTCAATAAAGTCGTGTTTTTTACCGCATAGAAAATAAAAAGTCTTAAACGAATACTGTTGCTAAATCTTATTTATTAAGGCGTTATGTTTCTTTTGTAAATAAATGTAATATTCTAAAAGAAAAATGTCATGAATCTTCTAGGGAATCATCGAAATTCTATCGTGAAGATTATGGTTGGGCTATATAGAGAAAGCGAGGGTCAAATTTAGACTTGCCGCAGTCTTTATAATTTGTCTGTTTTATTTTTTGCTAGTTCAGTTTATTTTTTTAAGTTCTCTTCCTTTAGGTATTTAGTTTTTAAAAGCCGTAATTTATAATAGACAGTTCCCGTCTGAATTCTAAAAAAAAAATAAAGTATGTGTGGACAGTTAGGCAAGGTAATTCAACCCACCCCATAGCTGATAGAACTACGGCACAAGAGGATTCCACCAGAAGATTTTTCCTAACTTAGTAGAAGTGTGAGATCCCACCAGTTCCTAGTCAACAATTACAAAGGACTTTTGGTGCTGCTTTCGCTTTTGGAATTAATGTTTGCTCGGGTTTTGCTCATGGTAGACATGATCTTTTCTAATGAATAGTGATTAATTATTTGTAGGATCACTAGGACCAATAACACCACGGAGATAAAATGGGAGTGCGGTTTACGTCTTATATCTCGTCCGTATGATTTATCACTTCTACGGCGTCGATCACGTTGGCGGTATTATTGGTGACTTTGGGGTCTTAGGGTCTCCCACTAGCTCTGTGGGAGTGCAGCATTTTCCGACACCTGGTCGACACCTGGTCCCAACCAACTCATTCTGTAGTGTTCTTTTTCTTATTAAAAATGTATTGAATTAAAGTATATCTTTGCTAGTGTCATAAGTAATAAGCAAATAAACTCTTATACATTGAAATTACTTTTATTGATAATTATTTTTTTGGCGGAGAGTACGAATTCGGCACGCGGTAAAAGATGCACAATGTGAATTCGATCAAAAACGTTGACATCTTTTGACAAAAGGGGATCGTTGTGTAAGTGAGAACTAATGAGTGAGAAACGGTACAAAATCTATTTTCTTTTTTTTGTTGCACTTTTAATTATTTATTCACATTTATAGAGAGTACTTTCGACTTCCGTATTTTTTTTTTAAAGGAATTCCAGAAATTTCTGTGCTTTGTTTTGCGTAAATCATAAACATTACATTTGTGAATAATATTTTGAAGAAGTTTCTGTGCGTCACTTGTAGAGCAAATGTCTGGACTAGATACGTTTAAAAGTATGTAACTGGTAGAAGAAAAAGTTTTCAACCCAATAAAGTATTCTGAATCAGGATCACTAGCCGAGTCAATCAAGCCATGTCCGTCCGTCTGTTCGTCCGTATGAACGTCGAGATCTCGGAAACTATAAATGCTAGAAAGATTAGATATGGATATATTATTGACACAAACGCTGTGCAATTTTGGTTCAACAAATTTTGGTGCTACACCCACTCTAACGGCTACAAACCAATTCTGAAAACAAAATGTTTAAATATCTTCTAGACCTCCCTCTAGCTGAGTAACGGTTTACTGATATCGTTCTCTCTCGTTCGGCTTAATATCATCATAAGTCTATTGAATACCTCGACTCTCTTTTCGTGTATTTACTTTATTTTTACATGGTACCCCACATATTTGGGCAAGTTTAAAAGTATTACTGAAGATGTCATTAAATTCTTTACAATATTTGGATTAATACATTTTTTATAGGTTCTGTGAATTGTTAAATTTGCCTAATACTTTATGATCATAACAAGCGTATGTTCTTTACTAAATCTGCAGTCATTTAACTATAAATTATTATAATTATAAGTAGTATTATAAAAGTTGTGAGTATGTTCGTTAGAGGAGTCTTGATTTCCGTCTTCAAATACAAGTTGGCAATTAAATACGTTAATAATTTTGTAATTTGTATGCAATCGCCATTATCTTCGTGTGCACTGTGCAGCGTTGCTCCAGTAGTATCTACATATATCGTCTTCAATTGGAAATACTTCCTCTATTTCGTTGAATTTAATTAAAATTATTAAATTAGTTATTAATTTATAAAGTAATTAATTTTTTAAACGCTTCATTATAGCTAGGATCGTTTATATTTATATATTTATATATATATATATATATATATATATTATATATATATTATATATATATATATATATTATATATTATTTATATTATATTATATTATATTATATATTATATTTTATATTTTATATTTTAGCTCCTTTCTGTAGACAAAGACTAATTGGTTCAGCGCTTTTCGAAATCTTTTATAAATTAAAGGTAAAATCCACAAAGGCCTAAGAATTTATTATACCCATTAATCGTGGAGTAAAACGGTATACTAGATTTATTGAAAATCAAGAACTACAAATGCTAGAATGTTGATTTTAAGCATGCATCTTCCAGAAACATAACTGGGCCACGCCCACACTTTTGAAAAACGTTTTGATATTTTTCCATTTTTTTTGTAACTCTCGTAAATTTCTAATTTCTAAAAACTTTTTGCCACGCCCTAACGCCCACAAACCGTCCAAAACTATCACAAAGTTTTGGAAAATTAAACATTTTTTTTTATTTTATAATATTTTTTCCAAGTTTCTACAGATATTCCAGAAAATGTTGAAATTTTGTGTTCGAAATTCTACTAGCTGAGTAACGGGCATTTTACCGACGACAGCAGAAATAAACACTATCAAGCCACACACCTTTGAGCGGTTTGTGGGCGTTAGAGTGAGCGTGGCAACATGCTTAAACAAATTTGCGCAGCGTCTATGACTCTGAAATATGCATGCCTAATCTCAACTTTCTAGCTTTAATTTCTTATTGATTAAATTAAATTATTTTTTGCCGATTTACCTAAAACATTTTGATTGTCCGCAAATCGGATAGTAAATTCGGTAAGCATTTCGGGAATCACTTTAACCTGTTCGAAGTTATTAAGACATAATGATTTTAGTCAGTTTTTGGTCAATAACGAAAATTAATGAAAAACATTCGCTCTGCTTCTTGCACATCTCCACCTTCCTCTTAATAATTATAATACTGTTAGCTGAGTAATACGTACATATGTAATAGTCGGGGAACCGAACTATATGATTCTTCTCGATATTTCAACAGCAATGATTAAAAAAGAATTAGAAAGAAATAGCATTGTTAGTGACGTCAGTAAAAAAGATAAAAATCTACTTCAATGTAAATATTAATAGTAATTTATTAAATCTAAAAAAGAAATATATAATCATACAATAAGGATTTAAATATTACCGGAACTACCACCATAGGTCTACTTAACAACGATTGTTGTGGTAGAATTAATTACTCGTATACTTTTTTCACAAATGTTTGTTTTTTACTGTCTCCACTGGACTTACGGCACTAACGTTTTTCCAGGACTCAAACGAACTGCCCGAACATGCTTTTTTTCTATCAGAGCGCACGGTATCGTTACAACTGCGTTTCATCATACTGGTGAGTTTGCGTGTTTCCGTGGTTGTACAAAAATTATGGTGTATGCTGGTCGACTTTGGACTTTTGTCGTATGAGCGTAAGAATGAAAATGTGGAACTATGAATTAGCTATATTGGTGAGGAAATGATTTGTAATAATTTTATTAATACACAAGCTTACAAAAAAATTCCAAAAGAAGCGCTAGAGACGTTAAGATTCAGCAAAAAACTGTTCTGATGTTCACGAAAAATTATTCTTTTCTCAAAGACTTTATTTTTCTTATTCTAATGTCCTTGCTTTTGTCACTGTGGCAGAGAATCACATTCCCTAATTTTAGAATACTACGTTATTTGTATTATTTATTAAAAACCATAGGCTACTATCTAATGGTATTGGCTCTGAAATAATCGTTTTAATTTTATTCAGGATCTAATTAAAATGAAACTAAAAGCAAGAAAACTTTTTCACTTGCACAGTGGTTCTTATCAAATGTGTCATTGAAAAATGGCATTTCAAATTGTTCTGTAAAGTGCGAAAGCTAGCACTTATTTGAAATAGATTTGAAAGTGCATGGTATTTATTATACTCCGCGAATTAAATAAAATCGAATTGGTTTTTTGCTTTCTTGTAGTTGATATTTTATGTAAGCTATTTGATTGCACCTTATTTGTACGTTTTAAATCCCCCAAATTGTTAGAATTGAATTAGTTTCATGTGTATTTCTATCATTTTACAGTGACAAATTAAGATTAGTTTCCGAAACTTGTTGACGGATTTATAATTAACTATTACGCTAATCAACAGCGGAAAAATCCTTATAATTTCTTAAAGGCAAAATCGAATACCGTAGATACTTAATATTAAGCAATTAAGCAATTAATATAAGCAATGTTATTTCTATGCCTATGATAATGTAAGGATATAGCATTAACAGCTCTCTCTCGGTTTTTCTATGCAATGCATCGTGTTTTCTGTCACTCACTCTTCGTAGAATGCTTAAGTCGATTTACCCGACTATCAGATACCCGTTACTCAGCTAGTAGAAGTGCAAGCGAGAAATTTTAAAATTTTCTGGAATGTCGCTAGAAATTGGTGACAAAATTATAAATGAAAAAACACTTAAAATTTTTTTAAAAGTGTGGCCGTGAGAGTTTTGTACGGTTTGTGGCCGTTAGAGTGGGCTTGGGAAATTTTTTTTTGGCAACTTCATAGAAATTTACAAGATATACACAAAAATAAAAAAAATATCACAACATTTTTCAAAAGTGTGGGCGTGACAGCTTTTGTTGGCGTTGGAGTGTTTGTTGGCGTGCAAAAAGTTTTTTGGAAAATCTATAGAAATTAACAGGAGGTATTTAAAAATGTAAAAATATCACATTTTACAAAAATATGGGCGTGCAATTTGTGGGCGTCGGAGTAGGCTTGGCAACATTTGAAAATAAACTTGTGCTGCGTCTATGGAAGATGAATGCTTAATCTCAACATTATATCTTTTGCAGTTCCTGAGATCGAGGCGTTCATACGGGCAGACAGACGGACATGGCCAGATCGACTCGGCTATTGATCCTGATCAAGAATATATAGTAACATATCCATTCTTACACCCACAACTCCCCATAAGATAATTATAACATCTCCCCATAAGATAATTATAAGCAACATACACTAGTATAAAACTCATATACACACATTAATGTCTAAACACAAAATATTAAAGTCTAAGCACAAAATGTAATCAAAGAACGAGAGCCCTTCGATTAACCTTGGACACAGCGTCATGTTCCAAAGCCACCCTTTCTCACAGATCGCAAATCATAAACATAGACACTTGTCGCCTTTATAAACATAGACTCTCGTCGCCTAACCACTTGGCGAGCCAACTAAAATAATAAACTTTCCCGATCGGCGCCTACGCTTACGCACTTGCCTCAGGATTCTCGAATTACCCATATTTCTCAGAAGACTCTCTTCCAACAGAAAAATAGAGATTTACAACCCAACTCTCTTAAACTTCGCTCTTTGGCTTCCCCAAATTGCGTATAAAACAGCAAGCATGCCTCCATGCAGCAGTTCAGTACTGAATACGTTTTCAACCACGATAACTCCGCTAAAGCCAATTTAACTTCCAACTTAGTGATAATCAAAAGGCTCTAGTTCTTTCCTTAATGGAATAAATAGAAAGGTTTAATATAACATAAAACTCAATCGTGTGTTTTTTTATTAAACCCTCGGTCTGAAATCGTAAATGTATATACTTTATATGGTCGGTAACATTTCCTTCTGCCTCTTTTCAACGAAGCTAGTATACCGTTAATAAAGGAATAATAAAGGAATTTTCTGGCGTGAAGTGCAATAATAAGAACAAGTCAGTGCTTATCGCCTACAGAATAAAGGTTTGCAGACCGAAAATTGTCAAACAGGCGATTCCGTTATGTTGCTCGCACTTTGCCTCTTCTCTTTGCTTTGCAGAAACATACAAACATACAGACAAGCATTTAGTTGGCGCATTAATCGCTTACAAATAATCTTTTTTATTTTTGTTATTTTTAAGCTTAAAAAGATTCTCTCACCACCATTCGCCACCTAAGATGGCCTCAGTTTGGTAGGAGGTAATACGATTTATTAGCTCAAAGAAGCTGGGTTCGGAAAAATGGAATTTTTGAAATTTGAACGGTGGAATCGTTTGCCCATCGTTTGCCCATGTTTGCCCACCAATTAGTTTTTTTTGCCCACGTCCAGTTTTGAAGATATGAAATTTCGAAAATTTTCGGAAATTTTCGAAAATCAAAAAGTTGACTTTTTTGAACTTTTTTTTTTTAAATCGCAATAACTTCGTTTGCCCACGTTTGCCCACCCTTTAGAATTTTGAAAAAACGTTTAGTTTAGAAAATATAAGGCCTTAAAGAATTATGCATTTTCCACCTACTAAAACTAAATATTTTCAAACAAAATCGTTTGCCCACCCTTTAAAAATGCTTAATTGAAAATATTTTTTTTTAAGGATAAAAACTATTTTTTTTACGGTTGGGAGTAAGAAAGAGAAAAAGAAAGATTTCCGTTCGAATTGTGAGATGCAAGAATATTTAGTTTTAAGAGGTGGGCAAACGAAAATATTTTTTTTTAAAGGTGGGCAAACGAAAAAAACAATTTTTAAAGGGTGGGCAAACGATAAAAAGCATTTTTAAAGGGTAGGCAAACGATTTTGTTTGAAAATATTTAGTTTTAAGAGGTGGGCAAACGAAAATATTTTTTTTTAAAGGTGGGCAAACGAAAAAAAACAATTTTTAAAGGGTGGGCAAACGATAAAAAGCTTTTTTAAAGGGTGGGCAAACGATTTTGTTTGAAAATATTTAGTTTTAAGAGGTGGGCAAACGAAAATATTTTTTTTTAAAGGTGGGCAAACGAAAAAAACAATTTTTAAAGGGTGGGCAAACGATAAAAAGCTTTTTTAAAGGGTGGGCAAACGATTTTGTTTGAAAATTTTTAGTTTTAGGAGGTGGGCAAACGAAAATATTTTTTTTTAAAGGTGGGCAAACGAAAAAAACAATTTTTAAAGGGTAAGCAAACGATAAAAAGCATTTTTAAAGGGTGGGCAAACGATTTTGTTTGAAAATATTTAGTTTTAAGAGGTGGGCAAACGAAAATATTTTTTTTTAAAGGTGGGCCAACGAAAAAAACAATTTTTAAAGGGTGGGCAAACGATAAAAAGCATTTTTAAAGGGTGGGCAAACGATTTTGTTTGAAAATATTTAGTTTTAAGAGGTGGGCAAACGAAAATATTTTTTTTTAAAGGTGGGCAAACTAAAAAAACAATTTTTAAAGGGTGGGCAAACGATAAAAAGCATTTTTAACGGGTGGGCAAACGATTTTGTTTGAAAATTTTTAGTTTTAAGAGGTGGGCAAACGAAAATATTTTTTTTTAAAGGTGGGCAAACGAAAAAAACAATTTTTAAAGGGTGGGCAAACGATAAAAAGCATTTTTAAAGGGTGGGCAAACGATTTTGATTGAAAATAATTAGTTTTGAGGTATGAATACTTCTTAATTTTTAAGGGCTTATATTTTCTAAACTAAAAGTTTTTTCAAAATTCTAAAGGGTGGGCAAACGTTTAGAACCATTTTTAAAGGGTGGGCAAAAGATTTTTTTTGAAAATATTTAGTTTTAGTAGGTGGAAAATGCATAATTCTTTAAGGCCTTATATTTTCTAAACTAAAAGTTTTTTCAAAATTCTAAAGGGTGGGCAAACGAAGTTATTGCGATTTAAAAAAAAAAAAGTTCAAAAAAGTTCAAAAATTTTTCCGAACCCAGCTTCTTTGAGCTCGATTTATTATGTCAGAAAGTAATCAAGGTACTTGCGAGTGACATTAGCTACAATACTAGGTGTAGTGAATAGTATCTTTGAATTGCAATGCTGTCAATAAAAAAATTTTGCCGTTCTTTAGTACATTCATATTTAGGCAGTAATATCAAAATCTTAGCAAAAATCTGAATTTTGTTAACATGCGACGGAAGTTAAAGAAAAATTTCAAAAATTATTACGGTGCTAATAATCTTTCTGATTACACTGTTAAATATTGGTTTCTAGACTTCCATTAGTGTCCAAAACTACACTGCAGATGAAGTCCGCAATGGCAAGCCCTCTAATGCGGTTACAGAGGAATATGTAATAAAAATCAACGAAATTGTGTTGGCTGACCTGAAAGTCTTAGTCAGCGAGATAGTAAAAGGATAATAGGATATGTACCAACACGCCCTACTACTCATTACGGAACCGAATAAGTGGCTAACAACGGACTAAAACCGGCGCAAGTGCTCCGAAGCGGCCAGAGGAGGCTCAACGGATTGGAAAGGAAATGTCGTCTGTTACGATTGCCATGAAAAACTCTTTGTCTTTAAATAGAAATCTCAAAAATAAAAAAAACTTATGTGCCTACCTTTTCATTGGTTTTTGATAAGATAGAGTTTCATAAACGAACAACCGAGGTTTATTTTGACCGGCTTATTGCCAGTAAGGATATTGTGGATAAAATTGGTTTAGTCGATTTGATTGATTTAGATGTGCGCTTGCAGCTGATTGACCGTATCAAAACTGCCCATGGACGGTATCAAGGTTCGCTGGAAGCTCTCGATTTTAATTAAATGGCCAACGCCGATATGAATTTCATGAAATGTCTTTACATCTTGAGTATCGTTTGCGTGCTCATATTCAACAGCGTTGAGATGAACAAGCTACCAGCCCTATCTGGAGTCACAATGACTCTACAGCTTACATCACGGCTAGACGTTTCAGTGTTTCAGAGCTGAAGTTGCCTTCGTTCGACGGAGAATACACGGAGTATGCGGATTTCACATCGATGTCTTATAAAATTATAGACAGCGAACCCGAGTTATCCAACATTTAAAATCTGCAATACTTGAGAGCCTGTACGCCATTTAGTCCTTAGATATATCGATTTAGATCAATAAACGGTATTCTAATAAACGTCTTGTTTTCCAGTCTCACATCAAGGAAATACTTAGCATCAACTTCGGTAGTTTTCGGAAAAGGCCAACTCACAAATGCGCGCTTTGGAATCCTTAGGAACGGCTCAGGAAATTTCAGATTGCCTCACCATATACATGCTGCCGCAAAGATAGGATGTTGTTACACAAACTTGCTGGGAGGACACCACGTCTATGGATAAAATACCCTCGGCAAAGGAATTCTATGATTTTTGTAAAACCGTTGTTTCCTTAACATCTCAGGTGGGAACACGTAGTAGAATTACTTCTAACACCAGTAGAAAAATGTTTGTGGCCTCTTAAACTAACAACACGCCCTGTGCATCCTGCTCAATATTGCCAAACGTTTGGAAATCTATCTCCCACATTACGCTATGCTTAAGTTAGGAAGTTATTCATTTGCTTTAATAGCCTAAAACGTGAGCACCACACCCGGGCATGCATGTGGAAGCTTTGCCACATTTTGAGGCCAACCCTTCGCAGCCAGCAATTGAATCACATTTATACTAGTGGCAGTAAAACAAATGCATATTCTGCCGTTAATCCTGAAATTGAAACTTCAGGCTCCCAGTCTAATAGTTATCTAATGGTTCAGATTCCCACTCCCGATGTTGTTTTGCTAGCCACAGCTATAGTAATCGTTCAGGACTTGACAACGAACTCATTTCTAGGAGCCCTTAGGCGTTTTATTTCCACTCGAGGCAAACCTAATCAAATTTGGAGTGACAATGGCACCAACTTTGTTGGCGCAAAAAATAAATTGAAGAAATCAACACATTTAGCATTGAGCGACGCTCATTCTTCTGCTATTAGCCATTTCCATTGTGGGAAGCAGCAGCATCATCTGTATCGCTGCGTTGGAACATCGCTTCTCAGTTTTGAAGAGCTGTCAAATTACTGTTTCGATTTCAGAAACTAAATTTTGACTACCGCTGCGGACAGGCTCTTGTGGAGCCTAATTTGACTGCTCTGAACTACAATCGTTTAGACGGATGACAGAAAGTAACACATCTTCAGCAGATGTTTTGAGCTCGTTGGCGTGAGGAATATCTAACCCCGCTTCAACAGCGCTCAAAATGGCGCTCAACAAGTCGACCTCTTCGCATAGAGAATCTTCCTCCAATGCGTTGGCCACTGGCTTGAGTAGTCGATCTTACTCCAGGAAAGGATGACGCAACTCGAGTGGCTGAGTTGACGACTGCATCCTGCATCATTTGTAGAGCGGTCAGGAACTTATGTCTGCTGCCATTAGATGATTCTTTTGAAAGCGTGTCTTCCAAGAGGGGGAGCATGTCGACAGCAAAATCGAATTCTGTAGATACTTAATACTAAACAATGTTATTTCTATGCCTATGATAATGTAAGGCCGCAGCCGCAGCATTAACAGCTCTCTCTCTCTCTCTGTTTTTCTATGCAATGCCGGCATTTCTATCAGCCGGCAGCTGCGGTAATTTTTTCTGACACTCACTCTTCGTTTCTTGATCGCTAAGCATTGTTGTCGTCGAACTTTTTCGCAACCTTCGTTGTAGTCGTTAAAACGTTTTCCAAATTAGAACTTTGTTTTTAATTGGAAAATTAAGCTGCCAAAGAGATGGCAGCGCAAACAACATTATAATTATTTTTCAAGGCCAAAAATGTCCAGATGAGTATCTGTGTTGTAAGTTCATTGTGCAATGCAAATAATTCATTTAGCATAGAATCAAGTCAGCAGCTTAAAGACCATAAGCAAAAATTATTCGTTTCGAAAAAAAAAAAAAAATTCAAGTAGAATTTCTTAAAAAATAGAGGTAAATGACAGGAGATAGATGAACTAGACAGACAACCAGCAGACAGAACTATTTATTTCAAATCTATTGTTTAAAAGCATTTTTTTAAATTAATCAATCAAAAAAGACAATAACAAAAATAATATAAAAATTGTTGACTTTATCACAGCCAAAAAACGTCACGCATTGCAAAAATACTGGCATAATAAGTTCGCTCCTTTTGAAATCGGACCCATCAATAACAGAGAAAGTTTAGAACAAATTATTTGCATTCAAAAATGTTGTTTTTATTAATATTGGCTGTGTAAATTAAATAATATTACATTTCTATCTGCATGTTGTTCCTACTTTATACATATAATTTACATTTAAGATGGTGCTTGAAAGGTGAAAGAAAGGGAAAGAGGAAAGGGTGCCATCTAAAGGGTGCTTAACTAAACTTTTTTAATATTTTTTAAGACCGTGTGTAAAGTTTCAAAACTTGTGTTGAGTTATTAGAAGTATGTATGGTTGCGTACAATCGGAACCACTTTGCTGTGGAAGCTAAAGGATGTAGTGATACGATTTCGCCAATTTATTAATTACATTCGTTAAACAATTTTTCTATAGCTACTTTAGGTAAATTAAGCATGAGTTATCGCGTCAGGGAAATATCTTTAAAAAGCGACAGATTACAGAGCAGATGCTGTTCAGTCCTCGACATAGAGGGACAAACCAACAAGTGAATAACTTTTACATTTTACGATTAACGAAATTGCGAAATATATTTTAACAAACTAATATGTAATAAATAAAAATTGAACTCCTAAATATTTTGTACCTATTTTGGTTTTTAGTTCTTTGTTATTTCCCTATTAATTTTTTTTCATTTGCTAGAACGATATTTAATTTTTAAAATTAAAAATAATGAATAAACTAAATTTTTTGGTTGGATTTTTTCCCAATGTTAAGCAAAAAAAAAAACGCCAGGGTGGCAGTTTGCAATAGTAGTTAATGATCGTAAAATAAGACTCATAAATAACTATTGATTCCCAACTATTGGATTCCCGTTACTCAGCTAGAAACGAAAAATTAAAAAATTTTCTGGAATAAGCATGTTCTACTCAAATGTCGAAGTCTAGTTGCCGTTTTGCCAATTCCACACTCGCCAATAATACTAATCATTAATGCAATCGATAAAACATTACCCTTTATACACACTTAGGTCAGCATATTTTTTATACGTTTTTATTTATATTCTTCTCTTGAAGCTTGTGGGCATTTGATTGTGAATGGCGAACATGATTTTAATATTACAATATTACATTTAATTTTAGTTTAGTTTTTATTTATTTTCTTAACTTATGTATATCGATTTTATTATTTTTTGTTAGCGTTATGTTTTACGCATAGAAGTGCGTAAAAGGCCTCCTCCGCTGGGTGCTGGCCTTCCAACGATCTTAAGCTATCTGTAAAGAAAAATGTTTAAATAAGATATTTGGAAAATATGTCCTGGAAAAAGACTACGGCCGAGGGAGAGGCGATGTTCAGGCACTAGATTACCAGCATATTAGTCGTGGGATCTTGGTAAGCCTCTCACCTCTCCAAAATAACGAGAATAAATATAAGTGCATGTAAAAATAGTTACATTCGTACCGTTCGTCAGTCAGCAGTCCTCACTGCCCACCCCACTTCTCGCCTCACCACCCTCTGTGAAAATGTTTACCTACTCATTTTGTTGTAGTAAAATTAATAGCATTTCTTTATTGGTTTATATATTGCTGGCTTGTGCTACGAGTAATACAAAAATTAACGGCTACTAGTTTATATCAATTGTCTTAGCTGAGAGTATTGAATTTCATCAACGGACCACGGTGCACACGTCAACAAAAATTTTTTGCTATTCATGACTACAAACGTCGCTCTGAGGTCTCTTGTTTTTGCATATGAAAAACAAGGCTGATACTCGCCGCTGAGAAGTTATTTTTATTTCTACCAGTATTACACTATAAACATCTAATTTTGATTCATGACAATATGTAATGAAAATAATGAAAAATAATATGAAAAGAATTCCAAGAACATGTAAATATTTATATGTATGTATACAGGGTAGGGTAAGAAACCAAAATTGGCACGAGAATATATGTATATATCAGGAACATATAAAAAAATATGTGGTCCGTCAAACTTTTACCACTTTAATTCTGAGCGATGAGATCTCGATGCGTTGGATCCTCGGTCTTCCTATGTATGCTGATGGGATTATACATATATATATATAATAATAAAAAAAAACGTAATATACATACAAAAATATACACTATGTATACTTATGTACGTAGTATATATAAGTGTATGTGTTATGGTTTGTATCTAATTCTCCAATCACTTGAATCCCGCACGTGCTTATTTTTGAAGTTGTTGTTACTATTTTTGTTTTAGCTGCATTCGAAAACAGAATGCACCGGTTCACTATTTATATTTGCTGGTTTTTATAACGCGAGCTTAATTTGCTGATTTTCTTTTATTGTAACTGCTCACACATTTTTCGTGGACTCCGCTTTTCCCTTATTGATGCGGAATGCTGGAGAAAATCGTTTCCAAAAAATAGTTATCGGCACTACGCCGCTGCACTGACCGCTTGTAGGCCTCTACTAATCTGAATACCGCTATAAACACTAGCAGCACCGCGATGATATAAACGGTACGCTGTACGCCCAGGATCTCGACTTTGTGGTCGGTCTTCCTTTGCAAGGCGATGGCTTCACTTTCTGTCGGTTGGCTCGAAAAAGGTGGATCTTTCTTGATGAGGTGTCCTTAGGCCCGTTACTTGTCCTTCCCATTTTGTAATCTTGTAACTTTTTGCAGGATTGGAACGAAGATGTCCTCTCCGGGATCTCTGGGCTTCTTGACTAGGAGATCGAGACCTTTTACTTTGGACAGCTATCTTTGCCTTGTCTTCAGACGGTCTTCTCCTGAGTATGACACCCCCAGAAGAAGAAAGAACTTTCACATCACTTAGACGAATTATGCTTTACTTACGTAGCGTGGACCCTGAGCTTATTTTTAGCTCTGAAGCTAACAAATCCTCATCTGATGCGACTGGGAACGCCATATCCACAGCCACATTCTTCGCCTTCCCCTTCAAGAAAACCTCTAGCAATGCGGTCATCTTCGCAATTTGAGTCGTGGTCTCCGCCAGCTGCTTCGTGTTTGCTTCCATTGCGTTTTCCAAGGCCCGAAACCGTTGGCTGTGCTCGGCCAATTGGTTTGCAGGTGCTTCCTTATTTATATTATTTCCATTAGAAATTCTTCTTCGGGAATAGGCTCAGGAAGTCCTCGGGAATTCCTGGGGAATATCGAAAAAAGTTTTTTTCCGCAGGAATTCTTGAGGTTATTCCACGGAATTCCCTAGGAATTCTACGTTTAATTCTGTTTACATGCATTATTTTTTACGCATGGTTGTGCGTGACCCAGGGCCATATACGCTGGCTGCTGGACTTCTAACAAACTAATGGTATCTGTAAAGAAAAATATTTATATAATATATATGCAAAATTGCAAATATACATACCAATCAAAACGTAAAGGAATTTTGTAAATGTTTTTAACGCCTTTTTCCCGTTAAGTCCGTCTATGTTGAAAGCACAAAATAGTTCTTCCGCCACAACACCCTGGATTGCCTTTGGCAAATTGTTGCGCTTTAACAGATTTGTTACTGCTTCAATCTGAAAGAAAAAATAAAAACACCGAATAAATTTCACTATCACAAATACCTTATTTACGTAGCTTTCCTTTGACCATGAGTTTATTTTAAGCTCTAAAGCCAAAAGGTCCTCTTCGGATGCGACTGGGAACACCACATCCACAGCCACAACCTCCGCCTATCCATTCAATAATACCTCCAGTAGTGCCGTCAATAAAAATATATAAAAATATAACCAATTTGATTTTATTCCGTTAATTAACCATCAATCGAGAAAACCATTCGGCTGATCTTTGTGCTGTGTGTGGGCTCTGCAGACTATACAAATTTGTATTGTAAAAATACATTATGATTTTTTAAAGGCTTATAGGATTTTTTAAATGCTTAGGCGACCTATAGCGCTGTTTAATTTCTCACTTAAGTTCACACCAGTAAACCAATAAATATAAAATAAATATAAACTAGGAAATGTATAAATATTCAACATTTTTAAAGGGTTTTCAGACGCGTATACTTTGCTATTTTTTCTTGAAAATTATTTTTCCCCCTCTCATCTCTCTCCTTCTTGTCTTCGACAACTGCTCTGAAGGATTTCGAAAAAAAAGACATATATGAAGTGCGAACATAGGCAGCGGCAGAGCCCCGTCAGAATTCGACTTGGCTTATGTGTTCAAAAGTATGCTAGAAAAGCCTGTGAGATTTGTTTTTGTTTTTTCGATGACAATGCGAGGAAACTTCTGGGCAAGGTACCTATACCTATATTACCTATTAAAAGGTAATGCGTGCAAACAGGCAACACATACTAGTGGTAGCTATGCAAATGTAAGTGGTAGATTCTAAGAACTAGTTCGGCAAAGCGTTTCTAAAAGTAAGGGAGTTGTAACACGATAAGATCATAACATAAACATTGTAACCCACAGGAAATTAAAGTTCTTGCCTAGACAAGCAACCCACACTAGTGGTAGCTATGCAAATGGGTTACGATAGATTCTAAGAACTAGTTCGGCAAAACGTTTCTAAAAGTAAGGGAGCTGTAACACAATAAGATCATAACATAAACTTTGTAACCCACAGGAAATTAAAGTTCTTGCCTAGAATCGCTCGCACTAATAAAGATTATTGGAAACGACGTGAGCTACGGGCAGCGCTGCAAGTTATGCGGAGAGTGCAGGAAAGATCAGCGAAGGTGTATCTTCAAAAGGCCATAATCAAGCCCGTGCAGGCGGTGATCTAGATGAATTAGAAGCGGATGGAGCAAACGCCTCAACAATGCACTGCGCCTGCAGGCGGTCTTAGGTTGTTGGAAGAAGAAGATAACATTTTACAACTGAGACAGCAAGTGCTACAGAGACGGAAGGCATGCAGTACACAAGCGGAACAGAAGCCCCTAGCGACTGGTAACATCCCACATGATATACAAGGAAGCACCACGCAGAAGTCGCTGTATCCATGGATGTGGAGCACCAGTGGGGAGCGTAATTCTACCGCCAGGTCAGGCCGACCAGCAGAAAGAATATCAGCGGAGCAGCTGGCAACGCCGAAAAATCAATGTGGATGAACTAGTAAAGTTTTCCGGGAAACCTGATCTCTGGCCCATGTTCTTGGCCACAAGCGATCAGTCAGCCGAGCTGTGTTTTTTCCGATGCAGAGAATCTAATGCACCTACGCCACGCGCTGGAGAAACCAGCGAAGTTAGCGGTTAGGAGGCTTATGCTGCATACAGACTGCGTTCCGCAAATATTGTCTACTTTGGAAATGCATTTTGGAAGGCCTGAAATAATCATTGACTTGCTGTTGAAGCAAATGAAACAATTCCCTCAGATCAGGGAAAATAAGTTGGAGAGCTTAGTCGTCTTTGCAATGGAGGTGCAAAATGTGTGCGCCACCATGAAGGCGTCTAAACTAGAACAATATCTAAACAACCCGGCTCTTACTCAAGAGATGGTATCAAAGCTACCCTGCTACCCTTATAGACCTTTTGGGGAATGCACAAGATGATTCTGAGTGCATGTATCCTAGCAGACTTTAGCACCTGGCTTTCTCAGATGGCGCAAGGAGCGAACAATGTTATGATTCCCAGTTCTCAAGCAAGAACTGAGAGGCGAGGTGTGGTGAATGCGCATGCGGTTTATCAAGTATGCAAAGTGTGCTCGAAGGGCTGCAGGTCTGTACATGAGTGTAAGGAGTTTACTGAGATGACACTCCGTGATCATTGGAAGACAGTAAGGAGACTTAGACTATGCTGGAGGTGCCTCTCAAAATCGTATGGTCCAGACGTGCGAGGTAGCAGGCACGTACGGCGTGGAAGGGTGTCCGGAGAGGCATAACCCATTGCTACATCGGAGTCGTGAACTTATGCAAGCATGTTGTTATGCTCACCGCCAAGATGCCGCCGCAGCGGTATTGTTTCGGGTGGTGCCCGTGACGCTTCATGCAAACGAGAAGGAAATCAGCACGTATGCCTTCATAGACGACGCTCTAACGCTAATTGACGAACCACTGCTGGAGGCTCTAGGAATGAAAGGTCAACCACAACCGCTCCACATGCAGTGGACAACAGGCATGCACCGCTACAAAGAAGAATCTTTGAAAGTTAATCTTCGAATTTCGGGTACCGGTATGACTAAGTCGTATGATCTACCCGCCTTCCGGATCTACCCGGATCTTCCGCCAATGGAAGCGTGCGCGCTTTGTAATGATCCCCAAAGCTGGAAAGTCACCAACACAGATTGTCTGCTGTCCGATAAGTCTGCTACCAACTTTCCCCAAAGTTTTTGAGAGAATTTTGCTTACCCGCTTGATGAAACTGCCGCAGGTAACAGAACACATCCCACAACACCATGAAGCCTCCCCTGCTCAGCTGCTCCTGGCCATTTTCGCTGATGACACCGCCATGCTTGCGTCGCACTCATCCTTGCAAATCGCTTTCAATGCAGTTCAGGAATAGCTGCATGCAATCGAGTGATGGACTGCAAAAAGAAACATAGCCATTAACTGCACTAAGTCGGCTTGTGTCATATTTACCCTGCGACCTCAAACCTGCCTAGGTCTTTTCTTCGACTGAAATATGTATCATTGACTACGTCTCATCCCACTGCTACCTCTGAGTTCACCTTGATCGGACGCTGAGTTGGACGCATCGGACGCAGTTGCCATATCACGGCAGTTAGAGCCAAATCCTTATGGAAACTGAACTCGCTTTTTCACTCGAGCAAACTCCATATGGCAACTAAGGCTCGCTTAATAAAAGCCATATTAGGTCCAACACTGACCTACGCCATCGAAGTGTGGGGAACTGCCTCTAAGACTCAGCTCAATAGGCTTAGAGTAATACAATCGCGAGCGGCACGACATGCATCTGGGCTACCCTGGTATGTGAGCAACTAAGTCATTGAAAGGGACTTAAAAGTCTTCCCACTGGGAGACCAAATAAAAATCCACATCAGCCGATATGCTGACAGACTTACCGCCCACCCGAACCCGTTGGCGAATGATCTTGTCGACCCCATTTCCCTCCGAAGTCTGAAGAGAATACATCCCCATGAACTCCTTACACGTAAGATAGCATAATCCCTCCACTGTACATTTGCATGTATTATAATTAAGGAACATTATCCACAATATTATCTTTTAAGCTACACATTAGGTTGAGTTCAGAAAGAAATGAACGATTCCTAGTGACTTTGACATTAATGAATAATACAAAAAAAAAACTTATATTGAAATGTTTATTTATGAGAAAAGCTTACTATTACCAGCTAGGCATATTAATCTAATGAGAAATTTTACTACACGATTATTTATATAGTAACATACATATCCATTCTTTCATCCACAGCTCCCCATAAAATAATTATAAGCAACATACACTAGTATAAACTCATATACACAAATTAATGTATAAACACAAAAATGTAATCAAGGAACGAGAGCCCTTCGATTAACCTTGGACACAGCGTCATGTTCCAAAGCCACCCTTTCTCACAGATCGCAAATCATAAACATAGACACTTGTCGCCTTTATAAACATAGACTCTCGTCGCCTAATCATTTGCATTCGACCACTTGGCGAGCCAACTAAAATAATAAACTTTCGCGATCGGCTCCTTCGCCTACGCACTTGTCTCAGGATTCTCCACTTACCCATATTTCTCAGAAGACTCTCTTCCAACAGGAAAATAGAGGTTTACGACCCAACTCTCTTAAACTTTGCTCGTTAGCTTCCCCAAATTGCCTATAAAACAGCAAGCATGTCTCCATGCAGCAGTTCAGTACTCAGTACGTTATCAACCGCGATAACTCCGCTAAAGCCAATTTAAACTTCCAACTTAGTGATAATCAAAAGGCTCTAGTTCTTTCCTTAATGGAATAAATAAAAGGTTTAATAATACATAAAACTCAATTGTGTGTTTTTTTTTATTAAACCCTCGGTCTGAATTCGTAAATATAATATATAGAGTTAATTTGTATTAGGGCTACTAGAGCTAAAATTTAAAAGAGTTTTGTTGGTCCGCGTTAAGTCAAAACCCGGTCTGGGAGGTCTTGAGTGTGGAGATGTTTGAGTTTTCTTCTCGTTTTGGCTGCAATACCGTAAACTTGAATGGCGTAGAATAGGCCAAGAGCTAATATGCACTTATAGATCCTGACTATTTTTTCCAAAGCTAGCTTGTTTCGTGGTGCTATCAGCCAGGACAATTTGGCTATCTTTATTTTCCTAGGGGGAGGCTAGAATGTTTTTCTTTTGTTTTTCTATTTTGTTTGTCACCGCAGACGCAGTGTGACGTGAAGTTATAGCTTAGTTTTTTGCTGCGCAAAAGAATAAATAGAAACAAAATTGTTCTTTTGCGCAAACCTGTTGTTTTGAAAAAAAAGAAGGAACAAGTTTTTGTCGACTTATATTTCTCGCGCACATAAATATCGCCGCCTCGCGATAGCCGATCAACTGTGCTCGGCAAAAATATATGTGTTTAGTGCCAAAAAAGTTGGGCAAGTGAGTACAGGAACGTAAAGGTAGAATACGATAGTGACGGCGGGTGGGATTTAGAAGCATCGACTGACAACAATGCGAACATGGACGCTGCTGCATGGAGTTGCAGGCATTCATAGAAGGAGCCGTTAGCCAGGCCCTAACTCAGCAGGAGGCTAGGCTGATGAAGTCGTGTTAGACCCTACTAAATGATGTCAGGCAACAAATGCAAAACTTGCAGGTGGAAACACCAGTGAAGTAAACTTGACATAGTAAAGTCTATTCCCGAGATTTAGGGCGACCAAAACGATTATGTGGCATGGCGGCAGTCGGCCGTGGACGCCTACAAGTCCAAGTCCAAGTCCAAGCCAGAAAGGCACACTACCAAGCTGTCGCAATCATTAGAAATAAAATCAGGGCGTAGCGAGAGCGCTAATGGTGTCCCTTAACACTGTACCGAATTTCAATGCAATTATCGCAAGATTGGACTGCACTTATGCAGACAAAACATCTTTGCGTGTCCTTTGAAAGGAACTGGAAACGCTCAGGCAAGGAGAACTTAGCTTGATGCTGTACTATGATGAGGTAGAAAAACGGTTGACACTAGTGAAAAATAAAATCATTATGACACACGAACCGGACAGCGCTGCTCTGTTCAATATTCCATGCGTTCATTTCGGGCCTTAGGAAACCGTTGAGAGCCATAGTATTGCCAGCTCAACCCAGGGACTTACCCTCAGCCTTGGCTTTAGCTAGGGATCCCGAAGCGAGCATGGAGCGCACCGCCTTTGCGTCCACGTATACAAAGAAAACAAAGGCATTCACCTCTGGGCAGCGAAAGAACCAAAACCACTCGCAAGAAAATCAGGAAAGAAGTAGCAAGGCCGAAGATGGCCCATTTCTATAAAAAGCAAAATAGGTTTCCACACAATGCGGCCCATACATAAACGATGGCCCTAACCAGTAAGCAGAGCCCATGGAGTTAGGCTCCACTATGGTACAGCACAGGCAGCCCACCGTCTTCGGAAGCGGTCAGTCTGCCAATGCCAGGGGCGAAAAGAGGCCAGAAAAGACATGGATCTGCACGCGTGACTGATCAAAGACGTTAATAAGTGCTGAGCACCACGCAACACGCCGACGACGAAGGCGACAGCGAATATGATAGGGCGACCGCAACGGCCGTCGCCGAAATGGATAACAAATATGACGATAATTATCAGATAAATTTTTAATGGAACGACGTTTATTGAACGCCAGTTGGATGGGAGGCAACTAAAAATTTTAATAGGCACATAGACGGCGAAAAACTACATCAAGTCCGTAAAGGAGCTTAAAAATGTGGTGCCGGTCGAATCCCCTATCACGGCTAGTCCCATTCATGGTTCTAACAGTGTTAGCCAGAAATGTTTAATGAACGTTTTGGAAAAACAGCGGAATTTTTCTTTTGGACACTTAAACGAATTTTAATGGCATTATTGGTTTTGATTTTTTAGCTCAAATTGGAGAAAAGCTGGACAATCAACTATGGTTCTGTTGTTGAAAAGCTGCAGCATCATAATTGCGACAATGTAAATTTCACTAACGTGAATGACATTACCGTACCGGAATCTGTAAAAATCGAATTTAGAAACATGATCACAAACAGATCTAAGGCATTTTCAGCCTCTAACGAGGTCCTGCCATTTAACACATCCGTTGTTGCCACGATTCGTACAGCTAATGACAAGCCAATATACTCCAAACCATATCCCCATCCCATGGGTGACTTTAGGAAACTTAACGAAAAAAACCATCGCTGACCAATCAATGTCGAACATTTCCATGATACTGGCGAACTTGGGTAAAGCCAACGCTGTACCAACGCAACGTTGGTACCGTTGCAACGGTGAAACGCCGGATTTAAAGTCCGGCTACCACCAGATCTACTTGGCCGAGCATGACCGCGAGAAAACCGCCTTCTCGGAAATTGGCGAAAAGCATGAGTTTTGTCGACTACCGTTCGATTTGAAGAATGCTGAAAGCTTCTTCCAAAGAGCGATCTACGAGAACAAATTGGCAAATCGCGCTATGTTTACGTGGATGACGTCATTATTTTGTTCTGAAAATGAAGAAGACCATGTTAGACTCATATATTGGGTTTTAAAAAGCCTATGTGATGGCCAACATGAAGGTGTCCAATGTAAAGATCCATTTTTTTAAACAAAGTGTGGAATATCTTGTATTTATTGTAACCAATGGTGGTGCAAAAACTGACCCAAAAAAAGTAAAAGCTATAAAAGAATTCCCAGAACCGACGAATCTGTATGACCTTAGGTAATTTTTAGGCCTAGCCAGTTACTACCGATGTTTCGTTAAAGAATTCGCGACGTTCGCGAGGCCTTTAACAGACCTGCTGAAAGGAGAAAATGGCTCTATCAGCCAACACATGTCTAGGAAAACTCCTATTGACTACGGTAACATGCAGAGGGATGCATTTGAGAGGCTGAGAAATGTCTTGGCTTCCGAAGATGTAATTCTCGAGATTTCAGGAAACCATTCGACCTAACAACGGATGCTTCTGCGGACGGTATTAGCGCGGTTTTATCGAAAGAAAAAAGATCTATCACAATGTTTTCTAGGACCCTGAAAGAAAGCGAGTCACACTATGCCATGAACGAAAGAGAATTGTTGGCCATAGTGTGGGTGTATAAAATGCTGATGCGCCCAAACTGAGATCAGCGCTCCGCGCTAAGAACGGACAGCAGCGACAATCGGACACTCCTTATCCGGGCTACCACATGGAGTTGCATAAATGCTGAGTCGGCTTGCCGACTTCCGCGGTGTCAGCGTAAAATTTTGAAAACTTTAACACAAATAAAATACGGTACAAAAAAATCAAATTAAGTATATCGCGACTTTGTCACCTACATATCGCGGCACACTACTTAGCGTGTTGCTTCCCACCGTGCACATGATGAAATGTGACGTGACAAAAACAAATCATATACATAAGTTCGCTTATAGCAGAAGTAAAGGCAATGCTCCTTTGCAATTTGCGAGTGCCGGCAATACAATTTGCAAGTGCTAAAACATTGCTACTTACGTAAATAAAATTTAAACAAATAATATAACAGAATAAGCAATTACACTGCGGCAATACAATTTGCGAGTGACAAAATATTGCAAGCACAAACTAAACACACAAGCAGAAATATAAGTGCAAACAAAAATCTCACATTAGAATGCCGCCGGCATAATACAATTCGCATAACAGTGTACAGTTTTACCTTGCGTTATCTACCGAATAGGCCTTGTGATGAGATCCATCAAAGAGCTACCTGGTGGATTGTGTGTCACTTGCTCAACGCACATCACCACGTCACGGTAAACAAACAAAATAAATTCAATAAATTGTAAAGTTAAATAAAGTAAATTAAATAAATTAAACAAAATATTGTGAAAATAAATAAAGTCAGTATATAAAATAACTTAAACAAAACATCTTATTAATAAATAAATTGAGCAAATAAAATAAGCTAAGTAAAATTTGTTAATAAAAAATTAAGTAAAAAAAAAACAACACACGACAGCAGGAATTTCAACGCGAAATTGAAACGTTGGAAGGCTCGCGTAGAAGAATACAACTGTGAGCTCAATTACAATCCCGGGAAATTAAAAGTGGTGACTGATGCACTTTCACGCATTCCGCCCCAGCTTAATCCGTTGAGTACCGATTTGCATGACAGCTCGCAATTGATTCCCCACTTGGAATGTTTTCAAGAAACAATTAATTTTTCACACGACAAGGTCAGACTACCTATGCGAACACCCGCACACAGGCTGATTCCTCTCAAAGACGGGTCACTATTTAACCAACTCTCTATAATCATACTTGCGACCCGTAATGATAAACGGTGTCAAAATGCCAGAAACGTACTTGCACCTTTTTCAATCCATCTGCTAAGCGAGCTTTGTTTCATTTAAAATTCGAATAACACACCGATTGGTGACTGACGCAGAAGAAATTAGTGAAATAATCGAGAAAGAACACCGTAGAGCACATAGGGGCCTTACAGAAATTAAGGTATTACTTCCGCGGATGTCAAGTACGATTTTTTTGCAAACCTCGTCATGCCAGTGTTGCAAGCTCTACAAATATGAGAGACACCCTAATAAGCCAAAATTACAACCTCCGCCTGTCCCTTAATACCCATGTTAAATACTTCACATAGACATATTCACACTGGAAAAATGCTCTACTTGAGCAAATTCAGCCAGTTTCCCAAACATTTCAGCTTGCAGTCAAAAGCATCCGTGCACTTGCGGAAAACTCTGGTAGAAGCTCTCCATTATTTCCCTGCCCCTAAGATTTTAGTTTCGGACAACGATCGAGGGCTATTATGCCCAACAGTGTTTAATTACCTTCGGTCTCTAAACATCGAACTTTACTATGCTCCAATTCAAAAGAGCGAAGTAAATGGCCAAGTCGAAAGATTCGATTCCACATTCTGAGAAATTTATCATTGCCCAAAAGGTGAGCACCCCACCTTCAAACTCATCGAACTGGTTCCAAAAGCAATGGACCTCTATAAGACCTCCGTCCACTCAGTAACAAACCGGAAACCAGCCGACATTTTTTTCGACCACTCGTCGAGAATAAACTTTTAGGGATTGACGGATTTCCGACGACAAACTTTATAGGACATAAGGGGTCTAATTGAACATAAGCAAGTTAAAACAAACTCGGCACGAAATAAAACTACAATGAAACTAGAGATGAAGTTTTTGTTGCTAATAAGCAAATAAAAACAAAGAAAAAACCAAGGTTCAGATGCGAAAAAAGGAGGATAAAAATGTTTCATTATTAGATTATTATTAGAACCAAATCAGGAAAGATTTTCCACAAATCTGATCTGAGGAATTGAGACATGGCTTTTATTAAGAAAAATAAAATAATAATATAAACAAGTTCATTGCACAATCCTACATAGTGGCAGGTTAATAAAATATTTCCCCTATTCAGACATAAAAAACATAAAATACTAAGTCGGAAATATATAAAAAAAAACAAAAAAATGGCCAAGGCTATATAAAAAAAAAAAACAAAAAAATGGTTTAAATGTAAAATGCCGGTGATCCCTTTGCAACATGGCGATGTATGGAGACTTAACGGCCTTTTTAAACTAGCGCACCTCGTCGACCTTGCAAAGATGAACAGACTGGCTGAAGAAATCGCACGGGAAACGGTTGCGTTGGCTTTGGTCAACTACTACCTCAACACGGCCATGGAAGGAATAACCAGGCTTCCCAGACGACCGGCGCGCAAACCTCGTTCGTTGGACTGTCTAGGAACAGCTTGGAAGTGGATAGATCGATCCCCAGATGGAAGTGGATAACTTGGTGTATAGAAAAGTGATCGAAGCCATCGAGTTCTCCCGCCCATCTATTGTAACCAACGGAATCTTGCTACTCTATATAAAATCATTCCATAAGGTTGCGGTCGAGAGCTATCGCCTCATGCACCTGTACGCGACGATAAGCGACGGGAAGCAGATTATACTGGATCATGACAAGCTAGCTACGAGCTCGAGCGAGACTTATGCGATTTTGGGAGACTGCCTCTCCATTGGCAATACTACTGTTTGCCGGGAGGAAGAGCTACAGAAACTGGAGGAGACTAGTTGCATTCTCCGGTTGCTGAAAGGCGGTCAGGCCGGCTGCTCTTATCAAAGAAACAACTTGCGAATGGTTAAGTTGCGAGGAACGATCACTTGGTCGGCTTTTTCATCGTACAATTTGTCAACGAGACGATAACGGTCGACAGACAAAAATACTCCAGCTACTCTACCAGTCATCTCATAACACTGCCGACCGTGCTAAGCCACATAACAGCCAGGAACTATCAACTTTAATTCTTATTCCAACTATCAACTTGGCTAGGCAATTGAGTGGGTAAATACAAGTTATTTGAAAATGAATCGCACCGTCTTGCGATGTTGCCATCCGTCAGCTTTTCTCCAGAGGTTAAGGGCTTCCTTCGCTGACTGCTCCGGGGAGCAGGAAAAGGTCTGGTAATAAAAATATGTTGTACAACGTTTAGTCGGAGTAGAAAGTTGACGAGCTGCCGCTCCTTATTCTGGTTCGAATTTCGAAAACTTGTCAATGGAAGTGAGAAAATATTTTTTATCCGTTGAGAAAATGTCTATGTGTAGCATTTCTCCTACATGAGAAGGAGACTCTCAATCTCTTGTTTCTTCGGATGCCTACCATATTTAGCTTTCGCGCATGTTTTGCGGTTTTGGACAATTACATTGGCCAGTTTGGCCATTTTTGAGAAGTAGTACTCTGTGAGAACCTGCTTCACATTTTCTTGGGCCGACCGGTGGGCCCTATTGTATTCTGCTAATATGACTTCCCTCCTTTCCTCGACCCCAAAAATATCTGTAACACGGTTTTTGCAGTGCCAGAATGTTCTAGTCGGGAATCTCCGGAATAAGTCGTCCTGCACCGTTGCTAGCGCAATGGAGGGCGTTTACGCCCTTGGGGACTATTGCATCCGCAAGGTCATTGAGTAATGACTCCTTGTCGGTGAAGTTGATCGCGTGTCGTTTCTTATTTTTAAAGAGAACGAAAGAGCGTTTTAGCGGAAAGCGGGCCTCTTCTAGAACCAGTTGGTTCTGGAAGCAATTTAGGGGCTTAGTCGTTGTTTCTTTGGTGTGAGTGAGGGAAATCTCACTGTGAATGGTCGCAACGCATGACAGCGTCCTGTTCTCCTATGGCATTAATTAGCTGCCTAGACAGGGCATCAGCAACCAAATTTTCTTTTCCCGGTTTATAGACTACCTTCGCACCCGTTTCCTGGTACCCGAGCATAACATCTTCGGATGCCAGAATGTTGCGCAGTTTTCCGAAAGAATTTTTTTGCGCTTCATTGAATTGTACTTGGATGTGCCGCGATCTATGTCTGCTTACACTTCCGTTTTCGCCCATTAAGATGTCAGAAATAGGTCTTGCTATGGCTGCAAAGCATCTGTAATAAAGCATCTGCAGTAGCTAGTGAGGCCTAGGAATGATCTGACCACAAATACTGTTTTTTGGTTCCGGAAATTCTTTTTTTTGACTTTTTTACTGAGACTCTCATGTCAGCATCGCTTATGGTTTTTAAAACCCAATCCACGTGTTTGACATGATCATTCTCATTTTCTGAGAAGATAATTACGTCATCGACGTAAGCATAACAAGTCTTGCCGATTTGCTCTCTGAGAATGTCATCAATGGCTCTCTGGAAGATGCTGGCATCATTTCTCAAGCCAAAGGGAAGCCTCTTGAATTCGTACTTCCCTCCGCGTCCTGTTCAAAGAAGGAAGTTTTTTCACAGTCATGTTCCGATAAGACGATCTGGTGATACCCGGACTTGAGGTCCAGTCTCGTAAAGAATTTGGCCTTGCCCAAGTTGCCCAGTATCATGGAGATATCTAGCATCGGGTATTTGTCCGAGATAGTCCTTTCGTTTAGCTTACGAAAGTCTATGACTAATCGTCTATTTTGATTGCCAGCCTCGTCGGTTCCTTTTTTGTCAACCACCCTAATTGGGTTGTTATATGGAGACACCGAATTCTGAATTATACCATTTTTAAGCAGGTCTTGGATCTCGTTGTTGACGAAATCTGCTGCCCCCATGGGTTATGGATATCTTTTTGGATAATTTGGCGTAAATGGGCTCTTCGCTAGTCGTTGTAATCGTGGCCACTACCGATGTGTTATATGGTAGGGCCTCATTGGGATCTGCGAAATCGTTTTTTCGGCTTTTTATCATCCCCCTTCTTTATCAAAGGTGGTGCACGTTAGTGAAGTTGACGTCAGTGCATTTATGGAAATCTTCTCAACGTCCTTACCTCATTTGAGTTGGGCGGAAGCAAGGCAAAGTGATGCGCCGGCCTGTGCTAACAGATCGGCCCCGATTATTCCATCGAATAATGTAAAATCTGGTAGAATGAAAAAGGTCGCTTTCAAGTTAAAGATCGAGACGAACCATTTTATTGTAACAGTGATGGCGCCATGATATCTGGGCGGATATCCTTTAACTCTTTGCGAGATCGGATGAAATTTTTTGAGGCACCGGTGTCTAAAAGGAAATTCATTGGTACCCCTGCTACTCTTCGTCTGATGACGGGCAACAGGGATTTTCCCCTACAAAATTTACGTAGTCAGAATCATACTCGGCAATGGCATCGTCGTCTATTGGAGGCTTTGGAGGCGGCGGCGGCATTTGCTCCTGTCTTTTCTTCCGCCTTCTGCGTAATGAAGTTAATTTGTTGTTGTTTCCTCTCGGCGCCTGTGCGCTCAGAGGTGGCTGGTCTTCTGTTCTGGTAGGCATTTGCCTGGGTCGGCTGCAGCAATTTAGAAAATGATGGATCGACCTCCATAGGCTCTGATGTGCCGTTGCTTGTGTAATTTTTGGTATTTTGCGGGTAAGCGTGAACCTGTGCCTTATGCTGCCTATTGAAATACGGAATTTTTGTTTTATTAGGTTGACGGCCCTGCGCTTTTGCAGTAGGTTTGCGATCTTTGTCTTCCTGACTTTTTGCAAAACTGGCTGCAAAAACGTAGATTAGATTAGATGAGATTCTTGCGCTAAGGCCAGAGCTGACGGCATGTCTTTCGGCTTAGCCGTAAAAAGCACGTCAGTGAGGTTGCGTTTAAGTCCCGAGATGAAAATACGCAAGGCGTCCTCTCGGAATTTGTCGCACAATATTTTTGCCGTCGATGGCTCGTGAGACTTATGAGCTTTATTTGTGAGTAAGGTCAGTTCTTTCTCGACCTCATACTGTAGCAGGGTCATGTTGCTTCCCTGTCTTAGAGTGCTTATGTCTTGTTCAATGACATGCATTGGACGCTTGTCACTGTAAGTGAAATTGAGCCGATTTATAATAGCATCGAAATTCGTTATCGGCCGCGCTCCTAACTTTGTTTCTAATAATTGTCACCGCCTCGTAATGGCGAGAGGTGCCGTTGAAATTTTTAAATATGCGATATGCAGCTATCGCCGCTTGTCGCCACGAGACATATAATTCCTGTGACCCCGAGAATTTAGGCAAATATTTAACGGCGTCTAAAGAACGCTACATGGAGAATTATTAGTTATATCTATGGGTTCGTAGGTTCTTATTACGGGGGCCACGGCTGAGGTGGACGCGACGTGTGTTGCTGCCAACGCGTTGGCCAGCTCCTGAATTTTCTGACGCATTTCATTTTGTGCGATTTCATTATATGATTCTTGTTTTTATTCACATTGATATGAGACCGTTTTAGAATATTTGCTGGATTAATAATTTATTTTTGTTCTCAATAATTTTAATATAATAGGTTGGAAAATATCTCCCTTCCGTTTTTTTGCTCTTTATTCAATGCCTTATAAAAAGTGTTACAGTGATCGGATTTAGTTCAAATATGCGCCGTTTTGTTCGATAATCTGTTTCCATCTAGATGGCAACTTCATAATACCTCCATAATACCTCGTAGAAGCCCCCCTCCTTATTTGCGAAGAACTCGGACAGCCACTTTTCACAAGCCTCTTTTGAGTTCAACTTTACACCATCAAGAGCATTCGCCATGGACAGGAACAGGTGGTAATCACTTGGCGCTATGTCCGAGCTATATGGTGGATGCGATAAAACCTCCCATCCGAGCTCCCTTAGCTTCTGACGAGTCATCAACGAAGTGTGTGGTCTGGCGTTGTCCTGGTGGAACACTAGACCCTTCCTGTTGGCCAATTCTGGACGCTTCTGGTCGATCGCCTGCTTCAAGCGGTCCAGTTGTTCGCAGTAGATGGTAGAATTAAGCGTCTGGCCATATGGGAGCAGCTCATAGTGGATGATTCCCTTCCAATCCCACCAAACACACAGCAAAACCTTCCTGGCCGTCAATCCCGGCTTGGCCACTGTTTGGGACGATTCACCGGCCTTCGACCACGACCGTTTTCGCTTGATATTGTCGTATGTGATCCATTTTTCGTCGCCAGTCACCATCCGCTTCAAGAATGGGTCGAGTTCGGTCCGTTTCAGCAGCATATCGCAGGCGTTGATTCGGTCCAGAAGGTTTTTTTGCGTCAAATCATGCGGCACCCAAACATCAAGCTTTTTTTTGTATCCAGCCTTCTGCAGATGGCTTAAAATGGTTTGGTGACTAACTCCCATCTCCTGGGCGATGTCACGAGATGCCACATGCCGGTCTAACTCGATGTATTCCATGATTTGATCGGTATTTGTCGTCACAGGTCTTCCGCCGGCTGGCTTATCCATGGTGTCGTTTTCACCGGCTCTGAATCGTCGAAACCATTCCTCCGCGGTTCGAAGTGATAGAGTAGCATCCCCCAAAACACCATTAATCTCTCGGAACGTTTCTCTGGCGGATTTGCCTTAAACGAAGGAAAACTTTAAAATAGCGCGAATTTCGGCGTTAGTGAACTCCATGTTTACACGTCTATAACTGTTGAACGCAATATCCAAACTAATCATAACCAAACTAATGCATAGCGTCGTTTTGTAGGTTATGTCAAGACCTTTCAAATTATGTATAGTATTGTCAGATACGAGCTCTGTAGCGCTTTGTACATAGCCGCGAAATTCAAAAGACAAAAAGGCGGAAGGGAGATATTTGCCAAACTAATATATTTTTGTTTAAAATATTTTCTGTTGAAAATAACTTTTCTGTTGAAAATAATTTTTTGTTTAAAGTAATTTAAGAGCTGCCGCTCTTTATTCTGGTAAATGCAAATTCAAACTGAAACTTAAAATGATTCTTAAAGGTAACAAAGACTCGAAGCGGCCACGCAAATATGCTGTGTTTGCCGGCTGCGCACGGGTTTCCGGCCCAATGCTGGGTTGGCTCGTGTTAACTTACATAAATAAAAAATATAAGCATTATCTTTTATGGTTTCTTTGAACTCACATTTAGGTTAATCTTTGCCACTCAAAAAATGATCTGATTTGAATTTTACTCTAATTGAAACATTATTTTGGTTTACATCATACGGGGTTAAGAATCATCCTTTAATATTTTCTGAAATAAAATGAACTTCTACTTACCGTAGTCCATGCAGTTGATGTCCTCGAAGAAAGCTCTTTGTAGAGAAAACTTGAAAGTCTGCAGACGATAACTCTATTTCTTTGGCACATAATTATTAAATTTAAAAGAAAATCCGACAGAAAAGACCGAAACTCAGCAGGAGAAATAAAAACACATAACCACTTAATTACTCTCACTTAACTTTGCCTTTGCTTGCCACTTCCCTGTTTTATATATTATATCAATATGCTAAAATAATGTTGGCCATTCTGTAACGCTCACAAGACCCAGCTTCCCCGCCCACACTTTCAAAATTTTGGAATATTCTTAAAATTTTTTTTTTATTTTTGTCGATTTATATCAATAACTTTCGCTTTCGCACTACCAATAGCTGAGTAACGGGGATCTCGTGAACTATTGAGGGTGTAGTGTTAGTACAATATGTAAAGTGCTGTATCCCTACATCCCAATATGTTTTGTCTTCAGAAATATATGAGCGATTGTTCTCCTTGAATGTCCTGTGACTACGTTCGATAGTTCCTAATATAGTTCTAGAAATTCCTGAGTGATAATATTGCATTAATTTTAACCGTATTGTTATTATTGTTGATATTATTTATTCTTGCTTCTATTAAGCCTTTTAAAAAATGATCTAAGTCGATGTATCCATTCAAACCTTGTTATTATATGTTTTCCTCTTTTTAACACACTGTCTAAACATGTGTTTAGACATGATAAGTAGACAATCTATAAATATGTTCTATTTAAGGGCTGCAATAAACATGTCACGGGACAGCATAAGTGGCAACTACAGATAAGTACGGTTGCAGTGGTCTATTGCCGAAGTGTCAAGAGATATGATCACGCGGGAGGTGACTAGCGCGGTCATAGGCTTCAAACATAGATTTGAGATAAACCTCAGCTGCATTGACCAACGCAGACTGCAGCGTCTTACAAGCGCTGCATTATATAATTAGATGATAAGAACCTATGTAAGAATGAATAAAAGGCGATGCCCTCGCAGTAGCGAGTGAGTTAGATTCAAACACCCGAATTGAACTCATTAAGTGTACGCATTAGTTTATAGTGTGAACATTTTGGTCCTTCGAGCCGGATTCGACTCTGCAGTTTCCCCCTATATGGTAAGGGATTCAGAGAAAGGCCAGCTCCTTTAAGCATTGCTAAGTTAATCTTGCAGCTAAAGGTAGCAAAAATAATTGACTCTTGTTTCCCCCTACCAAAGGTAAGGAACAGAGATAAATATAAAAAGCAAAAAGATACAAAAGAATCTTTTATGTTTTTAAATAAAACAAGCACCTTATAGTCTATAGTTAAAGGTTGCTTTGTGTACCATTATAAATTGTGGTAAGGCGTGTTGAGGCCATACATCAGCAATTGTGAATTTTACATTTTGGTCCTTCGAGAAATTCTGTCGTTTTCCCCCACCAGTGGTAAGAAACACAGAAGAAAAAAAAAAAAACAGCGCTTCAAAGTAAAAAGAGCAAGGTTATTCGAGTGATTCTGTTGTTTCCCCCACCAGTGGTAAGAAACACAGAATAAAAGACCACGCCTTAAAGTACTAGGACTATAAGGTGAAACATTGTGTTCTTGCTTTTCCTTGGCTGATCAATCAGCTGTGAGTCGAGGCACAGCTAGGTCAACTGGGCGACCAATCAAAAAATCCTCCAACGGATCACGCCAAAGAATATAAGCAGAAAGCACAAAAAAGTCACAGTGATTGTTTTCCCAACATGTTGTCGGAAAGATCTGTGAAATTGATGCAAGGCCAAGGAGAGCTGCAGAACAAAATACTGCAAGCAATCAAGGAAAAGGAATCTATACCAGCAATAGAAGCATTGGTAGTTCGATTTACTACTAACAACAATGCGCTGGTAAAATTGGGAGTTGGCGATCATCAATATTTTAATGATAAAATATTTATTAAAACTATGGATGCTGTCAAGGCCTACAAGGAGTCGCAATTAAAGGTAGAAACACTTGAAGAAATAAATATACCAAGTGGATCAAAATTATCTGATAGCGCATCAGCTCGGAGCTCCAGTCCAGTTGATAATCTGGTTCAACTGGTGGATAGAAGAGCGGACAGGGTGAGGCAACAGATGAGCCTAATCTACGAAACCCTGGATAGTTCAAGTGAGATTGAACTAGTCAAGCAGCTGGCAATGATGAAAAGTCATTGGTCCAACGTGACGGACACACTGAAACTGCTTGAAAACAAGTATGACAGAACTGTTTTTGATCAAGATGAGGCAGACATTCTGCAATCTGAAGTTGCCGCACTAGAGATGGTACTTCAAATGAAGTTGGAACAGTTCAAAAGTTCCAACTACGACGTGCCAGAACTCCCAAAAGTGGACCTTCCAACGTTCAATGGAAATGCGAAGGAATGGCCAACATTTTACGAGCTGTTCTCTGAGCTAATAGACAGCAGGAAGGATCTCAGCAACACAAGGAAGCTGGGATACTTAAGAGCCTGCTTAAAAGGAGAAGCTCAAATGGTGGTTAGCCATTTGATAACGGGATCAGCGGCTAGCTATACAGCAGCGTGGGAGCTTATCTGCAAACGCTATGAGAATAGCAGAAAAATATTCTCCCAACACTTCAACAAATTAATGGAATTGGAGTGCTTGCTGCCCCATGATGAGAAAAATTTAGGGAAGTTTTTGGATACTGCGACCGAGAGCATATTCATCATAAAGCAAAAAGGAAAAATAGGAAGCTCTGCTGACGTAATTTTAGCAGAAATTCTGCTGCGGAAATTTTCGCCAGAAGCCTTGCAGCTGTATGAACAGCATGTAAAAAAGGCAAGAGCTATACAGTCCTTACAAGACGTACTGGAGTTTATTGAGCAACAATACAACTCAGTAAACGCCATTACCAAAAATACCGCTCAGCTTGGTACAAGAAAAGTGCAAGTTAGATCATGTGCCTTTTGCTCTAAGGATGGCCACGATATGATAAAGTGTCTCAAATTCAGAGCACAATCAATCGAAAAAAGAAAAGAATTCGTTCAAAAGAAGAACATGTGCTTTAGATGCTTTGGAAAGCATAATGCTATCGACTGCAGAAAGGAAATTACATGCAATCGATGCTCCAAAAGACACAACAGCCTTCTGCATGAAGACACAAAACGCAGTATCAACAGCAATAGCCTTAAGCAAGGCCAAGACACACTATTGGCTACAGCTGTTGTTTTAGTGAAAAACAAAGCTGGTGGTTACAACGAGTTGAGGGCGCTTATTGACGGTGGATCCCAGAAGACGCTGATTTCAGAGGAAGCAGCACAAATATTAAGGATTCCCAGAGTAAGGAGTACTATAGAGGTCGAAGGTATCTCCCAGACTACTCAATTATCAAAAAATAGTGTCCACCTGACGATCAAACCAAAAATTCCAAGCAGCTTCAAAGCATCAACGGAAGCATTGGTTTTACCAACACTCCATAGAGCCCTTCCCAGCAAAAAGTTTGATATTGATATCAACAAAGAGTGGAAGGGCTACAGGCTAGCAGATCCACGATTCAACGAGCCAAGCAGAATTGACATGGTGATAGGTGTGGATCTATTTCCCCTGATTATGATGGAGAAAATAAAAACCGTGAATGGAATCTTGGGACAAAAAACCAAATTTGGATGGATTGTGTCCGGAAATATAACTCGAGCAGCAAAGCAAAAAATTATAAGTGCCACTACATCAATAAATCTAAGGGACCTGAAACGCTTTTGGGAATTGGATAGATGGAAGCTGATTCAACGCATCAGAGGTGATTTTTGGAAGAAATGGAAAGAGGAGTATCTGGTGTCATTGCAAAAGCGAACCAAATGGCGCCAAGAAAAGCCAAATCTGAAGGAGGGACAGCGGGTTCTTATAAAACATGAGAACACTCACCCAGCAAGATGGCCAATGGGAAGAATCATTAGTACGACTAAAGGACAAGATGATAAAGTCCGGGTAGTCACGGTTAAAACAAGCGATGGGGAAGTAAAAAGATCGCTAAACAAGATCTGTCAACTTCCTGTTAGCGAAGCAAAACCAGCTGGAGCTGGAACGCATAAATGATAGACGACTACTGGCCGTACATTTTCCCCCCCCGGAGAATGTCTAAACATGTGTTTAGACATGATAAGTAGACAATCTATAAATATGTTCTATTTAAGGGCTGCAATAAACATGTCACGGGACAGCATAAGTGGCAACTACAGATAAGTACGGTTGCAGTGGTCTATTGCCGAAGTGTCAAGAGATATGATCACGCGGGAGGTGACTAGCGCGGTCATAGGCTTCAAACATAGATTTGAGATAAACCTCAGCTGCATTGACCAACGCAGACTGCAGCGTCTTACAAGCGCTGCATTATATAATTAGATGATAAGAACCTATGTAAGAATGAATAAAAGGCGATGCCCTCGCAGTAGCGAGTGAGTTAGATTCAAACACCCGAATTGAACTCATTAAGTGTACGCATTAGTTTATAGTGTGAACACACACACTTTTGCTTGTCTATTTTGAGAATTAAATCATTTTTGGCATCATGTTTATTGAACACCTGATATTGGATATATATTCTTTTATTTTTTGTTTGGGTTGCTGCAATTTTTTACCTGCGCAGATATTTCTGTCCATTTGAAGTTCTTTTTGAAACTTTCATAATTTGTCTGATTATTATTTTTAGATCGTGATGGTAAATCTATATATATTCACATTGCATATGCAATGTGATTGTCCTGAAATTGGTAAAAACAATTTTTTCTATATCCAATGGGTAGTTTTTTGTAATCATCTGGTACCTTTGCCAATACATTTATGACTTCAATAAGATACTTCTTTCTTAAACGAAGTACTTATTTCTGGATGTAATTGTAAGTTGTGTTGTCTGCGTAGTTTGAAGACGTTTGTTAAGTTTTTAAACACATGCGTTTCAAAACAACCGACTACAACTAAATTTATATAAAAGCTTGCGGAGGTTGTAAGTGAATGTAAGTGAGTGGAGGCTGTGAATGCAAGTGTCAACATTCTTTGGAAGGAATTATGTGCTATTGGCTTAAACCAATTGGTAATCGCGTGTAGCGATATGCACCAGTTGAAGCAGTGTCGCCATCTCATTCTGCCGAATTGGGCTGTGATTTCTTAGGTACCAGGTGAAGTAGGCTATTATATTTTATCCTTTTATCAGCTTATCGACTTAACTTTTTATTTCTGGCTTTCTGGCATTCTACAGCTTTTGCTGCACCTATGTATATCCAAATTAATAATATCTGGATTGGATTGTTCCTTGCCCTATTCCTGATATGTTTTTTCTATTGTTTGAATTTATGTTATTTAGGTTTATGTTTCTGCAGAAAATATCAGAACATAGTTATCAGAAAATAGTTAGAACAAGGATAGTGATCAACTAGTGAGTTTAAATGGCAAATTTCAATTTGTGGTGAAATTACCGACACACACATGCATGTAAGTTAACAACTAACAATGTATTGCTTCGTAGCAACTAAGTAGCTTTGTATAAACAATGCTGACTGAATATTGTCTTCTACTCAGTTCAAATCTTGTGACCAAATAAACCACAGCTTGCTCCGGCTCATTGCCGTTAAACACAATTGTTCTTATTTACAATCAAATCGCTATCGCCACAAGGCTAGTGATAATAACTAAGGGGGCGAAGTCAAGCCCTCCAACATAATCTCCATAAACAGTGTCTAAGACGAACCTCAGCTAAAGAAGGAAGATCTCTGGACCTACTGGAAATAACATAACACTGGACCTAACAGGAACTTATATAATTGGCGCCCAACCAACAATCTGAACCCACCAATCTAATTTAACACACTTTGTCAGGCGACAAACAGGGTAGTTAAGTTAGAAAAGCATGTAAGTTTTACAAGATACTTCTTTGACGCAATCAAGAAATTTACTAGTGAAAAAAAAGTTGTGTATCTGGCCACGTAATAAGTGTGCGTTGAATTTAATCGCAAAAACTTTGCATATTTTCGGCAGAGTAAAAATTTGTTGCATACCTTATCAAAAAATAAGTGCTGCATACTTTTTAGAGAAACCAAATAATTTTTCATTGCATACCCGTTTTTAATAAAATACATTGCATACCCTCTTTTAATAAAAAATATTGCATACTTTGACGAAACAAATTTTCGTTGCATACCCAATAAAAGATTATTATATTGCATACCTTTTCCTGTCATACATAATAAGCCGATCATTTTTGCTCGGCGAAAATACATATTTGTGTTGTGTCAACCAACCGATGAGTTGGGAAGGTACTTATAGAGACATAAAGGTTGAATACGATAGTGAGGACAGTTGGGGGGAGGAACAAGCAAGCCCGATAGTAGATCAGCCGTTAGCTAGCCCCCCTATAAACAACACCATGGATCCAGCTCAGATCCAAGCACTTGTCGACAATGCCGTCAGACAGGCATTGGCACAGCAACAGACCCAGTTTCAATCACAAATAAACACCTTAGCTGAGCGGGTACAGAGTTTGCAGGTGGAAGCACCGCAAATCATCACGTACGAGAAGGTTACTGTGAATCCTGAGGTTAGGTGTGACTTACCATTAGACATAATCAAGTCCGTGCCAGAGTTCTCTGGCACCCAAGACGAGTATGTGGCCTGGAGACAGTCGGCCATATACGCTTATGACCTATTCAAGCCTTATAATGGCAGTAGTGCGCATTACCAAGCTGTAGCTATCTTACGAAACAAAATCAGAGGCGCAGCTGGGGCCTTGCTCGTGTCTCACAACACTGTGCTAAATTTCGATGCCATTTTGGCCAGGTTAGACTGCACGTATTCAGATAAGACATCCCTACGCCTACTGAGGCAGGGACTGGAGATGGTTAGGCAAGGGGACCTGCCATTGATGCAGTACTATGACGAAGTCGAGAAGAAGCTAACGCTCGTCACCAATAAGATTGTGATGTCACACGAACAAGAGGGCGCTGACTTGCTCAACGCGGAGGTTAGGGCCGATGCCCTCCATGCTTTCATCTCGGGCCTCAAAAAGTCCCTCAGAGCTGTGGTTTTCCCGGCTCAACCTAAAGACTTGCCATCTGCCCTGGCTCTGGCCAGAGAAGCAGAAGCAAGCATTGAAAGGAGCATGTTCGCCACTTCCTACGCCAAGGCCGTAGAGGAACGTGCGCAGACGTCTGGAAACGGCAAAGGCCGCTTCCAGAATAGACAGGGAAAAGACAACAAAGAGGAACAGGGCCAGGACAGAAACCCACACTTTGTCAGGCGACAAAAGGGTAATGGTAATGGTCAGACCAACAATGACAACCAGGCGCAGGCACCTCAACCTATGGAGGTCGACTCGTCCTCCAAGTTCAGGCAGCGCACTGAGTATAATACGAATGAACCCAATGAGTCCAATGCCTCTAAGAGGAGAAATTCTTCGGACCGTTCCACAGGGCCGAGACGTCAACGCTTGAACAACGTTGTCCAAGAGACCCCCAAAACCAATGACTCGAAGACAAAAGACCCCAAGCAGGAGTATGAGAAGGCAGCAAAGGCTGCCGTTGACGAAATTGATAGTGACAATGAGTACGCTCCAAGCGATGACTCATTGAATTTTTTAGGGTGCGCTCCCGGTTGCCGTTCATTGAACGACGGTTGGCTGGGAGGACTTTAAGGATGTTAATTGACACCGGCGCGGCAAAAAATTACATTAAGCCCGTAAAGGAGCTAAAAAATGTAAGGCCGGTCGCCAGTCCGTTCTCGGTGAGCTCTATACATGGCTCCACCGAAATCAAACAAAAGTGCTTTTTGAAGGTCTTCAAGCACAACTCTCCATTCTTCCTATTGAATTCCATTAACTCGTTCGACGCTATTATAGGCTTAGACCTGTTAACACAGGCCGGAGTCAAGTTGAACCTAGCTGAGGAGTCTTTAGAGTACCAGGGCATTTGTGAAAAACTTCATTTTTTCAGCTGCCCTAGTGTGAACTTCACGGATGTGAATGACATTGTGGTGCCTGCCTCCATTAAAAAGGAGTTCAAGGACACAATTCTGAGAAGGAAAAAGGCCTTCTCTACTTCACACGAAGCTCTCCCTTTCAACACCGCTGTCACTGCCACAATTCGGACAGTAGACAACGAACCGGTGTACTCGAGAGCCTACCCAAACCTCATGGGTGTTTCTGACTTCGTGAATAACGAAGTCAAACAATTGCTAAAGGATGGCATTATCAGGCCATCAAGGTCCCCATATAACAGCCCGACGTGGGTTGTTGACAAAAAGGGCACTGACGCGTTCGGTAACCCGAACAAGAGGTTGGTAATAGACTTCAGGAAGCTCAATGAGCGCACTATCCCGGACCGTTACCCTATGCCTAGCATTCCCATGATTCTAGCGAATCTGGGAAAGGCAAAATTCTTCACTACCCTTGATCTTAAATCAGGGTATCACCAAATTTACCTCGCGGAACATGACCGTGAGAAGACGTCGTTCTCGGTAAACGGCGGTAAATACGAGTTTTGCCGTTTACCGTTCGGCTTGAGGAATGCAAGCAGCATTTTTCAAAGAGCCTTAGACGATGTGCTAAGAGAGCAAATTGGGAAAATATGTTACGTCTATGTAGATGACGTAATAATTTTCTCAGAAAATGAGGCCGACCATGTCCGCCACATCGATACGGTGTTAAAATGCCTAATCGATGCCAACATGAGAGTAAGCCAGGAGAAAACTAGATTCTTTAAAGAGAGTGTAGAATACCTCGGCTTTATTGTCAGTAAGGACGGAACTAAATCCGATCCAGAGAAGGTGAAGGCCATTCAGGAGTACCCTGAACCAGATAGCGTTTACAAGGTTAGGTCCTTCCTTGGTTTAGCCAGCTACTACAGAGTCTTCATCAAAGACTTTGCTGCCATAGCCCGCCCGATCACTGATATCCTAAAAGGGGAAAATGGTTCGGTGAGCAAACACATGTCTAAAAAAATTCCTGTTGAGTTTAATGAAACTCAACGCAACGCATTCCAAAGGCTGCGAAACATACTAGCATCCGAGGATGTCATACTCAAATACCCCGACTTTAAAAAGCCTTTTGACCTTACTACAGATGCTTCGGCAAGTGGTATCGGTGCAGTCCTATCCCAGGAGGGCAGGCCAATCACCATGATATCGCGTACCCTTAAACAGCCCGAGCAGAACTACGCCTCAAACGAAAGGGAGTTGCTGGCGATTGTATGGGCTCTAGGTAAGTTGCAGAACTTCCTTATGGCTCTAGGGAAATTAATATTTTTACCGACCATCAACCCCTCACGTTCGCTGTTGCCGACAGGAACACGAATGCCAAAATAAAGAGGTGGAAATCGTACATAGACCAGCATAATGCCAAGGTTTTCTACAAACCTGGCAAAGAAAATTTCGTGGCAGACGCCCTCTCTAGGCAGAATCTGAATGCCTTACAAAACGAACCCCAATCGGACGCTGCGACCATTCACAGTGAGCTCTCCCTGACCTACACGGTCGAGACAACGGACAAACCGTTAAATTGCTTCAGGAACCAGATCATTCTGGAGGCAGCACGTTTTCCGCTCAAACGGAACCTGGTGCTCTTTCGAAGCAAATCTCGTCACTTGATCAGCTTTACTGATAAAAGTTGGCTATTAAAAACACTTAAGGAGGTGGTAAACCCTGACGTCGTGAACGCTATTCACTGCGACCTGCCCACTCTGGCAAGCTTCCAACACGACCTCATTTCCCACTTTCCAGCCACCCAATTTCGTCACTGTAAGAATGTCGTGTTAGACATAACCGACAAAAACGAACAGATCGAAATCGTCACTGCTGAGCACAACCGTGCTCACAGAGCCGCACAGGAAAACATTAAACAAGTTCTTCGGGATTATTACTTTCCCAAAATGGGCAGTTTAGCTAAAGGAGTAGTAGCTAATTGTAGGGTCTGCACCCAAGCAAAGTACGACAGGCACCCGAAAAAGCAAGAGCTCGGGGAAACGCCCATACCCAGCTATACAGGTGAGATGGTGCATATTGACATATTCTCAACCGACAGGAAGCTATTCCTGACGTGTATTGACAAATTTTCTAAATATGCAATAGTGCAACCAGTGGTGTCTAGAACAATAGTGGACATCACAGCACCCCTGTTGCAGATTATTAACCTGTTCCCCAATATCAAAACGGTCTATTGTGACAATGAGCCCGCATTTAACTCAGAAACTGTCACCTCAATGCTCAAGAACAGCTTCGGCATTGACATAGTAAATGCGCCCCCGCTCCACAGCTCGTCCAATGGCCAAGTTGAACGGTTCCACAGCACATTGGCAGAAATCGCCAGGTGCCTGAAGTTGGACAAAAAAACGAATGACACAGTAGAACTAATCTTGAGGGCAACGATAGAATATAACAAAACCGTGCACTCAGTTACTCGTGAGAGACCAATTGAGGTGGTTCACCCAGGGGCCCACGAGCGCTGCCTAGAAATCAAGGCAAGATTAGTAAAGGCTCAGCAAGACAGCATCGGAAGAAGCAACCCTTCCCGGCAAAACCGCGTGTTTGAGGTGGGAGAACACGTGTTTGTAAAAAACAACAAGAGGTTAGGAAATAAGCTAACTCCACTATGCACCGAGCAAAAAGTGCAGGCAGACCTGGGAACGTCTGTTCTTATTAAGGGGAGGGTGGTCCACAAGGACAACCTCAAGTAGGCATTCGCTCTACAGTTAGGTAGTAAGTTATGTTAAGGAAAAACCCGAGCACTGTAGTATCACCTTGTCTTTAATTTCCAGGTTCACCCTCATGATGTTCATGTCCTTGGTAGTAGCGAATGCTCGGATCACCGACTTTTCGCATGCCAACTACATTCCTGTGTTAGATGGGGATGTGCTGGTGTTTGAACAGCGTGACCTCTTGAAACATTCGAGTAACCTTTCCGAGTACGTTAGTATGATAGATGAAACACAGAAACTGTCCGAGTCCTTTCCCCATTCACATATGCGTAAGTTGCTAGAGGTCGATACTGACCATCTTAGAACCTTGTTGTCCGTTCTCAAAGTCCACCATAGGATAGCTAGGAGTCTTGATTTCTTAGGTACAGCCTTAAAAGTGGTGGCGGGTACTCCCGATGCCACGGACCTCTTAAAAATTAAGATCACAGAGGCCCAACTAGTAGAATCTAATTCCAGGCAGATAGCTATAAACTCCGAAACCCAGAAACAGATAAATAAGTTAACTGACACCATCAATAAGGTGATCAATGCCCGTAAAGGCGACTTGGTTGACACTCCACACTTATATGAAGCACTACTGGCAAGAAATAGGATGCTGTCTACAGAAATTCAAAATTTAATTCTCACTATTACTTTGGCCAAATCAAACATTATAAATCCCACAATTCTTGATCATGCCGACTTGAAGTCTCTTGTAGAACAGGATACCCCAATTGTCAGCTTAATAGAAGCATCTAAGATCAGGGTCCTCCAGTCCGAGAATAGCATTCATATTTTAATTGCCTATCCTAGAGTCAAGTTCAGTTGCAAGAAAGTCGCCGTCTACCCTGTATCTCACCAACACACCATCTTGCGCCTCGACGAAGACACACTGGCCGAATGCGAACATGACACCTTTGCTGTCACCGGATGCACAGATACCACACACTTCACGTTCTGCGAGCGGTCTCGGCGCGAAACTTGCGTGCGCTCACTCCATGCTGGAAACGCCGCTCAATGCCACACTCAACCCAGCCACTTGCGAGAAGTAAACCCCGTAGATGACGGCGTTGTGATTATCAACGAGGCCGTAGCTCACGTTAGCACTGATGGCAGCCCCAAAACACTGATAGAGGGAACCTACCTGGTAACCTTCGAGCGGACGGCAACCATCAACGGCTCCGAATTCGTAAATCTACGGAAAACACTAAGCAAGCAGCCAGGCATTGTGCGTTCACCACTACTTAGCATCGTCGGCCACGACCCTGTGCTCAGCATCCCCCTGTTACACAGGATGAGTAACGAAAACCTACATTCCATCCAAAACCTTATGAATGATGTGGAATCTGAAGGCTCACCCAGACTCTGGTTCGTGGCTGGTGTGGTCCTAAACTTCGGCTTGATTGGCTCTCTCGTCCTTTATCTGGCATTAAGGAGAAGACGAGCCTCCAGGGAGATACAGCGCACCATCGACACTTTCAACATGACCGAGGACGGTCATAAACTTGAGGGGGGAGTAGTTAACAACTAACAATGTATTGCTTCGTAGCAACTAAGTAGCTTTGTATAAACAATGCTGACGCGCCAGAATTGGGTTCAGCGCTCCACGCGAAGAACGCCTGGCAGCGGAAAGCTGACACTTCCTATCGGGAGTGTTGCTTCACGCTGCAAGAAATGCTGAGTCGGCTTGCCGACTTGTGGTGGCGCGATGCATTGCTCGAGGGTAAACTTAGTTTCAATATTGTCTTCTACTCAGTTCAAATCTTGTGACCAAATAAACCACAGCTTGCTCCGGCTCATTGCCGTTAAACACAATTGTTCTTATTTACAATCAAATCGCTATCGCCACAAGGCTAGTGATAATAACTAAGGGGGCGAAGTCAAGCCCTCCAACATAATCTCCATAAACAGTGTCTAAGACGAACCTCAGCTAAAGAAGAAAGATCTCTGGACCTACTGGAAATAACATAACACTGGACCTAACAGGAACTTATATAATTTGTACAAGTCTGAGACTTTCTGGAGACCAAGAGAAGGCGTCTGATTGACGGCAGAGGAAAGAAACATGTTCGTTGCTTGTGTAGCTTCGTACAATGGTTGCTTGTGTAGCATAACTAAACGCAAAGTTAAGAAGCAAAATGAGTATTGCTAGTATACGCATAAAGCCCTTGGGCAAAGACAATTGCGACACCTGGAAAATACAAATGCAGGCGTTGTTGATAAAAAATGATTCGTGGAAATATGTCAACGGGACTCTTTTAAAACCCGAAGAAACTTCGCACAGTGGTTAAGCGAAGATGCAAAGGCTAAGTCCGATCTCATATTGGCCATGTCGACATCGGAACTAAGGCATACTAAAAACTGCGAAACAGCAAACGATGTATGGAAAAAGCTGCATAGCACATACCAGTCTACAGGCCAGCCCGTAAAGCCGCACTGTTGAAATCCCTGATTCTACTGAAAATGAATGCAGGCGGAGACATGAGAAGTCACATAGATAAGTTTTCCGATTTAGTAGAAAAAATAAACGAAGTTCATCTCATGAATATTGACGATCTGTTAACCATCTTGTTACTATACAGTATCCCAGAAGAATACGAACAGTTTCGAATCGCGATTGAAACTCAAGAAAACTTAATCTCAACGGAGTTACTTAAAATAATGTTATTAGACGAGTACGAGGCAAGAAACAGAAATCCAAGCGAGTCAACGCCTGGAGCAATTATGGTGCATAAGAAGTATAATCCCAGCAAACCGAAACAGCTAAGCACTAATCAAAAGTTTTAGTTTAAATGTTACAGCTGCGGAAAAGTCGGTCACCGTGCAGCGATATCATGTACATCAACATAGCTAATCATACAAACAGTGATTGCAGTAACTGGTGTTTAGATTCTGGCGCAACGTCACATATGTGCTCACAGCAGAATATGTTCGAGATCACGAAGCCTGCAGAAGGTTCAAAGCTCAGACTGGCAAATGATGAGGCCACAGAAATAAAAGGATAAAGTGCCGGATTTGAGGCCAATCTTTTATCGGTCTCAAAAATATGTGATCACGGCTTCAATGTAATCTTCAAGAAGGAGAAAGCTCAGGTAGTTAGAGCTAAGGGAGGAGAAATAGTTTTTACCGCTCCCCGGAAATTGGACTTATACCAGATCAAAGAATCAGAAGAAAGTAGCCAGCTCGCTGTATGTAAGCGAAACAGCATCAAAGAATGGCATGAACGTTTCGGCCATTTAAATGAGCCTGATCTGAAAGAACTGATCGGAAAAGGTAAAGTTCAAGGAGCTAAGGTAAACCTAAAAGAGAGTCTTCCAATTTGCGAAATATGTATCAAGGGGAAGCAGTCCCAGAAGCCGTTTCCAGTATCAAATTCAAGGGCAAGGGATGTTCTCGAATTAATCCACAGCGACGTATGCGGACCCATGCGTGTCAACAGCCACGGAGGCAGCCGTTACTTTTTGACGTTTATAGATGACTTCTCAAAATAGTGCGAGCTCTATACCATTAAAAGTAAATCCGAAGTATTCCAGAAATTTAAAGAATTCAAGAACTACGTAGAACGGCGAACTGGAAAGAAGCTAAAAACAATCAGGTCAGATAACGGCACAGAATATACCAACAATTAGTTTAAAATTTACCTTGCAGCTCAAGGAAAAAAGCACGAGTATTTCGTAGAATATACCCCTCAACAAAACGCTACAGCCGAACGTAAAAATCGGACACTTGTAGAAATGGCTGCATGATGTTACAGGCTGCACTTCCTGCGAGCTACTGGGCGGAAGCAGTAAATACCGCGAACTACATAAGAAACAGATGTCCTTCAAGAAGCCTATGCGGAAAAACATCTTTTAAACTATGGCACAATGGCATCCCAATCGTAAGGCATATGCAGAAATATGGTCAAATTGCATACTCGCTGGACAAACGTTCAAAGAGTAAGTTCAGCCTGAAATCCATGAAATGTGTTTTCGTTGGATATTGCAGCGATGCCAAAGCTTATAGGCTGTATGATGTGGAAACTAAAACTTTAATTAAAAGCCGAGACGTCGTTTTCACAAATCTTTTTGGTCACGAATATAAGTATGAAGATTTCATGGAATTTTTAATCGACCTTGAACCCGTAACAGATAAAAGCGAGGTGAAGCCACCTCACTCGCAATGGAGTCAAAAGAGCTAACCGCAAGCGAAGCTCTTAATGGTACGAACGCCATCGAATGGAAAGAGGCTTTGATAAACGAGTAAAAGTCATTGAAAAAGAACAATACTTGGGAGGTTGTCGATCGTCAGAAGAACCATAGGGTTTTTCAAAAGAAGGGGGTGCTACGAACAAAATATTTGGATGTGTATCAATTCGATTTCAACAGCGCCTATTTAAATGAAGATATCGAAGAAGAGCTCTATATCAGCGTCCCACCTGAATTCCAAGAAATATTGACAGCAAAAGAGAAGAAGATATATGGCCCCAAGAAAGTGTGCAAGTTAAGAAAGGCTCTGCATGGTCTAAAGCAGAGTGGACGCCAATGGTACAAAAAGCTGGACAGTCAGCTTAAAGAACTGAACCTTAAGCCACTTGCGGCCGACCAATGCATGTACTTGAAACGTGGACGAAATGGAATCCTAATAGTATCGCTTTACGTAGACGATCTAATAATAGCGACCAATGACACCCAAATGCTATCACAGTTGAAGGATGAATTGTCCGAACAAGTTCCAGATGAACGATTTGGGCAAGCTATCTTATTGTTTAGGCATAGAATTTAAACAAAGCGAAGACAAGACAGAGTTCACTATGGCCCAATCAAAGTATATAGCAGACATCCTGAAACGTTTCAACATGAAAAACAGCAAGCCTGTAAATAAGCCAATCAACACGAGCGAGAAATTGTCAACAGAAATGTGCCCAACCTCCGAAAGCGAAAAATAAGAAATCTTCAGTGTGCCATATCAGAGTTTGATAGGAGCCTTAATGTGGTTGTCAGTATCAACGCGCCCTGATATTGCATTTGCAGTGAGCGCACTAAGCCAATATAATACAAATTTTGGGAAACAGCACTGTATCGCTGCAAAAAGGGTATTACGCTATTTAAAAGGCACTCAAAACCAGTGCTTGCATTATAAACGAAGTGGTCAAGACCTAGAGGGCTACGCAGATGCTGACTGGGCCGCCAACATTGACGATCGCAGATCTTTCACAGGTTTTGCTTTCAAGTTTGCAAGTGCAGCAATATCCTGGGAGAGTCGAAAGCAACGGACGGTTGCATTGTCAAGCACAGAGTCAGAGTACATGGCTCTGTCTGACTCCTCAAAAGAAGCGGTTCATCTTAGAAGCTTCCTCAATTTTGGGGCAACTGAAGACGACTGTCATCCATAACGACAACCAAGGAGCTGGTCAACTTGCTCGAAACCCCGTATTCCACAAACGGACCAAGCATGTTGACATCCGCCACCATTTCATCCGAGAGCTGGTTGAAGAGGGAACAATATCCGTAAACTACATCCCAACGACCGAAATGCCAATAGACGAAAGGACCATTGACGAAAGGAATTGGAGCCTCAAAGCACAACACCTGTAAGACATCCTTGGGCATACGTCCAGCCTGTTGATCGGCTGGATCCCCTTACCAATTGAGGGGAAGTATTGGAAATACAATTGGCAGCACATGAATCGGCACGTCACATATCGAATACCTTAATATATATCGCATAGTTGTAATTCCTAATGTAAGGTTCTCTTTCATCTCTATCGCCGACAACGTGTAAAACATCTCACAACACTTAATCCTTAAATAAAGCTATTACTCAGCCCAAAATAACAACACTAGCAATGTCTAGTCAATGTCTAATCTATATTATATTAATAATATTACGTTAGCGATGGAGGCGGACTATAGTTGGATAAATAGGAGTTCTTGTGATACATTTTCTTCTATTACTTCTGACATTATACAAAATTGTGGCTCAATTCTAATATTTTTAATTGATTATTTTATATTTGCTTTACATATTGTTCAATTTATAAATTTGTAATCAATCAATTTTCAATCATATATATAGTGACATATGTATCATATGGTACAATAGCGTGTTATATTTTTAAGAAGGATGCACCCGCTGCAACAGGGCACTGTCTGACGAACCAATGGCGTGTTCAAACCCGTCATCGACCTAAGGAGAATACAATAAATTATCGACCAGATAGCCAGCAAAGGAATGATAATCACCGACCCACGAATCAACGCCCTGATAGACCACTACCTGAGACATGCTGCAGAGGGGATCTTGCGTATAAATAGCGCACTAGTACGAAGACCATGGTCCATCGATTGGCTAGGATCGGCCTATAAAGGGATAACCAGGAAAATCTGATTGGGATGTTATATAAGCAGACATGTTATATATAATATAAGAATATTCGGAAAAAAACTTTTTCAGATAAAATGATCAACATATTCGAATACTCAACAAGTGGTTTTACTCAGCACACGAATCTCAATGATGTCATCAGCAAAGTTAACTCTATAAATGGGGACTTTCATGCAACTACTAATATACTCCATAATGCAATAATTATAGCCGAACAAGTCAACGAGATCATGAGGGCGTAATAAACACGAATTTATTGAATCACCAAAATGTGGTTGAAGCAGTGGAATTCTTTTCTAAGCCAACAATACTGATAAACGGGACAAGGATCTGGCAATGAATAACGTGGAAACGTATGCTCTTCCTGGAAATTTTCTACCTATTGGCAATATAACGGATTGCCAGGAAAGGGACTTCCATAAACTGAAAGAAAATGGCTGCATCCCTCGACTACTGAAAGTAGGCCAAGCTGCGTGCGGCTATCTTAGGACCAACGAGGAGATTGTGGAACTCAGCTAAGACGGTACCATCTTCCTGACGAATTTGAACGAAACGGTTCCTACTTCGGTAAAAAACCACTCCCTGAAAGGTTCCTATATCATCCATCAGCTATTCATAAACATACCTAATGGCGATGAGAGTCGTCCTAACTCACAATACCAGCTATGAACTATCATGGGAATGCGTGCACGATTTTAGCGTGGAGAACCTAAAGAAACTATCCAGTTTGTCAGACGAAATTTTTGTGTCCTCTACGGACATCATGTGCGCAATGTACCCCATTTGGAAGAGGTACGTAGACCAAAGGCATCCCGAAACCCGCCTTAAATTCGGAACCGCATGACATCGTCGACGCAATACCTATGGTCAATTGATCTGTGGGACACAGATCTTGTGGTGGGGAGGAGTTAACACCGACCAAACACACCCTTTTCGCTCTACCCCTCTCGAGCTACCCACATTTTACCAGCAATTAAAGTGACCAAAACACTGTAGCCGCTAACCCACAAATATACCAATGAACTAAAAACTACTGGAGGATTTCAGGGAGACAACTTACAAAGGAAATCTGAGAGCATTCTGCGAAGAAGCGGAAAGTCGACGTCAAATGTTAATTTTAAAATTACACCTGGAAAGTAATAAAACAGATATTCCTATTTATGTTCAGACGATTAAGGATTCCGTTATAATACTGATCAGAAAACTAGACACACGTATACTCAGAAGATGCCTAACAACCAACCTATGTGGGACCTACCAAATTATTTCAGACCCAACCCATACATGAACACACAACCAATTATTCACAAAAGTCCTTTCCCACAAAATTCAAATACAACCAAAAATCCTTAAGCAGCACATTAGAGAGGAAATACATTCACTCAACTACAACAACCCTGCACATTTAAGAATACTAACTTTCCGATTACCGAACGACCAAGACCATCGGACAGTGAACAAACCAAAAGGCCTATTGACGAATTGCGATTTCAAGAATTGAGATTCGCGCACGAATACGAACAATTTCAACCTAATTATTATGAACAACAGTATTATGATCACAATCAAAAACCATGGGTTTATTAATGAAGGGCAACAATAGGTCCAAATTAATGACGAACAAAATCAAAATATTATTTTAGAGCCAAACGAAAATGTTCATTTAACTGCCCCGGACATCACTAATACATAGAAATAGCATACAAAGGTTATAATACATATAAGATATATACATATAAGTTAATACTTCAGAACCGGGAACAATCCAAAATTTTTATATTCAAAAGAAACCAGAATCAATTAAAAATTCAGGCCAGGATTCAATACAAAAAATATATTTTTCACTTTCGATTGGATCACCTAAATCAGGAGGAACCTTTAAAGTTCAAAGGTTTATTAAATAAATTTAAAAATCTTCAATATAAAGAAGGAGATAAACTAACATTTGCAAATACCATTAAACACATACTAAACTTAACACATAGCTCCCCAATTTATTCAAAACAGTAACCACTTGCTCAAACGAAATTAAAGTCGAACCAAACCCTCTTAAAATTAAAGCGATATTTTCATAGCCAAAAGATCAGAGTTATTATTGTAACTACGCAAATTACGCAGACATAGCAAAACCAATGACCAAATGTTTAGAAAAAGGACCAAAAATAGATGCACAAAACTTAGACTACATTCAAAAAACTTAAAGCTTTAATAATAAGATAAACAATTCTCCAATTACCAAAAAAATTTAAAATTTATTTTAACCACATATGCCACTAATTTAGCCCTTGGGGCAGTACTTTCTCAAAACATCCTATATCCTTCATTAGCAGAACACTTAAAGAACACGAATTAAATTACAGTGCTATCGAAAAGGAATTACTCGCCATAGTTTGGGCCACTAAAACTTTTCGACATTATTTACTAGGACGACAATTTCTCATTGCTAGTGACCATCAACCTCTTAGATGGCTGCATACCTTCAAGGAACCGAATGCTGAGTTACAAAGATGGAGAGCTAATTTAACGAATATCAATTTAAAATCGACTATATTAAAGGAAAGGAAAATTCAGTTGCAGATTCATTATCAAGAAGATGCATTATCAATTCAAATAGAAGGAAATCATCATAGTGAAGTCACTCAACATAGTGCAGAAGAAAACCATAGCACCAGAAAAACCAATAAACTATTTCAAAAAACAAATAATTTTCATTAAATCCGATATATATAAAGAATAGAATTCAGCAATATTCGGTAACTCCATTACAACAATTCAATATTATGTAATGACACCTGATCATTTTACTGAATTTTACTTGATCATTTTATTCTTAGAAGCATTACCATTTATATTGAGAGCGATGTAGACTTTGAAATTATTCAAAGACCACACAGAGAAATTATTAATACCACCTACACTAAAGTAATTCTCTGCCTTTTTCTATTGGTTCATTACCCGAATTTAAAGAAATTATACTTCAATCACATGAAAAACGTTTACAGGTATACAGAAAACTACTAAGAATATAATAAACGAATGCAACATATGCAATTTGTCTGAAACAGAACATAAAATGCCTTTTAAAATCACACCTAATCCTGAACAATGCCGAGACAAGTATTTGGTAGATATTTATTTATCTGAGGAATAATGTTTTCAGTTTCATTGACATTTATTCTAAGTTCGATACAATTAAACAAATTAAAACAAACGAATGGATAGAATGCAGGAACGCATTAACGCGCATTTTTAATCTGTTGAGTAAACTTTAAAACGAGGGCTTGAAGCAGAAGGAATCGAATTACAATTGCATACGGCAAAAAACGGTGTAGCAGACGTCGAAAGACTACACAAGACAATAAATGAAAACATCCGATGATGAAGAAGTAAAATTAAGCAAGATAGAAATAATGCGCTACACATACAAACATAAAATGAAACATTACAGTACTGTACAAAGACCAATATCAGACACTTAAAAGATAAAAGAAAGGAAAATATATAAAATATATGAAGATCTATGTATATATATAGATGGGTATATGTGTCTAAATACTTCTGACAACAGACAAGCATCAGTTCAATGCTTCTATTTTTAGCCCATGAACAGTTATTTTTTACACTTCTTCTTTCGTTTGCTTCTGTATAGATGTAGAAGCACGACAAATACCGTTATGTTCGTTTCTGAGTACAAATGCAGCAGCAATAAGCGATCAAAGTTGACAATTGAAAAAAAAGCACGTTGTGTAAATACTTTTGACCACCTCTGTATATGAGGTGAATCTGATGATTACTCTTTATTTTTCAACGTTCAGCTTACGACTAAAAATCTAATGTAAATAAATTGAGGAGAAGCCTCCGAGAGAGCAGTCTTTAAGATTTTTTTACAAGAATGCCTAAGTGCCGTTGCCAAAGAATTGATTGTATGAACGCTTACTACGCAGGTGGCTGTATGGAAATCAGTTCAGGTCTTCATTGTTTATTGTTCTGTGAAATAATTAAATTTCCCGGTTTGGGTGGCTTAAGTACGTATTTAGCCTCCCATTTAAGGGAGATCTATGCTTAGTCTGGGATTGATGGATATAGTAGCTTCTACCATTTTGATTTGTTGTAGTGTATTTGATTTGAGTTCTTGCTTAATTTTAATTTTGCATATAGCATCATGAATGGGTTAAATGATACGTATCTCAAATATAAGTACAATAAAAAAAACAAAATTATGAAAAGGGTCATAAGTAAGTAAAGTGTAAGTGTTATTATCTGAAATCATTTCGATAATGTCGAAATTACTCTTATAGTTTTGTTTATCAATTTTGTTTACGAATGGTTTGGGTTAAGTTCCAGGTTACGATTTTGTTTGGCTCTCTGTAGTTTACTATTTTATTCGTGTGCACTGGCTTAAAATTACAAATTGTTTTTATGTGCTTAATAATATTGGTGACACATTCATTGTTTATTTCTTTATTTTCGGTATTGTAATCTTTGTCTCTTTCAAAATATGTTTGTGTGACTGTGTAATGTAGCTGAAAGCCGTTGAAATCTGAGCAAGGAAATATTTTATTGTTTATTTATGAAAAGTTAATAAGTATGTGAGATACGCTTAATAATTGGTTATCATTGTAATTAATCCAAGTGGATGTAATGTTTAAAATATTTGGATGTTCACGTTCTCAAGTTTATCGTAGTTTAACAGTTTTTGGTATTAAACAGTCCGAATCTGCAATTCTGCATTGCCATTTCCAAATCTTCTATGTATTCTGTAACCTGCATGAGTTCGAATAAAAGAGTGTTAATATTGCTGTTGTCATTTTCATAATTCTGTAATTTTTTGCATTCCGTCATTTATCGATAGTATAGCCTCGATGATTTCATATAGTTTTACTGAGTCATGGACGTTTGTGTTAGGTTAATCCTGTATTTCAACTCGACCATTTTCATCAATTGTGCCAAATAGATTTTTGAAAACTGAACGCACAACTTTAACAAGTCCCAGTTTATTTACATATATGTTGTACGGTTATTCGGTTAGTTCTCTTTTCATTTTATTGTATAAAAATAATAAAAATAATCAGCTACGATGTCTTTTTCAGTGAAGTAGATCCTCAAACAATGATGTTATCAGACAAAAGAAGATATCCGTAGTTGGTGTCAACATTATTAGTTTGAATTTTCTGTCCATGAACCGCTGTGATCATCATAAGCAATAATGCTATCAGGTCAATGCCTGTGAAATTGAAAGTTGATTATTTTCTTTCTTTTTTTGAATTGTGTTTTGTAGTAGTGAGTAACGCTATCTCTATTTATGTTGTTTCCTTCAGTTGTCTTACTAGAGTCACGTATGATCTATGGTCCTTGAATGATGTTGCTTATGTTGTTTTAATTCCATGTCGTTGCTCTTGCTTGTATTACAACTTTAATTTGGCCCAGTAATTTATTCAGATGGATCTCAGAAAGTTATGGAACTGTCATATTGTAGTATTTGTAAATTTCTTGATGCACAGAGTTTTAAAATGTTAAAAATTAAAACAGAATTAAACATTTTAATAAAACTTTGTTTCTGACCGCACGGGATTTTTCTTAGTTAATTTGCAGAGTTTATCTGACCACACGGGATTTTTTGTTATGGAAATCTACACGCACGTAGATTCTTTTACGGATCAATTTAATTTAGAAATCACTGTTTTCATTCGCTGGTTAGGTATGCTAGTTGTGCTATACAGGATGTGACCAGTACCGTTCTAAAGGGATTTATATTTTTGATCCTTCCGACTGCGCCAATTATATGTTGGTAATATTCATAAGTCAAAAAAATATAATTTTATTAACTGAATAATTACAATTCTTTAATTTGCAATCCTTCTTAATTTAGGTCTCAAACTGAACTCACTTATTGATCTAGATTGATTGACGTTCAAGCCTCGGTTTAGAGCTTTTCAAATATGGACTTTTAGAATTTAGGATTTAGAGAGAGAGATTTGGATTCAGGTGCATTCGCCCTTGGATACAAGTGCTCTTAGATTCTTACGATTTTGTTTGCTTTAAATTTAAAACTTTTGTTTTCGAGTTTGGGAGTCCGAACTTCGAAAGTGGGAACGTGACAATTTTGACAAATTAGGTATTAGGTGACAATTAGGTGACAAATTTAGGTAAGGAATGTTTAGTCTACCAGTGAATGATTTGTCTCAATTACATCCTGTATTCATATGACAGTCTGAGGTACTTGAGGATATGTCACTCCCCCAACCATTGACTTTGGCCTGTCCTCAGGTCGTTAAAATTGGGTACATCGTTATATTGCTTTCGGGCTGAATGTTTTCTTTCACATTGGTGTCTGGTTTCGAATGTTCTTCGTTTTCTTTAGAATATTTTACAATAAGTTTCTTAGGAATATTGGATATTGGTTCTAATCTTGTAACATGTAGTGTACCGTAGTTCGATAGATTTTTAACTAGTTGGTCTTTTAATAGTGGGTGGTAATTACTAATAAAGAGGACCTTGTACTTCCTTCGCTAGGGATGCGCACTCTTGCTATGCTTGGGTCTAGCTCGCCGTAGGTCGGGGTTCTTTTAGCTTAGGATAGTACGAAACGCTACTACATTTTAATAAGTGCGTCTTATTCATAAACAATATTCAAAACTGGACTACCGATTAATAAAAGAAATGGCTTTATATTGATACTAATGATACACGCCGACACGTGTGAAGATAAGCTACAGATTCTGATAAGTATTGGGAATTTTGGATGTTAATGATTCCCTAAGTCTTTACCCTCCCTACCATGACAATGCTACTTAAAATATTTACATTGTCCCTTGGCCAAGTTCAAAATAACTCTACCACATATTCAAGAAAGTGTTCAACATAAGTACTCGACAAACCATTAAATCTATTTATTCACAATTCATTATTTTTCAATATATCTTCAATCATAATTCCATTTATATAAATTCAGTTTAATAAACGTTTCCATTAAATCTCTTTTACAAACTAACAAATTTTAATCTACGCATAATTATCCTAGTCATTCTCTAACTCTTCATTTTTGCTTATATTCAATGGGTAAAATAAAGTATATAAAAGTAAAGTATAAAGCAAATATATATAAGTAATTGAATATAAAATTTACAAATATAATTATATAATCTTTAGTCAAATGCAGATATTATTTTAATTAGACGTTCGAGTGGCATTTTGTTAGAATTTTAATATAGGTAATTCATAATAATGTTTTTATCATTGTTGTTGTAGTACTCACGACCTTAAATATCCACTCCATGATGTGCGTAAAGTTGGGCCCAAGTTCACGTTGACATTGTCGAGCTGTAGGTCAAACTTTAAAGGTTCTAAGTTAAATTCCTATTCAAATGCCAAAAGTTCCGTCAATCTGCGAGTATTTAATTCATTATAAATCGCAATACAAAAGGAAATCAAGAATCAAAACAAAACACGAAATATAACTGCTGTAGAGCAACCAAATGCTCTTATATAGGCCTGGCCTTCCTTACGCCTCGGGGTCGAATCTCGTTGCCACTTTCACACGAATCGAACACGGAAATTTATTGAAATATCCCAACTCTTGTTTTATGAGATTGGATATATATATAACTAAATTATATTTCACGTGTATGTGCAGTTTAAATGGGCAGCGTCAAAAATTGTGAGCGTTCGCCACGAAGTTTAATCCGATAATGATCTAAGCTCTGGGAAGCTGCATGCTGGTGGTCGCTGTTATAGCTTTTCTTTCCCTAACTGTATAATCGTACGATCATATTCTGTCCTGATTGGTCTAAGACAATTCTCTCGCTTTTTGTTTTACACAAAAGCTGCTATAATTTAGGGCGAGGGTGTCTTGAAGAGTTATTGCAGTGTAAAGTTAAGTTGGTCACTACAAACATTATTAGTAATATATATCGTTTGCGGAAAATCTGCTAGATTGTTTGAAATTATGAATTCATATATTAGCATTGTACAATTTTTAAACCTTACAATATTATTTCTTGATATTAAAATTTTGTTCTTCTGGCAATCTTGATTGATAGCTGTTTCTGGTAGATTCCATGTAATTAGTATATTCGTAATTGACTATGTAATTGATTTGAAAATTATAAGTAAATCAAATATTAGTACTAAAATATTAAAAAACCAAAAGCAATATATTTAAGAGATTAAAGGAAATATGTAAGGAATAAAATATAAAAGAATAAAATAAATTAGGGATTTGAGCTTTCAAAGATATCCTGTTAAAGAATAAACCTAAATAATTGACGCAAACAAAAACATATTCAGACGTCTTTGCGCATTTTTTTATTTCTTTTTTTATGAAATAGTTTTCAACCATGTTTGTGATATCTATCGACAAAGCTCTTTCGGGTGAACAGTACCCAAACAAACAAATAAACAACACTCAAAGCCAAGCATACTACACGAATCTTTTTTTTCTTTTGCTCGTTATTTGCATTTTGCTGCCATTTTCTTTCTTCTTCCTTTACAACTTGAACTGGACTAGGTATCCGAATTATTCTGGTCAATGCAAATTGACATCATATTCGTATTCTTTTTTCTTTCTTTTTCCTCTTTTTCCTCAGTTAGTGGGAGTGCGAAGCACAAAATTCACAATTTTTTTTGGCTTATCGATAGAAATGGCAAAAAATAATTAAGAAATAAAAATTTATTGATACAACACTTTTAAAAATTTTGGGGCTGGCAGTGTTGCCTAACCGTCCGTTTTACGGTCAGAAAGTCGAAAAGACCGAAGGGCATGGCTAGATCGATTCGGTTAGTAATCTTGATCAAGAATCTATTTACTTTATATCCAATCCCCGCAGTACATCAAATTAACACAGATATAATCCACGCAGGAGTGTACAATGGGAGTGCAGCGTAGTGTGGAGCTTGAGGAGGAAACACACGCGCTAAGACTGGCAGACGGAAGCGGAGCGACAGGGAGGACCCGAAACAGTTGCATCAGGAACAACTGAACCGGCTACGTTTGGAAAGCTCTAGAACCAGGTGAGAGATTGGCACGTAAGCGCTCGAAGCATGCTTTTGATAGACAGTATCCAGAACTAGGGTTGATCTCCTACACCTCCAGTAATATCAAAAAAACAATTTATACATATAAAAATATGTAAAAAACAAAACCAAAACAATGACTTATATTTATGTTTCCATCATGAGCTAAGGAAGTTTACCAGCTTTATCAGTTTCATATATGCACCCACAGTAATAAACATCTATAGCCTGGTTAATACAGTTGGTAGAACATGAGACTCATGACTACACGAAAATTCAGTTGGACCAAAAACGAGTGTCAAATAACCAGTCCAACAGTTCACATGGAAATTCTACTCCAGTATTGGCAAGTTCATGGCATCGTACATTGACATCCGAAATAGGAGAAATAGTGAAATATTACTACTAAGTGGACACACTTTGCCCATAGAACCGATTATGGGAGTAGAAAAGGAGTGCAGAATAAAAATCTCAGTCCACGGCAAATGTGATCAAGTGTGTGTGTGTAATAGACCAAGAGGACGAGATTTTAGGCATGCACGAACACCCTTAATTTAATTTTTTAGTCAAGTGTTGGTGTTTCTGGCGTATCTAGTAACGACCAGGATCAAACGATAATTTTACTGTTCATAATTCAATATTTAATAATCACTAAAGAAGTCACTAATCAAAAGTAAACTTTTCAGCGGCGAGTATTAGTCTCGTTTTTGTATGTACAAAGAAGTCATGATACGACGAGCTTACGCTGGCATCCTGGTGTCTGAACATCGGAAACCTCTCCCTCTGCCCAAGTCCTTTTCCAGGACCACGGTACTAATATTTCGACTTAACAAAATCTTCATCGGAACACAAGAGTTAAAAAATTATTTTATTGCCTGAACCATCTAGAAACCCTACCGATAGCTTCTTGAGGCATCAAAACACACCGACAGCCAGATGTATGCGTTGAAGCTGAGACCAGTCACCAATTCCACCCCGAGCTAGAACGTAGTCTAATTTCAAGCACCAGTGCGAAAGAAAGTTCGTCTGGACAAGCGGAGCTTGCGGCTCTAGAAGCTCGAACCAAAATACAGGGTGCGTTATGAAAGTAATGCGCATGATTTCATTGTCACGTAACTACCTGTCGTAGCACGCTCGGACCTGTCTGAAAATTTGGGGCGGAGTCTCTCCTTTCCAACGCGCTCGGTCTCAGTTCGCTCGTAGAGCGAAGTCATTTTTTCTGTTGTGTCACGGTGCGATGGAGCGTTCGCTGGAACAGCGGTACGCCATAAAGTTTTGTGTGCGACTTGGCAAAAATGCATCGGAAACTTATCAAATGCTTCGAGAGGCCTTTAAGGAGGAGTGCATTTCGAGATCTCAGTGTGGAAGGTGGCACAAGGCCACATCCTGTACATCTAAATTAAGATTTTGACATGGTTGACACTGCCCACCTATACGCCCACTTCCGCATGTACCCCACATCAGCTCATAACAAGCCAAAATTTTTAGCTGAAGCAAGTGATCACCAAATTTCCTGGGAAAAGGGTTTGGAAAAACGTGCAAAATATAATTCACGTAACAGAGTTGGCATCCGACAATATTAATTCCCGATCAATTAAAGATGAATACCCATTGCCACATTAAGACAGCCTATTAAGTTGACTACAGGAAACTTAATTTATTTCTGCAATCGATTTAAAAGATGCTTTTTTCCAAATACCACTAGAAACGAAAAGAGGAGAGAAGACGGAGTTTACAATTTCCAGGCTGCTAATCAGTTAACTGTTATGCCGTTCGGCTTGTGTAACGCCGCACAAAGAATGTGCCGACTAATGGATAAAGTTATTCCGGCAGATCGGCGCGACCATTATTTGTGTACCTTGACGAACTGCTGGTCTTTTCACTTACTTTTAAAGAACACCTTGTGATGTTCAGTAATTGTCTATAACGCGTGAAACTTACCATAAATGTAGACAAGACAAGAGTCGACAAGAGTAAGATTAGCTATACTCAGGCCAAATATCTGGAATATGTTGTAGGAGGACGAACGGAAGATGCAAAAATACAGGCTATAAGAGATTTCCCCCGGATAAGCTCCGCCAAACAAATGCGAAGGTTTCTAGGCATGACTGGGTGGTACCGAAGATTAATTCAGAACTACACCCATACGGAAGTCACTCTTCATGACTGTCTTAAGAAAGATTGTATAAAATTCAGGCGTTTGAAACCTTAAAAGACTGTGCTTATAACCCCGACTTGAAAATGCCGTTTTCTATTCAATGCGATGCATCGACCATTGAGTGGTAGGAGCCATGTTTCAGGCCGCTGAATCAGGCGGTGAATACGTGTCCGCTAAACCAAACAAGGTACAGCGGAATTAGAGCATAACTGAATTGAAATGCTACGCCGCTATTCTTGGCATCACAAAATTCTGTGCTTACGTGATAGGGATGCCATTTAAAGTAATAACTGACCACGCTAGTCTAAAACGGCTTATGGGTCCAAAGGGTCTGTTTGGGAGATTAGCACGATTTAGTCTCAAATTATAGGCCATCGACTTCATTGAACACCCCCGAGGGACACTGAACGTGGTTCCAGATCCGCTGTTCAGAATCCATATAGATGACGTACAAAAAACTGACGCCGAAGAGCGTCATCAGCCTATAATCTATTTCAATCTCTGGGGTACTTCAAATTAATACAGATCGTTTATCTAAGCGCCGATAAATACCCGGATATTCAAACATCAAAAGGGTATGTTTACAAAGAAATGGCTTTTCGTTATTAATGACGACAAAGCTTGGAAGCTCCGGGTACCCGCCGAATTACGAGCGGAAGGGTACACCATGTCATGACTGCAGGGCATGGGGGCTTATACAAATCCTTACGAACGATTCTTTTTACTGGCCACGAATGTCGGTGGATGTGCAAAAGCCAGTGAAGGAGTGCGTAGTATGCCAGGTTAGCAAAAACACCAATGAGATTAACTGTCCACACATGGGACAAGAGCGAGTAGATGAACGAGCAGGCCAAAGGCTCTTCGTAGACTCTATGGGACAGTATTTACTGACCTAATGAACCACAGGACAATGCCGCAGAAAGGGTAAACCGATCAGTGCTGCAAATTTGACGGGCTACAATTACAACTAATGAACGAAGCTGGGACTCACAACTCAGCCGAATTGAATGTACTCTTCATAGTCGATCGGTATGGAGACATACTATGCAATGTTTGGAATGCTGATGATCACCCACGCCTCTGCATACCCTGTCTTGCGAAAATTAGAAGGCATACAATTCGTAGACCCCGAGTTAAGGCTACCAGATAAAATGGAACTTATTCGGCAAAATGTGAGCTAGAAAAAGCGTATAACACCCGCAGCAAGCCGGCAGAATAACAATGGATATTATGCCAAGCTTGGCCCAAATCGCGTGCGCAGCGTTGTATTGCAACTTAAGGGTAAAGCGGTATATGAGCTAGACAATGCCCGGTCAAAAGTGTCGGGGTATTTCATGCGAAAGACTTATATGTTACCTAAGAACGTAAAGTCGTGTCATATTTCCAGATATAAAAGACGGATCACTAACCATAACTACCAGAAGTCAACGCAAGTCAAGCAAAGAAAACTCAAATAAGAATGCGACCACAGGCATCGAAACCATCAAGGAGGCTGCAAACTAATTAAACCAGTAGTTAAACCAGATACAGCTTCCCAAATGTACTGGAGTGCATAATGGGAGTGCAGCGGAGTGTGGAACTTGATGAGGAAGAGCTCCAGGAGTGCTATATCCAACCCCTGGAGCTGAAACTGGTAGAACCCTCAAGGCATACGGATCGCAGCATACCTAACACACGCGCAGAGATTTGCTGACGGAAGCGGAGCGGCAGGAGGACCGGAAACAGTTGTACCAGAAACAACTGAACCGCCTTCGCTTGGAAAGCTTTCTCAATCAGGAGATAGACCACCATATGGGCGAAAACGATGCTTGCAATATTGATGAGTAACATATTTTTTAAGAGGTATGAACTTATTGTAGATTCGAGGTATATAAAGTGTTTGTGAATATTAAGTAATGCTGGTGCTTTGTTTTTTGGAAAGGGCGAAAAAAGTGTCAGTGTATTACAATATTTTCAGCGATGCTTTAAAGAAAAGTTCGTGAAATACACATAAACGATCTAATGCCTTTTCAATTCCGTAAGTCTGATTTTTTGAAAATTTTGACGTTTTTAAACCGTTACTTTCCTATTTTCAGCGATCTCCTCAGCCTTAAAACGTGGTTTTTCCTTAGTTTTTATTTGTTTATTAGCGACAAACACTTTGTCACCCTGGCTGTAGGGGATGCGGTCGGACCTGGTCTTGTTATGAGCCCTTGCCTATTCTATCAAGACTCTAACATCCTCCAGGACCTGTGTCCTGAAATTAATCAAACCTTGATAGGTCGAAAAATAAGTCCGCTGTCCACTGCTATGGCAACCAATTCGTTACTTTTGAAGCCAGGGTGAATCTCGAGGAAAGTAGAATGAAACTTCTCGATTTGACCATTTCGTACCTAACGAACGCGAATAATTCAGCGCCGTCGGAAACAGATGACCCCTCTTGTTGTCGGAGACTAGTACCCTTGGAACAGTAAAATAATGGAGTACCTCTACCAGTTTTTCCCGAAGATTCTAGCGGGAAGGGCTATGCAAACTTGGTGAATTTGTTTATACAGCTCAGATAAATCATTTTTTCCAAGGTGGCGGAGGGGCGTTCTCCCCTGCGTAGTGCAAACGTTGTTTGGGAGGATCTCTCAGCGTCGACTATGATGTTCCATAGTTTCAGCCATGGATCGAGAACATCCAGTTATCTCTGGATGATGGCTGATTCTTCCTGGGGATCTGTGGCAGAGGCTAGGAAGGCGGTGTCATCGGCATATGTTTGGCATCTTTGAGGTGTTCTCAGGGTAGTCGGAGGAGGAGGATTCGCGAACTCAGCAGCATTGTGCATCTCTTTGGTTAGTTCTTCGATGGCCACATCTATGTTGCGTGGTGGGTAGATAGGTGGTTCTGGGTTCAGCGAGGAAAGCATCCAAAACGTAAACTGAGGGGCAGCTGTGTGTTTTCCGGTGAGTCTTCTAAAAAGGGTTTATGGTATGGTATCTAAGAGATACAATGGAAAGTTAATTTGATGCCGTAAGCTTGTTGCGCGGCAAGGCTGAAGTCGAGAGCTGTAGTGATATCAGAAGATATCGTCCTCCAGGAAAGGTCTTGGCGTTAGTACTTGTTTACGCCGTGTTGCCAGACTGGGCTTTAGTCTGGGCGCCACAGGTTCTTTTGAGGATGGAAATGTTTATGAGCAAGTTTACTGCGCTGCGATCGGACAGGAGTTTATCGTAGTTGGAGCATGTTATCTTTGACTGTCCAAGGTCCTTTGAGACGGCGAGGTCAAGCCTTAAAGGGTCTGAAGGCCAATGTGTGGGTTCTCCAGTGGAAAGGCAGTCCAGAGTTTTGCGCATAATTCATATGAATTTTTGTGCATACCAAGAGTGTTTGGCGTTAAAGTCTCCGATTGCTATGAAGCGAGCTCCAAAGGACTCAAACAAGTCCTGAAGGTGGGTATCGGATGTCTGGAGGGGAAGTAAACCGCAGCAATGGTGATATCTCCCTGTGGGATGGTAGTTCTATGCACGGCGGCCTGTGCCCATTCCTTCTGAAACCGGGAAGTTCCGTGTACTGAATGTCACTCCTACGTTTTCAAAGTAGACAAAACCGTGGGCAGGAATAACAAATAGGATAAACAAATACATCTGAATTGCTTACGCAATTGATAGATAAAGCTTCAATGCCCAACGTAGTGACCTTGCAAGTAAAAAAATATTATATGTTTTATTAAACATGGAAAAATAATAACTGAAAGATATGAAGTTGATGATTTATATTTAGATACAATTTTTCAAAGCTTGAATATACCGGCCGTATATACAAAATCAGTCAACTCAAAGTGGTACCGTGGAAAAAAATCTTCGAATACGTTTAAAATGACAATAAGTTTGTGGTCATTGAAGTGGGCGTACCGAAAAGTTTTTGGCAAACGTTCCTGACAGTTTTGTGCGGCTTAAGGGCGTTAGAGTGGGCGTGGTAAAATTTGGAAACAAACTTGCGCTGCGTCTATGTTTCTGGAAGCTGCATGCTTAATCTCAACATTGTACCTTTTGTAGTTCCTGAGATCGCGGCGTTCATACTGACAGGCGGACGGACATGGCCAGTTCCACTCGGCTATTGATCCTGATCAAGAATATATATATAGTTACATTATTATTTATTTTTGAGTCTATTAAATGGACCGTTGTAGTAACTAAGACCAACGCTGTAAGCAAGTTTTGTTAAATAAAAGAAATTGCAAATCGAGTTGAATTATGATCATTATTCTTCAGTATTCAACTTAAGACTGAAAATTAAATGTAAGTGATATTGAGGTGAAGCCTCTGTGCTTAAAAAATATGTTAGTGTTTTTTTGGGAGAGCATTGCTCTTGGATGCTTAGGGAGAGCATTGCTCTTGGATTCTTAAGTTGAGAAGAAGCCTCAGAAAAAGCAGGCAAAACTGCTTAGGTTAGGCTTTGGGATTTGTTTACATGAATGGCTAAGTGCCGCTGCCCAAGAATTTGTTTATCGTTGCCAAAGGATTTGTTTATCAAAACGCATATGTCTTTTAATCGCACTCTTTTTACCGCAAAAATGGTCAATCAAATATTGTTCGGCTTTTTCCTTTTTTAATGTTATTTTAATGTTTGGTGGTCCCTTCAATATCACCTGTCTATTGATAGTGTTTAAAGGTCTTTCTGTGATCAAGTCACTATTATCTTCTTCTGTGCTATGTTGGGTCTGTTCGCTCAGGTATGTCTCCTCGAGTTTTATTTTGGATAGTGCGTCCGCCACGCAATGTTCTTTTCATTTTATGTACTTTATGTCAAAATCGAATTCGGATAATTTTACTCTCCATCGGGTTAGTTTTGAATTTGAATCTTTCATACAAACAACCAGCTTAATGGTTGATGGTCACTGGATATTTCAAAGTGTCGTCCAAGTAGGTAGTGTCGGAAATTCTTTGCCAAGAGTTCTTTCTCAATTGCGCTGTAATTGACCTCGTGTTCATTAAGCGTTCGGCTTATGTAACTAAGTGGGTGTCCCTCTTGTGAGAGTGCCGCTCCCAAAGCGGCATCACTTGTGTCTGTGGTTAAAATAAATTTCTTTGTAAAGTCGGGTACTTTAGGAATTGGGTCTTCTGATATAAGATATTTTAATTTTTTAAATGCTGAGTCATATTCTGGGTTGGTAATATCAATTTTCCTGTTTTTTTTAAAAACATTTAGTCATGGGTTTGGCTATGTCTGCAAAGTTTGGAATGAATTTACGGTAGTATCCTGTCAGTCTAAGAAAAGCTTTTATTTCTTTTGGTTTAGTGGGATTTGGATATTTGTGAATGGCTTTAATCTTTTCAGAGTTTGGTTTTATTCCATCTGGTGTTAGAATATGTCCTAAAAATGTGGTTTCATGCTTGAGAAACTCACACTTGTTAAGCTGTAAATTAAGGTTGGCCTTTGACCTTTTCGAAAACTGGTCTGAGCGATTGTAGGTGCTCATCAAGGGATGTCGAGAATACAATTATGTCGTCCAGGTACATAAGACAGTGTTTATTTAAGAGTGGTCGTAAAATGACATTCATGCACCGTTGAAAGGTGGCTGGTGCGTTTTTTAATCCGAATGGCATGCGCAAATATTCGTAATGACCGTACTTGATGGAAAAGGCAGTCTTTGAAACTGATTCTGGGTCTATCTCGATCTGGTGAAAACCTTTTGCCAGGTCTATAGTTGTGAAATAATTACATCTGCCTATCTTTTCTAAAATTTCGTCCATGTTTTATATTGGGTGTCTGTCTCCTACTGTTATTTCGTTTAATTTTTGGTAGTCTATTACAATTCTAAATTTCTGTTTAGCCTGATGCATCTTGTTTTTTTGGAACCACCCAGATGGGACTATTGTAAGGTGAGTTACTGGTGCGTATAATACCCTGATTTAGCATATCTTGTATTTGGCATTCGACCTCTTGTTCATAAGCCTGTCGGTAACTGTATAATTTAGAATAAATGGGTAGATTATGCTTTGTATTGATGGTATGTTTGGTTTAATTAGTAAATGTCAACTTGTCACCTTTATGGTACTGTATGTCATGGTATTGCTGCAAGAGTGGACACAATCTTTGCTTTTCTTCGTTATTTAAATGTTCCAATCTGTTTAGGTCCGATTCTAATATGGGTGAATTTTTTTCTGGTTGTCTGAGCATAGTGTCAGGTATCATATTTACATTTTGAAAATAACTCTGTTCTTGTGCTACTATTCCTTCTACTAATTTGTATTTGTTGTTGTAAAGAGTAACCTCTTGATCGCGGTAACTTATTGTTGCCTTTGCTTCTGCTAAAAGTTTTCTTCCTAATAAGAGATCGTAATTCTCGGAAAAAGGGTGCAGTAAAAATTCGTTTGCTGCTGGGAAAAAAATCTTTGAAGGTATATTTATACTTTTGCTGATAATGAGCGGTCCGTTGTTGGTAATATGTTTTTGGATATCATGTTGATCCGGTATCAAAAAGGCATTTCAAATTATTTTCTTTGTATTTAATTTTTATATATTGGGGTTTTCCAAGGCTTGTGGCTGAAAATTTTCGGCCTGTTCAACATTGGGTTCTTGGTTGTCATTGCTTGTCTCGTCTGTATTAATCTGCTGTGGCTGTTGTGTTGTTTCTGAATTTTGGTTGTTTTCAGGTTGATGCTGATATTCTGGATAATATTCCGAATGGTCGTAAGTTGGATAGTAAAAATAGTCATATGGGACACACTGCTGATAGAAAGCGTTCTCTTGGTACAATGATTAGTCAATACTCATCCCAGTCTGTCCACTATCAGCTGGTCTTAATCGCTTTATTGGTTGATTGGGTACATAGGAACTTGATTTTTGTGTTGATTGGTGATTTTGATATTGATGTTGTTGTCTGAACCTATTCTGATCGAATGCATTGTTTCGATGGGTATTAGAAATTGGTCGAGGTGTAAAGTTTACACGTTGGGTTGGTTGAAAAGCCTTGTATACATGTTGGCTTGGTTGAAATACATTGTTCGGATTAGGGTATCGGATGACGATAAGGTGGATTATGAGTTGGTGGTGTTTGATGACTTTGTGGAGCTTGATATGGCACTGGAGAATTATAATGTAAGAAAGGTGTTGGATATCTTATGGTATTATTGTTAGTCTAATTAATTTTGTGATTATAGGATTTTTGTGGCTTATCAGAAGAATTTTGATTTTGAATAGAAGATCTTGTATTACTCGCCGAAACTCCTCCAAAAGAATGTGGTTAGGGATCTGGGGTTTATAGTTGAGAACCAGTTGTCGTCTTAGCTGTGGCCAGTTGTTGATGTCGTTGGCTTCAATGCTGCGCATGACGTCTCCGCTGATGGTGCGCTCGACATGCCCAAATAGGATCTGCTGTTGGCGTTCGTCTCCGGTATCATAAAGGGCCAGGCTTACAAAGGTGTATATGGTGCCCGGATCACCGTTGAACCTCTCCACATTGCCAATCTGGTAGGCAACCTGGGTCATGTTGCTGTCTGATAGGGGTGGCACGACTCTGGGTTCTGTCATTTTGTCGAATTTCTCAAGTTGATTGATATTCTTATTTTTTGTTTTACTTTATTTTATTTATTTAATTTCTTTTTATTTTTTCTTTGTTGTTTTACGGATTTTAGTTTGTTGTATCTTATTTGATTTTTTTTATGTTAATTTGATTTTTTTTTTTTTGTTTTATTTGTCTCTTCAGTAATTTATTTTATTTTTAGTTTTTGCTCTTAAGATAGATTTTGATTTTTACGTGGATTGCACTATTGCTTTTTCGTGGGGTTCTGAGGTGATTACCTTTGATTTGCAGCCTCTCACAAATTAAATAGCGTCTTCCTGATATTAAATTCAGGTTTGTTGTTGACACAGCGTTACACGGTCGACACGCTATTATCGAGGTTCCAATCAAAACTTAACACGATATTGACCGTTACACGGTTTCGCGTTATTGTCGAGGTTCTAATTAAAACTTAACACGATATTGACCGTCCCATGGGTGTCTAAAAGCGTAGTGTTTTTAGAAAGGCCTCAAAATGCAGACATGGAAACCCGAACACTTAAATCACCTAAGCTAAAGCAGTTTTCGAAAACGAGCTGTGATTGAATAAATCTGTGATAATATCCGGTAAAGCATGATAGAAGATGTCTCGATTTGTTTCTTATCAATACACAAGCTTCATAGCGTTCGTCAATTTCGACTCTGCTAAACGAGCATTTTATACATTTGGATCCCAGACTCACTAATAAAGGCTGCATCACGAATGAGTAGTATATGTAGTTAAATCAGAATTTCCCTTGCATATATAAATTGTGATGCCTTGGATTTCACAGAATAAGTTGTCGCGCAGGCTTGCGGTTCGCAGGCTTGCGTTTTTATTGTGGCAGATGGACGATGAAAAGGGTGGGGTCATAAATATTCCGAGTTCGCTGTAAGCTTTATCGAAAACACAAGCTGCGAGCCAGACTTAGACACTGATGACAGACGTTTAAAAGCCACACTTTTGTCGGTGGCATAATTTTCGTCACATGAGATAGATTCGGCAGCAAGACTGAGCAGTTCAACTGAATTCCACGGCTATGGAACTTGCAAAAGAGTTTAAGACCAAGGGAGCAGGTGGTTTTTTAAGGTTAACAAGTCCTTAAATGGTGTCTCTTATGACCATTATTATACCACCAATCCAGGTCTAAATTAGATCTCATGCGACCGGCACTTTCTATCTATATACCAAAAAAATCATGTAATTTCTTTATAACCCCCTTCATCGAAACTAGTGTTTTTTATAATCAGTACAATTGTTGGTTCTACAATTCCATTGCATATATACTGCTGTTGCCTTAAATCCCCATTCACAATAAACAATTAAACAACAATAAACACCCGTTACCTCAGAGTAAAAGTGTATACTAGATTCGTGGAAAAGTATGTAACAGGCAGAAGGATCAGGATCTACAAAACCTAGAATGTTGAGATTAAGCATGCACCTTCTAGAGACATAGACGCAGCGCAAGTTTGTTTCCAAATGTTCCAAAACGCCCACCCTAACGCCCACAATTTTAGTGATATTTCAGAAAATTTTGAAAATTCTCGTTTGCACTTCCACTAGTTGAGTAAGGGGTATCTGATGGTTGTGGAACTCGACTATAGCATCTTGTAGGATAGTGCTGGAGGCATTCGCTACGCTGGACCTGGCTCTACAAAACCAAGAGAATCAGCACACGTTCAGAAGTGCCGGAATGGGTTCTGTGGTGGTCCTCACCTTCACAAGAGTCTCGTCGTATACGCACACGAAGTGGAGAATGAGCGAAGAATACACTGGCAGTGACCAAGCCAGGAAGAAGTACAAAGCGAACATCCTGGACATGCAGATATTCCAAGAGCAGTTTTTACCTTCCGTGAGTGGAAAAGTCGCAGAGCTTACGGTAGACTCGCTGATAAGTCAGCTGAAGACCGCGTGCGACTCCAACATGCGAACAAACAGACCCCATAGCCAACATAGGACCCCAGTCTACTGGTGGAAATCCTGGTTCGAGAAATCCTGGTGGATCGACGCTATTAACGCTCCAGAGGTGTGGAGTTGCCGATCGCCAAGCTAGCCATACGGAAGAGCAAGTTGAAATGCTTCCGCGGCCTATGCGATGCACATGACAGTGACCCATGGGAAAGGGTGGTGGTCAAAAATGCATTCACGAGGACTCCCACGCCCGCAGTGTAGTGGAGCATCGATTCCCAAAGATGGACAGGTTACGCCCCGCCAACCTTGCCGCTGATGGACACGACGAAGTATTCTGGAGTTGGCGAAGCTACTCGACATTAGGAACGACTTCAACACAGTGTGCCATCAACACACCGGATCCTAGATGTACTAATCCGCTTCGGTGTGCCAGCCTACTTACTTTGGATTGTGCGCAGCTACTTCTCGGAACGGGTCCTACTCTGCGAGTAATCTGAAGGAGTCTTCAGGTTACCGCTACAGTAGAACGCCATGTACAACGGGATACTTCGCCTCCTGTTGGTTGGTAGGAGCGAGATTGTAGGCTTCGCGGACGCCGTGGCATTGCTGGTTGTCGACAAGCAACTATGCCAGGCAGAGAAAATGTGTACCCCAACATCAGGGCAATTGAACAGTGGCTCAGCTGAATAGGGCTAAAACTGGCGCCGGAAAAGTCGAAGGTTGTCCTGATAAGCGCCAGGAAAGTTGTAGAGACGGGCACAGTCATAATCGGCAGTACCTCGGTGGCCTCCTCTCGGGCAATTAAGTACCTGGGAGTCTTATGACATCAGGCTTTCGTTCTGATAGCACCTAGCTCCTAGCAGCTGGAGTCTACCGGTCGCTATCGCCCATAATGATGAACACAAGAGGCCCAAAACAGGTGAGCAGAAAGTGTGGATGAAAGCTCTCGAAAAGGAGAGCTACGCTCAGTGTCTAGTCGCTACACATAGACTGTCGGCGCTACGTATATGCAGCGCCTTCAGAACAGTGTCCAACGAGAGAAATGTCAATAACGCGCAAACGGACGGTGCGAAACTTCAGAGGACGTTCCCTTCTCGTGCGACAACTTTGCCACCGAGGGAAGATGGCAGCAGACTGAGTGCCATTAGTGCTGCAGGTGGAGGTGGAATGGCAAGCGGCTAACAGCTTTGCCGCAGCGGTAACCGAGCTCAGGAGAGCTGAGAGTGCCCGGAGGGAACTATCTATTAGATACCCGTTACTCTGGAATATCGGTAGAAATTTGTGAAAAAATAATAAAATTAAAAAAAACTTAAATTTTGTTTAAATATGTGAGCGTGACAGTTTTGGGCGGTTTGTGGGCGGTAGAGTGGGCGTGGAAAAAAGATTTTTTTACAAATCGATATATATTTACAAGACTTTTTTCAACATTTTTCCAAAGTGAGGGCGTGACAGTTTTGCGCGGCTCGTGGGCGTTAGAGTGGGCGTGTCTCTGAAAGCTGCATGCTTAATCTCATCATTCTAGTTTTTTTAGTTCCTGAGATCGAGACGATCATACAGACAGACGAACAATGCCAGATCGACTCGGACTATTGATCCTGATGTCCTCCAGTTAAGTGGCTCCGGCCGATAGGAAGTACGTTGATAGGTTGGTCTCGCTGGTCCAGGTTTTATCCAGGTGACTTCTTACGATGATTATGCTGGAGGGCGTGACTGGGCCCCCTTAGCGGATCACTGGCCTTTTTGCTCAGCGAGAATGATTTATATCTAACAAATGTATTTAACGGCTAAATGTCGGAGCTGCTAGTCTTTAATCTTAAAGTGCTTGCTTAGAACTGAATACAGAGAAACGGAAAAATTAGGAATATACCCTAGCTCCAATGCATCACGCCGTGGTCGACAAGCCGACTCAGCATTTATGCGGCGCAATGCGGTACCCCGGATAGTGCTGTGCTGCTGTCCGTTCTTAGCGCGGAGCTCTGAATTTTTATTTGGGAGCATTAGCATTTTATACAAAACTACTTCGTTGCTAGGGCAAACATATTACTAGTTGTTAACTTATATTAGTTTTGCAAATATCTCCCTTCCGCCCTTTTGTCTTTTGAATTTCGCGGCTATGTACAAAGCGCTAGTTTGAAAGGTCTTGACATAACCTACAAAACGACGCTATGCATGATTAGTTTGGATATTGCGTTCAACAGTTATAGACGTGTAAACATGGAGTTCACTAACGCTGAAATTCGCGCTATTTTAAAGTTTTCTTTCGTTAAAGGCAAATCCGCTAGAGAAACGTTCCGTGAGATTAATGGTGTTTTGGGGGATGGTACTCTATCACTTCGAACCGCGGAGGAATGGTTTCGACGATTCAGAGCCGGTGAAAACGACACCATGGATAAGCCAGCCGGCGGAAGACCTGTGACGACAAATACCGATCAAATCATGGAATACATCGAGTTAGACCGTCATGTGGCATCTCGTGACATCGCCCAGGAGATGGGAGTTAGTCACCAAACCATTTTAAACCATCTGCAGAAGGCTGGATACAAAAAAAAGCTTGATGTTTGGGTGCCGCATGATTTGACGCAAAAAAAACTTCTGGACCGAATCAACGCCTGCGATATGCTGCTGAAACGGAACGAACTCGACCCATTCTTGAAGCGGATGGTGACTGGCGACGAAAAATGGATCACATACGACAATATCAAGCGAAAACGGTCGTGGTCGAAGGCCGGTGAATCGTCCCAAACAGTGGCCAAGCCGGGATTGACGGCCAGGAAGGTTTTGCTGTGTGTTTGGTGGGATTGGAAGGGAATCATCCACTATGAGGGAGGTATTATGAAGTTGCCATCTAGATGGAAACAGATTATCGAACAAAACGGCGCATATTTGAACTAAATCCGATCACTGTAACACTTTTTATAAATCATTGAATAAAGAGCAAAAAAAGCGGAAGGGAGATATTTGCCAACCTATTATATTCTGTATATGGAAAGGTTTCCCTCTGCCTGTTACATACTTTTCAACGAATCTAGTATACCCTTTTACTCTACGAGCAACGGGTATATCAATAAAATCCAAATCAAGTCACTGCACAAGTAATTGGAGAAACAGATAGCGCAGAGAAACGTACAAATTAAATAATTGCTGGTGCCGCAGAGGGTCCCTCGCTGCAGTCACTGTAGGTTTGCCCGTTGGCCGGTGGATATATCTCCAGGTGTCTCTCGTAGTCTTCCGCTCACAGGGGCGGAGGGTGGTAAATCCAACTGAAGACTTACGATGATTACGTTGGGAAGATGACTGTCTTTCTTTGGCTACTAGCCTAGGGACTCAGATAGCTACGGTAAAATAAAGTATTAACGACAGGTTGTCGGAGTTATTGGTTTCTGAGCTTGTGCTCTTTATTATATGAATGCCCAAAGCGAAACTAAAAAACTTATCGACTGTACTATAGCTAACTGCGGCCGGCAAGCCGACCGCTCGTCCAGCAAAGTACTGACACTAGCAAAAACAGCATATCTCACCATACCAGCAACCAATGAAAATCAGGAACAACCCCTAAGGGCGTTTAAGCTCTAGGATGATCCCAAGACTTATACCGACCTAAGTTTACTCATTAATTGACTTAACTTATATACTACCATATACATAACACTTTTTTTTTATATTGGCGAACGCATATATGTATGTATAATAATAGGTTGGCAAATATCTCCCTTCCGCTTTTTTGCTCTTTATTCAATGCTTTATAAAAAGTGTTACAGTGATCGGATTTAGTTCAAATATGCGCCGTTTTGTTCTATAATCTGTTTCCAGACGGCAACTTCATAATACCTCCCTCGTAGAAGCCCCCCTCCTTATTTGCGAAGAACTCGGACAGTCACTTTTCACAAGCCTCTTTTGAGTTCAACTTTACACCACCAAGGGCATTCGCCATGGACAGAAACAGGTGGTAATCACTTGGCGCTATGTCCGGGCTATATGGTGGATGCGATAAAACCACCCATCCGAGCTCCCGTAGCTTCTGACGAGTCATCAACGAAGTGTGTGGTCTGGCTTTGTCCTGGTGGAGCACTACACCCTTCTTGTTGGCCAATTCTGGACGCTTCTGGTCGATCGCCTGCTTCAAGCGGTCCAGTTGTTCGCAGTAGATGGTAGAATTAAGCGTCTGGCCAAATGGGAGCAGCTCATAGTGGATGATTCCCTTCCAATCCCACCAAACACACAGCAAAACCTTCCTGGCCGTCAATACCGGCTTGGCCACTCTTTGGGACGATTCACCGGCCTTCGACCACGACCGTTTTCGCTTGATATTGTCGTATGTGATCCATTTTTCGTCGCCAGTCACCATCCGCTTCAAGAATGGGTCGAGTTCGTTCCGTTTCAGCAGCATATCGCAGGCGTTGATTCGGTCCAGAAGGTTTTTTTTGTCAAATCATGCGGCACCCAAACATCAAGCTTTTTTTTGTATCCAGCCTTCTGCAGATGGTTTAAAATGGTTTGGTGACTAACTCCCATCTCCTGGGCGATGTCACGAGATGCCACATGCCGGTCTAACTTGATGTATTCCATGATTTGATCGGTATTTGTCGTCACAGGTCTTCCGCCGGCTGGCTTATCCATGGTGTCGGTTTCACGGAAGGGAGATATTTGCCAAACTAATATAATTTCAACCCCATGTCTAGTATCGACCAACGACGAGCTTACGCTGGCAATCTGGTGCCTAAACATCGGTGCCTCTCCCTCGTTTTCTGATTTTCGTTTTATTGTGGCACCTGTGTCGATTGTACCTTAAAAGTTAGATGATATGGATCTTCAGGTTAAGTAAGAGGTGCTACGCTGCACAGAAACACACATTCAGGACTTGTTACAAAGCATTGATCCAATAATCGACCAAGAGAATTTCGAATATGAGTAACTTGCAACAACGATATGTCGACCAAGACGTTAATAAAGTCATGTTGTGCAATAGGGAAAAGATATTAGATTCATCCTCTGTTGACCACGTGGTACCAAGTATAAAATCACCTAAAACTAACAATTGGTCCCTACGGACAGCTTAAATATTTTGGGACTTCATAAGACGGCGGAATGTAGGAGCACGTAATATAAACAGAGCTATAAACGTGACTCATCGAAAAATATCTCCTCTGACGTGAGGGTAGACCTAAATGCAATTAAGACTCCATCTCCCCGTCTGGGGGGGATAGTGCCTGTATATTGTGTATATATAATTGTGTTTTTATTCACTTTTGAGTCTATTAAATGGACCGTTGCAGTAACTAAGACCAACGCTGTAACCGAAGTTTTGTCAAATAAAAGAAATTACAAATCGGGTTGGATTGTGACCTTTATTGTTCAGTATTCAGCTTAAGACTAAAAATCAAATGCAAGTGAGATTGAGGAGCTGCCTCAGTATTTTAGGAATATTGTATTTTGGGAGAGCGTTGCTCTTGGATACTTAAGTTTGGGAGAAGCTTCATTGAGAGCAGGCAAAGCTGCTTGGGTCAGGCTTTAGGATTTGTTTACAAGAACGGCTAAGTGCCGTTGCCAAAGAATTGTTTATTAAAACGCATACTGCGCAGATGGCATACAGTATGGGAATCAATTAAGTGCTTTATTGTTTATAGTTCTTTGAAATAATTAAATTGGCCGGTTTGGGTGGCGCAAATACGTCACTACCCTCCCCTTAAAGGGAAGCCTATACTTGGGCTGGGATTGATGGATATAGTAGGGGTAATGGAGCTTCTTCCATTTCTATTTGTTGTGGTGTGTTTTGATTTCTTATTTTGAATTTTGCATACAGCATCATGAATGGGTTAAATGATACAAATCTTGATTATAAATACAATAAAATAAGTGCAATTATGACAATGGTCATTAGTATGTAAAGTGTAATGTTTTCTGAAATCATTTTAACGATGTCGTTAAGTTTTAAAATTTTTATTTTTGTTATATTAAGTGGGGTGTACAGTGGTGTCAAGTCTATTTCTGGTTTTAAAAGATTTTCACTTAAAATTATGCCATCGATTTCTATTTTGCATTGGGTTACTCTTATCATTTTGTTTCCTTTTATTTTTTTATTATTAATTGGCTTTGGCAATTTTGTTTAAGAATGGTTTGCGTTAAGTTCCAAGTTACATTTGTGTTAGGTTCTATGTATTTTATTTATTTTTTCGTGTGCACTGGCTTAAAATTACAAATTGGTTTTAAGTTTTTAATAATATTAGTGACACATTCTATGTTTATTTCTTTATTTTCAGCATTGTAAATTTTATTTGCTCTTTCAAAATATGATTGTGTGTCTATGTAATCTATCTGATAGCCGTTGGAATCTGGGTAAGGGATTATTTTAATTGTGTTTATTAATGAAAAGTTAATGGGTATGTGGGATACGATTATTAATTGGTTATCATTGTAGTTAATCCAAGTGGATGTTTTGATGTTTAAAATATTCTAGCTATTCACATTCTCAAGTTTGTCATAGTTTAGTAATTTGGGGTTAAACAGTCCGAGTCTGGAAAGCTGCATTGCCATTTCCAAATCTTCTACGTATTCTGTGAACTGCATTAGTTCGAATAAAAGAGTGTTAATGATGATGTTGTTATTTTCATGATTCTGTATCTTTTGCATTCCGTCATTTATTAATCGTATAGCGTCGTTGAGTTCATGTAGTTTTACTGAGTTATGGGCGTTCATGTCAAGTTTCTTCTGTATTTCTACTCGATCATTTTCATCGAGTGTGCCAAACAAGTATTTGAAAACTGAGTCCACAATGTTAATAAGTCCCCGTTTGTTTCTGTGTTGCAGGGTTAATCCGGCTAGTTCTCTTTTCATTTTATTGTATAAAAATTTGACCTGGGTGCATGGTAATTGGTTTGTAGCCTTTGCTCAAAATAGTCGGCCACAATGTCTATTTCAGTTAAATTGATTCTCAAGCAATGATGTTCAAAGGAGGATGGTATCTGGACTGGCTTATCGGAAAAAAGGTGATATCCGTGGTTGGTGTCAATATTATTAATTTGAATTTGCTGTCCGTGGACCGTTGTGATCAGCACAAGCAATAATGTTATCAGGTGCCAGATGCCTGTGAAAGCTGATTATTTTTCTTTCGCTTTTTGAATTGTGTTTTGTAGTAGTGAGTAACTCTATTTCTATTAGTGATTTTGTAATGGTCAGAGTCTGTCTGTTCTACATTTTTGGTTGGTTTAAATGGGTTTTCTAATTTGCCTTTCTGTAGTGGGCCTTTTCTGTATCGAGTGTCAACTTCATATTCTGCTCTGTCGTTATTTATTTTGTTTATTTTGTTTTCTTTGTTTTGTTGGGTGTCCAAAATTGGTTGTCCAGCGTAGAGAAATATGTGTGCAGGGGTCTGTCCAGTGGTATCGTGTTTGGTCTTGTGATTGTATATGTTAAGTATTGTTTCTATTTTACTTAATTTGGTTTCGTCGTCGTCGGATGTTTTGATTATGCGAATCTTTTCATTAATTGTTTTATGTAGTCTCTCTATGTCCGCCACACCAGTTTTTGTTGTGTTAAGCTGCAATTCAACTTCCTCACTCTCCAGCCATCGCTTTAGGGCCAAACTGGAAAATGCGCCGTCTCTGTCTGCCTTTAGTAATTTTGGTTTGCCAAGCTGGTTAAATATACGCATAAGCGCATTTTTGCATTCTATCCAGTCTTTTGTTTTCATTTCTTCTAATGTGGCAAATTTTGAATAAATGTCCGTGCAACTAACGTAATGTTTGCCTTCAGATGAATAAATGTCTATTATGAATTTTTCGCGGCAATGTTGTGGTTTGGGTTGGGTGTGGTTTTCATTGGCATGTCTGTGCTGCGGTGCTCTGTTTTTGCCAGATTGCAAATATTGCATTCGTTTATTATATTCTGGATAAGAAGCTATTAGGGAAATAGTAAGTTTCTCCGAAAAGTTAATTTGTTTTTTGTATGCCTGGGTGTAGAAGTTTTTCATGAGTAGTCAAGATCAATTCTTTAAATCCTGCGTAAGTGGTTATGTTTTTCAATAAAATTGAGCTGCGTAAGATTTTTGTATTTTGGTGTTTATGGTTTGTTTGTGTGCGGCCTGAATGACTTCGAAATCTGCGTCACTCTCAATGTACAACGCACTCTTCTTACCGCAAAAATGGTCTATCAAATATTGTTCAGCTTTTTCTCTGGTCATAGTCTCATGAAATATTTGAAGGATTTGTTTTTTAAAATATTTAGTAACTTTGATGTCTGGTGGTCCTTTTGAGAATATTACCTGTCTGTTAAATGTGTTTATTGGTCTTTCTGTAATAAAGATTAAGTCACTATTGTCTTCCTCTGCACTATGTTGGGTTTGTTCGCTCAAGTATGTTTCCTCAATTTTTATTCTGGACAGGGCGTCTGCTACGCAATTTTCTTTTCCTTTTATATACTTTATGTCAAAATCGAATTCGGATAATTTTACTCTCCATCTGGTGAGTTTTGAATTTGGGTCTTTCATGCGGTACAACCAGCTAAGTGGTTGGTGGTCACTGGATATTTCAAAGTGTCTTCCAAGTAGGTAGTGTCGAAAAGTTTTTGTCGCCCACACTATTGCCAAGAGTTCTTTTTCAATTCTAATGTAACTAAGTGGGTGTCCCTCTTGTGAGAGTACAGCTCCCAAAGCGACATCGCTTGCGTCTGTGGTTTATGTAAATTTTTTTGTAAAATCGGGTACTTTGGTTGCTCTGGTTCCTCTGATATTAGATATTTTAATTTTTTGAATGCCGAATCATATTCTGGGTTGGTAGTGTCAATTTTCGTATTCATTTTTAAATATTTCGTCATAGGTTTGGCTATGTCTGCAAAATTGGGAATGAACTTACGGTAGTATCCCGTCAGTCCAAGGAAAGCTTTTATTTCTTTTGGTTTAGTGGGAATTGGATATTTTTGAATAGCTTTAATTTTTTCAGGGTTTGGTTTCATGACGTCTGGTGGTTAAGACATGTCCCAAAAATGTGGTTTCCTGCTTTAGAAACTCACACTTGTCAAGCTGTAGCTTAAGGTTGACTTTTGCTAGTTTTTCGAAAACCAGTTCGAGCGATTGTAGGTGTTCATCAAGGGATGTTGACAATACAATTATGTCGTCCAAGTACACGAGACAGTGTTTATTTAAGAGTGGTCGCAAGATATCATTCATGCACCGTTAAAAGGTGGCTGGCGCGTTTTTTAATCCGAATGGCATGCGTAAGTACTCATAATGACCGTGCTTGGTGGAAAAGGCAGTCTTTGAAACTGAATCTGGATTCATTTCGATTTGGTGAAAACCCTTTGCCAGGTCTATAGTTGTGAAATAATTGCATCTGCCTAGTTTTCCTAAGATTTCGTCCATATTTGGGATCGGGTGTCTGTCTCCTGTGATTTCATTCAATTTTCGGTAGTCTATTACAATTCTGAATTTTTGTTTGCCTGATGCATCTTGTTTCTTTGGGACTACCCAGATGGGGATGTTGTAAGGTGAGTTACTGGTACGTATAATACCTTGATTTAGCATATTTTGTATTTGGCTTTCGACTTCTTGTTCATAAGCCTGTGGGTAACTGTATAATTTAGAATAAATGGGTAGATTGTGCTTGGTATTAATGGTATGTTTTGTTTGATTAGTAAATGTCAATTTGTCACCCTCGTTGTATTGTATGTCATGGTATTGCTGCAGGAGTGCACACAATCTTTGTATTTCTCCATCATTAAGATGTTCCAATTTGTATACGTCTGATTTTATTATGGGTGAACTATTTCTTGATTGTCTGAGCATGGTGTCAGGTGCCATGCTTACCTTTTGAAAGTGACTGTTCTTGTGCTGATTTGCCTTCGATTAATTCGTATTTGTTGTTGTAAAGAGTCACTACTTGATTTAATTAATTAACTAATTGTTGCTTTTGCCTCTGCCAAATTATCCTAATAAGAGGTCGTAGTTTTCAGAGAAAGGGTGCAATACAAATTCTTTTGGTGTTCAAATCTTTGAAGGTATGATTATACTCTTGTTAACTATGAGAGGTCCATTGCTGGTTTGAATAAGAATATTAGTATTTTGGATTGGTAGGTCAAATATATTTGATTTGTTAACCGTGGATCCTGTTTCAATAAGGTATTTCAAATTATTTTCTTTGTATTTAATTGTTATATAATGGGGTTTTCCAAGGCTCGTGGCTGAAAATTTTCAGCTGGTTCGACATTGGGTTCTTGGCTATCGTTGTTTGTCTCGTCCGTATTAATCTGTTGTGTCATTTGTGTTGTTTGTGGACTTTGATTGTTCTCGTCAGTTTGATACTGATACTCCGGATTATAGTCCGAATAGTCGTAAGTTGGATAGTAAAAACTGTCATAAGGAGCATATTGCTGATAAGCAGCGCTCTCTTGATATAACGATTCGTCAATACTCATCCCAGTCTGTCCACTGTTAGCTGGTCTTGGTCGCTTCATTGGTTGGTTGGCCACCTGGGGGCCATAATTATGTGCTGATTGTTGGTTTTGATATTGGGGTTGTTGTCCAAACCTATTCTGATTCGGTCTGTCTTTATGGATCTTAGTTTGTATCTTATTTATTTATCTTACTCAATATATTTTTTGTTTGTTTTGTTTTTCACTTATTTATATATTATTCTTATTTTTAAGTTTTTCTTAGTGTAGTTTTTATTTTTCACAAGGGTTGCACTACAGCTTTTTCGTGATGTTTTGAGGTAACCAATTGGATTTACGACCTCTCACAAATTCAATAGCGTCTTCCTGATATTAAATTCAGGTTTGTTGTTGACACTGCGTTACACGGTTTCGCGTTATTGTCGAGGTTTTTATTAAAACTTAACACGATATTGACCGTCGCATGGGTGTCTAATAGCGTGGTGTTATTCGAATTAACGCTATCACGACCGACTGCGCCAATTGTGTATTTACCGTTGTACCGTGTATGTACCGTTGCAGTAACTAAGACCAACGCTGTAACCGAAGTTTTGTCAAATAAAAGAAATTACAAATCGGGTTGGATTGTGATCTTTATTGTTCAGTATTCAGCTTAAGACTAAAAATCAAATGCAGGTGAGATTGAATAGTATCTTAGTATCTTAGTATCCTGCTCATGAACTTTGTCGATAAGTTAAGGTCTCGTTTTATGGTACTATTACGCACGTAGAACGACACAATTATTATTTTACTTAAATATTTTGTTATCGGTTTTTGTCAACCTTTTAATATTAGTACATAAAGTGATTCGATAAATGGCGAACAACTGGGTTAGAAATGGTCTTGTACAGAAGGAACTGGTTTTTGGTGGAAAGCTTGATTCTTCTGTGAAGTAGCCAGGACATATGCCTATTTTTGTAGTTCATGAGCTTGACCGTGATGTGGGTTTTACATGTCAGTAAAGTATAAATGGTAAGACCAATGTATTTTGCACTTGAATTCTTTGGAATGACTGCGCCGATAATCAAGACAGGTGGAATCTTAACGTGATCTTAACGTAAAAGTTGTATGAGTGGATTAATCTGCATTTTTAAAAACGTGCCCTATCTATAATCAGGGGTGCAAGCCATAGCAAGCGTGTCAGCTGAGACCAGGAATTCTGTATCATAAGCATATCTGCTTGTTAGTTCGTTAGTTCGTAGCCATCGTCGAGAACGGTGTATACATCGGAGTACAGTATCAGAGTACAGTATCTGGCCCTAAGGTACTCCGCCTATTATCGAGATATTCTTTTAGAACACTGTGAACGTCACCATGCCCGGAATGATGTTTTTCTCTTTTAATATAGGAATCGGTCTCCTTAGGAAAAGCCAGTTCAGTCGGCGGCTTGCCTGGTCTCGGGATTAAAATAACTGCACATTTTCCTGAAGATTTCGATATCTTCAAATTGATGATTTCTCGTTGTATTTCATCGCTAACTATTTTAGGTATGGGTAGTGGTATTCGGTATTAGGTATGGTAACTATTTAGGTATTCGGGTCTCGCAACGGCCAGAAGTTTCTAAATTTATGTTTTTATTTATACCAACTTTAGAGCTGTGCGATAGTCTTTCGTTATCTATGCTCTCCCGCACTCTCTGTCTCACTCTTGTACTCACGAGTGAGTACTATTGTCACAAGTCACTCATTAAATTCGCTTTCGTCATCAATGCATGCGCGCATCAATGTCAAAATTTCACTCTAATATAGATCGTCGTTTCATTTCTCAAAAAACGGTTAATAAAAATGCTCATTAGCTAAACATGTAAATCAATGGCTACATTAAAAAAAAAAAAAAAAACTCAGTCGTCTTATCCAGGTTTTTCTGTTGCCCTGTACTTTTAAAAATCCCTCTAAAAATTCGAAAGAAGACAAATACCTTTTGTTGTACTTCGTGGGTGCGAACGGGCGTGCGATTAATCGAGGTAAAAACACGTTCACAACTGCTGTAGAAGAGTGTCCCATTGAATTCGCTAGCGTTGCAATATAATTAAGGTCACGTGCTGGCTAGTAGTCCATCATCAATCATCAGGAACCTGGGATGGTTAAGCTTTGGGTACACGTCCGGAGCCATGATCAATGAGTTGGTTGTCTGATGATGAAAGCCCAAGACGGAGACGCTGAGCGAGAGGAAGAGTGTATGTACGCGTAGGGCTCTTCTTCATCACCAATATTACCACGGCCATTGGCTGCCGGCTTCAGGAATTTCTGACATATCTGAAGTGCAAGGATCCCGAAGACAGACTCAGCATCGGTATAAATGAATGTCTTTAAAGCGTCTGCTCTCCAAAGCTTGCGGGCTGCTCGGACGTGCTTGTGGACATTGTAATTGTCATTAGAATTTAGACATTCTTTAGACTGGTGTGGATGAGAAGTATAATTAATGAAAGATAGAAAAGTTATTGATCTGGAGATTTGGAAAGCTCTCCTGCTAAAAGTACGACTTCAGTAATATAGGTCGTGCGAGTGTCGTAATCTTTTAACTCCTGCTTTCTAAGACCCACTTTGAGGTGCATATAAACTGCTTATTGATCTGCTGACGACTATTTGCACCAGGCAAAGACTCTCTAACAACTTTAAAGAAATCACGAGGCAGTGCCAACGAATTTTACGTTATTAGATAGGATGAAAACAGGCCGCGCGGAAGCAGCTAGGATTTCTTCGGTCGTTAGCTCTAAGTGGAAAAACGTCGAAATACCAACATGCAGTCGGAGAAAGGGAAGTCTTTTTTTTTAAGAAATTCCCTATTGGCAACATTCGCAACCTTTTTGTAGATAACACGGATCTTGCCGGTTAGTACATTGCTTATTCAGGTGAGGCGTAGCACTTACCAATTACCGCCTTGTAGCGTTATAAGATGCATAAACTAGACAATCAGTCAAAAGGACGAAGAGTTATACGGCAGGACTTTTGGATGCCTTTTGTGAAACCGGTAATTGTCCAAATGCCTCTATCCGGTCATACTGATCATACATTAAATATGTGTTCATACATTAAATTTTACTGAATGTCTCCACAGGAGGCTTCTAGCTTACACCGTTTACGCTGCACGCTGAACGGCTTAGCCGTAGTGATTTTATTGGATTCCAACTGATCATCCGAAGACTATGCTTCCTTTTGCATTGATGCACAAAGCAAAAAACGTGAGTAAGGACTTCCAATGACATTTCTAGAGTGGAAAAACGATCTGGGAGATATTTTGCCGTATGGGATTTACTTTTCTTAGACGGGTCCCATGCAAATGATGCTGATTTAAGCTCGAAATCTCCGATATCCATTTTTTGATTTCAAAATATATTTCCCTGAAAATTAATTTGCTTCGGATCTACCCAGATCTTTTCCATATAGTCGTTTACCATATATCGAAAATACGTTCTTATGAAATATCGAGTATGCCAGTGGAACATTATTTCTATGCGGATCAAGTGAATATATTTCCTTTGCAACTCGAATTATGGAATGGAAATTTTGTTTAAGTACCAGTGTAACGAGAATAAATACTAGAAGTGCCTGTAAAATAATTGTATTCGTACCGTTCATCAGTCATCAGCCCTCACTCTACCACAATCTTAGGGTCGCTTGATCGTAAAACGATCGGCAACATTCCGCGCAATACGATCCCCTTTTGTCAAGGTTGTCCGTCAAAAGTTATGTCATCGCTTTTGACCTACTACACTTCGTATATACTCATTTTATATTTTTATTGATTAATATATTGTTGGCTATTGCTATGTGTAGTAAAAATAAATAAATTCTAGTATACAAAAGCTACATAAGTTGACAATAATTAGTTTTGAGGGGAGTATCACCGAATCGACCACAGGTCAACGATACACACGTCAACAAAACTGCTGGCTATTAACGACTACAAACATCGCTCTGAGGGCTCTTGTTTTTGTGCACACAAAAGCAAGACTGATACTCGCCGCTGAAGAGTTTATATATAGTAGCATATGTACCATAGTATAACACTTTGTCACACACACACACCACACACACACAGTACATATGTACCACTTGATCACACCCACCCAATCCATTTGCCCCAACACATAAGTCAGATTTCAAGCTCTTTGCGACAATAACAATTTCGGCCGCGTTAACATAAACAATTGATTCATAGACATAAACATCCGCCGATGCCGAAATTCGTTATTCCCACTAAGCAACCAAATAGCTTACGCAGCACAAATCCTGGTAATTTTCCATGCGCAACTCTCTTAAAGAGCGCAACCCATTTGAATAAAGAGGAGAGCCTTCAAGTTCATATAAACAAAGTCGACCAAGGGTTTGCTAAGCGTTCAACTCATACTCCAGATTTAGTTCTAATTCATCCGATATACCATTAAGACGTGAATTGACTCCGATTCAAAGTTGTATTTTTATCTTGAAATAAAAACTTATATTTTTTTCAAAACTTGCAACCGCGAACTCGTTATTGGCGCAGACGGTGGTCCTAAACTTATAGTGACCAACAAAGAACCTTCGTGTGTGATTTAACTTCAACTTTGTGGCTAATCAGTGCTACAAGAAGTAACTATCCGCCAGTCATACAGTGCTTAATAATTAAAACCGCTTCAACTTGGTAGCCCACTATAATAGTGTGACCGCTACTAGAAGAAAAAAAAATTATTACATAAGTGCTGCAAAGACAAGACCACTAAAGGGTAACTGAAGCCCCAGGTTTTGCATATCAACCAAAGACAGTGTGTAGCCCGCAAAACAAAAAGCGTGACCGCTACGAGGAGTGAAGAATAAAATAAAATCAACAACAACAAAAACAAGTGAAACAACAATGGCACTACCACAACAACAAGTGCAACTACTCTCCGAGAATCATCTGAACCAGGCTCTTGGTCAGATTCGACAGGTACCAACATTTACCGGTACGACACTGGAACTGAGCTCGTTCATAAGAAGAATAGAGATCATACTTCAACTATATCCATCAACTGACGTACGCCAGTTACACGTCCTCTTCAGTGCAATCGAAATGCAAATTGGATGCGACGCCCAACGAGTATCCCAGCTCAGTGCAGCTAATACATGGCCGGAATTGAAGGAAGCCCTAATCGCCGAGTTCAAGTCCCAGACACCATTTGAAGAGCTTTTGAGACGACTATATAACACCCAATTCAATGGATCAGTTCGTAAATTCATAGAAGAGCTTGAAGCAAAATGCTTTGTAATAACAAATAAGCTAGCTTTAGAAAATAATGATCTACATAATCACATTTATACAAACGCAATGAACAATACAGTAAAAAGTGTAATTATTAAAAAACTCCCAGATAGACTCTACATGCAATTAGCCAGATTTGATATAACAACAGTCAGTAAATTAAAGCAAATTGTACAGCAGGAGGGTTGTTATGACAGTACATGGTCCGATCACCCAAAATCCCAAAATACTCAAAATACCCAAAATAAAAATCAGTACAGCCCAAACTATAACAACACTTCAAATAATCAAAATAGAAATCAAAATTAGAAATCCAAGAATTTAAGCAAAAACTCAACCAAGCACAGACACAAAATCCTCTAAATTATTCCTCCAACTATCAACAAAATCCAGTCTCTTCATCCGCTCCGAATCCGGCAACAAAAAGGCAGAGACCTAGTACCAGCGGCCATTCAAAAATGGATACGTCCGAAAATTTTCATCTACATGCCTCGGACGAAGAAGAAGACACAATTCCTTCATAAATATTGTTTTAAACAATATACCGCTCCGATGTGCTATAGACACTGGGTCTACAATAAACATCATAAGAGCAAACATTTTTAATTTCCCAGTTAAAACTACTAATTTACAAACACACACCATTAACGGTACAATAACCCTAAAGAAAATCATAATTCTAAAACCAAGTAAGCTTTGCCCTACTAAACAAGTTTTTTATATTCATAATTTTTCCGAAAATTACGATATGATATTAGGTACAGGGTTCCTAGAAGACGCCAACGCCCAAATAAACCTTGTTTTAGTGTAGTTTTAAACAAAAACAGTTTCTTAATGGACTACCTACCAGAACGAGAAGGTAGCCTAGAAGACAACCCCGACTATTTGAATGTTTTACAGCCATCATTATCCACCGATGATGAAGCCACAAATTATGCAATAGGAAACGAGATAAGGGAATCAAATGAATTCAGGCTTGACCATCTAAATAAAGAAGAGTCAAATGCCCTTACTAAAATTCTTCAAGAATTTAGGGACATACAATTTGACCTTCACAAGTACTGTAAAGCATGTCATCAAAACTAAACATGAAGACCCAATCTATAGGAAACCTTATAAATACCCCCAGGCCTACGATAAAGAAGTCGAGGTACAAATCAAAGAAATGATTCAACAAGGCATTGTTCGAAAATCGAACTCACCCTACTGTTCTCCTATCTGGATAATACCGAAAAAAAGCGATGCTTCTGGTAAAACAAAGTTCAGGATAGTAATCGACTATCGCAAACTAATCGAAATTACTATTGATGATAAATACCCAATTCCTGTCATGTTTCATCCATGATAAGCTAGATAAGCTAGATAGGTCTCAATATTTCACTACCATAGATTTAGCAAAAGGTTTTCATCAGATCCAAATGGATGAAAGCTCGATTCAAAAAACAGCTTTTTCCACAAAAAATGGACATTACGAGTACACTCGAATGCCGTTTGGACTGAAGAACGCACCTGCAACATTTCAACGTTGTATTAACAATCTATTAGAAGACCTAATTTACAAGGATTGTTTAGTTTACATGGACGATATAATAGTTTTTTCCACTTCATTGGAAGAACACTTGTTATCTCTACGTAAAGTATTTGCTAAATTACAAGAAGCTAATCTAAAGTTACAACTTGACAAATGTGAATTTAAGAAAAGAGAAACAAAGTTCTTAGGACACATTGTAACTACTGAAGGCATAAAGCCCAACCCAAATAAAATAGAAGCCATACAGAAATTCCCATTACCTAAAACTAATAAAGAAATAAAATCATTTTTAGGACTTTGCGGTTTCTACCGTAAATTTATCCCTAACTTTGCAAAAATTGCTAAGCCCATAACACAAAAACTAAGAAAAGGGTCCGTTATAAATTCTAAAGATACCGAGATCAGAAGATCAGCCTTCGAAAAATTAAAATTTTTAATTATGTCCGAACCAATATTAATTTACCCAAATTTCGAAAAAACATTCTCATTAACCACAGATGCAAGCAATGCCGCTCTAGGTGCTGTATTATCACAGGATCGTAAACCCGTTTGTTACGCTAGCCGCACTCTCAATAAACATGAACTTAATTATTCAGCAATAGAAAAAGAACTTTTAGCTATTGTCTGGGCCACTAAATACTTCAGGTCCTATCTTTTTGGTCGTAAATTTCAGATCCTTAGTGATCATCAACCTTTAGTTTGGCTCGATAATATCAAGGAACCAAACATGAAACTCCAAAGATGGAAAATCAAACTAAATGAGTTTGATTACCATATAAAATATGTACCAGGAAAAGAAAACCATGTCGCCGACGCACTTTCACGTGTAAAAATAGAAAACTTATACGGCGAATCTCCCACTTCAGCTGCTACCATACATAGTAGCCATGAAGATAACCAAAATTACATTTCCTTTACGGAAAGACCAATAAACTACTATAATAGACAAATAGAATTTGTCAAGGACGACAATAACAATACAGAAATAATTTTCATAAAACAAAACTAAAAATCCATTACAATAGAAATTGTCAGTCCGAACAACATAACTAAAGTTATGAGAGCAACCAGTAAATTAATAGATATTGAATCATATTCAAAATTTAAAGAAGTAATAATAAAAACCCACAGAGATCTCTTACATCCAGGTATAGAAAAACAAACCAAAATTTTTAAAGAAAAATATTACTACCCAGACTATCAAAAGTTAATACAGAACATTATCAACGAATGTGAAGTATGTAACGTGTGCAAAACAGAACATAGAGACACTAAATTAAATTACGAGTTAACGCCAGAAATTTTCAATCCTAGAGAAAAATATGTTATCGATTTTTATTTAATCGATAATAAAACATTCCTGTCATGTATTGACGTTTATTTCAAATATGCCGCCTTAATTGAAGTCAGCTCTAGGGATTGGCTCGAAGCAAAAAGAGCTCTACTTAAAATTTTTAATGAAATGGGAAAACCGTCCGAAATAAAAGCCGATAAAGACTCAGCATTTATGTGTGCTGCATTACATTTATGGCTAAAGTCCGAAAATGTTCACATTAACGTCACAACAAGTAAATATGGAATTTCTGACATTGAGAGATTTCATAAAACTGTCAACGAAAAGTTAAGAATTATAAGCACTGAGTCCGACCCAGAGAATAAAATAACAAAATTTGAAACCCTACTCTATGTTTATAACCATAAAATTAAACATAATACAACAGGTAAAACACCAGCAGATATTTTTATATATGCAGGAACACCTGTACATGACACCCAGCAAGAGAAAATTAATAAAATAAATAAATTAAACGAAAATAGACATAGTTATGGAGTAGATACCAGATATAGACAAGCACCATTAGTAAAATCAAAGACAACAAACCCATATAAAAAGACAGGAGAAATTACACAGATTGACGAAAAACATTATGAAGAGAAAAACAGAGGCAGGAAAATAACCCACTATAAATCAAAATATAAAAAGAAAAAGAAAATTAATGAAACTAAATATAACAATAATGCCAGCACAACCCAAAACGACCAAGGCAATCCAACATAATTACACAATTTTGATGATCCTTTACTATTTTCTATTATGTTTTATCCAACATGTCCAAGGACAAAATCTTGAAGTTAACCCAATTCATGCCAAAAATGGCAACCTTATATTTAATACTGGATCAATAAGTTTACCAATCAATTACGAGTATCACTACTTATCTGTAAATATTACAAAAATAGAACAAACATATAACTTAGTAAAACAATCAGAAGAATATGAAACTTTATCCCAAGTTCAATATTTAGCAGAGAAATTAAAAAGAGAAATGAATGGCATTAGAATAGCAAAGCGCAGCAAAGGCGGGCATCTAATCTAATAATCTTATCTAATTTTATGGGCACAATTTATAAATACCTTTTTGGAACCTTAGATCAAGCAGATAAAGAAGAGCTAGAATATAAAATTCAAAATTTGTCCGAAAACAGCGTCCAAGCTAATGAACTCAACGAAGTCATAAAAACAGTAAATGAAGGCATAACATTAATAAATTTATTAAGTGCATTACATGAAAGCGATCAAAGATTAAACATTTTATTATTTAATTTACAACAGTTTACTGAGTATGTAGAAGATATTGAACTTGGAATGCAGTTAACAAGACTTGGCATTTTTAATCCTAAATTACTAAAACATGATTATCTAACAAATATAAACTCAGAAAAACTTCTACATATTAAAACTTCCACTTGGCTGAAAACGGATACAAATGAAATTCTAATATTTTCCCATATTCCAAAAGAAATAATTAAAACCCCAATCTTTACAATAATTCCATATCCAGATAGTAATCAAAACATTTTAATAGAAAATGTACAAAATAAATTTTATGTTCAAAATAATCAAACTTATTTGGCATCTTCAAAAACTTTAATAATAAACAAATGCTTAACGGGCATACTTAACCAATTTAATACAGAATGCAGATATGTAAAAACTCATAAAGAATTTGAAATCAATTATGTCGAACCTAATATAATATTAACTTGGAACTTACCAAATACCACACTTATCCAAAATTGCATAAATAGAGATATAATAATAGAGGGAGACAACATAAAAAAAACTTTTAACTGTTCCATACAAATCGAAGACAACTCAATATCAAACACTATGTTAGATTACACACAAACGATTTATGTTAACAACAATATCACTAAATTAAAAGCCCTTTCTTATATACAAGCTAAAGATATTTTTGAAATCCATAATAAAGCAAATAATAAATTTCAAATAATTACATTTACTATTTTAATAGTTTTAGTTGTCATAATAATATTCTATTATATCTACAAATATAAGAATATACCTAAGAAAATTATAATCAAATTCAAAAGACAAGTACCCACTCCTATTGAAGCAAATATTATAAACAATTATGTAACAGAAATAGAAAATAATGTAAATCCTGTCTTGTATCCTAAATTATCCGCCTGAGGACAGGCTAATTTCTTAAGGATGGGGAAGTAGCATATGTACCATAGTATAACACTTTGTTACACACACACACACCACACACACACAGTACATATGTACCACTTGATCACACCCACCCAATCCATTTACCGCAACACATAAGTCAGATCCCAAGCTCTTGGCGACAATAACAATTTCGGCCGCGTTAACATAAACAATTGATTCATAGACATAAACATCCGCCGATGCCGAAATTCGTTATTCCCACTAAGCAACCAAATAGCTTACGCAGCACATATCCTGGTAATTTTCCATGCGCAACTCTCTTAAAGAGCGCAACCCATTTGAATAAAGAGGAGAGCCTTCAAGTTCATATAAACAAAGTCGACCAAGGGTTTGCTAAGCGTTCAACTCATACTCCAGATTTAGTTCTAATTCATCCGATATACCATTAAGACGTGAATTGACTCCGATTCAAAGTTGTATTTTTATCTTGAAATAAAAACTTATATTTTTTTCAAAACTTGCAACCGCGAACTCGTTATTATATATATATATATAGAATCGTATTATATACTCACATTAGTATAAACACATACGCTATACAGTATACCCCGCACATAAGCATAAACAAAATATTCTTGCACATAATATAAGTATAAACAAATGGCCAAAGTCTATAACAGTTCACAGTATCAAATCACTTATAAACACAAAACGGTCACCAGCGCATCGCGCACTCAAATAATGTAAACATAAAATCCAATCCGATTCAGGGTACCAAGCTAAGAAATTGTATTGTACATTTTAGTCTTAAACTGGAGCTCGAATAAAACAATAGTAACAGTAACGTGAAACCGTAAAACGCGTTTGTTATTCAAAAACTAAAGAAACTCAAGGGTTCGTTGGAAAAGTAAATCCAAGTCGCTTGGAAACAAAAACGAAATAGCTAGAGTGCATATTAAACATTAAATTAAAATAATTAAGTGTAAAAAATTTAGAAACAATTATATTTAAATAAAAACTAAAAATAAAATAAAATAATCAAAATGGCAACACCAACAGCAGTAACCCCAGCAGTAAGCGTTCTTTCTGACGGTAACATGTCACAACTGGAAAGACAAATACAATCCGTAGAGACCTTCCGCGGAGATCACAACGCTCTATACACCTTCATAAGCCGCATTGATTTTGTTTTGACACTATATCCCACAACTGACATTCGACAACAATACATAATTTTTGGACATATCGAGTGCAACATCAGAGGAGAAGTCATGCGCACTATAAACTCAAACAAAATGACAACCTGGACGGAACTAAAGAAACAACTCATCTTATCTTACAAGCCGCAAGTGCCAATTCATCAACTGTTAGAAGACTTTCGGAACACTCAATTCAAGGGTAACGTTCGTACCTTCCTAGAAAAAGCTGAATCAAAAAGACAACTATTGGCGAGTAAGTTTTCATTAGAAATAATAATATGTTGGCAAATATCGCTTTTTTGCTCTTTATTCAATGCCTTATAAAAAGTGTTACAGTGATCGGATTTAGTTCAAATATGCGCCGTTTTGTTCGATAATCTGTTTCCATCTAGACGGCAACTTCATAATACCTCCCTCGTAGAAGCCCCCCTCCTTATTTGCGAAGAACTCGGACAGCCACTTTTCACAAGCCTCTTTTGAGTTCAACTTTACACCACCAAGGGCATTCGCCGTGGACAGGAATAGGTGGTAATCACTTGGCGCTATGTCCGGGCTATATGGTGGATGCGATAAAACCTCCCATCCGAGCTCCCGTAGCTTCTGACGAGTCATCAACGAAGTGTGTGGTCTGGCGTTGTCCTGGTGGAACACTACACCCTTCCTGTTGGCCAATTCTGGACGCTTCTGGTCGATCGCCTGCTTCAAGCGGTCCAGTTGTTCGCAGTAGATGGTAGAATTAAGCGTCTGGCCATATGGGAGCAGCTCATAGTGGATGATTCCCTTCCAATCTTACCAAACACACAGCAAAACCTTCCTGGCCGTCAATCCCGGCTTGGCCACTGCTTGGGACGATTCACGTTTTCGTTTTCGCTTGATATTGTCGTATGTGATCCATTTTCCGTCGCCAGTCACCATCCGCTTCAAGAATGGGTCGAGTTCGTTCCGTTTCAGCAGCATATCGCAGGCGTTGATTCGGTCCAGAAGGTTTTTTTGCGTCAAATCATGCGGCACCCAAACATCAAGCTTTTTTTGTATCCAGCCTTCTGCAGATGGTTTAAAATGGTTTGGTGACTAACTCCCATCTCCTGGGCGATGTCACGAGATGCCACATGCCGGTCTAACTCGATGTATTCCATGATTTGATCGGTATTTGTCGTCACAGGTTTTCCGCCGGCTGGCTTATCCATGGTGTCGTTTTCACCGGCTCTGAATCGTCGAAGCCATTCCTCCGCGGTGATAGAGTACCATCCCCCAAAACACCATTAATCTCACGGAACGTTTCTCTATCGGATTTGCCTTTAACGAAGGAAAACTTTAAAATAGCGCGAATTTCGGCGTTAGTGAACTCCATGTTTACACGTCTATAACTGTTGAACGCAATATCCAAACTAATCATGCATAGCGTCGTTTTGTAGGTTATGTCCAGACCTTTCAAATTATGTATAGTATTTCCAGATACGAGCGTAGCGCTTTGTACATAGCCGCGAAATTCAAAAGAAGCGGAAGGGAGATATTTGCCAAACTAATATATCAGAAACATCATTGCTTACCAGATTAATTAACTTAAGCATTGAAACATTTATCAAAAAGTTACCACCTAGTATTTATTAACGAAGTTTTAACTGTAATATACCAGATTTAAGATCACTAATCAATTTGTTACAAGAAAAATTGTCCCTCCAGTTCACTGTGCCATTAATGTCGTTGAGTAATATCAGCCCGTCGTCTATTTCTTCTATTGCAGGGATGTGTTCTGCATTGGCGAACTCACACCTTGATTGCTTTCCATTTAAAAGTTCGAGTAGAGGTCTTTACTTAAATTACTAATGAATTTATCTTTACTTATTTTTAAACTATTGGAACTTTTGCAGAAGGCATTAATTCCATACATTTCGTCTTTAAATTTAAAAATTTCTTTAGTTGGTAAATTAATGATATTATTGTTTTTTTTTTTTACCTGTCTTATTTGATAATTTAAGAAATTAGTTGGTTTTAAAATTGGGATTTTGATAACATACAAAATTGTAGTTCCGTTATGCAAAACGGAAACGTCTGAGAGTTTTAACATTTCTTCGACCGTTAAGGCAGAAGTCGGCATATTATTGATTTTGAGTAGGCTGTCGATCTCTTTCAACTCGAACTCGTTTAGCAGGAATGTGTTCATAACACCCAGCCTTGCCCATTGAATGGCAAATTTAATGTTGACTATCTCTTTTTTTACGAGCCTAATCTGGTTCTGTAGCCTTATGGCCAACTCATCCTTTAAGGTAGAATCTTTTCTGATTGAGTTTTGTATTTTCGTGGTCACGTCAGTTAGTAGGTTCATTCTATTTTCTAGCTGTCTATTGATTATTACCTGTCTATTGTTGTTATCGGTCAAGTCGTTTATCCCGTCGGTCAGAGCTACAAGGTCATCGTGATCCGGGCTACCGGCAACATACTTCCAGGCCGTCCCTATAAGATTTATCGATCTAGTTTTCCTTGTCTTTGCCAGGATCACAGTGTCGAGCAAGTTCTTCGTCTGTGTCAGTTCGTAGTTCAGTAAGTGATATGACTTGTCATCGTTGAAGTCCTGATCGATGTAGTCTGTTAGTTTTCCCATGGTCAGTTGTACGTGGTCCAAGTCAATGATATGGACAATTCTCGTTGTTCCTATCTGTATCTGTCCTATCCCGTTGTAAATCGTCACAGTCTGTGCGTCGGTGTAGTTAGTTATTTCAATGAGTCCGTTTGTCAATGCGACCACAGTAAGTATCCTGAAAGTTAGTGACTTTGTTAGTATTGTAGTATTCCTATCTTGCTTAACTACTTCTTTCCTAAATCTGTTTGATAGCTTAGATCCTAATCTTGTATTAACCCTAACGAAAATTTCTTGGCCCTTGATGTAGGTCTTTATGGGCTTTCTTGTCCGGTTGTAATTTTTAATGTCAGTTTCCTGTTTCTTTCTAAGACGGTCTACATTGTCCAGTCTAGCTTGTTCGTACTGTTCCGGTGACGCGGTAGTTACCCTACCGAAGAACACCTCTAGGGGTCGTTTCTTTGTGACCGAATGGACAATGAAGTTGTATTCATAGATAGCTCTATCGAGAAGTTCTTCGAAGCTTCTATGTGTTCCATCTCCTTTCAAACATCTCATTATTTCGGAGAGTGTGGAGTGAAATCTTTCTATCTGTCCGTTTACCGTACTCTTGTACGGAGGTGCTTTATAGAGCTCAATGCCCAGCTGGTCTGTCAACATGAATTTGATAGAAGCTGAGTTGAGGGACTTTTCGTTGTCCATTACTATTAGTTTGGGCACTCCATAATAGAATACGATATCTCTTAAGGGTTTTCTAATGTCCTCTACAGCTTTCGATTTAATGACTCTTCCCAGAGCCAGCTTGGAGAATTTGTCGATTGCTGTGAGAACCAGATATCGTTCTGTCGAGTAGATGTCGACATGAATAATTTGTCCGGGGTATTCTGGCAAGGGAGTTTCTCTGATTTCCGAATGTGTGGGGTGTCTGTCATATTTAGAGGTCTTACACACCAAACACTGACTCACGATAGCTGAAACTTTTTTCCTCATTTTAGGAAAATACACTCTTTCAGACAGCTGAGCTTTATTTTCCAAAGCGCCTCTGTGTGCTCTGTTGTGTGTCCTAAGTATTTCTTCCTCCTGTTCGGCTTCGGTAACAAGATCTTTGACCTCAGTCTGAGTGAATCTAATCTTGAAACCCTTAAAGTGGATGGGGTAGATGATTTGTATTTTACCCATTACATCCTTGGATGTGAAAATTCCGTTAATCACGGATGGGTTAAGATATTTCTTCAAATCTGACAAGAGGCTATCAGGTGTGAACAATTTACGATCCACTAAATGCCTATGGAATATCGGGAATGGAATGCTAAATGAGTAATTCTCTGACTCAGATTTCCTGAAGAAAATGCTAGGTATCAACCCATGGCTCGAACTGTCAGAGCTGTGCATTGTTGAGGTTACCGAGTTTATTTGCGCGGCTGTCGGTCCTCTGGACAGATCGTCGGCCACAGCGTTTTCTTTGCCTGGTTTATAAAGAATTTCATAGTCGTATTCCTCGAGGTATGACTTCCATCTTTTGATCCTCGCGTTTCCATTCCAGCTGCTGAGGGAATGGGTCAGAGGCTGATGGTCGGTAAAAATTTTCACCTTTGCTTTACCGTAAAGGTAAATTTTGAGCTTTTTTAGAGCCCAGATAATGGCTAGCATTTCTTTCTCATTTGTGGCGTAGTTTTCCTCTGCCTTCGAGAGTGTTCTCGATAAGAATGAAATGGGTCTGTTTTCTTGTGAAAGAACAGCACCCACTGCGAAATTGGAAGCGTCCGTTGTTGGGTGAAATTCTTTTTTAAAATCTGGGTAGTGGAGTATCACGTCTGGGGAAATCAAACTGCTCTTCAATTTCTTAAAGGCTTCCATTGCTTCGTTATTAAGGGAGACGGATTTCTTTGACGATAATGTCTTGGAAATTCGTCCATCCTCCCCTCTCAAAAGCGAGCTAAGTGGTTTTGCCAACTTAGCGTAGTTGGGAATAAATCTACTGTAATATCCGGATAATCCCAAAAATGATCTCAGTTCTTTGAATGTTTTTAGAATTGGGAAGTCTGAAATTGCCTGTACTTTGATTGGATTGGTTTCTATGCCCTTGTCGGACACGACGAATCCCAGGAATTCTACCTTCCTCTTCATAAACTCGCATTTGTCCAACTGACATTTCATGTTGGCTTGTTGCAAGGTCTTGAAAATTATGTCCAGGTTTTTGTAATAGGTTTCATCATCTTTGCTAAAGATAATGATATCGTCCATAGAGATGAAACATATTTTGCCAATATGCTCATGAAGGATATCGTCGAGTGCGCGTTGGAATATTGATGGTGCGTTTTTCAGACCGAATGGGAGTCGAGTGAACTCGTATTTTCCAATATTTATGGAGAAGGCGGTCTTTTCGACATCGGAGTCTTTTAGTGGGATCTGGTGAAACCCACTTTTAAGGTCGAGCACCGAGAAAACTTTGTTGACACCAAGTTGGGCTAAAATCAATCACGATTACTTCGAATACACAGGTGTATCCGATGTGGTTCGAATTGCTGCCTTTATATTTATTGTGAAGGTCAGTTTTTTGTTTGGGTCTGCGAAGAGACCTGGATAATTATTAATTACCCGATTCAGTTTTTCTTTTTGTTCTTGTCCCAAGTGATCTATTCTGGGGCTGATTGTATTAACAGCCTCGAACCTTCGTTCGTTCCTCTTCCCATTTCCCAGTGTCATGGTCAAATTTCTTAAATCTATCTGTGCTCCCATTTCTTGCCGAGAATTGTGTCGAATGTCGTAAGAGATGTTAATAGGAAAAATTGTATTTCCCAGTCAAAAAGGTCTGCTCTCTTGTAGTGTGTTATTTTTATATCGCCACCCGGAGTGGCAGCTATGAAAGGCTTGTTATTTGGTATTGCATTCGACACCAGTTTGGGCTGAATATAATTTTTGTTGGAGCCCGTGTCGATCAACACCTTTAGAACCTTTCCACTCCTCACTCTACATTCGAAGTATGGCAGTGAGGAGTCTTCTAATCTAAAAAATGCAACACTTGTTGTTGTTGCTCATCGTCATTTAAGTAGTCCGTCAGTTCGTTGCAATATTCGTCCATAGTGCTATTTATGTCGTTCTGGGTTTCATATTCTTGCATCGACCGTTGATATTCTGTAATGCTTGAACTGGGCCCAGCTATTTTGACACTTGGCTGTCCCATGCCCATTGTTTGGATATTATAATTTCTTTGTCTTTTGTTTATGTCTCTAATCTGACCGCTCGGTCGTTTGCCGGCGTCAAAATGTGGTCTGTTCATATAATTGACATTTCTCGTCTGTATACTGCGGTCCACGTCCATTGGTTATGGTCTTGGTTGCGGTTTGGTCGCGGAAGGACGAGGTGGGGCATTATATTGTTGCCATTGTTGTTGATAATTTTGTCGGGGTGCGGCGAACGGTGCATTACCGAAATTGAGCATTTGTTGCCTTGGGCAGCGAATGGCTGGCCTAAGTGTTGTGGTGGTCCCCTCATGAGGTTTCGTGGAGGGACCGGTGGAGGCTGTCGATGGCCAATGGCATTCGACGGCTGAAAATTGCGGGGTGCCGTTATGGGTTTTTCGTTTACCCTGAAGCTCGACTGTTGCCCCTTATTTGCCGCATGGTTTGATCTGTATGTTTGGTTTTCAAGTTTTAAGCAATAATGCAAAGCTGAAGGGAGATCGGCTGGCTCCTTTATAGGCAAGAGGCGAGGTAAGTCTCCTCGAAGGCCTCTAATAAAAGTGTCCAGAGCTTTATCTCTGTACATTTTAGTAATGAAATGCTCGGATTCTCGGGTCATTTGCATGCAGCTAAGCTTATTTAAAATAAGCGAGAGATTTTTATAAACGTCTTGGTGGAAGTCTTCCACCGACTGTTGGCGACCTTGGACCAAAGTTGACATTTGGTATTCTAGTGTAGTTATGTCTCGTTTGTCTGCGTAATGCAGAGTGAGACATCTTAACATGGCATTCCAATCCAGCGGAATGCTGTAGGACTCGAATGCCACGTCGGCACTTCCGACAATTTTATTTCTTATGGTATGAAGTATACCATAATATTTTGGAGTACCCACAAATGGGGTATAAGTTTCCATGATTCTATCAACGCTCTTTTTCCAAGAGCCGAATTCAGCTGGGTCCCCAGAGAATTCCCTGATCGATTTTACGATATCAGGTACCCTGTCAAAGTCCCCTAAATTGTTTCTGTATTCAGGCTCGACGACCTGATCTCTCACGTCAGTAAAGTCAAGTGTGTTCATTTGTTTTATCAGTCCAGGTAAAATTTGGGCTACCGTTTGGCCAATTAACCCTGTCAACTGTTCAACATTCATATCTACGCGCTGCCGTTCAGGCAGGTCGGGTCTTTCTACGGGTACCGGTCTCTGTTTTGAACTGAGAACCGGTGGTCTTATTAGATTATTGGGGTTTGCCATGTTGGCTTTTAACTCGGACAACACTTATACAAAACGAACTTAAGCAAAACAAAAAGGCACGAGTGTTATGATCTTGGCAATTTAAATCATTCGAACTGTTCGAGCTTGAATTATATATTTCACAACCGTAAGTAAATTAAAAGGGAAATTTAAAAATTAAATGTACTGTCGAAACTGATCTGGGGTCGATGAAATGTTAAAGTACAAGTGTATTACATTTTTAAATCTTAAAATAAATTTTATAAAAAAAAATATTTCTTTCTTGTCTTACAATAAAATTGCTGTGGTCACTCCTCCTGGCTGGGTGAAGGTCATCCTTTTTGCCTTGTGCTACTGGGGATCCACGTAGCACTCCAAAGAAGGTCTTCTGCGGGCTGGCCTGACAAAAGATGTGATCCACCGATGGGCAATATTCTGCCGTTGAATATTTTCCTCTTCCGGAAAACAACATTTTTTTTTTTTTTTTTTTTTTATAGATGCCGACCGCGAATTTTTTATTAACTCACGGGAGTTTCTTCGGCACCAACGAATTTTTGACCAACGAAAATTTCGCGACTTAGAATTTTGTCTGTCGTACGCGTTATTCGCTGGTCCCTGTTCGGGCGCCAGTAAATAATTACAGTTTATTGATTTTTATTTTGTAGATCGCAAGCGACCGTTTATTGTAATTGTTCATTTGAAACTGAAGCTGCAATCCCTAGCAATCAAGTGTGGGCGTCGGCAGCGTCGAAGCATGCGTCGGCAACGAAGCAGTGGTCGTCAGCGGCCACGCGGCGGAGAAGTGCAGATAATCGCACTTTTAGCTGGTCGTTGACAGCGGAAGGAATGCAGACCTTTGGTCAGCATTTTGGGCACTTGTGTTTACCCAGAAATGATGTTGAAATATAAGATGTAGGACAATAACTTATAGGGCAATAACTTACATGCCCAGACCCAACATACACATGCAACGGCAAAATGCTTTTGATTTAAATCGCTTTGGTCAGTACCTAACTCAACAACAACAACAACTACCTAACGCAAATCCGTTTACAAATAACAACCCAACCAAACGCATGAGACCTACTGATAGCGGACGCGAAATGGACAGACAAAAAAGAGTATCGAAGAAACTCGAATCGAAGAAGAAGAACTTTTATTATGACCCAAATTTTTATTACTGTAATATTAATATATATTTTTATTACCAGAACAATACAACCCACAATACTTAAACTATCAAGACCCTCAAATTCCAATAACAGAGGAACAAAATGAAGAAGTAAAATCTGATATTGTCACCGGGCAAGCTGAAAATTATCAGATACCAGCTTTGGAACCTACCAGTATATAATTATCCCTCACAAAGGAAATAAATTAAAATGCCTAATATATACAGGATCCACAGTGAATATGATGACTACTAATGTTGTCAACTTACCAGTTAGTGATAAGAATGCCTCCTCCACACTAGTAATGGTAAACTCACTATCACCAAAAGCGTGAATTTACCAGTCAATAATTATTTTAAAAACCAACCTCTTAACTCTTAACCTCACAAGCTCAAGTTGTGATAAATAAATAAATAAATTTATAATTATAAACATTAAAACATAATTATAATTATTAATCAAACTGTCGAAAAGGAATTACAACAATCACTAGAAACTAATTTTCAATGTCAAGAACCCATTCTCAATACTGAAACTAAACTCATTCAAAATTTCTATAGACAATTTGAACAGCGAAGAAAAATTTAAAACTAAATCTTTACTTCAACAATATGAACACATCCAATACAAAAAAGGCGGTGAGTTAACTTTCAGTAACCAAGAAAAACATACCAAATATAATTACCCTCAAGCTTGTGAACAAGAAGTTGAAACCCAAATCGAAGAAATGCTACAACAAGGTATTATTCGTGTTTGTAATTCTCCATACAATAGCCGCATCATGCTTGAAGAACATGAAGAAATACATAAAGAATGTATTACAAATATAATTAAGAGTAAAAACCTGAACCTAACCAACACAACTATCACACAAAATTGTCAAATATCAAAAAGCAATATAAAAATTAGAGGAAATAACATTATAAGAATAACCCAGTGTAAACTTGAAATTGGAAATATAATTCTAAGCGAAAATTATTTAAAACCAGAAATAGACCTAACACCTTTATATCAACCACTTGAAATAACTAAAATCAAAAATATTCAAAAGAATGACATTGTCACAAAATAATTTTACATTTTACATGATTATAACAATTATAATTTTTATCTCATTATACTTCTATTCAAAATATGTAATCAAAATCACTTACGACGTTATACCTAAAAATATAAAAACAAAGAAATGAAAATCATACCAAAAAAACAAGAATTTAGAATTGTCATTGATTATAGAAAACTCAACGAAATTACAAGAAACGACCGATATCCCATTCCAAATATGGATGAAATACTAGGAAAATTAGGAAAATGTAACTATTTCACCACAATAGATCTAGCTTATAATATAATTTATAACTTAACTAAACCTTATAAATTTATAATTTATAATATAATACCTTATTCATAAATATACCCTCATATGCTAAATTTAAAGAATTAGTTCTGACATCTCACTCATTGACAACTCGAAAAACTCTTACACCCAGGAATACAGAAAACAAACAAACTCTTCGGCAAAACTGATTATTTCCCAAATAGTCAATTACTCATTCAAAACATAATAAATGAATGCCACGATTGTATCCTATCCAAAACAGAACATCGTAATACGAATATGCCAATGAAAATCACGCCCAAGCCCGAAGCCCGCGATAAGTTCGTAATAGACATATTTCAAATTTATGGTGAACGTCCGACGACCGACGATGACAACAATGGATTGCAGTTCGGTTTGAAGTCCAGATGCGATTTCTATTCTGATTCCGATTCCGAGGGAATGGAGTGGACTCCACTGGACTGGCTGCACCTTGGAGAGCAAGTGATAATGGAGGTGTTTGGGTATTTACGCGTAGGTGAGATCAGACATGTGTACATACGAGTTTACCACACCATACTCATACTGTGCCACATATACACGTATGTGGTGTTTACAAAGTCGGGGCCTGAAATTATGATTATCGATTTGACCCTTGGATGTTGGTAGTGTGCTGCTGTGATACATTTTGACTTGTTTGATTTTCCGAGAGCTGGGGGATTGTTGGCTTTCGTATTGTTCTATGGCCTATGGTTGCAAGTTTGTATTGTTGATCGATTTTTTTTTTTTTCCGAGATTTTCCGTATTTATAGTTTGGCTGCTCCTGGTAAACATTTCGCTGCTGGCGTATTTGTTGCTCCTCTGTTGTTGTTGTACATATATATATAAGGTTGTCAAATATCTCCCTGTCGCCTTTTGGTCTTGAATTTCGCGGCTATGTACATAGCGCTACAGAGCTCGTATCTGACAATACTATAAGTAATTTGAAAGGTCTTTACATAACCTACAAAACGACGCTATGCATGTTTAGTTATTGCTAGTTAGGATATTGCGTTCAACGCCGAAATTCGCGCTATTTTAAAGTTTTCCTTCGTTAAAGGCAAATCCGCTAGAGAAACCTTCCGTGAGATTAATGGTGTTTTGGGGGATGGTACTCTATCACTTCGAACCGCGAAGGAATGGTTTCGACGATTCAGAGCCGGTGAAAACGACACCATGGATAAGCCAGCCGGCGGAAGACCTGTGACGACAAATACCGATGAAATCATGGAATACATCGAGTTAGACCGGCATGTGGCATCTCGTGACATCGCCCAGGAGATGGGAGTTAGTCACCAAACCATTTTAAACCATCTGCAGAAGGCTGGATATAAAAAAAAGCTTGATGTTTGGGTGCCGCATGATTTGACGCAAAAAAACCTTCTGGACAGAATTAACGCCTGCGATATGCTGCTGAAACGGAACGAACTCGACCCACTCTTGAAGCGGATGGTGACTGGCGACGAAAAATGGATCACATACGACAATATCAAGCGAAAACGAAAACGTGAATCGTCCCAAGCAGTGGCCAAGCCGGGATTGACGGCCAGGAAGGTTTTGCTGTGTGTTTGGTAAGATTGGAAGGGAATCATCCACTATGAGCTGCTCCCATATGGCCAGACGCTTAATTCTACCATCTACTGCGAACAACTGGACCGCTTGAAGCAGGCGATCGACCAGAAGCGTCCAGAATTGGCCAACAGAAGTTTTCCACCAGGACAACGCCAGACCACACACTTCGTTGATGACTCGTCAGAACCTAAGGGAGCTCGGATGGAAGGTTTTATCGCATCCACCATATAGCCCGGACATAGCGCCAAGTGATTACCTCCTGTTCCTGTCCATGGCGAATGCCCTTGGTGGTGTAAAGTTGAACTCAAAAGAGGCTTGTGAAAAGTGGCTGTCCGAGTTCTTCGCAAATAAGGAGGGGGGCTTCTACGAGGGAGGTATTATGAAGTTGCCGTCTAGATGGAAACACCGTCTAGATGGAAACAGATTATCGAACAAACCGGCGCATATTTTAACTAAATCCGATCACTGTAACACTTTTTATAAGGCATTGAATAAAGAGCAAAAAAGCGGGAGATATTTGACAACCTATTATATTTTTTTTTTATTCCATTCGAAAGTTTATTTCGCGCTTGGAACGCCTCATCGCTTTGCGTATTTGCCCTGGCTATTTGTACGCCCCAGTTCCACTTCACTTTTCCCCCCAAAAAGCCCCAAATAATTCCAAACTGGAGGCGGCAGCTCTCGTTTATTTTTGTTGAGCAAATATAAATACAAACACGAATAAAATACATGCATAATTATTTTTGAAAATATAGTGTAATGAAAGCAGTGATTATGATGTGCTGGTTTAATATTATTACGATTATGGCTTCGATCGGGCGGATCGATTTGGCTGCGTTTTATTTGCTTTCACTTCGCTGCTCCCCAATTTCCCCAACTGTTTGTTTGCCTTGCTTGTGTTTTATTTTTGATTTACGGTTAAGTTCATGCAAAACAATTTGCCCGATTAATGTTAACTAAAATGCATGATCGATTTACAAACAAAAGCACAACCTTCGCATTTGCTGTTTAAACTGGCATTTGCACGACTAATATTTATTTTGTTGGTTTTTGCACGGCTTTTTAAAATCTGCACTAAAATCTGTACACCGATGCGTAATTTGAGAATTAAATTGTGCAAATAGCACGTTTTTTAAGGTGATTTAAGGGAACAAATTATAATAAGGCATTTTGGGAAGCTTCAGATATTTCTATTGTAATTAATTTATTTTATAACATTTTTCTTTTCGATGTTCTGCAATATTCACAGATTTTGCCTGAACTAAAGCAGTTTCTATAGTTTCTTTGATTTAAGCTCTTGATTATAAATATTTTTACTCCACTCTCTCATACTATTTAAATGCTATTTTTAAAAATAATATTAAATTCATTTTTAAGGGTGGAAAGACACGAAATTATTTTGCTGTTTAACTAATGACTTACACTCAATTTAAAGCTTGAATTCTTGTAAATATCTTCTGATGCTCAAGCGACAAAAGACGATTATTTCGCCGAATCTATGGATCCGCACGCAATCTTTGCTTAATTCCTTGCTCATAAACCATTATGCTAATTTAGAGCTTAATTTAAAAGGGCCAATTGCCAACTTAACGGGGGCAAAAGCAGCGACAACTGTGCGCAATTAGCGGATTTGGGCGACCAAAAACAAAGCCAACGTTTCTGAGATTTTGGATGGTATTGTTGCTGTGACCGTCGTTACTTGTTATTGCAGGCAGTTAAAAACACGCCCAACACCCTCGGAACACCCCAAACACACACTCACACACACACCCCTCGGATTGCAAAAACTTTTGTTTGATAATGTTAAAGTTATTTCAAAAAACACAAAACTGAGATTTATTACGACAATATTACAAGGGAAAGAGGAGAACAATATTTGATTGACCATTTTTGCGGTAAAAAGAGTGCGTTGTATATTGACACATACAGACTATAAACACTAAATATACCAGAATCTTGCGAAGCATAATTTTACTAAAAAACATAACCATAAGCACTCACGAAAAACTTCTACACCCTGGAATACAGAAAACTGCAAAGCTTTTCGGTGAAACGTACTATTTCCCCAATAGCCAACTACTTATCCAAAATATAATAAATGAATGCAATATCTGCAATTTAGCAGAGACAGAGCACCGTAACACAGATATGCCAATGAAAACCGCGTAAAATTCATCATAGGCAAACATTACGTTAGTTGCACGGACATTTATTCGAAATTTGCCACATTAGAAGAAATAAAAACAAAGGACTGGTTGGAATGCAAAAATATACTTATGCGTATATTCAACCAGCTGGGCAAGCCAAAAATACTAAAAGCACACAGAGCGGCGCATTTTCCAGTGTGGCCCTAAAGCGATGGCTGGGGAGTGAGGAAATTGAATTGCAGCTTAAAAGAACAAAAACTGGTAAAAAAAAAATTCGCATAATCAAAACATCCGACGACGACGAAATCAAATTAAGCAAAATAGAAACAATACTTAACATATACAATCACAAGACCAAACACGATACCACTGGACAGACCCCTGCACACATATTTCTCTACGCTGGACAACCAATTTTGGACACCCAACAAAACAAAGAAAACAAAATAAACCAAATTAACAGTGACAGAATGGTATACGAAGTCGACACGAGATACAGAAAAGGCCCACTACAGAAAGGCACATTCCAAAATCCATTTAAGACAACCAAAAATTTTGAGCAAACGGACTCCGACCATTACAAAATCACTAACAGAAATAGAGTTACTCACTACTACAAAACACAATTTAAAAAGCGATATAAAAATAATCAATTTTCAATTTCACAGGCATTGACCTGATAGCATTATTGCTTGTGGTGATCACAGCGGTTCATGGACAGCAAATTCAAATTAATAATATTGACACCAACCATCTCCTTCTTTTTTTCCGATAAGCCAATCCAGATACCATCCATCTTTGAACATCATTGCTTGAGAATCAATTTAACTGAAATAGACATCGTAGCTGACTATTTTGAACAAAGGCTACGAACAGATTACCATGCACCCCAGGTCATATTTTTATACAATAAAATTAAAAGAGAACTAGCCGGAATAACTCTGCAACATAGAAACAAACGGAGACTTATTAACATTGTGGGCTCAGTTTTTAAACATCTATTTGGCACACTCGATGAAAATGATCGATTAAATATACAGGAGAAACTTGACATAAACGCCCATAACTCAGTAAAACTACATGAACTCAACGACTCTATATGATTGATAAATGACGGAATGCAAAAGATACAGAATTATGAAAATAATAACAGCATCATTAACACTCTTTTATTCGAACTCATGCAGGTTACAGAATACATAGAAGATTTGGAAATGGCCATGCAGAATTGCAGATTCGGACTGTTTAACCCCAAATTACTAAACTATGACAAACTTGAGAATGTGAATAGCTAGAATATTTTAAACATTAGAACACCCACTTGGATTAACTACAATGATAACCAATTATTAATCATATCCCACATACCCATTAACTTTTCACTAATAAACACAATTAAAATAATTACTTCTCCAGACTCAAACGGATATCTATATATCTAGCTAGATTACACAGACAATCATTTTTTGAAAGAGCAAATAAAGTTAACAATGCCGAAAATAAAGAAATAAACAATGAATAGAATATGTCACCAATATTATTAAACACTTAAAACCAATTTGTAATTTTAAGCCAGTGCACACGAAAAAATAAATGCTCTCAATGAAGCTTCTCCCAAACTTAAGTATCCAAGAGCAACGCTCTCCCAAAATACAATATTCCTAAAATATTGAGGCTGCTCCTCAATCTCACTTGCATTTGATTTTTAGTCTTAAGATGAATACTGAACAATAAAGGTCACAATCCAACCCGATTTGTAATTTCTTTTATTTGACAAAACTTCGGTTACAGCGTTGGTCTTAGTTACTACAACGGTCTATTTAATAGACTCAAAAGTATATAAAAACGTAATTATATATAGTAAAATGTTTATTATAATTGAGTCGAATAAATATGTCACTTCCCTTCCCTTAAAACAGTTGCCTATGCTTGGGCTGACATTTCAGTGTACAATGCGGGCAACTGTATTTGTGACGGTTCTATTTCTTGTTGTGGTTCTTGATTATTTTTTGCTTGTTTTCTAAATTTTGTATATAAAACAGTAAGTGGATTTAGTGTTCAAATTTTTGATAAGAAAAATGATAAGAACAATAACAAAAAATATTATAGTTGCATAGAATGTGGTAGTATTTTCTGAAATTAATTTTAAAACGTCGTTGTGTTCTACTATCTTAATTTTAGTTACATTAATTGGTAAATACAACGGAGTTAAATCAAATTCTGGACTTAACGAATTTTCGCTTAAAATAACATTTCTAATCTTAACGTTTTATTCTTATAATTTTGTTTCCATTTATTTTAATATCGCCATTTAGATTTTGACAATTTTGTGTGATTCTAGTTTCAGTTAGATTCCATGTAAGTACAATATTTGGTTCAACGTATTGGATTATTTCTTTCGAGAGAGTTGGTATAAAATTACAAATTAGATTCTTGCGCTTAATTATGTTTTTAATGCATTCATCATTAACTTCTGTTTTGTCTTGATTATAAATTTTATTCTCATCTTCAAAATATGATTGTTGATCTGTATGGTCTACTGATACCCATTATGGTCGAGATAGGGAATTATTTTAATGGTGTTCAAGATTTTATGGTTAATAGGAATATGTGAAATGAGTAATAGTTCGTTATTTGTTTTGTCAATCCAAGTTGATGTTTTGATTAAAAGTATATTCTGGCTGTTAATATTAACGTGAAAGTATGGCCATTTCTATGTCTTCTATATACTCAATAAATTGCGTGAGTTCATACTCGTCTATGAATCTATATATGTGTCAATATTATTGCGATTATTTACGTAGTTGGTGAGTTTCTGCAGTCCTTCATTCACAAATTTTACGACATCATTTAATTTATGAACTTGAATTGAATTTTCTGCAATTAAATCTATTTTTTTGTTAATTTTTACTCTATCATTTTCATCAAGTGTACCGAAAAAAAATTTAAAAGATGAACCTATTATGTCGAATAGTCCGCGTTTTTGCCTAATTTAATTCGTTCAATAGTTTGTTGTACAAATATTTCATTTTAGGTGAGTCTGCGATTTTGTTACCAAAAGATTTTGTTATAACATTGATTTCCGTTAAATTAATTCTTAGACAGTGATGTTCATATACTACCGGTATTTGAATTGGATTACTTGAGAAGAGTAAATAGCCAAGATCGGAATCTGGGTTGGTTATTTGAATATGTTGAGTATGGCCCGTGGTGAATAATAGAAGCAACATCATTATACACAAAGTTACTGTGGAAGTTTGACGGTGTTAGTTATCTTTTGTTTCTTAAATTGTGTTTTATAGTATTTGGTTTCCCTATTTCGATTAGTAATTTTGTAATGGTCATCGTCTATTTGTTCTACATTTTTATTTACTTTAAATGGATTTTCTAATTTTCCCTTTTGAAGTGGACCTTTTCTGCATTTAGTGTCAATATTAAATTCCTGTCGATCTTCATTTATTTTATCTATTTTCCTTTCTTTAATTTTTTGAGTGTCTAATATTGGATGACCAGCGTATAAGAAAATTTGAGCAGGTGTTTGTCCAGTTGTGTCATGTTTAATTTTATGGTTGTATGTATAAAGGATTGTTTCAAAATTGCTTAATTTAATTCTTCATCAGCAGATGAATGATTATACGGATTTTTTCATTTATTGTCTTATGTAATCTTTCGACGTCTGCTACTCCGGTTTTTGCCGTGTTGAGTTGCAATTCGATTTCTTCGGATTCAAGCCATCGCTTTAGAGTCTAGCTGGAGAAAGCTCCGTCTCTGTCTGCCTTTAGTAATTTGGATTTGCCTAACTGATTAAAAATGCGCATTAATGCGTTCCTGCATTCTATCCAGTCCTTTGTTTTAATTTGCTCAAGTGTAGCGAATTTAGAATAAATGTCAATGCAACTGATGTAATGTTTTCCCTCAGATGAATAAATATCTACCATAAATTTGTGTCGACAATGTTCGGGATTAGGTGTGATTTTAAAAGGCATTTTGGTGTTTCTATGTTCTGTTTTAGCCAAAGTGCATATGTTGCATTCGTTTATTATATTCTGGATTAGTAGTTGACTATTTGGAAAGAAGTGATTTTCTTTAAATAATTTTGTCATTTTCTGTATACCTGGATGTAAAAGTTTTTTATGTGATTGAAGTATGATTTCTTTAAATTCGTCGTTTGAACCAACATTATTTAATAGGAAGAGACTGCGAATTACTTTAGTGTAGGTGGTATTAAAAATTTCTCTGTGTGCTCTTTGGATAATTTCAAAATCTACATCGCTCTCAATATAAATGGTTATGCTTCTATGAATAAAATGATCATGTAAAATTTGTTTAGCCTTTTCGAATGTCATATCATATAATAATATCATAATCATATAATCATATTGAATTGTGGTAATTGTAGTGTACGTAGTTCGATAGATTTTTAACTAGTTGGTCTTTTAATAGTGGGTGGTAATTACTAATAAAGAGGACCTTGTACTTCCTTCGCTAGGGATGCGCACTCTTGCTATGCTCGGGTCTAGCTCGCCGTAGGTCGGGGTTCTTTTAGCTTAGGATAGTACGAAACGCTACTACATTTTAATAAGTGCGTCTTACTCATAAACAATATTCAAATGTGGACTAACGATTAATAAAAGAAATGGCTTTATATTGATACTAATGATACACGCCGACACATGTTAAGATAAGCTATAGATTCTGATAACTATTGGGAATTTTGGATGTTAATGATTCCCTAAGTCTTTACCCTCCCTACCATGACAATGCTACTTAAAATATTTACATTGTCCCTTGGCCAAGTTCAAAATAACTCTACCACATATTTAAGAAAGTGTTCAACATAAGTACTCGACAAACCATTAAATCTATTTATTCACAATTCATTATTTTTCAATATATCTTCAATCATAATTCCATTTATATAAATTCAGTTTAATAAACGTTTCCATTAAATCTCTTTTACAAACTAACAATATTTTTATCTACGCATAATTATCCTAGTCATTCTCTAACTCTTCATTTTTGTTTATATTCAATGGGTAAAATAAAGTATATAAAAGTAAAGTATAAAGCAAATATATATAAGTAATTGAATATAAAATTTACAAATATAATTATATAATCTTTAGTCAAATGCAGATATTATTTTAATTAGACGTTCGAGTGGCATTTTGTTAGAATTTTAATATAGGTAATTCATAATAATGTTTTTATTATTGTTGTTGTAGTACTCACGACCTTAAATATCCACTCCATGATGTGCGTAAAGTTGGGCCCAAGTTCACGTTGACATTGTCGAGCTGTAGGTCAAACTTTAAAGGTTCTAAGTTAAATTCCTATTCAAATGCCAAAAGTTCCGTCAATCTGCGAGTATTTAATTCATTATAAATCGCAATACAAAAGAAAATCAAGAATCAAAACAAAACACGAAATATAACTGCAGCACTGCAGCGATAAGACCTTAGGAACCGCTGGCTGCTACGCTGCTTTGCGATAAGACGAAATCACAAAGTTGGACCTCCGTTGGTCATAGGAGATGATCTTCACTGCGTGACGATGATGATGTTCAAATGTAATTAAATCTGCTCCGGTCGTCTAAACTTCTGCATAGCTGAATAATCTGCACGAGCTGCAGCCTTCCAATATATTTGGCTGGTTATCATTCGGCAGGTGGCCGGTTGCGTAACTCGTTGGCTGAAGGTTATGTCGCCTCGTGGCCTCTTCTTGGAGCGACGGTATTTAAACCATGAGCTGATGCGGGGGTCGACGAGACGGGGGGCAGTCGGCTGTAGAGCAACCAAATGCTCTTATATAGGCCTGGCCTTCCTTACGCCTCGGGGTCGAATCTCGTTGCCACTTTCACACGAATCGAACACGGAAATTTATTGAAATATCCCAACTCTTGTTTTATGAGATTGGATATATATATAACTAATTATATTTCCACGTGTATGCGAAGTTTAAATGGGCAGCGTCAAAAATTGTGAGCGTTCGCCACGAAGTTTAATCCGATAATAATTGAGATTGCCCTTGTCTTCTTCTGCACTATGTTGAGTTACTTCACTATGATGATTTTCTTCAATTTCAATTCTTGATAATGCGTCAGCAACTGAATTTTCCTTCCCTTTAATATAATCGATTTTAAATTGGTATTCGTTTAATATAGCTCTCCATCTTTGTAACTTAGCATTCGGTTCCTTTAAGATATGTAGCTATCTAAGAGGTTGATGATCACTAGCAATGGGAAAGTGTCGTCCTAGTAAATAATGTCGAAAAGTTTTAGTGGCCCAAACTATGGCGAGTAATTCCTTTTCGATAGCACTGTAATTTAATTCGTGTTCTTTAAGTGTTCTGCTAATGAAGTATATAGGATGACCATTTTGTGAAAGTACTGCCCCAAGGGCTAACTTACTGGCATCTGTGGTTAAAATAAATTATTTTTCGAAACCGGGAAGTTGGAGAATTGGAATTATTAGAGCTTTAAGTTTTTGCTTGTAGTGCTTCTATGTAGTCAAGACTTTGTACGTCTATTTTAGCTCCTTTTTTTTAAACATTTGGTCTTTCGTTTTGCTATGTCTGCGTAAATTGGGATAAATTTACGATAATAACCGGTTAACCCAAGGAAAGCTCTGATCTCTTTTAATTTTGTTGGAATTGGATACGAATCTATGGCTTCAACTTTTAAAGGCCGTTATGCCGTTAGGAGTAACGATATGACCAAAAAATTAGCTTTTTTTTTTAAAAATTCGCATTTATCTAACTGCAAATTTTAAATTGGCTTCAGCAAGTTTTGAAAAAACTAATTGTATTGAATTTAAATGCTCGGTAAGAGATGTTGAAAAAATTATGATATAATCCAGATACACTAAACAGTGTTTTTTAAGCAACGGTCGAAGGATGTTATTCATGCACCTTAGAAAAGTAGCGGGTGCATTTCTAAGGCCAAATGGCATTCGAAGGTATTCGTAGTTTTAGATATTGATTCTGGGTCCATTTCGATTTGATGAAACCCTTTTACCAAATCTATAGTTGTAAAATATTGACATTTTCCTAATTTACCAAGAATTTTGTCCATGTTCGGTATTGGATATCTGTCGGGAATAGTTATTTCATTGATTTTTCTGTAATCATTTACTACTCTATATTTAATTTTACCAGAAGCATCTGTTTTTTTGGTACTATCCAGGTAGGACTATTGTATGCTGAATTACTTTTTCTAATTAAACCCTGATTAAGCATTTCCTGTACTTGGTTTTCGTACTGGGTATTGTTTTGAATAAATTGGGGAGCTATGTGTTGTGTTTAGTACGTGTTTAATGGTATTTGTAAATGTTAACTTTCTCCTTCTTTATATTGAAGGCTTTTAAATTTATTTATTAAACCTTTCAACTTTAAGGCTTCCTCCTGATTTAGATGATCTAATCGAAACAGTGAAAAATCTATTTTATTTATTGATTCCTGACCTGAATTTTTAATTGGTTCTGGTGTCTTTTAAATGTAAAAATTTTGGTTTCTTTCTGATTCTGAAGTAATTAATTTGTATGTTTTATCGAAAAGGGTAACTGTAGTATTTTTGTAGTTTATAAATGATTGCGCATTTTTCAACAATTTTCTGCCAATTAACATATCGTAATTATTAGAAAAATTGTGTACACAAAATGGTTTATTTGTTTTAAAAATACTATTTTTCGGTAACATAACCAAATTGTTCAACGTAATTGAGTCATTTGATGTTTCAACTTCACATCTAGTATTTTGAATAGGAAGACAAAATATATTTCTATTGATCATATTTATTGTGGATCCTGTGTCTATAAGGCATTTGTATGTGCAACCTTTGTATGCCGAAAATTTTCGTTTGGTTCTGAGTTATTTGGATTTTGTTCGTCATTAATTTGGACGGGTTGTACATATTTTTGGTCTTTATTAACGAACCAATGGAATTGATTGGGGTCATAATGCTGCTGCTCATATTAATTTGGTTGAAACTGTTCGTATTCGTGCGCGTCTTGAAATCTCGGTTCGTCAATCGACATTTTGGTTTGTTCACTGTCCGATGGTCTTAGTCGTTTGGTAATTGGATAGTTAGTATTTTTAGATGTGGAGGGTTGTTGTAGTTGAGGGTATGTATTTCCTCTAAAATTTGCTGTTTGAGGGTTTTGGGTTTTATTGGAATGTTGTGGAAAAGGGGTTTTGTGAATAATTGGTTGTGGGTTCATGTAGGGGTTCGGTCCAAAATAATTAGGTGCGTGCCACATAGGTTGTTTGTTGGGTATCTGCTGGGTATAGGTGGGTCTAAATGGTTGCATGTTGCATTTAGGTTGAAAGGGTTGAGAATATTGTGGATAACTTGGTCGATATTGAGTTTGGGTATTATTAGTATTAAATTTGTGTGATTTAGAATTCTGATTAGGATTTGAGTTTTTATTCCGATATTCCGGATTTTTATTCAATTCAAAATTAATGTTCTTCATAAATTCTCTCATTTTGTGCAATAGTAATTAAAGATCTTAAGTCTGCAATATCATGATGAGTCAAAATAGTAAATAATTGGTTTAAATTCATCGCAGAATTCTCGATTTAGGGTGGGCCAATCTTCGATGTTCGGTCAAGTTCTTGTTACTTGACCGTCCAAGTTCCTTTCGATGGCTCCAAGTAGGATCCTCTGTTATCGCACATCACTAGTTGGGTATAGTGAAATTACGTAGTCCACTCTGCTGACAAAGGTGTAGAGGGTTCTGGATCTCCTTTGAATGGCATGACATCTAGTTGCCGACGGGCCTCGGCAAGGTTGTTATCGCTTAGTACACGATTTGGGGTGCGGCAATATTTGGTTGCGACATTGTTATTGTAAATTTTTAATTTTGCTTGAGTACACAACAAAAAATATTTATTTGGATTTATTTATTTTTTGTTTTGTTTTTACTTATTTAAGAGTAAAAGTTTGTTTAAATTAATTTTAAATTTGTTTATTGTAACTTTTCATATTGTTTCAGTACACAAAAATAATATTTATTTGATTTTATTTTTATTATTATTATTTTTGTTTTTACTTATTTAAGAGTAAAAGTTTGTTAAATTCAATTTTTTAGGATTTATTGTGTTGGTTTTAACTTGTAGTTGCCCTTGGACTTAATGGTTTTGTTTAGTTTTTTGTTTTCACTTCCAATTTGTTTTTTGGACAACCGAATTGGAATTATAATCCAAGTTGAAGAGATTTTGCGTATCGCGTTGCGAAATTTATCGAGAACAGGATTATAAAATTAATTTATTTTCCACTCGAGGTTCTTTTTTTTTCGGATACTTTTTGTATCCTACCGACTGCGCCAGTAAAATGTTTATTATAATTGAGTCGAATAAATGCCCCGCGGACTAAGGACAACGCCAAGAAATAAAAGATAAACGAAATAAGTTTTAATACTTCATTCATTAATTCTCGGCTTAAGACTGATTCAGGTGACAACGAATATTTCTTATGAGGCCCTTATTCGGAACGGGAGCAAGCTCTCCCGCTTGTGATAGTATGTGTTTGTATACAATGTGTATGTAGGGAGAGCGGCATCGCTTACTCGGGTGCACGTGTTTATATCGTGGGTTCTGATATTCAGCAAATTGTTACATTTGGATTTCGTGGGATCTGATATTATTCTTGTGAATATGTCACTATATATTCTTGATTAGTATTACTAGCCGAGTCGATCTCGCTATATCCGCCGTGAGTGTTCATTAGATTTGGTCAAGCCGTTTAACATCGTAACGGCTAGCAAGTTCTTAACGCATTGAAGTAGTCATTTCGGTTCAATTTTAATAAAACATCAGTCTCAACAGCCGAGTCGATATAGCCGAGATCATTTGCTTGACCATTTGCCCGCTTTTACGACAACTAGTATCTTAGCCTATATGCATGAAACAATCCCAATTATCTTTCTTCTCCTTCAGGTAGGAAAAATAAGTACTCTCATGGTTTTTCATCATAAAGTTTTGGTAAGCAAACCTCTTTTAGTTAAAGCGAAATACCCTTTTAAATTATTATAGAACCATCTGCTATCGGCGACTAGGCAAAAGTTTCTATATCAGCCAGTGCAATCTGTATTAGGCTGACGGCAGAGTGCGCGAATTACCTCCGGGGAGACAACGGTAGGTATAATATTGCAGCTGTGGGCAGATCGTGATTGATTTGGGCTTCGTTTTGCTTCGTTTTTGTTTATGTTGCGACTTTGTCAGTGGGTATAACTAAGCTTCCCGGATCAATGTTTTCTGTGTTTGTAAGTGTGGTGGTTTAGGGGAAGGGGTGGTGTATGGTACCGATCGGTCGGTAACTAATTGTTAAGTTAACTGACAAACCATCTGTCTCGAAACTAGAGTCACCTATTCCGGTGACACAAGCGTAAGACTTTGTTTTTCTAAGCTGAAGCAAGTTTACAAATCGGCACGTTATTAAGTGCAGCTGGATGCCAGAGTCGAGTACAGCACGGCAAGAAACAAGGCAAATCTGTTTTGTAACAACCGAAATTTCCAGTGAGGGAATGGTTTCCAAAGCAGTGTCCTTCCGACATGATCGAAGAGGCTTTTTTCTGTTCCTCGGACAGCTTTTCTATGTTTTTGAGGTCAGTAAACATAGAATAAAAATCTTGCCAATTAGCGTAGCCCAGCGAATTTTGTGAGCATAGGAAGGGGAAGCGACTTTGCCCTATACATGAATGGACGCAGCTGATGGCCAGAATCGCACGGAGAAATGCCGCCAGCGAAGATTGAGTGGGTGTACATTTGCGAAGATCACACCGTGTGCATAAGCGGTAACGTTTCCAGAATTTTCAGCAGCTATGGCAACAGCAACAACAACCAATTAATATCAAGCGGTAAACGTGATGAGCTCAAAGAAGAAATAGCGGAAGCTTCTGTTAGTTGTGTACGCGCACAATATAACTTATGTATATGCACTGTTGCGTAACCAACGGAATTTCTTTTAATATTCACCGCTTGTAATCTTGTCTGAATATGGCAGACACAAATTGTTGTTTAACAACGACTTCAGAAGCAACAGCTATTTAATTAAGTTTAAAGATTTAAACAGCTTTGTATGATTTGCACTATTTATTGCTTATCCATGTCGGTGCTATTTTTTTTTTTTTGCTAGTTTTGTTTGTATCGATTTCGAATAATTATGGTTTATTTCTTTTACCGAAATTTATCATCGATGCGCGCATGCATATGTTGCGAAAGCGAGAGTTAACTTAATTGCAGGGCGACCACCAGAACGCAAAGACAAAGGTGCAGGTGCGCGATTACAAGAGAGAGCGCGGAGAGGAAGGAGATCGCTAAGATGCTCACGTAGCTGATCTGCATAGACAACGAAAGCTGAGGTGCCGTAGGGACTAATTGAGTCCCTAATGTTGGCCATAAACGAAGACATAAATTTAGCAACTGCTGGCGGCTGCTAGACCCAACAATGACATCATTCTCATTATTTCCCCTTTCTCTCGAACCATCCATGTGTCGCAATGTGTCTTTCTAACTTTACATCTGACCAAGAAAAAGAAACAAGCCGCGAACCTATCTCGAATTTACCTCTGCAAATAATTAAATATATTGAATTGGATCTTTATTATTAACACAAAAAGAAAAATTAATTTTATTTTAATTAAATTTAATTATTATTTTCTTATAATTTATTATAATGAGCTGCAACCGGATTCTAACTTGTGCACCCGCAAGTACAGATTTTTTGATATCTTCCACCAACTTACTTCGTTACAAAAGTTCGCTTGCATAGTGTGCACCCATCATTGACCAAGTTGGATTTTTTTGTCGGCTGAATGACTATTTGTCGTTTTAATGACCGTCACCCGATACGATGAATATCGTACCAAAGGATGACTATTATAATTTGCCCTTATGAGTACAACATGTATACCGTTCGCGCTCTTCTGTCTTGGATCCCGATTCGAGGCATTTCTGTGTGTTTTCGAAAGAAACTTCGTTTAGTTGAGGACATTATGGCGAATCTATCGAAGGAGCGCCTAAATGGATCTCATGCGTTTGATGCAAGACTGAAGCGCAGAACAGAGTTACTGTGAAATGCTACATTAGCGTTTTCAATTTCTTCGCAACTAAGGCAATTCATTGGAACTGCTCAAGGACCTTATTTTCTTGTACGGTCTCTAAATATTGTGAGGAGTCTAAAAATTCCCCACAAATCGAGGTGCAGGAGAGTTGCCTAGCAACAGCGAAGAAGGCTGGAAGGCAAAAGGAGTCGAGGGCAGCCAGGTCAAACGGGAAACAATGGACCTTGAACCCGAGCAAAGCGGAGAGACCGTGAAATAACGGTACCGCGCTGGACCTTGGACTCAAGCTGGCCAAGGGCACAGAGGTCGAACGGTAACGGTGCGGACTTTGGTCGAGCACAAAGAGGACGCACCGTGAACTAACCGCTGACACATTAGATCAAAGATGAAAACTGACTGCTCGCACAAGTATGCACACATATACACTTTCTTTCAAGCCAGTGGGTACAATTTTTAGATCTTTGCGCTCAAGCGGAAAGAGAGCTCAAATTTTCCTGGCACAATTTTTTTTTTGCACTAGCTTCCTAGTGCAAATCCAATGTATGGCAGATACGCATCTTGTTATTCTAATGTCTTTGGTAAAAGGGCATACTAGATTCACTGAAATGTATGTAAAAGGCAGAAGAAAACGTTTCCGACCATATAAAGTACCCGCCCAAACCGGCCAATTTCACTAAACAATAAACAATAAAGCACTTAATTGGTTCCCGTACTGTATACCATCTGCTCAGTATGCGTTTTGATAAACAAATTCTTTGACAACGATAAAGAAATTCTTTGGCAATGGCACTTAGCCATTCATGTAAACAAATCCCAAAGCCTAACCTAAGAAGTTTTGCTTACTCTCTCTGAGGCTTCTCCTCAACTTAAGAATGCAAGAGCAATGTTCTCCCAATACAGCTTCTCTTTAACTTAAGCATCCAAGAGCATCTCCCAAAATACTTTAACATATTTCTTAAGCACAGAGGCTTGGTCACTGACACCATGCTCAGACAACCAGAAAAAAATTCACCCATATTACTAATCAAACCAAGCATACCATCAATACAAAGCATAATCTACCCATTTATTCTAAATTATACAGTTACCCACAGGCTTATGAACAAGAGGTCGAAAGCCAAATACTAGATATGCTTATACAAGGTATTATACATACGTACCAGTAACTCACCTTACAATAGTCCCATCTGGGTGGTTCCAAAAAAACAAGATGCATCAGGCAAACAGAAACTTAGAATTGTAATAGACTACCGAAAATTAATCGAAATAACAGTAGGAGACAGACACCCAATCCCAAACATGGGCGAAATTTTAGGAAAGCTGGGCAGATTTAATTATTTCACAACTATAGACCTGGCAAAGGGTTTTCACCAGATCGATCGGTCATTATGAATATTTGCCATTCGGATTAAAAAACGCACCAGCCACCTTTTAACGGTGCATGAATGACATTTTACGACCACTCTTGAATAAACACTGCCTTGTGTACCTGGACGACATAATTGTATTCTCGACAGTCCTTGATGACCACCTACAATCGCTTAGACTAGTTTTCGAAAAACTAGCAAAGGCCAACCTTAAATTACAGCTTGACAAGTGTGAGTTTCTCCAGCATGAAACCACATTTTAGGACATATTCTAACACCAGACGGAATAAAACCAAACCCTAAAAAGATTAAAGCCATTCAGAAATATCCAATTCCCACTAAACCAAACTAAACTAAACTAATTACATAAGCCGAACGCTTAATGAACACGAGGTCAATTACAGCGCAATTGAGAAAGAACTCTCGGCAATTGTATGGACGACAAAGACTTTCCGACGACGACGAAATCAAAATAGAAACAATACTTAACATATACAATCACAAGACCAAACACGATACCACTGGACACATCCATGCACACATATTTCTCTACACTGGACAACCAATATTAGACACCCAACAAAAAATAGAAAACAAAATAAACAGTGACAGAATGGTAAATGAAGTTCACACTAGATTCAGAAAAGGCCCACTAAGAAAGGCAAATAAGAAAACCCATTTAAACCAACCAAAGATGTAGAACTGACAGACTCTGACCATTTCAAAATCACTAATAGAAATAGAGTTACTCACTACTCAAAACGCAATTTTTAAAAACGAAAGAAAAATAATCAAATTTCAATTCCACAGGTGCCTGGAACTTGATGACATTTTTGCTTATGCTGATCTCCTTTTTTGTAATAAACCATCCTCCTTTGAACATCATTGTTTGAGGATAAACTTAACCGAAATAGACACTGTAGCTGATTATTTTGAAGAAAATCTGCGTACCGACTATCATGCACCCCAAATCAAATTTTTGTAGAATAAGATGAAAAGAGAATTAACTGGAATAACCTTGCAACATAGAAATAAACGTAGACTTATTAACATTGTGGGCTCAGCTTTTAAATACCTATTTGGCACACTTGATGAAAATGATCGAGCAGAAATACAGAAAAAACTTGACACACACACTCCCATGACACAGTGAAGTTACATGAACTTAATGACGCTATACGATTGATAAACGACGGAATGCAGAAGATACAGAAATACGAAAATGACGACAACATCGTTAACACTCTTTTATACGAACTTATGCAGTTTACAGAATACATAGAGGACCTGGAAATGGAAATGCAGCTCTCCAGACTCGGTCTGTTTAACCCCAAATTACTATACTACGATAAGCTACGATAAACAGCCAAAATATTTTGAACATTAAAACACCCACTTGGATCAATTACAATGATAACCAATTATTAATCATATCCCACATACCCATTAACTTTTTATTAATAAGCACAATCAAAATAATCCCTTACCCAGACTCTAACGCTATCAGCTAGAATACACAGATACACAATCATATTTTGAAAAAGAAAATAAAGTTAACAATAACGAAAATAAAGAAATAAACAATGAGTTTGTCCCCCCGTTTTCCCTGCACTGAAACCAGGCTGTTCTGTTGCATCAGCTTGTCCTCGTCCCGTATGTCGGGTCCAGGCTTAAGACACTTCTGCCCTTAACCACCATTTCGAAGCCGGAAACCGCTTCGCCGCCATTGTCGCCATCATCCTCGTCATCCAGGTCGTCCTCGTCGTCATCGTCATCATCCTCGATGAGTCCCTCCGGGATGAAGGCATGGAGTTCTCTGCGGGCTTTTGCAGAATGGGTAAGGCGACAGGTGTGGCACGTTTAGTACTCAGCTCCAGTTGGGACTTCAGAGCACTTTGCTCCTCCTCATCGATGTTCGCTTCGTTTTGTCCTGGGGATGTCAAGAGTCGGGTTACCTTCGTACACTTTCCGGAGATTCAGACGAATGGTCGCCTTGTTCACAAAAAAAACCGGTCGCCGAACGGAAGAGAAGAACCCGCTGCTCCTCCGATTCCACGCCGCCGGGCAGAGCGGCTCCCGGCTTCATCAGACCTGCTAGCCATTGAAGGAGCTCGGCAACTATGTGGAAACTTGCCAGGCTGCCATGCTGATTGGCCAGAGATTGGAAACACGCGCGGGAACCCCAACAGCTTAAGATGTTCCCCCAGATCTGGAAGAGGGTCGGGCTGCCCGTGTTAGGTGGTGAAAGTTGGAGGAGGGAGTCAGTACTCACCTCATACATCCTTGAAGGACATTCCTGGTTTCCGACGAGTTCACCTGTTTTCGATACGCCGGCTGCGCTGGCAATTGCATTTTCCACACCGTTATTTGTTGTGGTCGTGGTGCCTTTGTTTGGCCACCGAATCCACAATTGAAGGTTGCCAAGTTACGGAAAATACATCGCGGGAAAATATAATAACGACCTCAATGCGTAAAGCATTTTTGTGTTTCTAAAATATACTATATTGTTAATATCGAATTTATATTTATTGTCCCACAATATAATTCGTAATATCTATTCTTATGTGGCATGAACGGAATTAAAAAAAAAAATATTACATCAAAAATAATTAAAAGTCACTTCATTTTAATACTTTTTCTATTTTGTTAAATAAAATCAGATTACTGTCATGCTATAAATTTTCTCGTAGTGCTCCTCATTCGATTGCTGTGGTCGGTCATACGCTGTTCACCTAGGAAGTTTACGGTTGAGCGGTTTCATTTCGATCGAAAATGTGGGGGTTGCTAAAAAGGAATTATGAAATACGATATTTGGGATTTTTACGATTTAAATTTGCCCGACAGAGGCGCTTCTCTATCGAATGAAACCTACCTGTTGGCCACATGGCTTCCAGTTGTTCTGTATATCCTTTTTAATAAGCTACTTATAGGATCCTTATAAGATACTTAAAAACGCACAGACTTGACCTAATTTCCGGTCAATTTCAATCTATTCTTTTATGCCTCTGGCAGACTTTAATCAGGGAGAGCTTTTAGTTTCCGCCCTGCGATTGAGGCATCTTAAGAACAGCAGAACTTGTTTTAATATTTGAATACAAAACAGGAGGGCGTGGCAACGTTCTGAAACAAACTTCAGATATGTTTATGTCACTGAAGCCCACATGAATCCGCATCCGTTGATATTGATGGACAGACGGACGACTCGGCTAGTGATCCTCATCGAGAATTCATATCCTTTATAGGGCGTTTTATAGCAAGCGTTTTCTCCTTCGCCAATTTCAAATTTTCAATATTTTCAAACATACAACTTAAGGAAATAAAACCCAACTAAAAGTCATACTTTTTTAAAGGGCTTTGTACGCTGGATTAAACTCATAAGTGCACATTCAACATTCAGAAAAGCGACACTAAATTTCCAACCTTAAAGGGCAACACTTTCGTGATTTGATTTTTCTTTTACCCACAAACATGAGTTTATATACATATTGTATATTGTCGTTTTAGATAAAGTTGTCATAAAATAAAATGATATATCGACTCATTGACAAGCTTCACTGTACGCAGTAGTGGCTACTCTACGACAAAAATAAAAAGGAAACGAAATTTTACTGCTTAAATTGTGTCGTCCATGATATATTAGTGCCCATTTGAATCAAACTTACATTTATCAATTTACCTTCGGCTTTCTGCAAAAACCAGTCAGTTGAGCCACATGATTGGTAATTCCATACTATGTGATTTCGCAAAGTTTATAATCGCATTTTTTAAGTTGAAATATCTATTTTTATGGTCTACAAGGACTTAAATGTATCATTTATATCATTCGCATCATTCTGTAGTTCATTTTAATTTTTATTAAGCTGTAATGTTTCAAATATTATTATGTTGTTATATAGTATGTATCCTCCATTCTAGATTCGTTGAAATTGGACAGGAGATTCCGGATAATACGTAATGTATGTTAACGCATATGTGTATATGATGTGTATTACAAGTTTAATTTGATGGGAAGGTGAAATGAAATGCCTAAGAAATATATACGAAATCGACTGAGAGCTTCCAGCATCTTTTGGTCATCTATGAAATTTGGACACAGCTTATTTTGTAAGATTTGTAATTTATATTAATATTACATTAATATATTATATTAATATTTATCGTTTATTGCTATGAAACTTTCATATATTTTCAGATCACGATGATAATCGACTTATTAAATCACGACTAACCAAAAATCGATTCGACAAAAAAGGAATTTAATTTTTTGGTCAGTAAGACCATTCCAAACTTCACAAAAGGCCGCTAATCAAAGCGATATGATGTCTGAATATGCGCGCACTGAAGAGGAAGTTTGCTAAGCTCTACGAGATCACACAAACTTATTTGTAGATGTAATTGTAATATCTTTATAATATATTTATCAAACCCAAGGTCCGTGTTATGGAAAATAGTTTGTAATAGAAATTTGAGGAAATGGTAGATACATGTAATTATGTTAGCATGCAAAGGGCTAGGACTGCAGATTTCTAAATTTCTTTGCCTTGGACACAATGCAGGGAAAAATTTCTTATATCTCAAAAATGAGAAAGAAAGTAAAATAAGAGGTTTAAATTTATTAACTAGTTAAAGTGTACTTTAGGATATAAAAACGGACTTACAGAAAAGGCCGTCTTTTGGAATTAATCGGTGCAAGTGTTGTATTCAATCAGTCAATTGGATGTTGCATTGGATTATGTGAAATATACAAACATACATATGTAGACATATGAACACATTTAAATACGATAGCAAAAGTTTCTATCCGATTGGTTTCAGTAGGATTTTCCTTTTCTTTTCCAGTGACAGCTGAACAGGTTTCAAGGAAACCCTGTCAGGTTGTGTGTTTACATCTAACCTAATATTCTCAGAATCGTCTGCATATTGTGATAGCCAGAGCTATGGCTCCAAGGAAGCGCATCTCGAGGATTGCATCGCGGAGTGTTGCTGCAGTGGAGCAGGCGAATGAGAGCACCAACAGCCACTCGGTTGCCACCCAAACCGATGTCCCGGCTGCGGGTCCGTCGAAGCGCAAGAACAAGTTCAAGCCGCTGGCCTTGAGGCCACCGCCGCCCCAGCACTTGGCTACCAACATGATGCCGGCGGTCAATCCACATGCACTGGTATTAGCCTTATCCGAAATAATAATGGGGCAGTCACATGGATTCCCATCGTTTGTGCCCAGCCCAAATGAGAAGTCCTGCCAGACGGTGGCCAATGGGCTAGCTGACACGGGCGATCGGATCATCATCCCTAATTCCGACGAACGGCAGATAAACTACCTGAAGTCTCTGGTGAGAAATCGCCGCGAAGAGGCCAACCTCTGGGATCGTAACCGTCTGAAAATGCTGCTGGCCCAGATCAACGGCGACCCACCGCCGCGCTGGAACTCGGCCACCCAGATGTGGCTAGAGGTTGACAGGCTGGAGCAGCGCATAGAGGCCTTTGACCGCATGGAACTTCTAACTGCCAAGAAGCGCACGGTGGACGTGAGCCTGGATGATAGGCAGGAGGAGGGCCAAAATGAGAGTCAGGATGAGGAGCAGGATGGGGAGCAAGATGAGAGAAAGGAGGAGGTGCCGGCAAATGGTCAGGATGAGCGGAAGACATCAGCAGGGACTTAGAAAGTCGCGCCTTACATACACTGCCCATTTTTCCAATAGCCCACAGTTCACACTACACTACTAATAATATCTCCCAATCCAGATATCCAATATTAAAAATTCAATGGCTGATGGTTTACAACGTACATCACGAGGAACTTACAAATAAATAGAAACATACTGCATTCATTTCCAACACACACAAAATGCATTATTCATTCATTCATTATTCTGTGAGCAATCTTAAAACTCCCCACAAATCGAGGTGCAGGAGAGCTGCCTAGCAACAGCGAAGAAGGCTGGAATGCAGGAGGAGTCAAGGGCAGCCAGGTCAAACGGGACCTTGGACCCCGGCAAACCGGAGAGACCGTGAACTAATGGTACCGCGCTGGACCTTGGACTTAAGCCGACAAAGGGCACAGAGGTCGACCGGTAACGGTGTGGATTTCGGTCGAGCACAAAGAGGACGCACCGTGAACTAACGGGACCGTGGTTGGACCTTGTACCCGAGCGGGCCGTACGCAAAAGGGGAAATAACGGAATCCCCGCGGACTATAAAAGGGACGGCGCATGCCCAGATCGGAACAGTCAGCCAAACACGCGTAAGTCTTACATGCAAGAGGATAATTGGATAATCCCAGTTAGTGGGAATAGACGAAGAGCTATACCCCGGGACAGGCAGTCAGTGAGAATAGGTGAAGTGCTATTCCCCGGGACCGACAGAAGATCTGCGAGTGAGAGAAGGTGTTAGACTCGCACCCGTCAACAAGTCGACAAGTCTCTGTGAACTTGGCATTGTCAGAAGGGTCAGTGGTCGGCAAAGGTGGTTCGGAGAAGGACGTTGGCTTTACCCACGGATGTGACACCTCCCGCCATAACATCCTAAGCCACAAGCCTAAACACGGGACCACTGTCGAGGACGCCGCAGGACATCGAAGGATATCAGGCAGTGCACAGGAACCTGGCACGGTCAGAAGGGACGATGGAGTCAAAGGTCGGTCAAGGTGGTCCGGGGAAGAGCGTCTGCTTGACCTAACGGGCGATACACCTTCCCACCATAACACGGTAAGCGGTGGAGACTGTAGAAGTCTATCGTTGAAGAAGTCAATAAAATAAATCGAAATATGTTCGAATCTAAAACTCTGTCTTCTCTTTGGTCGGGCATCATAAATTTGGTAGGACGAACAAACAAACTTTCTGAGCTAGCCGTTTCAATTCGTAACGAGCAGAACCCAGAAAAACAGTTCGTTACAATTCATTATTCAAAATGAATTCATATCCTTAGAAGATTCATTGCCTGAACTCTTGAAGCTGTGATCAGTGAATAAGTTTTTAGAAATGGTGGAATGTACCCAGCCCATGGGAAATGGTAATTGAATCATGTCTTAAAGTAAATGCAACGGTTTATGGATGTTGAGTTACCGTAAGTTAGATGCACCAATATGAATGTCGCATGTAACCATTGATGACTAAAACTATTGTTTAAGCGCATTTTTAGCGACCTTTCTTATGCGTTGAAAGTGTTTTTTGGGAGGAGCCTTTGAAATGCAGACGACCCAAGTCAGTCTTCATTCCTGGCAGCCATAAGATTCAGTCTGTGACTTTTAATTGCAATTCAAGTTTATCCCCAGCCACACCACACACTCACCAGTACACTCACACCCCCGGCACATCTTGCTGGGATTGGTATTGGGCTTTTGTCCATGCTTGACTCTTGCATTTTTAAGCAGCATATGGCGGGGACCAGGTGGCGATGGTGGCGAAGGATGCATTCGCTCCCCATGTCAGTTGGCCCGCATTTGACGAATTTTCACGCGTCACGCATTTACAGCAACCATAGAGCCAGGCAGCTGGTTCTACCAACTCCATTGTCCTCGTCATTTGGTGGCCGGCGTCGGCTTGCATGTACTTATGTCAATATGTGCATATATTTGCATAGCCCCGGTTTTATAGATTTATTAGCCATCTTTCGACCCTTCCAAGAACATTGCAAAGTGGCCAATGTAGACAGCCTTATTTGGAACGACTAAAGAAAATGAGTGGTCCTTTCCCTATTTGCTCAACAAAGGCTAAATTAGGCATATAAATAAAGTAATTAAGTGAATTGCCAAATATATTTATTTTAGAATGGCGTTCGCATTGGTATCAGAAAACAAGTGCTCCTGCAAGCAGTTTCAGAGCCACCTAACCTGTATAAATTAATTCATAAGTAGTGGATTAGGGGACGGTCCCCCGCTGCAGTCACTATACTTTGGCCTGTAGTTCCTATGTTAGATTAGGAAGATTATGTTGGAAGGGGGACTACCCTTCTTAACTGCTGGCCTAGAGACACAGTCAGCTTTCAAAATGATAGAAGATATTTAACGGCTGTTGCCGGAGTAATTAGCTCTTTATTAGAAGAGGTCTCGCTTAGAACTGAATACAAAGAATATGAAAAGTATGGATCTACTCTAGCTCCAATGCATCACGCCATAAACCCATGGTCGGCAAGCCGACTCAGCATTTATGCAACATAGCTCGGTACCCCGGATAAGGGGTGTCCGATTGCCGTTGCTGACCGTTCGAACGCGGAGCGCTGAACTCAGTTGGGGCGCGTCAGCATTGTTTAAATATAGCTGTGCTCTTAGTTGTTAACTTATATACGGCTGCAGTGGTGCTAGGAGGCGGTGTACGCGGTCTAAATGGATCACTAGAAGAGTTGTGAAACCGCTTTGGCCAGTCGCTGAAAGAGCTCACATTTAAGTAGTTAAATTTAAATAGTTCTATTCAATTTCAAACTTACCGTCAGGCAGCAGCTGAGTGCCAAAAAGAACAGCAGAAAGAAGCGCATCTTGATGCCAAATGCCTGCCATTGGACCCGAAAATCTGGATTTTATGGCCTTTCTCTTTGTTTATCTTAGTCGAAAATGATAAATAAAGCTGTATAATGCTTGTTAAATTAGTTCGCCCATTATAAAGCTTGTAATTGGCAAGTTGATTTTTCCATAATATTATTTCATCAAGTCCACAGTTATTATGTGCACTCAAGCCTTCATTTTTCGGCAAGGGAATTTGGCTGGAAGTTCGCACTTATTTGTTTGCTTTCATCCGCATGTGAACATATGTACATGTGTTACTACATACTCGTATGGTAATAGAAAAGCAATTTTCTATTTGGGTGCAGAAAAAGAATTAAAGAAGTCCTAAAATTTAATAATTTGCTCACGAAATAGTTTTGATTTATCAATTGAAAGGTTAGGGAGAGGGTTTAACAGGGTTATGTCATTAAACATTTAAAACCAATTTGTAATTTTGAGTCAGTTCACACAGGTTAAATCCAATTAATAATATAAAAATAGAAGGAAACAAAATGATAAGAGTGACTCAAGGTAAAATTGAAATCAATAGATTAATTTCAAGTGAAAATCTTTTAAAACCAGAAATAGATTTGACACCATTATACACACCACTTACCATAACAAAAATAAAAACTGTAAAACACAACGACATTGATGAAATGATTTCACAAAACAATGTTACACTTTACATATTATTGACTATTGTCATTACACTTTTTTTATTGTACTTATATTTAAGATACGTATCGTTTAACCCATTCATGATGTTGTACGCAAAATTAGAATTAAGAAAAATCAAATAGAAATGGAAGAAGCTCCATTACATTATATCCATCACTCCCTGCCCAAGTATAGGCTTCTCTTTAAGGTATAACAAATTCTTTGGCAACGGCACTTATCCATTCATGTAAACAAATCCCAAAGCCTAACCTAAGCAGTTTTGCCTGCTCTCTCTGAGGCTTCTCCTCAACTTAAGAATCCAAGAGCAATGCTCTCCCTAAGCATCCAAGAGCAATGCTCTCCCAAAATACACTAACATATTTCTTAAGCACAGAGGCTTAATTTTCAATCTTAAGCTGAACATCAAACAATAAAGAACAAAAAGCGGGTTCGATCTTAAATTGTCTTTTTATTTGGAAATAACTTTGATATCAGCGTTGGACTAAGTTGTATACGAAACGGTTCATTTAATAGATTCAAGGCAATTTGTTATAGCCTTGTATTTTTAACTATATATATAATATAATTTGTACCATTGAACCACTTGACAACACATACACACACAGACTTATAGTGACATATGTACCACAGTAAGACTTGACCGCACACACCGACACGCACACACACACACATAATATCAAACTGCATAGCTATTCCCGCCATTGACAAACATGGCGGGAAATGTTTGAAGACGGCTGCATCATGTTGGCGCTCCCGGAAAAACTCCAAAATTTCCGCGCTGAACCAGCGGGGACGCGTCAGGGGCTGCGGCCTATATCAGCGACGCTGTTCAGAGCACTTACCCGGTGAGGACAAGATCTCCGGAGTTCCATGGACCGTCCGCCGGCTGCGATCTCCAGGGCCATGAGATAGGTCAGGGTGAGAGAATTATTCGGAGCTTTCTCTTCTGTTTTCTCCTTCGTCCCTTTCTTTTTTTGTGCAACGCGAGATGCAATGCCACGCCAGCTGATCTAATCCAGCTGTTTACCCAGTGCACTATGGTCCAAAATTCTTTTATTTTATCATTAAGTCAAAATTTTTATGTCAATATATCGTCCTTTATCAATTATTTTTTAAAAGAAAATTGATCAAATAAATAAAAAACAAAACTGACCGAAAGCTTTACTAAAGCTTTTAATGAGCTTTTAGGGTGCAGTGTTAAACAGCTGATTGAGAGAAGGCAATTCCCGCCAAATTATTTGCATTCATAAATTATAGTAAAATATGGAAAATAAAAGCCAAGGTATGTTGTTTTTAACGTATGTAGTTAATATATGTGTAGTTGTACTGTTTTTGTGTTGTGTAACATTCAATTTATGTGTATTTTAATAGAAAATTCTAACGTGTCCCCTGTGCTTCGTGGAGTATAACTAATTTTCTGACAATTTCTGACAAAAGTTAAAAACGTCAGTTTTTACCTTTAACTATTGTCTTTGACGGTAAAGTAATATCTTTTGCCCATTTTTGCTCGTTTTCTAAAAATTTGATTTTATATAGGCAAGTTCGAGTTCAAACATAGCGACCTCCTGGACATTTGGAGGCGTAACAATCGGCAAATAAGTTATGTTTCAGATTACGTTTATTCCACAATCAATAACAATAATCTGGAATCAAAAAATAAAGAAGAGATTGACAAAAAAAAGTCAATTTTGAATTATTCATTAAAAGAAAACTGCCCGAGTGTAACAGACAACTATACCGATTTATTTCCAAACATACTAAATGGATGGCGTCTAAGATAACAATTCTTGCTAATGATTTTGAAAACTCCAAGACACCACAGCAAATGGGTCGCCGAAACTTATCTTACCAAAATGCAGGAGCAAGATTAAAAAGGAAACTGGCATCCAATCTGGCAAGTGAAAGTGATATACGACACAAATCTTTTGATTCATGCAGCAACTGTTTCTGCTAGAAAAGAATGCAAAGGGGACGTTGCCATTGTTCTTAAAGAAACTTTAAAAACACCAGAATTTCCAAGCGAATCGAGGATGCAAATTCAATAGCAAAAACCAACTCCTCTTTCACAGATGAAGCTCTAGCTTATCTCCTGGAAAACACGCTGACAAAACAGCAATATACACCACACCAGGCTTTTAAATAAAAGCCATAACAGCGACATATATCCGCCCTATAATAAATTGATCGAAGCAAAATTACAGTGCCTACCAGAGGGTATAGAAGTAATGGAAAATACTGCTCAAGTCTATTACAAAATCTCTTAGATCATACAGCTCAAAGATTAATTAAGTTGCAATCGGATGAGAGAGAGAGAAAATAAGAAAAAACCACTTCCGAAGGCAGTAATAAGTCTTTTGGAAATACAGTCTAATTTTAAACAGGATCCATCAGACAAAATATTGGATTCACATTATGATTCAAGTTAAGATTCGGAAATTTATAATGTAGAACTAGAAGAAGAAGAGGCCGATTATTCATAAAACAATATATGTACACGAATACACATTTATTATATTTAAAAAACAATAAAATTTCGTTGACTCCTGAGTCATACCAGTAGTTAATATGGGAGGCCAGAGAGGGCGTGGTCGCACGGACTGCAAATTTTGTGTGCAAACAAAGTTTCAAGTCTGTACCTTAATTTTTAGACTTTATGCCAACAAAATCGAATTCTGGACCACAGTGCAGTGTTGGAAAACGACAGCCGCAAGCGTCTCCAATCACAGATGGCAGTTATCGCTAACTGTCTAGAGCTACTTGCTTTGCAACTCGACAAACGATCTTGGCGCCGGTTGTAGCTTACCTTCTTGGGCTGCTGATGAGAATTTTGACGACAACTCATGGAATCACAGCGAAAATAGACCCAAAAGGCTCGGGCTAGTAATTAAAGGTGTTAAAGGTCAAGGAGCAGACCAATAGCCAACCCCACCGCTCACGCGGTACACCTAAATCAGGGGCACTGGCGACCGAGCTGGAGCGGTATAACTCCCACCGGTGAAGAACCCTTCCCCACTTCACACCAACACACTGAAATCCACGGAGCGTCTGACACATAATGGGCGGCTGCGTGGTCTGCGTCTGTGCCACAATGGCCGGCAGTAACCTAAACCTGGCTGTGGGTATAAACTGCAAAACAAACCTGGCAGTAGGTATAAAATGCGTCTATGAGTAAAGAATGTCGATCAATAATATTACTACTCCAAGGGGCAACCAATTAGTTGGAAATCCACCCGTGGAAAACTCCACGGCAGGGGCACGGATTCTGGAGGCCCCAAATCCCATTCTAAACCAACCTGGCGAGGTGGCGGTAAGCTTGGCCGCCTCGACAGTGAAAGCAACAAGCAACGAGAGAAAGGAATGTACAATGCGGGGGCTTTCCCAAGTAGTAGGAAATCTTGCGCTCGCCGATCTTGCCAAGGGCACTTGCGCCACTACAGGCTGGCGGGTCCAACCTTGCCGAGGGAGTAGATGTGCAGGACACGCCAAAGCGGGCTCGGACCTCGAACAGCCCCTCCGAGTCGCAAAACACCCCCAAAAAGGACGAAGACCGATAGACAGCTCCTGTGTGCCGGTAAGCTGACGGAAATTGGACTGGTACGACACATCAACGTTCAAATGAAAGCGATGTTCGCCAAAATGAAGGCCCTCCAGGAGGACGCCAGCAGGGAGCTGGAAATGGAGGACGAACCAGGCAACGCACCAAGAAATGCCCTGCCGGGATGCCCCAAGTGCGGGGGTAAAAGAGCGAAAGCCGTGGACAAACTACAGCAAACCAGCCCCAGCCCGAAAAGAGACAGCTTCGCACAAACGGACGTTCCCTACCCGTCGAAGGTTCCGAAGCATTACTAAAGAAGCCCAGGGGCAGTCCAAGTACCATAGAGGATGAAGCCGAGGGAGAAGAGAGCGAGCCCTCCAAAGCGGCAGGCGAAGACAGCGGAGAAAGCCACGGCACAATAAGCTGGAATCCAGAGTCGTGGCAAGCCAGACACATGGACGAAGATGGAGGCGAGGAAAAAAGCATGCTTGTCGCGGACACCCGACACGGTGATAGTGGAAGCGAAAGGCAAGACCTACAGTGAGGTCTTGGCTTTGGTCACGAGGCGAAGCGACGGTCAACTGCAGGAGCTGGGAAAGAGTGTCCACAAGGTTCGCTGCACAGCGAGCGGCAACTTATTACTCGAGCTCAACAAGGATGGCGACAGAAAAGCAACGCTGATGAAGAGCGATCTGGAAGCAGTGTTGGATGGAGTTGCTTTTTGTGCGAGCGCTGTCAAAGGACTGAGGATGCAGTTCCTATCGGTTAGCGACTTGGACACACTAGTCGCTGCAGAGGACCTTTCAAAGGCGTTGGCTGATTAGTTCAATGTTGACCCAAGCTCAATAAAGCTGAGAAGCCTTCGACCTTGCTTCAGGGATACCCAAACGGCAACAATAGGCCTGCCTTGTAGCGAGGCGCAAGCGGTCCTGGCCAAGGGAAAGCTGAAGGTGGGATGGACAGTCTGCAAAGTCAAGGAGACCGAGTGTAGACCTAGGTGCTTCAAGTGCCTGGAGTTCGGCCACATTGCGGTGCGATGCAAGAGCCCTGCAACTCGCAGCGACTGCTGTCTCAAGTGCGGGCAAACCGGGCATAAAATAGCTAGCTGCGGGCCAAATGCTTCCTATGCATCAGTGCCACGAAAGCCGACGCTCAGCACATTGCGGGCAGTAGAAGATGTCCTATGAGCACCAAGCTACCGAGAAAGTCAAGATTATCCAAATTAATCTCAACCATTGCGAAGCTGCGCACCACCTGCTGAGTCAAACCATGCGCGACACTCAAGCTGACGTTGCGCTTATTAGCGAGCCGTATAAAAAAACCCCGTGGATGGATTACATACTCGACGAGACAAGGAGCGCCGCGATCCTGACCAACGGGGTAAGCCGACCAAGGAACCTGCGCATCGGCTCATTCTTTGTTCGGGGGGTGGTTGGCGACCTGTGCCTGTACAGCTGTTACCTACCACCACGCCTTACCCTTCAGAAGTTTTCAGCAATCCTAGATGAGCTGGCTAACGACGCAAGAGGAGAGCGGAACGTGGTCATCGCGGGGGACTTTAACGCCTGGGCAGAAGAATGGGGCACAGTCCACACGAATGCAAGAGGACGAACCCTCCAGGAAGCTTTCGCGTCGCTTTAAGTAGCTCTCTTAAATACGGGATTGGAGCACACCTTCAGCAGAGCTGGAGCCGGGTCGGTAGTGGTCCTCACTTTTTGCAGTAGTTTGCTATTCCAGCGTGCACAATGGTCCCTCAGCGAGGTATACACGGCTAGTGACCACAAGGCGATAATCTGTGACATTATCAGCAGAAGACGTACCGCAGCCCCACCAACGCAATTTGGAAATTTGGAATTTGGAAATCCTATCATCGGTGGGAACGCAGCGGACAGCGCAGAGTGCCTCACTCGAGCAGTTGAGACGGTATGTAGGGCCAGCTTGAAGGTGTCGAGGAGCCATCACCGTCATCGGGAGCCAGTATATTAGTGGACAGAGGAAATCGCAGAGGCACGCAGAAATTGCCTACGGGCAAGACGGCGTCAGCAAAGGGAGCAGGGCCCCCCCAACATCGAGTTCCGCATGCAAGAATACGCGGAAAACCGTCGGACCCTTAAAAGACTCATCAAGCAGTCAAAAAGGAGATGCTTCATGGAACTATGCGATTCAGCCGAGCAGGACCCATGGGGATCAGCGTACAAAATAATCATAAAAAAGATTAGTCAAGCGAAACCCCTGAAAGCCGGAGACGCCGCACACATGATGGCGAACGTGGAACACCTGTTCCCAGTAGTGCCCTTGGCTCCGCAAGCTGCAGATGCGGCTCCTGCGGACGCATCTGAACTGATATTCACACCGGATGATATTCGCAATGTAGTCAATGATATGCCATCGGAAAAAGTACCAGGGCCAGATGGAATCCCGGACATCGTCATTAAGCTAGGCATGAACGAGCACCCAGAAGAATTCGCAAATGTTTTTAACCAGTGCCTCACGAAAGGCCTTTTCCCAAAGCGCTGGAAAAGACAGAAGCTGGTACTGCTTCCCAAGCCAAACAAGCCTCCCGAGAGTCCATCTTCATAGAGACCGATATGCCTGATTGACCACTTGGGCAAAGCGATGCCTTAGCAATAGACTGCACGTAGCCATCTCCGCTGCAGGGGATCTTTCGCCAATGCAGTTTGGCTTCAGGAAGGCGAGATCTACCGTGGACGCGATCGCTACGGTGAAGGAGATCGCCTCGAAGGCAGTGCAGGGGACTAGGTGGCAAGGAGGCAGCAAGGAGTACTGTCTAGTGGTGACACTAGACATCCAAAAAGCATTCAACTCGGCAAAATGGGACGTCACCATAGGAGCTTTACGGAACCTAGGCGTACCGGATGCATTAGTGGGCATTCTTAAGTCCTACTGCAGCGACCGAGTACTAGTCTAAAGAGATCTACGACGAGATAAAGCAGATCGGAGGAGAGTGCAGCACAGCTCAGAGGCGAGCCATAAAAGCCAACGCCAGAGCTAATAGCTTGGAAAGGTGGCAGCAGTCGACGAAGGGGCGATGGACCCTCAGGATAATCCCGGATGTGACCAGATGGACCCTAAGACGTCATAGCGAAGTTAACATCTGGCTGACCCAGATCCTAAGCGGTCATGGGTGTTTTAGAAGTTACCTAATCAGGTTCTGCCACGATGATGAACGCAACTGCCCAGAATGCGGCGTCGAGGAAACCGCCGAGCACACTATTTTTAATTGCCGGAGATTCGACCGGGAAGGCTTAATGGAGAATATAGTGGAGCCGTCGACCCTAGGGGAGCGTATGATCTCGGACCAGTGTTTCTGGGGCCAGTTCAACAATTTCGCTGCGGAGTCGATGAAGCGGTTGCGTGCAGCTGAGAGGGAAAAAACCGGAAGGATACGTCCAGCGGAGTAACACCGAGCGCACCCTGGCGCTGCGAAGCATAGCCTAGCGGTTGTACCGCAGGGACTTCAGGATCTGTCTTTTTCTTTTTATTCCCCAACCAACGCTATTTATTCCCACTAAGCAAACAAATTCCTAACGCAGCACAAATCCCTGCCTGGTAATTTTTCATGCTCAATTTTTTTTTTTTAAAGCGCAATCCACTTAAGCATAGAAGAAAGTCACATGTGCTCCATATTAACAAATTCAGCCAAGGGATTGCTCAGCGTTCAACTCGCATTAGATTAAATTCATTCACCTTACCAATATGACGTGAATTTTTTTGGATTCAAAGTTGTATTTTTGCCTTGAAATGTGAATTAAAAGCTTCAGCTTCGTAGCAACAAAGGGCTACGAGAAGTGACTAATACAGCCAGTGCTTAAAAAGTTTTTCAAATCACTTCAACTCGGTAGCCCTCCATAAAGGTGTGATAAGTGCTTCAAGTTCAAAACCACTAAAAGTGCGCTGACTAAGTTAAACAACAATAAACAACACATCCCAATATGCAACAGCCAGGTGAACCAGTGCAACAAGTGCAGTTACTGTCAGAGAATCACCTCAACCAAGCACTCGGTCAAATTAGACAAATGCCCATATTCACTGGAGTGACACAAGAATTGAGCTCATTCATTAAAAGGATTGAGTTCATATTGCAGCTGTACCCAACGACGGATATCCGCCAGACCCATATATTCTATAGTAGATCAGCGGCGATGCTCAAAGGGTGTCCCAACTAAGTTTGGCAAGGACTTGGATTGAGCTGAAAGAAGCATAAATATCCGAATTCAAGACCCAAACACCGTTCGAGGAGTTAGTAAGACGACTCTACAATACCCCATTCACAGGATGAGTCCGTAACTTCGTCGAAGAAATTGAACAAAAATGTTTTGTAATTGTCAACAAATTAGCCTTAGAGAATAATCAATTAAACAATCAAATATACATGAATGCCATGAATAATACTGTAAAAGTTATTATTGTACGAAAACTCCCAGATAGATTATTTATGCAATTGGCTAGGTACAACATAACTACTATCAGCAGATTAAAACAAATCGCACAACAGGAATGCGTTTATGACATTCAGTATGAGTTGGTTGAAATGAGGAGGGTGAAAATTTCACCTTCACTAGTACAATAAAACATTCATAAAATACAAAACATGAGCACCCAATATATAAAAGGCCTCATAAATACCCCCAAAGTTTTGATGAAGAAGTCGAAAAACAAATGAAAGGTAGACAACAAGTCATCATACGAAAGTCTCCGTATTGCGCTCCTATTTGGGTAGTACCAAAAAGAGATGACGCATCGGGAAAGGTGAAGATAGACGACATAATTATGTACTCCACTTCATTGGAAGAGCACATATTGTCCTTGCGAAAGGTATTTTTTAAGCTAAAAGAAGTAAACTTAAAGCATTTTTAAAGAAAGAAACAGAATTCTTAGGCCATATAATATCAACAGATGGTACCAGACCAAACCCGATAAAAACTAAAGCTATTGTAAACTTCCCTATAGCAAAGTCTACCAAATAAAATCATTTCTAGGTCTTTGCGGGTTTTACCGAAAATTTATTTCCACCACATTAAGATTAAAAAAGGGTTCAATAATTAACATTAAAGACTCAGACTATAACTTTGCTTTTGAAAAACTAAAACTCTTAATAACGTCCGATCAAATACTCACACATCCTGACTAAAAAGCCTTTTTCATTAACTACTGACTCCAGCAATTTTGCTATAGGCGTGGTACTGTCTCAAGAGCACAAACCCATATGCTATGCAAGTAGAACTCTAAACGAGCATGAACCAAATTATTCCGCAATTTAGTAAGAACTCCTTGCAGTCGTTTGGGCCACTAAATATTTCAGGTCCTATCTTTTTGGTAGAAGTTCGAGATCTTAAGCGATCACAAGCCGTTAGTATGGCTCGATTCAATAAAGGAACCAAAATCAGATTAAATGAGTTTGATTACCACATAAAATACCTCCCAGGTAAAGAATATCATATAGCCGATGCTCTATCAAGAGTAACAATTGAAGAAAATCTCTCAGGAGAAACTTCTAGTGAAATTTTGTTACCAATACAAGCTACAACCAATCCTATATTTCCCTAACGGGAAAACCAATAAATTACTATAATAGACAAATAGAATGATTAAAAATAATAATAAAATTACAGAAACACTAAAATACTTTCACAAAACAAAACTCAAAATTCATTATGAAGAAATGACAAATGCCTAAGCCAAAGAATTTATAAAAAATATATCTGCACAAAAAAGAATAGCATAATTTACTTTCACAGCGAAACAGATTTCATTACATTTCAAAACGCCAACATAGAAATTGGCAGTCCGAACAATATAACTAAAGTTATGAGAGCAACCATTAAATTAATAAATATCCAAAGAACACTTACGCACGTTCTCTGTTGCAGAGCTGCCCAAAATGTGAATGAAAACCCACACATGCGATTTATGGATTTTGTTTTTCTTCCGACTTTCGTGGCCCGATAAGCCTTTATTCTTTTCTAAATTAATAATTAAAAATAAATTTAATATTTCAAAATATATTTTTCCCATCGTTTTCTAGCACTGTATGTTTAGGAGAAAACTTTTGTTATAATGGCATATACTGAAAGATATTTGTTTTGGTAATATTAATTAATTGTTTTCATTTGAGTTTATATTTCGCACTTCAACTAGCTGAGTAACGGGTATCTGATAGTCGGGAATCTCGACTATAGCATTTTATCTTGTTTTTCTAATACTTTGAAACACTTTTAGTACGGAAAAATGAATATTTAATAGTATCAAATTATTTTAAGTAATTTCCTAGGCATTATTTTATTTGTGCACACTTATTTTTAATTTTAATTTATTATTACTTATGTATATTATCTATATATTTACCTTACTTTTTAATTTTCACATCAGTCTTTTTTATGATTTCTTCTCTTCAATAAATAAGCAAATTAGAAAAATGAATAAAAGAATATTAGGTAAAATTAAATAATTTGTAATAAAAATAATAATATAAGGGAATTATGAATATTATAGGAAATAAAATTGTTATAATGAAGACGAGTTAAATTATTTTTTATTGGAAGTCATACCCATCCTGAAGGATGTCCTGAACGTAGGGTATCTTTCGCTGTTGCAAGCGATCATGGTAGGGTGGGTTTAATGGATGTAAAATAACAGCTCAGCATCCACAAATTGTTGCCTTCTGCCACTTTCTTTTTTTCTCTTTCTCCTTTCCTTCCCCAACACGCAAATGCATATAATTGCTGAATAAAATGTAGTGCGCGATCACACCCATCTACCGAACTAATTTTAAGTCGAAAAAAGGTCTCTCAACACTACTAGCTGCTCATTTCTAAGCATCGGTTGTATGTTACATACTTATTTATTTCACTTAAAAAATTAAATATTGCGCACGTGGGCCCTTTTTTCGGCTGGCCCAAAACCAACCAGTTAATACCAAAACGTCGTAATCTACACCATCTTCTTGTTTTCTTCTTCAAATTCGGCTGTCTGGATTGTGCTAGACTTAGATTAGGCTCGAAAAATAGTTTAGTTTGAAAAATAGAAAAAAAATAGAAATATAGTTTGAATCCAGATTTCTAGGGAAGTTGTGTTCTTAGAGACATTTATTTCATGATGATGAATGCGCACGTTCAATACAAAGGAATAGTGGATATATTCTACGCTTTTATGCGGTCACAAAACATCACCCCTACGGAAAGTCAATGGACCAGTTACAATTGGAGAAAGATTATATGTGAAAAAAATCTACAGCCTTGTCATTGTAATGAACTAGTAATCCTGTACAAACTTCAGTTATTGGGTGGGGACTGGGTTTTTACGTGGAAAAAGTCTACGGCTTAGGTATCTTAATAATAATGCTGAAATTGCGCAGTACTCTCTCTTCTCTCTCTCTCTCTTCTTATTTACCTCTAGCATGTTAGGACTGGCTAGGGAAAAGTAATGGTTTCCAGTAAATAACAAAATTTTGATTTTGGTTTATCGTTATCTTGAGTTTTTTTTTCTAATTTTTTGTATCGCTAATTTGAGTTTTTTCATATTTGTATTTATCGGTGTCTTAAGTTTTTAGTAAGATAGCTTCGATTTTTACAAAAGTTTAGTGGATACTTTGTCACAATGCCGGTGAGCCATAGTTGGATGCCATAAGAATGTAAGCACTGCAGCGGCAGCTGAAAAGCACCGTTATAATAACTGTGCTCAAATGATAGATAGCTTCGTGTAATCACGCATTCCACCGTGTGTGTTTCACGTCACGATTGGGGAATAATAAGATATGCCAGGTAACCCTACAAGTTTCGAATGCTAATCTTTTAGAAGAAGGGATACAGCTGGATTCAGTGGACAAGCGACAGATCCAGGTTCGAGAAATGTCAATATAGAATAACGGGTTAGAACCGGAAGTGTTCCAACACAAATAACCCGGAAACATTAGCTACAAACTTGTAGCAAGTTATAGATGCTGCAATAGCGGGAGCACTAAGCGATCACACTCAGACTTGAAGAAAGCTTTCAGAGATTGACCACTCGAGCTGATCACGAGCAAGAAGTTCAACAAAGTTTTGAGCAAACGCCAGCATCAGGAAGAAGAGATTTAAGAAGTAGAAATTGTCAACGGGATATTTTATCAGTCAGGTTCCCTACCATCACAATAGTTATGACCGGACCGCATAGGACAAATTATCTCTAACTGGAAAATCCACTTCTCAGGCCATGCTAGTGTTACAGAAGACGAATTTATTTATATAGTAGAAGCACTTACGTTATAATCTTTTGATGGAATTCTCGCTTTAGTAGCTCGTTACGCTCAGTAACTAATTTGATGGGAGTGCTAATGAATGGTTTTGGCGCTACCACAAAACTGTAGAGCAGTTTACTTGCCCAGGCTTAAAACTAGCCCAGCGTGCACAATTTAAAGATAGCAGGAGTGACTTCCAGCAAAGTAATGCCAAATGGGTTTAATGCCAAACTTTCATAAAAGGTAGAATTTGCAGAAGAAAGGGTAACAGCTTCCATGAGATTGAGGATTTGCAAGGTCGTTACATAGGAACGTATCATTGGAAGGATATTAAACAATGAGTTCTCCCAAGCGTTGCTCACCTTTGTGGTTTAAATGAAAACACCCCAAGTGTGAGATTGATGGGGGTAATTTGTAGTGGCTCTTGGGTAAAAATAATAAATCACCCTTAATAGCCCAAATGGCTACTCTTAAGCCCAAAGACGAACAGCAAAAGTGTTCTTCAAATTGCCTGCCGCATACTTTTGCTTAAGCATAAGCTTCCAATAGCGATGATCGGGAGATAATCGGGATGATATAGAATCGCTCCCGATATTGAAAAGGGCTAAACACGATCTTCAATTTCCGCCACGAACTTAGCTAAATCTGCCCGAAATTTGGTCCATTCTTTTTCAATCAGACCAGAGATCGAAACGGACGTGCTCTGGAGAGCATAGGAATAAGCTTGATTAAGTGGCAGGGTAAATATTAATTTTCAGCATATGGTTGGCCGTATAAACTAATTTAAAAGCCTTTCTATAGGATTGCCAACAAGTGTTAAGAATTTTTATTCAGAAAATTCGGCGGCCTACAACTTATTTTGTTGACCCGAATTATCGGAGACAAGTGCTCGAGCCGCTTCCAATCCAAAGGCATACGGGGCTCTTCAAGGCAGCGCACATTTTTAAATACCGAGCTTCGCAAGCTGCAAAGCGACAAAGCGGCGGAACAGCAGCAGCAGGGCAGTGCTAAATTACGTAATTACGCCCATGCATCGATAGTGACATTTTCTCCACGATCGGATAAATAAAAGTGGCTAAATAATTGCCTAAAGAGATCTTTTCCGAGCAGGCCGATTAAAACCCAATATTTTTATATATTTTTTAAAGCCTTAGCCGATCTAATCCCCGAAAAAAAAATGTAGCAGAGGATCGCTGCATTATTCATTAGTTACGTTAGTGTTAAAAAACGATATTAGTTATCTTATTCTTCTTCTTTTCATTTACGAAATAATTTGTTTTTGAACATTTTGCTGAATATATATTGGCAAAGTGATGATTGGCAAAATGAAATATAAAAAAACCTGCGGGAAAAATTAAAAGTTAAGTGAAACATATAATATAATAAGTGAATATAAATTAAAATAATTAAATAAAATGAGTGCATTGAATATTGGCCGAAAATAAAACAACATTATTGGTAGCAAAACATAATGATCTTTTGACGTTGGAGCAGAAGCCAAAAATGTTAGTGAAACTCCATACATGCGATTTATGGTTTTTGTTTTGCTCCCGACTTTCGTGGCCCGATAAGACTTTATTCTTTTCTAAATTAATTGCAATAACGTAACTGCATTTATTCTCTCTTTTGAAAGCGAGCGATTCAGCACATTGAGCTTTAAGGAGCACCAAAAAGCTTAGCCTTGAGCCAGTGCTTCTTACCTTTGTCTTTTACATAGCTTTCGCTACACTGATCGAAGAAATTTTTGGAAGTGATTAAAGTTAATCAAGAATAAAAATAAATTAATTTCTATATTTCAATAATCTAATTAGTAATATTTTGGACATTATGAGTAATCAGAATTAGAGTTAAAAAATAAAGTTAATATTTCAAAATACATTTTTCCCAACGTTTCCTCTCTTTAGGACAAAACTTTTGTTATGATGGCATACACTGAAAAAATTTTTATTTTTATTTATTAATTAATTGTTTTCATTTGAGTTAATATTAATTTTTCTATTATTTTGAACACTTTTAATACTGAAAAATGAAAGTTTAATATTATCTAATTATTTTTGTATATTTCCAAATCAACTTAAATTCCTAGGAAGTAATTAATTATTGGGGGTCAGCCCCCCCATCTCTCTTTCACCTTTCCTACTTCAGCACGCGAATGTATATAATTGCTGAAATAATGAGGAGGGCTCGAGCCTTTGCGAGATCAGCTTTCTTCCTACTCACACACCCTACATTTAACGAACTAATTTTGAGCCGGAAAAAGCGCGTGAGTTACCACCCCACACCCTAAGCCCCCACGCCTCTAACAAATCGAAAGCTGAAGGTGGGATGGACAGTCTGCAAAGTCAAGGAGACCGAGTGTAGACCTAGGTGCTTCAAGTGCCTGGAGTTCGGCCACATTGCGGTGCGATGCAAGAGCCCTGCAACTCGCAGCGACTGCTGTCTCAAGTGCGGGCAAACCGGGCATAAAATAGCTAGCTGCGGGCCAAATGCTTCCTATGCATCAGTGCCACGAAAGCCGACGCTCAGCACATTGCGGGCAGTAGAAGATGTCCTATGAGCACCAAGCTACCGAGAAAGTCAAGATTATCCAAATTAATCTCAACCATTGCGAAGCTGCGCACCACCTGCTGAGTCAAACCATGCGCGACACTCAAGCTGACGTTGCGCTTATTAGCGAGCCGTATAAAAAAACCCCGTGGATGGATTACATACTCGACGAGACAAGGAGCGCCCCGATCCTGACCAACGGGGTAAGCCGACCAAGGAACCTGCGCATCGGCTCATTCTTTGTTCGGGGGGTGGTTGGCGACCTGTGCCTGTACAGCTGTTACCTACCACCACGCCTTACCCTTCAGAAGTTTTCAGCAATCCTAGATGAGCTGGCTAACGACGCAAGAGGAGAGCGGAACGTGGTCATCGCGGGGGACTTTAACGCCTGGGCAGAAGAATGGGGCACAGTCCACACGAATGCAAGAGGACGAACCCTCCAGGAAGCTTTCGCGTCGCTTTAAGTAGCTCTCTTAAATACGGGATTGGAGCACACCTTCAGCAGAGCTGGAGCCGGGTCGGTAGTGGTCCTCACTTTTTGCAGTAGTTTGCTATTCCAGCGTGCACAATGGTCCCTCAGCGAGGTATACACGGCTAGTGACCACAAGGCGATAATCTGTGACATTATCAGCAGAAGACGTACCGCAGCCCCACCAACGCAATTTGGAAATTTGGAATTTGGAAATCCTATCATCGGTGGGAACGCAGCGGACAGCGCAGAGTGCCTCACTCGAGCAGTTGAGACGGTATGTAGGGCCAGCTTGAAGGTGTCGAGGAGCCATCACCGTCATCGGGAGCCAGTATATTAGTGGACAGAGGAAATCGCAGAGGCACGCAGAAATTGCCTACGGGCAAGACGGCGTCAGCAAAGGGAGCAGGGCCCCCCCAACACCGAGTTCCGCATGCAAAAATACGCGGAAAACCGTCGGACCCTTAAAAGACTCATCAAGCAGTCAAAAAGGAGATGCTTCATGGAACTATGCGATTCAGCCGAGCAGGACCCATGGGGATCAGCGTACAAAATAATCATAAAAAAGATTAGTCAAGCGAAACCCCTGAAAGCCGGAGACGCCGCACACATGATGGCGAACGTGGAACACCTGTTCCCAGTAGTGCCCTTGGCTCCGCAAGCTGCAGATGCGGCTCCTGCGGACGCATCTGAACTGATATTCACACCGGATGATATTCGCAATGTAGCCAATGATATGCCATCGGAAAAAGTACCAGGGCCAGATGGAATCCCGGACATCGTCATTAAGCTAGGCATGAACGAGCACCCAGAAGAATTCGCAAATGTTTTTAACCAGTGCCTCACGAAAGGCCTTTTCCCAAAGCGCTGGAAAAGACAGAAGCTGGTACTGCTTCCCAAGCCAAACAAGCCTCCCGAGAGTCCATCTTCATAGAGACCGATATGCCTGATTGACCACTTGGGCAAAGCTTTAGAGCGATGCCTTAGCAATAGACTGCACGTAGCCATCTCCGCTGCAGGGGACCTTTCGCCAATGCAGTTTGGCTTCAGGAAGGCGAGATCTACCGTGGACGCGATCGCTACGGTGAAGGAGATCGCCTCGAAGGCAGTGCAAGGGACTAGGTGGCAAGGAGGCAGCAAGGAGTACTGTCTAGTGGTGACACTAGACATCCAAAAAGCATTCAACTCGGCAAAATGGGACGTCACCATAGGAGCTTTACGGAACCTAGGCGTACCGGATGCATTAGTGGGCATTCTTAAGTCCTACTGCAGAGACCGAGTACTAGTCTAAAGAGATCTACGACGAGATAAAGCAGATCGGAGGAGAGTGCAGCACAGCTCAGAGGCGAGCCATAAAAGCCAACGCCAGAGCTAATAGCTTGGAAAGGTGGCAGCAGTCGACGAAGGGGCGATGGACCCTCAGGATAATCCCGGATGTGACCAGATGGACCCTAAGACGTCATAGCGAAGTTAACATCTGGCTGACCCAGATCCTAAGCGGTCATGGGTGTTTTAGAAGTTACCTAACCAGGTTCTGCCACGATGATGAACGCAACTGCCCAGAATGCGGCGTCGAGGAAACCGCCGAGCACACTATTTTTAATTGCCGGAGATTCGACCGGGAAGGCTTAATGGAGAATATAGTGGAGCCGTCGACCCTAGGGGAGCGTATGATCTCGGACCAGTGTTTCTGGGGCCAGTTCAACAATTTCGCTGCGGAGTCGATGAAGCTGTTGCGTGCAGCTGAGAGGGAAAAAACCGGAAGGATACGTCCAGCGGAGTAACACCGAGCGCACCCTGGCGCTGCGAAGCATAGCCTAGCGGTTGTACCGCAGGGACTTCAGGATCTGTCTTTTTCTTTTTATTCCCCAACCAACGCTATTTATTCCCACTAAGCAAACAAATTCCTAACGCAGCACAAATCCCTGCCTGGTAATTTTTCATGCTCAATTTTTTTTTTTAAAGCGCAATCCACTTAAGCATAGAAGAAAGTCACATGTGCTCCATATTAACAAATTCAGCCAAGGGATTGCTCAGCGTTCAACTCGCATTAGATTAAATTCATTCACCTTACCAATATGACGTGAATTTTTTTGGATTCAAAGTTGTATTTTTGCCTTGAAATGTGAATTAAAAGCTTCAGCTTCGTAGCAACAAAGGGCTACGAGAAGTGACTAATACAGCCAGTGCTTAAAAAGTTTTTCAAATCACTTCAACTCGGTAGCCCTCCATAAAGGTGTGATAAGTGCTTCAAGTTCAAAACCACTAAAAGTGCGCTGACTAAGTTAAACAACAACAAACAACACATCCCAATATGCAACAGCCAGGTGAACCAGTGCAACAAGTGCAGTTACTGTCAGAGAATCACCTCAACCAAGCACTCGGTCAAATTAGACAAGTGCCCATATTCACTGGAGTGACACAAGAATTGAGCTCATTCATTAAAAGGATTGAGTTCATATTGCAGCTGTACCCAACGACGGATATCCGCCAGACCCATATATTCTATAGTAGATCAGCGGCGATGCTCAATGGGTGTCCCAACTAAGTTTGGCAAGGACTTGGATTGAGCTGAAAGAAGCATAAATACCCGAATTCAAGACCCAAACACCGTTCGAGGAGTTAGTAAGACGACTCTACAATACCCCATTCACAGGATGAGTCCGTAACTTCGTCGAAGAAATTGAACAAAAATGTTTTGTAATTGTCAACAAATTAGCCTTAGAGAATAATCAATTAAACAATCAAATATACATGAATGCCATGAATAATACTGTAAAAGTTATTATTGTACGAAAACTCCCAGATAGATTATTTATGCAATTGGCTAGGTACAACATAACTACTATCAGCAGAATAAAACAAATCGCACAACAGGAATGCGTTTATGACATTCAGTATGAGTTGGTTGAAATGAGGAGGGTGAAAATTTCACCTTCACTAGTACAATAAAACATTCATAAAATACAAAACATGAGCACCCAATATATAAAAGGCCTCATAAATACCCCCAAAGTTTTGATGAAGAAGTCGAAAAACAAATGAAAGGTAGACAACAAGTCATCATACGAAAGTCTCCGTATTGCGCTCCTATTTGGGTAGTACCAAAAAGAGATGACGCATCGGGAAAGGTGAAGATAGACGACATAATTATGTACTCCACTTCATTGGAAGAGCACATATTGTCCTTGCGAAAGGTATTTTTTAAGCTAAAAGAAGTAAACTTAAAGCATTTTTAAAGAAAGAAACAGAATTCTTAGGCCATATAATATCAACAGATGGTACCAGACCAAACCCGATAAAAACTAAAGCTATTGTAAACTTCCCTATAGCAAAGTCTACCAAATAAAATCATTTCTAGGTCTTTGCGGGTTTTACCGAAAATTTATTTCCACCACATTAAGATTAAAAAAGGGTTCAATAATTAACATTAAAGACTCAGACTATAACTTTGCTTTTGAAAAACTAAAACTCTTAATAACGTCCGATCAAATACTCACACATCCTGACTAAAAAGCCTTTTTCATTAACTACTGACTCCAGCAATTTTGCTATAGGCGTGGTACTGTCTCAAGAGCACAAACCCATATGCTATGCAAGTAGAACTCTAAACGAGCATGAACCAAATTATTCCGCAATTTAGTAAGAACTCCTTGCAGTCGTTTGGGCCACTAAATATTTCAGGTCCTATCTTTTTGGTAGAAGTTCGAGATCTTAAGCGATCACAAGCCGTTAGTATGGCTCGATTCAATAAAGGAACCAAAATCAGATTAAATGAGTTTGATTACCACATAAAATACCTCCCAGGTAAAGAATATCATATAGCCGATGCTCTATCAAGAGTAACAATTGAAGAAAATCTCTCAGGAGAAACTTCTAGTGAAATTTTGTTACCAATACAAGCTACAACCAATCCTATATTTCCCTAACGGGAAAACCAATAAATTACTATAATAGACAAATAGAATGATTAAAAATAATAATAAAATTACAGAAACACTAAAATACTTTCACAAAACAAAACTCAAAATTCATTATGAAGAAATGACAAATGCCTAAGCCAAAGAATTTATAAAAAATATATCTGCACAAAAAAGAATAGCATAATTTACTTTCACAGCGAAACAGATTTCATTACATTTCAAAACGCCAACATAGAAATTGGCAGTCCGAACAATATAACTAAAGTTATGAGAGCAAGCATTAAATTAATAAATATCCAAAGAACACTTACGCACGTTCTCTGTTGCAGAGCTGCCCAAAATGTGAATGAAAACCCACACATGCGATTTATGGATTTTGTTTTTCTTCCGACTTTCGTGGCCCGATAAGCCTTTATTCTTTTCTAAATTAATAATTAAAAATAAATTTAATATTTCAAAATATATTTTTCCCATCGTTTTCTAGCACTGTATGTTTAGGAGAAAACTTTTGTTATAATGGCATATACTGAAAGATATTTGTTTTGGTAATATTAATTAATTGTTTTCATTTGAGTTTATATTTCGCACTTCAACTAGCTGAGTAACGGGTATCTGATAGTCGGGGATCTCGACTATAGCATTTTATCTTGTTTTTCTAATACTTTGAAACACTTTTAGTACGGAAAAATGAATATTTAATAGTATCAAATTATTTTAAGTAATTTCCTAGGCATTAATTTATTTGTGCACACTTATTTTTAATTTTAATTTATTATTACTTATGTATATTATCTATATATTTACCTTACTTTTTAATTTTCACATCAGTCTTTTTTATGATTTCTTCTCTTCAATAAATAAGCCAATTAGAAAAATGAATAAAAGAATATTAGGTAAAATTAAATAATTTGTAATAAAAATAATAATATAAGGGAATTATGAATATTATAGGAAATAAAATTGTTATAATGAAGACGAGTTAAATTATTTTTTATTGGAAGTCATACCCATCCTGAAGGATGTCCTGAACGTAGGGTATCTTTCGCTGTTGCAAGCGATCATGGTAGGGTGGGTTTAATGGATGTAAAATAACAGCTCAGCATCCACAAATTGTTGCCTTCTGCCACTTTCTTTTTTTCTCTTTCTCCTTTCCTTCCCCAACACGCAAATGCATATAATTGCTGAATAAAATGTAGTGCGCGATCACACCCATCTACCGAACTAATTTTAAGTCGAAAAAAGGTCTCTCAACACTACTAGCTGCTCATTTCTAAGCATCGGTTGTATGTTACATACTTATTTATTTCACTTAAAAAATTAAATATTGCGCACGTGGGCCCTTTTTTCGGCTGGCCCAAAACCAACCAGTTAATACCAAAACGTCGTAATCTACACCATCTTCTTGTTTTCTTCTTCAAATTCGGCTGTCTGGATTGTGCTAGACTTAGATTAGGCTCGAAAAATAGTTTAGTTTGAAAAATAGAAAAAAAATAGAAATATAGTTTGAATCCAGATTTCTAGGGAAGTTGTGTTCTTAGAGACATTTATTTCATGATGATGAATGCGCACGTTCAATACAAAGGAATAGTGGATATATTCTACGCTTTTATGCGGTCACAAAACATCACCCCTACGGAAAGTCAATGGACCAGTTACAATTGGAGAAAGATTATATGTGAAAAAAATCTACAGCCTTGTCATTGTAATGAACTAGTAATCCTGTACAAACTTCAGTTATTGGGTGGGGACTGGGTTTTTACGTGGAAAAAGTCTACGGCTTAGGTATCTTAATAATAATGCTGAAATTGCGCAGTACTCTCTCTTCTCTCTCTCTCTCTTCTTATTTACCTCTAGCATGTTAGGACTGGCTAGGGAAAAGTAATGGTTTCCAGTAAATAACAAAATTTTGATTTTGGTTTATCGTTATCTTGAGTTTTTTTTTCTAATTTTTTGTATCGCTAATTTGAGTTTTTTCATATTTGTATTTATCGGTGTCTTAAGTTTTTAGTAAGATAGCTTCGATTTTTACAAAAGTTTAGTGGATACTTTGTCACAATGCCGGTGAGCCATAGTTGGATGCCATAAGAATGTAAGCACTGCAGCGGCAGCTGAAAAGCACCGTTATAATAACTGTGCTCAAATGATAGATAGCTTCGTGTAATCACGCATTCCACCGTGTGTGTTTCACGTCACGATTGGGGAATAATAAGATATGCCAGGTAACCCTACAAGTTTCGAATGCTAATCTTTTAGAAGAAGGGATACAGCTGGATTCAGTGGACAAGCGACAGATCCAGGTTCGAGAAATGTCAATATAGAATAACGGGTTAGAACCGGAAGTGTTCCAACACAAATAACCCGGAAACATTAGCTACAAACTTGTAGCAAGTTATAGATGCTGCAATAGCGGGAGCACTAAGCGATCACACTCAGACTTGAAGAAAGCTTTCAGAGATTGACCACTCGAGCTGATCACGAGCAAGAAGTTCAACAAAGTTTTGAGCAAACGCCAGCATCAGGAAGAAGAGATTTAAGAAGTAGAAATTGTCAACGGGATATTTTATCAGTCAGGTTCCCTACCATCACAATAGTTATGACCGGACCGCATAGGACAAATTATCTCTAACTGGAAAATCCACTTCTCAGGCCATGCTAGTGTTACAGAAGACGAATTTATTTATATAGTAGAAGCACTTACGTTACAATCTTTTGATGGAATTCTCGCTTTAGTAGCTCGTTACGCTCAGTAACTAATTTGATGGGAGTGCTAATGAATGGTTTTGGCGCTACCACAAAACTGTAGAGCAGTTTACTTGCCCAGGCTTAAAACTAGCCCAGCGTGCACAATTTAAAGATAGCAGGAGTGACTTCCAGCAAAGTAATGCCAAATGGGTTTAATGCCAAACTTTCATAAAAGGTAGAATTTGCAGAAGAAAGGGTAACAGCTTCCATGAGATTGAGGATTTGCAAGGTCGTTACATAGGAACGTATCATTGGAAGGATATTAAACAATGAGTTCTCCCAAGCGTTGCTCACCTTTGTGGTTTAAATGAAAACACCCCAAGTGTGAGATTGATGGGGGTAATTTGTAGTGGCTCTTGGGTAAAAATAATAAATCACCCTTAATAGCCCAAATGGCTACTCTTAAGCCCAAAGACGAACAGCAAAAGTGTTCTTCAAATTGCCTGCCGCATACTTTTGCTTAAGCATAAGCTTCCAATAGCGATGATCGGGAGATAATCGGGATGATATAGAATCGCTCCCGATATTGAAAAGGGCTAAACACGATCTTCAATTTCCGCCACGAACTTAGCTAAATCTGCCCGAAATTTGGTCCATTCTTTTTCAATCAGACCAGAGATCGAAACGGACGTGCTCTGGAGAGCATAGGAATAAGCTTGATTAAGTGGCAGGGTAAATATTAATTTTCAGCATATGGTTGGCCGTATAAATTTAATTTAATTTTGTATTAATTTAAAAGCCTTTCTATAGGATTGCCAACAAGTGTTAAGCAAGCTGCAAAGCGACAAAGCGGCGGAACAGCAGCAGCAGGGCAGTGCTAAATTACGTAATTACGCCCATGCATCGATAGTGACATTTTCTCCACGATCGGATAAATAAAAGTGGCTAAATAATTGCCTAAAGAGATCTTTTCCGAGCAGGCCGATTAAAACCCAATATTTTTATATATTTTTTAAAGCCTTAGCCGATCTAATCCCCGAAAAAAAAATGTAGCAGAGGATCGCTGCATTATTCATTAGTTACGTTAGTGTTAAAAAACGATATTAGTTATCTTATTCTTCTTCTTTTCATTTACGAAATAATTTGTTTTTGAACATTTTGCTGAATATATATTGGCAAAGTGATGATTGGCAAAATGAAATATAAAAAAACCTGCGGGAAAAATTAAAAGTTAAGTGAAACATATAATATAATAAGTGAATATAAATTAAAATAATTAAATAAAATGAGTGCATTGAATATTGGCCGAAAATAAAACAACATTATTGGTAGCAAAACATAATGATCTTTTGACGTTGGAGCAGAAGCCAAAAATGTTAGTGAAACTCCATACATGCGATTTATGGTTTTTGTTTTGCTCCCGACTTTCGTGGCCCGATAAGACTTTATTCTTTTCTAAATTAATTGCAATAACGTAACTGCATTTATTCTCTCTTTTGAAAGCGAGCGATTCAGCACATTGAGCTTTAAGGAGCACCAAAAAGCTTAGCCTTGAGCCAGTGCTTCTTACCTTTGTCTTTTACATAGCTTTCGCTACACTGATCGAAGAAATTTTTGGAAGTGATTAAAGTTAATCAAGAATAAAAATAAATTAATTTCTATATTTCAATAATCTAATTAGTAATATTTTGGACATTATGAGTAATCAGAATTAGAGTTAAAAAATAAAGTTAATATTTCAAAATACATTTTTCCCAACGTTTCCTCTCTTTAGGACAAAACTTTTGTTATGATGGCATACACTGAAAAAATTTTTATTTTTATTTATTAATTAATTGTTTTCATTTGAGTTAATATTAATTTTTCTATTATTTTGAACACTTTTAATACTGAAAAATGAAAGTTTAATATTATCTAATTATTTTTGTATATTTCCAAATCAACTTAAATTCCTAGGAAGTAATTAATTATTGGGGGTCAGCCCCCCCATCTCTCTTTCACCTTTCCTACTTCAGCATGTATATAATGTATGTATACATCAGAATGTATATAATTGCTGAAATAATGAGGAGGGCTCGAGCCTTTGCGAGATCAGCTTGCTTCCTGCTCACACACCCTACATTTAACGAACTAATTTTGAGCCGGAAAAAGCGCGTGAGTTACCACCCCACACCCTAAGCCCCCACGCCTCTAACAAATCGTCGGACCCCGAACCGGGAAGACGGCAACTGGAGCAAATCACCGCATCCGGCCGTATGCTGACATAGCATACAAAGTTGCACAGCAACAATGTCGGGCAAGGGACCCGGCTAGCCAAATGCTGAGGCTTCATGAAAGTTATGTTTACAATAAGAATTTATGTACTTATAATATATATATAATATATAAGATTGAAACAGAGAGCTTCAGGGGAGATTTTCTGACAATAAACTTCACTCTGGTTTTAAGCTTCAAGAACTCCAGTCGTGTGTTAATCATCTTCCACATATACCCAATCTTACCAACGACAACTCATCATCTAAAGGACTTAACACACCCTCCAGCTCCCTCCTCGAGTAAACGGTGTTAACTCGTGCAATCCTCTGCTCTCTCAATACTACTAGCTGCTCGTTGTATGTCCGTTATAAGTTACAACGTTCTTTCGGATTTTTTAATTTTTAGTTCACATTATAAATTTTATTTAAAACATTGGATTATAAATTGAATACATCTGAACAAAAGAAATGATTATTTGATTTATTGTGCGGTGTTATTAAAAAATGATTTGACATAAATCAAAAATAAAGCACACTGTTATAGTACCCGTTACTAGTAGAGTATAAAGCTATACTAAATTCGCTTTATAATATGTAGCAGGTAAGCGAAAGCGCTTCAGATTTTCTTTACCAGAACCGCTAGCTAAGTCGATATGGCTAAAAGTATGTATCGACGTCAAGATAATCTGAACATAAAAAGCTACAAATTGAGATAAGGCATGCAGATTCTGGTAAGGCCAACGCTGAGTGCTCCCACAAACCACAATGTTGAAAATTTGTATTGTAATATATTTCAAATGTTACCTGTAATCGTTCTCTCTTGTTTAGGAAGCTTCAAAAAATATTAATTTCTATATTTATAAATAGCTCTTAATTTACATACCACAATTCTATTATATTAAAATATAAATTTTTAATTGGAATTTCGTAATATTTATTCAGAAATATTCTTTAATTCAAAATTTTGTTTTTTTATAGAAAATATGGAAATATTATAAAACTGATAAGTTCAATAAAATCTGAAGAAAACACACATTAAATGTTTCCGATACCAATAAATGGGATTTTTGAACGGCTGCTGGGTGATCACCTGGTTATAATGCAATGAAAATTATGAAAAAATATGAAACTCATTTAAATGTATTTACCCTTTAAAATATGAACGGTTACAGACTTGGGGTTTGCGTTTGACGGTAGGCAAGAATATTGCCCCGAGTCAACAATGCTTGCTCGTTGAATCAATAGATACGATGTTGTTATATCTCCTTTTTCAGTTATAACTGAAACTCCTCCTCTTGGTGAATCATAGTTAATTTCCTGCGAAAAAGGTGATGCTTTTTGTTAGTTAGAGCTGAGCTGGAGTAAGCTGATCAAAGCCAAAAACAAACTCAGGAAAGATATATACAAAACTACATTTTATAGAAATTTTTTTATGAGTCTTGTAAATTTTCATCTATGTGCAAACAATCTTTTTGCCACATCCACTTTAACGCCCATAAAACCGCTTAAAGCTTTCCCGCCCACACTTTGTAAAAAAAGGAATTTTTTTTTTTATTATTTATTTTATTCCACAATTTCTATCGATATTCCAGAAAATTTTGAAATTGTTGTTTTTCTCGTTTCTTGTTTTATTTATAACAATAGGTTAAAAAATATCTCCCTTCCGCTTTTTTGCTCTTTATTCAATGCTTTATAAAAAGTGTTACAGTGATCGGATTTAGTTCAAATATGCGCCGTTTTGTTCGATAATCTGTTTCCATCTAGACGGCAGCTTCATAATACCTCCCTCGAAGAAGCCCCCCTCCTTATCTGCGAAGAACTCGGACAGCCTCTTATCACAAGCCTCTTTTGAGTTCAACTTTACACCACCAAGGGCATTCGCCATGGACAGGAACAGGTGGTAATCACTTGGCGCTATGTCCGGGCTATATGGTGGATGCGATAAAACCTCCCATCCGAGCTCCCGTAGCTTCTGACGAGTCATCAACGAAGTGTGTGGTCTGGCGTTGTCCTGGTGGAACACTACACCCTTCCTGTTGGCCAATTCTGGACGCTTCTGGTCGATCGCCTGCTTCAAGCGGTCCAGTTGTTCGCAGTAGATGGTAGAATTAAGCGTCTGGCCATATGGGAGCAGCTCATAGTGGATGATTCCCTTCCAATCCCACCAAACACACAGCAAAACCTTCCTGGCCGTCAATCCCGGCTTGGCCACTGTTTGGGACGATTCACCGGCCTTCGACCACGACCGTTTTCGCTTGATATTGTCGAATGTGATCTATTTTTCGTCGCCAGTCACCATCCGCTTCAAGAATGGGTCGAGTTCGTTCCGTTTCAGCAGCATATCGCAGGCGTTGATTCGGTCCAGAAGGTTTTTTTGCGTCAAATCATGCGGCACCCAAACATCAAGCTTTTTTTTGTATCCAGCCTTCTGCAGATGGTTTAAAATGGTTTGGTGACTAACTCCCATCTCCTGGGCGATGTCACGAGATGCCACATGCCGGTCTAACCGGTCTTCCGCCGGCTGGCTTATCCATGGTGTCGTTTTCACCGGCTCTGAATCGTCGAAACCATTCCTCCGCGGTTCGAAGTGATAGAGTACCATCCCCCAAAACACCATTAATCTCACGGAACGTTTCTCTGGCGGATTTGCCTTTAACGAAGGAAAACTTTAAAATAGCGCGAATTTCGGCGTTAGTGAACTCCATGTTTACACGTCTATAACTGTTGAACGCAATATCCAAACTAATCCAAACTAATCATGCATAGCGTCGTTTTGTAGGTTATGTCAAGACCTTTCAAATTATGTATAGTATTGTCAGATACGAGCTCTGTAGCGCTTTGTACATAGCCGCGAAATTCAAAATTTCGAAAAAGGGAGATATTTGCCAAATTAATAATATGAAGGGGAATGCTAAATAATTGAATTTTATTAATAATTGCATTTCATAAACTATGGAAAGCCAAGGAGCTGACCTTGTTATATAATAGCGGGAAAAGTAGGCGCAAGGCCGAAATGTTGTTAAATAAAAATTAAATTAATTCGAGTTGTGTCTAAAAGAAGTGCAGAGGAATTGGTTTGAACAAGCAAACGATCGGTGGCGGATGTCGTGACTCGAAGGCACAGAGAACGGCTCGATAAAACGAACGTAGCGGTTGTCGGAAGTTCGATGTGACTAAGAGGCTCGCCGATCGAACGGTCGTCGAACGATGTCATGCCGTCGGTTGGTGGCAGTAGAAGTTCGGTGCACAGGGGGGGAAGTGGTAGTGCAAGCTAGGGGAAAACACCGGGGTGCAATGACTGTCCGAATTTGGTTCCGAAGCTGTATCGCACAGCCAAGGAACTAGCTTCAGCATGCAGTGTGTTAGGGTAAAGTAGACGATACCTTAGCAATGACTGTCCGCAATTGGTTGTGAAGCTGTATCGCACAGCTAAGCAACTGGCTTTACCATGCAGTGTAGTTGGAAATTAAATAAATAAGATGGATGCAATAAATAAAAATAAATAAAAGAAATAAAAAAATAAAATAAACAAAAAGAAATAAGATAAATAAAACAAAACAAAAATAAATAAATAAAATAAATGAAATAAACAGATAAAGAAAGGAAATTGTTCACACATGAACACGGATATACATATGATATTATATGTAAATATATATTATATTGTACGTAAAACGATTGGACCGCTGCAACACATTTATTGTCAAACATGGGTCTGCCTATATTTAAAAATAAACAACTCTTGAGCTTTAGAGATGTAATAAAAATACCACGAACTCCTGCGTGGGTTCATCGCTTAAACAACGTACCGCATTTTCGTGTAGATAAGGAATGCGTGCAGTGGAAAATTCCCGCACTTACAATCCGTTTCCGTGTTTGGGGCCACTGCGTTGGTCTAGTTAGAGATAAGATTAGAACATGTAAATTTCATATTAGCTACCTAAGCAGGATTTAGAGAAATAAAATTGAGTTTGAAATATCAACTCAACAAATGTAGACGTTTGCTTATGTTGCAGCCTCTTTGCATTTTGGTCAATCGAGCCTTCGAAAAAATATAAACTTCGACTTTGCAGTTCTCCCCTCTATGGTAAGGGTCTCAAAGAAAGGCCAGAAATATCAATATATTTTATGGAGAAATGCTCAAGAAGAAAAAATTAAAAATTATAAACTAACAACAGTCACTTATGGTACGGCATCTGCACCATACTTAGCTACTAGGGTTCTGGTGGACATAGCAGATAAATGTCAAAATAAAAATATAAGTGAAATAATAAAGAACGATTTTTACATGGACGACCTAATGACTGGAGCCGATTCTGTAGAAGACGCCAAAAATGTTCTCCAACTAATTTCAAATAAATTAGAAAAAGTAGGACAAAATTTAAGAAAATGGATATCTATTAATTCAGAAACATTATTAACAGTAGAGGATACTGGGGATAACAAGGTTCTTAGTATTATTATATAGTACTATCCTTTTGTTTGTCAATTTGGATGACCCGCAACTTACTTTAAACTTAAATAAATTCTTTTGTGGTTCCCATTTAAGTCCAAGAGTTTTAACACTCTCATTTTCAATAATAATTTAAAAAGGAAACCTTTTCTTGCGTAGGCTTATTCTACTTCCCATGAATAACACGGAATTTGTGACAGCACCAAATTATTTGGCGATTCATGAAGACGAAATACATTATTATAAAGAAAAATTTCAGTTTATAAGAAACATATATGTATGTAAGAATGATAAGATTGTAGACCAGGTTAATGAAAGATGTATTAGAAGACTGATAGGTGGAAAAGAGGCGGAATGCGAGACAAAGGATGCAGGATTAACCATCGCGACATTCGAACCGGAGGCCGGTTATATAGCGATATTCAATGGAGAAAACGTCAAGCTACAGACAAATTGCGGGCTGGAGAAAACGCTGAACGGATCAGTGCTAATTAGGTTCCACTGCAAGTCGATGGTGAACAACGTGCAGTAGTGAAGCTTGGCACAGCAGAGTTGAGGTTGGACACACCTCGGGTAGAGGCGATTGGGAAGAACAGAACAAACTAGGAGTTGGGGATACACGAGCTAAAAATGGAGGACCCAGAAACGAATATACAGATCAACAAGATGCTGTGGGGAACCACGATCCATACGACAACGACTTACACGATGCTCGGTGTACTGTTGATAATAGTATTCGTCGTGGCCTTATTCGTTTCCCCGCCAAAGCCGCCTTGACAACCAGAGGTCTAAAGGGGCACCAAGAAACACTATGTTGCGGTGCACTTGAATCGCTGAGACATAGTATCAACTAACGTGCGAAACGCTGCATCGGCGACCACTTGAATCGCTGAGTCTTTGTATCGATTAGCACTTGAAATGCTGAATCGATACAATCATCGGGGCCACCCAGAACCTCTTGAAGACACAGAATCGCATCCGATCCACTTCCACTTTTCGGTCGATCAGCATATTAGAATAAGCACTATGTACCAAACCAAGTTGTAAAGTATGAGAAGAGAAATATAAAAATTATTCAGAAATTGAACCTCAACTACAGCGGTCGTCTTAATTTGTGAAACACCACCATGTTATCCTTCAATACTCTACTCTCTACGGGGAGTTAACTCGCGCATGACTAGGCGGTGGCGATATGCTCCGAACAATAACTTTTCAGTTGATACTCGCCTTGTTTTTAATGCAAAGACAAAAGCCTTCAGATAGAAGTTTTTTAGTCGTGAAAAGCCAACAATTTTTGTTGACGTGTGCCCGTTGGTGAATTTTGATACTCTCCGCTAAACCAATTGTTGTCAACTTATTTAGCTTTTGTATTTAAATTTTTTATTACACATGACACTAGCCATCAACATATTAATCAATAATTCTATTTATTCAACTACAATAAAATTAGTAGGTAAACATTTTTAGGTTAAAAACTATGGCATAACATTGACATAGAAGCCTGACAAAAGGAGATCGTATGGCGCGGCCCTCGGTGTTCCATTTGCCACGCGGAAGTGTGAAAGGGAGGGAATATGTTCGAAACATTGGCCGATTGTTTTACGTTCAATCGGCAGCTTAGCTTGTGGAGCAGTGATGGTAGACGAACGGTACGAATCAATTGTTTTTACAGGCACTTCTAATATTTATTCTCGTTATGTTGCAGAGCTGAGAGGCGTAACAAGATCCCACGATCCGAATACGACGCCCTTACGCTAGCCATCTGGTGCCTGAACATTGGATGCCTCTCTCTCCCAAGAGCACTAATACGCCGAAATAACAAGATCATCAAGGATACCTTTACGAAAGCTCTCATGATCCTGGAAGATGAGTACAACAAGCAGTTCAAGGAACGGGAAGTGTTTGCAGAATAGCAACAGCTTAGCCGAAACAAATCCCTGACTACAACGCAGATCACGTGCAGAAGGTGTGAAGAGCCAGGGTAAATGGGACACAGACCCAATCCACTCATGCTACCAGAGCGTGGTGCAAAAAAAAGCTTCCTTAGCGAAGAGCGCTAACGAGCGGACGAAGCAATTCAAGGCTTCACAGCAAGAGAGGGGCTGTGCTATTGCATATTGCAAGATATGCTGTTCGGGTTAGGCATCAGCCATGTTTTAAGGGCGATGGACCAGAGGACCAGATTCCAATGCCATGCCCTTTGGGTTCCAGGACGACATAATCGTAATTGGACGCACTGTACCCGAGCACCTAGAAATCCTTTTTCTGGCAAATACCGCGACAAGGGATAGATGCTGTCGAAAACAAGGTATTGCATTACCACCGTAGCTCTGCTTGCTTGCAAGCGTTGTCTATGGACTCCAAAATGCTCACTTTTGCTAATTGCATGCTAGGATTTTTTAAGTGTGCCTTTCGCTGACGTTCCTCTCCTTTAAGTTTTTTGGGGCCCCTTGACTCTCGTGTGCAAGGAACAGTATTTCTGCTTACTCGCTGTTTTTCTCCTTTGAACCCGGTCTAACCCTGACGCTGATACAGTAAACCTGCTCCGTCTTCTTCTTAAGTCCTGTTGATTTTGGAGTACACGTCTGATCCCATGAGTTCCGTCGCTCCGTTATCGTTATGCATCCTGGGGCAGAAATTACAGGTTACTGGTGATACAAAATCGATAATCTGGTACGGCACATCGAACCTCGGTTCCAGTTAGTCAGCGAACTACGCCGATCATTGGACTTCATTGCCTTCTTCGCCTGTCCTGGTCCTGGGAAGACTTATCTAGATTCCTTCGCACTATTTAAAACATCTCTTTCATTTTCTAGACGTTTCCAGCCTTCATGAACCGAAAGTCACTTAATCGTATTTAAAACGCTGGCGAGGAGACTCTAGACACTAGACACTCTAAACATTAGAGTTTACAGCCAGCATGATTTTTGTTCGGTACTACCATGATTGCCCTGCGGTTCGCTCGCTCTGTGCCGTAAACTTCTGCTTTATTCCCATGTCCACAAGCAACTTCTTTACGAGTATAAGGAAGTGTGACCTACCATATGCCGATAGATTCAGTACTTTCCCCATCGAACTATGCTATTATTCGACCGCCTTGTGATCAGTTTTAATAACCGTTAAGTTCCATGACCAAAAACTTATTGTATCTTTGTCATTGTTCTTTGCTTTTGTGCACAATTTCCGAGGCCTTAAGGAAGCACTGTTCGCTAAAAGGTTGTAATTTTGCCTTTTATCCTTTGGCCCAACATGTTGACTCCGGTTAGTGCACTACCCACGCTCGGGAACGGTGGTGAAATGAAAAGAGGACACGGAAAACAAAAATTAAGTGGATTAAGGAATGGCACTCTAAAATCAAGAGCGACGAGAAAGTTGTGCAAAGTTTCGCCAGGATTCGAAGCGAAGGCTTATCAAGGATAAGCAAAAATAACAGACCCATAGTAAGAACGAGGAATGGAAGGAATTAAAAACTCCGCACGAATGCAGAGATGAACTGCGAATGCGTGGTCTGCATGTTGCTAGTTCCGCAATGAATCAAAGCGTAGTAACGGCAGTACAGTGAGGAAGTCAGTTTGGGGGAGGAGAGATAATTTGTTAAAAGAGGAGGTGGAGATAGAGAGATACCGAGATATACCGGAGAGCAAGACGGAACGACTTAGAGGTAAATGGCAGGAAGACTGAGAAGTTCTGCATGCCCATTTCGAGAAAGCAATAGTACAAAGCTGGACTTTGAACCATACGAACGGTAAAACCGTGGAGCCTGGACCTGGAGACGCCGAGGATTAACGAATAAAGGAGGCGTATAAAAAACATTTTCAGGCGCTTGCCCCCCTGAAGCCAACCGATATCATTTTGAGGAATCAAAATACCTCGATGTCAGTGCCGGGATAAATCTTTAATAGCCAAATGCATCGACCGGCCTTAACAAATAAATTAAGCTGAGAAAAAAGGAGTCCGATTGGACTAGTCAATTCCACTAGTTCGAACTTTCGCCGAGCGCAACGATCCCGTTAATGCCCGACACCTCGCCAAACTTGGATTGAACACACAACATTTCAACTTTATTGCGGGCGACCAGGTGTGACGTACTCGACATGGTTTGGTTTGGCAACGAAGTGCGTTTCGACATGAATCATCCAGAACACAATTACTAATGCATGCCCAAGTTCCATAACATTACTTTTTGTTCATGTCGGATTAGTTGACGACGCTAGACCGGGACAACCGGACGGACCGAGTCCTCGAAATTGAATGTGTATGCCAGGGCGATTAGTCCGAGTAACAAGAGTCATCACAGCACCAGTGGAATGAGAAGGCGAAGCTACGATTTCGAAAAAACTTAAAGCCCATCTATCTAAGATCTTCGGATATTATTTTAATAGCATAAATACGACATAGTCTTTCCATTGCTGCAAATTTAAGTTTTTAATTAAAAAAAAGGCCTGAAAAAGACCTGATTTTCCTAGTATGATTAAGTTTGCATCACCTTGTCACACTACTTGCAGAACGAGGACTTCTATTTACATTTATTAACTGCATTTTTTTCTCAGATTAAAATAAGCGATAGAAAACAGTGCTTGATGAGTAGTATCATTAATGAATGAATGAAGACGACCCAACGGTTTGAATCAGCTTCAATCCTAAACGACGCCAAATAATGGTAAGACTTAAACAAATGATTGTAGACTTAAAACAAGCACTTATCACGATAAACGAATACAATATAGATGAAGTTGCCAGGAACGTCTCCTATATTGTAATCTGAAGTTATTAATTTATAAATAGTGGGGGACATGGACTCCAAAGGTCATTTCATTAGAAGCATAACCAGTAAAATAGGCTAGCTGCATGATTATCGTTGCTGCTAGCTTCAAATGGTGTAGAGTTTCTTAGGAACTTATAGCAAAAAAAAAAAAACCAGCGGTCGCAGACAACTGAATAAAAAGATAGGCGATTATAATAATAAGTACTCTTCTGAATTATTTAATCCGTCTAATAACTCAACCCAACAACCCCAATATTACCAATCATAAGCTTAATTTGTTGCAGGAACACCTCTTTATAAGGAATAGCGCACCATCTATAAAAGCAATCACCTGTGCAATTATTTAGTTCATATGATAACGTTTACATGTTTACATTAAGTGATTACAAGTAGTAAATACACTACGCAAAAAAATCGAAACTAAGGAATATTAAATGCCAATGGTGAATCCTATGGGGGCCGCCAATCACTAGCCATGGAACCATGGAACGACATCTGGAGCAACCTTGGTTATTAGGACAAAACGGCAAGTTAGGTTGACAGATGAAAGGTGCAGCGGGATCAGTGCACAAGTTGAGGTAGAAGTCGGTAGGGGTAAGGGTACTAAGGGTAGTGGATGCGTTGATGTTGGGGTGGAATTTCCTAACGCAAGTCGCGCTGGAAATCAGATGAGCCGGTCACGAAATCCAGATACCGGCAACGAGCAGGAAAAGCAAGAGGCTCCAGAAAAGGCTGTCAGACGCAGTGGTACAAAATGAAAACAGATCTTACGGAATATCGCTCTATGGATGAAATATAAAATATAGCCGAGCACACGATAACAATGAAGGTCGATAAGCCGATTAAGCAGAGATATTATCCCGAGAATCAAAAAATTTAACGGAGAAATTAATGCGAAGGTAGACGAACTTCTGGAAATGGGACATAGCAGTCTGAGAACATTTCCTAATATTTAAGAAATCTATTAAGAAGAGTATGTAACGATCTTTCAGTGCTGAGATGGCTCAGGGATGACCAGAATTCGTCTCAGGAATTTTTATTTGGTTCAGGTGGGGTTGCTGAAAAAAATCCGAACCGGTCCCATAAAAGAAAATGAGAAAATTATACAGTAATTGCATATGGGGTCTTTATTCGTGGATAGTTAATAGGTTTACAACGGTCTTCAACTCGTCGGCGGTCTTCGTGGTGGGTCTAAATACTGTTCGGTGTCGTGGTCGTCCTGCCGTGCTGGTCGATGTGCGGAGGAGGATCCTCCGGAGGGTAGCTCAAGAACCTTCTGGGCTCCCGGGAGCTCCATATGTCTGTAAACGGGACAGAATTGGAGAGGCCTTTCAGAACTACCATTTAGTGAGCAAAGGTTAAGAGGCCTTTTAGGGCTACCCGGGTGAGAATGGTTGGAGAGGCCTTTTAGGTCTACCAAAGTGAGAATGGTTAGAGAGGCCATTTAGGTCTACCAAATGGTCTACCACCTTTGGTAGACCCGCATTAGTGTGCCCGATCCAGTTTTGGTCAGTGTGACCCTCCCTTGCCATACCGTAGACGGCGGAGTTGGAGGTGGTCGCGTTAGCGCCTGTGGTTTTGGTAGCTGCGATGGCTGCAACGTCCCCAACCGGATATTTTTTGCCACCTGCCGACTTTGCCGTGGTCATCTTAGCTGGCGGTGCCCGTGTGGCCCCTTTGAGCACTGCTCGGCCCATTCTCTTTCTAGCTCCACCGGCATTGCTGTTGCCTTCACTATTTTGGCCATGCTACTTGCCGCCGCCATCCTTCGGTGCGTCTCCCGGAACTTCAAAATGTTGTCTTGCAGCCGCTGCATCTCGTTCCCTTACAAGAATGTAGGTCTTTTAATACTCAACTGCTGATTTAGTGTTGTGTATAGCTTTATGTTAAGCTTTCGATATATGGTTTCGTGTCCCCGATATATGCTCGTTTTGTTTTTCGTGTTTTCGGGTCTATCACGTGGATCACTGGTGGTATAAATTTAACCACCTTCCCTGGGCCGTCATATTTTGATCCCAGCTTGGCATTGAATTTGTCTGCCGCTTTCGATAGGAAGTGCGTCTTGTGCAAATCCCTTCTCCGCAAATTATTATGGTGTTTTTGCTGTTCTGCGGCGTCTTTTATGTACGCTGTCGCCTCCTTGCGTATGTTTCCCAGTCTTTCCGCTGTAAACTTTACTACGGTCTTTTGCTTTGACCCATTGACCGATCGGGCTCAGCTCCATTTGCCCTGTTCTCTGAGGGCCCTGTACTTTCTCAAGCTTATCGCACTGCGTGACGCTCTTATGTTTACCACTCCCTTCACCAGTTTCCTTCCTACTCTAATCATGAGCCGCCAGCTTTATCTTTTCAGGCCTTATGCGTTTCCCGACGCTGCTCTGTAGCATTCTGTCGTTCTCCTGCCGTTCCTTCCCCAGATCCAGCAGAACAGCCTCGGCGGGTTGCCACAGTTCGTGCCGCGTGACCTGTTCCACCACACCGCATGCACACGTCTGGTCGTAGCTGCCGCTGACGTGGCTGCTCGACTCTTTTTTGGTTCTCGGAGGCCTCTATCTTCTACACTTTTTCTGTCAGCTTGATGAACTGTGTTAGCGTCTCGAATCCCGTTCTACACGCTCTCGCTTTTGCAGTTCCTGTAGATCCGGTCGAGTTTTTCTTCCTCCGATACCTTGGTGAACCACGTCAGTTTTCCCGTACCGTTTCCGTTTCCCGTTGTCGTAGTTGCGTGATCTGCATTTCTAATTCTTCCTCGTATCTCGGTGGCAAAAAGTATTCCAGGAGTTCTGTCGTCAGCTCAGCCCAGCTGCTTATCTTGGATGGTGTGATATTCCACCAATCAATGATATTCTTTCAGGATAAACGGCATCGCCTGGACGAGCTGGTCTTTCCGGATCCCGTAACCGGGCCCATTGCTCAGGAATTCTAACGGGTTGCTCGACCCTTGAAATCGGATGTCCATTTCCATTTTCCCTCTCTGCTCCGCTACCTCCGTTACTACTATTTCTGGTGTGGACTCGCGCGCTTGACTTTTATCATTTTTGTATTTATACGTTAGCTCTGCGAGTGTCTGTTTAATTGCTTCGCTATGATCCGCTCTCTTCGCAACTGCCGCAGTTATTAGCGTCTTAATTCCTCGTTTCTCCCTGACGTGTCCAATCCGAACTCGGTCGCGTATCCCGTTAGTTCGTCCTTCGTCGCCAGGTAAACTCGGCTCGACATTCCTCTCTCGGTGGGCAACCCCCACACCTGTTCGGGTACCACTATGACGATCTGTCAGTGCTTGGATGGCTCAGGGATGGCCAGGATTCGTCTCAGGAATTTATATTTGGTTCAGGTGGGGATGCTGTAAGAAAATCCGAACCGGTCCGGAATATGAGGAAATTTATGGCTATGAGTAATTGCGTATGGGGTCCGTGGTTATTCGTTAATAGGTTTACAATAGTCTTCAAGGCGGCGGCGGTCTTCGTGGTGGTGCCGTTCGCTCCCGTGGTCGTCCTGCGGTGCCGGTCGCCGGGCGGCTCGCTGGAGGATGCGGCCGTAAAATTGTACCAAATCCCGAGGTGGTAGCCTAAGAACCTTCTGGGCTCCCGGTGGCGAGTTCACCAATGTCTGGGGACGGGACAAAATTGGAGAGCTACCTGTTAATGGGAAAAGGTTGAGAGGCCTTTTAGGTCTACCAAAGTGGGACGCTCGTATGAGAGAATATGACGGTGATCAGTAAGGGTTACGATAATTAGTTAATGCTGGTTTACCCGTCCTTAGCTGCCGTTTCCGCTGATTTAACCTTTACCGATCGCCGGCTGGACTGTATGAGCTTCGGGGGGCTGTGGTCGCATATCTCGACTCATTTTGGCCACATTTGTGAGCACGATTTGGTCAGTGTGACCGCTTCCTTGCCGTACCGGGTGCGCGAACGCGGCTTGTTTGAATTCATTGTTTGTCTTTCAATTATTTTATATTATCTTATTTAATCTTATTAACTTATTATAGTATCCTCATTATTTCCTCTAAGCTTTATATTATATTACTGTGCGCATTCTGCGTCATAAATCTAAAATTTTTCTGGCATCGTAATTGTGAACAACCCTTTTTAAGAACAGTAAACCAAAATGCGAGTGCCGCACCTAAGCCTAGGTGCCTAGTGGTGCCTAAGCCTAGGATAGATGAGCCTCACTTCTATATTTACAACCGTGCGTATTTAAGACAAGTACATAATTAAGTTACGAGTTGTTTTAACGTGTCGTAAAAGACTTCCACTGGAGGAGTTGTTTTTGTTGAAGATCAACTGGCATGAATCGGTGCTACAAGAAATCGAATATGGTTGGAAATCATTACTTGAGTCGTTATCGTCACTTAAGAAGTTCCCTATACCGCGACATAGGACATAGTCAAAGTTAGTGGTAAACCTCTTGTGACTCTTTTTATTTTTCATTTTTCAATTAGCAATAAGTACACCGTGCTCGATTCGTTGAACAGTATGTAACAGGCAGAAGGAAACGTTTCCGAATATATATTATAAAGTATATATAGTGACATATTCATTTCTTCATACGACATATAGTGACATATTCATTTCTTCATACAACATTCCCCCAAGATACGAACCGCTTAACGGTAACGAGCTTAATGATCTGTTAAGCTTGACATATAAAGCTAAGTAGAACTTAAAAGGCTTATGTTAATCCTCTGTAAAAGGTTTGCTGGGCCGAAAGAATACATTTGTAAATTAGTTCTTAACTGACCTCTGGTGAAACTTATTCAAATAAAGATCATAAAAAGGAAAATATATTTTTTTTCATTAAATCTATCACCAAAAAAGTTTATTATATATTCTTGATCAGGATCAATAGCCCAGTCGATCTGGCCATGTTCGTCTGTTCGTCGTCTGACTGTATCACAGGAACTACAAAAACTAGAATGATGAGATTAAGCATGCCAGCTTACATGCTAGCTTCCAGAGACATATGTTGCCACGCCAACTGTAATGCCCACAAACCGCAAAAAAACTGTCTCGCTCACAATTTTGAAAAATGATTCGATTTCTTTTTATTTTTGAATATATCTTGCTGAAAGATTTGCTAAAAAAAACTTTTTGCAATGCTCACTCCAAAGCCCACAAACCGCCCAAAACTGTCACGCCCACACTATTGAAAAATGTTGTAATACTTTTTTCACTTTTTCTATATTATATTTTGTAAATTTCTATAGATTTGCGAGAAAAATGTTTGCCACGCCCACTCTATCGCCCACAAACCGGCCTTAAAGTTATTCCTGGAATTGAAATAGAACCTAAGAAAATATAAAGTTACCAAACAAGTTGACAGAGGTTTTCGACAAAAATGTCGAACAATGAAGAAAGTATTTAAATGAAACTCTTGAGGAGCCGGGAAGTTTGCATACTTAGAGCTAAAAAAAAAATATATCTTTTAGGAGTAGAAAAAAAGCAGTAGAATAAGATACAAAAATAATATATCTTTCGACGAATCGGTCGAAGATTTAGAATCTGACGTCAAAAATATGTTAAACATCCTAAACGAAATGATTAATTCTTCTGAAATAAAAACGGGAACTAATAGTGGGGTATTGGTAAAGGATAGAGTAGATGACCATCATGTATTACCAAAAATACAAGTTCCCAACTTCACTGGAGAAGGAAAAGAGTATGACCTATTCTCTGTATAATTTAAAGAAATTATTCATGTAAGTGATGATCTAAGCACATCTCTAAAGTTTAATTACTCTCACAGGAGAAGCAAGAGGTATGGTCGCTTACTTGCTAACAGGTTCTGCCGAAAATTATAATGCCGCTTTGGAACTTTTAACGAAGCGGTATGAAAATAAGAGGAAAAAAATTCTCTGATCAGCTGAATCGGTTTATTGACTTACCTATTTTAGCCAAAAGAAATTAAAGGCTTTATTGACTCAATAAATGAATCAATGCATTTAATAAAATCAAAAGCAAATTTAAATGGGGATGTTCGCTCATATCATAATCCGAAAATTTTATAGAGAAACGCTTCAATTATATGAAATGCACATCAAAAACCTTAACGTTTTAGTCACAAGGTGAAGAAAAGAAATATTTTAAAAAATTTTAAAAATTTTAAACATAGGAATGCAAAATATTAATAAAGGTTAAATTGTATTATTATATAATTAAAAAAAAAAAGTTTTTAAAAGTGTGGGCATCAAATTTACTAGATAAAAAAGTTAAAAAATATCACAACATTTTTCAAAAGTGTGGGCGTGACAGTTTTGGGCGGTTTGTGGCCGTTGGAGTGGGCGTGGCAAAAAGTTTTTTGGCCAATGTATAGAAATTTATCACAACATTTTACAAAAGAGTGGCAGTGGTAGTTTTGTGCCGCTTGTGTCCGTTAGAGTGGACGTAGCAACATTTGGAAATAAACTTGCGCTGCGTAGTTCCTAATCTCGAGGCGTTCATACGGTGTAACGAACTCTTTTTCTTCAGTTTTGCTCGTTACGAATTGCAACGGCTAGCACAGAGAGTTTGTGAGTTCGTCCCACCAAATTTATGATTTGTGTGATTGCCCGACCAACGAGAAGACGGAGTTTAGGTTGTAATAGCTTTATTGCAGATTTTCTAATGACAGATTCCTGGTTCTCGCCGTTCTTCTGCGCGGTGTCGCTCTCCCGTTGTCCTTCTATTGCGTCACCACCGTGTCGGCTCGAATGGGGCATAGGATGTTATGGTGGGAAGGTGTATCGTCCGTGAGCTCGGACCACCTTGACTGACCAATGACTCCACTGACCCTTCGCCGTCCTGCGGTGTCCTCGACTGCGGTCCCGTGGTTAGGCTTGGGACTTAGGATGTTATGGTGGGGAGGTGTATCGTTCGTGAGTCCGGACCACCTTGACCAACCAATGACTCCACTGACCCTTCTGATCGCGCCTAGTTTTCCACTCTCAGGGACCGTCCTCCTGCGCCGCTCGCTTTCTCACTGCAAATTCACTTGTTCCGGGTACAGCTCCTTGCGCACTCTCGCGTATTCTCCCTGACTGATTGTCGAGCCTCCGGCGGTCCTCCGCTTCTGCGGTCTCCTCGCATAGGCAGTTTCCTCGGCTCTCCTCTCGTCGACCCTGCGCCGTTCTCAACCTGGCAGTCTCAGCCAAGTAGGCCCCGTCGTTTAGCGTCTTGACTTGGCATCTCGAACCTTCTCGCGCCCTTCTCCAGTTTCCTTCCGTTGTCCTGTACCTTCCTGATCTCAGCCTTGGCGGCTCAGCCTAGTAGACCCTGTCGTTTAGAGTCCAGGTTCCGGCACTCGTACGGACGAACAAACATGCGCAGGGCTGGGGTGCTGTTTTCCTTTACCCGCTCCAGTGTCTCTCTCTGCGACAACCCCAAGGGTCTCATGAGAGTCTGCATGTCCACCATGTAGTCCTTCAAGCATTCGCCATGTCGCTGCTTCCTCTGCCTGACCTGGTCCGCCAGCTTCGCCATGAAGCCTCTGGGCAGGAAGAATTCCTGGAAGCTCTGGATGAACTCTGCCCAAGTCTCCCAGAATCTGTTGTTGGCAATGAACCACTTTAAGGCCCTGCCCTTCAGCAGTTCTGGCATCGCTCGTGGGATCTGGTTGATGTCCAGCCCATACGTCATTGCTGACCACTCCACCTGCTCCAGGAATTCCAACGGCTTTTCGTGCCCTTCGTACCGGAAACTCCACTCTCGCACCTGTTTCGCCACCTTTGCGTAATCTTTACGTCTGCGTCGGCTGCGTCGGTGGTGGCGTCTGCGTCGGCGGTGGCTGCGTCGGCGGTGGCGGCTGCGTTCTCGGCGGTGGTGTTCGAGGCAACGGCGGCTGCGTCGGCGGCGTGTTTTCGGCGGTGGCATCGGCGGCTGCGGCGGTGTTGCCCACAGCGCCTCCTCCTCCTCCTGCAGCCGGGCCAACCGCTCCTGCTACGCGGTCCGGGCGGCGGCTGCCTTCCGTTCCTCCACCAGCTGCTGCAGCCGTCGCAGAGTGGCGATCCGCGCCTCCCTAAACGTTTTCACCTCTGCCTGGTCCTCGGTCGGCGGCGCGACTCCGAGGCTGATGTGCCCCTGGCCTTGCGTCGCCCGCCGTACGCTGCGGTATGCCATCCTGGCACGCACCACGCGTACCGCCTCCTCCTTGTCCGACGACACCACCGGGGTGACCGTCTCACCCCCGTCGTCCTCCTCGCTCTCGGAGGAGAGGGTAACGGTATCCAACACCCCCTCCGCCTCCATCGTCGGTTCGTCATGCGACAGGCTCACATCCGGAATCTCCTTCGGGTCCTCCAGCGGGGATGGGGATCGCGACACCAGGGGTGACGCCAGGAGCGGAGGTAGGGATCGGAATCTCTACTCCAAAACGCTCCGGGCTGTTCCCCGATGCCGGTCTCCCGCATCTCCCGGTTGGTCTTGCCCTCACGTGCTGCCATCTCTAGTGCTTGATTTCAAAGAGACGGACACGAGCCGCCTTCTTCGCGAAGAAACCTCGGTTCTCCCATCCGCTCCTTGTGCCGTTATTCCGCGGGGCCTATACCGGTAACGGGATCTCTCCGTCGTGTACCTGCCTATGAATTTGCAGCTATTTGCTTAAACCGCTAACTGTGCTCGCATCTGCATACACTCCCTGTCCCGCTCTCGCGCTCCAACGAGCCTGTGTATGTGTAGAGTGACTTTTGTGCTTTTCGATACCCCGTATCGTCTTCCCCCCTTCATCACCAAAGGGGTTCCGCTACTATTCTGTTACATTAGCACTAGGTGTCTTCTGGCCCGCCGGCGCCCGCGCTTCCCGGCTTCAAGTCGCTTATGTGTGCCGTTTTCACCTTCTTGGTTGCCGCATGTTCCAGGATGCAGATAGCCGGTGAAGTGAATTTCTTTATCCTGAACGGCCCGTCGAACCTTGGCACCAACTTCTCTGCAAAGCCTTCGCCTGCCTTCGAAAGATGGGGTTCCTTGGCCCACACTGTGCCCCCCACCTTGGGTTTCCACGGCCGTCTCCGGAGATTATAATGACGCGCCTTCTCCATATTCCTCCGCACCAACTCGAAGATCTCTTTCAGCTTTTCCGCGTTTTCTGCAGGCGTCTGTGTACACCGGCCTGTCCCAGTCGTATGCTCGTCAAACAACGCGTTCGGCAGCCTTGGTTCCCTTCCCTGAGTGATAAACGCTGGCGAGTATCCGGTGGACTCCGCCACACTCGTGTTCACTGCCAGCAGCTCCGGCCAGTTCTCGTCCCACCGCCTTTGATCGGCCCACGTGAACTGCGCGATCATTGTTTTCACGGTCCTGTTGGTCCTTTCCGTGGGGTTTTCTTGTGGGGAATATGGAGCCGTGAGCTGGTGTCGTACCCCCAGCTCCTCCAGAAACCTCTTGAATGCCCTGCTAGTGAACTGCACTCCATTATCCGTTATCATGACCTTGGGCACCCCGTATCTGGCCACTATTTGCTCGCGAACCGCCTTCCGTAACGTTTCGGTGGTTGCCCTCCTCATCGGGACGATTACGATTACGATATCCTTAAAAAATTAAAACTTAGACTTAAGTGGATTAATTCCACATTATCATGACCTTGGTGCGACGGTACAAAAGGAGTAATATTTTGTCACCCAATCATCATTGGTTTCAAGGCCCAGGTCTCTCGCAGATCGGTGGAATTGGGATTCAAGGGCAAAAATTGTCTCCATGAATATGTTTGCCATAAAAGTAACTGAGCGCGGTTATTTCCTTGTTTATTTTTCGTTTGCTTTTTTGGCTGCTGCCAAAAATAAATGTTTCCTGTTTTGCCAATTTAAATTGGTATTCCTAAATTATTTTTGATATAAATTATTTTTCAGGGAAATTATTATTTACTATGCTCAATATGTAATAAGCACAATAATTTATCATCATTTATTTAAGTTGAATACAGCTGAAGCTCGTATAGTAAGAGAATCTTTATGTCCATTGTCTGTGTCATGAAAGGCGATTATCCGCATTCTTTTATTCTTGTCGTAGCACGCAATCATGTTTAAAATTGTTAGAATGAAACTAAGCTGAGGTTCCAGGACAATACCACCACCCCATATAACATAAAAGAACCGCTGCACCTTTGCACGTGCGTTTAGGATATCCAAATTACGACCCGAGCCTTACGAAATCGTTACATATCCCATACGCAAAAACAATGGCTGTGCCGAAGACGACTTGGCCGTGTGCGCAGCTCATATGGGTGTGAAAAAATACGTCAACGCGAAACGATGACTGCGAGATGATGAGCACGAGTGACATTTCTGGGTAGAGCTGGCATAGACGGTCATCCTCTTTAAAGCATTTTAAACATTTAGCCACCTCATATCGCTACATTGCTTATTGACTTTTGAATTGGTGCTACTTTTTATTTTATATTATGTATATAATTAACATAAGTCTATCATATAGGCTGGTTATAGAGGTTCTTAGATAAGGTGCTTAGTGAAACTAAGTGCTGCTCATTAACGTTGTCCTTGTGGATAGTGAGATTTACCAATACTCTATGTATGGTGAGCCTTCATACTAGATATGACATTCCAAAGTTTCCAATTATTGACAATTTCTATGTATCAGTGTCATTCCATTTCATCTTGCTGTTATCTAGGGCGTCTGCTTTGCCTACAAGGCTAAGTAGTTGGGAACTATTAGTCTTCGTAACGACTGGCAGCTTGAATAAGGATAAATGTTTACATAAATATAAGAGAGTGGCGTTATTGTAGCGCTGCTTGAGGCGCTCGAGAGTATTAGGGTAAGTATCGGGTGACGATAAATACTTATTGGTTTCTGGACAACTACGAATTGGATGCGAAATGCTCCAGCGAGTAATAATTTCCAGTATCGAACTGATTACGAAGTGGGTGTAGGGACAAGGGAGTTTTCTTGCCGATGAGTAACAGGTGTGAGTTGTGGGTTGAGATTTTGTTAGGCTGCTTAATTTTGTTAATTTGCTTAATTAATTTGTATTGTCAAAAGTTTGAAAATTTGTATGTCTGCTGTCGACGGTAACGGGTAAAATGTTTATATGTCGATCGAAACGTGGGAAACATTTTTGTCGTCTAAGGAGTTTAAATGTTTACGTCGCATTGATTTTAAAAATTCTCATAATTGGCTCTGTGGACTTCACATAGACAAATGGAATAATAAGTATCTTGGTATATTGGGTATACGTCAGTCGCTCCTCCTTTAGAAGATTCAACATCCTTGTTATATTTCAAAAACTTTTGTTTTCTAGGCACCTATAGGTAAATATGATGTAAATAGTATGCGATACCAAATAAAAGTTCCAATAAAGTAGCCAAAGCGATATTCGATTCCTTTATTCTGAAGTACCGTCCAATGAAGACCTTTATTACCTACATGGGAACAGAATATAAGAATTCAGTAATATCTGACTTCTGCAATTTTTAAATTGATTCTCAGGACAGTGAGAGAGCGACAGTCAGAAAATGAAAAGCAAACCCGTCAGTGATTGTAGTGACCAACTTAACTTTACACTGCAACAACTCTTCAAGATACCCTCGCCCTAAATTATAGCAGCTTTTGTGTAAAACAAAAAGCGAGAGAATTGTCTTAGACCAATCAGAACAGAATATGATCGTACGATTATACAGTTAGGGAAAGAAAAGCTATAACAGCGACCACCAGCATGCAGCTTCCCAGAGCTTAGATCATTATCGGATAGAACTTCGTGGCGAACGCTCACAATTTTTGACGCTGCCCATTTAAACTTCATACACGTGGAAATATAATTTAGTTATATATATCCAATCTCATAAAAACAAGAGTTGGGATATTTCAATAAATTTCCGTGTTCGATTCGTGTGAAAGTGGCAACGAGATTCGACCCCAAGGCGTAAGGAAGGCCCGGCCTATATAAGAGCATTTGGTTGCTCTACAGCCGACTACCCCCCCGTCTCGTCGACCCCCGCATCAGCTCATGGTTCAAAACCCCGTCGCTCCAAGAAGAGGCCACGAGGCGACATAACCTTCAGCCAACGAGTTACGCAACCGGCCACCTGCCGAATAATAACTGGGCAAATATATTGGAAGGCTAGAGTTCATCCAGATTATTCAGCTATACAGAAGTTTAGACGACCGGAGCAGATTTAATTACATTTGAACATCATCATCGTCACGCAGTGAAGATCATCTCCTATGACCAACGGAGGTCCAACTTTGTGATTTCGTCTTATCGCAAAGCAGCGTAGCAGCCAGCGGTTCCTAAGGTCTTATCGCTGCAGTGCTGCAGTTATATTTCGTGTTTTGTTTTGATTCTTGATTTTCTTTTGTATTGCGATTTATAATGAATTAAATACTCGCAGATTGACGGAACTTTTGGCATTTGAATAGGAATTTAACTTAGAACCTTTAAAGTTTGACCTACAGCTCGACAATGTCAACGTGAACTTGGGCCCAACTTTACGCACATCATGGAGTGGATATTTAAGGTCGTGAGTACTACAACAACAATAATAAAAACATTATTATGAATTACCTATATTAAAATTCTAACAAAATGCCACTCGAACGTCTAATTAAAATAATATCTGCATTTGACTAAAGATTATATAATTATATTTGTAAATTTTATATTCAATTACTTATATATATTTGCTTTATACTTTACTTTTATATACTTTATTTTACCCATTGAATATAAACAAAAATGAAGAGTTAGAGAATGACTAGGATAATTATGCGTAGATAAAAATATTGTTAGTTTGTAAAAGAGATTTAATGGAAACGTTTATTAAACTGAATTTATATAAATGGAATTATGATTGAAGATATATTGAAAAATAATGAATTGTGAATAAATAGATTTAATGGTTTGTCGAGTACTTATGTTGAACACTTTCTTGAATATGTGGTAGAGTTATTTTGAACTTGGCCAAGGGACAATGTAAATATTTTAAGTAGCATTGTCATGGTAGGGAGGGTAAAGACTTAGGGAATCATTAACATCCAAAATTCCCAATACTTATCAGAATCTGTAGCTTATCTTCACACGTGTCGGCGTGTATCATTAGTATCAATATAAAGCCATTTCTTTTATTAACCGGTAGTCCACTTTTGAATATTGTTTATGAGTAAGACGCACTTATTAAAATGTAGTAGCGTTTCGTACTATCCTAAGCTAAAAGAACCCCGACCTACGGCGAGCTAGGCCCGAGCATAGCAAGAGTGCGCATCCCTAGCGAAGGAAGTACAAGGTCCTCTTTATTAGTAATTACCACCCACTATTAAAAGACCCACTAGTTAAAAATCTATCGATCGAACTACGTACACTACATGATACACCGTCGATAAGATACCGGTCGATAAGATAAGGAATCAGTCGGAGAGAGAGCAGGCCGTGAGTGTCAAATGCGGACATACAATGACGATCAAGCAAGTAACGGAGCGGATCTACGCAGGGATTCACGGGACATGGAGACCACAGAAACCTGGCGTGGTCAGAAGGGATTGTGGAGTCAGTGGTTGGTGTTCTGTCACATGAGCGGTCCTAACAGACGGGTGTTGAAACGGTGGTTCTGGGAAGAGCTCTGGTTTGACCTAACGGATGATACACATTCTGGAACCCTGTTTTCTCCTTGGTCGGGCAATCACAGATGGTGGTGGGACGAACATAAAAAATCTCTGAGCTAGCCGTTGCAATTCGTAGCGATCAGAACCAAGAAAAACAGTTCGTTACAGCCTTTGCTCAAAATAATCAGCTACGATGTCTATCAGTTAATTTGATTCCTAAACAATTATGGAGGATGGTGTGGTTTATCAGAAAAAAGTAGATAACCGTGGTTGGTGTCAATATTATTATTTTGAATTTGCTGTCCATATGTCCTTTCACTATCATACTATGCGGTTAAAATCACCAGAACATATGGTTGATAAACAGATCATTAGGGACAGTTATGAAAGATGAAGTGACCCTAGCGGAAGAAAAATTAAAATTTTCCACATTTATGTTATCGGTTTTTCTTTTGTCTTGTACATAAGACAATACATCAGATGATGTTTGGTCAGTGGAAATCCGAGAAACCACAAATTTATTTTTTTTAGTGGAAACACCGTGAGGAGTTTTGGCACTGCAGATTGTGTTTTTGAAGGCTCAATCTGCACCAGTAGTCCGGACTCAATATTCCTTTTTGGGGGTAAACTAATCGGGACAGATCGGAATCACTGGTTGAGAAACCAGTGCAGACAGATCGGAATCTCTAGCAGTACCAAATTTGACTCACTCCACAACGGATTGATCGGATTGCTCCGAATCATTTTTAGCTGCCGATCTAAGCATCATTTGAGGATTTGCTGCGATCTTGTTTATCACTTGGCGGAGGTTGCGGGGCATTCCACTTAGGCAGCCTTCCACCAGCGGCGTTCTTGTGCTTTGGATATTCCTCTAATAGCTTAGAGCTATTCATCTGCGAGTCCAGCGCGGAAAGGAGAACAGTTCGACGAAAACTATCTCAAGCCATGCCAAAACTGCTGGTCAGTCCTTTTAATCCAAATTTAGTTAGGCGCATAAGCGAATTCATCTCGCTCGCAACCCCTAGGCAAGCATCAAAACAATATTTTATTTTTTGGTCGCCAAAACCTGCGCACTTAGAGTGCACCATTTTATCACACAGCCAACATTTCACTTTTGGCTACTCAGGCTTTATTTGGCTTGTTTTGGAAGCAGACAACATTAGTTTCCATTTTTCTCTATTTCAGACCCCTGTACAAAGACACAAAACCAAAATTTGCAAGTAAATTGACCGCAAGATGGCAGTTAGCACGCTTAGAACTTTGGTTTTTCTGTTTGAGAGGGGGGGTGAATAGTGCAGTGCCTACAAAAACGTTGCGTTGAACAAATAATAAAGCCCTCACTCGATCAGAAAGCCACATTGAATTTAATTTATAGTCCCGTGCCTATTACGTAGATGAACAAGATTTATAATTAATGCATAAAAAAAATTTATTAGAAAGAACGAAATTCTGAGAGTTCATGGGTGTATGATGCCGCTATGCCAGTATAACTAATGGAAATGAGCTTACAATGATATAGTAACCCGCCTCTGTACCCACCCTCCATGATTTACCCTTGACACTATATGGTAAATCCCTATTCACATGTTGATCTTTCATCATACTTTTCGCAATTTCACATAAGGAAAACTATATTTATTTATCCAAACATTATAGTAATTTTATTCATTTAATAATAAGATAAAATATAGTATATATATGTCGCAGTTTCGTTGTTATTTGCCATAATGCTAGCGCAGTGAGTTCCGATCGCACTGAAGTACTACGCACAACTGCCTTGTGTCGCACTCTTCTTCTCCGTGCTTACCATCGAACCACACTCGGCGTCAGCGACAACACGCTGGCGCCGCGCTAAAACGGTTCTTCCCAAAACTACAAGCAACCTCGCGATTGCCGCAAAGTCTTTAACGAAACATCTATAGTAACTGGCAAAGCCTGAAAATGGCCTAAGCTCATACAGATTCGTCGGCTCTGGATACTCTTTTATTGCCTTTACCTTCTCTGGATCGGTTTTTGCACCGCCATTCGTTACAATAAATCCAAGGTATTCCACACTTTGCTTAAAGAAATGGGTCTTTTCACTGGACACCTTCATGTTGGCATTACTTAAGCTTTAAAACCCAATCAATATGCCTTACATGGTCTTTTTCATTTTCCGAAAAAATTATGACGTCGTCTACGTGAACATAGCACGGTGTGCCAGTTTGTTCCCGCAGGACGTCGTCGATCGCTCTCTGGAAGATGCTTCCAGCATTCTTCAAACCGAACGGCAGTTGACAAAATTCATATTTTCCGTCATTTACCGAGAAGGCGGTTTTCTCTCGGTCATGCTCTGCCAAATATATTTGGTGGTATCAGGATTTTAGATCCAGCGTTGTAAAATATTTTTGTCAACAACCCATTGTGGGTTATTGTAAGGCGATCTTGACACTCTGTTAATGCCCTTCTCGAGCAAATCTGCCATTTCCCGTTTCACGAACTCATTTACAGCCATGGGATGGGGGTACGGCTTGGAATATACCGGCTTGTCATCAGTTGTGCGAATCGTGGCAGCAACGGATGTGTTATATGGCAGGGCCTCATTAGAGGCTGAAAAAGCCTTAGATCTGTTCGTGATCATTTTTCGAAATTCGCTTTTCACAGGTTCCGGCACAGTAATGTCATTCACATTAGTGAAATTTACATTGTCACAATTATGATGCTGTAGCTCTTCAGAAACAGCACCATTATTTATTGCGCTTTTTTCTGTGTCCACCTGTGTCCAACTTGAGCTAAGAAATCGAAGCCAATAATGCCGTCGATGGGTGCTAAGGTGTCTAAAAGAAAAAAATCCGCTGTGGTTCCAAAAAAGTTCATCAAACATTTTTGGTGAATTCTGTTAGAACAATGAATGGAACTAACAGTGAACGTCTTTGGTCCGTCATGCGTGCAGATCCAAGTCTTTTTTGGCCTTGCATATTTTCGACCATGCCACTGGTGGGCAGATCGCTTCCGAAGGCGGTGGGTTGCCGGTGCTGAGTCATAGTGGAGCCTAACTCCATGGGTTCAGGCAATTGATTAGGGCCATCGTCCCTGTTATGGGCCGCATTACTTTGTTGGGGCCTATTTTGTTTTTTATAAAAATGAGGGTTTTTCACATGGCCATCCTCGGCCCTGTTACTTCTTCCCTGATTTTCGAACGACCTTGGTTCTTTCTTTACCCAGAGGCGAATGCCTTTTCTACCACTGCCTTTTGCATATGTGGCAGCAAAGGCAGTGCGTTCTATGCTCGCCTCGGATTCCCTAGCTAAAGCTAAAGCTGGGGGCAAATCCTTGGGCTGAGCTGGCAACACTAATGACCTCAAAGGCTTTCTGAGACCCGATATGAATGCATGTAGGGCATCGTCTCTAACCTTAGTATTAAATAGGGCAGCACTGTCCGGCTCCTGTGTCATGATGATTTTATTCGTCACCAATGTCAACTGTTTTTCTACCTCATCGTAATACTGCATCAGGCTAAGCTCTCCTTGCCTAACCGTCTCTAATCCCTATCGAGGGATACGCAATGACGTTTTATCTGCATAAGTGCAGTCTAGTCTTGCGATGATTGCACCGAATTTTAGCACAGTATTGTGGGATACCAGTAGCGCTCTCGCTACCCCCCCTAATTTTATTCCTAATAATTGTGACAGCTTGGTAGTGGGCCTCGCTGCCCTGGTACGGTTTAAAAATTTCATATGCGTCGACGGCTAATTGCCGCCATGCCACATAAACATCTTGATCACCAGTAAACTCAGGCATGGACATTACTATGTCCAGCTTCACTTCGCACCTAATGCTCGGATCTATAGTGATCCTTTGATATGCCTCTACTTACGGTGTTTCCACCTGCAGGTCTTTCACTATTTGCCTGACCTTTTTTAACTGGGCCTGAAACGTCTCCATCAGCCTGGCCTCCTGGCTAACTGCTCCTGCTATGATTGCAACTGAATAGCGTCCATTTCAGTACCTCTATCCGTTGTCGGGCGAAAACCTGGTGCTTCTAAATCCCAATCGTCTTCACTATCGTATTCTGCCTTCACTTCCCTGTACTTGCCCAACTTATTTACCGAATGATTGGTAATTCACACAAATACTTTTTCCGGGCACCGTTGACCGGCTTTCGCGAGACGGCGATATTAATGCGCGCTAGAAATACAAGACGATGAAATTCGTTCCTTTTTTTTTTTTTAAACAACAGTTTTGCGCAAAAGAATAATTTGTTTCTATTTATTCTTCTGGGCAGTAATAACTCACAGTAACCTGGGGGGAGTTGCGGATTGAGCTTTCGAAGAGCAGCACGCACCTGATCATCGCTCGCGGTTATTAATATTTTCGCCACTAATCACCAGAGACAAGTCCACAATTAGTGGCACAATTAGTGCTTAGTGACATCTTGAGTCACTATCAGTGATAGTATCGTGCCAGTGCAGTGTTCTTAAAATTATCAAATTTAATTAAATTGTGCTCCGCTGTTCAGCGGCCACGTGCCGGCAAGCTTAACACAACATCCGTTGGAAAGCTTAACAAACATCTGTGAGGAGCTTACCATTTGGTTCCAGCAGCAGATAAGTTCTGGCTTATGTATCAGATAGAAGCTTTTAGTTTCTACTCTGCCCCAAGATCAATTGATATTGTTGCATACTTTTAGGCGCGCGATGAAATCCGGACAATTTGACAAGCCGCAGTCAACGACTACTAGTGCTACCAATAAGAACAAGGCAATTCTAGGAGAGGAACTTAGAAATGCCGTCAACGCGCCCTCAGATAATGATACTCTACGTGTATCCGATTTTGCCGCCACAGCAGCTTCATTGGCATCTGCTTTTTCGAGCGTCAATGGGTCCACATCAGGAACCGCCTCGCGCTACCAAAGCCCTGCTTCAGGTGAAGCCTCGCAGCGCTTTCAAACAATAAAGCGCAAGTCATGCGCCTCCCCAAAGACTGATGGGAAAAAAGCTAACCTCGGCAAGAACGGTGATAACCTCAATCGAACTATAGTGGCAGCTCAAACCGTTTCGAATTGCTAGCGCTTCACCCAGATGACATGGAAGTTGAGAACGCCAACGACGTGCTATGTGAGAGGCCTAGTACAAGTCATCAAGCTGCCATTGCTGCGGCGAAGCGGGCCGCAAACTCTCCTGGCACCTCAGGTTCTCCCAACAAGACGCAGCCCAAACCACCGCCCATAGTGATGGAAGGTATTGAAAACGTCTCTCTGCTCATGCAAGAACTCAGGAAAATAATTGACATAAATAAAGTTGAAGCTAGGGCTTCACTTGGCGGTATGATGAGACTCTATGCAAATGACGCTACCACTTTTCCCAGTATTGTCAGATGGCTTGAGCACGAAAAATATGAATTCCATTGCTACCAACTGAAGGAAGATAGGCCGTTTAAAGTCTGCATAAAAGGCTTACACCACAGCACGCTTCATAGCCAGATTAAGGAGGATCTGGAAAAATTCGGACACAAGGTGCTTGACGTCCATCTGCCCCAGAGGCGCAGTGAGCCAGGCACCCCTGTAGCCAAGCCGGTAAATATGTTCTTCGTGAATATTGCCGCCGCGGCCAATAATAAGGAGATCCTGCTAGTCAAGGCACTTTGCCATATGCGGGTTATCGTTGAGACCCTCCGAAAGCGCAATGCTGTTGTGCAATGCCATCGATGCCAACAGTTTGGCCATACGGCTAAATACTGTCGTAAAGCGCATATTTGCGTCAAATGTGCTGGCGAGCACGCTGCCAGCATCTGTACTAGGCCGCGCAGTGAACCGTGCACGTGCTACAATTGCGGACAACAGCACCCTGCAAGCTATTCAGGGTGCTCCAAATACCAGGCGTTCCTGCAACGATCTCGGCCCAAGCGTGGAGTTGGAGCTCGGCCTACTGTGAATACCCAAACCGAGACAAACGATCAAACTAGGAGCAGACCAAGAGTAGCCACTCGTCAAGGTGTCTCCTATGCAGATGCAGCTAGGGGAGGCGTACATGTCTCTCAACATGAACAGCAGAACAACCCAAACATAAACCAACGAACCAACAGCCGCAACCGCTCGACATCGAGATCTCGAGTTGCAGCTCAACGAGACAACAACCGCAACCGTTCAGCATCGAGATCCCGAAATACGGCATATCACTCATCTCTTGAAAATAACATTGAAAACATGATGCGAACCCTCAATGGAAATATCGATTCACTCCGCTCGTTACAGGATAAACAGACGGAGATGATGATGATGCTCAAACAGCAGCAACAGCAGACACAGCAGCAGGGGCAAATTCTTAATTTGCTTGTTGCCCTCCAAGCGCAACGATCAACAATATGATGCCGCTGCTCATTCTAATGTGGAACGCCGATGGCGTTTCCACGAAGTTGCCAGAGCTTGAGTGCTTTGCGCGACAAAATAAGATCGATGTCATACTAATTAGTGAGACTCACTGCCGAGGAAACTTTGTGCCAAAAATATATGGTTTTGATGCATATCCAGCTAATGATCCAAGTGTTGGCAATGCTAGAGGAGGAGCTGCGATCTTTATAAAATCTAGCTTGGTGCATTTTCCTCTGAGCCCTGTTACCAGCGAAAAAGTACAAATAGCGTCTGCAGGAATAAACACAGCGCTTGGTGTGATCAACTTTGGTGCGATTTACTGTCCTCCTCGTTTCACATGGACAACAAATGAATTTGCTAAATCATCGAAAATTTATAATTGCAGGAGACTGGAATGCATCTCACTGGCTCTGGGGCTCAGGAAGATGCAATCAAAGAGGTCGCGCTCTCGCGGATCTTATTCTTAGTACGGAAGTCAACACGCTGGCTACAGGCAGTCCTACTCGGTATCCGTACGGTAGGAGAGGAACTCCAAGCTGCATTGATTTTGCAGTAACGAAAGGCATTCTCGATATTCATGCTTCCATAACATCGGCTCCTGATCTCAGCTCTGATCACCTGCCTCTCATCATAACGCTGGATGTCACAGCATTGACATATCCTGCAGCAGATCGATTGATAACCAGGCACACCAACTTAGAAATGTTCTGCGGTCTTCTAGAGCAATCTCTGTATCTTGATATAGAAATCAACTCAGAAGAAGATATTGAGGACGCAATCAACCTATTTGCTGTAAAGGTGAAATCGGCAGCCATAACAGCTACACGCACGTTGACACAGAGACCCGTAGCAGCAGGTATACCCCTCACACGGGAAATTCTTATTTTAATTGCTGAAAAGAGACGACTTCGGACAAGATGGATGAGGTCCGGCCACCCTCTAGACAAATTAGAGTGGAACAGAGCTCAACATATCCTCCGTAAGAAACTGGTGGACCATAAAGCCGCATGGTTCGACGAGAGGCTTACCAACACTGGTACTGGAAGCGAAGCGAGGCATTCTCTATGGAAAGCGACGCGTAGTATAAAAAGGAGGTGTCCCAGGAAGGCACCACTAGCTAATGAGAACGGAACATGGTGTCGTTCTGACAAGGAACAAGCGGAAGTGTTTGCTAGGCACTTAGCTGAACGGTTCAAGCCCTTTAACCTTGCCAGCCAACAGGAAAAACAAGAAACACAGGAAGTCCTTGAGCAGGCGCTGCAAATGGATGCACCGATTCTCCCGTTCGACCAATGTGAGATATCAGCGATCATAAACCGCCAATCCTCTAAAAGAGCACCAGGCCACGACATCATCTGCAACGCTACTCTGAAGGCGCTGCCTACTCACGCGATCTCTTACATAACGTTGATCTTCAACGCTATGTTGAGGTTGCATTACTTCCCTGCCCAGTGGAAATTTGGCTTAGTGAGTATGATCCACAAGCCCGGAAAGCCAGAGAGTGACCCAGCATCCTACCGGCCAATCAGTCTCCTCCCATCAATCTCGAAGATCTTTGAGAGACTTATCTCTGCCCGAATTGCTGGGATAATGACATCCACAAGAGCCATCCCTGATCACCAATTTGGATTTCGTGCAGGTCACAGCTCAATAGAACAACTGCACCGCATCGTTGACCAAATATTGCAAGCCTACGATGAGAAAGAATACTGCAATGCGCTCTTTTTGGACATTAAGGAAGCATTCGACCGAGTCTGGCATATTGGCCTATTGGCCAAAATAAAAATGACACTACCAGCACCGTATTACTTGCTAATGCGGTCCTACTTGGCGAATAGGCAGTTCGCAGTACGTTTCCACTCCGCAACCTCAGGGATACATGAGGTCAGTGCAGGAGTGCCTCAAGGAAGTGTACTGGGTCCATTATTGTACTGTCTGTATACCAACGATATGCCGCAGCCAAATGCTAGTATGGACGCCAACCCTGACAGGATGACTCTAGCCACTTTCGCCGATGACGTCTGTGTTACTTACAGATCATCCTGCGAATATGAAGCAGCAGACGGCCTACAAGAGTACGCTGACAGGTACGAGCAATGGGCAAGAAGATGGAATATTGGCATAAATGGTCAAAAGTCAGCTAACGTGTGCTTCTCACTAAGGAGGAAAACACCACCTGCTGTTCAATTAGGTGAGGAGATGGACAGCAGTGTAGTACGGCCAAATATCTTGGCATAACATTAGACCGCCGGCTCACATTTGCTCCCCACATAGCAGCCATCAAAACAAGGGTGAGAGCAGCTGTGACAAAGCACTGGTGGCTCCTAAGAAGCAACAGTAAACTCTCCACCCGAAATAAGCTCACCCTATACAAGCAGGTCATTGCTCCCATCTGGCAATATGGTTGCCAAATCTGGGGGATAGCAAGAGATAGCCAAATCAAAAAAATTCAGGTGGCCCAGAACAAAATAGCGAGACAAATTACAGGCTGCAAGTGGTACATTCGAAATAGCGTGCTACATAGGGACCTAAAACTAGTTACGGTACTACAACAAATCAACTTCCACTCCAGTCGGTACAACTCAAGACTGATGAACCACAGCAATCGTCTCGCTAATGATCTCACCATTACTCGACCGAGGCAGAGGATCAAAAGACGTCAACCAAGAGATTTAGTGCTAAGATAACAATAGCTTAATAGCTAAATATTAATTATAAAACAACATGAGAGTATTAGACCAAACTAGAAAAAGCTATATAAAATATTCCCTATAGCCGGAGCGCCTATTGGCAGAAACAATAGAAAATAAGATAATAAAAGGGTTCATAGCTATCCTGTATATCTTAATAAACTATAACAAAAAAAAAAATACAATTTTTTGTGAAAGTATGCAACGGAAAACAACACTCCCTAAAAGCATGCAAAAAATATTTTTCTTTGCTGGTTAGCAATGAAGTTGTTCGTTTTGTTTATTCAACAACCAATTCTTGAAGCTTGCCGAATTAAATTAATTTATCAAACTCACATGTTTTTCTTCTCAAGATTTGTTCAGATGCTAGGTTCTTAACTACCGCTGGGCGCCAATAATGTAATACCTATTGTCGGCGGAACGCAGATGATTAGTCCCGTGTACCTGGAGTTATCTAGGAGGGAGTCTTCTTACGTAGATTACGGTGGAGGGCGTGACTTTTCCCCCTTTGCTGGGCACTGGCCTTTTAGCTCAGTGTGAATAATTTATATCATAAGTTTTTACGGCAAGTTGCCGGAGTTGCTCGTTCTTTATTTCTAAAGGGCTTGAATACAGACTGAATACAGAGGTCAGCATTCTATAGTGATCTACTTAGTTGCTAGGGTATTGGTTGTATATAGTTGTATATGTTGTGGTGCATATGGATGTAGAGTATATATATGTAAGTATATATATGTAGAGGTTATATTTTTTTCTTTCTCCCAGTTTTAGCAGGGATGCGTTTCCTGCTCGCCAAGATGTTTCCCGTTTTCTAAAAGAAAGGTGTGAAGATCTGCCCAGCGTGCATTTCATTTTCTGCACAAAACCCCGATCTAAGTGGCTGTGGAGCCCTATCCGCAGAGACATGCACTCTAACAGCCGGAGTGCTCCGCTGCCTGTGGCAATGTGGACGCAAGATTTGCCTCCTATAATTAAAAAATATTACACATCACTTTTCAAACTTTAACTCTTTTTTTCTCTTTGCAAACCCACGTTTTTCTTGAAGATAAAAAAACTTTTTTCGCAGACTCCACGTCTGATCGTTGCGACGGCCAAAAGAGAAAATAACTCTATGAGGGAGTAAGTGCCTCTCGAGTAGTGGAAAGCTCTAATTGGAGCTTTGCCGTGATTAGAGTTGCATTAGAGTCATCTGATAATGACGCCAAATTATCGAAAACCGTAACCGGTTTTCCAGATTGTGTTATTTCTTCTCGAAAATTAAAGTTCATCGTTTTTCTGAGTTAAGCGTAGTTAAGCGGCACTCTTTTGTTAGGTTTCAATTACCAGTACGACAAGTTGCGACCAATAAAGTGGAGTTCATTTCATTGAACGCCTGACGTCTTCTTCTTTTTTTGGACTTCGACCAACTCCGTCAGCAGCGAACATATGGATGTGCTAACCACATTTTTCGGCAATATCCGCTATTAAATTTCATGGTCCTTCGAAGACAAATCTACCCTGGTCCACAAGCGCCCCTTAGTGATAAAATCAAGATAAGTTCGGTTTTATTTTCCATTCCGACCGTGGTCGCCGAATTTCTTTTTCCGACGGCGTTCCTTCCGATTCCTAAATTCAGTGAAGAGCGATATATAAGTTAACTAAGTTAACCGGACCGATTGTCCGCTCACCACCACCGGTCAAATTGCTGACCAAGCATTTGGCCGGAAGCTCGCACATAGCTGGCAAAAGCTCTGCACATTGGCAGAGGCCGCTATGAAGCTTTTCCTATGTTAGCTTTTAGCACAAGTGATCTGGGCACACTGTGTGTCAGTACGCAACAAATCAACGCGAAAAAGTAAATAATTACTTTTCGTAGTGAAAAGTCCAAAATAGTGGCACAAATTGCGAATAGTGACCCCCCAAGTCGCTATCAGTGATATTATAGTGGAACTCATAGTGAAACTCAACCACTTTCACTTAAAGAGTCACTTACTTATACAAAGTGGGGCTTCGCCGCCCAGCGGCCACGCGGTCGCTCGAATGAATACCATATAGAACAAAAATACGAGTTCCACTGCTATCAGCATATGGAGGACAGACCGTAATAGTCTGCATAAAAGGTCTGCACCATAGCACACTAGATCAGCTAGATAGCTAGATCAAAGAGATTGAAAAAGCTAGTCACAAGGTGCTTGATGTACTTACGCCCCTAAAGCGCAGCGAGCCTGGCACTCCCACAAATAAGCCAGTCAATATATTCTTCATCAATATTGCCGCTGCGGCCAATAACAAGGCGATCCTAGCAGTGAAGACTCTATGCCATATGAGAGTGGTAATAAAACCACTTCGCAAGCGCACTGCTATCGTGAATGCCATCGATGCCAGCAGTTTGGTCACACGGCCAAATACTGCCGCAAAGCTCACATCTGTGTGAAGTGCGGTGGAGAGTATCCTGCCAAGGATTGCACTCGACCACGTAGTGAGGAATGCACCTGCTACAACTGGGGTAAACAGCACCCAGCCAACTATTCGACTTTCCAAGGTGAACTCGTTAGCAACAGGATGCTCATACGGCAGTAGAGGCTCTCCAGGCTACATTGATTTTGCGCTGACAAGGAGTGTGATGGGCATCCACGCCATTCACGCCGTAATTACCAGAGGCAGGTGGTCGGAGCTTAGCTCAACAACCGCACAAGGTGGATGAGGTCTCGCCACCCGCTAGACAAGACGGAATGGAATCGAGCGCTGAGTAGGCTCCGTTGCGCGCTGGTGTTGCACAAATCCGAATGGTGCGACGAAAGACTTTCCAACACTGGAGTCGAAAGTGAAGCGACGCATTCACTCTGGAAGGCCACGCGTGCTATCAAAAGGCGTTGCACGAGGAAGGCGCCATTAGCCTACAGTAACGGGACATGGTGTCGGACCGACTTGGAACAAGCGGAGGTATTCTCTGCGCACCTCGCCGAGCGATTTCAACCATTCAATCTTGCCAGCCTGCAACAGGTTGAAGAAACTCAGGAGCGGTTGAACCAAGCGCTTCAAATGGATCCACCAATCACGACGTTTGAACCTTGCGAGATAGCCGATGTCATTGCGAACCAGAGTAACAACAGAGCTCCAGGACAGGACGTTATCTGCAACGCCACATTGAAGGCACTGCCCAGTCATGCGATCCTCTACATAGCGTCGGTTTTTAATGCTATCGTGAGGTTGCAATACTTCCCTCATCAGTGGAAGCTCGGGATAATCTCCATGATCCACAAACCTGGCAAGCCGGAAAGGGAGCCCGCCTCCTACCGTCCGATCAGTCTTCTCCCTTCAATTTCGGAGGTGTTTTAGAGACTGATTGCTGCCCGGATTGTAACGATCATGGAAGCCCAGGGAATTAACCCTGAGCACCAGTTCGGTTTTCGTGCTGGCCACTGTACTGTCGAGCAGCTCCATCGGGTCGTCGAGCAAATTCTGACTGCCTACGACAATAAGGAATATTGCACCAGCCTCTTCTTGGACATTCGAGAAGCGTTTGATCGAGTGTGGCAAATCGGACTCCAACTAAAAATCAAACAAACGTAACCTGCTCCATATTTTGTGTTGCTGAAATCGTACCTGGAAGGAAGGCGAATCGCTGTGTGTTTCCATTCAGCACTTTCCACGGAACATAATGTGGCAGCTGAAGTTCCACAAGATAGTGTCCTCGGCCCCCTGCTTTACTGCCTGTATAGGCACGATATGCCGCAGCCAGATGTAAGCCTATACAGGAAATCTATGTTGGCCACATTTGCCGATGACGTGTGCGTCACCTACAGGTCCCGATGCGAGCACGAAGCAGCCGATAGTATCCAAGACTTTGCAGATCGGTTCTCGGTATAGGCAAAGCGTTGGAACATCGGCATCAATAGCAGTAAATCCACCAACGTCTGCTTTACTCTAAAGCGGAGAACACCACCGACCGTCCATATCGAGGGAGTCCCCGTACCACAGCCGAACGCAGCAAAGTACCTTGGAGTGCTGTTGCACCGCAGACTCCATCAGAATACGCTTACGTGCTAAGGTGGCGAAGCACTACTGGCTACTCTGCTCGCTGACAAGCTGACAATTTACAAACAGATCATAGCACCAAACTGGAAGTTCGGGTGCCAAATCTGGGGCTTGGCATGTGACAGCCAAATCAAAAGGATCCAGGCTATCCAAAATAAGGTCGCAAGACTCATCACCGGCTGCGAGTGGTTTGTGCGAAACACCAACCTGCACAGAGACCTCAAACTCGCGACGGTATTTGACGAGATAAGCCAACACTCGAGTCGATACCATGACAGGCTGGATATCGACTTGCCAGCGCTCTAAACAGATCTCGCCCACCAAGGAGGCTCAACAGAAGGCAACCGAGGGATCTCATTTCCCGAACTCATTTGACTAGGGTCAGCTTCTGCTGACCATAAATTATTTGTTATCTGTGATTGTTTTGTTATTGTTAAAATTTTGTTAAATCGATAAAGCTAACTAGACTATAGTTAGCCGGCGCGCCCAAATGGGCTGAATCAATAGAGAAAAAGGACATAAAGGGGTTCCCAGATTTCCCGTACGCCTCAATAAAGCTTTAAGAAAAAAAAAAAAAAGCTTTTAAGTCAGTTCGTTTTGGACAATACAATAATAAAGAGCATAAGCTCATAAAACTTACTCTGGCATCTGTCGTTATCATTATAAATACCTATAGCTATCTGAGTCCCTAGGCCAGAAGCCAAGAGGAAGACAGTCATCTTCCCATCATAATCATCATAAATCTTCAAGTGAAGATTTCCCTCCGTACGAGGGACATCTGGAGATCATCGGCCTACCGGCAATATACCAGTGACTGCGGCGAGGGATCACCCCTGCAGCACTCTACTTATATTATTATATATATATATTATTAATTTATATTAGTTTGGCAAATATCTCCCTTCCGCCTTTTTGTCTTTTGAATTTCGCGGCTATGTACAAAGCGCTATAGAGCTCGTAATACTATACATAATTTGAAAGGTCTTGACATAACCTACAAAACGACGCTATGTCCGGGCTATATGGATGCGATAAAACCTCCCATCCAAGCTCCCGTAGCTTTTAACGAGTCATCAACGAAGTGTGTGGTCTGGCGTTGTCCTGGTGGAACACTACACCCTTCCTGTTGGCCAATTCTGGACGCTTCTGGTCGATCGCTTGCTTCAAGCGGTCCAGTTGTTCGCAGTAGATGGGTAAAATTAAGCGTCTGGCCATATGGGAGCAGCTCATAGTGGATGATTCCCTTCCAATCCCACCAAACACACAGCAAAACCTTCCTGGCCGTCAATCCCGGCTTGGCCACTGTTTGGGACGATTCACCGGCCTTCGACCACGACCGTTTTCGCTTGATATTGTCGTATGTGATCCATTTTTCGTCGCCAGTCACCATCCGCGTACATTCAGGGGTATTTACGTGGGGTACAACGTTTTCTGTTTCAGGGTTTGTAATAGTTTCGTTTTCTGGGGTTTGATTTTTGAATTTTACAATTAATTTTTGGGGTATAGTTTTATATTTATAAATAAAGAATAATGCAAAAATTATAACTAATATGATAAATGTTGTAAGTGTTATTATTTGAAAGACATTATTCGTCTGATTGTGTTGTTCGATTATTTCTTTTGTGTGAATGTATTCTAGTGGTTCAAGTTTTGTTACGTTATTGTTTACATAGATAGTTTGAGTGTAATCTAACATTGTGTTGGTAATTAATATATCATCTAATTGAACGGAACAATTAAATGTTTTTATCATGTTGTTACCTTCTATTATAATTTCTCTATTAATACAATTTTGGTTTAAGATAGTCTTGGGAAGGTTCCAAGTTGTAATTATATTCTTAAGGCTCACATTTGTTCTCCTTCAAAGTTACTATTTAGTTGATTGGTCAATTCGATTCCTTTATTAATGGCTTCTATTACGTGGTTGAGATCGCTTACTTGTGCATTATTTTTAGAGATGTCACCTATTTGTTGTTGTAATTCTTTTTATCTTCTTGATTTAAAATGCTGAATAAGTATTTGTACATTGTTCCTATAAAATTAGCGAGACCGCGTTTACTACGTCTTGCAATTCTTATACCGTTCATTTCTCTGTTAAGTTTTTCTGTTAGATACTGAATTTGTGGTAGAGTTTCAAAGATTTGAGTTTGCTTGATAAATTCTTCATAAGTGTTTTCGGTTTTAGTTAAATTAACAGATAAGTAGTGATATTCATAGTTTATTGGTAAATCTAATGATCCGGTTTGAAAGATTAGGTAACCGTTTTTGGCCTGGATAGGTGTTACTTCTAAGTATTGTGTGTTAATTGTCGATAGGAGGCATAACATGAGTATCATGCTCGGGAGTAGGCCTGGAATTATCGTTATTATATTTACTTTTATTAATTTTCTTTTTCTTTTTAAACTTAGATTTATAGTGTATTATTTTTCTACCTCTATTTGTTTCTTCAAAATGTTTATCGTCTATTTGTCTTATATTTCCTGTCTTTTTGAATGGGTTAGTCGTTTTTGATCTAACTAGAGGGGATTCTCTGAAATTGGTGTCTATACTGAAGTCTTGTCTAGTTTCATTGAGTTTGATAATTTTGTTTACTTTATTTTCTTGTGTGTTATAGGAAGGGATTCCTGCAAAAATAAAAATGTCTGCTGGTGCTCGACCAGTTGTATTGTGTTTTGTTTTGTGATTGTATACGTAAATTATTTTCTCGAATTATGTGAATTGGTTTTCGGGTTCATTTTCGCTTGATATTATTCTTAATTTTTCATTAACGGTTTTATGAAATCTCTCGATGTCAGAAATTCCATTTTTACTTGTTGTTATATTTAAGGTTACTCCTTCTGAATCTAACCAGAGTTTAAGTGCAATGCACATGAAAGCGGAGTCTTTGTCGGCTTTTATTTCAATGGGTTTACTCATGTCGTTGAATATACGTAAAATAGCTCTTTTAGCTTCAAGCCAGTCTCTACTATTTACTTCTATCAAGGAGGCGTATTTCGAATAAATGTCAATACATGATAGGAATTGTTTATTTTTTATTAAGTAGAAATCCATGACATATTTTTCTCTGGGGTTGAAGGTTTCTGGGGTTGTTTCAATAGTTAATTTTGTGTTTCTATGTTCGGTTTTAGCGATGTTACAAATTTCACATTCGTTAATGATGTTTTGGATAAGCTTTTGGTAATCGGGGTAATAATAAAGTTCTTTGAACTGAAGTGTTAGTTTTTCTATGTCAGGGTGTAAATATTCTTTATGTGTTTTAAGAATGATTTCTTTGAATTGGGCATATGTTTGAATGTCTATTAGTTTGCTACTGGTTTTCATGGTTTTAGTGAAACTGTCGGGACTTATGAAAGTCGATTTTATTAGGGAAGTAAATAACACTTTTCTTATTACAGAAGTATTCTTTAATTAAGTCTTTAGCAAAGGTGTCGCTCATTTCTTTATAACTGATTTTTATTCTAGTTTTGTGGAAATATTTTATTATATGGACGTCGTCAAAATTATCCTTTAGGAATTCGAATTGTCTGTTATAATAATTAAGGGGCCTTTCTGTTATTGGAATGTGATTTTGGTTGTCTTCTGATGCACTATGTATAGTAGCTGCTGTGGGAAGGGAGATTGGATCATCTTCTCCTAGGAAGTTTTGTTGAATTTGAAGCATCCGCAGATAGAGCATCCGCGACATGATTTTCTTTACCAGGTAGGTATTGGATATTATAATCGTATTCGTTAAGTTTTATCTTCCATCATGTTAGGGTCTTTTATATTATTTAGCCATACAAGTGGCTATTATTAATATTTCGAATTTTCTACTGAATAGGTAAGATCTAAAATATTTTGTTGCCCATACTATAGCTAATAGTTATTTTTCTATTGCTGAATAGTTAAGTTCGTGTTCGCTTAAAGTTCCGCTTGCATAACAAATAGGTTTATGTTCTTGGGATAATACAGCGCCTTACTTCCGTCTGTCGTTAACGAGAAATTTTTTTCGAAGTTAGGGTATATTGGATATTAGGATTGGATCGGACGTAATGAGTATTATCTTTTATGTTAATTATGCTTTTTTTTCAATTTTAGTGTCATGGGTTTTGCTATTTTTGCAAAATTGGGAATGAGCTTACGGTAGAATCCCCAGAGCCCAAGGAAAGATTTCACACCTTTTGTAGTTTTAGGGATAGGAAAATTAACAATTGCATTTATTTTGTTAGGGTTTGGTATTATACAGTCTATCGTGATAATGTGACCGAGAAATTCTGTTTCTTTCTTCAGAAATTCACATTTATCAAGTTGCAATGTTAGATTAGCTGATCGTAGCTTATCAAATACCCATTTCAGTTTATTATTTTAGTTGGCTCGCCAAGTGGTCGAATGCAAATGATTAGGCGACGAGAGTCTATGTTTATAAAGGCGACTAGAGTCAATGTTTATGATTTGCGATCTGTGAGAAAGGGTGGCTTTGGAACATGACGCTGTGTCCAAGGTTAATCGAAGGGCTTTCGTTCTTTGATTACATTTTGTGCTTACACTTTAATATTTTGTGTTTAAACATTAATGTGTGCATATGAGTTTATACAAGTGTATGTTGCTTATAATTATCTTATGGGGAGTTGTGGGTGTAAGAATGGATATGTTACTAAATGGTATGCATTTCTTAGTTCAAAGTGACCACTGGTCTCTAACATACCTATTTTCAATGAGAAATCCAAGTTCCAAACTCACATAAATATGATTTTACGGTAGAATACCTCAAGGGGAAGGATAACCATGTACCCGATGCTCTGTCTAGAATAACAACAAATGAACTCAAAAATATACACAAAAGTTTAATGAGAGTCACTACCAGATATCAAAGTAGACAAGTATTCCGCTCAGAAAAAAACTAAAAATATAGAATTGATAAAGCAATATATAATTGAAGCTTTTATAAATTTACAGTACTTTAAAACGACGAAGTACGAAAGGTAGTTCACTTGATTGTAGGTAATATGATATGTTTTCTTTAACATGGAAAGAAAATCGCTGCAGTTATAAAATTGGTATACTAATGGAAATCTCGCTTTAGGTAATTTTTTCAACAAATTTTTCAGCAAGTCAGTATACACAAAATAAACCGCGTTAAAATGGCAGCGTGGGAAACTATCTTTAAAAATATTTCAACATATGATTTCAAATATATGGGAAATAAAATACTAAAAGTATTGAGAGTAGCGTCTCTCACCCAAACAGACATTTCATAGAGTAGTAGTGGATACAATTAGAAGATTAAAATATAGGTAGGTAGACAAAAATATTTTTCTTCAGAACATGAACATGTATTCTCAGCCAATTTAATTTAATAATTTATGTAACAGGCAGACGGATGCGTTTCCGACCATTCTTGATAAGGATCAATAGCGGAGACGAACTGGCCATGTCCGTCTGTCCGTCCGTCGAGATCTCAGGAACTATTAACGCTATAATGATGAAATTAAGTTTGCAGATTCCAAAGACAAAGACGCAGGGCAACCGCCTAATACTGTCACGCCAAACCTAAAATACTGTTGTGATGCTGGAAATGAGATGATATCGATTATGCGTCAAGCTAAATATGTCTTAAAGGGACTGATCAGCAGGTTTGGTGTGGCTAGAGCTGGTTCTCTTCAAGAGCTAGATTCGCAGTTTAATATCCCCAAGCTATTATAGGAGTCTCTAAAGCGCAAAAAAAATATGCTGGTGTTAGGTTGCCAAATGGAACGCCCTGCAGCGTCCGGCAAGTGATCAACAGTACAACCAGTGATTCCACCTGTCCCGATTAGTATTGCTACAAGAGAATGTTAAGTCCGGACAACTGACACAAATTGGCCCTTCAGAAATACAATCTGCAGTGCCCAGAAGATTTTCTTCCAGTGAAGAAAAAATTGTCGTTTTCTTTTAAGATATATGTCCCTAGGAGCTAATTTCTACCATATATTTTGGTGATTTTTAGCCGGATGGTATGGTGGTGTAAGAGTTTAAAGATAAGAGCAAAACAAGAGAGTTTGCCGACTATCTGATACCCGATACTCAGCAAGTGTTAGTGCGAATGAGAAAGTTTACCATTCTTGTTGTTAATTTATTTAAGTTTTTTTATTTTTTGCCTTCGTTTTTATCGACATGATTATAATTAACGGGTATCTCAAAGGCGAGAAACTTGACTAAAGCTGTTGCTTTTATTATTATTAATATTGCTAAAAGAAATAGCTGGATGACTATGGGGTTGCTTCCGGCACTGCTGAAAAACGGGACGAGTAGGGGAAGTTTGATAAGGGAAATTCGAGAATGAGCGCACTCAAATCCAAAAGGAGAGTATAGATGCCTACAGTGCACTCGAGAAGCCCATACAGATCGCCCATAGTCATGGTGAAGAAGAAAACGGACATTGGAGAGTGTACACACACAGACTTCAGGAAGATAAACGCGAAAGTCATAAAGGACGCATACCCACCCAATGCCACGGTTAAATTATATCCTCAACCAATTCAGGGAGGCGTGCTTCATAAACAGTCTAGCCCTCAAGGATAGGTACTGGCAAATACTGGAAGAAAAATGTAGAGGGTTCACTGCATTCACGGAATATAGTCCAGATATTAGTCCAGAGGCGAGGGATGCCGTTCGGAATACACTCCGCATCGGCCACATTTTAACGGGCACAGGACCGAAAGCAAAAATGTCGCCACATACAGGGTGCGTTATGAAAGTAATGCGCATGGTTTCATTGTCACGTAACTACCTGTCGTAGCACCGGCGAACGCTCCATCGCACCGTGACACAACAGAAAAAATGACTTCGCTCTATGACACGTCCTACCACTTCTATTGCTCAGAGCGAACTGAGTCCGAGCGTGCTACGACAGGTAGTTACGTGACAATGAAACCATGCGCATTACTTTCATAACGCACCCTATAGATGAACATACAAAAAAAAAACCTCAGAGAAGTGTTCCTGCGCTTGAAGAACGCAAGCCTAAGAATAAACTTCGAAAAATTCAAATTCTTTAAGCAAGAATTGTTGTACCTAGAACACCGTGTCACAAGCCAAGGGATAGGTACGGACCCACACAAGGTAGCTGCCAAGCCCAGTTAGAACCACCCTCGTCAGTCCGTAAGCTAAGACAATACATGCATGACTTCGCGAGCATTGTAAAGTTACTCAACAACCTCCCCGCAAAGCGGAGCAAGTTTTTGAGGAAGGCGCAACTACGGGATTGGCGCAATTCTCACACAGGATTCCGAAGAGGGCGAAAAAGTTATAGCCGGACAAAAACTAATTAACAACAGAGAAGGAGTGTTTGGCCATTGTTTCGACAATTTGAAAATTGCATACTGGTAAGGCCAGTTAAACGTGGTGACCGATGCACTATCAAGACAGCCACTACTAGAGGCGGTGGCCACAGCACCAGAGAGAGGCGGCTGCGGATGGCGTGGAAAATATTGACACAAGTCCCGGAAGAGCCCTGGGCAACATTGTGTGTCGATTTCGTCGACCACTGCCAAGGTCGAAGCATGGAAACAATATGTTGTTGGTGCTGATGCTGCTAAATGGACGGAATTGGTACCCTTGTAAACAGCCACGTCGGAAACATTTAAGGAACGCAAAAGTGGTGATCACAGAACACAGGGTGCAGTTTACCAGCCGGGTGTTTAAGAAGTTTCTCGTTGTTTTGGCTAAAGAGCACCATTTGTCAAAAGCGGCAGAAGGTTACTGTCAAGCTGGCACCAAGACTCGATGGGTCGTACCAGATAATGGATTTCGTATCGTTTATGATTTCTTAGATCCGCCACCAGAAAGACAGAAAGGGACGCTGTGTGCACATCAGCGACATGATCATGTAGAAGACAATAGCGAGAACGAGGATGCGGATGGGAGAACGCTGTGGGAGTATGCGGAAGAGTCAACAGGACCCGAGAATAGTCAGAGCAGGTCTACCATTTCAGCGTCAGGCCAAAGCCTGAGTCAACGGAGACATGCCGCGAACGGAATACTGCGTCATAAAAACACACCCGAAAAAGCAAGATCTGGAAAAAAAGGGGGCAAGACAACAGTTTGATCGTCCGGCCAGCGCCAACAGTCGACAGGCTCTACTACCTTAGATAGACAAGAAGATCACAAAATTGTTTATAGTTTTCAGTGCTTAGAGAAGGGGTGCCTCGATCACAAGGTGGTCGATTGGCACTGGACGATAGTGTCGATCGATGGGGAGAAATACAATAGCCATCGGTGGCAACAATCGATCCAGAGAAGGTATTGTGGACGGAAGAAAGGCGGCAAAATTTGAAAAGAAAGGATGAAAATAGTGCGCTGAGAGGAAATCGGCGCTGTCGAACTCATGATAGAGCTGTGAGCGTCGAGAGAATCCCATGTATGTTTACCAAGGTCGAAAAAGCTAAATGTATTGTCTCCCAAAGAAAGGGGGTATGTGAGCAGTTTAAACTCCGCACAAATGCAAATGTAAACTGCGGAAGGAGTGCCTGCGTTTTTCCAGTTACGCAACAAATCAGAGAGTAGTAACTAAATGGAGAGCTTAAAGAAAGAGAGTTTGGAGAACTAAAATCCGTAGAAAGAGAGTTTGGAGAAACGGAATCTGTAGAAAGACAGTTTGGAAAAACGGAATCTGTAGAAAGAGAGTTTGGAGAAACAGAGTCTGGAGGTCAATTGGGGAACTAAAGTCTGGAGGAACAGAGCTTGGGCCTGGATACTGGAGACATCAAGGAACAACGGTTAAAGGAGACCTTTATCAGCATGCCGAGCGCTGGAAGACATACAGTCGAGAAGACCAGAATATGAGTGAACAGCGCGAAGCAACGTAAGCAGCAAGGGAGGTACAGTCGTGAAGTCAAAATATGCAAGCTACCTACTTCGAGATGTTCGGGACGAAGCAAGTCGCCGATTTGAGACACATGTAACTGAGACCCATTAAGAGAAAGCCCGACTAGGTTGAGACGCCTTGCTACTCCACGAATCCAGACCAGACCATGGTGTTGGCCCGGCGAGTTCTTGAGGCGAAGGCCCGGTCTACTGTTCCGGAAACTGCGCAACGTAAACCAGGCGGTTGCTCAGAACGTTCATAAGAACCGAGCAGACCTTGTAGTTGCTTCCCCCGGCGGATGTCCAGACCGGATGTCCAGACAGGAATTCCAATCAAAGCAAAGCCAATCTATCACTAAGCAGCGCAGTCCGCACCATCCAAGACGACGGGATAGGTACGCAAATCCAGGAACGTCCGCACCACCTTGAGGAAAGGCTAGGGTGGAACGTTCGTATTTTACTAGGCGTCTTGTTACAGGGACTGCTGCTTTGTACGGCCGATTGCACGGAGTGTTAGTGGAAACTGAACAGGCGTCTGGCGGCACCGGCCGGGACAGACATAAGGACAGGAGGTTGCGGTTAGCACGTCCTTCACCTTGAGAGCCCAGCCTCGTTTCCCAACCCTAGGAAACGTTGACTCTTCCCTAAGCCCAAAAGCCGACCTCCTCGTCACCAATCACGCGTGGCAGCGTCAGTACCTGGGTAAGCAAGTATTACCCAGGAGGAGAAGAATCCTTACGGACAATACAATCAAAGTTTACCACGGGACAAATAAATAAACGATAAAATAAATGAAACGAGAACTGTTCGGTTTTCGCTATATTACAGATTTCGCACTCGTTGATGATGTTCTGGATTAATTTTTGGCTATCTGGGAAATAGTATTCTTCTCTAAACCAGTGGTTTTTTCTATTCCTGGATGCAAAACTTCTTTATGCCTTTTCAATATTAAGTCTTTAAATTCGGCATAGGTTAAGATATCTATTAGCTTTTTGGTACATCTTAGCAATTTGGTGAAACTGCTAGGGCTATGATTTCAGTATACGCCCTCTGGAAAATCAGAAAGTCTTCGTTATTAGGGAAGTAAATTGCGCTGTTCTTGGTGCACAAATATTCCTTAATGTTTTTGGCTACTGCAACAGTCATTTCTTTATATCTATTATCTTGATTTTTAACTTTTGAAAATAATGGCTTACATTGGCTGTATCGCTGTTTCCCGTTTCTAGTTCTAGTTGTGTAGCGAAATAATTAAGTGATCTTTCAGTTATTGATATGTAATTTAAATTATATTCACTCTCGCTGTGGACTGTTGCGTTTTCACTATTTGCGCCTTCACCTGGCTTCTTGAATGGCATGGCTTCTTCAATTTTTGTGCTGGAAAAGGCGTCCGTTACATGGTTTTCTTTGCCCGGAAGTTATTTAATTTTGTAATCGAATTTGTTCAATATTATTAAGCCATATTAAAGGCTTATGATCACTTAATATTTCAAATGGTATACCGAATAAAAATGACCTAAAATATTTCGTTGCCAAAACGATAGCTAACAATTCTTTCTCGATTGTAGCGTAATTAATCTAGTGTTCATTCAATGTTCTGCTGGCATAACAGATGGGTTTATGATTTTGAGATAGAACAGCAACAATAGCTAAATTACTTGCATCAGTTGTTAGAGAAAATGGCTTTGAGAAATCTGGATACATCAGTATCGGATCAAAACTTTTAACCTCTCGAATGATTCAACTTAATCTTTGCTTTTGGTATCGATTACTGTACCTTTCTTTAGTTTAAGGGTCATAGGTTTAACTACCTTGGCAAAGTTAGGAATGAACTTGCGGTAGAACCCACATAATCCCAAAAATTATTTTGTTTCTTTTGGTGTCTTAGGTAATGGAAAACTCGTAATTGCATTAGTTTTATTTGGATTGGTGTCGTTTGTGGTTACAATGTGTCCTAGGAATTCGGCTTCCTTCACATTTGTCTAGCTGCAATTTTAAGTTAGTATCCCTGAGCTTCCCAAAGACTTTCCTTAGAGATAGAATGTGTTCCTCAAATGAAGTGGAGTAAATTATAATAATATATTATCGAGGTATACTTTGTAAATCAAATCTTCCATACATCTTCCAAAATCTGTTCATACATCTCTGAATTGTTGCAGGGGCATTTTTCAGACCAAAGTGACTTCACTTTGCGAATTATACCTTGTTCTATCATTTCATTAATTTGTTTGCTGACTTCCTGATCAACGCTTTCTGGGTATTTATAAAGTTTTCGGTTTACTGGATCTTCGTGATAAGTTTGGATAACATGTTTAATTGTACTTGTGAAAGTCAAATTTTCTCCTTCTTTGTACTGAATGTCTCTATAGTCGTATAGGACCTTCTTTAAACGTTCAACTTCCTTTACATTTAGATGTTCGAGTCCGTATTCATTACACTCGCGTAATTCGTTATTTATCGCGAAGCTGACTATATCGTCGTTAACTGACTTGGGATCAAAGTGTTTGACGTCATTGTCCACTGTGTAACTGTTTACTTTTGGAGTGAGGCATTTTGCTGATGCGGTCTTCTCCTTTTGTTTAAGCTTGGGTTTAAGGTAATTTGCGGGTGTGGTCTTAACCTTATGCTGTTTTGGGTCGAATTCCTTCACTGGTGCAGAATTGTCCTTTTGTTAAAGTCAAGTCAAGTTAAGGTCAAGTGATTTTGTGGATACGGTCTCCCTTTTTCTTCGTATCTGAATCTGTAGGTTTATGAACCTCAAGTTACGGTTTCTTTCTCATAATCAATTTTTGCTTTCGTTTCTTTGAGATATTTTCGACCTAACAGAAAATCATAAGTATCGGAAAAATTATGGACATAGAGTTTTTGGGCTTCATCATAATACTCTTTTTTAATTGTATTGGCTCTTTTATATTGTATACTATCAAATCTTCTTCTTCCTCCTCTAATCCTGCAAAATTTTCTTTTATGATGTTGATCGAGGAACCTGTGTCGATCATTCCTTTATAGTAATTGTTATGATAGCCTATTAGAACATGGGAACTGGTTCGTTTTCCCGCGTTTCTTGAGTGTCCGAGGCAGTCTGATGAATATTTACGTCCATCCTGCTTTTCCCACTCTGACTTTCTCGTTGTCTTTTTACCGGCCCATTACTGTTCACATTATTTAATGTTGAAGGTTTAAAATTGAGAGGATTGTTTTGTCTGTCTTGCGTTAAATCCATTCTAAAAGTGTAGTAATTTCCCCTCTGATTAGCAAGTATAGGACGAGTTAAGTATTGATTTTGATTAGTCATAAATTGATTTGGGGTTTGCATATAATGTTCGTTACAGGGTAGTTAGTACCATTATTATTATTATGCCCTTCTAATTTATTAGAGTATTGATTTTCGGGGTTAGCGTCATATAGACCTAACTCCATTGTAGCTCGTTTAAATTTGGCAATGGTATTAATATCCTTACGCGCTAGTGACATGTACATTCTATCTGGCAATTTTAGATCTATTGTAATTTTAATCGTTCTATTTAGCATTTCAGTGTAGTTTAACTTATCAATAGGGTCACTTTCTAATTCAAAGTTTATCCATTGTAATTAAAATTTTTCTATAAACTTACTAATGCTGCCGGGGTATGTTGTTTCCTCCAGTTGTCTTACTAGGGTCACGTATGGTCTATGGTCCTTGAATGATGTTGCTAATGTTGTTTTAATTTCCATTCATGTCGTTGCTCTTGCTTGTATTACAACTTCCAACGCTGAGTCTGTGATCAGGCGTTTCACCGCGCCATATATTACATGTGCCTGCCTGACATCTTGGGTGGGATATAGATTGAGCAGTTGTTCGACTTGGTTGACAAATCAGGACAAATAGCCAAGCGTGTCATCGTAGTAATGCAATTCTTTAATTTGGCCCAGTAATTTATTCAGATGGATCTCAGAAAGTTGTGGAACTGCCATATTGTAGTATTTGTAAATTTCTTTATGCACAGAGTTTTAAAATGTTAAAAATTAAAACAGAATTAAAAATTTTAATAAAAGTTTGTTTCCGACCGTACGGGATTTTTCTTAGTTAATTTGCAGAGTTTATCTGACCACACGGGATTTTTTGTTATGGAAATCTACACGCATGCTTTAAATTTAAAACTTTTGTTTTCGAGTGTGCGAGTCCGAATTTTGAACGTGGGAATGTGACAATTTTGTGAGGGCTTAGGTAAGGAATGTTTAGTCTACCAGTGGGTGATTTGTCTCAATTACATCCTGTATTCATATGTCTGAGAGACTTGAGGTTATGTCACTCCCCCAACCATTGACTTTGGCCTGTCCTCAGGTCGTTAAAATTGGATACATCGTTATATTGCTTTCGGACTGAATGTGTTCTCTTACATTGGTGTCTGGTTTCGAATGTTCTTCGTTATGTTTAGAATATTTTACAATAACTTTCTTAGGAATATTCTTGAACTTATATGCTAGGTACTCATAGGATTTGTAATATATTGTAATGCTTTACGTGAGTGTCTTTTCCTTTGTTTATAAATGGGATATTTCTAGTTCTAGTCTTGTAACATGATTTCGTAACGATTGCGTAAAATCTGATAGATTGTTTGAAATTATGAATTCATGAATTTGGATTGTACAATTTTTAATTCTTATATTGTTATTTCCTGATATAACAATTTTGTTGTTAGTGCAATCTTCATTGACAGGTGTTTCTGGTAGATTCCATGTAATTAGTATATTCGGTTCTATGTAATTGATTTGAAAACTTTTATGAGTCATGGTGTAGTTACACTGAGTTTCTTCCTGTTTGATTAATCCAACTATACACTTGTCAAATATTGCTAACTCCTTATGGTATACTTGATTATTGAAAATATAAAACTTATCAACGATTTGCTCAGTTGGAATGTAACCGTGTTCAGCTGGGTAAGGAACTACTTGAAAGACTGGAACTTTTGTTATTTCGCTTGGAACATGGGAAATAATTAGAATTTCGTTTGTATCTGTTCAAAGCCAAGTTGATGTTTTTATCTTTAACATTTTCTCTGAGGTTACTTGTTTTTATATAAATAATGTCTAAATAGTTTCGGGTTAAAGATTCCTAGCCTAGTTAATTGCATTCCCAATTCGATATCCTCTATATATTCTGTGAATTGTTGTAAATTGAATATTAATATCGCGATCTGTTGGTTTTTTTCTTTTTCTGCTCTGAGCTTGTTAATAATGTCTATTCCACTGTTACTTCTATAACCATGTTTAAGTCATGGTTTTTCACGCAATTTTCTGAAGGGTTTTTTATCTTTTCTTCCAAATCATCCCTATAGTTCTGGTCTAAGGTGCCAAATAAATATTTATACGCTGTTCCTAATACTTCGTTTAATAATTCTCAGTCCATTGATTTCCCATTTTAGTTTCTCTATTCTTTTAGTTTGAATTTGGGGCACATTTGGGAAAACTTTTGCCTCTTCTACTAGGTTCTCGAATGTAAGCATTGTCCTCGTTATATTTATGCCTTAATATGATATTCGTAGCATATCGGAATTTATATTGTTCCTGTTTGGAAAGTAAGGTATCCATTCTTGGCACTGAGTGGGTTTACTTCTATATTACTGCACTGGACCAAGTATGACAAGGGGTATCATACAGATAAGTATTAGCGGAAGTAGGTGGCTTCGCTTAACTCTCTTCGGGAGGTCTGGAATTATCGTATTTACTCTTATTACTTTTCTTCTGATTTTTAAATTTGGACTTATAGTGTACGATTTTCCTACCACGATTTGTCTTTTTTAAATGTTTTCATCCAATCGTCCTATTTGTCCTGTTTTCTTGAATGGGTTGGTTACCTTGCATTTACAAGTGGGGTTTGTCTATATCTCATGTAAATTGCAAAATCATGTCTCTTTTCATTAAGTCTGTTGATTTTGTCGATTTTATTTTGCTGGACATTAAAGTCTGGGCTTCCTGCACACAAAAAGATATATGCCGGAGATCTTTTGGTAGTGTTATGTTATTTTTGTGATTGTAGACATATAGGATTGTTTGAAATCTTGTATATCTATATTTTATAGTTTGTTCGCTATTTAGCCCTCTTTGCCTCTAACCAATCTCTACTTTTCACCTCAATGAGTGATGAAAATTTCGAATAGGCGTCTATGCATGATAGAAATATTTGGTTTCCGGTGAGATAGAAATCTATCACTTACGTTAACATTTTACGTTACGTTACGTTTCGTTAATGATGTTCTGGATTAATTTTTGGCTATCTGCGAAATAAAATTCTTCTTTAAACCAGTTTTTTCTATTCCTGGATTCAAAATTTCGTTACGCCTTTTCAATATTAAGTCTTTAAATTCGGCGAAGGTTTAGATATCTATTAGCTTTTCGGCACATCTTAGCAATTTGGTGAAACTGCTAGGCCTATGATTTCAGTGTATACCCTCTGGAAAATCAAAAAGTCTTCGTTATAAGGGAAGTTAATTGCGCTGTTTTTAGTGCACAAATATACCTTAATGATGTTCTCGGCGACTTCAACTGCCATTTCGTTATAGATTATCTTGATGTTCGACTTTTGAAAATATAAGCTTACATTGGTTTTATCGCTGTTTCCATTTTCTAGTTCTACTTGTCTAGAGAAATAATTAAGTGGTATTTCAGTTATTGGTATGTAATTTAGATTATCTTCACTCGTGCTGTGGACTGTTGCGTTTTCACTATCTGCGACTTCACCTAGCATGAATTCTTCAATTTTTGTGCGGGAAAGGGCGTCCGCTACATGGTTTTTTTTGTCCGGAAGATATTTAATTTTGTAATCAAATTCGTTCAATTTTATTCTCCATTTTTGTAGTTTCATGTTTGGATCTTTAACTTACCATTTCAAATGGTCTACCGAACAAGTATGACTTGAAATATTATATTTCGTTGCCCAAACGATAGCTAACAATTCTTTCTCGATTGTAGCGTAATTAATCTAGTGTTCATTCAATGTTCTGCTGGCATAACAGATGGGTTTATGATTTTGAGATAGAACAGCAACAATAGCTAAATTACTTGCATCAGTTGTTAGAGAAAATGGCTTTGAGAAATCTGGATACATCAGTATCGGATCAAAACTTTTAACCTCTCGAATGATTCAACTTAATCTTTGCTTTTGGTATCGATTACTGTACCTTTCTTTAGTTTAAGGGTCATAGGTTTAACTACCTTGGCAAAGTTAGGAATGAACTTGCGGTAGAACCCACATAATCCCAAAAATTATTTTGTTTCTTTTGGTGTCTTAGGTAATGGAAAACTCGTAATTGCATTAGTTTTATTTGGATTGGTGTCGTTTGTGGTTACAATGTGTCCTAGGAATTCGGCTTCCTTCACATTTGTCTAGCTGCAATTTTAAGTTAGTATCCCTGAGCTTCCCAAAGACTTTCCTTAGAGATAGAATGTGTTCCTCAAATGAAGTGGAGTAAATTATAATAATATATTATCGAGGTATACTTTGTAAATCAAATCTTCCATACATCTTCCAAAATCTGTTCATACATCTCTGAATTGTTGCAGGGGCATTTTTCAGACCAAAGTGACTTCACTTTGCGAATTATACCTTGTTCTATCATTTCATTAATTTGTTTGCTGACTTCCTGATCAACGCTTTCTGGGTATTTATAAAGTTTTCGGTTTACTGGATCTTCGTGATAAGTTTGGATAACATGTTTAATTGTACTTGTGAAAGTCAAATTTTCTCCTTCTTTGTACTGAATGTCTCTATAGTCGTATAGGACCTTCTTTAAACGTTCAACTTCCTTTACATTTAGATGTTCGAGTCCGTATTCATTACACTCGCGTAATTCGTTATTTATCGCGAAGCTGACTACAGGGTGCGTTATGAAAGTAATGCGCATGGTTTCATTGTCACGTAACAACCTGTCGTAGCACGCTCGGACCTGTCTGAAAATTTGGGGCGGAGTCTCTCCTTTCCAACGCGCTCGGTCTCAGTTCGCTCTGAGCAATAGAAGTGGTAGGATTTTTTCTGTTGTGTCACGGTGCGATGGAGCGTTCGCTGGAACAGCGGTACGCCATAAAGTTTTGTGTGCGACTTGGCAAAAATGCCACTCGGAGCTCTGTCGTTTGGATTCTGGATCGTACTCGAACATCCAGGATTCATCCCCAGTTACAGTAAAATATCGTCGTTAACTGACTTGGGATCAAAGTGTTTGACGTCATTGTCCACTGTGTAACTGTTTACTTTTGGAGTGAGGCATTTTGCTGATGCGGTCTTCTCCTTTTTTTTAAGCTTGGGCTTAAGGTAATTTGCGGGTGTGGTCTTAACCTTATGCTGTTTTGGATCGAATTCCTTCACTGGTGCAGATTTGTCCTTTTGTTTTCGGTCAAGTGATTTTGTGGATACGGTCTCCCTTTTTTTTCGTATCAGAATCTGTAGGTTTATGAACCTAAAGTTACTGTTTCTTTCTCATAGTCAAAAAAAAAATTTAATTTGTATTAACTGAATAATTACAACTCTTTATTTTAAAGAACACCGACCTTCTTAATTTAAGTCTCAAACTGAACTCACTTATTGATCTAGATTGATTGACGTTCAAGCCTCGGTTTCGAGCTTTTCAAATATGGACTTTGGATTTAAAGAGAGAGATTTGGATTCAAGTGCATTCTCTTGGATTCAAGTGCATTCGCTCTTGGATACAAGTGCTCTTAGATTCTTACGATTTTATTTGCTTTAAATTTAAAACTTTTGTTTTCGAGTTTGGGAGTCCGAACTTCGAACCTGACAATTATTTGGGGTTTAGGCAAAGAACAGTCTACCAGTGGGTGATTTGTCTCAATAACATCCTGTATTCGATTTACAGTCGGGTTCTTAACTGGTATTGCTTGGGTAATGGATGGAATGGGGTGTATTGGTTATACTGTACTCGGTAGGCATAAGCTTAAGTCTAAGGGACTGGAGGATATGTCACTATATATACAGAGGTGGTCAAAAGTATTTACACAACGTGCTTTTTTTTTCAATTGTCAACTTTGATCGCTTATTGCTGCTGCTTTTGTACTCAGAAACGAACTTAACGGTATTTGTCGTGCTTCTACATCTATACAGAAGCAAACGAAAGAAGAAGTGGAAAAAATAACTGTTCATGGGCTAAAAATAGAAGCATTGAACTGATGCTTGTCTGTTGTCAGAAGTATTTACACACAATTTTTACACGTCAAAATTATTTACACAGTGCAAATTGAAGATTAGTCTTTGATTTGCATTGATTATGTGAAGTTCTAGTTGATTTAATTTGTAAAATGGCAAAAACAAAGGAGCTATCAGTTGAGCATCGAGCCGAGATTGTCACTAAATTTAAGGCTGGTACTTCTGCATCTAAATTAGCTAAGTTGTACAAAATATCACGTAAAACTGTGTACAATTTAGTTAAAAAAAGGACACACTGGCAAATTTGGAAAATAAAAAGAGTACTGGCCGAAAACTTGCATTGAACCCAAGAGACTGCAGACACATTAGAGGAGTTGTACTAATTAATCCCACCATAAGTACCGTTAAAATTGCTGCAGCTTCGAAAAATTTAATTGGAAAACATATTAGCGATAGTACACTGCGTTGCAGAATGAAGGAAGTTGACATCAACACCTATGTTGTTCGTGCAGTAGTTGATATTACCCCAAGAAACAAGGAAAAACGTCTCGCATTTGCCTTGGAGTATAAGGAGAAGCCTCTCGAGTTCTGGTTTGATGTTTTATGGACTGATGAAGTTGCGTTTCAGTTTCAGGGATCATTTAGCAAGCAATTTATGCATCTCCCAAAACAACTAAAGGGTAATGCCGTCCAGCCAATCAATCGGTTTGGTGGTGGCACGGTTATGTTCAGGGGCTGTTTAAGCTACTATGGATTTGGAGACATGGTACCGATAGAGGGTACACTAAATCAAACAGGATACCTCCATATCTTAAATGAGCACGCATTAACCTCAGGAAATAGACTGTTCTCCACGAATGACTGGATCTTGCAGCAGGACAATGTTCCATGCATGCGGTTGGGCCGAGTACCAACCAAGTTCTTGAAAGACATAAATCAGGCCGCACAAAGCCCCGATCTGAACATTATCGAAAATGTCTGGGCTTATGTTAAGAGTCAGAAGACATTTGAAAGAGATCGCCAGCGCGATGAAACTATAGCCTAAATTACAGAAATTTGGTCCAAACTTGGTCCGGTCAATACCAGCAAGGCTCCAAGCAGTCATTGATGCCAAAGGCGGAGTAACTAGATATTAGTTGGCTTAACATAATACCATATTAAAATAATATAAAATATTTCGTTTAAATTCAATAAAAAACGCAAAATCAATTAAAATAGCTGTGTGTAAATAATTTTGACGTGTAAAAATTGTGTGTAAATACTTCTGACAACAGACAAGCATCAGTTCAATGCTTCTATTTTTAGCCCATGAACAGTTATTTTTTCCACTTCTTCTTTCGTTTGCTTCTGTATAGATGTAGAAGCACGACAAATACCGTTATGTTCGTTTCTGAGTACAAAAGCGGCAGCAATAAGCGATCAAAGTTGACAATTGAAAAAAAAACACGTTGTGTAAATAATTTTGACCACCTCTGTATAAATATATCTTTAAGTATATTTATAAGAATATATTTAATTATAATAATATAATTATATAGTATACGGTTTTAATAATAATATTAATATTAATATAATATTACTATTAATATATTAATAATATTAATACACGTTACTCGTGGAGTAGAAGGGTGTACTAGTTTTGTTGAAGAGTATAGCAGGTATAAAGAGACATAGACGCAGCGCAAGTTTTTTTTACTGATACGGCCACGCCCAATTTAACATCCACAAACATCTAACATCTACATCTGCCACGCCTACAGTTTTTGAAAATGTTTTAATATATTTTATATTCTTTTGGTAGTTTTGCAAAAGTTTTTCGATTTGTCAAACAACTTTTTGACACGCCCACTCTAACCCCCACCAACCGACCAAAACTGCTACGCCCACAATTTGTGAACACGTTTTGATTTTATCATCTTTTTTATTAGTTTCCACACTTTTCACACTGTTAGAAAATGTTTTAATTTTCTCTCGTTTTATTTGGACACGTCCCATCTAGCGCCTACAAATCCTTGAAAACTGTAACGCACACACTTTTGAACAATTTTTTAATGTTTTTACATGTTATATATGGGGAAGATAACCAATATGACACCCTTAGGGCTATATTTAATAAGAACGCAGGAAGAGATAATAAATACATAAATGCTTTATTTATTTGTGCTATGGTTTATTCAGAGATGCATACTGCATATATACTATGTGTAAGCCTACAAAAGTAGTTTAGATGAATAGATAACGCGGTAGGCTTAGCGAGAGAAGAAAGAAGTTCCTCAGAGACTCGAGGAGCGCTGAAGGTGCTCAGCTATCGCTATCCACATCCAGCTATCACAGCTATCCGCGCATGCCTAGGTATTGGCGATCTGCTCCGAACATATGGTACGTTTCCAACTGTATCGGAATCGATGGCCAGAACAGCTGGTTTGACGACGGCTCTCTTGAGAAGACCCGGAGCTGTACTGAGTATAGCTGCTCTGATCACGCCGTCCCCGCTGGGTATAACTTCCTGGATGCACCCAAGCTAACTTCTCAACGGTGGAATGTTGTCCTTTTTAACCAAAACCATGCTTCCAACCTTGATATTAGACGTATCGACTTGCTGCACTTGCTCCATTCTTGCAGTAGGGACAAATACTCGCAGCTCCATCTTTTTCAGAAGTGTTGTTGCATTTGGGTCACCCGTTATTATACGCTGAGGCGGCCTTCGCGAAGATGAGTGATGTCAGGCTCACAAAACTTTGTGTATCTGGAACCCTTTAGGGTTAGCACCTTAAGACTTTCAACATTTTCTGAAATGGGACAGACTGGACGGGAGTTAAGGATGACAGAAATCTCATTCGAAAGAGTTCTTAATTGATGGATTAGGCTGCACTCGATTTGCTGGCGGGCTTCCTATTAAGTACCAAGTCACAAGCTTCATTCGAAAACGTCAGACACATTTATCGAAGGCTTTAGAAACAAACTTGCGGCCTCCAATCGACCTTTGTCATAATGTGGCAAGCAACGCCTTGCATGCAAATATTTCTCATGATAATAAACGATGATTGCCTTGGTGACTCCATGATCCTTTGGTAAAAGTATTGTAGTCGAAGTTTGCGCTCTGAAGCTTTCCACCAATTTAAAGAAACCCATGCAAATACGTGCTACAACTTGTCGAAAGTGTTGAGGAATTTGCAGTTCGATGCATTTTCAATGAAAACGGTTCCAATTAGAGTCACAAAACGGTGGTCTGGCAGATCCTTTGCAGAAGGAATGGAGGCCCGTTAGTCTAAAAGGAAATTCACAGGCAATTCTCTCGGGGTACATCTTCGCGACCCGACGTCTGCCGAGTTTAAGATTGTGGGAGCGTGATGCCAAGTCATTTCTTTCGTCAACCCCTGAATTTTAGCTTTTCAACACAATAGACGAGTCTGACCAGCAATAAAAGGCGCAATCGAAATCTATGAATCTATAGATTAGACCAGCCAATAAAAGCTCTGCGGAAAGGTATAATCTTGGAATTGGTATGGTCTTTATTTGAGCTACGCTTGAATTGGCACAGAGCAGTTGGACTTTCGATTCTCCATTAGTCTCTGATCGCAAGTATCAGCACGCTCCATAAACTGATATGCTAGCATCGCAGGACACATGCAACTCAACGGATGCCGTTGGATGCATTACGAATCGTGAATATTTTAAGTTCTCCGCGACAGATAACTGTGAGGTCAACTCCCCAATGACGAACGAATTGGATCTGGCAATGCACATTAGCACTACATAGAGATTGAAGAAAGTTCTTAGATTTTCTGACAATTTGGGTTTTCAGACCAAGTGGATCATAGAATTTGACTATTGTTTGCAATGCAATATTTGTATTGTATAGCATCATTTATTCGCAGGTATGTAACACGAATCTGATTTATTTTCTTTAAGTAGTTCCATCTATATTAGCTTAACATGTTAACTTCAATCTCTAAAAAAAACAAATTATTGTGGAGTTTTAGCTATCATGGGGAGAATACAGAGAGACTTTATAAACTTACAATTTTTATAAATTATTATAAACTGTATCATGAAAAAACAAAACCACCAACTATGACAAAACCATTCTAAACGAGACTGGTTGAAATTTTCGATCGGAAATTTTTTGCTAATCAGTATTAGCAAGTATTTGCCTTTGTGGGATTGAACTTCTTTAAACCACTTATGATTACCATAGGAAGACGACTAGAACAAAGATGCGGGCTTTTTTTAATTGTCCTAAGTCAAAACCATGACCTTCAAACTTGAGACTAAATTGTCCACAGACGCCTGTAATTTATGTATGACGGGCTTTTTTAGTAGAAGAGTCTTTCCCGTAGCACTACGAAAAAATTTGAGACACACAATTTTTTATGCATTTTTCGAATTACATAATATCAGAAAAGTCACTATTCATAAGTAGTATTGAGATCAAAAGTAATTGGTCTTTTAGGATATTTAAGTTTACCTGATTATTATGATTCCACTGCACTGAAACTGGCGGGTCTGGCAAATGTTTTATCACGCATGTTAAATTAACTGTTGATCCCAAATCAATGTAAATCTCTGGACCGCCAGGGATACTAGTAATAGGCTCTATAAATAATGGAAACATTTGAAAATTACGTAAATAAATGTAAATCTTTAATAAACACGTCATAAACAAGATCGTTTGAAAAGTTTGGTGTAGGTAAACTAATATATAATAATATACAAATTTATATATATATTCCAGCTAATTTCAGCTTACAGCTATGGAACCCTCGGAAAAAAAGCCTCAACAACCTTAAGTCATATCGACTATAAGCTTAAGGTTACCCACATTTTAAATCTATGTATGGCATCATCTTAGCACTTACAAAGTAACAATAACTAGCAGTCAACAATATTTTTCTAAGCCCTGCCTGAGGTCATCTAAAATAATTCTATACAGAAAAATGGACTTCAGATTATCTGTGATCTGTCCCAATTTCGCTATGCCAATAGACCCCATAAAATCAAATATTAATGACTCTTTGAAAATATTATCGAAAAAGTCAAGCGGCATCCAAACTCAGAGAGTTTGTTTATTCGTCCCACCACATTTATGATTTGTGTGATTGCCCGACCAAGGAGAAAACAGGGATGCAGTTTAAGCTAGCTTTATTCTTAGACCATTCGATAAAGGACTCCTATATTCCTTGCCGTCTGCTGCGTGGCGTCGCTCCACCGTCGTCCAGCTCGAATGAGATCTAGGATGTAATGGTGGTGTGACGCAAGGTGTGGCGTCCGTTTGTTCCAAGCTCTTTCCAGAACCACCGTCGCACGGTCGCACACGTCTGTTAGGACCGCTCATTTCACAGGACACCAACCACTAATTCCACAATCCCTTCTGACCACGTCACGCGTTGCTCCGCTCCGTCACTTGCAGTGTTCGTCCTTGTATGTCCGCATTTGACACTCACGGCCTGCCCTCTCTCTCCAGCTGATTTCTTACTGAGTCCTGCGCGTTCTCACTGACCGGTATATTATCGATGGGGGTGCCTTTGTCACTGACGGGTTTGCTATTCACTTTCTGACTGTCCCGAGCTGCGCTTGCGCCGCCCTTTTATAAGCCGGGGTGATCCCGTCATTTCCCCCTTTTGCGCACGGCCCGCTTGGGTACAAGGTCTAACCCATGTCCCGTTAGTTCACGGTGCGTCCTCTTTGTGCTCGACCAAAGTCCACACCGTTACAGTCGGAAGAAGTGGAAATGGAAGTATCCAAACGGAAAGCGGGCAACACGTGTATTGCGTGTGGAGAATTGCATTGTGATGCAGAATGGCATCGAAAAAGTCCAAGAAACTAAACCCGCTACAGTCATTAACAACGTTAAGGTAGTAGACCATAAGAAAGAAATTGAGAAGGACCTATTACTCGAAGCATAAAAGGGTATACAAGATTTCTTAAAAACTATGTAACTGGTAGAAGGCAGCGTTTCGGACCCTTAATCAGGATCACTACCCAAGTCGATGTCCGTCCGTCGCTTCGTCTTTCAGGCCGTCCGGATAAACGCTAGAAAAACATGAAAAAAAAAAATCCAAAGAGATATACAAAGCAAGTTTGTTTACTAATGTTACCGCGCCTAATCCTACCGCAATTAAGACTCCACCTCCCCGCTTGGAGGGACGATCGTGTCTATATATTGTGTGCATACTTAAGAATACTTCAGAGTTTCTCTGGCTTTAACCAACTCTCTGTAAACAATTCTCTGTAAACATGGGATGCAAAGGAAAGGCTCTCAGAATAAAATTTAGTTAGCCTGCTACGCAAGGCTCTTGCATTTTGATAGGAGACAATAAGACTAGATGTTAGATGTTTTCTAAAGAAGAAGAGGAGGCAGTGGGCTGGCCACGTTAGGAAAGTTCGATTCCCACGGTCCCTATTTCTTATTTTTGGTCTTACCTTCGAACTGCCATATTATTCGGCAAAAAATCACCATAACATATGGTCGAAAACAGATCATTAGGAATTAGTCTTAGGAAACAGTAAGAGACATTGTCTGGATTAGCTACTTCTATTTCAGAAACAATGTGTTGATCAACCTCGCCCAAGTTGCTGAATATGCAAGGAAGATGATAGAGCTTCCATATACAAAGGAGATCTTAGAACTTCCTTATACAAAGAAAATCATAGAGCTTCCATAATGTAGTTCTTGTTTAAGTGAAGATACGACGTAAATGTTAAAGGATTTTCGAAAGCCGCCGTATTCTACTTCTACTTTTATATTGCATACTATCCATTGTAGTCTTCCATTTGCCGTGATATCAATAACGTTTATCGACTTGTTAATGTGTTCTTCATGACTTTAGAACCTGAATCACCTCGAAAATAAATTAATGATGCCAGAGGAGCCCAGTAATCCATACACGGTGCGATTAAGTAAACGAATCGTGAAAAATGTTCTAGGATCTCTTGTTTTATTGTTACGGAACATATATACCTTAATCCAAGTTAACTGCATCAAACGTTCTGCCAAAACGATTTAAGTCCTTTAGAGCTCCAGGACTTAGGCTCTTTTATTGGAGGTTTGGTACAAAAGTATGAAATTAATATATCAGGAAAATTTTATACCCGTTACACGTAGAATAAAAGGGTATACAAAATTCGTTAAACAGTATGTAGCATGTAAAGGGAAGAGTTTCCGACCATATAAGGTATATATATTCCTGATCACCGTTCATCGGTCATGTATTTTCGTGAGACGTTTACGTACCGCCGCATTCAAATCCAAATTCGAAACCAAAACAAACGAAATATACAGAGTGCTTATCTGCATTCTGTTAAGCGCGACAGTCAAATTCGGCAGCTCTTAAGATCCCTTACATTTAAATGAACCTCCGGTCGATGTTTTTCTACTATTGTTCAAGTCGCACAGATGACGAATCGCTGGCAAACATCTCTCCTTTCATAATCAAAAAGACAATCGACCTTACAGTCCAAGAAGAGGTTAACACCCGCAAAAAATCAAAAGACGGAAAACACCTCATCCAAACATAAAAACATATCTCAAGCAAATTAAAAAACCTTGTCTGCGTGCCTTCAAACCTTCCCAATTTCAACATACCAATTAATATCACAGAACACCTTAATTGTGTGAATGTGGTTACTTATTCAAACGATCTTAGAGGTATCGACAAAAATATATTTTAGAAAACCTCTGATCACAAGAAGTAGAAGTTGAAAAAATCTGCAAATTTAATCTAGGCATGATAACTAAAACCTGCCTGATAAAATTCACTTTTAAACAAAAAACCATTTCAGAATTATTATATATATATTCCCTTTCCAATGCGCTGCACCACTTGCTTTCGAATTGACCAACCACAAAGTTTATCAAGAATACATCAAATTGCGCAAGCTGCAGCCTAGCAATTCATGTTCAACATTGCAGAAGGAGAAACATGCACAAATAAGCCCAACTACATAAACTGTAACGAAAAACGTCTACCTAATGCCGAACATAGCACAGCTCGTAGCACGAACAGTTTTCCAGTCGCACAAGGAAGTCCGGGCAGTAAAGAAATTGCAGAACGTGGATGATGGCTCGTCATGATGACTCACTATATTTATCGACTGTTAAATCGACCTCTCCCCCTTTATAGCAACCAACCATCCGCAAGAACGAACGCCACTACTGAAACCAACCAACGCAAAGTTTTAAATAACGCATCTGGTCCTTATGAAAGCCTGAGTAACTTGCGAAGGCTACGGGAAGAAATGAGGTTAGCCGCCGTTGAAGCCATGTCATCCTGCCCTGATTCGCAAGACAACAACAATTTTGATAACGACAATCGAAACCCGGCAATAAAAAGGAAATCAAAAATCCTCTCGTTAAATACATCCAACAAAAAAGGTTACGACAAAAAAGGTGAACAACAGTCTAAAATCACATTTCCCCCAATTTTATAAAAACAGTAATCCCAATCCATAAGCAAGGAGCTGACAAAACAACAATTGAATCCTACCGACCAATTATCCTTCGAAAAAATAATCTATAGTGGTTTGTTACAAAAAATAAGCTACTTAATAGTAGACAGCTCGGTTCAAGAAGGAAAAAACTGTTAAGGATCTCCTCTCTCAGTTATTCTCTTTCTTATAGAGAGAGAAACATAAGGAAGTCAAGCACACAGCTTATGCAGACGACTACAACATAATCGTCGACTTACTGATAGACAAAAATATATTTGCTTACTTGAATAATTTTTTTTGAAATTTTAATGAAATAAGTGATTGGTGTCAGCATTCAGTTATCGACAGTGCAGACATATACACATTTGCCGGAAAACATGCGAAGTTTCAACACCACCAACAAATATTAAGACAGTGAACTCTCTTAGGATTATCCTTTGACCCAAAATAAAATTTTAAACATTTAAAAAAAAACAACATAAATCGCTAAACAAATCGCTTGCTTATCCAGCAAAAGATACAATAGCCACCCACATACAAGGTGTGTTCAAAAAATATCTCGAATTTTGTGTTTTTTTTTTTTTTCAAAAATTATTTTTTATTCATGATTATAAAGTAACCTCCATGGGATATTATACACTTGACCTAACGGTTTTTCTATTCTTCGAAGCACTTCACAGGGGGCCAGATCTGGACGATTATGGTGGCTGAGGCATCATTAGTGTGTTGCTTTTGGCAAAAAAGTCGCGCACAAGCAACGATGTGTGAGCAGGGGCGTTATCGTGGTACAAAAACCAATATTTGTTCTTTTACAAATTCGGGCGTTTCTGATGGATTGCTTCGCGCATAACTTGCAGGTAATTGACCTTATTGACCGTTCTACCCTATGGCAAGAACTCATGATGCATCACCTCCCTGCAATCGAAGAAAACTGTCAGCAAAACATTCACATTCGACCGAACTTGGCGTCCGCACGCTCTTCGTCGTTCACATCTTCTCGGCGCTCTGTACCACCGATAAACGTTGCTTCGGTCCAAGGTAGCTTCTCCGTATGCCACAGTCGAAATTCGGAATGCATCCGCGCACCTAATTTAATTTTCACACAAAATTTTATACAGGTTCTTTAATCCTTTTTTTTGAATAGGTATAAATCTAAGACGATCCAAAACACGTGCAAGCAAAGCAGCTGTCAACAATTAAGTGAACATTCAAAATGGCCGAGCTTGTCGGCATCAGTGACAGACGTAAGTACCAACATAACGCAGCAAACAAATCGAAATTCGATTATGCGTAACCCGAGAAAATTCAAAATTCGCGATACTTTTCGAACACACCTCGTACACTGGTGCAAATAATAAAAAGTCTGTGCATATCTAGAGTGTACTTCGCTTTACCCATATACAGCACATTAACCAAATCTATACTGCACCCTATTAAATCCCTAATTAGCTCAGCTCGGCGAATATCGCTAGGAGCATTTTGCTCTACATTGACATACAACATATACCTTGAACCAAAGAACCGAGAACAAAGTATCTTAAATCTAAATATTGTCTTAAAACAAAAATATGAAATATTGAAAGACAACCATCAACCAATGCATCTTAGTTTGCAACAAACTAAACCTATCCATCTCTATACCTTATAAACACAAATCAGCCAACCCAACCTGGTCTTTCGACCACCCAATTATGCAAACTAAAAAAGGCAAACACAAACAAGGAAACCTATAATAAACAATACCAGTAATCCATACACGGTGCGATTAAGTAAACGAATCGTGAAAAATGTTCTAGGATCTCTTGTTTTATTGTTACGGAACATATATACCTTAATCCAAGTTAACTGCATCAAACGTTCTGCCAAAACGATTTAAGTCCTTTAGAGCTCCAGGACTTAGGCTCTTTTATTGGAGGTTTGGTACAAAAGTATGAAATTAATATATCAGGAAAATTTTATACCCGTTACACGTAGAATAAAAGGGTATACAAAATTCGTTAAACAGTATGTAGCATGTAAAGGGAAGAGTTTCCGACCATATAAGGTATATATATTCCTGATCACCGTTCATCGGTCATGTATTTTCGTGAGACGTTTACGTACCGCCGCATTCAAATCCAAATTCGAAACCAAAACAAACGAAATATACAGAGTGCTTATCTGCATTCTGTTAAGCGCGACAGTCAAATTCGGCAGCTCTTAAGATCCCTTACATTTAAATGAACCTCCGGTCGATGTTTTTCTACTATTGTTCAAGTCGCACAGATGACGAATCGCTGGCAAATATCTCTCCTTTCATAATCAAAAAGACAATCGACCTTACAGTCCAAGAAGAGGTTAACACCCGCAAAAAATCAAAAGACGGAAAACACCTCATCCAAACATAAAAACATATCTCAAGCAAATTAAAAAACCTTGTCTGCGTGCCTTCAAACCTTCCCAATTTCAACATACCAATTAATATCACAGAACACCTTAATTGTGTGAATGTGGTTATTTATTCAAACGATCTTAGAGGTATCGCCAAAATATATTTTAGAAAACCTCTGATCACAAGAAGTAGAAGTTGAAAAAATCTGCAAATTTAATCTAGGCATGATAACTAAAACCTGCCTGATAAAATTCACTTTTAAAAAAAAAACCATTTCAGAATTATTATATATATATTCCCTTTCCAATGCGCTGCACCACTTGCTTTCGAATTGACCAACCACAAAGTTTATCAAGAATACATCAAATTGCGCAAGCTGCATCCTAGCAATTCATGTTCAACATTGCAGAAGGAGAAACATGCACAAATAAGCCCAACTACATAAACTGTAACGAAAAACGTCTACCTAATGCCGAACATAGCACAGCTCGTAGCACGAACAGTTTTCCAGTCGCACAAGGAAGTCCGGGCAGTAAAGAAATTGCAGAACGTGGATGATGGCTCGTCATGATGACTCACTATATTTATCGACTGTTAAATCGACCTCTCCCCCTTTATAGCAACCAACCATCCGCAAGAACGAACGCCACTACTGAAACCAACCAACGCAAAGTTTTAAATAACGCATCTGGTCCTTATGAAAGCCTGAGTAACTTGCGAAGGCTACGGGAAGAAATGAGGTTAGCCGCCGTTGAAGCCATGTCATCCTGCCCTGATTCGCAAGACAACAACAATTTTGATAACGACAATCGAAACCCGGCAATAAAAAGGAAATCAAAAATCCTCTCGTTAAATACATCCAACAAAAAAGGTTACGACAAAAAAGGTGAACAACAGTCTAAAATCACATTTCCCCCAATTTTATAAAAACAGTAATCCCAATCCATAAGCAAGGAGCTGACAAAACAACAATTGAATCCTACCGACCAATTATCCTTCGAAAAAATAATCTATAGTGGTTTGTTACAAAAAATAAGCTACTTAATAGTAGACAGCTCGGTTCAAGAAGGAAAAAACTGTTAAGGATCTCCTCTCTCAGTTATTCTCTTTCTTATAGAGAGAGAAACATAAGGAAGTCAAGCACACAGCTTATGCAGACGACTACAACATAATCGTCGACTTACTGATAGACAAAAATATATTTGCTTACTTGAATAATTTTTTTTGAAATTTTAATGAAATAAGTGATTGGTGTCAGCATTCAGTTATCGACAGTGCAGACATATACACATTTGCCGGAAAACATGCGAAGTTTCAACACCACCAACAAATATTAAGACAGTGAACTCTCTTAGGATTATCCTTTGACCCAAAATAAAATTTTAAACATTTAAAAAAAAACAACATAAATCGCTAAACAAATCGCTTGCTTATCCAGCAAAAGATACAATAGCCACCCACATACAAGGTGTGTTCAAAAAATATCTCGAATTTTGTGTTTTTTTTTTTTTCAAAAATTATTTTTTATTCATGATCATGATGATTAGAAAGTAACCTCCATGGGATATTATACACTTGACCTAACGGTTTTTCTATTCTTCGAAGCACTTCACAGGGGGCCAGATCTGGACGATTATGGTGGCTGAGGCATCATTAGTGTGTTGCTTTTGGCAAAAAAGTCGCGCACAAGCAACGATGTGTGAGCAGGGGCGTTATCGTGGTACAAAAACCAATATTTGTTCTTTTACAAATTCGGGCGTTTCTGATGGATTGCTTCGCGCATAACTTGCAGGTAATTGACCTTATTGACCGTTCTACCCTATGGCAAGAACTCATGATGCATCACCTCCCTGCAATCGAAGAAAACTGTCAGCAAAACATTCACATTCGACCGAACTTGGCGTCCGCACGCTCTTCGTCGTTCACATCTTCTCGGCGCTCTGTACCACCGATAAACGTTGATTCGGTCCAAGGTAGCTTCTCCGTATGCCACAGTCGAAATTCGGAATGCATCCGCGCACCTAATTTAATTTTCACACAAAATTTTATACAGGTTCTTTAATCCTTTTTTTTGAATAGGTATAAATCTAAGACGATCCAAAACACGTGCAAGCAAAGCAGCTGTCAACAATTAAGTGAACATTCAAAATGGCCGAGCTTGTCGGCATCAGTGACAGACGTAAGTACCAACATAACGCAGCAAACAAATCGAAATTCGATTATGCGTAACCCGAGAAAATTCAAAATTCGCGATACTTTTCGAACACACCTCGTACACTGGTGCAAATAATAAAAAGTCTGTGCATATCTAGAGTGTACTTCGCTTTACCCATATACAGCACATTAACCAAATCTATACTGCACCCTATTAAATCCCTAATTAGCTCAGCTCGGCGAATATCGCTAGGAGCATTTTGCTCTACATTGACATACAACATATACCTTGAACCAAAGAACCGAGAACAAAGTATCTTAAATCTAAATATTGTCTTAAAACAAAAATATGAAATATTGAAAGACAACCATCAACCAATGCATCTTAGTTTGCAACAAACTAAACCTATCCATCTCTATACCTTATAAACACAAATCAGCCAACCCAACCTGGTCTTTCGACCACCCAATTATGCAAACTAAAAAAGGCAAACACAAACAAGGAAACCTATAATAAACAATACCAGTAATCCATACACGGTGCGATTAAGTAAACGAATCGTGAAAAATGTTCTAGGATCTCTTGTTTTATTGTTACGGAACATATATACCTTAATCCAAGTTAACTGCATCAAACGTTCTGCCAAAACGATTTAAGTCCTTTAGAGCTCCAGGACTTAGGCTCTTTTATTGGAGGTTTGGTGCAAAAGTATGAAATTAATATATCAGGAAAATTTTATACCCGTTACACGTAGAATAAAAGGGTATACAAAATTCGTTAAACAGTATGTAGCATGTAAAGGGAAGAGTTTCCGACCATATAAGGTATATATATTCCTGATCACCGTTCATCGGTCATGTATTTTCGTGAGACGTTTACGTACCGCCGCATTCAAATCCAAATTCGAAACCAAAACAAACGAAATATACAGAGTGCTTATCTGCATTCTGTTAAGCGCGACAGTCAAATTCGGCAGCTCTTAAGATCCCTTACATTTAAATGAACCTCCGGTCGATGTTTTTCTACTATTGTTCAAGTCGCACAGATGACGAATCGCTGGCAAACATCTCTCCTTTCATAATCAAAAAGACAATCGACCTTACAGTCCAAGAAGAGGTTAACACCCGCAAAAAATCAAAAGACGGAAAACACCTCATCCAAACATAAAAACATATCTCAAGCAAATTAAAAAACCTTGTCTGCGTGCCTTCAAACCTTCCCAATTTCAACATACCAATTAATATCACAGAACACCTTAATTGTGTGAATGTGGTTATTTATTCAAACGATCTTAGAGGTATCGACAAAAATATATTTTAGAAAACCTCTGATCACAAGAAGTAGAAGTTGAAAAAATCTGCAAATTTAATCTAGGCATGATAACTAAAACCTGCCTGATAAAATTCACTTTTAAACGAAAAACCATTTCAGAATTATTATATATATATTCCCTTTCCAATGCGCTGCACCACTTGCTTTCGAATTGACCAACCACAAAGTTTATCAAGAATACATCAAATTGCGCAAGCTGCAGCCTAGCAATTCATGTTCAACATTGCAGAAGGAGAAACATGCACAAATAAGCCCAACTACATAAACTGTAACGAAAAACGTCTACCTAATGCCGAACATAGCACAGCTCGTAGCACGAACAGTTTTCCAGTCGCACAAGGAAGTCCGGGCAGTAAAGAAATTGCAGAACGTGGATGATGGCTCGTCATGATGACTCACTATATTTATCGACTGTTAAATCGACCTCTCCCCCTTTATAGCAACCAACCATCCGCAAGAACGAACGCCACTACTGAAACCAACCAACGCAAAGTTTTAAATAACGCATCTGGTCCTTATGAAAGCCTGAGTAACTTGCGAAGGCTACGGGAAGAAATGAGGTTAGCCGCCGTTGAAGCCATGTCATCCTGCCCTGATTCGCAAGACAACAACAATTTTGATAACGACAATCGAAACCCGGCAATAAAAAGGAAATCAAAAATCCTCTCGTTAAATACATCCAACAAAAAAGGTTACGACAAAAAAGGTGAACAACAGTCTAAAATCACATTTCCCCCAATTTTATAAAAACAGTAATCCCAATCCATAAGCAAGGAGCTGACAAAACAACAATTGAATCCTACCGACCAATTATCCTTCGAAAAAATAATCTATAGTGGTTTGTTACAAAAAATAAACTACTTAATAGTAGACAGCTCGGTTCAAGAAGGAAAAAACTGTTAAGGATCTCCTCTCTCAGTTATTCTCTTTCTTATAGAGAGAGAAACATAAGGAAGTCAAGCACACAGCTTATGCAGACGACTACAACATAATCGTCGACTTACTGATAGACAAAAATATATTTGCTTACTTGAATAATTTTTTTTGAAATTTTAATGAAATAAGTGATTGGTGTCAGCATTCAGTTATCGACAGTGCAGACATATACACATTTGCCGGAAAACATGCGAAGTTTCAACACCACCAACAAATATTAAGACAGTGAACTCTCTTAGGATTATCCTTTGACCCAAAATAAAATTTTAAACATTTAAAAAAAAACAACATAAATCGCTAAACAAATCGCTTGCTTATCCAGCAAAAGATACAATAGCCACCCACATACAAGGTGTGTTCAAAAAATATCTCGAATTTTGTGTTTTTTTTTTTTTCAAAAATTATTTTTTATTCATGATTATAAAGTAACCTCCATGGGATATTATACACTTGACCTAACGGTTTTTCTATTCTTCGAAGCACTTCACAGGGGGCCAGATCTGGACGATTATGGTGGCTGAGGCATCATTAGTGTGTTGCTTTTGGCAAAAAAGTCGCGCACAAGCAACGATGTGTGAGCAGGGGCGTTATCGTGGTACAAAAACCAATATTTGTTCTTCCTCAAATTCGGGCGTTTCTGATGGATTGCTTCGCGCATAACTTGCAGGTAATTGACCTTATTGACCGTTCTACCCTATGGCAAGAACTCATGATGCATCACCTCCCTGCAATCGAAGAAAACTGTCAGCAAAACATTCACATTCGACCGAACTTGGCGTCCGCACGCTCTTCGTCGTTCACATCTTCTCGGCGCTCTGTACCACCGATAAACGTTGCTTCGGTCCAAGGTAGCTTCTCCGTATGCCACAGTCGAAATTCGGAATGCATCCGCGCACCTAATTTAATTTTCACACAAAATTTTATACAGGTTCTTTAATCCTTTTTTTTGAATAGGTATAAATCTAAGACGATCCAAAACACGTGCAAGCAAAGCAGCTGTCAACAATTAAGTGAACATTCAAAATGGCCGAGCTTGTCGGCATCAGTGACAGACGTAAGTACCAACATAACGCAGCAAACAAATCGAAATTCGATTATGCGTAACCCGAGAAAATTCAAAATTCGCGATACTTTTCGAACACACCTCGTACACTGGTGCAAATAATAAAAAGGCTGTGCATATCTAGAGTGTACTTCGCGTTACCCATATACAGCACATTAACCAAATCTATACTGCACCCTATTAAATCCCTAATTAGCTCAGCTCGGCGAATATCGCTAGGAGCATTTTGCTCTACATTGACATACAACATATACCTTGAACCAAAGAACCGAGAACAAAGTATCTTAAATCTAAATATTGTCTTAAAACAAAAATATGAAATATTGAAAGACAACCATCAACCAATGCATCTTAGTTTGCAACAAACTAAACCTATCCATCTCTATACCTTATAAACACAAATCAGCCAACCCAACCTGGTCTTTCGACCACCCAATTATGCAAACTAAAAAAGGCAAACACAAACAAGGAAACCTATAATAAACAATTTTACAACACTACTATAAACAGATGGTTCTCGAAACAAGGAAATTGTAGACTTTGCAATAACTACAGAAGGAGAGATACTGAAGCAAGCTGTCCTCAGCGATAGCCTTCGCGATCTTGGAAGCAATAAAAATAGCGTGAACAAGAAGACGGAAAAGCTGTATCTGCTCCGACAATCTCCACATTAGAAGCAATCAAAACACAAGACTACGTCTAGGACACACCAGACTAACACACACCCGTCCGTCTATAAAACTATAAACTATAAAAGCTATAAAGATTAAGAGTGCAGATTCCAGAGACATAGAGGCAATGCAAGCTTGTTTACTCATGTTGCCACACCTACTCGTACGCCCACAATCGGACCAAAACTGCCACGCAAATTCTTTTGGAAACTGTTTCGATATTTAAAATTTCTATGTTTAAATTTCTATCGACTCGCTAAAAATCGATCGATTTGACACGCCAACTCTAACGACCACAAACCGACCAAAACTACCTCACACTCTGTTTTGAAAAATGTTTTGATTTTATTTCATTTTTTTATTAGTCTTGTATATTTCTATTGATTTCCTAAAAAAAAACCTTTTACCACGCCCATTTTAACTGATAACTGATTGGTCCTGGTAAAAAATATATATACAAGGAAACGCTTCCTTTTACCTGTTACATACTTTTCAACGGGGATAATATTATCGCTAGAGATAAACACAATTCAAGAAATATCAAATCAAAAGTATCTCATTAATATTAAAATTTAACTCATTGCTTGATGTCCCTCGAATCGAAGGATAAATAAGATTATTAATCCTAAGCTTGCTCGAAAAAATAAAAGAATATACTCGTATATTCAGTCAATTATATATAATTGACTTTAGGTTTTCTATCGTAATTTTAAAATTGATATTATTGTATTTCTGTACATATAATCTAATTTAAAAAAATTTAATTTTTTTGACGGACTTTCGTGGATAGAGTACACTTCGAAGATTAAACTTATTTTGCAAAGCAAAGCATAATTCAAATTGATTCGAATTACATAGGATGTAGCATTATACTGGTTCATGAGATCGACCGACGATAATTTTACCTTAACAACACGGGCAAAATGTAAATGTTCTAATACTGAATTTTTATACCCATTAATCGTAGATTAAAAGGGTATACTAGATTCGTTGAAAAGTATGTAACGGACAGAAGGAAAGGTTCCTACCAAATAAAGTACATATATTCTAGATCAGGATATATGATCAATTGCCAAGTCGATCTGGCCATGTCCACCTGTCTGTCCGTCTGTCCGTATGAACGCCTCTATCTCAGGAACTACAAAAGGTAGAATGTTGAGATTAAGGATGCAGCTTAAGTTTGTTTCGAAATGATGCCACGCTCACAAACCGCATAAAACTGTTACGGCCACACTTTTGGAAAATGTGATATTTTTCATTTTTTATATATAAATTTTGTAAATTGTAAATTTTGCAAAAGAAACTTTTTGCCACGCCCAGTTTTATGCCCAAAAACCAACCATAACTGTCACGCCCACAATTTCGAAAAATGTGATATTTTTTCAATTTTGTATATATCTTGTAAAATTCTGTAGATTTGCCAAAAAAAATTTTGTCACGCCCACTCTAACGCTCACAAATCGCAATAAAACTCTCACGCCCACACTCTTAATAAATTTTAAAGTTTTTATTTTAATTTTAATATTTTTTCCCGATTTTCTACCGATATTCCAGAAACAAACACACCTTGTATGAAATAGATTTTTCTGAACACACTAGACTAGGTTGAAATGAAACCCTAAGTTATACTCTACTTAGTTTTTGGAATGCAAATATTTTAAAATGTATAATTATTCATATTCAAAACTATTTCAACACGTTTCATCAAATTAATTATAAAAATTAATATTACATAGTCGGTAGATCTAGACTGTTCTTTTTACAATGAACACTAGTACTTCTCCAAGGCCCGCGAAAGCAGAGTAAATGTTTTATTAGCAACCTACGTCGTTTCCAACGATGAAGATCAATCTCAAGACGTGGTAAAAATACTTTGTTGTGTTATTGCCGCTTTTCCTAAAGGTGGTCTAAGAACCTGATTCGGCGGCTTGGTTGCTTAGCATATCTCGCAAGCATTGATGTACGCCCACATGTCACAAATGCCTGGTAAATACTTTTTGGAACCACCTCAGATGGTGACCGATTTTATACCATACGATCATTAGCAGAGTTCAATTAAATTTATAGAATAATATAGTTATGTGGACAAAATAGGATAACTTAAATAAAATAAATAACTTATTAAAATAAATTCGGTGCTCGAAAAAACACGACCGTTTGCAATTGAAGTCAGAAGACGTTTTTCAGATAATGTTTCTCGTTTGCATTTGCTGAGTAACCGGCATCTGTTAGTCAGGGAAGTCGACTATAGAATTCTGTTTTGTTTGAAATGTATTATTTGTGTTGAAACTATTTTTGTTTTCTTTGATCTTATTGTCTCCAGACTCAGATGTGTTGATTCATAAAGAATTGCTAAATTTACGAAGAAAGCGACCCACACAAAGAGCGCATGGATTCGATGGTATGCAAGAAGTGGAATGTTAGTTTAAAAAATTTACAAATAACAAGAATAATTTCATATTTGTGGGACCTTACATGATTAAATATCGCCACAAGGCGCAGTTAATATTGATTGTATTATATTGATATTGTCTATAAACATTGATAACACTGTTACATTTGGTGAAACGGATGTCCGCTTTCTCCTGGATCAAATCTTGTTGATGTATTCGAACGAGAGTTGTAACAATTGAGTATTGAGAATTGAGTACTTCTATTTTGATCACGGCAGTGGTCAGTTTTTTGAATATGACTTCGGACCTGAAGGCTCTTTGCACGTTTAATTGCGGCTTCCCAGAGGCCGCCGAAGTGTGAAGCCCTTGGTGTAATTGAAATGTTATTTCTTCTATGAAACAACCAACATAATCCTAAAATTAAGTAATTCATTAGCTCCACCGACAAAATTGGGGGCGAAACTGGCCCACGTAGTGCTATCATGCGTTTTAAAGCGGCTAAACACTTGTTCGTTGATAGGTCAGAGACAATTTCGTTCTTGACGGCCTCGAATACGCAAACAACATGAAAAGGTTTGTCTGTTTACAACCTCTCTGGCGGAAGTGACAAACAAATTTCTGGAAAAATTGAAAAATTTTGAATTAAGAAAATAGACTTTGGGTGAAAGCACGAGATGTTGTTCTTTTCGGAATATTTGCGTTTTCAAGTTTTTCCCCCAAAAAAATCGACCTGAAAAATGGATGCGAAATTTAAGATGGCTTTGAAATCTTTATATCTTTTTAAAAGATGGAAGTCGTCCTTAAAATAAACTCTTCTACTCTTAATTGATTCAATATGTTCAACCTTTAAGCGACCTAGAGAAACCACGTACACGCCAACGTATGCTTGGGCCCAACATTGCGACACGTGACATGGAGTGCGAACGAAAGGTCGTGAATACAGGCAATTAAAATATTTTTTTTTAATTTTTAATTTTTATTTTTTTATTGTTATCCAATGGGGGGTATTACCGTATTGGAAATTAACGTAGTTGGGTGCTGATGAGCTTATAAGCTTTTTTATTACCTTTCCGAGAAATGAAAGATGAGTTAGTGTGTAGCGATTTCGAATTATTATGGTTTATTTGTTTGTTCAAACGATATTCTGCATCGATGCGCATATGCAGAAGTTACGAAAGCGATTGATGTGAGCGACTTAAATGCAGAGCGAAGAGATCGCTAGGCCAAAGTTGCAAGCGCGAGAGCACAAGATAGAGGGAGGGCGAGAGAGATCAGCTTTTACGCTTCGAGTAATAGGTCCTTCTCAATTTCTTTCTTATGGTCTACTACCTTAACGTTGTTAATGACTGTAGCGGGTTTAGTTTCTTGGACTTTTTCGATGCCATTCTGCATCACAATGCAATTCTGCACACGCAATACACGTGTTGCCCGCTTTCCGTTTGGATACTTCCATTTCCACTTCTTCCGACTGATCTTAGCTAAATCACTTTTTTTTATTTTTCTCACTCTTTCAATCTGACTGAATTTGGGCTCCTTTATCCTGGGGCTAGAGATTTTCTTTAGCATCCGGGTTCTTAGTGCGTGTACCTAAGAATTCTCAGTAAGGTATCTGTTTACCTAATTCTAGCTCACTGACTCACTTCTGGATTACGCTTTCATCATCTCACGGGTTAATTTTCCTCTAAGCGTACCAGTGTTCTGTCCTAGAATAGGATATTTATTATTATTTGCTTTAACCCACGTTGCTAGATCTTTTGAGAAAACTTTTTGTTCTAAAACTCCACAAAAATCGACGTGCAGGAGAGCTGCCTAGCAACAGCGAAAAAGGCTGGAATGCAGGAGGAGTCAAGGGCAGCCAGGTCAAACGGGAAGTGATGGACCTTGGACCCCGGCAAAGCGGAGAGACCATGAACTAACGGTATCGCGCTGTACCTTGGACTTAAGCCGACCAAGGGCAACGGTAACGATGTGGACTTTGGTGGAGCACAAAGAGGACGCACCGTGAACTTACGGGACATGGGTTAGACCTTGTACCCAAGCGGGCCGTGCGCAAAAGGGGGAAATGACGGGATCACCCCGGCTTATAAAAGGGCGGCGCAAGCGCAGCTCGGGACAGTCAGAAAGTGAATAGCAAACCCGTCAGGGACAAAGGCACCCCCATCGATAATATACCGGTCAGTGAGAACGCGCAGGACTCAGTAAGAAATCAGCTGGAGAGAGAGGGCAGGCCGTGAGTGTCAAATGCGGACATACAAGGGCGAACACTGCAAGTGACGGAGCGGAGCAACGCGTGACGTGGTCAGAAGGGATTGTGGAATTAGTGGTTGGTGTCCTGTGAAATGAGCGGTCCTAACAGACGTGTGCGACCGTGCGACGGTGGTTCTGGAAAGAGCTTGGAACAAACGGACGCCACACCCTGCGTCACACCACCATTACATCCTAGATCTCATTCGAGCTGGACGACGGTGGAGCGACGCCACGCAGCAGACGGCAAGGAATATAGGAGTCCTTTATCGAGTGGTCTAAGAATAAAGCTAGCTTAAACTGCATCCCTGTTTTCTCCTTGGTCGGGCAATCACACAAATCATAAATGTGGTGGGACGAACAGTTTTAGGTAGTTTGTGGGTGTTATAGTGTACGTGGCAAAAATATTGGCAAATCGATAAGAATTTACAAAACTAACAAAAAAAATGAAAACAATTTTTGAAACATTTTCAAAAGTGCGGACGTGGCACTTTTGAGCGGTTTCTGGGCGTGGCAGAAAGTTTTTTTTGCATATCGATAGAAAATCACAATAGTAATAAAAAAATAAATAATGTGAAAACACTTTTTAAAAGTGTGGGTGTGACCGTTTTGAGCGGTTTTTGGGCGTTGGAGTGAGCGTGGCAGCGATTGAAAGCTGCAAGCCTAATCTCAATATTTTGAGATTATTTTCATGGTTCCTGAGATCTAAGTGTTAATACGGACAGACGGATATAGCCAGTTCGACTCGGCTGCGGACTCTGATCAAAAATATATATTATATACTTTATATGGTCGGAAACGCTTCCCCTTCTGCCTGTACACACTTTTCAACGAATCTAGTATATTCTTTTACTCTACAAGTAAAGGGTATAAAAAGAGAGGCTGCTATAGTCGAGTTATCCGACTATTAGAAGTCCGTTACTCAGCTAGTGGAAGTGCGAACGAGAAATTTCAGCATATTCTGGAATATCGGTAAAAATTGGAAAAAAAATGATAACATGAAAAACGACTTAAATATTTTTTAAAAGTGTAGACGTGACAGGTTTGCGCAGCTTGTGGGCATTGGGCGTGGCAAAAAGCTTAGAAACAAACTTGCGCTTCGTCTATAGTTCTGGAAGCTACATGCCTAATCTCAAACATTCAGCTTTTGTAGTTCCTGAGATCGAAGTGTTCATACACACGGACATGACAAGTTCGACCCGGCTTTTCATCCTGATCAAGAATATATATAATTGTTATGGTCCGAACCGCTTCCTTCTGCCTGTTACATGCTTTTCAACGAATCTATTATGCGAGTAACGGTTGTAAATAATATATTAAATACGTTTTCAAAAGTGTAGGCTTTTTTTTTTGCAGTTTTGGGCAGCTTTGTGCAGTTTGTAGGCGGTTTAATAGGCGTGGCAACGTTCTGAATCACACTTGCGCAACGTTGGCGTCGCTAGAGTTCGCATGTCTAAACTTTCTAGCTGCTATAGTTTCCGCGACATCTACGTTCATACGGACGGACGAACAGACGGACGCACGCACAGACAGACGTACAGTCGGACATTGCCAGATCGACCCGCCTATTGATCCTGATTAATAATATATTCATTAAGTTGGATACTGTTGCCCTTTTACCCTTTACCCTACCTTTACCATATTACTCTACGAGTAATGAATATACAAACGTAAATTCTGTTTGACTCCTGATGCACCGAAAGCATTCGAAGTCATGAAGAGTCTTCTCAGCGAAACTCCAGTGTTATGTTGCGGTTTTGGCCAAGAAATTAAGCCGTCGTATCCGAAAACGGATCCCAATTTAGTTCTGAAAGATTTCATGATGAAGATGTATACAATTTGGAGTAATATAAGAAAACTCTGTGGACAGCACAAGGCCAGACAAATACATGGAATCACAGACATTAACAAAACATTGGAATACGCTAACAATATTCAAAGCTTCTGAAGCGTTATTTTGTTAACAAATTAAATGTTATAAATTATAAATTAAATCGAATAAATTAATACACCCTGTAAAATATTATTGCTCTTGCCTCATAATAATCCCAAAATCAATGTCTGTTTAAATATTATACTATTATAAATCAATGATATTCTATATTCTAATAAATAAATTAAATCATGTGTTGTTTTGCTTTTTTCTGCTTCTCAATAATTAAATATATATCGGCAATAGTTATATAATTTTGGTGCAGCAGCACAGCAAGTTCCGATCTATTCCACCAGTCAAACTTCACTGAGCTGATTTTCTCCGTTTTACCAATCACACAACACTGGCGTTCACTATATTGTCATCCCTCTAACACTCTATTTATGACAACCAGATCGGACCTCACTCAGCTGCAGAGGTCGTCTGCGCCTCGCTGCAGTGCTTCTCAGAATTTCACCACAATGCTACAATTTCAACAGATTGTGAAATCATGGAAACGATTCCCAAAATTCCAGTAGACGCGCTCCGACACGGCCTTCCTGACTTATCACACGTCCTCGTGTGTCTTATCCACCATTCAAGTCCAAATCACACAATTTCATCAACTTAATTCCAATTTATTTAACAAACTTCAATGTATTTCTCTCTTACATTTATTAACTTATAGAGCCGCTTACACAAACATTAATTGACAATTCATCTCATGATTGATTTTTCTTTTACAAACTTAATTATAAAGACATCTACAATCTACGCATCAAAACTTCAAACTATTCATATTTTCCATAACTTTAATTTCGCATATCAACATTGGCGTGTCTTCTCTGACAACCAATCTCTTGACCCCCGCCATAACACTTCTCGTCCCTGCGAGATAGCTGTTATAGTGCGGTCATTACTCTTTTTGAACACACGGCATTTCATTCGTGCCGTTTATCAAATCTTTTCCCTCTTGGGACACAGATGCACAATCACTAGTGACATCTTTCAACTCTTCTCCCTCTTGGGAGTCACCATTACATTCTGCTGTCAATCGTCTGTCTGGTAGCGCTCTTAGCAATTCATGCGAATATTTATATGTTCGCTTATTAACTAACGACTTCAACTCGTATCGATCACCATCTAGTAAATTAATTACCTGAAATGGGCCCTTAAATTTGGGGTCAAGCTTCGTTTGATGCCGCTCCTCGCTTTTCAGTAACACATGATCGCCTACCTTATACCGAACTACTTTTGCTGTGTTTTTATCAAACCTTTGTTTATCGTACTGTGCATTCTTTTGCATGTTTTTTTTGGCTTGTGCCCTCATCGGTTCTTCTTCCACATCGACTGGCAACAACCCAAAAGGCCTAGCTTCTATTCCTATCAGCAGTTCCAAAGCACTTGCCTTAGTGACTCGATTTGTGGTGCAATTCATGGCTAGTGGGATTTCTGCCAACGCATCTCGCTATGATCGCTGACTCGTTTTCACAGCAGTAAGCATAGTCTTAAGAGTGCTCATCACCTTTTCAACCTGCCCATTTGCTCTACTGGCACCTGTAGCTATTATGTGCAACTCAATCCTGTTTGTTGAACAAAACTCACGGAACTTATTGCTGGCAAAACTTCTGCCTTGATCCGCTATAATACGACTGGGAACTTCAAAGAAAGACATACTTGACTTTATAGGTTTAATACAATTTTCCGAGTCAAGATTTAGAGTATGATACAAGTGAACAAACTTAGTGAACGCATCTATCTGATATTCCTTTAGATCGTTCTTTCCACTAAGCTTCCCACTTATATCTACGTGTACGGTATGCCACGGTATGTCAATCTTGGGAATTGGGTGCATTTCAATTCGCATTTTGCCTGATGAAGGCTTGGACAATTTGCATGTCATGCAATTTTCCACAAATTTTCTTACATATTTGGTCATGTACTCAACCCAATATATCTCGTAGACTTTGTCTAAAGTGCCACCCCAAATGCATTACAGCTTCGTGTACGTGATTATTAACGGACCACCTAAACGCTTTAGGGATTACTGGTAGGCAACGAGTCTTGCCATTACGCTGTATTTTGCGATATAGCAATCTAGTTCGAACCTCATATGTTTTATCGATATTTGCTTCCAAATCTTCATTATTCAATTGAGCCAAGATTCTGTTTATGCCCTTATCTCGTTGCTGTTCGGCCAATAGGCAATTATCTGTTATTGTCGCCAGATCAACACGAACTTCATCTACTTTGCTTATGGCATTTGAAACTTTGGGAATCGGATTTCGCGATAAAAAATCCACGTGACCCATTTGGCTGCCCTTGCGATATTCTACAGTAAAAACAAATGCCTGTAAGTACGCCCACCAGCGGTGTACTCTTGGTGTCAACTCGGCCTTTGTACGACTAGCTTTCAATGAATTGCAATCAGTATACACAACAAATTTTCTACCGTGCAAATAATGTCTAAAATGTCTTACTCATTATAGACAGCTAGCGTCTCTAATTCATACGAGTGATATTTCTTCTGATATTGACGTGCATTTGCTATAGTATTCGACTACTCTGTGTTTCCCTTCTATTTTATGCATGAGCATAGCGCCATAGCCATCTGCCTTGGCATCAGTATGCAATTCAATTGGAAGCTCAGGGTCGAGTATGGTCAGTGGCAGGGTCACATGTAAGCACTTTGATAATATCCAGCCGTATTTTCACGTGTTCCTCCTTCCAAACAAAAGCATTCAGCTTAGAGGTTAACTCATACAGTGGCTTCATCTTCTCTGAGAATCGTGGAACGAATTGCCTGAAGTACGATGCCAGACCTATAAACTGATAAAACAGAAAGGGCTTCTATCTTACGAGGATTTGGTTTAATTTCTCCATCTTTGATGTAGAATCCTAGGTATTCTATTCCTGTACAAAGAAAATTACATTTTTTTATATTGAACGAGAACCCTGCCTCTGACAACGCTTTAAACACTGTATTCAACCTCTCATATGCTTCCTCCTTTGTATTCGCAACTACTAGAACATCGTCTATGTAAACAACTGCATAGGAATAGGCTAAGTCCCCCAAAGCTTGAACAATGGCACGTTGAAAAATAGACGACGCATTTTTTAGCCCAAATGGCATGGCCAGAAACTCGTACTGACGTTCTATAGAATCTGGATGAATCGGTATTTGATAAAATCCGCTGGCCATGTCTAAAATGGAAAAATATTTACCACCCCGCAAACGATCTATTTGATCCGAAATCAGTGGCAATGGAAACTTATCAGAAATCGTATTTAAGTTTAGCTCACGAAAATCGATACACAACCTGTCACTGCCGTCCTTCTTTTTAACTAATAACATTGGACTTGCAAATGGAGAACTGCTGGGACGAATTACATAAGATTCAAGCATTTGTTCTATCTTTTCTCTAACCAACAGTTTCTCATCTGTGCTGAGTCGATATGGGCGCCTTTGAACAGTTTTATTCTTATCAATTAAACGAATTTCCAATGCACCTGTGGTTACACGCTTATTTGGTACATTTACATTTATCATTATTACTTAATTCTGTATTGGTGTCAAAAAGTATTTCCAAAGTGTTCTCAGGTGCATTATTTTGAACTGCATTAATGATGTTGTATTTGTAAATACAAAATTTATGAGATTCAATCAATACACCGAAACCAAGCTTTAATATGTCTTGACCAATCATTATGTCGTGCTTTAAACAGTTATCCATTACAACATGAAACAAAATTTCTAAATTAAATTGAGACATTTGGACTGTTGATAGTATTTGCAAGTGGCTTTTAACTATATTATCACCAATTCCTCTTAAAATAACTAGATTATTACTTCTCTTGCCAGCTAATTTGTTGCTTAATTTTTCTTTTACCAAAGAACATTCGGCTCCCGAATCGAAAATGAATGGAAAGGGCTCACCCGATTGGAAGAATAATCCCCTTGGCTCATCTAATTTGCATACGTCAACTCGCTTTTCTATGTATTTGTTGTTGCCTTTGGGACATACAGAAGCTATATGTCCCATTTCGTCACATTTAAAGCATTTTATGTTCGAACGATCTTTTGACCCAGGTGTGTTGCTTCCGCTGTGGCTTCTTCCTTTTATGTTTGATGTACCTTCCTTTCGAGCGCGGGATTCGGCGTATTTGTGGGCAACTTTCGCACAAAAATGGCACTTAGTCTGCGACTGCATTCTAGACTTCTTCTTTTCTGGGGCAGAATCATCTTCGTTGTTACGTTTCTTGAAGGCGTAAGCTTGCAGCTGTTGTTGAAGCTCATTACGCGTAGCCACAAATTATTATCGTTTTGTGCCATGTGAGCCAACGCTACCGATACCGCAATCTCCTCCAAATCCTTGGCCTTCCACTTAGACAGCAACAAGGTGACAATGCGACTTCCATACTGGGCAAAGCTCTCTCCAGGTTTTGGACGTCCATTCAAAACGTTCATGAGAATGGCAGCCGTCGTCTCAATCCCTACGAATCGCTGTATGAACAGTTCCTTAAACTGCGGCCATGTGATTCCAGCGAAGCATATGTATCTACGACAGCCATTGCGACGCACTGCCTTCTGGCGCTTTGCTCAACGTTTTTACCAGCGCACTGCCTACCAGCGCATTATCTGCAAAGATTAAGTCCACCGTGGTGCACCATGCAGATGGATCCGCTCCAGCGCTGTCAGCGCAGAATTTTGGCAGTGTGACGTGCAAAGACTTTTCATCTGATGCCGGTGCTCTCATGGCGTGCATGGTTTTTATTATTTCCATGAGGTTACGGTTTTGTGTTTCCAACGCAGCCATATACTGATCAGCGCTGGGCTCATGTGGCGAAGGCGATCCCACTTCTGATGTCGGCAATAAAGGAGTCTTATCCATTTTATTTGTAAGTTTTATAATTTTGGTGCAGCAGCACAGCAAGTTCCGATCTATTCCACCAGTCAAACTTCACTGAGCTGATTTTCTCCTTTTTACCAATCACACAACACTGGCGTTCACTATATTGTCATCCCTCTAACAAACTATTTATGACAACCAGATCGGACCTCACTCAGCTGCAGAGGTCGTCTGCGCCTCTGCTGCAGTGCTTCTCAGAATTTCACCACAATGATACAATTTCATCAGATTGTGAAATCATGGAAACGATTCCCAAAATTCCAGGGGACGCGCTCCGACATACAGGATGTATACATATATATATCTAGTGTTGAAAAGAATTCTAGTGTTAAATCTCGCTCCTAAATTCTCTCTCTCGTTAGGCGCTTTTTCGAGATTTTACAAGTAAGTGGCTGGTGAATGTTAGAGAGAAAGAGACGACTCGGTTAACATTTTGAAAATCGAAATCGATGTGCACTCTTTATAAAGAGAGAAACTCGGATTGTTCAAAATCATTATATTATCAATATGTGCCCTTTTTCCTTTCAGACCTTTTATTTATCTTCCTTTAGTGTAGTAAAATATACATGTACTCTTATAAAAACGTTTCCTTTTGGTAATACCTTGACCACTAATGAGCATTTAACATAAATGGCGAACCCTACAAGTATACTACACTTTACACAACATAGAACCTCCGGAAACGCATGGCTCCTTAGAGAGAAATTTACACAAATTTATGGGGTTAAATAGGACTGATCACACTAAGTTTTAAAACTTAACAGACTAATCTAAATTATTAAAAAACGAGCATAGAAAGCTCAGCAGTAACTTTTATTTATTAGATATTATATCAGTCAGACGTTTTTCTTATATTTATGTAAACTCACTTATGTAACTCACTCTGTTGCATCCCATGATGTATGTACTTCATGTAGTTTGCCTGTGGAAGAGAAGAACAGCTTAAACCGCCTTAACTTTTATAGTGATTTTTTTATTGGCATCTCTCTACTCCTCTATTCCTCTATTTTATAATTCTGCACTCACTCCACGAATTGGCGGGCACTCGCGTTAAAGCGGGAAGAGGAAAGGAGAACGTTTGATGAAAGGAAAAGAAAGGGAATTGCCCTATAGCATTATTTCTTCCTCTTAAATTTTAACTTAAACTGAACTCCTAAAACATACGATGGAGGAATTTATTCCCATCGGACACTTATCATTGCAGCTTTAAATCTATTCTCCTGCTTTTTTGCTCTGCCTTACAAACAGTCTGCCTGTCGGGAGCGATGTAGGATATGTTAAATTAAAACTTATGTAAAATGTGGAATTGACTATCCTGGCCTGGACTTTCAGTCTTCAAATATAATTTCTAGGTGTAACCTGTAATTTTACGGCCTTAAACAATTTTCCTTGGGCCAGCAGCACAAGCACAACAATTACCCTCTAGGGGTTGGCACTAATGGTAGAAATAAATATTCACGTAGCGACGTGGTATGACGGAATTTGTTTTTGCTTAGAAATAACGATATTTAAACCCGAACTTTCACAAACAAATTTTGCACTGTTTGGAAGTCCAGTGAACTGCAGCTTCGGGTCTTCTGACTCCCAAACCCACCATTTTGTGGATACCTAACATGGCAAGGGCTTTATTAATGGCCAATTACCGTGCTTACTTTTAGGCCGAAATCGATAATACGTCAAAGACAAGCTACCTTACAAATCCTTTAATCATATGTTAACCATACAATTTGAGTTTGACTTTTCTCACGTACTCTTCAATAATTCAATATACATATGTAAATTATTAAGATCCTGGTGGCCGCCGGAGGATCCCTCGCTGCGGTCTCCAATGATTTGCCGGTTGGCTGATGGTGTCCCTCGTGTAGGGAAGGGGGTGATAAATCGACTTGGAGATTTACGACGATTACGTTGGGAAGGTGACTGCCTTCCGTAATGCAACTGGCCTAGGGACTCAGATTGCTACGATCAAATATAAAATTAACGACAGAATGCCGGAGTTGTTGGTTCTTGAGCGATGGCTCTTTATTTTAAGAGTGTCAAAAACGAACTGCTTAAAGCTAACAAAGGAAAAAGCTTCATAGCGGCCTCTGCCAAAGTGCAGAGCTTTGCCGGCTATGCTCGAGCTTCCGGCCAAATGCTTGGTCAGCAATTTGACCGGTGCTGGTCAGCGGACGATCGGTCCGGTTAACTTAGTTAACTACTCTCCCCTCAAGATTGAGGCCGTCCTCGGCTGACCCTATTTTGGCGAGTACTTCCTTAAGTTGGGCTGTGGATTTCTTGACCCTAATGGCTCGTTGGCAGGTTAGGCCGATGCAGATGAGAGCGCAGAAAATTGCTCCTGCAATTAGCGCTATCTGACTTAGTCGGTATCCGTCGACGTCTTGTTCGAATTTCCTGATTTGCTCCAAATTCTTTTCACTCAAGCGGTGAAGGTATGGGAGGCTCAGGATCTCGTGTTTCATCGACATATTAAGGTCAGGAGAGTTAGCTACTCCCGGTGCCCTCTTCTGGACCATGTCGTGGTTTGTGAAGACGGTCTCATTGACCATGGCACTCACAATGAATGTTATTAGGTGCGTACCTTTAACGTGGATGGTTGTTCCATTATCCACACGCACGAGTGCTGGTCTATCATTGATGATAATAATTCCTTCATCGACGTAGGTTATAGGATGTAGGTCGCTCTGCTGCGTGTCGCAATGTGCCATGCCTCCAGCGTGGAGTTCTTGGGCACACGAGCTCACCGAAGATAACTGGCAAAACGTCGCCCCGGGTGATCTGGAGCAGTTCTTCACGGTACGGATTTCTCCATTGCATTCTGCCACAATATTGTTATCTAACCTCAACATTGTATCATGGTGAGCCACTGGGAAGACGGTGATCTTGTTACAGGCCATGACAATCTTGGGGAATTTTATAATGAAATGCAAAACGTTAAGGGATTGTAAAACTTTTACGGACGCAACGGACAGAATTTCCCTTATGGGGGTGTTGGTGGGCTCCTCGCCCCAAACATTCTCCAAATCTGCATGGTCCAGGAAGACTGGACTAACTACGTTTATTTTTGCGAGTGTGATTGTAAGCAAAAGGTTCTGAAGTTCCATGACAATGATTCTATTGCGTGTTAATAGCATTTCGTAAAGATGGCCTGTATCAATTTGCTTATTTTTGGAAATCTTTAAGAGTTGATTGACAGTGTCGGTAAGTTCGTTAATTCGAACTTGTGTTTTAGTATTAATCTCAATTTGGCTATTGTGTGCATCAATTAGTCTTGCTTCGGTGAACTTTATATTCTCAAAGTCTTCGGCGTCAGGTGTCCCTGCGACAACCTTCAACGCAGTTCCCAAGAAGTCTAGGCTCCTGGCCACTCTGTGATGGACGCTCACGAAGGTGAGCGATGTCAATGCTCAGGAGCTTCTTCATATGGGATTCGGGGAACATATCAACCATACCATTGGTTTCGTCAATCACTCGCCTATACTCGGAGAGGTTAGCAGAGTGTCTAACGTAGGCATATTCCTCCCATACTAAGACTTGGCCGTCGATGACGGGAATATAATTTGCGTGGGTGTAATCTGTGACGTGGGCCGATGCCACCGCCAAGAGACAAGGTAGAAGCGTTGGAAACGACCTGTAATATGTGTGGTTGATTAATAAATATTCGGAATGGAGTTGCCCACCACCAATAGACGAATAAGCGGAAGTAGAGTAAACGTTAAAAAATTAGGCCGAGTGGCTATGGGAAGCGAAAAATAATGAAAACCTATGCCAAGTGGCTATGAATGAAAAATAAAAAACTTATGCCAAGTGGCTATAGATGAAAAACAAAAGGAATAAAAAACCTATGCCAAGTGGCTATAAATGAAAAGAATGAAAATAAAAAAAACTCCGGGGGAACCGCAACTGGGCTCTGTTCGGGTTACTTGAGGTTGTCTTTGTGGACCACCCTCCCTTTAATTAGGACTGTGGTCCCCAAGTCTGCCTCGATAGTTCTCTTCTCGCATAAGGGAGTGAGTTTGTTGCCTAGTCGTCTGTTTGACTTTACTAGGACTTTATCGCCGATCTGGAAGACTCTGTTCCGCCGAGAGGCGTTTTCTCGGTTTCTAGTCAAATTTTGGGCGTTTTTGATTTTTTCCTGGACATCACTTTGTGGATCGTCCGGATATGCCCGCATGACCTCGGCCGGTTTCTTGTTAATGACAGAGTGGATGGACTTGTTATATCTGGCTGTGGCTAGCAAGATCAACTCCACCGTGTCATTTATGCCTTTATCGATTTTTAGGCATCTAGCGAGCTCGACCAACGTGCTGTGGAAGCGTTCCACCTGTCCGTTGGAGACGCTATGGAGGGGCGGTGCATTCGAGATGCTGACGCCGAAATGGTTTTCCAGCATAGCCACTATTGTGTGCGATTTCAATGATGGTTCATTGTCGCAGTATATGGCTTTGGCTTTGGGGAAAACATTCATAAGTTGTAGCAGGGGTGGTTTTAGATCCTCTATGGTTCTAGACTGGATCGGCTGCACCATGGCGAATTTCGAAAACTTGTCTACACAGGTGAGGAAGTATTTCCTATCCGTTGAGAAAATATCGATGTGCAATATTTCTCCTACGTGGCCCGGGATTGGTGTTTCACCGAGCTCCTGTTTCTTTGGATGCCTATCATATTTCGCCTTGGCGCAGGTTTTGCAATTGGCAGCTATCTCGCTCGCCAATTTAGTCATCTTGGGGAAGTAGTACTCGGAGAGTACCTGCTTCACATTCTCTTGGGCCGACCTGTGAGCTCTGTTGTGCTCTGCGGTGAGGATTTCTTTCCTCTCTTCAACCGCGAAAATGTCGGTGACCCTTTTTTTGCAATACCAGAATTTTGTGGCCGAAAAATGTCCGACCACCTCATCCTGGATTTGTGCCAACGTGTGAAGATCACAGTGGAAGGCATTCACACCATTAGGGATAATGGTGTTGGCAAGTTCCTCTAGCAAAGTCTGTTTGCACGAGAAGTTAATTGAGTGACGCCTCTTATTTCCAAATAGTATAAAAGTGCGTTTCCAAGGGGAGCGCGCCTCTTCTAAAATTATTTGGTTCTGGAAGCAATTTACGGGTTTGTCCGTAGACTCAATCGTGTATGTGAGCGAGAGCTCACTGTGCGCTGTGGCCACGCACGACTCAGGTTCCTGGTTTTCAACAACGTTGAGTTGTTGCAACGAGATTATTTTTTCCGGGCCTGTAAAACATTCTTGCGCCGGACTCATCGATGCGTGCTTTCCACCTCTTGATCTTGGCGTTCGGATTGGATTCCGATACCGCAAACGTCAAAGGTTGGTGGTCGGTAAAGATGTTTATTTCTTTGACCGCATACAGGTAGTGTCGCAATTTGGCTAGCGCCCAGACTATGGCTAATAGCTCCCTTTCATTGGTAGCGTAGTTAACCTCTCTGTCACACAATGTCCTAGAGATCATTGTAATGGGGCGTCCCCCTTGGGACAGCACTGCGCCAATGCCGTAGGCCGAAGCGTCTGTCGTTAGATCAAACGCTTTTTTGTAATCAGAGTATCTAAGGATGACGTCCTCAGACGCCAGAATGTTGCGAAGTTTCTCGAAGGCACGTTGCTGCGCTTCGGAAAATTCTACTTTGATACCCCTGGACCTGTGTCGGCTAACACTCCCGTTCTCGCCCTTCAGTATGTCTGAAATGGGCCTTGCTATTGATGCGAAATCTTTGATGAAGCATCGATAATAGCTGGCTAAGCCCAAGAATGACCTCACCTCAAATACATTTTTGGGTTCTGGAAATTCCTTTATGGCCTTAACCTTTTCTGGATCAGTCGCCGCGCCATTGTTGGTGACGATGAACCCTAGGAAGCTCACGCTTTTCTTAAAGAAGCGTGACTTTTCCGCAGATACTCTCATGTTAGCATCGTACAGGCTCTTCAGAACCCAATCTACGTGCTTGACATGGGCATTTTCATCTTCTGAGAAGATGATGACATCATCAACGTAAACGTAGCAGAACTCGCCAATCTGCTCTCGCAGAATATCGTCAATTGTCCTCTGGAAGATGCTTGCAGCATTTCTGAGTCCGAATGGTAATCTTCGGAACTCATACTTCCCTCCGTTTACTGAGAATGATGTTTTCTCACGGTCGCGTTCGGCGAGCGTGATTTGGTGATAGCCAGACTTCAGATCGAGTGTCGTGAAGTACTTGGCCTTGCCGAGATTCCCCAATATCATTGAGATATTTGGCATGGGGTATCTGTCTGGTGCAGTCCTCTTGTTCAGTTTGCGGAAGTCCAGTACCAAACGAATTTTTTTGTTGCCAGCTTCGTCGGTGCCCTTTTTGTCTACGACCCATATTGGGTTATTGTAGGGGGACTTCGACTTTTGGATTATGCCATTTTTCAGCAGCTCTTGAATCTCGCCGTTGACGAAGTCAGCTGCTCCCATGGGATATGGGTATAATTTGGCATAAATGGGCTCCTCGTCAACCGTCCGGATGGTTGCTACCACCGACGTATTGTAAGGAAGAGCCTCATTAGGATTACCAAAAGCTTTTTTCCTATTCCCGAGCATTTTCAAAAATGCATCCTTAATTAAGGGCGGTGCGTCCGAGCAATCTACATTGGTAAAATTGACATCGGGGCAAGTGTGAAAGTCAATCTGCTCTGTTTCGGAGCCCCATTTGAGGTGGCCGGAAGCTAGGCAAAGCGACGCGCCGGCCTGTTTTAATAGGTCTAGGCCAATGATCGCGTCGAAGGAGGTCAAATCTGGTAGTAAGAAAAAGGTAGCTTTAATGTTAAAAATAGACACAAAACATTTTTTTGTGATTGTAGTCACACCATGAATCGAATGGATTGCAAATGGGCACTCTACCGGGCGGACGCCTTTCAACCCCTTAAATGGTCGGATGAAATTTTTTGACGCACCCGTGTCAACCAGCAGTTTCATGTCAATCCCCGCTACTCTTCGTCTGATGACGGGTAGCAGGGACTTTCCCTTTCATACTCTAAGATGGCATCATCGTCGACTTTAACCGCTGCACCGGAGGCTGCGGTGGCATAAGCCTTGTCGGGATCATTCGAGGCCTGGGCCACATGGTTGATCCTTTGCCTTTTAGGTGGGACCGAGCGGCCAGATGTGGCCGGCTTCGATTTTGGGAAAGCCGGTGCGTGGGATAGCTGCATCCTGGACAATGACGGGTCAATGTCCATGGGTTCCGGCGTGTTCCCTCGAGCCATTCGGTCGCTACGTGGAGCGGAGTGCACCTGTGCTCTATGTTGTTTAGTAAAGTGCGGGTTCCTCCCGGCACTTCCCTGCGGCCCGGTTTGTGTGGGGGCCTGCTGGCACTCCTGCACCTTGGGATACTGCCTACGATCCCTATTTTCTTGGCTCTGTGCAAACGAAGTTGCGAAGGTATACCGCTCGTGGTTGGATTCCACTTCTTGCGCCAAGGCGAGGGCTGACGGCATGTCTTTTGGCTTTGCCGCGAACAGCACATCCGTGAGGTTGCGCCTGAGTCCCGAGACGAAAACTCTCAAAGCATCATCCCGGAACTTATCACATAGAATCGCCGCTGCCGACGCTTCATAGGACATGGTTACCTTGTTGGTCAGCAAGGTGAGTTTTTTCTCAACCTCGTCATAATACGTCATAATACTGAAGGAGTGTTAGGCTTCACATGTATTGGGCGTTTGTCGCTGTATGTGAAATCGAGACGACTTATGATCGCATCGAAATTCAGTACGGTCCCAAAGGACGAAAGAACTGCATCAGCAGGGCCTTTAATTTTGCTCCTGATGATGACCACAGCCTGATAGTGCCGCGAACTATCCTCATATTGTCTAAACATATGGTAAGCGGCATTTGCCGCCAGGAGACGTATGTCTCCTGTGTCCCCATAAAGTCTGGAAGACATTTAACGGCATCCAATGTTTCGCTACAATTGACCTGTCCAGTGATAACTACTGGTTTGTAAACTTTAATCTTGGGAGTTTCAGTCTGCACCGGGGCAGTCCGTATGGCCGCGACCTGGCCGGCAAGTTCCTGAATTATATTACGCAATTCAGTCTCCCTGCGTTGACTGTCATTGGCCTGATCTTGTAACGCTTTTATGAGGGTCTTAATTTGTTCCGTTTCGAGCGATATTTTATATGCAACAAATGCGTTAACTGGGGTATTTTTACGTACAGATTTTTCTTTAGAATCGTCGCCTTCTGACTCTGAGTCGCTAGCGAATGGTTTAGAATTCCTATACCGTAGGAATGAATTGCTCATGAGAAGCGGAGTATATAAATATTCAAGTCGTCTTGCCCATAGGGAGCACTAGTACGGCGAGGGGACGCGGGGGCTGAGTCGGCGTTTAATAACATTGGCCGAGGGCTCGTTGAGCGGAGCCGTAGGTTCCTCCAGCAACGATAAGGTGAGGGGCTTGCGGGGAGCTTGCATCCGCTAAGCCAAACAAATACATAAATGACAAACAAATTGTAATAGTAAAGACAAAGAGATATATAAAAGGCAAAAAATTGCCACAGCAATGCATGCGCTGCTGTATCGGGTGTCGGGGCAACGATAGGAGGGCCCGAGACGGCTGTGGGGAGGGAACTCAAGTTCAAGTGAAACGACAGTGTCCAGACATATGCGGAAGTGGAACGAAATAATGCACACAATGTAAATTGTAAGTCAATAAATATCTGCGACAGTGTCAAAGAATAATTTAATCCGCACTCAAAATCAAAATTTAAAATTCCGTGTTTAAATTTCGTTACATTAATATAATTTAAATTCACAACACATACAAAGGTTAGGATTGTCATGGAAATACAGATTATTGTTTAGTGTAATCCGCACAAATATTTTCTTAAAACTTTATTTAAATGCAGCTGAGGTTTGGAGATAGGCGCTCACTTACATAATCTGTGTTTTGTGTGTGTTTAGTGGGTTTCCGTGGTTGGGCGCCAATTATTAAGATCCTGGTGGCCGCCGGAGGATCCCTCGCTGCGGTCTCCAATGATTTGCCGGTTGGCTGATGGTGTCCCTCGTGTAGGGAAGGGGGATAAATCCACTTGGAGATTTACGACGATTACGTTGGGAAGGTGACTGCCTTCCGTAATGCAACTGGCCTAGGGACTCAGATTGCTACGATCAAATATAAAATTAACGACAGAATGCCGGAGTTGTTGGTTCTTGAGCGATGGCTCCTTATTTTAAGAGTGTCCAAAACGAACTGCTTAAAGCTAACAAAGGAAAAAGCTTCATAGCGGCCTCTGCCAAAGTGCAGAGCTTTGCCGGCTATGCTCGAGCTTCCGGCCAAATGCTTGGTCAGCAATTTGACCGGTGCTGGTCAGCGGACGATCGGTCCGGTTAACTTAGTTAACTTGTATATTGATCTAGTGTTGAATAGAATATAATTTTAATAGTTTCTTGCCTATTTAAAAATATATTAGTTAGGTAAGAGTGAATTTAACAATACAAATTTAAGTTATGTTTCTTGAAAAATGTTATGTTTCCTAACTTATTATTATTTGTTTTTTTTTTTTACACTAAGGAATTTTAATATGTGCTATACATTTTCGCATTTATAGAAATATAATACAAATAATGCATATATGTATGCATATGTACATAACATACATATACTTACGTAGTTACTGTTAGTCAAATAAATGATCCGTCTGTAACGAAGACTAAGATCAACGCTGCGGAGTTTAAACGTAGGGAAATAAACACGAACGAGTTCCGAATATATCCACTTTATTGTTTTACTGTCAGCTTAAGACTAAATGTACAGAGTTTTGATCGGCTCGAAGTGAGTCGCGAGAAACGGAAATGTGTTTGTCAGCATTTTTATTTATTTGTGTTTAAGTGCATGCAAAAAGAATGATGAAGTTATACAACAATCATGCGCTTTACTTTTTTGTGGATTCAAGTTTCGTTATGTTGTGTTGTGTAGTTATGCACGCGTAAGATTGTATGCGTGTTGTTTTTATTAGATTTAAGTTTATGTAAGCGTAATATGAGAAGCATATTATGCTACTTCCCTCCCCTTAAAAGGAAGCTTATGCTTCTATTGGGGTTGACGCATATAATCTTGGTAATGCAGTTGGGTTTGTATCTTGTGTTTCCATAATTGTTTTTGTTGTTTTTAGTTTTAAGTAGATACCAATTATACAAAATGTAAGGCTAATGAGTGATACAATAATAGAGACTGTAATATTATTATTTGATATTAGTTTTACAATGTCCTTATGTTCTATTGGTTTTATTTTTATTAGTTCAATGGGTGTGTACAATGGGGTTAGATTTATTTCGGGATTTAGCTGGTTTTCGTTTAATGTTATCTTTCCTATTTTAATTTTACATTGTTTTATTGTTATTATTTTATTGCCGTTAATTGTTACATTTTTATTTATTTCTTGGCAATCTTGTTCTATAATAGTATTCTTTATGTTCCAAGTAAGGATATTGTTTGGTTCAACGTATTTAATTATCTGGTTAACTGTTGTGGGGACAAAATTGCAAATTGGTTTAGTTCTTTTTATAATGTTCTTAATACATTCGTTACTTATTTCTTTACTATTTTGATTATAAATTTTGCAATGTTCTTCAAAATAAGTATCTTTTTCGTTGTGATCGAGTTGGTACCCGTTATTATCAGGGTAAGGTATTATGTTAATTGTGTGGACAGTTTTTTGCTTAATGGGGATATGTGCTATGATAAGTATTTGGTTAGTACTAATCCAGGTTGATGTTTTAATTTGTAAGATGTTACTGTTGTCAACGTTCTCTAGTCTGTCGTAATTGAGTAATTTGGGATTAAATAGTCCTAGTCGTGAAAGTTGCATTCCCATTGCAATGTCTTCTATATACTCGGTAAATTGGATAAGTTCGTATATTAACTGTTCTCTGTTACTATGTTCGTCTAAGAATTCTTTTGTTCTTTGTATGTTTCTGTTAATGAGTTGAATTATGTCATTTATTTCATGTAGATTTATTGAACTTGTTGCTACTGATTCTAATTGTTTTTCAATCTTTGTTCGGTCATTGTTATCTAATGTTCCAAATAAATATTTAAACGCTGATCCTACTATGTTGATTAGTCCTCGTTTCTGTCTATTTGTCTGGTGTAAAGTTATTCCGCTAAGTTCTCTTCGCATTTTATTATACAAAAGGTCAATTTGGGGAATATTAGTGTAGTTAGTTATTTTATTGTTAAAATAGTGGGTTAGGTTGTCTATATCGGAAAGGTTTACGCGAAGACAATGATGTTCATATTCTGAAGGGATTTGAATCGATTTATCGGAAAATAGGAGGTATCCATGGTTAGTGTCAATGTTGTTGATTTGAAGTTGTTGGGTTTGGCATATTTTTGTAGACGTGAGGAGGAGTATTATGATGAACCAGGGGCCTGCAGAATGGGAAGTTCATTAATTTTTTTCTGTTTTTTAAATTGGGCTTTGTAGTAATGTGTCTCTCTATTCCTATTGGTGATTTTATAATGGTCTTCGTCAGTTTGTTCGACGTTCTTTGTTAATTTAAAAGGGTTTTCCAATTTCCCTTTTTTGCAACGGTCCTTTTCTATATCTAGTGTCGACGTTGTATTCTGTTCGGTCTTTGTTAATTTCGTTAATTTTTATTCCTTGTTATGTTGTGTATCTAGAATTGGTTGTCCAGCATAAATAAATATGTGGGCAGGAGTTTGTCCAGTAGTGTCATGTTTGGTTTTGTGGTTGTAAATGTAAAGAATCGTTTCTATTTTACTGAGTTTAGTTTCGTTGTCATCGGAATTGTTTATGATACGGACTTTTTCGTTTATTGTTTTATGGAGCCTTTCTATATCTGCAACACCTGTTTTTGTGGTATTGAGTTGTATTTCTACGTTTTCAGTTTCGAGCCAACGTTTGAGGGCTAGACTGGAAAATGCGCCATCTCTGTCTGCCTTTAGAATTTCGGGTTTCCCCAACTGATTGAATATGCGCATTAGAGCATTTTTGCATTCTATCCAGTCTTTTGTTTTGATCTGCTCAAGGGTGGCGAATTTTGAATAAATGTCAATACAACTCAAATAGTGATTCCCTTCAGAGGAATAGATATCTATTACAAATTTATCGCGGCAATGTTCGAGTTTAGGGGTGACTTTCATTGGCATTTTTGTATTTCGGTGTTCAGTTTTTGCTAAGTTACAAACTTGGCATTCGTTAATTATATTTTGGATAAGGAGTTGGCTATTTGGGAAGTAGTATGTCTCGCCGAAAAGTTTTACAGTTTTCTGTATTCCGGGGTGTAGAAGTTTTTCATGTGTTTTTAGGATTCGTTCTTTGAAATTTGCGTATGTTGGAATGTTTTTTAATAAGATGAGGCTTTGGAAAATCTTTGTATATCTTGGATTCATTGTCTCTTTATATGCCTTTTGAATTACTTCGAAATCTGCATCGCTTTCGATGTACAGAGCGCTGTTTTTTGAACAGAAGTAGTCGAGTAGATATCGTTTGGCTATTTCAGGGGTCATTTCTTCATATGAAAGGTGTATAATTTGTTTTTTGAAGTAAGTTTCAATTTCTGTACTATTGGGACCTTTGGTAAAGATGATTTGTCTTTTATGTTGATTGATAGCTTTCTCTGATAGTCTGATCAAATTTCTACTGTCTTCTTCAGCACTATGTTGTGTAGATTCACCAAAAAATGTTTCTTCTATCTTTACTCTAGAAAGTGCGTCTGCTACGTAATTTTCCTTTCCTTTTATATATTTTATGTCGAAGTCATATTCCGAAAGTCTAATTTTCCATCTTGTTAATTTTGAATTAGGTTCTTTTAATTTGTGTAGCCAGCACAAGGGTTGATGGTCAGAAGCTACTTCGAAATGTCGTCCTAACAGATAGTGTCTGAAGGTTTTGGTGGCCCAAACTATTGATAATAATTCTTTTTCTATGGAGCTATAATTGATTTCATGTTCATTTAGTGTTCTGCTGATGTAACTAATAGGGTGTCCGTCTTGTGATAAAACAGCTCCTAAAGCTACATTGCTGGCATCTGTTGTCAATGTAAATTTCCTCTCGAAATTCGGTATTTTTAGGATCGGATCTTCAGAGATTAATAATTTTAACTCTTGGAATGCTTCTAAGTATTCTAAACTGTTTATATCTATTGTTGCTCCTTTCTTTAGGCACTTGGTCAGGGGTTTGGCAATGTCTGAAAAGTTAGGTATAAATTTCCTATAATATCCTGTAAGTCCTAAAAAGGCTTTAATTTCTTTAGTTTTTCTTGGTAACGGATATTTAACTATAGCTTTGATTTTATCCGGGTTTGGTTTAATCCCGTCTTTAGTAATAACATGTCCTAAGAAAGTTGTCTCTTGTTTTAAGAACTCGCATTTATCTAGTTGTAATTTTAAGTTTGCCTGTGATAATTTTTCGAAAACAGCTTGTAAGGCTTGAAGATGTTCTTCTAAAGATGTGGAGAAAACTATGATGTCGTCTAGGTATACTAGACAGCATTTATTTAAAAGTGGACGGAGTAAATTGTTCATGCATCTTTGAAATGTAGCGGGGGCATTTTTAAGCCCAAATGGCATTCGTGTGTACTCGTAGTGTCCATATTTTGTAGAGAAGGCAGTTTTGGCTATTGACTCTGAGTCCATTTATATTTGATGAAAGCCCTTTGCAAGATCTATTGTTGTGAAATAATTTGACCTCCCTAGTTTCCCTAATATTTCATCTATGTTTGGTATGGGGTATCTGTCGTTTATTGTTATTTCGTTCAATTTCCTATAGTCTATTACGATACGAAGCTGTCCAGAAGCATCTAGTTTTTTTGGTACGACCCAAATGGGGCTACAGTATGGTGAATTACTTTCTCGGATAATGCCCTGTTCTAACATGTCCTGGATCTGTTTTTCTACTTCCTTTTCATATGTCTGTTGAAAACTATAAACTTTAGAGTAGACGGGGATATTGTGTGTGGTTTAATAATATGTTTTTCTTGGTTTGTGAACGTGAGCGTGTCACCTTCGCGAAATTGGATGTCTTGGTATTTTGTCAGTAGATTAGTTAGTTTCAATTTTTCTTCTACGTTAAGGTGTTCTAATCGGAACAAGTTCTCTTGAAGGTCTATAAATAAGTGGGGTCTTGTGGAAATGAAGGATCCACTTGAATATGGTTCTGTTCTGTAATGCTGTTACCGTCTTTTATCATGTATATTTTGTTAAATAGAGTGAAAGTTTTCTCTTTATAGTCGATTATTGCTTTGGCTTCGGACAACAATTTGCGTCCAATCAGCATGTCATAATGATCTGAGAACTGGTGGATCAAGAACTCTTGGGCAATAGGGAAGTAGTTGTTAGGTGGTATATTCGTAAGTTCATTAATTATTAACGGTCCATTACTGGTGTGGATTAGGTAATTGGTTTCTTGTGTTGGTGTTTGGAAAATATTTCGTGTAAGCATGTTTATCGTAGATCCTGTATCAATTAGACATTTCAGTTCGGTATTATTATGTTTGATCGTTATATATTGGCTTGATCCGGGGCTACTAGCCGAAAATTTTCTGCTTGTTCGGGGTTGTCTGGTTCGTTGTCATTTGTTGTTGGTGTTTCCTCTTCTGTTGTTTCTGAATTGTCATGGTTCTGTTCAGGGGGACACTGAATTAATTCTGGGGTATAGTTCGATTGATAGGGATAAGGCTGAGGTTGAAAATATTCTGGATAGTAGGGATAATAGTAATTATAGTTATAGGGATATTCGGGTTGATTAGACGTTACTTCTTGATATCTTAGCTCTTCTATGCTCATTTTAGACTGTCCGCTGTCTGACGGTCTCTGTCTTTTTATTGGGTTATTAGTCTGTACGTTTCCGGTTTGTGGATATGTTGTAGGCATGTGAGTGTGGTTAGGTCCAAAGCGATTTTGGTCAAAAATATTTTGTCGGTTAAAAGCTGTGTTTGGTCTGGGTGCTTGTGTCAGAGGTATGTTAGGTTGTGGGTAGATAGGTCTATTTTGATATTGAGGAATCGGATTTGTGTTAAACCTGGGTACATGAGAATATGATTGTTGGTGATAGGGTTGATAGACGTGGTTATAGAATGGTCGGAAGGGTGTAAGGGGTCTGGTTTGATTGTTCATTTGCTTATTTTGGGGAGTGTTTGTTACTTTGTTTGGAATTGAAGTTGGCTTTATATTATCTTTACTTGAGGTTGGTGCCTCGTAACGACCTTTTTCTTGTAATATGTTTATTAATGATCTCAGGTTTGGAATATTACAGTTAATTATTCTGAGACAAATGTGGCTTGGAAGTTTTTGAATAAGATCTTCAATGCTGGATTGTATTAATCTAGTATAATGAGTGGTTTCGTCAATATTATTTTCTAGTTCTAATTTACTTATAAGTATCTGCCGTTTTCTTTTGGCTTCTTCAAGGAAATGGCGAATGTTACCTCGATATTGTGTGTTCCTGAATTCCTCCAGAAGTTGGTGGTTCGGTGTTTGGGGCTTGTAGTTACGTATAAGTTGAGTCCTGAGTTCATTCCAGCTGCTGAGGTTGGTCACTCCGAGGGTGCGGATAACATCGCCACTGATGTTCCGTTCGATGTGTCCAAAGATTATTAACTTTTGCCTTTCGTCTGTAATCTGATAAAGAGCCAAGATGAAGTCGATGCGACTGATGAAAGTGTACAGGGTGTTAGGATCTCCGTTGAAAACCTCGATTGCGTGTATTTGTCTTACGACTTGAATCATATTCGAGTCAGACAGTTCTATTGGTGTTGGCGCTGCTACTGCCATTGTGGTTTGTTGGTTTTAAATTTTGATTCGCGATTTGGATAGGGTTTTAGTTCTCACTGTTCGTTTGTATCTTTGTTTTAGGTCTGTGTGTTTGATAGGTTGTTTGTTGTTCGCTCACTTATTATTATAATGTTTCACTTAGTTGCACTGTTATCATTATTGTTCGTTTATTTCTGATTAAGTTTATTTAAGTTTCGCTTAGGTTAACTGTTGTTATTGTAGTTCACTTAGTTGTAGTAACGTTTATTTAGTTTTCACTTAGTTTCACTGTTATTATTATTGTTGGTTTATTCTGGTTAAGTTTATTTAAGCTTCGCTTAGGTTAACTGTTCTTATTGTAGTTTACTCAGTTGTGGTAACGTTTATCTAGTTTTCACTTAGTTTAGTTTTTATCATGTGTTGCGCACTTTGCTATTTCGCTTTGTTTTGAGTAACCTTTCGTGGATTTACTACTCAGCGAATTCAAAGGCGTCTTCTTAAAATTTGATAAAATTTTAAGTTGTTCACTTTCAATATCACTCTGTGGTTTCGGATATGTTGTTGGTTTACAAAAAAAAATTTTGTTTTTTCTTTTTTTTGAACCAATTGTACCGTTTTACCGACGCGGGATATTGAAGTTGTAGTTCTTTAGCGGATGATACACAGAGAATTGAATATGTTTAATATCGCATCAACTAGTATCATCCTACCGACTGCGCCACTTACGTAGTTACTGTTTTTAGTCAAATAAATGATCCGTCTGTAACGAAGACTAAGATCAACGCTGCGGAGTTTAAACGTAGGGAAATAAACACGAACGAGTTCCGAATATATCCACTTTGTCAGCCTAAGACTAAATGTACAGAGTTTTGATCGGCTCGAAGTGAGTCGCGAGAAACGGAAATGTGTTTGTCAGCATTTTTATTTATTTGTGTTTAAGTGCATGCAAAAAGAATGATGAAGTTATACAACAATCATGCGCTTTACTTTTTTGTGGATTCAAGTTTCGTTATGTTGTGTTGTGTATTTATGCACGCGCAAGATTGTATGCGTGTTGTTTTTGTTAGATTTAAGTTTATGTAAGCGTAATATGAGAAGCAGGAATATTTTTTATCAATATGCGTACGGGTATTTTGCGCATATAATTTTAATAGTACTACAAGTTTAAGTATTTTTAAAGACTTTCACTGATAATACTATTAATTTAGTTAAGTTAATAAATATATAAGCATTCGTTTTTCAAAAGACTTACTTTTATGCATTTTTATTTTTTCTGTACATCCCAAGTTTTTTCTATTTATTTAAATATAAGAATTAAGCCTTTAATTAGGAATGTTGGTATATTTACACATTACATTATTCATATTTTTCGCATTTTTATTTTTTCTGTACATCCCAAGTTTTTTCTATTTATTTAAATATAAGAATTAAGCCTTTAAAGAAGCCTTTAAGGAATGTTGGTATATTTGCACATTATTAAAGTAGGTTAAAGTTTTTAAAAAGCTTGAGTAGACAAACTGCTTTTTAACGCTGCAATAGAAATGTTGGGAAAAAAATGTACAGCCAGTAGTCGTCTTTCATTTATGCGTTGCCTCCGGATATAAACAGTGGTACTTCAAAGAGATCCGTTTCCTGATTGCTGTATATCGGCAATTTGGCTTCAATGAATAGGACATTATCCTTCAACATAGCTTGTGCCTTCATCAGATTATAGATGAGTGGTAATTGTAAAACTGAATTTCCACCCTGTAGCATTTGATTTCGTCCTAATTTTTGCTTAACTTTTTCGAGTTCCTCCAGCATTTTGTTAGGCGCAATTAGTGTAGAATAAATTCTTCCTTCACTAATGTCCGTTATCATTGAGATCGCTGTTGCTTGTAGGCTTTCTGCCTCTTCAATCCAGTTTCGCACCTGATTTGATAACATAAGGAATTTAATTGACTCCTTATATACCATAAAGTACTCCTTCAAGGTTTCTGCAATAATATTAACTTGTTGGGTCAGTTTTCCCAAATTCCGGTTTGCTTCTATCGTAGTTGCTCTTCCTAATTCTTCCGTGACATTGATGACCGAGGTCTGATTGTCAACATATTCTGTTCACACTATAAACTAATGCGTACACTTAATGAGTTCAATTCGGGTGTTTGAATCTAACTGACTCGCTACTGCGAGGGCATCGCCTTTTATTCATTCTTACATAGGTTCTTGTCATCTAATTATATAATGCAGCGCTTGTAAGACGCTGCAGTCTGCGTTGGTCAATGCAGCTGAGGTTTATCTTAAATCTATGTTTGAGGCCTATGACCGCGCTAATCACCTCCCGCGTTGTCATATCTCTTGACACTTCGGCAATAGGCCGCTGCAATCGTACTTATCTGTAGTTGCCACTTATGCTGTCCCGTGGCATGCTTATTGCAGCCCTTAAATAGAACATATTTATAGATTGTCTACTTATCATGTCTAAACACATGTTTAGACATATTCCATTAGATGTTTTTCGTTTTTTATAGGATTTACTTTGCTTTTTGCTGCTAGCAAAGTAACTCTGCCGCCTCCTTTTGTATACACAGCCGGTGCATATGCTTTCTCTGATGTATCGCAGAATCAATGTAGCTCAATAATACCTTTGGAGCATCCAGTCCTTTAGCATATTCCATTCACCAGTTAGCTAAGTTGGATTCCAATTCAACGTCCCAAGTCATCGGTAACTTCCACAGTTCCTGAATGAAACATTTGCCTTGAATCGTTACAGGTGCCAACCATCCTAGTGGGTCGAAAATTCTGGACAACTGTGATAACACTAACCGCTTTGTTATGCGTGTTAGCATTGGTTTTTCTGCCGAAAACGTAAATGTATCCTTCTTCGGATCCCATTGGAGTCCTAAGGTTTTGATCGATTCATTCTCCTCAATGCAGATTTTCTCCGTAGCACCGTCGTCCTGAATGTCGGCTAAAATACGTTCGTCATTTGCAACCCATTTTCGCAGATGCATGCCGGCCTTCTCCATCACTTGTCTCAATTTCCTTTGAAGTTCATAGCACTCGTTGACTGTGTCTCCACCAGTTATGAGGTCATCCTGAGACGGTATCCTCTTTGCAAAAGCGATCTGCCAACTCTCGTAGACATCGGACTGCTAAGAAAGATGCTGCCGAGGTGCCATAAGTTACGGTTGTTAACTTAAACTCACTGATCGGCAATTTTGGATCATCTCTCCATAGGATATATTGGTATTCTTGGTCTTTCTCAGCAACCTTTATTTGGCGATACATTTTTTCAATGTCAGCTACCATAACATATTGCCACTTGCGCCATTTAATTAGAATATCGAATATATTTCCGATTCTGGCCCTTTTGAATCTTAGGGCCAGCTATAATAACGTCATTTAGGCTTAGTCCATTTGTCGTCTTTGCGGATGCGTCAAAAACTACTCGTAACTTCGTAGTTAAGCTTCCAGGCCTGATGATTGCTTGATGGGGTAAATAGTATTTACCTTGACCCGTTGTCTTTACAGATTCCATATGTCCCATCTTAAGGTATTCTTTCATGAATTCGTTCTATGCAGCCCAGTTCTTTGGGTTTCTTTGAAACTTCTTTTCCATTTGCATAAGCCTTGCCATTGCCTGTTTGCGAGAGTCCCCAAGCTTTGCCTCTTTGTGGAATGGAATTGAAACCACAAATCTGCCTTCCTCGTTGATGACAGTTGTTTCTTGGAATTTTCTTTCGCATTCTGCATTGTCTGTAATCGTCTCATCGGTTTCATCTTCCAATTCCCAAAAGCGTTCCAGGTCCTTTAGATTTATTGTTGTAGTGGCACTTATAATTTTTTGCTTTGCTGCTCGAGTTATATTTCCGGACACAATCCATCCAAATTTGGTTTTTTGTCCCAAGATTCCATTCACGGTTTTTATTTTCTCCATCATAATCAGGGGAAATAGATCCACACCTATCACTATGTCAATTCTGCTTGGCTCGTTGAATCGTGGATCTGCTAGCCTGTAGCCCTTCCACTCTTTGTTGATATCAATATCAAACTTTTTGCTGGGAAGGGCTCTATGGAGTGTTGGTAAAACCAATGCTTCCGTTGATGCTTTGAAGCTGCTTGGAATTTTTGGTTTGATCGTCAGGTGGACACTATTTTTTGATAATTGAGTAGTCTGGGAGATACCTTCGACCTCTATAGTACTCCTTACTCTGGGAATCCTTAATATTTGTGCTGCTTCCTCTGAAATCAGCGTCTTCTGGGATCCACCGTCAATAAGCGCCCTCAACTCGTTGTAACCACCAGCTTTGTTTTTCACTAAAACAACAGCTGTAGCCAATAGTGTGTCTTGGCCTTGCTTAAGGCTATTGCTGTTGATACTGCGTTTTGTGTCTTCATGCAGAAGGCTGTTGTGTCTTTTGGAGCATCGATTGCATGTAATTTCCTTTCTGCAGTCGATAGCATTATGCTTTCCAAAGCATCTAAAGCACATGTTCTTCTTTTGAACGAATTCTTTTCTTTTTTCGATTGATTGTGCTCTGAATTTGAGACACTTTATCATATCGTGGCCATCCTTAGAGCAAAAGGCACACGATCTAACTTGCACTTTTCTTGTAGCAAGCTGAGCGGTATTTTTGGTAATGGCATTTACTGAGTTGTATTGTTGCTCAATAAACTCCAGTACATCTTGTAAGGACTGTATAGCTCTTGCCTTTTTTACATGCTCTGCATACAGAAGCCTTCTGGCGAAAATTTCCGCAGCAGAATTTCTGCTAGAATTACGTCAGCAGAGCTTCCTATTTTTCCTTTTTGCTTTATGATGAATATGCTCTCGGTCGCAGTATCCAAAATCTTCCCTACATTTTTCTCATCATGGGGCAGCAAGCACTCCAGTTCCATTAATTTGTTGAACTGTTTTGAGAATATTTTTCTGCTATTCTCATAGCGTTTGCAGATAAGCTCCCACGCTGCTGCATAGCTAGCTGCTGATCCCGTTATCAAATGGCTAACCACCATTTGAGCTTCTTCTTTTAAGCAGGCTCTTAAATATCCCAGCTTCCTTGTGTTGCTGAGATCCTTCCTGCTGTGTATTAGTTCAGAGAACAGCTCGTAAAATGTTGGCCATTCCTTCGCATTTCCATTGAACGTTGGAAGGTCCACTTTTGGGAGTTCTGGCACGTCGTAGTTGGAACTTTTGAACTGTTCCAACTTCATTTGAAGTACCATCTCTAGTGCGGCAACTTCAGATTGCAGAATGTCTGCCTCATCTTGATCAAAGACAGTTCTGTCATACTTGTTTTCAAGCAGTTTCAGTGTGTCCGTCACGTTGGACCAATGACTTTTCATCATTGCCAGCTGCTTGACTAGTTCAATCTCACTTGAACTATTTAGGGTTTCGTAGATTAGGCTCATATGTTGCCTCACCCTGTCCGCTCTTCTATCCACCAGTTGAACCAGATTATCAACTGGACTGGAGCTCCGAGCTGATGCGGTATCAGATAATTTTGATCCACTTGGTATATTTATTTCTTCAAGAATTTTATTATTAAAATATTGATGATCGCCAACTCCCAATTTTACCAGCGCATTGTTGTTAGTAGTAAATCGAACTACCAATGCTTCTATTGCTGGTATAGATGCCTTTTCCTTGATTGCTTGCAGTATTTTGTTCTGCAGCTCTCCTTGGTCTTGCATCAATTTCACAGATCTTTCCGACAACATCTTGGGAAAACAATCACTGTGACTTGTGCTTTCTGCTTGTATTCTTTGGCGTGATCCGTTGGAGGATTCTTTGATTGGTCGCCCTAGCTGTGACCTAGCTGTGCCTCGACTCACAGCTGATTGATCAGCCAAGGAAAAGCAAGAACACAATGTTTCACCTTAAAGTCCTAGTACTTTTTGCGTGGTCTTTTATTCTGTGTTTCTTACCACTGGTGGGGGAAAACAACAGAACTTCTCGAAGGACCAAAATGTTCACACTATAAAATTGTGCGTACACTTAATGAGTTCAATTCGCGTGTTTGAATCTAACTGACTCGCTACTGCGAGGGCTTCGCCTTTTATTCATTCTTACATAGGTTCTTATAATCTAATTATATAATGCAGCGCTTGTAAGACGCTGCAGTCTGCGTTTGTAAATGCAGCTGAGTTTTATTCTTAAATCTATGTTTGAGGCCTATGACCGCGCTAATCACCTCCCGCGTTGTCATATCTCTTGACACTTCGGCAATAGGCCGCTGCAATCGTACTTATCTGTAGTTGCCACTTATGCTGTCCAGTGACATGTTTATTGCAGCCCATAAATAGAACATATTTATAGTTTGCCTACTTATCATGTCTAAACACATATTTAGACAGTGAGCATTATTTAACCCCACCCTACCATGATCGCTTGCAACAGCCAAGTTTATCGAAAAGTTACCCTACGTTCAGGACATTCTTGGATGGGTATTGCTTCCAATAAAGAAATAATTTAACTTGTCTTCATCATAACAATTTTAATTCCAATTATATTCATAATTTCCTTCTAATATTATTCTAATTGCAAATTTTTGAAATGTATATAATATTATTCTATTTATTTTTCTAATCGGCATTCTTAAAGGCGAAAAGAAATATTTTAAAATACTGCTGTGGGAATTAAAAAGTTAGGTAAATGCATAGATAATACCAGTAATAATAAATTTAAATTATAAATAAGAATATAAATTATAAATATAATTATTATTACTTCCTAAGAATTTAGATTTATTTTAAAAAATTCATACATAATTTTATAATGTTAAACTTTAATTTTTCTGTATTAAAAGTATTAGACAAATTAATATTAATTCAAATGAAAGTAATAAATTAATATGCAATGAGGATTTTATTTCGGGGGGTTTGCTTTCGCTTATTTAAACTTTAACTTCACTTTCAATTTTTCCCTCACGTTTTTTTCTATATTTCATTCATACCTTTGCCAATTTATTTTCAATAAAATTGTCGAAAGCAGAAAAGATTATTACGTAAATGAAAATATAAAAGAGGAACAAGAAAACTAAGCTAACTAACACCACTAACTTAACTAATGCATAATGCAGCGATCCTCCGCCACATCTTTTCCTTGCTTTTTTTGGGCTGTGCCTGATTTAGGTTGGGACTATATGCCTCGGCCGGGAGTTAATTTGCTTAAGATAAGATATTTTTTTTTTGTTTCTTAAGTACACGTGCACTCAAGATAGATTAGATCGGCTAAGGCCTTAACAAATATAATATATACAAAAATTGAGTTTTGATCGGCCTCCTCGAAATAGATCTTTGTAGACAATTATTTAGGCACTTATATTTATCCGATCGTGGAGAAAACCGTCACTATCGATACATGGGCGTAATTTTGCTCCGCGAGGTGTTATGGCCGACTCTGCGGCCGCCGAAAAACACAAATTTAGCACTGCCCTGCTGCTGCTCTTCCGCCGCTCTGTCGCTTTGCAGCTTGCGAAGCTCGGTATTTAAGAATGTGCGCTGCCTTGAGGAGCCCCTATGCCTTTGGATTGAAAGCGAGCACTTGTCTCCGATAATTCGGGTCAACAAAATAAGTCAATAGGTCAACACGCCCGTTTCGATTGCTTGTCTGATTGAAAAAGAATGGACCAAACTTCGGGCGGATTTAGCTAAGTTCGGGTTGGAAATTGGAGATCATGTCTAGCCCTTTTCAATATCGGGAGCGACTCTATATCTTCCCTATTATCTCCCGAGCATCGCTACTGGAAGCTTATGCTTAAGCGAAAGTATGCTACAGGTAATTTGAAGAACAATTTTGCTGTTTGCAGAGCGTTGCCTTATTTGAGCTTAAGAGTAGACTTTTGAGCTATGGGTGATTTATTATTTATTACCCAAGCGCCACTACACCATTGATGGAGATGTTTAGATCCCGAGTATCGCGCGGGTGAACAAGAAGTAAATACCCTGCCTCGAGCACAGGCAAGAAATATAAAACTCTTATAAGAAAGAGAGCGTGATAGGACTAAGGGAACCTAGGGCTAGGAGCGGTAGGGATCGCAGGCTAGTCGATCAGGCGAGAAATACACTTTCTCGACGAAGCATACGATTATATGCTCGACTAGCAACGATTAGAAATATGCGATGCGATTAGAAATAAAAGTGAGAGAGTTAATCATATAGAAGCCCTAGTGCTAATAGGGTAGCTGAAAATCCTAGTAATGCACTTCGAAGTCAGGAGATTAGACCTGATATAGCTCGGGAAAATGGGACAACTAGTCATGCAGCAGGAGGATAAAAATTCGGAGGCTCTTAATTCCGATGAGAATAAAGAAGCCGAAGAACTAAATCCTAGAGGACACGAAACTTTGCTTGGGAATAACCATAAGTACAATGTAAGAATAACGGCCCAGGTGAGGGCCAAAAGCTTCTCGACGTTATTGTCCATGCTGAGTCTGAAGAATTGGCATTCCCAAGCACATGTTCTGGCATTAAAAGACCATTTTTAGAATGTTACATATGAAATTAGATGTTAGTTAGATGTGAACTTAGAAGTTCAGATAGACGAGGTTGTCAAACTGATTAGTTATTCTTCAATTATAAGAAGCTGGAACTAATTCAAATTCTAAATAACCTGCCTACGTAAGCGAAGTGCCTACAGTGCCATCACAGCTGATAACATACTGAATGAATATTTTATTGGCAACCTAATTTGTCATGTTGAGGTATTTAGGTTTCATAGTGATATTAGCACGTCTCCTGCTCCCTTAGAACATAAGAGGAGAAAGGTCATGGCCATGATTCGCCAATTTGAGCTGCCAACTTTTTTATTAACTCTATCGACCCCTGTAACTAGGTGGCCAGAGCTGTTTGTCTTGCTCAAGTGCAATCTGGAAAGGTTTAATAGAAATGGAGAAGAATCTATGAAGGCGCGCATGATAAAAACAGGCAAATATAGAAATGTTTAAAAGCTCATGAAAAAACATGGGCTGTCTCTGGAAGTTATTTTCTTTACTACCTATTATAAGCGAGTTTAGTTTCAACAGAGAAGTTCGCCTCATATCCACGCCATGTTTTGGCTGAAAGAAGCCCCGAAAGTGGATTTCAACAATGAAGATTTCTAGTGTAATAGCCTTCATTGATCTGTTTTTACCTGTGGATGTTACAAACCCAGATCCGTATATTGAATACCTAAAGCAGAAACACATTCGTGTATTAAAAAGGTGCGAGGACAATATATTTATCGATTCGGTATTCCATACACTACAATGCCCCGGAAGGAAATATTAAATCCACTTCCCGAAGCAAATCAAAATTGATCTCTTCATGACGAAAACTTTTAAAAATTTCGAGATTTCTTAGTTTGCAATCATGCAGATGACATGACTTCATATGACTACATGACTACTGTGAACCTCTGTTAAGAGGACTACATATGTATATAGTAACGTAATTATGCCTTCCTCATAATTCACGCAAAGCGGATTTATTTGGAGTTTTATTTATTTCGGCGTTGATCTTATTTCAAATACGGATCATTTATTCGACTCAAAACAAAAACTATTTTACTGGCGCAGTCAGTAGGATTAAAAAGTATCCGAAACAAAAAACCGCGAGAGGAAAATAAATTAACTTTTATAATCCGGTAATCGTGAACAATTACGCTTGTGATTTTCGTTACTTCAACTTGGAATTTAAATCCATTTCCGTTTTCCTAAAAAAAAAGTGGAAAAAAAACAAAGAAAATCCACAAGAAATATTACTCTCATAAGCATCGAGGACTGGCACACCTTGAGGTCAAGGTTAATTGGCGAATACAAACCCCAAACACCAAATTACAAACTACTGGAAAATTTCCGAGAGACGCCATACAAAGGACGTTTTTTTCTATATTTCATTCATACCTTTGCCAATTTATTTTCAATAAAATTGTCGAAAGCAGAAAAGATTATTACGTAAATGAAAATATAAAAGAGGAACAAGAAAACTAAGCTAACTAACACCACTAACTTAACTAATGCATAATGCAGCGATCCTCCGCCACATCTTTTCCTTGCTTTTTTTGGGCTGTGCCTGATTTAGGTTGGGACTATATGCCTCGGCCGGGAGTTAATTTGCTTAAGATAAGATATTTTTTTTTGTTTCTTAAGTACACGTGCACTCAAGATAGATTAGATCGGCTAAGGCCTTAACAAATAATAGGTTGGAAAATATCTCCCTTCCGCTTTTTTGCTCTTTATTCAATGCCTTATAAAAAGTGTTACAGTGATCGGATTTAGTTCAAATATGCCCCGCTTTGTTCGATAATCTGTTTCCATCTAGATGGCAACTTTATAATACCTCCCTCGTAGAAGCCCGCTCCTTATTTGCGAAGAACTCGGACAGCCACTTTTCACAAGCCTCTTTTGAGTTCAACTTTACACCACCAAGGGCATTCGCCATGGACAGGAACAGGTGGTAATCACTTGGCGCTATGTCCGGGCTATATGGTGGATGCGATAAAACCTCCCATCCGAGCTCCCTTAGCTTCTGACGAGTCATCAACGAAGTGTGTGGTCTGGCGTTGTCCTGGTGGAACACTACACCCTTCCTGTTGGCCAATTCTGGACGCTTCTGGTCGATCGCCTGCTTCAAGCGGTCCAGTTGTTCGCAGTAGATGGTAGAATTAAGCGTCTGGCCATATGGGAGCAGCTCATAGTGGATGATTCCCTTCCAATCCCACCAAACACACAGCAAAACCTTCCTGGCCGTCAATCCCGGCTTGGCCACTGTTTGGGACGATTCACCCGCCACGACCGTTTTCGCTTGATATTGTCGTATGTGATCCATTTTTCGTCGCCAGTCACCATCCGCTTCAAGAATGGGTCGAGTTCGTTCCGTTTCAGCAGCATATCGCAGGCGTTGATTCGGTCCAGAAGGTTTTTTTGCGTCAAATCATGCGGCACCCAAACATCAAGCTTTTTTTTGTATCCAGCCTTCTGCAGATGGCTTAAAATGGTTTGGTGACTAACTCCCATCTCCTGGGCGATGTCACGAGATGCCACATGCCGGTCTAACTCGATGTATTCCATGATTTGATCGGTATTTGTCGTCACAGGTCTTCCGCCGGCTGGCTTATCCATGGTGTCGTTTTCACCGGCTCTGAATCGTCGAAACCATTCCTCCGCGGTTCGAAGTGATAGAGTACCATCCCCCAAAACACCATTAATCTCACGGAACGTTTCTCTGGCGGATTTGCCTTTAACGAAGGAAAACTTTAAAATAGCGCGAATTTCGGCGTTAGTGAACTCCATGTTTACACGTCTATAACTGTTGAACGCAATATCCAAAGCGTCGTTTTGTAGGTTATGTCAAGACCTTTCAAATTATGTATAGTATTGCCAGATACGAGCTCTGTAGCGCTTTGTACACAGCCGCGAAATTCAAAAGACAAAAAGGCGGAAGGGAGATATTTGCCAAACTAATATTAGAACTAAAATTGAATATAATACTCCGCATGCAAGTACAAGCAAAATGAATCCAAACTCTTAAACTCACTTTCAATCCAGATATCCACCATATCAACAACCATTACAGCCTTTTCCTAATCCATACCAGTATCCACCCATTCAAACCCAACAACGACAAATGTTCAACACACCACCCATGAGACCTGGACAAAATCAATTCGGTGCAACTAGATAGGAATCTAGGATAGGAATAGGAATCCATTTCCAAAAACACAACAAACTATAACTAACAACCCCAACTCCAACATTAAACAAACTTTTAAACGTCCTAGACCAGCTGACAGCGACCAATCAAGAATGTCTACCGACGAACTTAGACTTTAACATGCTCAAGAATATGGACCAACTGATCCAAACTGTAATCAACACTTTTACGAACAAGAGTTCTTTGACTACAATCAATACCAAACCCAGATTGACAGTAATCAACTTATGACGCCGTCCGAAAAAAAAGAATATTTTTCTCAATCTAACGAGAATTTACGGTTACCAGCCTCGGACAACACCAATACATTACAATTAAATTACACACAAAGGTCTTAAATACAAATGCCTCATTGACACAGGATCGACCAAGATGAGAGAAAATATATTTAGTCTCCCAATGCAATGCGATGTTTTTACATCTAACGGTGCCATAATACTAAACGAGTCTGTTACCATACCTAGTAACAATATTTTTAACAGGCCTGAACGAATTTATCTACATGATTTCTCAGAAGATTATGATTTATAAATTGGCAGAAAATTACTCAGTGATGTACAATCTATTATAAAGCAACAATTCAAAGGTTCATGAATAACATTCTTCGACCACTGTTTTATAAGCATTGTTTAGTTTATCTGGATAATTGTTTCTGGACATAATTGTTTTTTCTACATCGCTTGACGACGTCTAAATTCATTACAATTGGTTTTTAATAAATTGTCTCAAGCAAATTTAAAATTGCAATTAAACAAATGCGAATTGTTAAAAAAAGAAGTCAATTCCAACTAAAGTAAAAGAGATCAGCGCATTCCTCGAACTAACCGGTTATTACCGTAATTTTAATTCCTAATTACGCTGACATAGGAAAACCTCTGACAAAATGTCTAAAAAAAGGAATGAAAATAGATACAAAAAATCAAAATTATTTAGATGCATTTGAGAAACTAAAAGCCTTGATAATAAGCGAACTAATTTTACAACTCCCCAAATTTAAAAAAAAAAATTGTCCTTACCACAGATGCTAGTATGCTTTCTCAAAGCGGTCATCCAATATCTTTCATTAGCCGAACACTAAATGAACACGAATTAAATTACAGTGCAATCGAAAAGGAATTACTCGCCATAGTGTAGGCAACTAAAACCTTTCGCCACTACTTATTTGGACGACAATTCGAAATAGCTAGCGACCATCAACCTCTTAGATGGATACATGCATTAAAGGAACAAAATCCTAAACTCCAAAGATGTAGAACAAAATTACAAGAATTGCAGTATACTATCGACTATATTAAGGGCAAACAGAACGTAGTGGCTGAAGCATTATCACAAATCAAAATTGAAGAGAATCATTATTGCAAAGTCACCCAACATAGTGCAGAGGAAGACAATAGCGAGCTTATTCATTTAACAGAAAAACCAAAAAATACTTTTAAAAAACAAATAATATTCGTCAAAACAGATCATAATAAAATAGAAAAATCAACCAATTTCGGCAATTCAATTACTACAATCTTCTACGATAAAATGTCAAGAGAGAAAGCAAAGCAATTTTTGCTTGATCATTTCATTTACAAATACATCACCATGTACATTATTAGTGATGCAGATTTTGAATTTATACAAGCAGCACATAAAGAAATCATTAATACTAACTACACAAAGATTATTCGTAGTCTCATAAAAATTCGCATTAGTGCATTTCTACACTCTATCCAATCCTTTGTTTAAATTTGTTCGAGGATGGCGAATTTCGAGTAAACGTCGATACAACTAATGTAGTGTTTGCCTTCAGATGAATAGATCTCTATTACAAATTTATCTCGACAGTGTTCAGGATTCGGTGTAAGTTTAAAAGGCATTTTCGTATTTCTATGTTCTGTCTTGGTGAAGTTATACAAGTTGCATTCATTTATTATGTTTTGAATTAGAGGTTGACAATTTGGAAAATAATGTCTTTCTTTAAATAACTTTGTCATTTTTTGGATACCTGGGTGCAAAAGTTTTTCATGTGATTGAAATATTATTTCCTTGAATGCACGTTTTTTAATGAGATGAGACTACGAATATTTTATTATGATCTGTTTTGACGAATATGATTTGTTTTTTAAAAGTATTTTTTGGTTTTTCTGTTAAATGAATAAGCTCGCTATTGTCTTCCTCTGCACTATGTTGGGTGACTTTGCAATAATGATTCTCTTCAATTTTGATTTGTGATAATGCTTCAGCCACTACGTTCTGTTTGCCCTTAATATAGTCGATAGTATACTGCAATTCTTGTAATTTTGTTCTACATCTTTGGAGTTTAGGATTTTGTTCCTTTAATGCATGTATCCATCTAAGAGGTTGATGGTCGCTAGCTATTTCGAATTGTCGTCCAAATAAGTAGTGGCGAAAGGTTTTAGTTGCCTACACTATGGCGAGTAATTCCTTTTCGATTGCACTGTAATTTAATTCGTGTTCATTTAGTGTTCGGCTAATGAAAGATATTGGATGACCGTTTTGAGAAAGCATACTAGCATCTGTGGTAAGGACAATTTTTTTTTTTAAATTTGGGGAGTTGTAAAATTAGTTCGCTTATTATCAAGGCTTTTAGTTTCTCAAATGCATCTAAATAATTTTGATTTTTTGTATCTATTTTCATTCCTTTTTTTAGACATTTTGTCAGAGGTTTTCCTATGTCAGCGTAATTAGGAATTAAAATTACGGTAATAACCGGTTAGTTCGAGGAATGCGCTGATCTCTTTTACTTTAGTTGGAATTGACTTCTTTTTTTAACAATTCGCATTTGTTTAATTGCAATTTTAAATTTGCTTGAGACAATTTATTAAAAACCAATTGTAATGAATTTAGACGTCGTCAAGCGATGTAGAAAAAACAATTATGTCCAGAAACAATTATCCAGATAAACTAAACAATGCTTATAAAACAGTGGTCGAAGAATGTTATTCATGAACCTTTGAATTGTTGCTTTATAATAGATTGTACATCACTGAGTAATTTTCTGCCAATTTATAAATCATAATCTTCTGAGAAATCATGTAGATAAATTCGTTCAGGCCTGTTAAAAATATTGTTACTAGGTATGGTAACAGACTCGTTTAGTATTATGGCACCGTTAGATGTAAAAACATCGCATTGCATTGGGAGACTAAATATATTTTCTCTCATCTTGGTCGATCCTGTGTCAATGAGGCATTTGTATTTAAGACCTTTGTGTGTAATTTAATTGTAATGTATTGGTGTTGTCCGAGGCTGGTAACCGTAAATTCTCGTTAGATTGAGAAAAATATTCTTTTTTTTCGGACGGCGTCATAAGTTGATTACTGTCAATCTGGGTTTGGTATTGATTGTAGTCAAAGAACTCTTGTTCGTAAAAGTGTTGATTACAGTTTGGATCAGTTGGTCCATATTCTTGAGCATGTTAAAGTCTAAGTTCGTCGGTAGACATTCTTGATTGGTCGCTGTCAGCTGGTCTAGGACGTTTAAAAGTTTGTTTAATGTTGGAGTTGGGGTTGTTAGTTATAGTTTGTTGTGTTTTTGGAAATGGATTCCTATTAAAATTAGGTTGTGGGTTTGCAAATCTAGTTGCACCGAATTGATTTTGTCCAGGTCTCATGGGTGGTCTGTTGAACATTTGTCGTTGTTGAGTTTGAATGGGTGGATATTGTGATTGAATGGTTGGATACTGGTATGAGCCATGATGAGACAAAATACGAATTAGTTGGTAATTTTCGAATTAGTATCTTAACAGAGTCCCTAATTGCTTGAAAATAAATGATGAGGGCGGTATTATTACCTTCTAGATGTAGCTTAGATATTAAGAGTTGGCGCCGACTTTCAGCTTCCTCGCAGAATGTTCGTAAATTTCCTTTGTATGGAGTCTCTCGGAAATTTTTTAGAAGTTTGTAATTTGGCGTTTGGGGTTTGTATTCGCCAATTAACCTTGACCTCAAGGTGTGCTAGTCCTCGATATTTGGTAGTCCCAATGATCTTATTACTTGTCCATCTATGTTTCGTTCCACAGCTCCGAGTAGAATGCGTTGTTGTCGCAGGTCGTTAGTTGGGTAGAGTTCTAGGATGTAATCCACTCTACTAATGAACGTATAAAGCGCTGAGGGATCTCCTTTAAATGGGAAAATGTCTTTGAGTTGTCTTCGCGCTTCACTTAGGTTGTTTTCGTTTAGGATTACGAGTTGTCGTGCAGCAATATAAGGTAGTTCCATTTTGTTTTAGTTTTATTTTGATAGAGTTTATTATGTTTTCACGTTTTTGTCTTCTGGAGCTTGTTATTGTTTTGATATTTTGCTGCTGCACTTATAAGTTGATATAGATTTTTTTTTGTTTGCTTATTTGGTAGCTTAGTTGAAAAAATGTCTACTTTTCTCTAATTTTATTATTTGTAATGTTTCTTTCTCCTGCCGTTGGACTTATAGGAGGAATTTCATCTGGGGATTTTCTTGGTTTTTCTTCCACTTTATTAGGAAAACCGAAATGGATTTATAATCCAAGTTGAAGTTACGAAAATCACAAGCGTAATTGTCCACGAGTACCGGATTATAAAAGTTAATTTATTTTCCACTCGCGGTTTTTTTGTTTCGGATACTTTTTAATCCTACCGACTGCGCCAGTAAAATAGTTTTTGTTTTGAGTCGAATAAATGATCCATATTTGAACTAAGATCAACGCCGAAATAAATAAAACTCCGAATGAATCCGCTTTGCGTTTTTATTGATTGAATGTCGACTTAGGACTGAAACAAATGATGTGAGAAAATCTTAGATGTACTGGGTTGCTTACTTCATCTGCGCGAGAGCGCATCTTGCTTATGCTTATCTGCATACATATGGAAAAAGAATTCTTATATACTACGTGGTTATGTGCCTGGCTAATGGCTGGGTTTTGGTTGCAGCTTGAGTGGATGCGCAATATCGAGAAATGTTTTTTTAGTTAACGACATCCGAAATATCGAGAAATGTTTGTTTATTTAATGAGTAATCGATAAGGCGGACCACCGCGGTCGGGCTTTGTATAAGGGAATTGTGAGGAAGGCATAATTACGTTACTATGTTCGGTTAGAACTTGGCCGGCGTGACAACGCTGACTTTATGCAATTATGAATGGTGCACTTCAAGCGGGTGCTCACGTTGCACATTCAATTGGGCTGAACTGTTTGAAGATTAAAATGTTTGTATTTTAAAATGTTGCCGACATATAGGTACAGTGGGTAACCAATATGTGTGCCTACAACACTGTAACAGAATTTTCAAATTTTCAGTAGATGTCAAGGGTTCTTGTTTCAAGGGATTCGCCTACAACCGATTGCAATACTCATATTGATTAGGCTTTTTCGATAGTCGCGCCACTGCGCTTCTTTTGTAGCTCCTGAGATCGAGCCGCTCAAACAGACAGACGGAAATGGCCAGATCGACTCGGCTATCAACCTAACGAATCTGGTATACCCTTTTACTGTACGACTAACGGGTATAAATAAAAAACCAAACATAAACTATTAATAAGATATTTATTTTAAATAAATATGGTAATTTATTGAATTTTAAATAGGATTATATGGTAATAGCAATAGTAATAATACGGTAATTCTTAATCAATATTCATTTGTAGTTACTAATAAGGCTCAAACTAACTTCGGTAAAATAGCAATGTGGATGCCTCTGTATGCTTTAGACAAACAAAATTGTTGGGTAACATAGAGTTTTCTAACTTTTACAATGTTTAGAAACTTAAGTCGACTCGTAAGACCCCAAATGGAGCCATATTTATTGTTTTAAATTTATCAGCTGAATAACGGTTGCTAATAGCAGAAGCCCTCGACTATACATTCTCTCTTCTTTGTATTTATCATTCTGTCGTTATCATTCTGCTGCCATATCCGGTAGCGGATTTTGCTTGGCAGATGGTTTGCTTTGGCAGCCTTAGCTTAATTTATTAATTTTATAAGCCGAAGGAAGAGAAGGTGAAATATACAGAACAGGAAACTCAGCCTATTAATTTGGCCAATAATTGGCAAATTTCATCATTCGGGCATTGATCCTAAAGAATTGGAAAAAGTTAAATATAAAAAAGTAAAAAAGAACACATAGTTTCCCGGGAATATACATTTTTGTATCCAGAAGGGACCTCTGGGATTCAACGGGGGTTCAAGTCGCCAGGACCAGAAAAATCCTGGACTGGGATGAAAAGGTGATTGCAAAATGACACATAGCGAAGAAAGTTCATGAAAGGAAGACTCGCATTTCAAAACGCTAGAAAGTAATTTCCAATATGGGCGGTAAGCAATTCATGGCCTCTGACAATGTCGCCAATGTGAACAAAACCGTAGAGGTGGAGTTAAAATCCCGCACAAATGCAGATGTCAACTAGGGAAGGATGGCATGAATGTTTTGGGAGATTTGGAGAAACTGAGCCGGTAGAAAGAGAGTTAGGAGGAACACAGTCTGTAAAGAGAGAATCTGAGGAAAAAAGCAGCAAGGGAGCTACAGGCGTCAAAGTGCGGGACGGCAAGTCACCAATTTAGACACAGGTAGTTGAGGTGCATTGAGACAAGGCACGGCTAGGTTGAGACGTCTTGCGACACCACGAATCGAGACCAGACCCTGTCGTTGTGAGCGGTGAGTCCGATAGTGTTTGAACAGGCGGCCCCAATCCTAGCAAGGACCCGCGTGTGTAGCGGGATTGTGGTGAAGACCCGGTCGACTGTGTCGGAGATTGCGTACGTTAGCAATGCACTTACCCGGAGCGTTCGTAAGAACTAAGAGGGCGGGTTACAGGCGCTTAAGTCCACATACGGCAGCAATTCCTAGCCCAATTGCCGAGCACCCAGTAGTGCAGTCCGTACTATCCAGTATCCGATTGCACGAAGCGGTAGTGGGAACTTAACGGCACATGAGGTTCTGGCTTAGTCTGTAGTGTACGTAGTTCGACAGATTTTAACTAGCTGATCTTTTAATAGTGGGTGGTAATTACTATGCGCACTCCTGCTATGCTCGGGTCTAGCTCGCCGTAGGTCAGGGTTCTTTTAGGTTAAGATAGTACGAAACGCTACTACATTTAATAAGTGCGTCTTTATCAAAAACAATATTCAAAACTGGACTATCGATTAATAAAAGAAATGGCTTTATATTGATACTACGGATACACGCCGACACGTGTGAAGATAAGCTAAAGATTCTGATAAGTATTGGGAATTTTGGATGTTAATAATTCCCTAATAATAATTCCCTCCCTACCATGACAATGCTACTTAAAATGGGGATGTAATTAATGGGAAGTATTTGTTTTTTTTTTTTTTAACGCGACCGTATATGTTTTTCCACTAAAGCCATCCACTTAGAACTTACGACCGATAAAACGACCTAGAAAATCTTGGCTTCCGTGAAATGGTAGCCTTGATCTAATAAGGGCAAAACTTTCGTTGGCGCTGCCTCTCGCTGTCTCTCGATTTCTTTCAAGTCTTTAAAGTGTCTATGACTGGTGCAAATCGTCGTCGTATTCGTTAGCCGCTTATTTAGAAATACATATAAATCCTTTTAGGAGCACCACATATGGGTGGCCTCTAGAAATCAGGTGTCACAAGCTTTAAAGCTCTGATTCTGAAGTCGACAGACGCACCGAAGTACACTTTCGAAGATTAAAACTTCTCTAAATTTAAGACCGCTTTTCCCCCTATATCCTAAGATCCTTTCGATCTGTTAGCCTTGACTTCAGGGGTCTAGAAGAAACCAACCAATCGCTCAGCGTCCCCGTCTTGGCCAATTTCGAGAACCTTGCATCCATGATTGTGTGCTTTAAACATGACGTAACCTACTCACTACTACTACTAGATTATTTTTTAAAAGGCTTTTGTTTTGCTTGATAATTTCCGCTTACTGTTCATACTATGCACAAGACCGGAGATTAAGTACTTACCTACAACTGAAAATACCATTGTATATCCTACTGGTGGTGTTGTGGATACTTGACATTCGTAAATTCCCGAGTCTCTTAGTTGAGGAAACTTTATCTTGAAATGTAAAAATGTATATTTATTATTATAAAAGTATTACAGTTCAAAATAGCATTTTCATTTGGATATATAAAGTTATATTACTAATGCTTTTCATATTTGAATTATACTATAAGTCCGAACGTCTCTTTCTACCTTCTATGCGATCATTCTAAAGTTTAAAAAAGATGGCTCTGAAATTTAGAGAAAAATACTTTTGAACAGACAGCCATGACAAAGTTTAATAAATGTACTGCACATTTCTGCTTACAGCGTAAGTCGCTTTTCTCGACTACCAGATCCTCGTTGCTCAGCTACTAGGAGTGCTAGGAAGATACTTAAAATTCAGAAGACAAATAATAAACCGAGAAAGAAATTATATAAATTTAAACAGTGTATGTTTGTCACTTTGGGCGTTTTGTGGGTGTTAGAGTGGGTGGGAAAACATTAAATAAAATATTACATAAAATATACAGTTGAGGCTTTACTATAATCTGTATGCTTTTATTTTAAGTTATTAAGTACGACGCAGCAGACCATTTTCGCTACGTCGGCACTACGACTGCAGTTCTTTTTTCTGATTATTTTTCTTAAATAGTTAAGTGCAGTCTTTATCTACTCTTCCCTGAGATTATAACTATCCTTGCACATTTTATAATAATCCACGACCTTGTGAAATTCCCTTGCTGGACGCATTTTCCTTAGGCATTGGAGTGAGTGAGCTAGTAAGAATACAGCTCATACCAACTCCAGTAGTAAACCAAGTTTTTAGGGGACTCTTGTCTCTATGTCTCTCTATGTCTTCTTGAAGTTCCTTATTATTCTGTAGGTTACGATATCCTCAGTAGATATAGCATGCTCAAAACTTGGTCGTGTCCCATGATACTAAGCAATGGTGAAGCCGCTGTTCCTCCTTCATGAAGTCCTCGAGCGCAGGTGTCGTGTATGGCTTACTTGCATATTCACGCGTAGGTAATTTTAGTGCAGTCAGATAGGGCCAAGATCTTGTCGCCGCATTCAGCTACAGTGTCATCTTGTTGTTGCAGTATAGTGTGGTTTTGGTGTGCTTCTAACAAGCTTGCTATCGATATCTATATGGGATGTTCAATAAGCACAGATTTCATATCATTATGGTCTTTAGCAAGAGAGATTGTAAGCATTCAATTTTGAATTTTCTGGAGTGTCAACTAATTATTTTTCCATCTTTAGAAATCGATTCAGGTGTTCGTAAGCTCATTTTAAGTCATAGCTATACTATGACGTATTTTCAAAACGGACAATAAGTCACTAATATGATTACCTTCAACGTCTAACCGTTTTGTCATATAAGACTGCGGAAAAATTGCGGATAATTTTCCTGTTTCTTCTATCAATACAGGAAATTTGGTCAGATTTCTTGAGTGAGTGCGATAGTCCCACATCAGTACATTTCCATCTAAGACGCGTATGTAATTGGAGTGTGAACAATCAATGATCAGAGCTTGAACGATTGTTAATAAAAAAAAAACTGCAGAAGGAACCAATGCAAGGAAAATTTGAATTCAATAGAATAAAAATATTGCTTCCTAGCAAACTTATTTAATACTTTTTTGAAGGTAATTATTATTTCAAGTTGTCCCTGCGAACCACGTTCCTCTAATAATAGCAGATGATACCAACATTTTCCATGCATGACGACGTTAGTCATGCTAAACATAATTCGCTGCGGAATGTTGCCGCGTCGGATACCACTTAACTCTGTTCTGACGTCAAAGTGCAACGTGATTTTCTTTTCTGGCTTGTATACGCTTTCAATATTTATACCCGTTACTCGTAGAATAAAAGGGAAAGAATATATTCTTGATAAGGATCAATAGCCGAGTCGATCTAGCCATGTCCGTATGTATGAACGTTAAGATCTAGAATGTTGAGAATAAGCGTGCAAATTCCATAGCAAGTGTGTTTCCTGATGTTGCCATGCCCACTCTAGCACCCACAAACCGCCCAAAACTGTCACGCTCCCACTTTTGGAAAGTATTTTGATTTTATGTATAATTTAACTGATGTCATTTACATATTGCTTATGCCCTTAGTTTAATGCAAGCGCATCGGAGCTTTTGAGAGAAGAGCTAAGCTTTGCTGAGGAACGTGGGGTAAAGATAATAGATCTATTCTGTAATAGGCAGTCGATATTTGGAGATCAAAAGCGTCGGTCATCGCCACGCACAAACATACAAATTCGTCTCATTAAGTGCAGACCGCACAAATTCTATTATAATTGTATACAAATAAAAATATACAAAAACTTCTAAAGATAATTTATACCCGTTACTCGTGGAGTAAAAGGGTATACTAGATTCGTTGAAAAGTATATAACAGGCAGAAGGATATAAAGTATATATATTCTTGATCAGGATCAATAACCGAGTCGAACTGACCATGTCCGTCTGTTCGTCTGTCCGTCTGTCTGTATGATAACCTCGATCTCAGAAACTACAAAAGCTGGAATATTGAGATGCAGCTTCCAAAAACGCTGAGCAAGTTTATTTCCAAATGTTGCCACGCCCACTCTAACGCCCACAAACCGCACAAAACTGCCGCGGCCACAATTTTGAAAAATGTTATGCTATTTTTCCACTTTTTTATTAGTCTTGTACATTTCTAAACTGCCACGGCCACACTTTTAAAAAATTTGTTTATACACGTTACTCGTAGAGTAAACGAGTATACTGTAGAAAATGTATAATATGCAGAAGGAAGCGTTTCCGACCATATTAAGTATAAATATTCTTGACCAGGTCAATAGCCGAGTCGAACTGACTAAACAGCGTCCGTCCGTCTGTCCGTATGAACACCTTGATCTCAGGAGCTATAAAAGCTAGAAAGTTGATATCAGGCATGGGGATTCCAGACACAAAGACTTGCGCTGCAAGTTTGTTAAATGATGCTGCTACGCCCACTCTAACGCCCACAAACCTTAAAAAATATTGTGATATTTTTTAGTTGTTTATTAGTTATGTATATTTCTATCGATTTGACAAAAATCGTATTCCCACGGCCACTCTTTCGCCCATAAGCCGACCAAAACACGCCCACACTTTTGAACAAATTTTAAATTTTGTTTCATTATTTATTTTTCTTTTTCGAAAATTCTACCGATATTCCAGAAAATTTTGAAATTTCTCAATCGCACTTCCACTAGCTGAGTAACGGGTATCTGATAGTCGTGGAACTCGGCTATAGCATTCTATCTTGTTCTGTTCTATTGCCAGCCAAGTTCAACTTTTGACCTTTTGGGAGAACTTTGAATATAATATTATATATTTAATTTTGATTTAAATCTTTATTATTAAATTTGTTTAATATGTTTAGAAACCAGTTCGTTTTTCCAATGGTATCTAATATTTTGTAGCTTCCAATATGTCCTAATACGTCGTAGTAGTTCTACAAATCATGCTCCTCCTTGGATTTGCTCACTAATCACTTTTTTCTTATTACATGCTGAATTTAACTGCCTGCTTTATGCTTTAATTCATAATCGAACTCTTTAATATCTTAAGCCCATTTGACTATTTTTTTTGGGATTCAAGTCAATTTTTGTGAGTTAATGAGTTAATGTGTTGCAGTCTGTTTGAAATTTTAAAACTTTAAGATAGAAAATACATCCTTCTCAACGTATAAACTGTATTAAACGTCTCTAATGCCTCTTTAAAACTTTGGTGTTTCGCATTCGTTGTTGTAAATTTCTTTTGAAAATAAAAAATCGGATGCCAATTTGTGTCTTCTTTTTTCTGAGTCCTAACGCATTGGCATCAACGTCATCATTATAATTGTATAAAGCCAAACTGGCGCTTCCACGAACTTCGTTGTTGTTTAAAAAACTTAAGTTAAAAGCCATCAGTATGCGATACAGAGGTGGAACAGGAAGATTTTGTATCGTCAGCTTTCGAAAATCAGAAAAACTAAATACGTAAGAGGGAGACACCTTAAGACACTTAAAAATACAAATTTTTTTTATTGTTTTAATCGATAGGTATATTGCCCCAGAATGTCGTGTCTAAGTTTTAACAGCGTTTTCTCGGAATTGTGGAAGAGATGCCTTCCGGAAGTGACTGGCGCCGAGCCAGTCTTTTCTTGACCGCAAACGAACCATGTTTATCAAAATTGAGATAATAAAACAACTACTTAAATTATTTTAAGCAACTAGCATTCATTTTACCTAATTGTAAACATAATTGTTTTAAAAAATTTGTAGATTCTAATTGCCAGCAATTATAACGATATCTTTTGTGAAAATCCCGAATTTTGTTTTTCGTAGCCTGTTTGACAGGGTTAATTTTCGAATTTCGCAAATATTTTAGTTTATAGACGACAAAACTCGGTAAGAAAATGTTTGATTTGCTGATTTTAGATTAAAATTGCGACCAGCATCACTTACTCAATCTACGATGTCAGCGGCGATATGACTTACAACATCCTTGAAAAATTAGTTAGATTTCTACTTTCACTTAAAAAAAATTTGTTTTCTCACCTCAGTCTAAATAAATATTATATGGATTTTAAAAGAACTGTCTTCATTTCCCTAAAAATCGATTGCAAAAATACCTTTTTTCCGGCTTCTAAAGGTAGTTTTCCCTTAATCTTGTCTTGCAAAAATTTGCATTTGTTTTAATTAAGTTTTAATTAAGAATGGAATTAAAACTTTGAAAAACATTAACCTCTGAACTAATTTTTATCAAATTTCTACATGTTCTTCTTAGTTCTTGCTGTATATCGTCCATACATATAATCGCTTGGTTTTTTTATAATGTTTGACAATATTTCACTAAAGAAACTACCCCCACCTCTCGATAGTCGAGAAGTGGCTTTCTGACTAGCGTATTAAAATAAACAAACAAAAGTGTAAACCCATAACGTTTACTCTAAACAGACAAACTTGCCCTCCGATCTGTCTGAATAGCAATCAGATCCCCCAAGTCAATGAATTAACGTATCTCGGCATGAGGAACCGAGAGGAACCAACATATACATCATACAGCTCAATCAAAGATCCTGCGAACTATCACTGGGGAACCATAATATATTCCAAACTAAAACATCTACAGGGATTTCGGCATTCACGCAGTAAAATATGAAATGGACGAGCAAAAAGCGTCCTACTATGTAAAACTCTCTGCCCACCCAAATCCCTTCGCAAGGGACTTGACTCGGGTCTCCAACCGAACCCGCCTGCAACACACCGACTTTGTCATAAGCCATAATTTTCAGGGGCCATTTTTACAGATCCAGCCTACATGACTGCTAATTAGGTTATAGTATAAGATTTGATACACTTATTGTTAGTCTCGAAATTGAGAAGATTCAATAATTAAAAGAAGGGTAAAAAAAAATAAAAATATCTAGGAAGTCCTTGCAGAGCCCATGGGCATACGCAAAAATAATAATTGCCCTACACGTGTTGTAAGAGCTCTGTATTTGATCGATTATTTGTTAAGACACACTACTTGCATGTGCATGTACCATTTTTAAGATCCAATTTCGTAAGTCAATAATAATATTTTTATTTATGGTATGTCCATATTTTCGTCTAATATAAGGTCGTCAAATATCTCCCTTCCGCCTTTTTGTCTTTTGAATTTCGCGGCTATGTACAAAGCGCTACGTATCTGACTCGTATCTGGCAATACTATACATAATTTGAAAGGTCTTGACATAACCTACAAAACGACGCTATGCATGATTAGTTTGGATGATTTTCAACAGTTATAGACGTGTAAACATGGAGTTCACTAACGCCGAAATTTGCGCTATTTTAAAGTTTTCCTTCGTTAAAGGCAAATCCGCTAGAGAAACGTTCCGTGAGATTAATGGTGTTTTTGGGGGATGGTACTCTATCACTTCGAATCGCGGAGGAATGGTTTCGACGATTCAGAGCCGGTGAAAACGACACTATGGATAAGCCAACCGGCGGAAGACCTGTGACGACAAATACCGATCAAATCATGGAATACATCGAGTTAGACCGGATAATCTAGGATACAAAATAGCATTTTCTGTTACATTTTCTAATGGTGTATTATTTGGTTGTTGTATCTGTGTGGCATTTTCTTTTTTATATTTTACAATTATTTTTCGGGGAATGTATTTGAACAGAACAATTATAAGGTTTTATCTCCTTCTATTATGCAATTTTGATTTTAAATCGTTTTTGATAATTCCCAAGTTAAAATAATCTACTATGACTGTAATACACTTATTTAATATTGGTTCTATGGAGTATTGCTTATAAACTTGACTTTTGAATGTAAAATTTATCATGAACATCTTCTATTAGTATTTTGTTATCTTTGCCTGGGTAGGGTATAATATTTAAAAGTGCTGTTTTAATGATATCTCTAGGAATATGGGAAATAAAAAGTATTCCATTTGAATCCGATTTTAACCAGGTCAAAGTCAGAATTTACATGTGATAAGGGGTCGTGTTTCAATAATTTGGGGTTAAAGATGCCTAGTCTGGTAAGTTGCATAAGAGTTCTATGTCTTCAATGTAATCCGTGAAATGTTGCAAATTGAATATTAAAAGTTCTAGTCCTTGATCACCTTCATAAATTGCTCTTAAATGATTTATTACTTCAATACCTCCATTGACTGCTTTTATTACTTCGTTTAATTCATTAGTTTGAACTGAGTTTCGGGAAACATTTCTGGAGTTAATTCATAAGTAAGTTTAATGTCTCTATGTTTTTGTTTTGCACATGTTACATATTTTGCATTCATTAATAATGTTCTGTATTAACTTTTACTAATCTGGGTAGTAACATTTTTCTTAAAAAATGTTAATTTGTTTCTCTATTCCTGGATGTAAAAGATCTCTGCGGGTTTTTATTATTATTTCTTTAAATACAGAATATGTTTGGAAATCTATTAATTTAATGGTTGCTCTTATAAGTTTAGTTATATTATTCGGACTGACAATTTCTATGTAGGCGTTTTGAAATGTAATGAAATCTGTTTCGCTGTGAAAGTAAATTATGTTATTCTTTGTGCACAAATATTCTTTTATTAATTCTTTGGCATAGGCATTTGTCATTTCTTCATAATGAATTTTTATTTTTGTTTTGTGGAAGTATTTTAGTGTTACTGTATTATTATTATTATTAAATATTACTGTATTATTATTAATATTAAAGTAATTTATTGGTTCTTCCTTTAGGGAAATATAGGATTGGTTGTCTTCTTGAGCGCTATGAATGGTAGCTTGTGTTGGTAACAAAATTTCACTAGAAGTTTCTTCTGAGAGATTTTCTTTAATTTTTACTCTTGATAGAGCATCGGCTATATGATTTTCTTTACCTGGGAGGTATTTTATGTGGTAATCAAACTCATTTAATCTGATTTTGGTTCCTTTATTGAATCGAGCTATACTAACGGCTTGTGATCGATCGCTTAAGATCTCGAACTTTCTACCAAAAAGATAGGACATGAAATATTTAGTGGCCCAAACGACTGCAAGGAGTTCTTTCTCAATTGCGGAATAATTTGGTTCATGCTCGTTTAGAGTTCTACTTGCATAGCATATGGGTTTATGCCCATAAACATGCCAGCAAAATTGCTGGCGTCAGTAGTTAATGAAAAAGGCTTTTTAAAGTCGGGATGTGTGAGTATTGGATTAGACGTTATTAAGAGTTTTAGTTTTTCAAAAGCTAAGTTATAGTCTGAATCTTTAATGGTAATTATTGAACCTTTTTTTAATCTTAATGTGAGTGGTTTAGCTATTTTTGAGAAGTTAGGAATAAATTTTTGGTAAAAACCGCAAAGACCTAGAAATGATATTATTTCTTTGGTGGACTTTGGTATAAGGAAGTTTACAAGCTATTGTAATAGGGTTTAGTCTGATACCATCTGTTGATATTATTTGGCCTAAGAATTCAGTTTCTTTCTTTTAAAATTCGCATTTATCCAGTTGTAGCTTTAAGTTTGCTTCTCTTAGCTTAAAAAATTCCTTTCGCAAGGACAATATGTGCCCTTCCAATGACGTGGAGTACACAATTATGTCGTCTATGAATACGAGACAGTTTTTTTTAAATTAAATCTTCTAAGAGATTATTCATGCAACGCTGAAAAGTTGCAAGTTAATTATTTAAACCAAATGTCATTCGAGTGTATTCGAAATTGCCATTTTTAGTTGAAAAAGCCGTCTTCGCTATTGAATCCATTTATATTTGATGATAACCTTTTGCTAGGTCAATGGTTGTGAAATACTGGCAATTACCAAGCAAATATTGTCTAATATTTCACCCATTACTGGTATAGGGTATTTGTCATCAACGGTTATATCGTTGCGGATGCGATAGTCAATGACTATGCGAAATTTTACCTTTCCCGATGCGTCTTTTTTTTTTTTGGTACTACCCAAATAGGAGCGCAATACGGAGACTTGGACTTTCTTATGATGCCTTGTCGCATCATGTCTTTCATTTCTTTTGGAGTATTTTTAAGGCCTTTTATATACTGGGTCCTCATGTTTCGTATTTATTGAATGTTTTATTGTACTAGTGAAGGTCAAATTTTTACCCTCCTTGCACTGAATTTCTTTAAACTCAAAACCTTTGTGAGGGCTATTTCCTCTTCGTTATTTAAATGGTCCAGTCTAAATTCATTAAATTCCCTTAACTCATTTTGTAACGAGAAGTTAAATTATGCATCATTTGACGATGGCGGATCAAGGCATTTGAATGTAGTCTCGTCTTTGTGTTGGTTTGTATTTTGAGCTTTAGCTCTATAGGACCATGAAATGTCATAAACGCTTTCCTTTTGTGCCTTAGTTGTCCTTGCCAAACTTAGTTGGGACTCCCTTTGAGCATCACCGCTGATCTGCATTTAGAATACATGGGATAGAATACATGCCCTTATTCATACATGGGTCTGGCGGATATCCGTCGTTGGGACCAGCTGCTATATGAACTCAATCCTTTTAATGAATGAGCACAATTTTTGTGTCACTCCAGTGAATATGGGCACTTGTCTAATTTGACCGGGTACTTGGTTGAGGTGATCCTCTGACAGTAACTGCACTTGTTGCACTGGTTCACCTGGCTGTTGGGATGTGTTGTTTGTTGTTGTTGTTTAACTTAGTCAGCGCACTTTGCCATGGGGTTTTAAGTTTTGTCACTCCTCGTAGCGATCACGCTTTTTGATTTGCGGGCTATATTTATGTCTAACACAAAACCTGGGGCATCAGTTGTCCTTTAGTGGTTTTGAACTTGCAAAACTTATTTAAAATTTTAACACTTCTATTAGCGTTTACACATATATGGTGGGGTACCGAGTTGAAGTGATTTGAAAAACTTGTTCAGCACTGGCTGTATGGCGGATTAGTCACTTCTCGGAGCACTTTGTTGCTACCGACTGCGCCAATAACGAGTTCGCGGTTGCAAGTTTTGAACAAAATATAATTTTTATTTCAAGACAAAAATACAACTTTGAATCGGAGACAATCTTAAAGGTAAAGTGAAGGAATTAAATCTAAAGCTGGAGTGCGAGTTGAACGCTTAGCAAACCCTTGTCTGAATTTGGTTCTATGAAACACAAGTTGCTCTCTTCTATGTTTAAGTGGACTGCGCTCTTTTAAGAGAGTTGCGATAGCAATTTGGTTGCTTAGCGGGGATAACGAATTCGGTATCGGCGGATTGTTTATGTAACCGCGGTCGAAGTTGTTATTGTCACCAAGAATTTGGGGTCTGACTTATGTGTTGCTAGTGTTGCCGGCCTAGTGTTGAGCGGCCTAGCAACAGCGAAGACGGCTGAAACGCGAGAGCAGTCAAGGACAGCAAGGTCAAACGGGGAATAATGAACCTTGGACCCGGGCAAAGCGGAGAGACCCTGAAATAACGGTACCGCGCTGGACCTTGGACTCAAGCCGGCCAAGGCCGCAGAACGGTAACGGTGTGGACTTTGGACGAGCACAAGAAGGACGCACCTTGAACTAACAGGACATGGGTTGGACCTTGTACCCGTGCGCAAATGGGGAAATAACGGGATCCCTTCGGCCTATAAAGGGACGGTGCAGGCTCAGCTCAGGACAGTCAGCTAACACGCGTAAGTCATACGTGCAAGACGATAATCGGGCAGAGTACGGGCGCAGTCTCGATGCGGCCGCGCGACAGAGAGTCAGTTCAAATAGGCGAAGAGGTATACCCCGGAATCGAAAGAAGATCCGCGAGTGAGAGAGTCTATCACTCGCACCCGTCGACAAGTTAACGGTCAGTGAGAACGCGCAGGACGCAGAAGGACGATCACTGCAAAGTGAAGAACCTGGCATGGTCAGAAGGGACATTGAAGTCATTGGACGGCAAAGGTGGTTCGGGGACGGGCGTTGGCTTTACCCACGGACGAGACACCTCCCCACCATAATATCCTAAGCCCAGTCGAGCCGGCACTGGCTGTCGAAAACAAGGGAAGGACGACGAAGGTGCGACGCCGCGCAGCCGAAGCCTAGGACTATAGAAGTCTATCGTTTAAATAGTCTGTAAGTAAAGCTGTTCGAATCTAAAACTCTGTATTTTCTTTGGTCGGGCAATCACACAAAGTGATCGCTCCGTCTGTCCTCGACGTCTGCTGTGCGGCGTCGATCCCTTGCCGTTCTTCTTTCGTCGTTCTTGACAATGGGACCTATTTCGGCTCGAATGAAACCTAGGATATTATGGTGGCGGGCCGCAAGGTGTGTCGTCCGTTAGGATGAACCGAAGCTCTTCCCAGAACCACCTTTGCAAACACCGGGAAGGGCTCCTCAGTTTTGACCGTTGTATCCTTACCATATGGATCTCAACGTAGCAGTCTCATCCTTGTAGACCTATTGTTTTTCAGCGAATCGGCTCTGTGATCTTTATCCGCAGGCGTTCATTGTCCTTGCTCCTGATGTGTTTTATCACTTGAATTCTTTTTGTGGTACTGTGTTCGCGTTCGCACTGATTTGTCGTGATTGCTCGGTTTCTCGTTGACTGACACGCTACGCTTGTGCCGTCCATTTATAGGCCGCAATAATACCATTATTTCCCTTCTTGCGCACGGCACGCTCGGTTCCAAGGTCCAGCAACATTAGCTCACGGTGCGTGTTCTTTATGCTCGTTCAAAGTCCGCACCGTTACCGTTCGAACTCGTTGGCCGAATCGAGTCTAACGTTAGGCGCGGTACCGTTAATTTACGGTCTCCCCGCTTTGCCGGGGTCCAAGGTCCTGCCCTTGAATTGCCCTCCTGCTATTCAGCTTTCTTTGCTTTGTGCACCTCATGTTTCCGCAGCAGTCCGTTGGAATAACAGGTAATAATTTTAAGTTTTTGTTCATATTTATATTAGATTCGGGTAACTTAAATAATTATGTTCGATGTTAGCTAGTCTTTCGAATATTAGCGTACTTATTTTGCTCTTCATGTTTCGCTACCTAACAGCCGGGTGCTGTTAATGCACGTTGCAAGAGATTGCTTTATAGTGCTACAATCTCGTGAAAAATGCTGCCCGTCTCACTTCACGCAACGCGGCTCTGTTTGGCAGTATGCCTGCGTATGGTATTGCATTAAGGAATCAGCCTTGCGCTCTTGCGCAATGATTGCAAGATCGCCTAACAACAATACTCAAGATCGTTTTAATTCGATAATTTTATTTGGTTTTCAGTTTTATCAAAATGTAGCCTGAAAAGAAACGCCGTTTTTCGGACTTTTTTTTTGCCTTCTAGGCTTTGCTATTCTCGTGTTTTTCTCGATGTTAACGGCATTCATCATTTAAAACCGTTAACCTTAAGGCCGCTAGTTAGCTGACGTCAAGGATTTCAACATTTTGTGCAACTTATTATAATTCACAGTCGTTTTTTTAGAATCCAGTCTGTATCCCGACTAAATTCTTCTTCGCCCGCATGATAACTTGTATAATACAGTCGGATGGGCCGCATGTAGCCTGTTCGGTATGTGCGAAGCATCAGGACATTTTTTTTTTTTAATGATCGTGATGGAGGGATCTAATTATCTCTGAACTTTTTCCGAAAGGGTGTAGTTGCTTATTATCAATTTTCTGGTAGTTATTGTTACCATTTCACATAGTTGTTGCTAAGAGCAGCGAAGAAGGGGTGGCCCGTCTGCCTAGAGATCCGCTGATCTGGAGGTCGCATGGAGGTTGTACGGATGCTCCGTTAGAGATTGGGCTATTTTTTATACTGGTCCTCAACCTGGCTGATTTTTAGCCTCTATCTCGTGTGTCCATTAAAGAGGAAATGCAGTCAAAAAGAAAGTTGATGAATGTTTGACCCAAGAAATAATTATTAAGTCAACACCAAATCAAGCCAGGAAAGTCTTCGTAGACAAAATGCATGATTATAGATTATACGAGTTAGTATAATATAAACTACAGAAAACTGAAAAGCATGGTAAGCAGGGCTTATAGTTACCCTGTGCCGTCTTTCTTGATTCATTAGCTTTATTTGTTATTATTAGATTTATATTTGTAAAATATCAAATATTTCGAAACCTGATCAACATATACCGCAATGCAGTTCAATCTAAGACATAACAAGAATTGGAAATAGATTTAAAATTCCCATAAATAAACTTTTTCAGAAAACTTATTATAAATATATGGACCGTTGACCAATATCCTTAGGAAGGATGCGGGGATTGGAATAGGAAGTGCAAGTCAGCCCAAGAAGATTATAGCCTCCGAACCAGTTCCACACATATACTCCAGAGCACAACAAACTGAGCTAGACAGAAATGCCTGAAAGGATAGTTTTGGGGCAGTTTTACTTTAGTTGTTTTTTTTTTAACAAATTGCACCGCATTTACTTCTGGAGTAAGAAAACGTCAGCTTCAGCTGGCACTTAGAAAATTTCGGAACATTAAATTTAAACTTGTGGCTTATTGCCCAGCGTTCCACAATGCATACCAGCTATACTTGTATGTTTATTTGTCGTTATCTCACCACATTATGTATTGTAATAAACTATTCTTATTATTACCAACTCTACATGTATAATACTAAAGTATACTCTACATGTATTATACCTAGTCTTGGCGGACCTTGCATGAATTTCTTAAAGTGCAGTCGATTTGAGACAAGTTTAATCACATAAAATGTTTTTCATGGTGCACCAAGGGTTGCTGTGCTGCAGTCACAAGGTAACCCTTCCTATAATATTAAATCATTTTTACACCATTTAAATAAAAACACCATTTAATAGAAGCGGTTGTTCGTACTCTTTCAGGGATGCATTTAGTAAAACTGTCGGAAGCAGAGACTACAAAAATTGGTCAACAACATTCTCCAATAAGAGTTTCGGGAATAGGCTGATGTAACTCTAACTAGAGTTTCGACATTAATAAAAAAAAAAAAAAAAAGTACTCTTGAGCGTTCTTGTTAATATTCTGGTGAATGGGTCGAGCTCTTCTGTTTGAAAACCAGGGCTGGAAAGGGAAATGGGAAATGTTAAGCAAGGTTTTTTTACAGTTAGAATATACGTCGAAACGGGCCAGATATGATAACTATATCATATACACCAGCCATCATTCACAAAAAAAAGAAAGGCTCCGTGTGTCGTCAAATGCCATCGTCAAATATACCAGATTGTTTCTCGAACTATGGAATACTTAAAGCTACCTCGGTTTTTTAATTTTTAAGAATATAATAAGAATATATAATAATTTTCAAGAATAATAATTATATTGTTTTCATAAAAGGTATACAAGTTTTTGCAGAAACGAACTCGTTAGGTCCAATTTGAACATATAATGCCGTCCGCAAGGAATATAAATAATGGGTTCACATAGCTTAAAACAATGTGACTTACCTGTAAGGACCAATCTCCAGTTTGCTTATTGTAAATGGAAGTAAAGCGCTGATCCGAAGTGTAAGTGCTCTCAGATACAGTAAGCAGATGTAAGTCTCTATGCCGTATCCATGACACCTATTGAATAGTAAGTTTTGTTGGTAAATTATTTATTTTTTATTTGCAAATTTGTACGACAAACAATAAATTATCTCTTAAATTACTAAACCATACTATACAAAACGCTATATGTTTTTCGACTATCAGATCCCATTACTCCCATTTTAAAATTCTTCTCGCAAATCGATGAAAATTGGCTAACAAAATAATAAAATTAAAAATATATAAAAACATTTTCTTTTATATCTTGACGTCTACACTGACTGACTGACAGCAGTACGGTAAGATAGAATTTATATAAGATAGATAGTAAGATAGATTCTATATATTTTGAATTTATATATTATACTTTAATAAAAAAAATTTGTAGAACTCAATTGTCAAACTTGATCTTTATTAGAAAATTTTCTTTTCTTTCCGCATACGATATCACAGTTAATTTCTTTGTTCTTTAGGAAAGAAATAGCAGCAATTTCTTAATTATTAAAAAAATGTATTAAAAAAAAAAAAAAAAATCAGTAAATTTTGATTTTTATATCTGTTATTCGGGAAAAAAATGATATACTAGATTCCTTAGGCAGTTCCTGTTACAGGTAGAAAAAGGATAAATATAAAAGTATATATTTTATATACTTATATTGATATATATAATATTATATAATATCTATTGATCAGGATCAATAATCGAGTCGAACTGGCAATGTCTGTCAATCCGTATGAACGCCGTAGGAACTACAAAAGCTAGACTGTTTAGATTAAACATGCGGCTTCCAAAAACATAGACGCAGCGCAAGATTTTTTGACTGATGTTGCCACGCCTCTTGTACCGCCCACAAACCACCAAAAACTGTCATGCCCACACTTTTAAAAAATATTTTGATAGTTTTTTATATTTTTTTAGTCTTGTTCAATTCTAATTGAGTTAATAAGGAATTGGAAAAACTGCTAGCGGCATCACAGCTGGAACGTGCCGCGGTGAAACATACATACGTGTATGATCATAAATATGTACATACCGTTATCGTTTTTATCCATACACGTATATATAGTGACGTATTTGCGCCACCCAAACCGGCCAATTTCATTAATTCCATGAACAATAAAGCACTTCCTGTACTGTATGCCCTCTGCTCAGTATGCGTTTTGATAAACAAATCCTTTGGCAACGATAACGAAATTCTTGGGCAGCGGCACTTAGCCATTCATGTAAACAAATCCCAAAGCCTAACCTAACCAGTTTTGCCTGCCCTTTCTGAGGCTTCTCCTCAATTTAAGAATCCAAGAGCAATGCTCTCCCTAATTGTCCAAGAGCTATGCTCTCCCAAAATACACTAACATATTTCTTAAGCACAGAGGCTTCTCCTCAATATCACTTACGTTTAATTTTCAGTCTTAAGTTGAACACTGAAGAATAAAGATCATAATTCAACTCGATTTGCAATTGCTTTTATTTAACAACACTTCGGTTTCAGCGTTGGTCTTAGTTACTACAACGGTCCATTTAATAGACTCAAAAACAAATAATAACGTAACTATATATGTGTGTGTATATTTCAAACTTCATGTCTAGAAACACCCAAGATCCAACACGTCGAGATCTCATCGCCTGGTATTAGATGGGGTAAGTTTGACGGAACACAGTTCCCGCATTTTTATTTATATCTCTTATATATATGTACATGCATAGGTCCACTACTTTATTTTGTTTGTTTTGCGGCTGTTTATTCTTGGCTGTAATTATTTGGAGTTTAATTTGCTGGCTATCATTGTCACTGCACTGCAATCCTACAATCCTTTCCAACGCATGGGGATGATCACTATGCCTCTGCACTGATCGCTTGTAGGTCCTCGCTAGTTTCAATATCGCCAGAAACACTAACACTATAGTGATGAAATTAAGGGTGTGGCCATTGTGGTCGATTATTTCCACTTTTGTTGATCACATTGGATGTGTTGTCGGAGGCTTTGGACCCTTCCTGCCCATCTTGAAATTTTTTGTCAATTGGTTTGACACCTTCCCAAGGTGTCCTTTTAACTTCCATTCAATTGGTTTGAAAAGTGGATCTTCCTTCCCGAGGTGTCCTTTTGCATTCACCGTATGCCGAGAATGACTTCTCCCGAGAATGTCTCCTCTTGAGAATGTCGAGAACATCTCCTTCCGAGGAATGTTTTCTCTGAATGAACTCCGTCACACTTGTGTTCACTGCCAGCTGGCCAGTACTTATCCCATTTCCTTTGATCGGTCCCTGTGAACTGTGCGATCATTGTTTTAAAGGTACTGTGTGCCCTTTCCGTTGGGTTCTCTTGTGGAGTGTATGGAGCCGTGAGCTGATGTCGCACTCCCAGCTCCTCCAGGAAGTTTTTGAATGCCCTGCAAGTAACGGTAACGGTCTGCCACCGTCGCAATCGTCTTTGGACTCCTCAGGTGTCACGTCGTCGGCATGTCGTGGTTTTCACACACATTTTCCACGACACCACATCCTCGATTTCTGCCCTGTGTGGAATGTGTCAGAACAGTCGTCCGGTCATTAGATAGTTCTGCTGCTCCTGTTTTATATTTACTCGCATTTCCAATATACATATGCACCCGTTTTGCTCGTCTGGTTGTTCATCTTCTTTTTCCGTTCTCCGCATAGCGCATACGCCACGATGTTCATCGTTCCGGACGGACTCTCGACGCTATTTAACCACTACAGTGCCATGTGATCAATTATCACATTGAAGTGGTAACCCTCCTGTCTGCAGAACCTGATGCTGATTATGAACCACGCCCACTCTAATGCCTGAAAACCACCCAAAACTTTCACGCATTGACTTTTGAAAAATGTGTTGATATTTTTTCATTTTTTTATTAGTCTTGTAAATTTCAAAACAATTGTCAGACCCACACGTTTAAAAAGACTTACCATTTTTTCATAATTTTTTACCCAATTTCTACGTATATTGCAGAAACTGAATAAATTTTCCACTAGCTGAGTAACGGGTATCTGATAGTCGGGGAACTCGACTATAGCATTCTACCTTGTGTTTTTCTTGTATGATGCGTTTGGGTACGTTTACGTTATGGTATAGATATAACTTTTTTTTTACTTATTTTCTGGCATCTCGATTTTTATTTCCTTTTCCACTGCTATTTTGAAAACGTGGCATTTTAATTATTGCTTTATTTGAAAGATATTGTAAATCAAATTTTCTCTGTTCTTAAATAATATTTTTTAAAGGTTTTTAATCAAATTCATTAATTGAAACTTTTCCAGTCTATGCAGCTTTATTTTTATAGCATTTAAGCACGAAAGTGCTTAAAGTAGTGTTATGAAATCAAAAATACCACTAAAATAGTGTTCAAATTCTCGACTTTGTTGAATAATTCGTGGGGTTACATATAGGGTTCCTGCATTGGATTCCACTGATTTACATAAATATCCTTATAAGATTTCACCATGTTCTAAGTCAACATTATTATCCTTCTTCTAAAGCGAAGAGTAACAAAAATCGGAACAGAAAAGATTAGGACGGTACTTTACATTCACTCGGATCAGTAATTAATATTGAGATTTAATTTGTAAACTATATATCCAAAGGGTAATACTTAATATTTATACCCGTTACTCGTATTGTAAAAGGGTATACTAGATTCATTGAAAGAAATGTTACAGGCAGAAGGAACCGTTTCCGACCATATAAAGTGTATAAGTTAACTAAAGCTAACGTCGCTACCACGGGCGCATGAAATACGACGACATCGGCATACTGCAACGTAAGCATTATGCCGGATGTCGATACGTAGCCGGCAGACACTGCAGATTTGCGTGGCCGCTACGAATATGAGATCGCAACAATGTGTTTCGTTTTCATGCTAGCTCCTAAGTTTGAATTCTTGTATTTTTATATTCAGTTCTGATTTTGCCTCCGACGCTATAGCTCCGCTTGGCTCGGGATAATAAAGCATTAAAAGTAAACTCCTAATCTTCTTATTGTCACGGCTCCGCCTGACGTCCTATTAGTAAAAGCCGCGCGTTAACCGCCGGCAAACCTTTTCATAATTGGCGCCCAACCAGTGGTATTTGACAGTGCGTTAGTCATTACCCACAAACTTAAAAATCTCTAAAAATCTAAAATTTTACTAAAAGTAAATAAAACTCAGCCACATCAACAGGGCTTAGTGACAAACAAACTTAAAAATCTCTAAAAATCTAAAATCTAACTAAAAGTGAATAAAACTCAGCCACGTCAACAGGGCTGTAGTGACAAACGTCAAGTGCCAACAACAAAAACAAGTGCTTGTGACCACTGTTGCTTACAACAGAACAATCTGACAAGTGGCTACTGCTGACCTACGTCAACACAGGCAGCACAGCGGAAACGTCATTGAACTCGCCTCTTGAGTGCAGTTGGCTGAGGTGCGCTATAGCGCAAATTTAATTTCACGTAACACCGAAGCCGCTGGAGCTCTTCGGGCAGCGACTTATCAGATTAGCGCGCACGCTATCTGGACAGCGGGGAGGCAGAGACAAGCAGTGTACAACAACAGACACCGACTTCAGTTTGGGACGCAACACAACACCAAAAAATGTAAGTGGGAACCTTTCTTTAAACTGCTTTAAAACCTGCGAAATAAAAATAAGCAGATAAGCACAGTTTTTGCAAGTGTCTTGTCTTAAATGTAATTAAATAATAAAAAGTTTTAAAATAAGTGAAACTAGTAGTGGATTAAGTTGACGGAAAATAGTAAACTATTGGCAGCAAAAATATATAAACATTTGTTGAATAATTACTAAAAGCGGCACACCAAACGAATGCGCACACAAATATTTTTTTTCCGTCTGCCTTTGTTTCGTTTGTTTTGTTTGGTCGTTCAACGTAATACGATCCGTGGAATTTGGCAACTTTGTTGCCTCCATCCTCAAGCGTTGTGTTCAAGTTTTCGTTGTTTATATTAGAGGCATATGACTTCACCCTTCCTCCTCTATAGAACCACTCGCCGACAGTGTAGTGATTCTGACTCTGATTGCGACGACCATCGCATTCGCCGTTCAGTGCCAAGACGCACACACTCACCCCCACCCTCACCTCGTCCTACAGACAGCGTCATGGACCCAGACCAGTTGAGACTCATAATACAGGCAGCCGTCACCGCTGCCTTAGCTGAGCAAGCCGCTACAAATAAGGTCTTGATTGACAAAGTCGAGTCAATGGCCCAGCAGCTGGCCGCAGCGCATATTACGCCACCAGAGGTGCAAGCTTATGCACCCATAGAGATAAGAAATGATATCCGCTGCGACGAGCCATTAGATGCCGTCAAATGCTTGCCCGAGTTTGCAGGCGCACATGAATCGTATGTTTCATGGAGACAGGCGGCTCTCGCAGCCTATCATATTTTTAGGCCGTACGACGGCAGTTCACGCCATTATCAGGCGGTCATAATTATAAGAAACAAAATCAGGGGGGCCGCGGACGTTGTTCTAGCCTCTTTCGGCACAGCTCTTAACTTCGACGCGATTATAAGTCGCCTCGACTTCACGTACAGCGACAAACGTCCAGTTCACGTAATCGAGCAAGAGCTGGCCACGCTGAGACAAGGCAGCATGTCTCTGCTGCAATACTATGATGAAGTCGGCAAAAAGCTAACATTGTTGACTAATAAAGTCAACATGTCATACGAGCCGGTCCTAGCAAAGGGCCTCTGCGAAAAGTTCCGCGAAGATGCACTACGTGTGTTTGTTTCGGGACTCAAGCGTAGTCTCACAGATGTGCTGTTCTCAGCAAAGCCAAGAGACTTGCCGTCAGCTCTGGCGCTCGCGCAAGAGGTGGAATCGAACCATGAAATATATGCGTTCGCTGCCAACTTCGCGAGAAGCATTGAGGAAAAAGAACACAAGGCAAGTACCCAACAGCGGGTCAAGCCACCCCAACAAGAAGCACAGGCAAGGGGGTCAAAGAACCCACATTTTAGTAGACAGAACAACCAGCAAGGCCAATCCGGCCAGCGAAATGCCGAGCAGCAAACTCGCGCCAGTGCTCCAGAACCAATGGAGGTAGACCCTTCGCTGTCAAAATTTGGACAGCCCACCCAGGCCTCCGCTGGCGTTAGCCAGCGGTCGGCCATGTCCGATCGCTCTAACGGAAAGGGCAAGCAACAAAGGGTGAATCATGTAACCCAAGATGCCGGGCAGGGGCAGACCTCGTACGCCGAAGCCGCCAACGGCGCTTTGGCGCAGATCGAGGACGATGCCGAAAGTGATTCTGACGCCCTCAATTTTTTAGGGGAAAATCCCTGCTACCCGTTATTAGACGAAGAGTAGCAGGGCAGGATATGAGCTTCCTTATTGATACTGGCACGTCCAAGAATTACATCAAACCACACAAGGGGTTGCGTGGCGTCCGTCCGGTTAACTCACAATTCACCTTGCATTCCATCCATGGCTCAACCACCGTCACACAAAAATGCTTTGTTGCGTTGTTCAACGTGAAAGCAACATTTTTCATTTTACCAGACTTGTCAACCTTCGATGGGATAAACGGTCTCGATTTGTTAGCTCAGGCTGGGGCGTCACTCTGTTTGGCCTCCGGTCAGCTCAAATGGGGTACGGAAGTTGAGAAAATCTCCTTCCACAAATGCACTGATGTCAATTTCACCGATGTGGATTGCTCAGATGCACCCGCTTCAGTGCGGGAGACTTTTCGGAAATTATTAAAGGCCAGAAAAAAGGGCTTTGCAGACCCAAACGAGGCTCTGCCATACAATACTTCGGTGGTTGCCACCATCAGAACGGTGAGCGAAGAGCCCATCTATGCCAAGCTGTACCCATATCCCATGGGCGTAGCTGACTTCGTTAATAAGGAGATCCAAGATCTTCTAAGAAACGATATAATTCAGAAATCGGCATCCCCCTACAACAACCCCATATGGGTAGTAGATAAAAAGGGCACCGATGATGCGGGAAACCGCAAGAAGCGCTTGGTGATAGACTTTCGCAAGCTTAACGAGCACACCATTCCCGATAAATACCCCATGCCAAATATATCAATATTAGGCAATTTGGGCAAAGCACGCTATTTTTCGACACTGGATCTTAAATCAGGATACCATCAAGTCGTACTAGCGGAGGAAAGTATGAGTTTAAGAGATTGCCATTCGGCCTCAGGAATGCCGCCGGCATCTTCCAAAGAACGATCGATGACATCCTACGGGAACAAATAGGCAAATTTTGCTATGTTTATGTTGACGATGTGATCATCTTCTCGCAAGACGAGGAGGCTCACATCAAACATGTAGAGTGGGTGTTAAAGAGCTTACAAGAAGCTAACATGAGAGTATCGATCGAGAAATCGCGTTTTTTTAAGAAAAGCGTGAGCTTTCTCGGGTTTATTGTCACCAGTAACGGTGCAACAACGGACCCAGAAAAGGTAAAGGCCATAAAAGAATTTCCAGAGCCTAAGACGGTATTTGAAGTCAGGTCGTTTCTGGGCCTCGCGAGCTACTATAGGTGTTTCATCAGAGACTTCGCTGCTACAGCAAGGCCCATTTCGAACATATTAAAGGGCGAAAATGGAACAGTTAGTAGGCATACATCGTGGAACATTCAGGTGCATTTCTCTGAGTCCCAGCGAGAAGCGTTCCAAAAGCTGCGCAATATATTGGCATCAGAAGATGTCATGCTCAGCTACCCGAACTATAAGAAGCCATTTGATCTAACGACAGATGCTTCAGCCCATGGTATAGGTGCGGTGTTGTCTCAAGAAGGCCGCCCTATAACAATGATTTCAAGAACTCTTAAAGACAGTGAAGCCAACTACGCGACTAACGAGCGTGAGTTATTGGCTATCGTTTGGGCCCTGGCTAAACTGCGGCATTACTTGTATGGAGTGAAAGATATAAATATCTTCACTGACCATCAGCCGTTAACATTTTCTGTGTCAGAATCAAACCCGAACGCAAAAACTAAGAGGTGGAAGGCCCGCATAGACGAGTTCAATGCTCGTCTATTTTACAAGCCCGGTAAAGAGAACCTGGTAGCGGACGCCTTGTCCAGACAACAGCTTAATGTGCTGGAGCAAGAAGAGCCCGAATCTTGCGCAGCAACGATTCACAGTGAGGTGTCTCTCACCCAAACAATCGAGTCAACGGACAAGCCATTGAACTGCTTTCAGAACCAGATAATACTGGAAGAAGCACGTTTCCCGTCTAAAAATACCTTTATTTTATTCGGGAATAAAAGGCGCCACACGGTTAACTTCGTCTGCAGGGGGTCCTTATTAGACGAACTGGCAGACACAATCGTCCCAAGGGCCGTAAACGCCTTTCATTGCGATTTGCACACGCTCGCAATGATACAAGATGAGATAGTCCGGAGGTTCCCAGCCACAAAGTTCTGGCATTGCAGGAACCGTGTCGTGGACGTACTCAGAATCGAAGAAAGAAGGGAAATCTTAACTGCTGAACATAATAGGGCGCATAGAGCAGCGCAAGAAAATGTAAAGCAGGTATTGTCGGAATACTATTTCCCCAAAATGGCCAAGCTGTCCAACGAGATCGTGCAGAATTGCAGGACTTGTGCAAGGGCAAAGTATGACAGGCACCCGAGAAAACAAGAACTCGGTGAAACACCAATACCATCACACACAGGGGAAATGTTGCACATCCACATTTTCTCTACCGACAAAAAGTTTTTCCTCACTTGCGTCGACAAGTTTTCTAAATTTGCCGTCGTACAACCAATCACCTCGAGAACTATTGAAGACCTGAAGCCAGCGCTGCTTCAGCTGATGAACTTTTTCCCGAGGGCAAAGACCATTTATTGCGACAATGAACCGTCATTGAAGTCGCACACGATCGTGTCCATGCTGTGTAACAACTTTGGTGTAAGCATTACAAACGCACCACCACTGCACAGCACCTCCAACGGGCAGGTGGAGCGTTTCCATAGCACGTTGCTGGAGCTAGCCAGATGCATAAAGATAGACAAGGGCTTGAGTGATACGGTCGAAATAATAATGTTGGCCACTACCCAGTATAATAAGTCGATTCACTCGGTCATCGACAGGAGACCGGCTGACATCGTCCTAACACACCCCGATGAGCCACAGCTAGAGATCCGCAATAGGATCCAGAAGGCTCAGACCGCGCTGAGGGCCAGAGAAAACGCCTCGCGGCAGAATAGGACATTCGATGTTGGCGAAAAAGTGTTGGTAAAATCGAACCGAAGACTCGGCAACAAGCTCACGCCGTTGTGCGAGGAAAGAGCTGTAGAAGCGGACATGGGGACCACGGTCCTCATTGAGGGGAGGGCACAAGGACAATTTAAAATGACGCGCTCAGCAGCGAGGTCAGTGTTTCGCTTAATTTTAAATTTTTTCTAGCCACTTGGCGTAATTTTTAATAGATCTAAGCGTAGCGCCATCCGCGCACATTATATTCTTAAGCATTTTTATTATTATTGGTGTTGGGTTCCCCTTGTCTACAAAATAGAAAAATCAACCATTTAAACTTTCACCCACAGGACCAATCTTATCCTTCTCGTGTCTCTATCATTGGCATCGGCTCACATCACCGATTATTCGCGCGCCAAATACATTCCCATAGTCGATGGCCAGATCTTGGTGTGGGAGAATTTCGCCTACGTGAGACACTCCGCGAATCTTTCGGAGTACGCACGTGTAGTAGAGGAGACGGTCGGTCTGCTTAGCCACTTCCCGCAGTCACACATGAGAAATTTGCTGAAGGTAGATTCAGCACACCTCCGGGACTTGCTGGATGCGCTGGGCGCGCACCATCGAGAGGCCAGAAGCTTGGACTTCCTGGGCTCTATACTAAAGGTTGTAGCCGGTACACCTGATGCCAGCGATTTGCAAAACAGTAGGGTCGTAGAGGCGCGATTGATAGACGCGAACAATAGGCAGATAGAAATCAACACAAAAATCCAGAGTCAAATTAATAAATTAACTGCCACTGTCAACTTAATCCTCAAAACAGCAAAAGCGTCGCAAATTGACTCCGGTCATTTGTATGAAACGTTGCTCGCGAGAAATAGAATGCTCATGATGGTGCTTCAAAATTTAATGTTGGCCGTGACACTTGCAAAAATGAACATTGTTAGCCCAAATATTCTTGATCACGCAGATTTGAGTTCAGTTTGGCTAGAGGAGCCCACCAACACCCCCATAGGGGACCTCATGTCCGTATCGTCCGTAAAGGTTCTGCAGTCCAATAACGCATTACACTTTATCATTAAATTTCCGGTAATTAAGTTCGCCTGTAAGAAAATTACTATTTTCCCCGTCAGTCACGAGGGAGCTAAAGCTAACGTCGCTCCCACGGGCGCATGAAATACGACAACATCGGCATACTGCACCGTAAGCATTATGCCGGATGTCGATACGTAGCCGGCAGACACTGCAGATTTGCGTGGCCGCTACGAATATGAGATCGCAACAATGTGTTTCGTTTTCATGCTAGCTCCTAAGTTTGAATTCTTGTATTTTTATATTCAGTTCTGATTTTGCCTCCGACGCTACAGCTCCGCTTGGCTCGGGATAATAAAGCATTAAAAGTAAACTCCTAATCTTCTAATTGTCACGGCTCCGCCTGACGTCCGATTAGTAAAAGCCGCGCGCGTTAACCGCCGGCAAACCTTTTCATAATTTATACATTCTTGATCAGGATCAATAGCCAAGTCGAACTAGTGTTGTAAATTGCTATCGATTTAAATAGAAAAATTATTTTTGTTATTATATTATATTATTTATTATTAATTAAAATGTTTTGATTTTTTTCGTTTTCTTATTTGTCTTGTCAATTGGTATAACAAAAACATTTTGGCACTCGTCTTCTAGTACCCACAATCCGAACAAAACTGGATAAAAAGCTTAAGTTATGAATTTCAAAGTATGATTTTTTAAACGTCTGCGTGTATAAACCGAGTATGTTCTGAACACCTCCCTTCTGATTGTAAAAATCAAAACAATGTTTTTAGAAAAGTGTTTTCTTAAATAGGGTCTGAAGAGACTTTTTTATTTTGAATATTTATTTAAAAAGAGCTAGTTATTACTTAAATACAAAGTTACGTAGTTTGAACTGTGTTTATGTATACATAAGGAAGACCAGAACGGATATATTGGTATCTCTTTCACGTAATACACGTTTTGTAATATACAGTTCTGATCAGTATAAAAGTCTGGTAATTGCGACTAAGTAAGTTAAATAAAGGGGTTAGGTAGGTTAGAAAGTGGAGGACAAGAACTGATCCACTCTAAGTATGGATTTTCTATTATAGGCTTTGCCCCAAGGGTGAGGATGATGCTTCGAAGGAACGACACACGTGTCAGTGTCATAGGGTTCCGATCCTAAGAGACGAGTATCGGTGTACAATATTAAAGGTTAAGCAAAATATTGTATCGCAATGACTCATTTAATAAACTAAATTGGGTTTCTCAAATATCTTGCGTGTAACAATTTAAAAGAGCGCTTAAACATTTAAGGTATTAATTTATGATTATATAAAAAATCTTCAATCCTAACATTTTTAAAGCAATTATGCAATAATGACCACCGACACGAATTAAAAAATCAATCCTCAAAGTGGTTGCCTAATTTAATAATATTAATAGGCGTAAGCTTTTTAAAAATGTCGCGAATTCTTTTTTTATACCCGCGTCTCGTAGAGTAATAAGATATACTAGATTCGTTGAAAAGTATGTAAGAGGCAGAAGGTACCGTTTCCGACCATTGTAGGAGGGAGGTTTTCGGTGAAAATGTGGCATAAGGAAAGGGTCGTCAGTCCTAACATGGGTTACCGTCAACCTTATCTAAAGATTCCCAAGGGCTCGCCAGCAGGGTGGCGTCTCGATCGACCTTTTCAAGTCCAGGCGTCATCGGGTACGGTCCATCCACATCCCAGTTATAGAAGTGAATATAAAAAAATGTATATAAGTAGCCGGGGAGGCGAGAAGAGGAAATCAGCAAGGTGGTAAAACCTAAGCCACCGCTATACGCCGCGCTAAGCCCTTGATGGTAAGTTTTTGGGGTGATGAATTTCATCGGCAGTTATTTTGGTAATTTTTTTATTAGGCTCGTCGATTGATAAAAAGTTAAAAGTTTAATCATTTACGTAATTGCAGTGGAGATTCTAACTGCAGCGAGACGGAGTTTCAAAAACGACAAGAGAAAATGCTCAATATAGCGTAGCCGTTTGAGTTTTTTTCACGGAGCAATGCAGTTGCGGCGAAGCCGCCGTCTTGGGCAGATCTGCTGCGTCCTTGTCGTTCTTTTCCCTAAATTGGCAGTATGATTTAAGCGCAGAATTAACGAAAAGAAATAGCCGGAACAGTGCCGTCGAGACCCAATAACATTAAGAAAACCCAAGTTATTTTTTTAAAGCCGAACTCTTCGGCCACAAGGAAAAAATAGTGGTGAATCATAAAGAAATCTACGAAAAGATTTCTAAAAGATTTCTACGAACCGAGTTCTAAAAGATTAAAATGTTAAAGGGCCAGGAAAAAATTTAAAGTAAGAGAAGCCGGTGAAATTAATTTAGTTAAGTGTATAGTTTTTTTTACATTGTAAATTTTTTTTAATCCGTGGAGAATTAATTTTGTTCTTTTTGATCAATTTTTCTTTTTATTTGTTTTAATAAAAAAAACTAACAATTCAGTGCCGTAAAAGTGTCGGGTTTTTTCAACACCATTTCAGTTTCTCCAGGAAAGTGCTTTCTTCGAGGATCTAAGCTAATCTAAGTATGGTAAATAAATAATCTACCCATCATTTATACTTCCATCCACGAATTAAAGAAAAAAAGAAAAAGAATGAGAAAAAAAAATATAACTTTAACGGAAAAATTTGAGTGCAGCCGAAGACAAGTTTAAATATTTGATCATTCGTCTCTACCTACTCAATGTCTCACCAATTCTGAAATATTGTTATAATTTACGGTGTGATATCTTTTCCAAGCAAAAGGCCTGGTTCTTCTTCTACATGGAGAATGTTTTTTTTATATTAATTCCATTTTTCTTTAAATTCACTATATAGAAGTAAACTATGTTATTTCTCGCGAGTTTTTCATTGACCGCGTTTATAAAATTATATTTCTTTTAAAGGTAGGACAATTTTTATTAATACTCATTTATATTTGCATTCTTATTTATTTATTATTAAATTAAGCGAAAAACAATGGATTATTTATATATTATTGTAGCGTTAAAATAAATTTTATAATGTTATAATTTTCAAAAGTCCCTTGACCCACCCTAGATCCCTAAGACTCCTGGACCCAGAAGGGGCCACCAAAAAAAATGATAAGTAAATTTATTTACAGGTCGGCCAAAGGTAGGGAGGGAGAAGTGTTCTCGAAGTCATCTGAGAATTCTGCAGTCTGGGGTCCCCAAGTGACGACGAAATGTATCGAAACCCCTTTTTTTTTTTGTGTTTTTCTTAACTTTCGGGCTAAGATAGGTAGTAGTTCGTCCCTCGTAATTTAGCTTGTCATATTCATGCGGTTTATTTTTTTTTCATTTATAATGAATACGCAGCGCGAAAGGAAGACCTACACCAGTCGACGAGCCCAGCCGGAGAATATTCGCGTGAGCCCTACACCATATAAAGTATATATATTCTTGATCAGGAACAGTAGCCGAGTCGATCTGGCCATGACCGTCTGCCCGTATGAGCGCCTCAATCTCAGGAACTGCAAAAGCTAGAGATTAAGCATGCAGCTTCCAGAGACACAGACGCAGCGCAAGTTTGTTTCCAAATGTTGCCACGCCCACTCCAACGCCAACAAACCGCCCAAAACTGTCACGCCCACACTTTTAAAAAAATGTCATATTTGTTCACATTTTCATATGTCTTGTAAATTTCTATAGATTTGCTAAAAAAACGTTTGGCCACGCCCACAAGCCGCCAAAAACTGTCACGCCCACACTTTTGAAAGATGTGATATTTTTTCAATTTGTTATACATTTATATATTAGTTTGGCAAATATCTCCCTTCCGCCTTTTTGAATTTCGCGGCTATGTACAAAGCGCTACAGAGCTCGTATCTGGCAATACTATACATAATTTGAAAGGTCTTGGCATAACCTACAAAACGACGCTATGATTAGTTTGGATATTGCGTTCAACAGTTATAGACGTGTAAACATGGAGTTCACTAACGCCGAAATTCGCGCTATTTTAAAGTTTTCCTTCGTTAAAGGCAAATCCGCTAGAGAAACGTTCCGTGAGATTAATGGTGTTTTGGGGGATGGTACTCTATCACTTCGAACCGCGGAGGAATGGTTTCGACGATTCAGAGCCGGTGAAAACGACACCATGGATAAGCCAGCCGGCGGAAGACCTGTGACGACAAATACCGATCAAATCATGGAATACATCGAGTTAGACCGGCATGTGGCATCTCGTGACATCGCCCAGGAGATGGGAGTTAGTCACCAAACCATTTTAAACCATCTGCAGAAGGCTGGATACAAAAAAAGCTTGATGTTTGGGTGCCGCATGATTTGACGCAAAAAAACCTTCTGGACCGAATCAACGCCTGCGATATGCTGCTGAAACGAAACGAACTCGACCCATGCTTGAAGCGGATGGTGACTGGCGACGAAAAATGGATCACATACGACAATATCAAGCGAAAACGAAAACGTGAATCGTCCCAAACAGTGGCCAAGCCGGGATTGACGGCCAGGAAGGTTTTGCTGTGTGTTTGGTGGGATTGGAAGGGAATCATCCACTATGAGCTGCTCCCATATGGCCAGACACTTAATTCTACCATCTACTGCTAACGACTGGACCGCTTGAAGCAGGCGATCGACCAGAAGCGTCCAGAATTGGCCAACAGGAAGGGTGTAGTGTTCCACCAGGACAACGCCAGACCACACACTTCGTTGATGACTCGTCAGAAGCTACGGAAGCTCGGATGGGAGGTTTTATCGCATCCACCATATAGCTCGGACATAGCGCCAAGTGATTACCACCTGTTCCTGTCCATGGCGAATGCCCTTGGTGGTGTAAAGTTGAACTCAAAAGAGGCTTGTGAAAAGTGGCTGTTCGAGTTTTTCGCAAATAAGGAGGGGTGCTTCTACGAGGGAGGTATTATGAAGTTGCCGTCTAGATGGAAACAGATTATCGCACAAAACGGCGCATATTTGAACTAAATCCGATCACTGTATCACTTTTTATAAAGCATTGAATAAAGAGCAAAAAAGCGGAAGGGAGATATTTGCCAACCTATTATTTGAAAATAGTTATACTTTATTACATTTTTCATTTTCATCAGAGCTCGTTTAAACGTATTTTCTGATGTTAAATTTCCAAAACATGGAAAATAACCTTGCGGGGTTAAGTTGCTCTTCGAGGCATCACTCCCATAGTTTAACACTGATTGCATATATGCTTATATTGATAAATGATTTCGCTCTGTGATACTAATATGATATTTAAATATACTGATGAACTTCAAAATATTAAATGGGTTGTAGTAAAAATAGGCTCATAAACATCTCGTTCACAATTGTCTACTTAACACAGCGTCACCACACAGCGATTGACACCATTTCGACTGGCTTGCTAGAGTATAAGTTAAGAAACCATCAAGTTCACATTCGCTTAGCAACTAAGTAGCCTCGCAAAGTAATGCTGACGCGCCATAATGGGGTTCAGCGCTCTATGCTGAGACCGTTCGGCGGTAGAAGTCCGACGCTTCCCATTTGGAGTGTCGCGCTGTGTCGCAAGGAATGCTGAGTCGGCTGGCCGCTCATGTCTTGGTGGCGTGATGCATTGTCGCGTAGGGTAGACTAAGCAAGAATATTGTCTGTACTTCAGTTCTAAAAAGGCTGCTCAATAAAGCACAGCATGACTCCGGGGCTTAGCCGTAAAATCACTTTGTTCTTATTTACATTGGATTGCTAAGCCACAAGGCTAGCAAGATAACTAAGGGGGCGAAGTCAAGCCCTCCAACGTAATCTTCCTAACTCCAGTAATCATACCTAATCTTGAGAAGGAAGACTCCTGGACACAGGAGAGAAATACATAACTCTGGACACAGGAGAGAATTACATAACTTTCAAACCTCTGGACACAGGAGAGCAATACATAATTTATATGCTTTACAATAGCTGATCATTGGTAAAAGCTAACAGCTATTCGACACTTTGCCATTGTTATACATTTGTCGCCGCTCTATATTATATGAAGCATTATACCACGATAATGTTCATTTAAATAAATGATTAAATGTAAAGCAATTCACAGAATTCTCTAGAATTCGTCTTGTGTCCGTTTGATGCCTGGGCCAACGGTTGTTTCTGTTTTGCGTAGCCCAGGCGCGACATGAGTATAGCGCCGAGTTTCGAGTAGTTTCGGGCCTGAATTCAAGTGAGCATGGTTTTGACGCGACAAAAATGCAAGAACATATTCGCGTTGACTTGAGGCAACAGGGTCCGTTGTGCTGATCTTAACTCAAGCCTATATATACTGAGTTTGGTGTCGAAATGAGGCAGTCTTCATTTGAAAGTTCAGCATTTCATTGCCTAGGAAACGCGCTGCCCGTGGCGTCGACGGTATCGATGTAGTGAACTGTAATAATAATCTTGATCCGACAAATTCATATACTTATCCCAATACTATTGTGCTATTCATTCATATGTTACTCCTTTTACAATTCGACAATCGACCGGTTGATCACCCGATCCAACAACATTTGTTTTCTTTTAGAAGTCATGCTTAAGTTGGTTTATTATTGTTTTATTCTTAATCCAACATCTTAAGTTCTGCACACTCCAAACACCTACATAAGGACTACACGTGTTAAAAATCTGTCATTGCGTATAAGGTCGTATGAGGTCCTTTATGTTTGGAAATCAGCTTTTTAGCTGCGCCAACCGTTGTGTCGAAATTCTCTATCATACATACGTATGCATTCATAGTTTCCTTTTTTATACATTTTACTCTTCACAGGACTTTTATTATATAACTTTTCAGTATAATCTTGAACTTGTTTTTGGTGGACCGCCGCCTGTTTCCTTATTTGCATCAAACTATTTCCTTTTTGTTCATCGACAATTGTTCCTTTCTGCTATACTCCAAACAGCATTTTAGTTGGCAGTTGTCTAATACGTCTATGTAATGTATTATTACTTTACTTTACTTCGCTCAACTAATTTCACCATCAATCCTTTTTGCTATTTCCTGTTAATCATTTCCACTTGACCATTGGCTTGCGGTGATATCTTAATATGTTTTACATTACACTCTTCCATGAATTCGCCGAAGTCTTTTGACGCAAAACAACCACGGTCTGAAATAATACACTTTGGCCAACTGTAAGCTCTAAAATAATCTAATAATGCCTTCCAATAGCAACTCCATATATTGATATACATATTACAATTTCTTATAACTATAAATGATTAAACAATGTTTTCTTGTAAATGAAATGATTTACACATATACAAATTAGTTGGTTCTCTGATAGAAGACTTCTTCTCCAACATTCTCCCCGCGTTGAAAGTTCGATCTTTTAAACAATTATTTTGGAAGAGAGCAAGCTTATGAATTGTTCTTTTGAAAATTCCTTTTATCGTCTTTTCTTCAGCAACTCGCACTTTAGTATCGTCTCCAAGAGTCACGGACACAACTCTTGCTAAGGGCCAATTATCCTCATGAACGATGACTAATTGCCCAACAGCCAGATTGCGTTCCTCTTTTATCCACTTGCTGCAATTTTGAAGAGTTTGAACGTAATCCCTATGCCAAAGTGCCCAAAACTGTTGCTTTAGATAGGTCACTCTGCCATTTATCCAGATAACGCATTTCCTTTTCTGGAGGTTCGCAAGAATTGTAGAGCAACGCCTCTGGTGCTGAGGTTAACTCATTTCCAATTAGTAGATGAACAGGAGTTATTTCATTCATGTCGTTCGGATCGTCAGATGCTGGTGCTGTCGGTCTTGAGTTGAGAATGGCTTCGACATCAAGGAACACCGTCAGGAGCTCCTGGAATGTTAAATATGCGTTAGCGATGTTTTTTAATACCAACGTCTTGGCCGACTTGACAGCAGCCTCCCAGAGACCACCAAAGTGTGGGGCCCTAAGGCGAATAATACCACGGATTTCGTAAGAAGTTAGAAAGGGTTCGCAAAAGTCGACTCCTGTTATTAGAAAAGGCCTCTCGGATCGCATGCGATCGGCTGGTAGATTTCTCATCAATTGCGTCATGAGACGAGGCTCTAGTGCAATTTCGGACCACCTATCGTATTAAATTCCTGGCGTTGATTACCCAAATCTGTTCTCCTTAAATTGGACAACATGATAGGGCCAGCATGAAGGTTGCTGTGATGAAGAAACTCTATGTATAGTTGGGAAAGCGATGGTTTTGGAAAAAAAGTGTCTGATGATTTGCATTGAAGGGAAGCATAGCGTCTTCAAGCCGACCGCCAACTCTCATCACACATACTTCCGATTTGCCAATGCTGAAGCTATGAAAAAACTGAGCCAATTTTTGTAGGTTGGGAGGCAGGGACTTGTTGTTTGCCAGTGCTGCCATTGCATTACAGTATCTTTCTTGCTGTATTAGAGTAATGATTCTCCAAAACGCATCGTTGCCTGTGATACAAAAACAATTTGCTGCTGTGGATCTTAACATAGGATCGGGTCATGCGCCGTTGATGCAGCGAAAAATATATGCAAAACTATGAACAATCCATAGATAAGAAGAAGAATTGGTTGCAATCCAGTTCAAAGTAGATTTTGTGCTGTCAGCCTTGCTAAAATGGAGAATTGCCTTGGTTCGAACCTCGCTAGGAGGTGGAAGAGGATCATAGAAATATGGTGTCTTGAAACTGCACGGCAACCACGCGACACGATATCCGCAGGATTTTTGGCAGATGGAGCATGTCTTCAACACACCTTGCTTGTGTGCTCTTGAAGCCCTGAGACGCGGGTTGCTATGTAGCAATGTAGTTTCGATTCATGCATTGTGAGCCATTGCAGCACAATTTTGGAATCGCTCCAGAAGTAGACCTTGTCGATGTATTTGTGAAGTTTGACTTCGACTTTCCGTCAAGTCCGAGTTCGAGTTCAAGTTCGAGCTTGGGTGGCGATTGTATCTTTGTAGGATCCACCTTGGATTTAGCTTCTAGTAGATGTACTTCGATTCTGTCACGGAGGTGTAAACGAATCGGTCTCTTTCGTCGATTTCAAATTGGCGGTACATCTTCTAGATATCACCGGTGAGTGCGTACCTATGAAGCCGGAATGATAAGAATGTTAGATCAGGTCCTGTTGAATTTTTAAGCCAACCATTGAAGGTTCCTTTAATAATTTGCCGGAGTTTGTTTTAGCAGAAGCATGGAAGGGTGCGGGAGGTAATAGTGAGCTTCGTTGGGATTCGCGTGCTGGATGGGAGACATGTGCCCGAGATCGATGTACTCGATGATGTATGCTCTCTTAAGCTGAGCGTCGCGCTTAAGTCTGCATTCTAATTATTTAAACCGTTTCATTGTGTTTTCGTAGGAGGCTTCTTAGAGTTCTGGCGAACCCTTAAATGGAAGGCGTACCTTGATCCTTCCATTTGATGATAAAGAGGTGTTTTACAGAAATGTTGTTCACATAAATTTTCCTCCTTGCTGTATTTGGTACCCATAAATTCACAACCTTCTACTTGCCAAAATGTCTTAATCAAGTCGAGGCGTGTGAGATAGGAAACATCGATGCTGAGGAGTGTTGATGAGAATTTGTACTGCAAGCGACTGGTTGAATAAAGGATCAGCAAGTTGAAATCCCACTAACTTCTTGTATGACGAGTTGCTTCTCCAGCTTTGCTGCTTCCTCCGTGATGAAACTAACATCAGAGCAAGAATATAGATTTATATTGGATGTAAAGAAGCGAGTCAGCAGTGTAGTGTTAGGAAATGGCGTTAAACCAGATGGAGACTAACATCAAAAAATTAAAAAAAAAAAATGTCTTAATTTGAATGCTGATTATTTGGGAATTGCGCCAGAAACATTGAGTTATTTGTGGGTGCTTCAAGTTTGTGCAGTAATGAGGGGTGCGTGGATCGAAAAACTTTGCATCGTGTCTTTCGAAGGCATTAACCCATGCACCCGATCGTTTATCAACTTCGAACCGTTGTGGAACCGTCGGGGACGCCTTGAAACTTCCGATCTAATGTTATGTTGACTCATGTTGAGCATTCGGAATTGGTGTTTATAAATGTTTCAGATGAAGAACGCTTTCCTGGTTGGAGCGCCTTCTGCTGGCGTAGTTGACCTGGTTGCTGGATTTCAAGGAACTTGCAGCTTCACCTCCCATGTTGATACCTTTTCGAAACTCTGCTTCTCGTCGTACTTTCCTTTCGTATCGGACTCGACCTTCGTAAGAATGATATGAGGTTTGATACAATTCATTATTTCCTCAGACACTTGAGATTTCTTGCGTCGGGTTGCTTATCCGTTGCCAAATTGAAGAGGTTAGAAATGCAATCCAGGAAGATCCAGTTTGCTCGTAGTTCTCCTCTGCGATTTGGTATGACTTCCAGTGCAGCCCCTCATAACAAATTAAAAAGGTAGTTGAATTTATCAATCGCTAGAATTTGGGTGTCGTTGTGAATGAGGTTCTTATACGACGAGTAGAACCGCTTGAATGCCTAATAATTCCCGTCGAAGTGAGGGAGTTGTAGTTTTGATAATCGTTGACTGTGTCCAGTAGCTGGCGCAGTTGACAAATTTAAATAAATTAACTCTGCTGAGGCGTTTGGTGTGCAAGCCGCCCGATTTTTCGCTTTATTTATAATAATATTTTTCGATTATTTCGCTTTAGCCAAAATAAAATTTTCCTCGAACCGTCCCCGATCCTCATCGCTGCTGTGAAAATTGTGTTTGAATTTGACTCAGCTGGCGATTAGAGAATTTGAAGTCAGCAGGTTAGCATATCAGTATCTTTGGTATCGCCTTTTACAATGACCTTATCGTGCGAATTTCGAATATGCTTCTCAAAAGTAGCTCGCTGTACCCTTAGACTGTCTAATTTTTCGATCCTTCTTTACTCATATTGGGCACAACTATGTGCAACAAAATCAGCGCAAATACTCTACTGCTTGCTACAATTGATGTGTAGCAACTCAACTTAGAACCTTTAGAGGATTTGAATAGTTATTGCAAACATGTATAAGTTAACAACTGAAGAGAGCACTTAATATATTTGATTCACTGCCTATCTGGAGCGCCGCATTGCGGTGCATGGGAATGCTGAGTCGGCTTGCCGACCATGACTTTATGGCGATATGCATTGGAGCTAGGGTTTTATGCTTTGATATATTACTGTACTTCAGCTCTGTCCAAGAAGAAGACATTATTACAACCAAGTTTCAGTTGCACTGCAAGAAATCACGGACAGCCGCTAACGCCGTTGAGCCACACCGCAATCAGACGATAAGAGGGAATTAGTTAATCGCGGGAAAAGGGCAGTGAGGTAACAGCGCAACCTGTTACGGCACCCTGCACCTATTCGATGGCGCTTAACCATCAACTCATCAAATACAAAAATCTTAAACGGCTAACATGTAAGTTAGATAAGTAAACTCAACGGCATACCCTTAAGATTTATTTTGGAAAGAAAATCTAACCCAAGTAAATTCAACTTGGAGTAATTAAATAAACAGTGAAAAAAAATATTGCATCCCTCTTATGATTTATTTTCCATATCATCATTTCCTTAATAAATTTTGTATTGAATTAAAATCAACCAGAGTTATTTTTTTGTGAAACCCTTGTCAACTTTCATTCTATTTGTTGCCCAACGTAATTTCGTTTTCTCGAAAGCCAATCAATTGTGCTCGGCAAAAATAAATTTGTGTAGTGCCAACCAATGGTCAATGAGTTAGGCAAGTGAATATAGAAATATCAAAGTCGAATACGATAGTGACGACGGGTGGGATTTAGAAACAGAAGGCTTTCATCCTACTACGACAGATAACACAAAAGACATGGACGCTGCCCAGTTACAAGGAATTATATCTGGAGCCGTTAGCCAGGCCTTAGCCCAAGCTTCTTGTTGGGATTGACACAGGCATACCAATCACTGTTAAATGAGGTGAAACAACAGATGCAAAGCTTGTGCGTGGAAGCACTACAAGTGGAAGAATAACCGTAGACCCAAACATTCGATGTGAAAATTGTAAAAACCATGCCAGATTTTATGGTCATGGATGTGTCATTTATCTGTCTTAGCCTAATGCAGTACTATGACGACGTAGATTGTTATGACATACGAACCACCAGTGCTATTCTATTTAATAATGAGGTTAGAGAAAATGACCTCCATGCGTTTATTGCTGCTCTTAGGAAACCGTTGAGGGCCAAAGTCTTGCCAGCGCATCCCACAGATTTGTCCTCAGTTTTCGCTTAAGCTAGGGAATCCGAAGCTACCGAAGCTACCAGCAAAGAATGCAGTACCTTTGCTGCCACATATGCAAAGGCTTTGGAGGATAGGGCACTCAGCCATGAGCAGCGAAGAAATCAAAACCGCTCACAGGAGCCACAGGAAATAGCAGGACCATCTTCGGGCCAGGAGAAAAACCCTTATTTCTATAAGAAACAAAATAGAATAATTCTGCCCATAACACTAACAACTACCGTAATCATCCACCTGAGCCTATGGAGTTATGACACTACATAGACAACCGTCTTCCTTCGGAAGTCCTACAAATGCGAAGGCCGAGAGTATTCCGGGCCATACAAGATTTGGTTCCACACGCATGACAGGTCACAGGCATCAGAGATTGCAAAATAACATACAACAGGGTGACGATAAGAATTAAAGCGCAGAGCCAGCGGTGCCGCAATAAAAATGTGGTGCCGGTCAAATTCCCTTTCACGGTTAGTTCCATTCATGGTTCTAACAGAGTCCGCCAGAAATGTTTAATGAACATATTGGGAACTCATATGCATTCTTTCTTTTAGACGCGCTGACACCTTTCGATGGTATTATAGGATTTGACCTTCTAGCTCAAGCGGAAGCGAAGCTGGACGCAGAGAAAGGCACAATAAATTATGGTTCTGTTTCTGTTTGATATTGGAACATTGATAATGGCGTTGCCATGATAATGGGAGCATCCGGTTATACTAAGTGCCACAAGTGATTTTATAAATCGGTGAGTGTTTGCGTATGCAGTTTTTGATTTTATTTAACCTCGAACAACCTGCAGATCGCAAACCTTGTATGTAGACCGACGCTACCGTAGCCCAGACGGAAAAATCGTTGGAAAAGTTTGTACAGCAACGATTGATCCTCGTCAGTGGATAATCCCTATAGGAAACTTCCAGACTGTGGTTTTCAGGGCACAGGTATGACAGAGTTGCTGCCAAGGCGATGCGGCTATTAATTAGTTTGAATTCACAGATTGTGCCCCCACGTATTAGACTCAGGGGGAGTGCAGGGAGCTCAGAGGAGAGCAGTGCGCGAAATATATAAAAACTTCGGCTGAACTTCTAGAGCGTCCAGAGGAGCTCCCCTCAAGGTGAACTCCAAGGATGGGCTCTCGACTTTCATATTTTTGCACTCTGCCATGGCTGAACGAGTTTAACCCTACTTCTGTTCAATTTTCGCAGTGATCAAGTTTAACCTCCCAGATTAAAAATAATACAAATGCCAATGCTCCGAAGGATGGATTTTCTGTTAAGAACAATATGAATTAAATACTTATGTAGGAAATAATTAATATTAACGAATAGTAGTGCTTAGGTGCAAAAAAAAAAAAAAAAAAATTATTGAAGTATTAGTTGGTAAAAGTTTAGTATTTTTAAATTTATTGAAAAGCTGTTTAAAAGACAAAAAAAAAAATTCCTAATCGTTAATGAATTTGAGATGGCTAAGAAGCAAGTGAAGGCGAGTGCAAAAGGATCTCGGGAAGTTATCATGTCGAAATAGGGCAAGAGTTTGTACATTTAATTTTCAGCGACCCACGTCGGAGATCGATCTTCATCGATGGAATTATCCTGAGTGAGTTATATAAACGCCGACCTAATGGAGCGGTTATTCTTTTGTGATCTCTTATAAATGCCTTATGAATCAAGATGAAATCCTAAAAAAAAAAAAAAAATTGAAGTAATTGAACTATTTGCTAATTTATGAAATCTATATAATTTGAATTCAATTACAATTAATTTTTTAATTAATTAATTTAATTTTAATTTTTTTTTTTTTTTATTAATCAAAACAATTACAACTATGATGAAAACAATTTAGGAATATTCTCCAAGATCTATTACCTTTAAGCTAAATATGATATATTCGTACTATTTTTTTTTTTTTTAACCTAACTGAAGCTAAAGGTTTGATTACTATCTTACTATCTTATATTCTATATATTTAGAAATATTTCCATGGAATTAAGAATTTACGTTTATATTAAAGCATCTCTATATACTATGTTTAATAGACGTTACCAAAAAAATTATGTTCTTAAACTACGCTATCGTTTAAAATAATAGTTATAGAAATGATTAAAACCATGAATGGCTGAAACAAAAATTGTAGAACTCGGCTGATGTACCCGTAATCGTGGGATATCAAAGAGGTCACCGGAGACATGTCTCCAAGGAAGGTGATCATAGGTTGGGCGGGCTAAATGCGACCAGAAGACTATCAGTGGCTTCGCTTTCTCTGACTTTCTCTCATCCTTTCTGACTCTTTGACTTTCTTCTCGAATTTATTTATTCTCTTTCTTCCGGCTCGTTCAACTTATTCTCTCTTGTCTTATTCTTTATATAATAAATATGTAGTTAGTGTTAGGAACTGTGTACGCAAGACCACCACCTCCAAAGCTGACGAGCGAGAGCCGGATTCTAAGGCGAGCACCGCAATCGGTGCACTGCAAACACTCCAATCGTTACACGCTACAAAATGGAGTCCGGCGTTGACAACTCCTCGTAGGTGAGCCGTCAATCTGCACAAAGATTTTGTTGTGCTGTATGAGATTTTAGACTTGTGGATGTATAAACCTTTATTAACGCGTTGTTAGTTTCAATGTTATTTCCGCCAGAAGTATGGTGTGTGTGAGAGTTTGTAAACGACTGGTTTTATTAACATAGGACAGCTTACATGAGCATGATATCAGATTTTACAGAGTAGGAATTTCATAATGGATAACAATTCAAAAGTAACATTTCATATAAAAAAAGGTTAAGATCCTGTTAATGAACCCGCCCCCTTGATCCCTTGCTGGTTCGAAAATGGACCACTCGAATGAATCCATCCGGGTACGACCTCTTCGATGCGTCCGATTTTCCATAGTAGGGGCGGATGATTATCGTCATGAATGAGAACCATTGCCCCCACCCTAATATTCCATTTGGTTCGTTCTCGAAGCTCGTTTATGTAGTCAGTCGGCTGACCATCTACGACCGGATCTAGTTGGCCAAGTTACAAATGATTCCATCAAGATGGGTGGGCCTAGGAACCACATAGATGCTTCGAGTTATGATGAAGTTGCGCCTCGTGATACAATATCAGCCGGATTGGCTGCGCTACGCACAATCCTTTGTTAAATCCTGAATTTCAGAGATTCGGTTCCCGACAAATGCTGAAAGTGTCAATGAGTGTTGCTTTAGCCAGTGAAGTACGATTTGCGAATCCGTCCAGAAGTATGCTAAATATTGCTTATCAGCAATGATATGATTTATTTTTGTATACAGTTGCGCTAGCAAGTGGGCTCCACATAATTCCACTTTGGGAAGAGATTTTTTCTTCACTGGTGAGACTCTCGATTTTCCAGTCAACAAGTGAACAGCGATATTTCCACATTCTCTCTCTGAGCACATATGCAACATCCGTAAACTTGAATTGATGAATCGCAGAATCCGTGTAACTGGAGCGACCGAAGCTTGTGCTGTAGACAATAGCGGGGAATTGACAGTAATCACACCGATTGAAACATTGAAAGTTGAAGAGAAGGATATTCGTGTGCTGGTTTCAGCTGATTCCAAGAGCACTTGTCAGTTCGCCTTTATTGGCGCTAAGGTCCTTGCTTGCATGACTTTCTATAAATTCAGAGTGATTGGAATGCCAATTGGTCAACGGAAATTGTCATTGACGAAGAATTTAAGTCAATTGATATTCGATAGTCCGAAGCGTGTCCAATTCGTCAGAGCCGGTGAGCAAGTCATCCACGTAAAATGACGACTTAATGACTGAAGAGCTAAGTGGATAGTCTGAGCAATGCATCTCAGCGAGATGTAGGCTGCGTATTGCCAAGAACGGGCCAGCAGCGGTACCGTAGATCACCGTGTTCAGCTGGTACGTGCGAAGAATATCGTCTGGAAATGCTTTCCAATGAATGTACTGGTACTTGCGGGCATTGAAGTCAATATTTACTTACCTGTACATTTTGCTCACGTCTGCGGTGATGGCGTACCGATACAGCCTAAATTTCAGCAGTAGGAAATATACATCTTCCTGAATAGTCGAACCAACGAGTAAGAGATCATTGAGCGAAGTTTGATTTGTCATCCGACAGGACGCGTCGAAAACCACCCTGAGCTTTGTCGACTCTCAGCTAGGTTTAGTGCCACAATGATGGGGAATGTGTAACTTAGAATGAGTCACTAGAGACATGTGCCCCGGATTTCATACTCTTCCATAAATTCGCAATATTGTGTCCGAATCGGTGCTGATTGCGAAAAACGACGTTCCATACTCAGGAACCTGCGACGAACAATACCGAATGAACTTTCCAATTGGCTTGGATTATCCTTGAGCGGCAGTTTGACGACTGCCAGTCACAACCCATCCAAATAATGGTTTCTGAAGCATTGGGCCAGAAGGACCGATTGAGAGAGAATCAAAAAATGCTTCGGTTCCGAGTAACAAGTCAATATGGAGCGATTAATAAAATGTATCGTCCACTAGCGGATGGTTATGTGGAAGACTCCACGCGGTGGTGTCGATGCCAGGCTGGTATGTGCGACGTAACGCAGAGATCAGCAGACAATTCAAAAGATGACATGCGAGACCAATGCTTCGGATTTGGATGTTGTGCCTTTCCCGCCGCAAGCGAAGCCTCTGCGTGAAATCCTCTGTTATGAAGTTCACCTGGGAACAGGAATCGAGAAGCTGCCTACCGATCTTATTGGTTTCTGATGCATCCTTTACGAGACCATTTCGGTTGCCAGTAGGACCTGAGATTTGCCTCCAGGTTTTCAGTGTGTGTGTGTAGTTGCTTCTAGAATAGGTGCTGCTGGTGCTGATGGTTGTGGATGAGAGCTTACCAAAGAATGGTTATTTCGTAGAAGTGTATGTTGAGGCTTGTTGCATGTGCGACAACGATTCCTCGATGGGCAGCTTGCCATGTGATGGCCGCAGCACAGCAGAGTCGATTTAACGATTTAGCGATTTAACAAAATGAAAGCGTTCTACAGAATTCATGCACTTGAACCTGTCGCAGCCAAACAGCTTGTGTTGAAAGTAACTAATAAATATTGTAACGCGAGACTTTATGTTATGCGAAATTTTGTGATTGCGGCGAATGCGGCTGTGCGCGGCTCGATGATTAGTTATGAGCCAATACTGGGAAATCAAGTATGATGGCGCTGCACACAAACTTGGCAGCTCTTAACGCTGGTGCAACGTGACACGCATGCGATTTGCTCAAGCAATTGAAACATAATTTTACCCTGCTCACTATATCCTCTCCCTGTGGAGAGCGGTCCCAGACCAGAAAGGTTGCGTAACAAATATGGTCGTTACAACCGGAGTGGTAACAGGCGCTATCCGGCCGTCTTGAGCGCTCCTGTGCAATATGACGCGTAGATACTGGACTCTTTGAGAAAGTGCAACCGTGGCACATTACTCTGAATATTGTTGTTGTGTATGAGGCTTGTGAAGGCATCATACTAGCTTGGCCAGTCCACATATTCACCTGAAAATTTGGAAAATGGCATCAGTGGCATGATCAGGCGCACTTCCGGATCGGCGGAGGATTCTCGGATGGAAGTTTATCCAAATCCTCTGCGATGGCGCAACCCTCGAATTCCGACTGGAAATTTTTCTTGGCATAGTTCGATCCCGCGACGGGATTTAGATTGACGATCAATGAAGCCGTCTCCTTAAACGCGTTCCGTAGTTCTTCCACCTGCTCCAGACGCTTCTTTAATTAAATTATCCTTTTCCTTGATTGCGAATCCTTCCTAAAATTTTCTTGGTACCGATTTGCTTGCAAGTTAACTAATTGCTCCAAAGTCGGAGCCTCCGAATCAGATTTCATGATAACGAGTGTAAAAAAAACCAAACCAAAAAAATAATAATGTAATGAGAAAATTGGGCAAACTTACTCAAGAAGCCGCCACAAGAAGCCGCCAGAACAGAAGAAAGCGTCGCAAGGTTCCTCGACCTGCAGCTGCGGCGCCTATTTATCGCTGTCTTCCTTCCCCGCGTTTCGCCAAGCCGGGAATAAGCGGAGAAGAAAAGCCGTCAAAATATCAAAAAACCGCCTTTGCTGCGCCTACTTATAGCTACGTATAGTATAAAAACTGTCGAATTTAAAGTTCTACACAGAATAATATTGTGATAGTTTTTAATTTTTTTGTATATCTTGTAAATTTCTATAAGTCTTTCCCACGCCCGCACCAACGCCCACAAACCGCTCAAAACTGGTCATGCTCGTCTGCCCGTATGAACGCCTCGATCTCAGGAACTATACAAGCTAGAATATTCAGATTAAGCATGCTGCTTTCATAGACATAGACGCAGAGCAAGTTTATTTTTTGAAATGTAGATACGCCCACTCTAGCGCCCACAAACCGCACAAATTTGCCACGCCCACACTTTTGAAAATTTCTGCGATAATTTTACATTTTTTAAATATCTGCCAGGGCACTTTTTTATTAGTTTTGTAATTTGTATCGACATTTTTTTAACGTCCACAAACCGCCAAAAACTCTTAAAAAACTGTGAATTGTTTTTAATTAACTATTTTTTTTTCCAAATTTCTACCGATATTTTAAAAAATGCTGAAAATTCGCACTTCCCCTTGCTGAGTAACTGGTATCTGATTGTCGGGGAACTCGACTATAGCATGCTCTCTTGTTTATATTACTTTTCTATACGCATGTCGAACTTAGGTTACTCCCGTTAGTCTTACTGAAGCACACAATAGACTTCTTTGTGATGAGAAGATAACTTAAGACGGACTTGGGACGATAAGAGACTATCCTGGATACACTAAAGGTACGCCACCAACAAGACCAGTATCCTAGGGACTCCTTTGCTAGCAATAGCGGGGACAACCGATCAAGTGAGATTTAGAGAGGGACAACTAACTGACTCAGTAAACGGACAAATAGAAATAGACGACAAAATACAATTACAATTAAACGAACTGACCTTATCCATGAGCTCTATTATAAAATCGGACAACTTGGACACAGAAGGAAGCGTTTCCGACCATATAAAGTGTCGGGTCTCGCAGCCGCCAGCAGCACCTAAATTTATGTTCAGTTTACACCATGCATGCGCATCGCTGTCAAATTTCTCGAAGAAACAATAAATGAAATCGCTTGAATTCGCTACCTTAAAAATCGTCTTTCATTCGCAAAAAAGGCTAATAAAAATGCTCGACTCTGGCTCCCAGCTGCACTTCATAACGTCCCGATTCGCTTAGAAAAACAAAGTCGTCCGCTTGTGTCACCGGAATTGGTGACTCTAGTTTCAAGACAGATGGTTTGTCAGTTAACTTAACGATGCGATCTCGAACCTCCGAGTAGTTGACTTCTATCACTGCTGTCATTGCTTCCAATAAAACCGAACATCAGCCCAACTTCAACATCGACGTTTGTAACATACCCCTCGCTGATCCAGAGTTCAATCACCAACGCGTTGATTTGTTGATAGGCGTCAGTCTATTTTACGACCTGCTATGCCTTGGTCAAGTCAAAATTCTGCCGGGATTGCCTCTAATTCAAAAGTCTCGTTTAGGCTGGGTTGTTTCCGGAGGCTGCAGTCGCTCCAATTGCAAGATTTTAATATCGTCGTGCGCGGTTGTTCTGCTCAATGAGGAAACCCAACTGGATCGTCTTGAAGTGCTACTTCGGCGGTTTTGGGAAGTGGAGAGTTGCGCCGAATCCATTGTCCGGGCTACGAGGGAATTTTTTAATTTTAAACTACGGAACTGGTGTTCAACTGTACCGGCTGTTTTGGAAGCAGTTTCGGAAGATGATAAGGAGTCCTTCTTGAAGTTTGACGATGGAGATTTTACAAAAACGCTAGGCCTCGCCTGGGATCCGGTGTCTGATCAGCTGTTGTTTTCATTTTCACATCAACATCAAGGCCTTGCCGACGTTCAGTTTTATCCACAATCTCTCGGCTTTGGTCCAGTAATCACAAAGTCCTGGGACGAAAGCCTTCCTTTGACACAATATTCAGAATGGCAAGATATATGCTGTAGTTTTGCGCAAATTCGGCATGCCTCATTCCCATGATAGACCCTTTCTCCAAGCTCTGAATTGTTTTTTTCCCCAATTTCTACCGATATTCCAGAAAATGTGGAAATTTCCCGTTCCCACTTCCACTAGCTGAGAAACGGGTATCTGATAGTCTCGACTAAGCGCTAAAGCGGTAAACCATTTTTTTCAGAAACTTTAAAAGAGTATTCTCGTTACGTTAGCGGGGGAAGAGACTTACCAAAATTTCACGACCCAAATACGGCAAGCTTACGCTGGCAAACTTGTTACTCAGCATCGGATGCCTCTCCTTCGGCCCATGTCCTTTTCCAGGACACGGGTACTATAATACCTACGTGTCAAATTTTCCCCGCGAGCCTAACAAGTCCCTTTTTGGGCCCATGGACCGCCGTTTCTGAGAAGCCCCATAACTGATTGGCCACAAACAGTAGTAACGGAGAAGCCAATACTGGAACTTCGACGAAGGGTCCTGCTTGTAAAATCTCCGTACACTGATATTGTTGCATGCTCCAAATATAATATACAAATTTATTTGATGATCTGCAAAGTACGTTTGGATACATCCATATGTTTTGCAAGCGCATTCGACATCCTGGGTAACTATCACCGACGTTCAAAGTTGGTCTTCTCTGTAGCTGTTTCTGCAGATCTTGATGTTTTAACTCCAGCTCATTTTTTTAATGGTGGCCCGCCTTCATCATTTAAACTTCAATCGCTTGGATAGCTGGCAGCGCATCGCCTATCTGCAGCAGGTTTTCTGGTCCCCATGGAAGGAAGAATATCTAACCTTACTGCAGCAGCGAACAAAGTGGCACACTCCCAAGTCTGGTTTAGTAGTGGATGACTTGGTCCTCGTTAAGGATGAATGCCGCCCCTAAAGTGGCATTTCGCGAGAGTCGTTGAGCTATTGCCTGGAAGAGATGGAGTCGCCCGAGTTGCTGTGCTGAGGACACCAACAGGATTGACGAACTGGCAGAGAATAAGCTGTGTCTACTTTCCCTTAAGGATACGGTTAAGGGCCACGTTTCCAGCAGGGGAGGTATGTCGGGTCTCGCAACACCTAAATTTATGTCTAGTTGTTGTCAACATTGGAGAAAACAATTAGTCCACGCCAAATCAGCATTATCTATGCCGATCAGCTGCGGACAAGCATTTTTATTTGCCTTTTTGGCATTACAAGTAATATTTTTCTTAGTCTTATTTTGAGTTGGTCTTAAGCTGAGATTTAAACAATAAAGACTTGAACCTATTTCATTCATCTTTTTATTGTTTTATATTTTAGCGTTGTCCTTAGTCCGGGAAATTTGTTCGACTCGGTTTTAATTTAAACATTTATATATATACATTTATTTATATATATATTTTATATATTTATATATATATATATATATTTATTATATATTATTATATAAAATATTGCCCCTGTGCACTCCAACGCACTGTGCACTCCACACATTTTTGAAAAATTGCTTTCAATTTTTTATATACCTTGTAAATTTTTATAAGTTTGCAAACTCAAACTCAAACTCAAAAATGTTATCTAATGATATTCCAGAAAATGGTGAAATTTCTTGTTTGCACTTTCACTAGGTGAGTAAGGGGTATCTGATAGTCGTGGAACAAGACTAAGCGCGCTCTTGTTTTTGTGTGAACAAGAGCCTTCAAAGCGACGTTCGAAGTCGTGAATAGTGAACAGTTTTGTTGACGTGTGCACCCTTTCCCGGTTGCCAAGCTCGATACTCTATTGACTTGCTATTATATATTATTCTTTAATAAATATTATATATAAACACCACAGAATGACTTCAATTTAAATGGGGTGCTGACGTGAAAAATGGTGTGGGTCAAAAACGATGATATAACTTTTGACGTACAGCCTTGACAAAAGGAGATTGTAATACGCGGCCCGCTAAGATCTATTTGACAAACGGATTTGGGAAAGGGAAGGATTGTTTCCGAAACTCAGCACGATCGTTTTACGATCAAGCGAAAGCTAAGCTGTGGGGGGCAGTGAGGATTGATGGATGACTGACGAACGGTAAACCATTTTTTTCAGAAACTTTAAAAGAGTATTCTCGTCACGCTAGCGAGGCAAACCAAAATTTTACGACCCCAATACGGCAAGCTTACGCTTGCCTTGCGATGCCTCTCCTTCGGGCCATGTCCATTTCCAGGACACGGGTACCAAAATACCTACGTGACAAATTATTCCAGACCAACTTATATTTTGTCTTGCCCAAGAAAGTTTAATTAAAGATAAGCTTATATGTATATGTTTAATATATGTATTTTTTATTTATTGCTTTATTTAAGTGGTATATCTTTAGTGGTATATACTTTAAAAAACCCATTTATTTAATCGCTTTGATTTTTTATTATTTGTGCATTTTTACATCGGCTTTCGGTCCTTGTGAAGGCAGCCAAATGTCCATAATCTAGACTCTGAAAAACATTAAAGGGAATTATTATAATTTATAACATTTTGTAATGCACCTAAATGCCTGGTTATAAAGCAAAGCAATTTTATGGTCTGATTTTTCATATGAATATTTTATTGAAACATAACAAGGCCTGATGGCCAAATAAAACTGTTAAGTAATGCATTTTTTTTAATAATTAAATCGTTTACTTAATTAAATATTAATTTTGAATTGTTTTAGATAAATATAAAAATTATTAATCGCAATTACTGCATTTATTTTTAATTTAAAATTAATCCGTTTGGATTTTTTTCGAGTCTTTTAAGGGGTAACTAATGGTAACTGAAGTATTTTCTAAAGGAGCAGGACAGAACGACCTATGCTGAAACCGATGATGAATCGACAACAGAACTTTGGTAAAATGCTTACCTTTTACTTCGCATCCGCTGCGTGGGTCAGTTGCTTCGGTCAGTGGAACTACCGTGGAGCTTCTGACTTAATTCCTGATGTCCGGTACATTCCCTTTTCCTTCAGCGAATCTGGTTTTAAATTTCATTTCTTCAGACGTCTAATTTGAAGAATGTCATCCGAGCTTGCACCATATTTCGGTTCCATGGTAACTCATCCCTCTTTAATGTGAAAGACGTCCTTGAACAGTCTCAAGTGCTGTCAACTTGCTCTGGCGGCTACAAACGCAATGTCGAAAATAGGTGACTAAGAGCCACATTGACACAATTACGAAAGTAAAACCGCTGCTTAAACCTGCTTCATTTAAACTTTCTATCTAAGACGCTCGATGTGTTGGAGATTTTACTCGTTACTCGTAGAGTAAACGGGTATACTAGATTCGTTGATAAGTATGTAACAGGTAGAAGAAAGCTATTCCGGCTATATGAAGTATATAAATTCTTGATCAGAATCAATAGCCGAGTTGAACTGGTCACGTCCGTCTGCCCGTATGAACGCCTCGATCTCAGGAACTATACAAGCTAGAATATTCAGATTAAGCTTGCAGCTTCGATAGACTGGACCTAGAATGTATCTACGCCCACTCTAACGCCCACAAACCGCAAAAATTTTCCGCGCCCAAACTTTTGAAAATTTCTGCGATATTTTTACATTTTTTATATATTTACTAAATTTCTATAGATTTGCCTAAAAACTTAAACCCATGCCCACTCTAACGGCCCACTCCAACAAACCGTGTTGGTGTTGTTCTGAATGGGAGAACGATCATTAGGCAAGAAAATATAACCGTCGGTAGTCTCATTGCAAATATTCAGAAAGTGTTCAGGACCAAGGTTGCTAGAATGTCTTAGCTTATTGCACCACACAACAAATTGTCGCTTCACTTTATGGTGAAGACTTACAAGTCCATATTGGTCCCTGTTCTACGCCTGCAGGTATAAGATCCGGGATCTACAGGCGAAGACATTAAAAAGGATTTCTGGTCCTCCTTGGGACTTGAGAACCAGAACCAGAACCAGAACCTCAATGCACACTTGGCCAGAAAGCTAGGAACAGCAGTTGCGGTCGATATGGTATAGATTCAAAAGAAGACTCAAGCGACACCACCATCATAACCTCATGACTGGGTTTTTATATAGTAAGAATTGCGATCATTATTAAAGAATTAGAAAATTAGAAAAATTAAAATAATTAAAATGTAATTATGAAACAAATTATGAAACTATGTACTTATAGCATAAATCTTCTGTAAGTCTTTAGTAACAAACCCGAAATGAAAACTGAATACTTTAAGCATAAGTTTCAATAAAACCTTCATTATAAAACTAAAAAAAAATTATTTAAGTAAAGCGATTCTTAGTAATTTTCCTGTAATGATGTAATGTCCGGGAGTTTAGTGAGGCTTAAGTGTTACTATTACTTGTTTTAGTTCAGGGAGCCTAGCTCTTGCTATAGAATAGTCTATCTTTACGGCGCGTTGCCGTTAACTGGGTAAAATTTGATTCAAGAAATTGAGCAAAAAAACTGTTTTTTGAAAAAATTTTTGAGCTTAGGTTGGTTTGACGTTTTTCAAGCCTTTGATAAGGCGTGGCATAAATGTGTACAGTAAATTTGTGACAACATCTGGCAGAACAGCTACATAACATTTTAAGCATGTGCATGATAAGCAGACTCTTCCGTGTTAAGCACACAAACGAATATTCTGAATTCAAGGTGATAATGGCAGCTTCATAGGCCCGCTAACTGGTAATACGGTCGATTGATTTGGAAAAGGTTTGGCAAATCGCGGGTAATGAAACGAGCTCTGTTCCTGTAAGCTTTACCTATAACAAAATATATATCCGTGTTTGTAAATGGAATACAAATTCCGAAGGCAAACGATGCCAAATAAATCGGAATGACACTCGACGCAAAATATGAATAGATTGTAAATGTTATCCTTTTCCCGTCATCAAAGTCTGTGTAACATGTAATTCCTTTTTATATTAATTCATGTTTATGCTACGTTTTTGATGCACTCTTAAAGTACCCACTAAAGAATCTATCCGTCCGATATACATAGCCAATATCCGCCTCATGGGGTCTCGCTCGAAAGTGTTAACGGTTTGTTTCGAGTGCGTAAGGTTCTTATGAAGGTAGTCCGACTTTACATTGGCATTTACATTGACTTTACGGGTTACCCTTCCTTTAATGAGAACCATCGCTCCCAGGACTGTGCCAATAACTTATTAAGAGCATCATTGAGACGGTTTATTTTCCAAGAGTGTTTGATCTTAAAGAATCTTTGTCGCCGGCCTGGTTTATTTTACGGGTATAAATCGTATTTTTATACCTGTTACTCGTAGAGCTTGCAACATGCAGAAGGAAGCGTTTCCGTTCATATAAAGAATATATATTCTTGATCAGGATCAATAGCCGAGTCGATCTGTCCATGTCCGTCTGTCCGTATTAACGTCTCGATCTCAGGAGCTATACAAGTTAGATTGTTGAGATAAAGCATGCAGCTTCCAGAGACATAGAAGCAGCGCAAGTTTGTTTGTTTTCCCACTTTAAAGCTTTAAATGTTTTGATATTTTTTCATTTTATTGTTAGTGTTATAATTTTCAATCAATTTACAAAAATAAAATTTTAACATCGCAGTAAATTGCGATACATTTTACAATATTTAAAATTGAGGAATGTTGATCAGCAATAGCTCTTGATGCGATCAGCTGTATAATAGCGAGCCTAGAAAATGTGAGAATGAGTTTTCCATCTGTTATATACGTCTCACGCTGGAATCTTTTTTCTTCTCGGGGAAGATCTCCGGTTGGATTCTTTTATAAACGTGTACGAGACCCAGACTTGGCTTATAACCCCATGGCCTCGATGGCCATTACTTTATCTGGGGACTTTAAAAAACTTAAAATTTTCCTCAGATAGGTTTCCGCCAGCTTTATATCCCTAATATGATCTTATTTAGTCGTTGACTAGATAATGACATTTTTGACATACAGAAGCAAGTTTTTGATATCTGTTCCTGCAGAATAAAATATAATTGTACGCGATGAATAATAAATTAATTTCTTACCCCGATGGCACACCACCGACATTTAAAGTAATCTTTGATATTTGATAATGCACTTTTATTACACAAGTGTTTCATTATATTTAGCATTTACAGTAACCGTACGAGATATGTACGGAATATGTACGGAAGCAGTGATTTGACGAATAACGTCAAAATTTACATTACCTGGAGCTAGGCACCCAGGTTTGAAAACCGTGTATGTAGCGATAGTTGCCTGTCTCCAAGAAATACAATTTTCCGGATTTCCGTCATATTCGGGCAAAGATTAAACGATGTCTATCTATTCACCGCATTTTATTCCCTGTACAATATAAATTTGTTCTTTAATTGTTGCTTTGAATATTTGAGCTTGGTAATTAAGCGCTGTCTGTATAGCTACATCAAAGCTACATTGTACCTTTTTGTATCACAGTGTTTGTTTATGGGGGAGACAACAAATGCCACCCTTGGGGTTATAATTATTAAGAACGCAAAAATAGGTTATATTATATGCTAATGTATGCTCTGTTTTATTCGGAGATGCAGACTGCCTAAGCGACAGCTTTGTATAATCTATACGCATAAGCTTACAATGTAGTTTAGAAAATTAAAACGACAGCTTTATCGAGAGAAGAAAGAAGGGCAAAACGAGAGAAGAGCGCTGGACGTACAGTGGTACACCTATGCGCACATGACTAGACGCTGGCGATCTGCTCCGAACAGCTCCCTTGTAGGACCCCGAAATTGAGTCGAAGAATACATTTAAATATCATAAAATCCATTAAAAAAAAAAAAAAAAACGAGAAACGTGATAAATCTAGTTTCCTTACCAAATGCTATTGACTAAAGTCAATAAGGATGACGTCAGTTTGAAAAATAATAGGTTGGAAAATATCTCCCTTCCGCTTTTTTGCTCTTTATTCAATGCCTTATAAAAAGTGTTACAGTGATCGGATTTAGTTCAAATATGCGCCGTTTTGTTCGATATTCTGTTTCCATCTAGATGGCAACTTCATAATACCTCCCTCGTAGAAGCCCCCCTCCTTATTTGCGAAGAACTCGGACAGCCACTTTTCACAAGCCTCTTTTGAGTTCAACTCTACACCACCAAGGGCATTCGCCATGGACAGGAACAGGTGGTAATCACTTGGCGCTATGTCCGGGCTATATGGTGGATGCGATAAAACCTCCCATCCGAGCTCCCTTAGCTTCTGACGAGTCATCAACGAAGTGTGTGGTCTGGCGTTGTCCTGGTGGAACACTACACCCTTCCTGTTGGCCAATTCTGGACGCTTCTGGTCGATCGCCTGCTTCAAGCGGTCCAGTTGTTCGCAGTAGATGGTAGAATTAAGCGTCTGGCCATATGGGAGCAGCTCATAGTGGATGATTCCCTTCCAATCCCACCAAACACACAGCAAAACCTTCCTGGCCGTCAATCCCGGCTTGGCCACTGTTTGGGACGATTCACCGGCCTTCGACCACGACCGTTTTCGCTTGATATTGTCGTATGTGATCCATTTTTCGTCGCCAGTCACCATCCGCTTCAAGAATGGGTCGAGTTCGTTCCGTTTCAGCAGCATATCGCAGGCGTTGATTCGGTCCAGAAGGTTTTTTTGCGTCAAATCATGCGGCACCCAAACGTCAAGCTTTTTTTTGTATCCAGCCTTCTGCAGATGGTTTAAAATGGTTTGGTGACTAACTCCCATCTCCTGGGCGATGTCACGAGATGGCACATGCCGGTCTAACTCGATGTATTCCATGATTTGATCGGTATTTGTCGTCACAGGTCTTCCGCCGGCTGGCTTATCCATGGTGTCGTTTCCACCGGCTCTGAATCGTCGAAACCATTCCTCCGCGGTTCGAAGTGATAGAGTACCATCCCCCAAAACACCATTAATCTCACGGAACGTTTCTCTGGCGGATTTGCCTTTAACGAATGAAAACTTTAAAATAGCGCGAATTTCGGCGTTAGTGAACTCCATGTTTACACGTCTATTGAACGCAATATCGCAACTAATCATGCATAGCGTCGTTTTGTAGGTTATGTCAAGACCTTTCAAATTATGTATAGTATTGCCAGATACGAGCTCTGTAGCGCTTTGTACATAGCCGCGAAATTCAAAAGACAAAAAGGCGGAAGGGAGATATTTGACAAACTAATATTTTAATTGTATAATTGAAGAAATAAGCTCCAAAAGGTAAGTGGTTGTTGATCTGCGTTTCATAAAACCGTACTGACATGGTATAATTTATCTTCAAAGTGTAATGAGGTTAGATGGTTTTTTTTTTTTAAGAAGAAGCGGAAGATGTAGAAGGGGTGGATGGTGCAGTGAGCCCATTTTTCCTATTTTTGATCGAACTATTTCAGCACCATACCATCCGGCGAAAAATCACCCAAACATATGGTCAAATAAATGTTCGCAACGTTAAATTTATCGGCTTTTGTTTTGTCTTGTATAAACTATATAATTTCTGAGTTGATTTACTTGCGAACTGGGAACCCTGGATAGCGTACTCTGGTTACGCAGACCTTGCATTCGTAACTCGGAGCTAGGAACGCTGTTGGGTAACGTTGACTTCAATGCTTAACTTATATAAGAAAATTGGTTTCTTTATTGGAAATATTGAGAGGGGTTTTGCCACTGCCGCAGATAGTGCTGATTGTGCGGATTGCTCCGTTTTTTTTTTCGGAGTAAATCCTGTAATCCTGAATCCGGAGTGGTTCCTGTAATCACTTGCCGGAGCGTGCAGGACGTTCCCTTTAGTTAGCCTACAACCAGCATGGTTTTTGTTTCTATGATTTTTTTATTCAAACATAACAAAAGAACAAAACCGAAACTTGCAAGCAAGCAATAAAAAGTACCGCAAAAGCGGAGTATGCAAGCTAAGAACTTTGGATTTGGTGTGGGAGAGCGAGAGAGTGGGTGCCGTTTATGTGCATATAAAAACATCACCAAACCAAACTACGGACAATGCATATATTTGATAATTATAAAATTTCTTTGGAAATTCGAATTAGTCTCGTTTATTGGATTTAATATATTAATCATTTTGGATTATTTTCGGGTCTGTTAAAAACTAACTAATTTAAATTTAAATATTCGGCAAGACAGCATCCCTGCCCGACGTTCATCACAGGATGAGCCAAATTGTCGACAGCGTCATGAGCAGAATGCCGATCTTGTACTTCGCATTCACTGCATAGCTCGATTGCCTTGGTCAGTGGGACTGCCGTGAGACCGCTGACCTAGCTAGCTGCTCGTACCCGACCCATTCCCCTATCAGCGATTCAGGCTCTATATCTCATTGAGTAAAAGTTTATACTAGATTTGTTGAAACGTCTGTCTGTCCCTCTTAGCGGCTAAAACGTTGCATTTAGATTCCAGAGACATAAACGCATAGCAAGTTTGTTGAATGATGTTCCCACGATGTAAATGATGTAACGCCCACAAGCCGCCCAAAATTGCCACGACCACACTTTGTAAAAAATTGAAATTTTTTCATTTCATTATTTTTTTCCCATTTTCTAACAATATTCCATAAAATGTCAAAATTTCTCGTTCGCACTTCCACTAGCTGAGTAACGGCTATCTGATAACGGGTATCTAAGTATTAGGTAGTGCACTTAATAGTCAGTTGTAGGCTTAGTTGCTGTTTAGCATTGTGCCGTTAGGCTCAGAGACAGCGTCGAAGCGTGATTTGTCGTTACCTTTTTAAATTTTTTAAATTACCACCGAGTCCGCGAAATTTCTGTGTATTTTTCTTGAAAAAATATCAATAAGTTTCGTCGGCGGTGTGAGGTTCATTGAGATTTACAGCTTGCTAAATAGACGAGAATAACATTTTTACGGTTTCACCCTCTAGAAGTGGTATTCCCTGCATAAGTAAATCACAGGCCTGAGTTGCCATATGTTGATCTCTCAAGTTCGATCTCAGGTCTACATTAAAAACTAATCAAATAAAAAGTGCCTACAGAAAATGCATCTCGGAAAAACAGAGTCTTTGAAGTGGGCGTAAAAAGCTTTAGTAAAATCCAATAGAAGGCTCGAAACAAGCATATCCCCTTTTTTGTGGAAAAAACTCATACAAACAGACCTGTATACCACGGTTCTCATTGAGAGGAGGGTGGTCCACAAGGACAGCCATTTCGTTGTCAAAAGTAAGATTTAATTGGTGAGGACCTCTTCTTACTATCTTAGGTGTCAGCGCACATAACTGACCATTCACAAACCATATATATCCCCACCATATGTGGAGGTTGGCTTATGTGAAAAATGCGGTGAACTTTTCGGAATACATTCGCATAATAAAGAAAACAGTAGCATGAGCGAAATGTTCCCATAGTCTCATATGAGGAAGTTTCTGGAAGTTAACCATGCAGCTTCGGGTTACGATGGATTCGTAAAGTGTCCTTCACAGAATTGCACGAAGACAAAGCTATCTCCAAATGCGATCTGGAAAGTAGATCACAGAGTAGCTGTCAACTACAAATAATAGACAAATCAAAATTACAAAATCGTATCAACCAACCAATTTACATCAACTGTAAATCAAATTTTTAAAACTACAAATACCAAAATTGACACCTTCCATTACTACCTGAGACACTGATGGCTAGGAATATAATGCTAATTATGGAGATATTTGCCAAACTAATATTGCTTGTCCAAATATATGAGACCACGAATGGGACCTTATGACCGCATCGTCTGTAAAAATAGGCACACATTTTTGTGTGGGGACTTGGGACTTGAGAACCAGAACCAGAACCAGAACCTCAATGCACACTTGGCCAGAAAGCTAGGAACAGCAGTTGCAGTCGATATGGTATAGATTCAAAAGAAGACTCAAGCGACACCACCATCATAACCTCATGACTGGGTTTTTATATAGTAAGAATTGCGATCATTATTAAAGAATTAGAAAATTAGAAAAATTAAAATAATTAAAATGTAATTATGAAACAAATTATGAAACTATGTACTTATAGCATAAATCTTCTGTAAGTCTTTAGTAACAAACCCGAAATGAAAACTGAATACTTTAAGCATAAGTTTCAATAAAACCTTCATTATAAAACTAAAAAAAAATTATTTAAGTAAAGCGATTCTTAGTAATTTTCCTGTAATGATGTAATGTCCGGGAGTTTAGTGAGGCTTAAGTGTTACTATTACTTGTTTTAGTTCAGGGAGCCTAGCTCTTGCTATAGAATAGTCTATCTTTACGGCGCGTTGCCGTTAACTGGGTAAAATTTGATTCAAGAAATTGAGCAAAAAAACTGTTTTTTGAAAAAATTTTTGAGCTTAGGTTGGTTTGACGTTTTTCAAGCCTTTGATAGGGCGTGGCATAAATGTGTACAGTAAATTTGTGACAACATCTGGCAGAACAGCTACATAACATTTTAAGCATGTGCATGATAAGCAGACTCTTCCGTGTTAAGCACACAAACGAATATTCTGAATTCAAGGTGATAATGGCAGCTTCATAGGCCCGCTAACTGGTAATACGGTCGATTGATTTGGAAAAGGTTTGGCAAATCGCGGGTAATGAAACGAGCTCTGTTCCTGTAAGCTTTACCTATAACAAAATATATATCCGTGTTTGTAAATGGAATACAAATTCCGAAGGCAAACGATGCCAAATAAATCGGAATGACACTCGACGCAAAATATGAATAGATTGTAAATGTTATCCTTTTCCCGTCATCAAAGTCTGTGTAACATGTAATTCCTTTTTATATTAATTCATGTTTATGCTACGTTTTTGATGCACTCTTAAAGTACCCACTAAAGAATCTATCCGTCCGATATACATAGCCAATATCCGCCTCATGGGGTCTCGCTCGAAAGTGTTAACGGTTTGTTTCGAGTGCGTAAGGTTCTTATGAAGGTAGTCCGACTTTACATTGGCATTTACATTGACTTTACGGGTTACCCTTCCTTTAATGAGAACCATCGCTCCCAGGACTGTGCCAATAACTTATTAAGAGCATCATTGAGACGGTTTATTTTCCAAGAGTGTTTGATCTTAAAGAATCTTTGTCGCCGGCCTGGTTTATTTTACGGGTATAAATCGTATTTTTATACCTGTTACTCGTAGAGCTTGCAACATGCAGAAGGAAGCGTTTCCGTTCATATAAAGAATATATATTCTTGATCAGGATCAATAGCCGAGTCGATCTGTCCATGTCCGTCTGTCCGTATTAACGTCTCGATCTCAGGAGCTATACAAGTTAGATTGTTGAGATAAAGCATGCAGCTTCCAGAGACATAGAAGCAGCGCAAGTTTGTTTGTTTTCCCACTTTAAAGCTTTAAATGTTTTGATATTTTTTCATTTTATTGTTAGTGTTATAATTTTCAATCAATTTACAAAAATAAAATTTTAACATCGCAGTAAATTGCGATACATTTTACAATATTTAAAATTGAGGAATGTTGATCAGCAATAGCTCTTGATGCGATCAGCTGTATAATAGCGAGCCTAGAAAATGTGAGAATGAGTTTTCCATCTGTTATATACGTCTCACGCTGGAATCTTTTTTCTTCTCGGGGAAGATCTCCGGTTGGATTCTTTTATAAACGTGTACGAGACCCAGACTTGGCTTATAACCCCATGGCCTCGATGGCCATTACTTTATCTGGGGACTTTAAAAAACTTAAAATTTTCCTCAGATAGGTTTCCGCCAGCTTTATATCCCTAATATGATCTTATTTAGTCGTTGACTAGATAATGACATTTTTGACATACAGAAGCAAGTTTTTGATATCTGTTCCTGCAGAATAAAATATAATTGTACGCGATGAATAATAAATTAATTTCTTACCCCGATGGCACACCACCGACATTTAAAGTAATCTTTGATTTTTGATAATGCACTTTTATTACACAAGTGTTTCATTATATTTAGCATTTACAGTAACCGTACGAGATATGTACGGAAGCAGTGATTTGACGAATAACGTCAAAATTTACATTACCTGGAGCTAGGCACCCAGGTTTGAAAACCGTGTATGTAGCGATAGTTGCCTGTCTCCAAGAAATACAATTTTCCGGATTTCCGTCAAATTCGGGCAAAGATTAAACGATGTCTATCTATTCACCGCATTTTATTCCCTGTACAATATAAATTTGTTCTTTAATTCTTGCTTTGAATATTTGAGCTTGGTAATTAAGCGCTGTCTGTATAGCTACATCAAAGCTACATTGTACCTTTTTGTATCACAGTGTTTGTTTATGGGGGAGACAACAAATGCCACCCTTGGGGTTATAATTATTAAGAACGCAAAAATAGGTTATATTATATGCTAATGTATGCTCTGTTTTATTCGGAGATGCAGACTGCCTAAGCGACAGCTTTGTCTAATCTATACGCATAAGCTTACAATGTAGTTTAGAAAATTAAAACGACAGCTTTATCGAGAGAAGAAAGAAGGGCAAAACGAGAGAAGAGCGCTGGACGTACAGTGGTACACCTATGCGCACATGACTAGACGCTGGCGATCTGCTCCGAACAGCTCCCTTGTAGGACCCCGAAATTGAGTCGAAGAATACATTTAAATATCATAAAATCCATTTAAAAAAAAAAAAAAACGAGAAACGTGATAAATCTAGTTTCCTTACCAAATGCTATTGACTAAAGTCAATAAGGATGACGTCAGTTTGAAAAATAATAGGTTGGAAAATATCTCCCTTCCGCTTTTTTGCTCTTTATTCAATGCCTTATAAAAAGTGTTACAGTGATCGGATTTAGTTCAAATATGCGCCGTTTTGTTCGATAATCTGTTTCCATCTAGATGGCAACTTCATAATACCTCCCTCGTAGAAGCCCCCCTCCTTATTTGCGAAGAACTCGGACAGCCACTTTTCACAAGCCTCTTTTGAGTTCAACTTTACACCACCAAGGGCATTCGCCATGGACAGGAACAGGTGGTAATCACTTGGCGCTATGTCCGGGCTATATGGTGGATGCGATAAAACCTCCCATCCGAGCTCCCTTAGCTTCTGACGAGTCATCAACGAAGTGTGTGGTCTGGCGTTGTCCTGGTGGAACACTACACCCTTCCTGTTGGCCAATTCTGGACGCTTCTGGTCGATCGCCTGCTTCAAGCGGTCCAGTTGTTCGCAGTAGATGGTAGAATTAAGCGTCTGGCCATATGGGAGCAGCTCATAGTGGATGATTCCCTTCCAATCCCACCAAACACACAGCAAAACCTTCCTGGCCGTCAATCCCGGCTTGGCCACTGTTTGGGACGATTCACCGGCCTTCGACCACGACCGTTTTCGCTTGATATTGTCGTATGTGATCCATTTTTCGTCGCCAGTCACCATCCGCTTCAAGAATGGGTCGAGTTCGTTCCGTTTCAGCAGCATATCGCAGGCGTTGATTCGGTCCAGAAGGTTTTTTTTGCGTCAAATCATGCGGCACCCAAACGTCAAGCTTTTTTTTGTATCCAGCCTTCTGCAGATGGTTTAAAATGGTTTGGTGACTAACTCCCATCTCCTGGGCGATGTCACGAGATGGCACATGCCGGTCTAACTCGATGTATTCCATGATTTGATCGGTATTTGTCGTCACAGGTCTTCCGCCGGCTGGCTTATCCATGGTGTCGTTTCCACCGGCTCTGAATCGTCGAAACCATTCCTCCGCGGTTCGAAGTGATAGAGTACCATCCCCCAAAACACCATTAATCTCACGGAACGTTTCTCTGGCGGATTTGCCTTTAACGAAGGAAAACTTTAAAATAGCGCGAATTTCGGCGTTAGTGAACTCCATGTTTACACGTCTATTGAACGCAATATCGCAACTAATCATGCATAGCGTCGTTTTGTAGGTTATGTCAAGACCTTTCAAATTATGTATAGTATTGCCAGATACGAGCTCTTTGTACATAGCCGCGAAATTCAAAAGACAAAAAGGCGGAAGGGAGATATTTGCCAAACTAATATTTTAATTGTATAATTGAAGAAATAAGCTCCAAAAGGTAAGTGGTTGTTGATCTGCGTTTCATAAACCGTACTGACATGGTAAAATTTATCTTCAAAGTGTAATGAGGTTAGATGGTTTTTTTTTTTAAAGAAGAAGCGGAAGATGTAGAAGGGGTGGATGGTGCAGTGAGCCCATTTTTCCTATTTTTGATCGAACTATTTCAGCACCATACCATCCGGCGAAAAATCACCCAAACATATGGTCAAATAAATGTTCGCAACGTTAAATTTATCGGCTTTTGTTTTGTCTTGTATAAACTATATAATTTCGGAGTTGATTTACTTGCGAACTGGGAACCCTGGATAGCGTACTCTGGTTACGCAGACCTTGCATTCGTAACTCGGAGCTAGGAACGCTGTTGGGTAACGTTGACTTCAATGCTTAACTTATATAAGAAAATTGGTTTCTTTATTGGAAATATTGAGAGGGGTTTTGCCACTGCCGCAGATAGTGCTGATTGTGCGGATTGCTCCGTTTTTTTTTTCGGAGTAAATCCTGTAATCCTGAATCCGGAGTGGTTCCTGTAATCACTTGCCGGAGCGTGCAGGACGTTCCCTTTAGTTAGCCTACAACCAGCATGGTTTTTGTTTCTATGATTTTTTTATTCAAACATAACAAAAGAACAAAACCGAAACTTGCAAGCAAGCAATAAAAAGTACCGCAAAAGCGGAGTATGCAAGCTAAGAACTTTGGATTTGGTGTGGGAGAGCGAGAGAGTGGGTGCCGTTTATGTGCATATAAAAACATCACCAAACCAAACTACGGACAATGCATATATTTGATAATTATAAAATTTCTTTGGAAATTCGAATTAGTCTCGTTTATTGGATTTAATATATTAATCATTTTGGATTATTTTCGGGTCTGTTAAAAACTAACTAATTTAAATTTAAATATTCGGCAAGACAGCATCCCTGCCCGACGTTCATCACAGGATGAGCCAAATTGTCGACAGCGTCATGAGCAGAATGCCGATCTTGTACTTCGCATTCACTGCATAGCTCGATTGCCTTGGTCAGTGGGACTGCCGTGAGACCGCTGACCTAGCTAGCTGCTCGTACCCGACCCATTCCCCTATCAGCGATTCAGGCTCTATATCCCATTGAGTAAAAGTTTATACTAGATTTGTTGAAACGTCTGTCTGTCCCTCTTAGCGGCTAAAACGTTGCATTTAGATTCCAGAGACATAAACGCATAGCAAGTTTGTTGAATGATGTTCCCACGATGTAAATGATGTAACGCCCACAAGCCGCCCAAAATTGCCACGACCACACTTTGTAAAAAATTGAAATTTTTTCATTTCATTATTTTTTTCCCATTTTCTAACAATATTCCATAAAATGTCAAAATTTCTCGTTCGCACTTCCACTAGCTGAGTAACGGCTATCTGATAACGGGTATCTAAGTATTAGGTAGTGCACTTAATAGTCAGTTGTAGGCTTAGTTGCTGTTTAGCATTGTGCCGTTAGGCTCAGAGACAGCGTCGAAGCGTGATTTGTCGTTACCTTTTTAAATTTTTTAAATTACCACCGAGTCCGCGAAATTTCTGTGTATTTTTCTTGAAAAAATATCAATAAGTTTCGTCGGCGGTGTGAGGTTCATTGAGATTTACAGCTTGCTAAATAGACGAGAATAACATTTTTACGGTTTCACCCTCTAGAAGTGGTATTCCCTGCATAAGTAAATCACAGGCCTGAGTTGCCATATGTTGATCTCTCAAGTTCGATCTCAGGTCTACATTAAAAACTAATCAAATAAAAAGTGCCTACAGAAAATGCATCTCGGAAAAACAGAGTCTTTGAAGTGGGCGTAAAAAGCTTTAGTAAAATCCAATAGAAGGCTCGAAACAAGCATATCCCCTTTTTTGTGGAAAAAACTCATACAAACAGACCTGTATACCACGGTTCTCATTGAGAGGAGGGTGGTCCACAAGGACAGCCATTTCGTTGTCAAAAGTAAGATTTAATTGGTGAGGACCTCTTCTTACTATCTTAGGTGTCAGCGCACATAACTGACCATTCACAAACCATATATATCCCCACCATATGTGGAGGTTGGCTTATGTGAAAAATGCGGTGAACTTTTCGGAATACATTCGCATAATAAAGAAAACAGTAGCATGAGCGAAATGTTCCCATAGTCTCATATGAGGAAGTTTCTGGAAGTTAACCATGCAGCTTCGGGTTACGATGGATTCGTAAAGTGTCCTTCACAGAATTGCACGAAGACAAAGCTATCTCCAAATGCGATCTGGAAAGTAGATCACAGAGTAGCTGTCAACTGCAAATAATAGACAAATCAAAATTACAAAATCGTATCAACCAACCAATTTACATCAACTGTAAATCAAATTTTTCAAACAACTACAAATACCAAAATTGACAAAATGTACTACCTGAGACACTGATGGCTAAGAATATAATGCTAATTATAGAGTTGGAAAACATAATGCTGACTTGCTAACACTAGCAAAACAAAATAATAGGTTGGCAAATATCTCCGCTTTTTTGCTCATTATTCAATGCTTTATAAAAAGTTTTACAGTGATCGGATTTAGTTCAAATATGCGCCGTTTTGTTCAATAATCTGTTTTCATCTAGACGGCAACTTCATAATACCTCCCTCGTAGAAGCCCCCCTCCTTATTTCGCTTGATATTGTCGTATGTGATCCATTTTTCGTCGCCAGTCACCATCCGCTTCAAGAATGGGTCGAGTTCGAGTTTCAGCAGCATATCGCAGGCGTTGATTCGGTCCAGAAGGTTTTTTTGCGTCAAATCATGCGGCACCCAAACATCAAGCTTTTTTTTTGTATCCAGCCTTCTGCAGATGGTTTAAAATGGTTTGGTGACTAACTCCCATCTCCTGGGCGATGTCACGAGATGCCACATGCCGGTCTAACTCGATGTATTCCATGATTTGATCGGTATTTATCGTCACAGGTCTTCCGCCGGCTGGCTTATCCATGGTGTCGTTTTCACCGGCTCTGAATCGTCGAAACCATTCCTCCGCGGTTCGAAGTGATAGAGTACCATCCCCCAAAACACCATTAATCTCACGGAACGTTTCTCTGGCGGATTTGCCTTTAACGAAGGAAAACTTTAAAATAGCACGAGTTTCGGCGTTAGTGAACTCCATGTTTACACGTCTATAACTGTTGAACGCAATATCCAAACTAATCATGCATAGCGTCGTTTTGTAGGTTATGTCAAGACCTTTCAAATTATGTATGCGAATAACCGATAATATGGTAGCAAAATGTGCAGGAGCTTTCTTGCACCACTACGCCGGGATGTGACAGGGAACTAACTAAAGCAGGCGTGTTAGTACATTGCGAAATTCAGCCAAGGGACCAGCACCCGATTACCTATGTAGACGAGGGGATCATCATAATCAATGACCGGTCAAGCTAACAGTAGACAATGGAACAGAAGTCTACTTACGCGGTACTAAAGGTCATAACTAAAGGTAATGACATTCAACGATCGCGTCATGATTAACAAAATACTGGGTAGCAAGTAACCCCCTACTGTGTGTCACCAAAACAAATATTTTTTGTAAGCTTCCCTACCCTCACCATCTTAGTGAACGTAACTAGGAGTTCATCAAGGAGTTTGAGAAACTGGCACTAGCCGCTCACATCATGTCATATTTATCGTTGTAGGGATTTTTTATGGATTGGTCTGTATCGGCATTACCTGTCACGATGAGTTATGGTCGGCCGAAGTCAGCCTCAATCTTGAAGGGATAATATTTGCCTGACCGCTGCGAGTCTCTTTTGTTAGTTTTATGGAATATTTTTAGCTTTAGTTTAATTCCGGAGTTTAATGAATTAAGAGCAGAACTCTGTCGGTAGTCGTTAAATATGACTTGTTCTTCAGCTAAGCCCCAAGGCTAGTAGACAAAAAGAAGTAATTCCCTTACCCCCTAAGGATCAGCAGCTTGATATATACCCAATCGGTGGTTGGTGGTAACGAGACAGCTTCGTGATTACCCCTTCTATACTAAATTTGTCTGTGGGTATCCGAAACGCATCAACGGCATCTTGTGGGCGGCCGTTTTCCATCTTTGGATGTCCCTCCTATATTTGCGGACTGACGTCTCAAGAGGCAACACTGCAGCGGCCGCTCCTAAGCTCAGTGGAACATCGCTAAGCAGCTTAACACATTAGTGCGGCCAGCGACGGATACCTTTCGACCACAGACGGGAATAGTTTTATCTAGTTTGTATGTAAATTATGAAATGATGTAGTCCCGCGGCGATCCAGAGTCTTCTGTCCTCGGTCGGCGGCGGTGAGACGATCACGTCTGTTTGGGTCTTCTTATAAAGATTATGATGGAGGGTTTTACTTCGCCCCCTTGATGAGATTGACTAGCCTTGTGGCGTAGCAATATAATTGATAATAATGTCAATTGGGTTTTGCGGCTGTACGCCGGAGCAAGCAGTGGTTTAACGATTTGGTTGTAACGATAATGGAAGCCCAGGGAATTACCCCTGAGCCCCAGTTCGGTTTTCATGCTGGCCACTGTACTGTCGAGCAGCTCCATCGAAAGCGGAGAACGCCACTGACCGTCCATATCGAGGGAGCCCCCGTACCACAGCCGAACGCAGCAAAGTACCTTGGAATGCTGCTGGACCGCAGACTCACATTTGCCAAGCATGTGACTGCCATCAGAACACGCTTACGTGCTAAGGTGGCGAATCACTACTGGCTACTCTGCTCGCGCAGTAAACTCTCACTCTCCAACAAGCTGACAATTTACAAACAGATCATAGCACCAAACTGGAAGTACGGGTGTCAAATCTGGGGCTTGGCATGTGACAGCCAAATCAAAAGGATCCAGGCTATCCAAAACAAGGTCGCAAGACTCATCACCGGCTACGAGTGATTTGTGCGAAACACCACCCTGCAAGAGACCTCAAACTCGCGACGGTATTTGACGAGATAAACCAGCACTCGAGTCGATACCATGACAGGCTGGAGCGCCACAGAAATCGACTTGCCAGCTCTCTAAACAGATCTCGCCCACCAAGGAGGCTCAACAGAAGGCAACCGAGGGATCTCATTTGACTAGGGCCAGCAGAAGCTGACCCTTATCATAAATTATTTGTTATCTGTGATTGTTTTGTTATTATTAAAATTTTGTTAAATTGATAAAGCTAACTAGACTATAGTTAGCCGGCGCGCCCAAATGGGATGAATCGATAGAGAAATCAATACGCCTCAATAAAGCTTTAAGACAAAAAAAAAAAAAAAAAAACATTGTTTATCCAAAGCTACTTAGTTGCTATGAAGAAATACATTATCAGTTGTTAACTTGTATATAGAGGTGTTGAAAGAAAGCAGTTAATCGAGGTTCGAATTTCGATGCGCACACACTTATGCAAATGCCGGGTGATGAGCAAAGACAATTGCGTAAGCTGATTTTACGTTCAAGTGTTGTGATTAAAATTGTTTTGAAACTACGTTATAATACGATACCATGATTTACATACATTACATATGTACATACATTACATCCAAACTTTTCTATACAAGATAATTTACAAAATTCTTCTGAAAAATTTTAATTTCCTGCATCGCACTATAAATAGATTAGTAATAGGTAATCAATTGTCATTGATAGAAATAAGCTAACGAATGAAATGAAAAAAAGTTTTGAGGGGCTTGTGGGCGTTAGAGTGGGCAAGCCAACGTTCTCAAACAAATTTGCGTCTATGTATTTACAATCTGCAAGCTTAATCTCAACTTGATAACTTCATCAAGTTCCCGAAATCTCAGACTCTATACAGACGGACATGGCTAATTTAATTTCGAGTAACGGGAATACCAAATCATAAATAAATAAATACATTTTATTTTATGTACATCCTTTTTACAAATCCGTTGCATACCAAGATTGGTTTTTGAGGACAAATACTTAGCTACAGCTGAGTCTCATAACTTGCGATCTAATCTACTTTGCTTTATCATAATTGTTATTCATGTTATACAGCAATTATAGGCTCTCTTTCAGTTCGTTCTTCACCAATTGAACTACTTTGGCTAAAGCAAAGTTGTTATTGTTTTAAGATTGGGTATTTTTCAATCCCGCAAAGGGATTATGGACTCTAGTAGTAGTTATGGACTCTATAAGAAATAATCCATTTGTGATTAGCGCACTCTTGGAATTCTTGAGTATTACATAAACCGTCTCCGAAAATCAAATTTGTATTGGTGTTCACAATTCATAGAAATTAATCCTGGAGAAGCATGTAATATAATACGTTTGTTTTTAACTTAAAAAAAAAATGCTAAATGTTTAATCGATAGTCGAGTAACTCGACTATAGCATCCTATCAAAGACATTATCAAATCAAAGGCATTAACACAGGCATTAAAATTCAAAACTGGGCACGAGAGAGGTCCTCGATACAAACGCGGCCGCGACTGCGGCGCTGCCGCATTCCACGTGCGGATCATCATTGCGGACTCCGCATTCCACGTGCGGATCACCATATCGGACGCCACATTCCACGTGCGGATCATCATTACGTGCTGATCCCTTTAACCCCCAAGGAGTTTGAGCGGCATGTGATTAAATTCTATAGCATTCTCTTTATAAGTTAGAAGTAGTTTAAGCCGATGATTTGATGTAGCCTTTAAACTTAACGTTGGACTTCGAGTCCAACACCTTGTTGGACTTCGAGTCTGTAGAGAATATTTGTTCATAATCTCATAATTAATGCATAAATCGACCTAACATCGGACGTCATCAGGCCTGCTGACTTTGCGGGATCTTCCGTAAGTATTGCATAGCCGCAATTATTGACGAATGTTGACGAAAAAATAGTAAATATCGATTAGAGATAAGTGTCAAATATTGAAATAATTTTAGTATAGTTAGTGATAGTTTTGAAGCAACAAGTGAATTTTTCATTTCAATGAAATTGTTTTAAATAATTTAAAATTTTTGTTTTTAAGAAGGTTGCCTGAGGGGAGGAACGGTTTGCAACAAAGGGGAACTATGACTGATTTGAACGCCCCCCTTGCGGGTATAGACCGGAAAAAAGCACCAGTTAAATCTTCCACTGCTAGCTGATCTACCTTTCTTTCCATCTGCATCTATAACTTCCCGTCTGCTTTTCATATTGCCTCTTTCTACATATTGGTAATGTGACGACTGCGATTCGAGAGTCAAAACGACCAACCCCAGCCCTGAACCTAGTCGGCAAGTTAGTTAGACAGAGAAAACTCTCGGGCGTAGATAAACAGTCGTATTCGTTACAATATTCTTGATCAGGATCAATAGCCGTGTCGTTCTGGACATGTCCGTCTGTCCAACGAACGAACGAACGTCTCGATCTCAGGAACTACAAAAGCTAGTATGTTGAGAATAAGCATGCATCTTCCAGAGACCACTCTTGCGCGACCACTCTTACGCCAACAAAACGCCCAAAACTGTCACGCCCACACAGTTGAAAAATGTTTTGATACTTATAATATTATTATATTATTATTATTATATTATTAATATTATTATTATTATTATTCTAAATTTCTATCGATTTGCAAGATTTGCCACGCCCACTCGCCGAAGCCTTTTTTAAATTTTTAATTGGTTTCTCATTTTATAACTGTGTAACGTGTATCTGATAGTCGGGGAACCCGTCTATAGCATTCTCTCCTGTTTCTTTTATTTTACATTTACTTTACGATATTCCTATAACAGCTATATAATATAGCCGTTTTGCAACTTCTGTGTTGCTGGGTAATCGTGTTAACTTATACACGAAGAATTAAAAATCTAAGTAATAAACCAATCGAATTGCATACCAAGAATTAAAAACATATACAGTGGTGGAAAAAATAATAGAAACACGTTGGTTGAATCATTGATTTTAAATGTGCTCAGAACGAAAGTAATATTTTTTAATCTTAACTTTTTTAAATTCATATATAAGTATATTTCACATTAAGGAACAAAAATATTTTTTTCATCTTTATATTAACTAAAAATAATTAACTTCATTTTTATGAATTATCTTATAAAAATAGTTGTAATATTAATATTTAGTGGTATTTCCTTTATTTTTTATAACTGCTGAGCATCGACGGTTCATTGAATTCACTAAGTTGGCGCAAATTTCGGGATTAATGACATACCACTCTGACTTAACATTTTTCCAGAGCTCTTCCTTATTTTTTGATTTAAAACCTCAAATTCCTCTTTTTAATATTCCCCATAAATGTTCTATGGGGTTTAAGTCCGGGGATTGAGCAGGCCACTCCATAACATTAATTTTTTGGTCCTGAAACCATTTCTAAGCAAGGGTTGACGAATGTTTCGGATCATTATCCTGCATGAACTCCCATTTTAAGGGCATTTCCTCCTCAGCATATGGTTTCATAACATTCTCCAATATGTTAAAGTAGTCAGGAGCACACATCCTATCTATTATCCGGAATATCGGACCAACTCCAGACGTGGAAAAGCATCCCCATATCATGATGTTACCTCAACAATGTTTAACTGTTTTTTTTGTGTACTTTGGATCAAATGCGGTATTTTTTGGACGTCTTACATAATTTTTGCCATCAGATCCGAACAAATTAATTTTAGTTTCATCAGACTATAGAACATTATTCCAGTTTTTACGGTCTAGGTGTCGCTTTGCAAAAGACAGTTTTTTTTTTACTAAGCAGTGTAACTTTCCTAGCCGAGTGTGCCTTCAAATTCTAACCAATTAGTCTATTTCTTATTGTTCGACTTGACACTGATGTCTGGAAAGTATTTTTCAGGTCCGTCGACGACATAAAAGGATTTTTTTTGGATGTTCGAATCAAAAGGTCGTCGAACTTTTGGGATGTGGCTCGCTTCCTACTCCGTTTTTCCTTCGTATCTTTATAATGAATCGCGGAAAACACTTTTTTTGCAGAGCAGTTCATTAGTTCAGCAATTTCCCTTATTGTTTTTCCTTAGTTTTTTCGTTTTTTTATAATATCTCGTTCTACAGCAGAACAGTGCACTCCGCGCCCCATTCTGAATATAAAAGCCGAAATTAACCATTTTTTTTTTACAAAATCACTTATTATGATCTAAACATACCTGAAAGTATTTTATATATTGATTTGCTTACAAAATTCAAATGGAAAACTCAAACAAATCGCAGAAACGTAGCTTGCTTCTATTATTTTTTCCAGCTCAAACACGTGACCACTTCAAATATCGCTATGTACCGCAAATAACAAGAGCGAAATCAACTCAAAAAGAAGAGCACAATAAAGTACCGTTATGAGTGGCTTATGTGCTAACGGTTTATCCACACACACTTCGTACATAATTAGTAATTTTGTTTTACATGCAGGAGCGATTCTTGTTTCTATTATTTTTTCCACCACTGTATATATGGAATATATACCGAAATAAAAACCGGTAAAAGTAAGAAATAAAGAAAATTAATCTGATGCGGCTTACACCAACTTACAACAAATATTTACAAATCCTGATTTCTTCTTTAAAATATACAACCCATTTGAAAAAACGCTTCTATCAAAAAAAAATTCCCAGATCAATATCTATGGAAATCTTTCAAAATTTAAACTTTTCTCGTTTTTTTTTGTCTATCCGTAAATAAGTATTGTTTTGTTTGAAGTCGGTGACTTTTGATATACATATGCAGTGAAAAAATCGTTTTTATATGCCGTCTTTGCTTTTAAAAAGTTTTTTATTTTAATACCACAAATTAAAAACATGAGAGGACGCTATAGTCCAGTTACACAGCTGTCAAATAACCGGAACTCAAGTAGTAGAAGTGCGAACGAGAAATTTTAACATTTCTTAGAATATCGGTAGAAATAACAAAGTAAAAAAAAAATTACATTTTATGAAGAAGTGTGGACGTGACAATATTAGGACGTTTTTGGGCTTTAGAGTGGCAAATAGTTTTTAGGCATATCGATAGAAATTTACAAGATATATAAAAAAATTTAAAAATATCTATACCTCTGGAAGCTGCATGCCTAGTCTTAACTTTCTAGATTTTATTGTTCTTGATACCCGACATTCATACGGACGGACATGACCAGCTCGACTCGGCTATTGATACTGATCGTGAATATATATTATTATATATATGCCTGCTTGCCCTGCCAGCTTTTTGGCGCTTAATTTTCCAATTAAAACTCAGCCTTAATTTGGGAAACGTTATAAATTTTATTTCTTTTGAATTTGCGCTTAGAATACCGGCGACAAAAACAAAGGTATTTGGCTGCGAAAAAGTTCGCCTAACGATCAAGAAACGAATAGTGAGTGCCAAAAAAAAGATCGTCGCTGCCGGCTAATATGCACTGCATAGAACAACCGAGAGAGAGCTGTTAATTCTGCAGCTGCGACCTTACTTATAATATGCATAGAAATAACATAGTTTAGTATTAAGTATCTACGGAATTCGATTTTGCTGTTAGGAAATCATAAGAAGTTGGATGCTGTCGACAATACCCTTTTAGTCTACGAGTAACGAGTATAATAATTGTATATTAAACATTTTTGGATTTTTCACTCTAACGATTTTTTTACAGATTTAGTTCTAAATTGTGTTGCATTCCCAACTCTTCAGATTCTTAAACTCTCAAAATATAACTCGTAGTTTCATATAGTCCTTTCCGAAGTCAGGATAATTTTACTTATTCGAAAAGTTTTAATGGCCGTCTGGAGGAGTGTCACAAAATGTAATAGCAGATATTTTGCATGATGGATTTTAAGTCCGTTAAGAGGTGTTTACATTTGATTATATTTTGTGGGGACGCAAGACAAGTGGATAGACTGACAGACGAACATGGCTATTTTGACTCGAATGCTACTAATAAAGAATATCACAAATGGCTTTATTAGTGCGTTGTAAATTTTTGAATAAAATATGTATTCTCTACTGCCATAAACACTGAGTTTACAGACTTGTAAATCTAGCAATAATTTGTTGATGTGAATTTATATCAATTTCCTTGTATGCTAACTGCTACGCAGCTAGCTCGCCCGTTACTACTTGTAGTAACGCACTCAAACAATTGAAAAATGATTTTCAATTTCCTCCCACCAAGGTCAGTAAAATATCATTCTTAACAGCATTTGTATGCTTCTGGGAATGTATCTTTAAATAAATTAATTCTGATTTTAATAATAACACTACTGCGGCATACAAATTTCCTGTCGAAAACTTAATTCCGGAAATCTTTCGAAAGTGAGTCGTCGATCAGGTCTCGGAAATTCAAATCCATTCGAATCTTCCGAAAATTAAAACACCAGGTGCTAACGTTGTTTTAAACTAAACCTTTAAACTGACCTTTATTAACTATCACGACGGTGCCATGATAGTTTACAATTTAAGCAATACAGAAATTCACTTTCTTGCTTGCTTGGCGCATTCACAAATTGAATGTCAATTATACATTTGCAGGGAAAACGCCACTTTGTATATATCGTCCAAAATAAAAACCAACAATTACAACTAACTAATAATAAACGAACTATTTATATATTATTATAATATACTAGGCAGCTGCTGGATTGACACAAGATCTTTAAGGCAAGGTTCTTCCAAAATTCTTCAAATTGTATTCCCATAACAAATATATTTATAAATCAAAGTTTTAAAGGGCAATCTCGCCTTTACAACTCGCAACTTGTGGTTTTCGTACCGAGGTACACTTAAACTAACGGCTGAAAATGATTGGTTTCTTTAAAAACGTTAAAAACTAATGACAATTCCAAACACACATAAAAAATGTTTAAATATATAAATGTAAAATTTACTCTTTAATTTACTTTAATACGCCTAGGATACAAAACGCCTGTTTGTGTTTATAACTTTAGACGAGTATAATCTAAAATATATAAGCGTGCGTGAACACTGGAATAACATAATTATACACGAGCTTACCGTTTTATTTCCAAGATTTTTAATGCGACAATTTAAATGTCCTGTTTTCCCAACTAAGGATGTCACGTTTTTAGTAGCAGAAGTATCAAAGTAAGGGCCTCTATCCAGAACCCTTCTCATTTGAACAATATTTTCATCACGTATTAAATACAGGGGTGTCACAGTCACATTCTCTCTTAAATTTTGTGGGCAAGTTTCCCTTAAAATTACTAAGCAACCTATTATATGTATATTTCTTTACACATTTCAGTATACTTACAAATGCAAAGAAATATTCGAAAAGTTAAAAAAACTTTCATTTTTAATGATTTTAGTTGTCAAACATCTTACACTAACCAAAATACATTTGTATAGTGGAAAATGTTGCCCTTTCACATGCGCAAACGCATGCGCAATATTTTTACTACATTACAAAAACGTAGATACATATGTAAAAATACCTTTCTCGGCCGCTACCCTTTTATTTTAAGTAAATTATATATGTTATACTTTTTATATTATAAGATGGCACGTACTTCGCTACGTATTGCAGCATTCAATGTGCAAACGTTGAATGAGGCGATGGGGAACGTACTCAGGGATGGTCGCACGCGCTGGTTTCGGCTGTATTAGCGGTAATTGTGTGGTTCTACTAAATCTTATTCTATTAAATCTTAAAAAAAACCTGCTTATTGATTGGGAATGATTCCCACTACAGGTTAGCAGTTTAATTTTTACTGAGACCACCACATTTCTTCAAAAATTCCTTACATAATAAACGGACAATTTATACCTTATTCTTCCACCACTCCGTAATGCATGTCCAAAATAAAAAAAGAAAATTCGTATAGGTGTTCGGTTATATGGATGGTTTCAAGAAACAGGTGCAACATTTTTGAAAAGTACAGAAGCTGAGACCCGCTCTGAATTCCCCAAGGCTTTAAAATATAGAAGTATAAAATTAAAAATAAGAATGCGAAATTCTGTAGAAATTAGAAAGAAATAAATTTAAAATTTTCCAAAAGTTTTGGCGTGACAGTTTTGGCAAAGACACTAGAAGTGTTCTAGTTCTAGTGTCTTTGGTTTTGTCCTGTTTAAGCCTGTTAACGTGACAACACTTTTTTTTTGGCAAATGGATAGAAATTTACAAGACATATAATATAATAAATAATAATAAAACATTTTTCAATAGTCTGGCCGTGACAGTTATGGGCGGCTTAAGGGCATTACTGTGCATGAGGCAGAAACTTTTTTTGCAAATCGATAGAACTTTACAAAACTAATAGCAATTGATAAAAATATCAAAACATTTTTTAAATGTGTGGTCGTGGAAGCTTGGGGCGGATTGTGGGCGTTAGAATGGGCGTGGCAACATGCCATAGTTCAGATTATTAGTGAGTGCTTCTTATTGAAATAATTCTTAAAAATAATTCTATCCGAATAATGGATTTTTAGCAAGTTGGCTAAGCCGACTACGAGATCGCGGAAAATGCTTATCCGTGGTAAAAACGCTTTACTCACCACGGCTCGGCCCCCACTAACACCGAGTCTGCGCCTTCGAAACACTAGGGTGGTCCGAGAATCATAAACAATTTCTACCGAATACTTGTTACCCTTTAGTTATGATAGCCTACACACGGTAAGCGGCTGCCGAGCGAAAATTCAGTTCGTACTATCACGTAACATATGTGAGCTTTTATTTAAAGACTTGTATGACTAAACTTAGTGATCAGTGAGAGGAGATGTTGGATCACTTTTAAGACACCTCACTAACACGCGCCTCGCGCATCTTCCAAGCATGTACACCCCTGATTTGACCAGAGATCGATATTTTGATGATAATCGTAAGAGGAGGGGACCTATTGATGTAACGTTTGCCACTGCGACTATATTTTTCGCCAAAACAAGGCATACGAGCCAAGGCACCAAGCTAGGTAAGATTTTTACGCGTACAAAAACCACGTGTGACGTTATACGGTTTAACCCTGCAGAAAGGCTGTTAATTTTGGGTAATATACACCTCACGGCTGACATACGAAGACATATCCGTTCGTATACAGTAAGGTTATTAAAAGTTAAGGAGGAGGTAAAAGAAATGATGAATTAATAGAAAGAAATTAATGATGCTTTCGCATGATTAATTTTAAATGAATCCAAGCATTCTTTATTTTAATGGCACTTGTTTACGTAGCGTGCCTTTGCATTAATTCTAAAAAAAAAATGATTCCTTAAATTACGATCATTAAACCGGTCACGCAATTAATCTGAATAGGAGTTTATATTAAAATTGCGTAGTAAAGCAACGTATCACATCGTCTTTGGTGGGTCCATTGAACTCGCACCGCCGAAACCGCAGAAATGTAACCTATATTGATTCTTTCGGCCTTTACCATTATAGAATGATATAATAAGGCAATGTTTAAGATGCAGCGTGTATGTATCTGGAAAATAAATTAAAATAATAGGTTGGAAAATATCTCCCTTCCGCTTTTTTGCTCTTTATTCAATGCCTTATAAAAAGTGTTACAGTGATCGGATTTAGTTCAAATATGCGCCGTTTTGTTCGATAATCTGTTTCCATCTAGATGGCAACTTCATAATACCTCCCTCGTAGAAGCCCCCCTCCTTATTTGCGAAGAACTCGGACAGCCACTTTTCACAAGCCTCTTTTGAGTTCAACTTTACACCACCAAGGGCATTCGCCATGGACAGGAACAGGTGGTAATCACTTGGCGCTATGTCCGGGCTATATGGTGGATGCGATAAAACCTCCCATCCGAGCTCCCTTAGCTTCTGACGAGTCATCAACGAAGTGTGTGGTCTGGCGTTGTCCTGGTGGAACACTACACCCTTCCTGTTGGCCAATTCTGGACGCTTCTGGTCGATCGCCTGCTTCAAGCGGTCCAGTTGTTCGCAGTAGATGGTAGAATTAAGCGTCTGGCCATATGGGAGCAGCTCATAGTGGATGATTCCCTTCCAATCCCACCAAACACATAGCAAAAAACCTTCCTGGCCGTCAATCCCGGCTTGGCCACTGTTTGGGACGATTCACCGGCCTTCGACCACGACCGTTTTCGCTTGATATTGTCGTATGTGATCCATTTTTCGTCGCCAGTCACCATCCGCTTCAAGAATGGGTCGAGTTCGTTCCGTTTCAGCAGCATATCGCAGGCGTTGATTCGGTCCAGAAGGTCCAAACATCAAGCTTTTTTTTGTATCCAGCCTTCTGCAGATGGTTTAAAATGGTTTGGTGACTAACTCCCATCTCCTGGGCGATGTCACGAGATGCCACATGCCGGTCTAACTCGATGTATTCCATGATTTGATCGGTATTTGTCGTCACAGGTCTTCCGCCGGCTGGCTTATCCATGGTGTCGTTTTCACCAGCTCTGAATCGTCGAAACCATTCCTCCGCGGTTCGAAGTGATAGAGTACCATCCCCCAAAACACCATTAATCTCACGGAACGTTTCTCTGGCGGATTTGCCTTTAACGAAGGAAAACTTTAAAATAGCACGAGTTTCGGCGTTAGTGAACTCCATGTTTACACGTCTATAACTGTTGAACGCAATATCCAAACTAATCATGCATAACGTCGTTTTGTAGGTTATGTCAAGACCTTTCAAATTATGTATAGTATTGCCCGTATTACGAGCTCTGTAGCGCTTTGTACATAGCCGCGAAATTCAAAAGACAAAAAGGCGGAAGGGAGATATTTGCCAAACTAATATATTAATTGATAACTATTACAGAAAGCTAAGGCTCATCCTAGTAGCCTGCGCATTAAATGAATAGGATTCTAAGCGGTTAACCATACTAGGTGCCATTTTTTTACCCGTTAGGGTGTACTTCAGTCGATGAAAAATATAATCGTATAACAGGAAGAAGGAAGCTTTCTGACCATATATTCTGAATCAATAGAGTAGTCTATCTCGCTATCTCCGTCTGTCCGTACGACAAGCCCGTAAGCATGCGGATTTCAGAGACATATACGCTTCACCGAACGCGGTGTAACACCCAAATTTTGGCCACTCTAACTCTAACGCAATAGGCCACCCAAACTCCACTCCCACACTTTAATTTTTTTTTTTAATTTTTTGGTTTTTTTTTGCAAATTTCTATCGATACACCAAAAAGATTGTTGAATTTTCTCGTTCGCATTCCCACTAGCGTAGTAAGGGGTATCTGATAGCCAAGGAAATCGACTATAGCATTCTCTCTTGTTTACTTTTAATTTTAAAATTTCTTTTTTAGGGTGCCAGAGAAAACTGAACTATTCGGTGGCAATAAAGCTTTTCAACTGCCAAGGTGAAGGTACGAATTACGTGATCACTGAATTCATCATCTTTGGTTGGTTTACATCGGTATTTTATCTTTATACCGCTAGTTGGCAAAACCAAATGCATTAGTTCTAACACCTGCTACAAGTGGCCGGATGACCGAAATGCGTTTCGCCTTATCCGTGGTGTCAGCAAATTTCGATGGTGGTAGAGCCGCAGAGGAATTCATGCAGTCAATGACAGTGACTTCAATGACAGACTTCAGCGCTGCAATTTTCGATTGGATCCAAGGAGGGTAGCCCTCAAGTGGGCTGTTATTCTATTTATATAATACAAATTATTTTCTTAAAAGCTAATTATTTTATTTTGTTATTTTATTATATATTATTGTTATTTATATATATAAATTTATAGCAGGTAAACTTTCGCAGCAGTCTAATAGTAATCTTTATTTCCGCGAACAATAAATAAATGTTATATCTTAACTTTGGAAATAGGTTCTTACGTTATTGTTATTGATTTAATCGTGAATAATAATGTGAATATGAATGGAAAGTAAAGAAGTTTTTTATAGAAGGGCCGACACAAGTTATACCAGCTGTAGGTAGTTTAGACCATTGTTGTTTGGGGAAAAATACAGGCGAACAACATCATAGTTTTTAGTAGACAATTAAAATTAAAAGTCCATGTGGACTCCAAGACCTATGTTCACTTCAATCAAGCATATTTGAGGGGATTGGGGTTCGTGCACTTTTTGCCTAAGTCGGCGCTTAGGTCTCCGGATTTTTCGAGGGATCACACAAAATGTGCTACGCGTCAAAGTTTTCAGTAAAGGCTCTGTAATACAAAGATTCAACAAAATGTAGGCGTAAACATACGCAATGTAGACAGGCGGTCGATGTAGTATGTAACAACATGTAGCATAATTTTAGTGGTTGCGGTGATCGACAGCTGATCAGCTGTGGAGTCCTGTTGTTCACTTGCCGGATGCCGCGGGGTGTTCCCCTTAGGCAGCCTACCACCTAGTGCAGCATATCGCGGAAATGAGATCATCAGCCCGACAAAAACTATTTCTAGCCACGTCGAGGCTGCTGATCAGTTCCTTTAAGCCACCTCTAGCTTGGTGCATAAACGATTTCATCTCGGTCGCAGTCCCGAGACAAGCATTACAACAGTATTTTAGATTTGGACTTTTGTGTAGGTCATCATTCGGCCAAATGCTTGGTCAGCAATTTGACCGGTTCTGGTGAGCGGACGCTCGGTCCGGTTAACTTAGTTAACTTCTCCCCCCTCAAGATCAAGGCCGCCCTCGGCCGACCCTATTTTCGATCAAAATTATGCTCTGCGGTCTTCACTGCAAAGACCACCAAAGTGAGGTGATCGAGGAGGAATGAAACGCATTTTGATTTCCAGGTAAATATTATTTAACACTGTTTTAGTGTAGTCGGACAACTTTTCCTTGTCCAGCAGCTGAAGAAAGTCTTGGACATTGTGCGGAGCAATTGCGGATAAAACCGGATTCCATACGAGGCCTAGCGATCGCCGCCGTCGTCCAACTTCAAGAAGGACACCATATCATCCTAAGAAATTATTTCCAAGCCCGCTGGTACATTTCAACACCACATAATTATTTTTAAATTGCTAGATATAAATGCGGACGTCTACTGCATTATGTTGATGGCCTCTTCGTTGGAGTTGGCTCTAAATATCAAATCATCAACATAAAAGTCACGGCGAAGAATCTCAGCACCCACTGGAAATGGTTAACTGATTCAGGGATCTCAAGGCTAGATTATAAGTAGGATTCGTGCCACACCTAACGCTTAGTCACGCACAGTTCATCTTGAAGAAAATCCCTCCCCAATATGCACTGGAAATAGCTATTTTACAGATGTCTACTGTGATTGCAACTAGATGCAAGCGAAAAATAATTTGGAAAGTGCCATTGGAGCGAACAAACCAGCCTAACCAAGTCTTTTGAAATAGGGGCGGTCCCGGCAGAAGCATGACCGTCGTTAACTAGAAGCAGTCAATAAATAAATAAAGCAGTCTGGATCCGCGAGTTTAAGGTTTAAGTGCAAACTTCGATGCTAAAGCTGAGTTGATGTCCGGTTATATTGGAAGCAATAACAGCAATGATGGAAGTCAAGTATTTAGAGGTACGAGATCGCATTGTTAAGTTACCTGAAAAACCAATACTCGCTATTGCTCGGTATGCCCTAAGTTCTTTTTTATTGATTTGTTGTCATTTAGTTAACGTAACTCTAGCTATTTTGCAAAAAAAAATTATGAGATAATGATAGCTGCAGTTGACAGTAATCTAGTGGCCTGCAAAGGCTGTAATTTTATTAGGCCGCTGTAACGTTTATTTCTCCGAGTGTAATACATCTTGGATAGGGTGTATACCAGTCTCAGCGCTCGAATTAGGTTTTTAAAAATTACGTTAGTCCAACAGCTTTAGCAAGACTTTAGTCTATTCGATTAGCTGTGTGCCAATTGCGTGATATAGTGACCAACTTAAACTTAACACTGCAATAACTCTTGAAGACACCCTCGCCCTAAGTTATAGCAGCTTTTGTATAACCCAAAAAGTGAGAGAATTGTCTTAGACCAATCAGGACGGTCATATTCGTACGATTGTACAGTTAGGGAAAGGAAAGCTTATAGCAGTGACCCCCGGCATGCAGCTTCCCAAAGCTTAATTCATTATCAGATAAAACCTCGTGGCGAACGCTCACAATTTTTGACGCTGCCCAATTAAACTTCACATATACGTGGAGATATAATTTAATTATATATATCCAATCCAATAAAAACAAGAGAGGGATATTTCAATAAATTTCCGTGTTCGATTTGTGTGAAAGTTGAAAAGGGATTCGACCCCAAGGCGTAAGGAAGGCCAAGGCCTATATAAGGGCATTTGTTTGCTCTACAGCCGACTTCCCCCCGTCTCGTCAACCCCCGCATCAGCTCTGTGTTTAAACCCAGTCCGCTCCAAGAAGAGGCCAAGAGGCCGACATAACCTTCAAACAACAAGTTGCGCAACTGGCCATCTGCCGAATGATAACTGGCCAAATAATTATTGGAAGGCTAGAGCTCATCAAGATTATTCAGCTGTGTAGAAGTTTAAACGGGCGGATCGGATTTAATTATATTTGGACATCATCAACGTTACGCAGTGAGGATCACCTCATATGACCAGCGGAGGTCTAACTTAGTGATTCCGTCTTATCGCAGCGCAGCGTAGCTGCCAGCGGTCTCCTAAGGTCTTATCGCTGCAATGCTGCAGTTGCATTTAGGTGTTTTGTTTTGATTCTTGATTTTCTTTTGTATTGCAATTAATAATGAATTAAACACTCGCAGATTGACGGAACTTTTGGCATTTGAATAGGAATTTAACTTAGAACCTTTAAAGTTTGACCTACAGCTCGACAATGTCAACGTGAACTTGGGCCCAACTTTACGCACATCATGGAGTGGATATTTAAGGTCGTGAGTACTACAACAACAATGATATAAACATTATTATGAATTACCTATATTAAAATTCTAACAAAATGCCACTCGAACGTCTAAATAAAATAAGATCTGCATTTGGCTAAAGATTGTATAACTATATTTGCTAGTTTTATATTCAATTACTTATATCAATTTGCTTTATACTTTACTTTTATATACTTTATTTTACTCACTAAATATAAACGAAAAAGAAGAGTTAGAGAATGATTAGGATAATTATGCGTAGGTTAAAAATTGTTAGTTTGTAAAAAAGATTTAATGGAACAGCTTACTAAACTGAATTTATATAAATGGATTATAATTGAAGATATATTGAAAAAGAATGAATTGTGAATAAATAGATTTAATGGTTTGTCGAGTACTTTTGTTGAACACTTTCTTAAATATGTGGTAGTTATTTTGAACTTGGCCAAGGGACAATGTAAATATTTTAAGTAGCATTGTCTTGGTAGGGAGGGTAAAGACTTAAGGAATTATTAACATCCAAAATTCCCAATACTTATCAGAATCTTTAGCTTATCTTCTCACGTGTCGGCGTGTATCCGTAATATCAATATAAAGTCATTTCTCTTATTAATCGATAGTCCAGTTTTGAATATTGTTTTTGAATAAGACGCACTTATTAAATGTAGTAGCGTTTCGTACTATCCTAAGCTAAAAGAACACCGACCTACGGCGAGCTAGACCCGAGCATAGCAAGAGTGCACATCCCTAGCGAAGGAAGTACAAGGTCCTCTATATTAGTAATTACTACCCACTATTAAAAGACCCGCTAGTTAAAATCTGTCGAATTACGTACACTACAGTGATCAGCGATCATTCCTTTGATTATACCGAATAGACTCCCAGAAATCCTAAAATCATCGACTTATCTGCAGTTACTTATGAGAGCTTATGATACTTATGATGATGAGTGTATTATTCGGGGCACTATTATGAGTGGCATTATTCGCCACTGGAATATCCCCTTTCCTGGTACCGTGAATGCTGCGAAGCCTTGACTTCCTTCCGTTGCTGGTGGAGAATATTATTTATCCGTGGAATTGGGTAGGTTTAATTCCTTTATAGTTTATTTGCCTGAAGTCATTTTGACCATTTTGATCTCCATTTGCCCGTTTTCTTTTTCAGCATGACTATAGGCGAGCTGGCTTCTCGAGTGCTCAAAACCCATTTCTAGGAGTTCGTTTACCTTCGCCTTAATCTCCTTTTGAGTTTTCGGACTCTTGGTTAATATCCCTTCTTAATCGGATACAATTGATGTTTCACTTATTGTGCAAAATTTCGTGAGCGGTCTTACAGAATTTTTTCCATGTCGCCTTAAGTACCTAGCCGGTATTTTCTGTCCGGTGATCTGATTTGGGCCCCGAAATTACTCGAAGTTCCACCCCAACACCAACGCATACACTACCCCTGATAGTATCAGTTGGCTTATAAATAGTCGCCCGTTTCCGAATCCGTCTTCTACCTCGAGTGATCCTGCTGCACCTTCCATCTGCCAAGCTCACCTGCCGTCTTGTCATTGTATTCGTTCCTCGGGCAGCCAGCTTGTCTGTTAGTTCTCCGCTAACAATGCTTGCTGTTGCCCCGGTGTCGATTGTGGCCTTGTATGTGTTTCCACAAATCGTCACCGCTGCGGACAACTGCTCGTACTTTTTGATTTTTTGAGGATCGAGCATGTGGGCTTGGGCTGCCCCGAGTGTCGTACCTTTGTGTATCTGTATGGTGTTCGGCATTGTTTTGTGTTCTATCGCCTGGGCGGGATAAGATTTTGTGGTGTCCACTGGTACTGGGAGTGTGTCCCATGTTTCTTTTGTGGCTGTTGCCGGAGCTTTGTTTCGGCTAAACTTGTATTCCTCGTGCGTCCTTTAGGTTGTCCACGAAATAGGAGTGCAAGACTATTTATAGGTCTGGTGTGCATTTCTTGATGATTTCCAGCGTTTCCTTCTTCCCATATCCCATTCATGTCTTCCTATCTCTACTCTATGCTCTTCGTTGACCCTCCTGATGTTTTTCCTCCATGCTCAGACTTGCAATGAGGTCTTCGCCAGCTATATGCTCGGTCCCCGTCTGTCGGGGTATCTTGCTTTCAGCTCTGCACAGTTTTCTAAGAGCTTTGTATAATTTTCCGTCTAGCCGTAGCATTCAGCCAATGCCTTTCGTCTTATCTACCCGATAGCGATATACGCAGCCTCTGAGAAAAAAAACATATGCAATATACACAAAATCTGTGCGGCAAATGCGAAAATTTTTTTTTAGTTTTGTGGTTTTGATGGACTTAATCCTTATAGTGGTAGACTTGGAATGTTTTGTCCATTGCGGGATCATCCTCTGTTTGGAGTTGGTTGCTTTTCTATGGACTGCCGCTCCATTTCGTGACTAGCGGCAAGGGTTCTTTGACTAGGGTGAACAGGGCTTTCAAGGCATCCGCCGTTCTAGCAGCGACCTCCTGTTCATTGGTCTGTTACGCTCCGGGCTGCCGCCTAGGTTTACGCCACGAAAATCAATGAAACGGAGACCGTGCCTTCACCGCAAATCACACGGATTGGGTTCGCCTGACTCTCAAATTCGCAGGGTAAATGCAAGGGTTGTAGTGACCAACTTAACTTTACACTGCAAAAACTCTTCAAGACACCCTCGCCCTAAATTATAGCAGCTTTTGTGTAAAACAAAAAGCGAGAGAATTGTCTTAGACTAATCAGAACAGAATATGATCGTACGATTATACAGTTAGGAAAAGAAAAGCTATAACAGCGACAACCAGCATGCAGCTTCCCAGAGCTTAAATGATTATCGGATAAATCTTCGTGGCGAACGCTCACAATTTTTGACGCTGCCCATTTAAACTTCACATACACGTGGAAATATAATTTAGTTATATATATCCAATCTCATAAAACAAGAGTTGGGATATTTCAATAAATTTTAATAAACTTCACATACACGTGGAAATATAATTTAGTTATATATATCCAATCTCATAAAAACAAGAGTTGGGATATTTCAATAAATTTCCGTGTTCGATTCGTGTGAAAGTGGCAACGAGATTCGACCCCAAGGCGTAAGGAAGGCCAGGCCTATATAAGAGCATTTGGTTGCTCTACAGCCGACTACCCCCCCCCCCCCCCCCCCCCCCACCCGTCTCGTCGACCCCCGCATCAGCTCATGGTTTAAACCCCGTCGCTCCAAGAAGAGGCCACGAGGCGACATAACCTTCAGCAACAAGTTACGCAACCGGCCACCTGCGAATTATAACTAGCCAAATATATTGGAAGGCTAGAGCTCATCCAGATTATTCAGCTATGCAGAAGTTTAGACGACCGGAGCAGATTTAATTACATTTGAACATCATCATCGTCACGTAGTGAAGATCATCTCCTATGACCAACGGAGGTCCAACTTTGTGATTTCGTCTTATCGCAGCGCAGCGTAGCAGCCAGCGGTTTCCTAAGGTCTTATCGCTGCAATACAGCAGTTATATTTCGTGTTTTGTTTTGATTCTTGATTTTCTTTTGTATTGCGATTTATAATGAATTAAATACTCGCAGATTGACGGAACTTTTGGCATTTGAATAGGAATTTAACTTAGAACCTTTAAAGTTTGACCTACAGCTCGACAATGTCAACGTGAACTTGGGCCCAACTTTACGCACATCATGGAGTGGATATTTAAGGTCGTGAGTACTACAAACCAACAATGATTAAAAATCTTATTAAGAATTACCTATATTAAAATTCTAACAAAATGCCACTCGAACGTCTAAATAAAATAATATCTGCATTTGACTAAAGATTATGTAACTATATTTGCTAATTTTATATTCAATTACTTATATATATTTGCATTGTACTTTACTTTTATACACTTTATTTTACCCACTGAATATGAACAAAAATGAAGAGTTAGAGAATGACTAGGATAATTATGCGTAGATTACAAATTGTTAGTTTGTAAAAGAGATTTGATGGAACCGCTTATTAAACTGAATTTATATAAATGGAATTATGATTGAAGATATATTGAAAAATAATGAATTGTGAATAAATAGATTTAATGGTTTGTCGAGTACTTATGTTGAACACTTTCTTAAATATGTGGTAGAGTTATTTTGAACTTGGCCAAGGGACAATGTAAATATTTTAAGTAGCATTGTCATGGTAGGGAGGGTAAAGACTTAGGGAATTATTAACATCCGAAATTCCCAATACTTATCAGAATCTATAGCTTATCTTCACACGTGTCGGCGTGTATCATTAGTATCAATATAAAGCCATTTCTTTTGTTAATCGATAATCCAGTTTTGAATATTGTTTATGAGTAAGACGCACTTATTAAAATGTAGTAGCGTTTCGTACTATCCTAAGCTAAAAGAACCCCGACCTACGGCGAGCTAGACCCGAGCATAGCAAGAGTGCGCATCCCTAGCGAAGGAAGTACAAGGTCCTCTTTATTAGTAATTACCACCCACTATTAAAAGACCCACTAGTTAAAAATCTATCGAACTACGTACACTACAGGGTCTGATTCCGATTATTTTTGCACCAAAGCGTCTTAGCCTAACCGCATTATGCCTTCCAGGACGTCAAATATCTCTGTCTCAATTGGGTGTCTTAGTCCCATTTGTCTCGACGTACAGATTTTGCTCCTTGCTTACATTTACGGCCATATCTCCCTTGCTTTCTTCTTCACGTTGTTCACTAGCGTTCTGACTATTTATATTACTGAGCTTGCCCTGCCTTTATAGGTCACCTATAACCGATAATCCTCAACGTTTCTAGTAATCATGTCCAAAGCTCAGAATTTTACCGTTTGTATTGTTGAAAGCACACGGAACTTCAGCTGAGCAATAATATCGTTTCTTATCTATCTAAATACGCACAGAAGCTGCGAGAGCATCGAAGCTCGCCTCTCTCTTTCCTTCTTGTATTTTCTCGCAAGTACATTTGGCTTAGCGTTCCGCAATAAAGTGTCTCTCGTCATTCGCTTTCGTAACGTATGCATGTGCTTAATAATCGCTATAACAAGCTAAAATAAACTACATTCTTTAGAAAAGAGATACATTTAAAATCGTCGTGTTAGTATATCGCCACCGTGTTAGTAAATCGCCACCGAGTTAGTAAAAAACCGTTCAGGAACTTTTGATCATGGCCGTGGTCTACTCTACTCGTGCTTCGCTTCGTTACCGGAATATGCGATTCTAGTTCTGAGATAGTTTTAAAATTTTCAATGCGATCTCGAACGTCTTAATACTTGTCCGACATAAGTGCTGTTCAGGATTTGCCCTAATTCAAGAGACTAGTTGAGACTGGGCTGTTTCGGAAGGTTGTAGTCGCTTCAATGTCACGGATTTAGTATGGACCATCGTTTCTGTGTAGTCTTAAGGCAACCCACAGTAATAACAGGGAAGAGTTAATAACTCTACAATAGTTTGGCTTTTCAAATCTCCGTACACCGTACACTCGCTGCTACTCCGGTGTACGGTGCATTTCTTACTGTTTTGCAACGCACGTATGGATCCATCCATAAGTTTTGCAACCGACTGCGACACCCAGATATTCAAAGTAAACGGTTAAACAGATAAAACGGTTCGCGAGCTACATTACGTTAGACAAAACCCAAATCAAGCTCTCCCGGGAGCACCCCCCGTGTCATCCCTTTGAACCACCTACTATGAATGCGGTTTGATTTAATTGAGAAATAAATACATATTAAGTAAAAAGAATGCCAAAATGCATCGGGAGAAAAAAACATTTTTGTCAAAAAAAAAACTGATTTTTGTAAGCAAAAGTAATTTGGCCTGACCCAACCCTATACATGTATCTGCGCTAGGAAAAGAATCAAACTGCAATTCTACACTGAGAGATATTTTCTGGAAAATTAATCTTTTCAAAGAATTAAATAGACTGAAATGGAATTAAATAGTTTTAAATGGAATTAAATAGTTTGAAATGGATCTTGAAACTATGAACCCGAAAATGCACTATTATATTATTATTATTTAATTACTTTTATCTTAAAATGTAATATTTTTAAATTATTTAACTTAATAAAATTTAAATAAAAAAAAGGCGCGTCTAAATTTTCGGTTTGCATACAAGAGTTTACTTAAATACTATTGGGTTGCAAAAAAATGTGAAAGTATGCATATTTTTATTGTACCTTGTATTTTCTAAGCTTTGTAGAAGACGGTACGATTTAATTTCATTCGCAGAGGGTTGATATTGATTGAATTATATCTCCTTTAATAATTTTATTGGAAATCAAATAAATACAACAAAAAGATAAGGAGAACCGCTGACAAAAATAAAAAGAAACCTTACAAGCAAATTCAAAGTGGAAAATTTTGTAAAATTTTAAATGAAACTATATCGAAAAAAATAATTTAAAACTAAACAAACTCAAAAAAAAAAAAATGTTTTTGAAAATTATTTTGGGTTAAAAGTTTTACTTTTTATTATTTTTCAATAATTTGTTCCCTGAAATTTAAGCCCAAAAAAAATAATTCCTAAATTGGGAACAAATAATTGAATATTAAATGATATTTCTAAAGTTAATTGTTAAATATTAATATTAATGACTGTTGAGCTGCGATAAATACGATTTTTGCGAAATAAAAAGACGTTAGGTTAATGTCTTCTAATTATGGTTTATTTCTTTTAACGAAGTTTGGCATCGATGCGCGCAAGCACAGGTCGCGAAAGCGAGTGTTGACTAAATTGCAGAGTGAACTGTAGAATGCAAAGAGAAAGTTCTTAAAGGCTAGCAGACACAGCAGATTCACTGCCAGCTTCGTCAATCCTGTTGGTGTCCTCAGTACTGGAACTCGGGCAACTTCATTTCTTCCAGGCGGCAGCTCAATGACTCTCGCTTCATAGGCGGCAAGTGACCATCCTTAACGGGGACCATGTCTTCCATAATTAAACCAGGCTTGGGAGTGCCCACTTTGATTGCTGCTACAGTAAGGTTAAATACTCTTCCTGACAGCAATCCAAAAGATTGAAAATTAAGTTTATCTGGCAATGAAACGATGAAGGCGGGCCATCATTCACCACAACCTAACGCCCTTGTTTATGGGGATCGATGATGATGGGGTGGCGGCCATTCAAATCCAACGAAGACTTCTTCAGCCGGCCATCTACTTTGTCAATGAAGGGTGAAGGCAAGTGAACTAGACGTACACGGTGTTCCAAAAATAACCGAGCTTTTTTGGATATAAAATAAAATACTCATCATAAAATACACACATATTATCTTTGAAAGGTATTATTTATTCAAAATAGGTTCCATTTGACTCAAAACAACGTTTGGAACGATCAACCAGCGCATGTATACACTTATTTGGCATTTATAGAAATGTTCTTCAGTACCTCGGTTACGGCTGCTTGAATGAATGGCTGGGATATCATCATAAAATGCTCCCTTCATCTTGGTTTTCAGTTTTGGTAATAAAAAATAGTCACATGGTTATACGGTCACCATGGTGATAGGACGGTCGATGAGAGAAATCCTTTTTTTCATAAAAAAAAATCAACATTGAAGTTAGGTGAAGCACTTACATGAAGTTAGGTGCGTTTAAAAGAGGATGAATGTATCTTTTTACTGTTGCAAATTTTCAATAGATGGCGCTGTATGTTGTTTGATTTAAATATAAAGTTCGGTTATTTTTGGGACACTGTGTCCCACTCCTTTGCTCTGCAAATGAGCCCGCTGAACCAGACGCAACAACAGAGACCAAGACAATAAGCCAAGGATGTCGAATGCGGTTCCAAAACTTATGGATGAATCCAAATGAACAGCAAATGAATTTGCATATGTGAAACATGCAACAATATCAGTGTACGGAGATTTTACAAGCAGGAATCTTCGACGAATTTCCATTGTTGGCATCTTTGTAAATACTATTTGTGGGGCTAATCCGAAAAAGGGTATACAGAAGGGACTCGTTAAGCTCGGTAGGAAGAGCTCCTCGCGAAAAAATATCTGCCGGACTTAAAGCAGTTGGAATAAATTATACCGGTCAATTCCTGAATTGTAGCTACAAACACGTTGAATCTTAATGGCTTTCTTAAGAAAGCACCAGTTGTGTCGCACCAGCAGTAGAGTTTCCCTCTGAATTCTTTCAATTTACATACTTCCGCTATAGGTCGAGCTAGAAGCTCACCTCGCAAAGCTAAAGTTGACGACTGGTCGATGCTCTAGTTTTCTCTCAAGAGATAATAATCTTTCCAAAGTGGTAATCTTTCCAGAGGTAAAACTCCCACGAAAGATCTTAATTGAACTTGACTGGCATTCGAACAGAATAATTCCCAGTAGACAAGCGAGTAAAATGCTTAACAAAATTACCTTTACAGTCTATCCTTTCCTTAGTAGCACACACAAAGGGGTCGGCGCAACCCTCGACATCCCGAGAACCGCCGAAGTAGACGATCCAAGACTATCCAGTTGGGTTTTCTCAATAGGCGAAACAACCGCACACAACGATATTAAATCCCTGCCGTTGGAGCGACAGTAGCCTCCGGAAGCAACCCAGCGCAAACGAGTCTTTTGAATTAGAGATTCCGGTAGAGGCTTGAACTGACCGACACACAGCAGGTCGTAATATAATAGATAACCTATATAACAGACTGGCGCCAAACCATAAATCTACGCGGTAAAGGCAATTGAAATCTGGATCCGCCAAGGTTTCCGAGTATGTTCACTGGAACATATCGACAGACGTCGATATTAAAGCTGGGCGATGTTTGCTTATATTGTAAGCAATAACAGCAGATATGGAAGTAAAGTATTCGGATGTTCGAGATCGCATTGTTAAGTTATCTGACAAACCATCTGCCTTGAAATTATAGTCACCTATTCCGGTAACACAACCAGATGATTTTGTTTTCTTAAGTTGAAGCTGACTTACACAAAGTGTAGCTAGGAGCCCGACTAGAGTACATCACGGCAGGGAACAAAGGTTCCTGAACGGTTTTTTACTTACAGTGCACGGCGGCAATGGCTAGGAGTACCACATCTTTGGTTAAATCGTGTGCAATAAGAGCTGAAGATGGGCCAGGCAATGCTGGGGGTTTTGTGGCATGATTAAATGAATCCGAGGCCCACGTTTCAGCAAACTGAAATCTATTCTGTGACGAACACGAGGCTAAGTTTCCTAAGTGAAGCAGCGTGTGGTGCTTAGATCTGGAGGCACAGCAATTGACGGAGTTGCACTGTCTCAATAATTGACCACTCCTAATACAATTTTTACAAAGAGTCATCGTTTTTGCTTCTTGAAATCGACTTGCTCTGACAATACTGAATTGAGTACCCCGAAGCCTTATAGAAAAAACTAGGCAGAAGGTTAAGATTTGCGGTAAAAAAGGCTGAACTACGCTTATTAGATGTACGATTAGCTCCTACCTCGATTCCTGGCGCATAGCTTGCCATGACGAAATCCATAGTCTCCAGAGTCCTTCATCGCTGCTCCATAAATGATGCGATGGATTCCAATGTTGAAATCAAATTCTGCAGAGCGGGTTTCTCCAAATGCTCCGCACACTTGGCCTGAATCTCAGGATCCAGCTTTTGAACAAGTACTTGGACTATAATGCATCCAGCAATCTATTCCGTTGTTCCCAATTTGTTTAGAGCGCGAGTATGGGCGTTGAATTTATCTGACAGCTCAGATTCCTTATCTGATAATCGTTCCACTCTGTCACCCTGTTTGCATCAGCGGTAACGTTTCCAGAATTTTTAGCAGCCATGGCAACAGCAACAATAACGAATTCCGTTCAAGCGGGAAAATGAGCGCAAAGAAGAATCAGCGAAGCTTCCGTTATTTGGCTATAATGTAATGCATAAACAAATTTTGTAGACAAATTTGTTTATGCAAGTTAGCACCACAAACTTTCATTACTCCCCTCAAGTACTGAGGCCATGAACCCTTGGACCTTGTCGACACATAAATTGTGCAACAAAGTATTCTAGGGAATTATGGACAACAGAAACAACAAACAACCGCCGCCGCCAAAATTGCATAGTCTACAGACTCTGCACGCAGCTGCCATCGACGCCGCCAACGTTCTGCCGACGTCGCTGCTAACCACCCACAGCTAGCTTAGGGCCTTGTTGTAGCGTAAAGTTCAGTTTAGTTTTGAACCCCGAATAAAGTGAACATCGAAATCAAACCCCGTTATAAAGTTTTATTTTAACTGGCGCCCGAATAGGGGCCTGATTTGAGGAAATCTTGTTAAGTCAGATCGTACTAAATACGGCACAACTCCATCAGCCGCCCACAACAACTGTTGCACTTTCGCTATTAGCCGACAGCAACTATAGGCGGACTACAAGTTCTGTCAAGGTCAGACCGCAGAACACCCTCGTCACGTGTGAGTTGCAGGATCCTGAGTAAAAAGTGAAAAGGACAACATCCGGACCACCAGGAGGAGAAGCCGTACCAGGATAGCTATGTAAGTTAGTGAATAAGTGAAACGAATTATCTAAAACGAAAGAAACAAGAAAAGAAAATTAAAATGAAGTAAATACTAGTTAGTATATAAAATATATAGATAAAATAAATTAAATAAGCAAAGTGAAGTGAAGTGCTTAAAGAAATTGAAAAATTAAATTTGTAAATACTGCGCTGCAAATGAATAAAGCAACTAAAGCTGCAGTAAAAGAAAACCCAATATTGCGAATCCTAACCAAAGGACCCTCCAAGGTAGGTGGGTAAGACCAGCCACTGGTCTTCAAGAACGTAAACCAAATTAAATCACAAATAAATTTTATCAAATACACAATTTCTTTGATCACGTTCTGCAAATTTTAAAATTAAATAAAAAAATAAATTTTTTAATTAAAATTCTTTGATTCATAATTTCGATTCACAATACTTTTATCGAATTTATCGTAAGTCATGTATAAATTAAAATAAATAAGAATTTAATCACATACTTGTAAGGAATTATTGACATATCTTAAGTGTCACAATTTAATAAATATTTAAGTCCCAATTTACATATTTTACTCATATAATTAATCTCTTTTGTTGATGCAACACATAATTATTCAAAGCCCTTAGTCAAGTAAATCTAATACCCTATCTAAATACCTTTACCCCTTATGGCTAATCTTAACAACCTAATCAGACCACCAGTACTTAACATAGTGCCTGAATTAGAAGACCCAATAGAATCTAACCGACGGCACGTACTCCAACAAGAACACAGACAATTCATAAGACAAGAAACACACCAACAGAACAGAAACACAATAGCTCAACCTGAATTAATAGCCGACACCGTTCGTCAGATTCTAGCTAAACAGCTACCGATTCTTTTACAACAAGCTCAAAATTCGGGCTTCGATTTCATCAACGTCGAAAGCCTTGGTATTTCCCCAGAAAACCAACATGATCTATCCGACTTGGACCAAGTCCCAGACATTGTGAAATCTCTCCACGATTTTTCCGGTGACCCAGCTGAGTTTGCGTTTGATTCCTACAATGTTCCTCTAAATTGGAGTGCCATCTCCAAGTGCCTGACTTTACATTACGCGGACAAACGAGATCTTGCTACTTTGGAATATCAGATGTCGACAATATTCCAAGGTCCCAACCAAACAGTAGAAGAGTATCACCAAGTTGTCCCTAACACTCAATAAAATAAGCTGCATGGAATTAGCCAATAAATCTGAGTTGCTCATGACTAAGTTGTATAGGGATAAAGCTTTAGATACCTTTATCCGAGGTCTCCGCGGTGACCTTCCCCGCCTGCTGGCCATAAAAGAGCCCACTGACTTACCATCTGCTTTACACTGTGCTTAAGGCTAGAAAATCAGGCTTACCGTACCAATCATGCCTCGACAAAATTCCAACAAAGCAATTTCAGAAACATAACCCAAGGGCCACTATCGCGCTCACCACCTACATATACCTAACAATGCGAGATTCCAAGCTAGGCCTATGCTACCATCTAGACCTATGCCACTGCAACCGGTATCTATGCAAGTAAGATTGCCTAACACTAACTTTAGACACCTACCATACAGACCAGCACCCAATAGCCAATTCCGACAAATCCCTATACCACAGGCCCTACCAAACCAGCCATTTTTTCCACCAAACCAGCCATTTTTTCCACCTCGTCCGATTGCAACAAAACCACAACCACGACCAGAACCAATGGACATAGATAGAAGCACTCACTCAAGACAAATTAATTATATGAACAGACCCCAATTTGATGTCACAGGTAATGCCCCCAATGCCGATTGTAGACCCAGCTAAAAGACAAAGAATCTTTAACATTCAAACAGAAACCGAACAACAAACAGAGACAGAACAAGAAGTATCAACAATGGCCGATTACGAACAGACATTAGCAGAACAAGAAGAAACACTCAACGAATATACAGAAATTGGCAATAGCAACGATCAAGAACATCAACATGACTATACCTACCTCAATTTTTTAGAGTAATTGACTCCTCACTGGTGAAATGGTGAAATTTTAAAAATATTAATAGATACTACATACAATAGAAACTACATACAGCCACAACATGTCTCCAACCCATTACCAAATAAAATTATATTCAATGCTGTTTTCGTAGGCGGTAATACTAAAAAAACCCACCATAAAAATGCTAATCTATTTAATGATATCAAGACTCTTGTAAAATTTCTTATATCACTTATATCAAATTCTTATATCATTTGACGCGATATTAGGTAACGACAGTTTAAATTAGGCGCAGTCATTGACACCGAAAACAAAATAATGCATTTAAGAAACGGCTCAAAGATATTCATAAAAGAAAAACAATTCGAATCAGTTAACGTAATAATACCAAGGTCGGATCATTTTACACACAGTCAGCGAACAGAAATAAGCCGTCTACTTAAAAATTACCCAGAACAGGATGACAAACTGATGTCACTAACGTAAAAGCCGAAATTCGAATGACCACAGATACACCGGTAAACTCTAAATTTTATCAGTTTACAATGGCTTTAAAAGGTGAGGTTGACAGACAAATTAAAGAACTTTTAGAAAATAAAATAATTCGTCCATCAAGATTACCATACAATTCACCTGTGTGGATTGTACCAAAAAAAACTTGACGCTTCCAATATAAAAAAATATAGAATGGTCATTGATTACAGAAAACTAAATAGCGTTACAATAGCCGACAGATACCGTATACCAGATATTAATGGAGTCATTGCACAGCTAGGTAATAACAAACTTTTCTCTGTTTTGGATCTTAAAAGCGGGTTTCACCAAATTCCATTAAAATAAAAGGACATAGAAAAAACAGTATTTTCCGTAAACAATAGAAAAAACGAATTCACTAGGCTCCCCTTTGGCTTAAAAAATGCCTCTTCAATATTCCAACGCACACTTGATGATATTCTCAGAGAACACATAGGGAAAATTTGCTACATTTATATCGATGATATAATTGTCTTCAGCAAAGATGAAGATTCACATTGCAAAAACTTAGAAACAATTTTTAAAACACTTAATGCGGCAAACATTAAATGTCAACTAGACAGAGGTTACAACGAGTTGAGAGCGCTTATTGACGGTGGATCCCAGAAGACGCTGATTTCAGAGGAAGCAGCACAAATATTAAGGATTCCCAGAGTAAGGAGTACTATAGAGGTCGAAGGTATCTCCCAGACTACTCAACTATCAAAAAATAGTGTCCACCTGACGATCAAACCAAAAATTCCAAGCAGCTTCAAAGCATCAACGGAAGCATTGGTTTTACCAACACTCCATAGAGCCCTTCCCAGCAAAAAGTTTGATATTGATATCAACAAAGAGTGGAAGGGCTACAGGCTAGCAGATCCACGATTCAACGAGCCAAGCAGAATTGGCATAGTGATAGGTGTTGATCTATTTCCCCTGATTATGATGGAGAAAATAAAAACCGTAAATGGAATCTTGGGACAATAAAAACTAAATTTGGATGGATTGTGTCCGGAAATATAACTCGATCAGCAAAGCAAAAAATTATAAGTGCCACTACAACAATAAATCTAAAGGACCTGGAACGCTTTTGGGAATTGGAAGATGAAACCGATGAGACGATTACAGACAATGCAGAATGCGAAAGAAAATTCCAAGAAACAACTGTCATTAACGAGGAAGGCAGATTTGTGGTTTCAATTCCATTCCACAAAGAGGCAAAGCTGGGAGACTCTCGCAAACAGGCAATGGCAAGGCTTATGCAAATGGAAAAGAAGTTTCAAAGAAACCCAAAGAACTGGACTGCATACAACGAATTCATGAAAGAATACCTTAAGATGGGACATATGGAATCTGTAAAGACAACGGGTCAAGGTAAATAATATTTACCCCATCAAGCAATCATCAGGCCTGGAAGCTTAACTACGAAGTTACGAGTAGTTTTTGACGCATCCGCAAAGACGACAAATGGACTAAGCCTAAATGACGTTATTATAGCTGGCCCTAAGATTCAAAAGGGCCAGAATCGGAAATATATTCGATATTCTAATTAAATGGCGCAAGTGGCAATATGTTATGGTAGCTGACATTGAAAAAATGTATCGCCAAATAAAGGTTGCTGAGAAAGACCAAGAATACCAATATATCCTATGGAGAGATGATCCAAAATTGCCGATCAGTGAGTTTAAGTTAACAACCGTAACTTATGGCACCTCGGCAGCACCTTTCTTAGCAGTCCGATGTCTACGAGAGTTGGCAGATCGCTTTTGCAAAGAGGATACCGTCTTAGCAGAAACAATAAGAGACGACTTTTATATGGATGACCTCATAACTGGTGGAGACACAGTCAACGAGTGCTATGAACTTCAAAGGAAATTGAGACAAGTGATGGAGAAGGCCGGCATGCATCTGCGAAAATGGGTTGCAAATGACGAACGTATTTTAGCCGACATTCAGGACGACGGTGCTACGGAGAAAATCTGCATTGAGGAGAATGAATCGATCAAAACCTTAGGACTCCAATGGGATCCGAAGAAGGATACATTTACGTTTTCGGCAGAAAAACCAATGCTAACACGCATAACAAAGCGGTTAGTGTTATCACAGTTGTCCAGAATTTTCGACCCACTAGGACACTACAGGTTGGCACCTGTAACGATTCAAGGCAAATGTTTCATTCAGGAACTGTGGAAGTTACCGATGACTTGGGACGTTGAATTGGAATCCAACTTAGCTAACTGGTGAATGGAATATGCTAAAGGTCTATCATATTTAGAAGAAATTAGCATTTCACGCTGGACTGGATGCTCCGAAGGTATTATGGAGCTACATGGATTCTGTGATGCGGCAGAGTTACTTTGCTAGCAGCAAAAAGCAAAGTAAATCCTATAAAAAACAGGGAAACAATTCCAAAGTTGGAATTATGTGCTGCCCATTTACTAGCTAAGTTATTAGCGAAAGTGCAGACTATATGGAGCAACAAGTTTACAACGCATGCATGGAGTGATTCGCAAATTACTATTGCTTGGATACAGAACAAGCGCAGCAAAGATAAGTTCGTCAGAACTAGAGTGGAAGAAATCTATAAACTAATTCCCAATGTCAAATGGAATTACGTCAAGTCGGAAGAAAATCCAGCAGACGTGGCTTCAAGAGGGATATCACCGCAAGCTCTTAAAATCTGTGAAATTTGGTGGAGAGGGCCGAATTGGCTATCTATAGATGCACAACACTGGCCCACTCAAATGGAATCGGAAATTGTTGTGGTATCCACATTGATAAAATCCGAATATCTGCAAAACCATCTTTTATCGAAGTATTCATCGATCGACAAACTTCTTAGAGTAATGGCGTATGTATTACGCTTCATAACAAAGCTGAGAGGAAGATCGCAACAGTCGTCACATCTTACGGTGGAGGAATTAAAGCTAGCGAAGATTGCTGTGGTAAAGATACAACAACAGCTAGATTTTGGACACGAAGTCAGACTACTCAAAAACAAAAGACCATTAGACCCAAAGAGTAAGTTACAGGCGCTAAATCCTTTTTTGGATAGTGATGGCGTACTTCGAGTTGGTGGACGACTACAAAACGCAATTATACCGTATAATGTAAAACATCCAATTATACTGGATAAGTCACATTTGACTTGGTTAATTGCAAAGGATGCTCATAAAGAAACTCTGCATGGCGGAATTAACATTATGAGAACTTATATTGAGAGGGAGTTCTGGATATTTGGCATACAAAATTCCTTAAAGAAATATTTAAGGGACGACTACAAAACGCAATTATACCGTATAATGTAAAACATCCAATTATACTGGATAAGTCACATTTGACTTGGTTAATTGCAAAGGATGCTCATAAAGAAACTCTGCATGGCGGAATTAACATTATGAGAACTTATATTGAGAGGGAGTTCTGGATATTTGGCATACAAAATTCCTTAAAGAAATATTTAAGGGAATGTATGCATACGATACAAGCAAGAGATGTCCAGTCAACTGATGGGAAATTTACCAGTTTATCGAGTAACGGCTGATTACTCGTTTCAAAATACTGGAATCGACTACGCCGGACCGTTCCAGATTCACTGCTCAAAGAGAAGAGGTCAAAAAACTTATAAAGGATACATTTGTGTATTTTTTTGTATGGCAACAAAAGCGATACATCTGGAAGCTGTTAGCGACCTTTCATCAGACAAATTCCTGGAGGCTCTTCGACGGTTGTAAGACGAGGCAAGAGTGAGAACATATACTCAGATAATGGAACAAACTTCGTAGGAGCTTCAAGAGTATTGGACAAAGAATTTGTAGCTGCCATTAAAAACAATAATGAGTTAGCACCTACACTAGAAAAAGAAGGCATCAAGTGGCACTTTATTCCCCCGGGAAGCCCCCACATGGGAGGTTTATGGGAAGCCGGTGTAAAATCAGTGAAGCATCACCTTAAACGAGTTATTGGTGAAAACAGCTTTACATATGAAGAATTTGCATTGCTGCTATGTCAAATCGAAGCAGTGCTAAACTCGCGCCCATTAGTCACTGTAAGGAGCGAAAACGATGGTGAGGACATATTAACGCCGGGTCATTTCCTGGTGGGAAGACCTCTAATTGGAGCTCCTGAACATTTTGACGAAAGTAAGACAATCAGCTCTTTGGATAGATGGAAGCTTATTCAACGCATCAGAGGTGATTTTTGGAAGAAATGGAAAGAGGAGTATCTGGTGTCATTGCAACAGCGAACCAAATGGCGGCAAGTAAAGCCAAATCTGAAGGAGGGACAGCTGGTTCTTATAAAACATGAGAATACTCACCCTGCAAGATGGCCAATGGGAAGAATCATTAGTACGACTAAAGGACAAGATGATAAAGTCCGGGTAGTCACGGTCAAAACAAACGAGGGGGAAGTAAAAAGATCGCTAAATAAGATCTGTCAACTTCCTGTTAGCGAAGCAAAGCCAGCTGAAGCTGCAACGCTATCTATAACGGAGTCAATGCAGCTACGCAAGGACAAGAAGTTTAGGCAGCGAGTTCCAAAAGACAAAAGGAATGGCACTGGAAGCATAGCTACTGTGCTATGCTGTTTATTGATATTGCAAGCTACAACTGCGACAGAAAATTCGGAACCTCGAAAACAGGCCAAAGAACTTGGGAAAATGTACGACATCCACGCAAAAGCTGCAGTTATGGTGAACAAAATTGGTAAAATTGAAGTCGCTACATCCAGTTGGCAATTATTGTTTTATTATGACATGCAAGTCTATTATGATGTCATAAAACAATAAGAGGACTTCCTGGAAAAATCCCGCTTGGTTTGCGAAAAAATGGGAGACTTCAAGGACTACTGCGATTCCTTCGGCACGACAATACGGACAAAAATTGACAACTTTTCTTTGACAATTGACAACCGAAAGAAAAGGTTTATACTGGTTTGTACTGTTCTAAAAACATCTAATGGAATATGTTGACAATCAGACCTCAGTCATCAATGCCACGGAAGAATTAGTAAGAGCAACTACGATAGAAGAAACCATGAAGGAGCCCTTTATGGTATATAAGGAGTCAATTAAATTCCTTATGTTATCAAATCAAGTGCGAAACTGGATTGAAAATTCAGATGCCAACAAGCAACAGCGATCTCAGTGATAACGGACATTAGTGAAGGAAGAATTCATCCTACACTAATTGCGCCTAACAAAATGCTGGAGGAGCTCGAAAAAGTTAAGCAAAAATTTGGACGAAAACAAATGCTACCGAGTGGAAATTCAGTTATACAATTACCACTGATCAATAAACTGATGAAGGCACAAGCTATGTTGAAGGATAATGTCCTATTCATTGAAGCAAAATTGCCGATATACAACAATCAGGAAACGGATCTCTTTGAAGTAATCCCAATACCACTGTGGACAAACGGAACAAAGCTTATTCCGAAATTGAATTCTAAATATTTTGCGTTCAATACAGACATAAACGCATATCACCTAATGTCTGAAATGGAAATTAACCAATGCAGACAAGAGGATTCGACAACATGGCTTTGCGAATGTAATTGGGCATGGAAAAACGCGGATGATCATCTCCATTGAATATCTCCATTGAAACCAAGCAAGGCACACTCATGCGAAATGATGGAATTCCAAGGCAATACTTTCATCAAAGAGATAAGTGGATACAACCGTTGGCTATTTAGACTGTTTCAGAATGCAACAGCTAATATAAGATGCAACGAACAGCATCAAGTTATAAGACTGTCCAATCAAGGCATTATACAACTACTTGCAGGATGCACAGCAATATTAGGGGATACAACAATAATTACTCCTCAAAAAGTAATTTCGACAGCGTCTGAAATGTCTATCTTCCCCAGTTTACGAATTATAGATGACAAGGAGACATGGAACGTGGTCACACTGAAGCACTTGATTGTCAACAACACTAAAGAACTGCAAAATCTTCAAATGCGCATCAAGACTCTGAAAAATAACTAGGTACAGATTGATGACTCGATTTTCCACACGGCAAGCGGACACTCGGCTCTAGGGTTGACAAAGAATATCATAGTTATATTGGTAATTTATATCCGGAGGCAACGCATAAAGGAGAGACGACTACTGGCCGTACTTATATAATTAGATGATAAGAACCTATGTAAGAATGAATAAAAGGCAAAGCCCTCGCAGTAGCGAGTCAGTTAGATTCAAACACCCGAATTGAACTCATTAAGTGTACGCACAAGTTTATAGTGTGAACACGTTATATCTGATAAAGGAATAGAGACAAACCTAGCTAAAGTAGAAGCCATAGCCAATTATCCACTTCCCAAAACTCTTAAAGAACTAAGATCCTTCCTCGGACTATCAGGTTATTACAGGAGATTCATACTAGGTTATGACACAATAGCTAAGCCCTTAACTGATTTACTTAGACGAGAAGACCGACGCATTTCAAAAGGATTATCCGCAAGAAAATCTATTCATTTAGATGACAAAGCAGTAAAATCATTCGATAAGTTGCGCAGTACACTTGTATCTAACGACGTATATCCCGACTTTAATAAAGAGTTTACACTAACTACAGACGCCTCCGACTATGCAATAGGAGCAGTACTATCACAATGAGACAAACCAATTGCATTCATATCTAGAACCTTGTCCAAAACCGAAGAAGAATATGAAACAGCGAAGAAAGAAATGCTAGCCATACACTGGGCTGTTAGCTTCTTCAAAGGTTATTTTTACGGAGGTTCGTTCAAAGGTGAAAATTTATACAGACCACTAACCAATCACTCATGACTGCAATTGGAAAGGGGGGTAGCGATTCGAAGGTGGAAGTCTTATTTAAACGAATATAACAAAGAATTGCTCCACGAGCCAGGGAAAGAAAACGTTGTAGCAGACGCATTGCCAAGGGCACCAAGGCAAGTTGAAGTCAATTCATCAACAGCAACTCAACATAGCGCTATAAGTTCCGTCCACAATCTAATACCAAGCGTAGAATCTCCAATCAATGTCTTCAAAATCCAAATTTTCCCACATTTCATAGACACACAATAACACAGCCGACATATTCTGACGATGATTTAATACAAATTTTGAAAAAATACTTATATCCCACAATAATTAATGGCATTCACGCAACAGAAGATATTATGGATCAAATACAAAGAATTTATCCAGAACATTTTTCAAATTCATTCAGATTCAGTCAAAATCAAGTTAAAGACATAATTAACGAAACGGAACAAGACGAGCTTATCTTATAAACTCATAACAGGGCACATAGAAATTCCGAGGAAAACCAAATTCAGTTGTCCGAAAAGTGCTATTTTCTCAAAATAAAAACTAGAATAGAAACCCTAATAAAGCAATGCCAGTTGTGTAAAGGAGGAAAATATGATAGACATCCAACAAACCCAGAAATAACAGAAACCCCAATCCCTTAATTTTCGGGACATACGATTCACATCGATATTTTCTCCACCGAGAAAAAACTAGTGCTAACAGCAATTGATAAATTTTCAAAACTCGCGCAAGCAAAAATAATAAACTCAAAAGCAATAGAAGACATAAAGAAACCTTTGCACGACATCCTTTTCTATTTTGGAGTACCAAAATACGTTATAGTGGATAATGAAAAATCCTTTATTTCCGCTATCATAACCTTGATGATGAAACCCAATTAGGCATAGACATTTTTAAGGCACCCCCTAAAAAAGCTCTGTAAATGGACAAGTAGAACGGTTTCATTCAACGCTCGCCGAAATTATGAGATGCTTAAAAGTTAAAGAGGTACACCGCACATTCGAGGATCTATTAGATACAGCTGTCTATGAATACAATTACACAATACACTCCTTAACAAAAAAAAAACGCCCTTTAGATATATTTCTTGGCAGAAACATAACCACTGACCCAGCCAAATATGACGAAAGCAGACAAAATAATATAGAAAAACTCAAATCAAAACAGACAACAGATTTAAAGAATCACAACAAAAGACGCAATCAGATCAAGAATTACGAACCAGGGCAAACCATATTCATAAAACAAAACACAAGACTAGGTTCTAAACTATCCCCACGTTACAAAAAAGAAACAGTAAAAGAAAACAGACTATTATTACAGAAGCAGGCAGAGTCGTTCACAAGAGTAACATAAAACAAGATTAACAAAATCCAACAAAAAAATATAGAAATAAAAAAAAAATTAATAAACAAAAACAATACTAATAAAAATAAGAATAACAATAGGCGTCCACCGATTTCATTTCTAAATTCATTTCCATTCAGGGAATTTCTGTTTTTAATATTATTGCCATTTGCAATGGCAAAAATTGAAATAACCAATACCACCGACGCTCACACCATTTCGGTGCACAAGGGGTTAGGAAAACTGCAAGCATCAGCAGTCAAACTATTACATATAGTGGACTTGGAGCAGATAGAAATATAACTCTATAAAATACAAGAGCATACAATTAACGATCTTAAAACAAGCTACCTATACCACACACTAACACACGAAATAGTTCAAGCACTATCCGCACTAAGCACACTTACCTCCAAATACCGCCAAGCTAGATCAATTAATTGGATTGGTTCAGCTTGGAAATATGTGGCAGAAAACCCAGATCATGATGATTTGATCACGGTCGAGAATAGCCTAAATAATCTCATAACTAACAATAACGATCAAGTAATAATTAACAAACAATTGCAAAGTAGAATCAATAACTTAACAACAATTTCAAATATGCTAACCAACTCAATAAAAAAAGATACTACTTTTAACAATGAAATAGCAACAAGTCTGCAAAATCAGGCCAGACTGATAAAAGAGGAAATAGTAAACATTAAATACACCATTCAATGAGCAAAAATTAACGTAATAAATACCCTTCTTTTGAATGAATTTAAATTAAACGAAGTACATAGAATAAAAAAATAACGTCACCTCTTTATCAGTCGAGGAAATGCTAGAAATTTGTGATGTTTCAGTGTTGCACAACAAAACAGCAATTGCTTATATATCAAGATATGTTAATAAAACCTGTTATAAAAAATAACGCCATTGTACACTTAGAGACTAACGAAATATTCATGGCAGGAAAACAAATAATAAATGTACCCAAAAATTGTAAAATATCTAACTACTTAAAAATATGTAAAAACGAAAAAAACTCTGTAAACTTAAGAAAAACAAATTGTATTGCCAGGTTAGCTGAGGGAAAGGAAGCGCTGTGTGACTACAGTAACGCAGAACACATACAAGAAATAGAAGAGATCGACGGCAGCCTAATACTACTTAATAACTTCACCGGCAACGTAACACATAATAATACAATCTACAATTTAAAAGGAACATATCTGGTCCATTTTTGGAATGATACGGTTAAAATAAATAACAAGCAATGTAGTGACCAACTTAACTTTACACTGCAATAACTCTTCAAGACACCCTCGCCCTAAATTATAGCAGCTTTTGTATAAAGCGAGAGAATTGTCTTAGACCAATCAGGACAGAATATGATCGTACGATTATACAGTTAGGAAAAGAAAAGCTATAACAGCGACCACCAGCATGCAGCTTCCCAGAGCTTGATTCATTATCGGATAAAACTTCGTGGCGAACGCTCACAATTTTTGACGCTGCCCAATTAAACTTCACATACACGTGGAAATATAATTTAGTTATATATATCCAATCTCATATGGTCTTCCTATGTTTCCTATGGTCTTATCGCTGCAGTACTGCAGTTCTATTTCGTGTTTTGTTTTGTTTCTTGATTTTCTTTTGTATTACGATTAATAATGAATTAAATACTCGCAGATTGACGGAACTTTTGGCATTTGAATAGGAATTTAACTTAGAACCTTTAAAGTTTGACCTACAGCTCGACAATGTCAACGTGAACTTGGGCCCAACTTTACCCACATCATGGAGTGGATATTTAAGGTCGTGAGTACTACAACAACAATGATATAAACATTATTATGAATTACCTATATTAAAATTCTAACAAAATGCCACTCGAACGTCTAAATAAAATAAGATCTGCATTTGACTAAAGATTATATAATTATATTTGCTAATTTTATATTCAATTACTTATAACTATTGGCTTTATACTTTACTTTTATATACTTTATTTTACCTACTAAATATAAACGAAAATGAAGAGTTAGAGAATGACTAGGATAATTATGCGTAGATAAAAAATATTGTTAGTTTGTAAAAGAGATTTAATGGAAACGTTTATTAAACTGAATTTATATAAATGGAATTATGATTGAAGATATATTGAAAAAGAATGAATTGTGAATAAATAGATTTAATGGTTTGTCGATTACTTATGTTGAACACTTTCTTAAATATGTGGTAGAGTTATTTTGAACTTGGCCAAGGGACAATGTAAATATTTTAAGTAGCATTGTCATGGTAGGGAGGGTAAAGACTTAGGGAATCATTAACATCCAAAATTCCCAATACTTATCAGAATCTATAGCTTATCTTCACACGTGTCGGCGTGTATCATTAGTATCAATATAAAGCCATTTCTTTTATTAATCGGTAGTCCACTTTTGAATATTGTTTATGAGTAAGACGCACTTATTAAAATGTAGTAGCGTTTCGTACTATCCTAAGCTAAAAGAACCCCGACCTACGGCGAGCTAGACCCGAGCATAGCAAGAGTGCGCATCCCTAGCGAAGGAAGTACAAGGTCCTCTTTATTAGTAATTACCACCCACTATTAAAAGACCAACTAGTTAAAAATCTATCGAACTACGTACACTACACATTTTTGGCGCCCAACGTGGGGCCGAGAAAATACACTACACATTTTTTTGGCGCCCAACGAGTGGAGCACGACAAGTACTACACCTTTTTGGCTCAGACGTGAAGCTCGAAAAGTCCTTAACTTGTTATAGCACACTAAGCTCTAAAGTAATCCATCCACAGTTAAAACACAATATAACTAATTCCAATAAATTAACATATTGGATTGAGAGTATCTATTTGGAAGGGATAGTAAAACTTAGGAACATGCGATTCAATTTGAAAGAGAATTGATCGACCAAGTGGAACTGTTTCGAATCCACAGAAGCTCATCACCATACGTTTCTTTACTCAACTTTATTTACAATTTGATTTTCTGGAATACATTATACTTACACTTCAATAAGTCTGTATATTGTCCGATTTTCAAGTAAATAAAAGCATGAGGCAATAGACCAGCTACAATCCACTAACAAATAGAGATACAACTAAGATTCTGATAGAAGTGATCGACATAAAGAAAGACAAACCAAATAATTACAACATATCTCAACAACAATATTATGGCAGCGAAGAATAGTGCAGGCAATGCAGTTGAAGTTTCACAAGGCGTTGAAAATAGCTGTGCCATATGTAAAGAAGTCTTAGCACCAACCGTTTTGTCAGCAACAACATCGTGCAGGCATACATTTCATAAAAAGTGCATTATAAACCACTTAAAAAGTACCGTCTATGTCTTGATTCTAGAGAGGTAAACAAGGTTACTCAGCGAGACGCATATCCTCTACCTCATATAGACGGCATCTTAAGCCGGTTACCACCAGCTAAATTCATAAGTGGTATCGACATGAAACATGCGTATTGGCAGATACCGCTCGACGAAAATTCTAAGCAATACACTGCGTTTACAATACCGAATAGACCTCTATATCAGTATACAATGATGCCCTTTGGTCTATGTAACGCGGCCCAAACTCTTTGTCGTCTTATGGATCGAGTCATTCCAGCTCATCTTAGGAATAGAGTATTTGTTTATCTTGACGACTTATTAGTTTTGTCTGAGGATTTTGAATCCCATATGCTTTTACTACAGGAGATAGCTTTATGCTTACGTAAAGCAAATCTCACTATCAATGTCAGCAAATCTAAATTTTGTATGAAGGAGATTATATATCTCGGTTTTATAATTGGGAATGGACAAATAAGAACCAATCCAGATAAAGTTAAAGCGATAGTAGAATTTCCACAACCAACTTCGATTAAGCAGTTACGAAGATTTCTAAGATTAGCGGGATGGTACCGACGGTTCGTAGAAAACTTTGCCACTATTAGTTTTCCTTTGACGGAACTTCTTAAAAAGAAGAATACGCTTGAATGGAACGAAGAGGCTCAAACCGCTTTTGAAAACTTGAAATCGTGTCTTACTGCTTCACCAATTCTCATAACACCAGATTTTTCTAAGCAATTCATTTTGTTGTGTGACGCCAGCTCTTTTGGTGTTGGTTGCGTACTGGCTCAGGAACGAGATGGAGTAGAACTTCCGATTTCGTATATGTCCGAAAAATTGTCCAAAGCACAACGTAACTATTCAGTTTCCGAATTAGAATGTCTTGCCGTTATAAAAGGAATTAAAAAATTCCGCGCATATATTGAAGGCCAGGATTTCCTAGTCATAACAGACCATGCAGCCCTTCAATGGCTAATGCGGCAGAAGGATTTATCAGGAAGGTTAGCTCGATGGTCAATGAAGTTGAGAGCGTTTACGTTCACTATAAAACATCGTAGCGGTTCTCAGAACGTCGTTGCAGACACCTTATCCAGACAGAACGACCCAGCCATCGATGAATTTTGTAAAAATGGACCCATAGTTGACGTAGATTCTCCACATTTCAAATCCACTGAATACTTGAACTTAATAAAGACAATATCTAACAATCAATCAAGATTTCCCGATCTACAAATCAGGGATGGATATATTTACAAAAGAACTACTTTTGTATCAGATGATATAAAGCAAGAAAACCCATGGAAACTATGGATACCTTCAGCTTTAGTACCCGATATATTGTTTCAGGCTCATGATGCACCAAGTTCATCTCATTGTGGCATGAGTAAAACTGTAGAAAAACTAAAAAGATATTTGTTTTGGCCTTGCATGGTTACGCAAATACGCAACTATATATCTAATTGTGTAATTTGTCGTACCACGAAAAGTCCAAACACGGTTCTAAAACCGCCAATGGGTAAACCGTTAACCTCAGACAGGCCATTCCAAAAATTATATATTGACCTCTTAGGCCCATACCCTCGCACAAAAAAAGGTCACATAGGTTTGTTGATTGTCGTTGACCATAACACCCGTTTCCACTTTTTGTTACCTCTTAAGAAGTTCACCGCTCCTAAAATCTGTGACTACTTAAAGGGGGCTATATTCTATACGTTTGGCGTCCCAGAAGTAATACTTTCTGATAATGGAAGTCAGTTTAAGTCAAGCTATTTCCAAGCTTTCCTTACTAGTTTTGGCGTACAGCAAAAACTTACAGCCATATATTCTCCACAGGCGAACGCGAGTGAAAGACTTAACGGATCGGTTTTAGCCGCTGTAAGAGCTTATATAGGGAAAGATCACACAAATTGGGATGACAACTTAGACGCTATTAGCGGATCTTTAAGAGCGTCGCTACATAGAAGCACAGGTTCGTCATCTTACTTTCTGACATTTGGACAAAATATGATCCTTAACGGCAAGGACTATAGTCTCCTGCGCACTCTAAATATGTTAGCGGACGACACTCTTCTAAACCGGACACTTATCTAAACCGGAGGCTTTAGAACTGCAGAGACGGCAAGCTAAACTGAACCTAAACCGATCCCATGAAGAAAACGCGAATAGATACAACCTACGCACACGGCAGATAGAATTTAAAAACGGCGATTTCGTTTATGTTAGAAACTTTACACAAAGTAATGCCGTAAAGAAATTCAGTAGTAAATTGGCACCCGTATTTATACCAGCTAATGTTTATAAGAAACGTAGCTCGTACTACTATGAATTAGAGGATGAGAGAGGAAAGAAATTAGGAGTATTCCATTTGAAGGATATACAAGCTAGAAAACAAGGAGTTTCTTCAGATAAGGCTTCCTTGAAATAGTCTCGTTACCCTTATCTGTGGTGTAGTGACCAACGTAACTTTACACTGCAATAACTCTTCAAGACACCCTCGCCCTAAATTATAGCAGCTTTTGTATAAAGCGAGAGAATTGTCTTAGACCAATCAGGACAGAATATGATCGTACGATTATACAGTTAGGAAAAGAAAAGCTATAACAGCGACCACCAGCATGCAGCTTCCCAGAGCTTGATTCATTATCGGATAAAACTTCGTGGCGAACGCTCACAATTTTTGACGCTGCCCATTTAAACTTCACATACACGTGGAAATATAATTTAGTTATATATATCCAATCTCATAAAAACAAGAGTTGGGATATTTCAATAAATTTCCGTGTTCGATTCGTGTGAAAGTGGCAACGAGATTCGACCCCAAGGCGTAAGGAAGGCCAGGCCTATATAAGAGCATTTGGTTGCTCTACAGCCGACTACCCCCCCCCCCCCCCCCCGTCTCGTCGACCCCCGCATCAGCTCATGGTTTAAACCCCGTCGCTCCAAGAAGAGGCCACGAGGCGACATAACCTTCAGCAACAACTTACGCAACCGGCCACCTGCCGAATGATAACTGGCCAAATATATTGGAAGGCTAGAGTTCATCCAGATTATTCAGCTATGCAGAAGTTTAGACGACCGGAGCAGATTTAATTATATTTGGACATCATCATCGTCACGCAGTGAAGATCATCTCCTATGACCAACGGAGGTCTAACTTTGTGATTTCGTCTTATCGCAACGCAGCGTAGCAGCCAGCGGTTTCCTAAGGTCTTATCGCTGCAGTACTGCAGTTCTATTTCGTGTTTTGTTTTGATTCTTGATTTTCTTTTGTATTACGATTTATAATGAATTAAATACTCGCAGATTGACGGAACTTTTGGCATTTGAATAGGAATTTAACTTAGAACCTTTAAAGTTTGACCTACAGCTCGACAATGTCAACGTGAACTTGGGCCCAACTTTACGCACATCATGGAGTGGATATTTAAGGTCGTGAGTACTACAACAACAATGATATAAACATTATTATGAATTACCTATATTAAAATTCTAACAAAATGCCACTCGAACGTCTAAATAAAATAAGATCTGCATTTGACTAAAGATTATATAATTATATTTGCTAATTTTATATTCAATTACTTATAACTATTGGCTTTATACTTTACTTTTATATACTTTATTTTACCTACTAAATATAAACGAAAATGAAGAGTTAGAGAATGACTAGGATAATTATGCGTAGATAAAAAATATTGTTAGTTTGTAAAAGAGATTTAATGGAAACGTTTATTAAACTGAATTTATATAAATGGAATTATGATTGAAGATATATTGAAAAAGAATGAATTGTGAATAAATAGATTTAATGGCTTGTCGATTACTTATGTTGAACACTTTCTTAAATATGTGGTAGAGTTATTTTGAACTTGGCCAAGGGACAATGTAAATATTTTAAGTAGCATTGTCATGGTAGGGAGGGTAAAGACTTAGGGAATCATTAACATCCAAAATTCCCAATACTTATCAGAATCTATAGCTTATCTTCACACGTGTCGGCGTGTATCATTAGTATCAATATAAAGTCATTTCTCTTATTAATCGATAGTCCAGTTTTGAATATTGTTTTTGAATAAGACGCACTTATTAAAATGTAGTAGCGTTTCGTACTATCCTAAGCTAAAAGAACCCCGACCTACGGCGAGCTAGACCCGAGCATAGCAAGAGTGCGCATCCCTAGCGAAGGAAGTACAAGGTCCTCTTTATTAGTAATTACCACCCACTATTAAAAGACCAACTAGTTAAAAATCTATCGAACTACGTACACTACAGCAATTCGATAATATCGAGAAAACTATACTAAAACCCGGAACACCAATAATCCAAATGTTACCTATCGAAGTGGAGCGTCTAAAAGTATTGTCATTAGAAGCGTTGGTGGCCCTCAACATCAAAAATACAAAACACATAAATCATATAATAACACACTCCACCACCAACCGCAATCGCAATCGCAATCTTTTGCTTATTCGGCACTATAGTACTATAGTAGCAATAATCTTCAGAATATTTTTCAAACCGACAGAAAAAATAACTCTTCAAATTCAACAAGAAACCCCCACCTTAAACAATAAAGTAAAAACAAGTAATCTAAAACCAAAACCAATACTACCCGAATTTAACAATATTGCCTATTTCTAATGCCCACTTGAGGACAAGTAGGGTCTCGAGGAGGGAGAGTTAACACCACAAACTTTCATTACTCCCCTCGAGTACTGAGGCCATGAACCCTTGGACATTGTCGACATATAAATTGTGCAACAAAGTATTCTAGGGAATTATGGACAACAGAAACAATAACATCCGCCGCGACGGGCTCCGCCGAAATTGCATAGTCTGCAGATCAATCCAGTTCAAACCAAATCATCGACTCTGTACGCAGCTGCCATCGACCCGCCAACGGTTTTGCTGACGTCGCTGCCAACCACCCACAGCTAGCTTAGGGCCTTGTTGTAGCGTAAAGTTCAGTTTAGTTTTGAACCACAAATAAATCGAAATCAAACCCCGTTATAAAGTTTTATTTTAACTTGCATAAATCACTCATCAGTAACAGCGAAGTTTAAGCTTTAAACAGCTTTGTATGATTGCACTATATATTGTTTATACACAAATCACTCAGCAGTAACATCGAATTAAAAAGCTTTGTATTATTTGCACTACCATTGTTTATATATATATAAATAACGTCGGGGTCACCAAAATGTTGATAATGCTAATAAGCATTTTTATAAGCTTTTTTTGCGAATGAAAGACGATTTTTATGGTAGCGAATTCAAGCGATGTTATTTATTGTTCCCTCGAGAAATTTGGCAGCGATGCGCATGCATGGGGTACGAAAACGAGAGTATGTATTACAGCGCAAACAGCATTAATCAACGACAAAGATGCAGGCGAGAGTAAAAGAGATCTGCAGCTGATCCGCATAGATAAAGTTGAAGTGCCGTTTAAATTGAAGTTTAAATTTGTCACATCTGCCTCGATAAATGATGAAGGCGGGCCACCATTCAAAAAATGTTCTAGAGTTAAAACATAAAGATCGGTAGGGTTTTTTAAAATTTATACCAAATGTCGAGAATTAACTAGAAGGTCAAAATGGCAGAGCCCACAGCACGATAAAATTGATGCTTAGCCGTCTTCACTGCAGCTTCCCAAAGTCCACCAAAGTGAGTCGATAGAGGCGGAATAAAAACAGCACTCGCTGAGGAATAAACGCCTCAGTTCCAGCAACTCGGTCTGTGCGCCAAAAAAGTTAGTTGCATTGTCGGACCAAATTTGTCCTGGCCTTCTTCTTGTGCATATACACCGATTTAGGCCGTGCAAGAAAGCAACTGTAGAAAGATCCTTAATGAGGTCTTAACGTATCACCTTAACGTCTGCTGCCTTATGTTGATGGCTTCTTCTTCGGAGCTGGCGCCAGATATCAAATCATCAACATAAAAGTCACGGCGAAGAATCTCAGCACCTACTCGAAATGTAGCCTCCTCATCCATAGACAAAATATGCCTCGACCTCACAGCTAGGTAAGCAGCAGGTTTCGTGTTTACTCGGGTTTCGGGTTTCGGGTTTCGGGTTTACTCCTCAAAGAAAACCTTGTAATGGGCCTTGACGGCTGGACGATGCTTTAGTTTTCTCTCCAGAGATAAGAATCTTGGAAGAGCTTGCTGGTAGGGATCTAAACTAAACTTGGCTGGCAATGGAACAGAATAATCCCCAGTCGGCAAGCGAGCAAAGTGTTTAACGAAATTCGCTACACAGTCAAGCTCTTCCCTCGTAGCCCGGATAATGGGCTCGGCGCTACTCTCCACCTTCCAAAACCGCGAAAGAAGCACCTTAAGACGATCCAGTTGGGTTTCCTCATTGGGCGGAACAACCGCTCACGACCTTGCCATTGGAGCGACTGCAGCCTCCGGAAACAACCCAGCCTAAACGAGTCTTTTGAATTAGAGGCAATCCCGGCAGAAGTTTGACTTAACTAACGCAGCAATAACAAATCAACGCGCTGGGGGCGATTGAACTCTGGATCTGTGAGCTTCAGGTTTTGGGGTTTGTTAGAGTTACAAACGTCGATGTTAAAGTTTGGCTGATGTTAAGTTATATTAGAAGCAATGACAGTAGTGATAAAAGTCAAGTACTCGGAGGTTCGAGACCGCATTGTTAAGTTAACTGACAAACCATCTGTCTTGAAACTAGAGTCACCTATTCCGGTGACACAAGCGTACGACTTTGTTTTTCTAAGCTGAAGCAAGTTTAGAAATCGGGACTTTATTAAGTGCAGCTGGGTGCCAGAGTCGAGTACAGCACGCCAAGAAACAAGGGTTCCCGAACGGTTTCTTACTAACACAGTGGAAGTGGCTAGGAGTACCACATCTTTGCCTAAATCATGCGCAATAAGAGCTGAAGATGGGCGAGATAATGCAGAGGGTTCTGTCGCATGATTAAATGAATCTGAGGACAACGTTTCAGTAAGCTGAGATCTTTCGTGCGACGAAAACGAGGCTGAGGTTCCCTAGTGAAGCAGAGTGTAGTGTTTAGATCCGCAGGAGCGGCAATGTCCGAAGTTGCACTGCCTCAATTGATCCTCAGGCAATTTATACAAAGAGTCAGCCTTTTTGGTTCTCGAAATCGACTTGCTGGATTTAGGTTCTTAAAGCTCTGACAATACCGAATTGAGTGCCCCGAAGCATTACAGAAAGTACTTGTTAGAGGGTTAAGATTTGTGGTAAGAAAGGCGACATACGCTTATTAGATGTACGATTAGCTCCCACCTGGCTTCCAGGCGCATAGTTTGCCATGACGAAATCCATAGTCTCCAGAGTCCTTCATCGCTGCTCCATAAACGATGCCATGGATTCCCACGTTGGATTTAAATTCCGCAGAGCGGGTTCCTCCAAATGCTCCTCCCATTTGGCCTGACTCGCCGGATCTAGTACTTGGACTATAATGCATCCAGCAATTTATTCCGTTGTTTCCAATCCGCTTAGAGCGCGAATATGGGCATTGAATTTATCCGACAGATCACGAAGCATTGAAACTGAACCACTCTACACTGCCCTTAACCCCAAAATCTCAGTAACATGAGTCTGAAAAACTAAACGACGATTAGCAAATCTGTTTTGTAACAACCGAAATTTCCAGTGAGGGAATGGTTTCCAAAGCAGTGTCCTTCCGACATGATAGAAAAGTCTTTTTTCTGTTTCTCGGACAGCTTTTCTATGTTTGTGAGGTCAGGATGGCTATCTATGATCGAAGTAAACATAGAATAAAAATCTTGCCAATTAGCGCAGCCCAGCGAATTTTGTGAGCATAAGAGGGGGAAGCGACTTTGCCCTATACATGAATGGACGCAGCTGATGGCCAGAATCGCACGGAGAAATGCCGCCAGCGAAGATTGAGTGGGTGTACATTTGCGAAGATCACACCGTGTGCATAAGCGGTAACGTTTCCAGAATTTTCAGCAGCCATGGCAACAGCAACAACAACAAATTAATATCAAGCGGGAAGCGTGATGAGCTCAAAGAAGAAATAGCGGAAGCTTCTGTTAGTTGGCTATGTACGCGCACAATATAACTTATGTATAAGTTAACTAAAGCTAACGTCGCTCCCACGGGCGCATGAAATACGACGACATCGGCATACTGCAACGTAAGCATTATGCCGGATGTCGATACGTAGCCGGCAGACACTGCAGATTTGCGTGGCCGCTACGAATATGGGATCGCTACAATGTGTTTCGTTTTCATGCTAGCTCATAAGTTTGAATTCTTGTATTTTTATATTCAGTTCTGATTTTGCCTCCGACGCTACAGCTCCGCTTGGCTCGGGATAATAAAGCTTTAAAAGTAAACTCCTAATCTTTTTATTGTCACGGCTCCGCCCGACGTCCGATTAGTAAAAGCCGCGCGCGTTAACCGCCGGCAAACCTTTCCCTAATTGGCGCCCAACCAGTGGTATTTGACAGTGCGTCAGTCATTACCCACAAACTTAAAAATCTCTAAAAATCTAAAATTTTACTAAAAGTAAATAAAACTCAGCCACATCAACAGGGCTTAGTGACAAGCAAGCTTAAAAATTTCTAAAAATCTAAAATCTAACTAAAAGTGAATAAAACTCAGCCACGTCAACAGGGCTGTAGTGACAAACGTCAAGTGCCAACAACAAAAACAAGTGCTTGTGACCACTGTTGCTTACAACAGAACAATCTGACAAGTGGCTACTGCTGACCTACGTCAACACAGGCAGCACAGCGGAAACGTCATTGAACTCGCCTCTTGAGTGCAGTTGGCCGAGGTGCGCTATAGCGCAAATTTAATTTCACGTAACACCGAAGCCGCTGGAGCTCTTCGGGCAGCGACTTATCAGATTAGCGCACAAGCTATCTGGACAACGGGGAGGCAGAGACAAGCGGTGTACAACAACAGACACCGACTTCAGTTTGGGACGCAACACAACACCAAAAAATGTAAGTGGGAACCTTTCTTTAAACTGCCCTAAAACCTGCGAAATAAAAATAAGCACATAAGCACAGTTTTTGCAAGTGTCTTGTCTTAAATGTAATTAAATAATAAAAAGTTTTAAAATACGTGAAACTAGTAGTGGATTAAGTTGACAGAAAATAGTAAACTATTAGCAGCAAAAATACATAAATATTTGTTGAATAATTACAAAAAGCGGCGCACCAAACGCATGCGCGCACAAATATTTTTTTTCCGTCTGCCTTTGTTTCGTTTGTTTTGTTTGGTCGTTCAACGTAATACGATCCGTGGAATTTGGCAACTTTGTTGCCTCCATCCTCAAGCGTTGTGTTCAAGTTTTCGTTGTTTATATTAGAGGCATATGACTTCACCCTTCCTCCTCTATAGAACCACTCGCCGACAGTGTAGTGATTCTGACTCTGATTGCGACGACCATCGCATTCGCCGTTCAGTGCCAAGACGCACACACTCACCCCCACCCTCACCTCGTCCTACAGACAGCGTCATGGACCCAGACCAGTTGAGACTCATAATACAGGCAGCCGTCACCGCTGCCTTAGCTGAGCAAGCCGCTACAAATAAGGTCTTGATTGACAAAGTCGAGTCAATGGCCCAGCAGCTGGCCGCAGCGCATATTACGCCACCAGAGGTGCAAGCTTATGCACCCATAGAGATAAGAAATGATATCCGCTGCGACGAGCCATTAGATGCCGTCAAATGCTTGCCCGAGTTTGCAGGCGCACATGAATCGTATGTTTCATGGAGACAGGCGGCTCTCGCAGCCTATCATATTTTTAGGCCGTACGACGGCAGTTCACGCCATTATCAGGCGGTCATAATTATAAGAAACAAAATCAGGGGGGCCGCGGACGTTGTTCTAGCCTCTTTCGGCACAGCTCTTAACTTCGACGCGATTATAAGTCGCCTCGACTTCACGTACAGCGACAAACGTCCAGTTCACGTAATCGAGCAAGAGCTGGCCACGCTGAGACAAGGCAGCATGTCTCTGCTGCAATACTATGATGAAGTCGGCAAAAAGCTTACATTGTTGACTAATAAAGTCAACATGTCATACGAGCCGGTCCTAGCAAAGGGCCTCTGCGAAAAGTTCCGCGAAGATGCACTACGTGTGTTTGTTTCGGGACTCAAGCGTAGTCTCACAGATGTGCTGTTCTCAGCAAAGCCAAGAGACTTGCCGTCAGCTCTGGCGCTCGCGCAAGAGGTGGAATCGAACCATGAAAGATATGCGTTCGCTGCCAACTTCGCGAGAAGCATTGAGGAAAAAGAACACAAGGCAAGTACCCAACAGCGGGTCAAGCCACCCCAACAAGAAGCACAGGCAAGCGGGTCAAAGAACCCACATTTTAGTAGACAGAACAAGCAGCAAGGCCAATTCGGCCTGCGAAATGCCGAGCAGCAAACTCGCGCCAGTGCTCCAGAACCAATGGAGGTAGACCCTTCGCTGTCAAGATATAGACAGCCCACCCAGGCCTCCGCTGGCGTCAGCAAGCGGTCGGCCATGTCCGATCGCTCTAACGGAAAGGGCAAGCAACAAAGGGTGAATCATGTAACCCAAGATGCCGGGCAGGGGCAGACCTCGTACGCCGAAGCCGCCAACGGCGCTGTGGCGCAGATCGAGGACGATGCCGAAAGTGATTCTGACGCCCTCAATTTTTTAGGGGAAAATCCCTGCTACCCGTCATCAGACGAAGAGTAGCAGGGCAGGATATGAGCTTCCTTATTGATACCGGCACGTCCAAAAATTACATCAAACCACACAAGGGGTTGCGTGGCGTCCGTCCGGTTAACTCACAATTCACCTTGCATTCTATCCATGGCTCAACCACCGTCACACAAAAAAGCCTTGTTGCGTTGTTCAACGTGAAAGCAACATTTTTTATTTTACCAGACTTGTCAACCTTCGATGGGATAATCGGTCTCGATTTGTTAGCTCGGGCTGGGGCGTCACTCTGTTTGGCCTCCGGTCAGCTCAAATGGGGTACGGAAGTTGAGAAAATCTCCTTCCACAAATGCACTGATGTCAATTTCACCGATGTGGATTGCTCAGATGCACCCGCTTCAGTGCGGGAGACTTTTCGGAAATTATTAAAGGCCAGAAAAAAGGCCTTTGCAGACCCAAACGAGGCTCTGCCATACAATACTTCGGTGGTTGCCACCATCAGAACGGTGAGCGAAGAGCCCATCTATGCCAAGCTGTACCCATATCCCATGGGCGTAGCTGACTTCGTTAATAAGGAGATCCAAGATCTTCTAAGAAACGATATAATTCAGAAATCGGCATCCCCCTACAACAACCCCATATGGGTAGTAGATAAAAAGGGCACCGATGATGCGGGAAACCGCAAGAAGCGCTTGGTGATAGACTTTCGCAAGCTTAACGAGCACACCATTCCCGATAAATACCCCATGCCAAATATATCAATGATATTAGGCAATTTGGGCAAAGCACACTATTTTTCGACACTGGATCTTAAATCAGGATACCATCAAGTCGTACTAGCGGAGCGCGATCGCGAAAAAACTTCCTTCTCGGTAAACGGAGGAAAGTATGAGTTTAAGAGATTGCCATTTGGCCTCAGGAATGCCGCCGGCATCTTCCAAAGAACGATCGATGACATCCTACGGGAACAAATAGGCAAATTTTGCTATGCTTATGTTGACGATGTGATCATCTTCTCGCAAGACGAGGAGGCTCACATCAAACATGTAGAGTGGGTGCTAAAGAGCTTACAAGAAGCTAACATGAGAGTATCGATCGAGAAATCGCGTTTTTTTAAGAAAAGCGTGAGCTTTCTCGGGTTCATTGTCACCAGTAACGGTGCAACAACGGACCCAGAAAAGGTAAAGGCCATAAAAGAATTCCCAGAGCCTAAGACGGTATTTGAAGTCAGGTCGTTCCTGGGCCTCGCGAGCTACTATAGGTGTTTCATCAGAGACTTCGCTGCTATAGCAAGGCCCATTTCAAACATATTAAAGGGCGAAAATGGAACAGTTAGTAGGCATAGATCGAGGAACATTCAGGTGCATTTCTCTGGGTCCCAGCGAGAAGCGTTCCAAAAGCTGCGCAATATATTGGCATCAGAAGATGTCATGCTCAGCTACCCGGACTATAAGAAGCCATTTGATCTAACGACAGATGCTTCAGCCCATGGTATAGGTGCGGTGTTGTCTCAAGAAGGCCGCCCTATAACAATGATTTCAAGAACTCTTAAAGACAGTGAAGCCAACTACGCGACTAACGAGCGTGAGTTATTGGCTATCGTTTGGGCCCTGGCTAAACTGCGGCATTACTTGTATGGAGTGAAAGATATAAATATCTTCACTGACCATCAGCCGTTAACATTTTCTGTGTCAGAATCAAACCCGAACGCAAAAACTAAGAGGTGGAAGGCCCGCATAGACGAGTTCAATGCTCGTCTATTTTACAAGCCCGGTAAAGAGAACCTGGTAGCGGACGCCTTGTCCAGACAACAGCTTAATGTGCTGGAGCAAGAAGAGCCCGAATCTTGCGCAGCAACGATTCACAGTGAGGTGTCTCTCACCCACACAATCGAGTCAACGGACAAGCCATTGAACTGCTTCCAGAACCAGATAATACTGGAAGAAGCACGTTTCCCGTCTAAAAATACCTTTATTTTATTTGGGAATAAAAGGCGCCACACGGTTAACTTCGTCTGCAGGGGGTCCTTATTAGACGAACTGGCAGACACAATCGTCCCAAGGGCCGTAAACGCCTTCCATTGCGATTTGCACACGCTCGCAATGATACAAGATGAGATTGTCCGGAGGTTCCCAGCCACAAAGTTCTGGCATTGCAGGAACCGTGTCGTGGACGTTCTCAGAATCGAAGAAAGAAGGGAAATCTTAACTGCTGAACATAATAGGGCGCATAGAGCAGCGCAAGAAAATGTAAAGCAGGTATTGTCGGAATACTACTTCCCCAAAATGGCCAAGCTGGCCAACGAGATCGTGCAGAATTGCAGGACTTGTGCGAGGGCAAAGTATGACAGGCACCCGAGAAAACAAGAACTCGGTGAAACACCAATACCGTCACACACAGGGGAAATGTTGCACATCGACATTTTCTCTACCGACAAAAAGTTTTTCCTCACTTGCGTCGACAAGTTCTCTAAATTTGCCGTCGTACAACCAATCACCTCGAGAACTATTGAAGACCTGAAGCCAGCGCCGCTTCAGCTCATGAACTTTTTCCCGAGGGCAAAGACCATTTATTGCGACAACGAACCGTCGTTGAAGTCGCACACGATCGTGTCCATGCTGTATAACAACTTTGGTGTAAGCATTACAAACGCACCACCACTGCACAGCACCTCCAACGGGCAGGTGGAGCGTTTCCATAGCACGTTGCTGGAGCTAGCCAGATGCATAAAGATAGACAAGGGCTTGAGTGATACGGTCGAAATAGTAATGTTGGCCACTACCCAGTATAATAAGTCGATTCACTCGGTCATCGACAGGAGACCGGCTGACATCGTCCTAACACACCCCGATGAGCCACAGCCAGAGATCCGCAAAAGGATCCAGAAGGCTCAGACCGCGCTGAGGGCCAGAGAAAACGCCTCGCGGCAGAATAGGACATTCGATGTTGGCGAAAAAGTGTTGGTAAAATCCAACCGAAGACTCGGCAACAAGCTCACGCCGTTGTGCGAGGAAAGAGCTGTAGAAGCGGACATGGGGACCACGGTCCTCATTGAGGGGAGGGTGGTCCACAAGGACAATTTAAAATGACGCGCTCAGCAGCGAGGTCAGTGTTTCGCTTAATTTTAAATTTTTTCTAGCCACTTGGCGTAATTTTTAATAGATCTAAGCGTAGCGCCATCCGCGCACATTATATTCTTAAGCATTTTTATTATTATTGGTGTTGGGTTCCCCTTGTCTACAAAATAGAAAAATCAACCATTTAAACTTTCACCCACAGGACCAATCTTATCCTTCTCGTGTCTCTATCATTGGCATCGGCTCACATCACCGATTATTCGCGCGCCAAATACATTCCCATAGTCGATGGCCAGATCTTGGTGTGGGAGAATTTCGCCTACGTGAGACACTCCGCGAATCTTTCGGAGTACGCACGTGTAGTAGAGGAGACGGTCGGTCTGCTTAGCCACTTCCCGCAGTCACACATGAGAAATTTGCTGAAGGTAGATTCAGCACACCTCCGGGACTTGCTGGATGCGCTGGGCGCGCACCATCGAGTGGCCAGAAGCTTGGACTTCCTGGGCTCTATACTAAAGGTTGTAGCCGGTACACCTGATGCCAGCGATTTGCAAAACAGTAGGGTCGTAGAGGCGCGATTGATAGACGCGAACAATAGGCAGATAGAAATCAACACAAAAATCCAGAGTCAAATTAATAAATTAACTGCCACTGTCAACTTAATCCTCAAAACAGCAAAAGCGTCGCAAAGTGACTCCGGTCATTTGTATGAAACGTTGCTCGCGAGAAATAGAATGCTCATGATGGTGCTTCAAAATTTAATGTTGGCCGTGACACTTGCAAAAATGAACATTGTTAGCCCAAATATTCTTGATCACGCAGATTTGAGTTCAGTTTGGCTAGAGGAGCCCACCAACACCCCCATAGGGGACCTCATGTTCGTATCGTCCGTAAAGGTTCTGCAGTCCAATAACGCATTACACTTTATCATTAAATTTCCGGTAATTAAGTTCGCCTGTAAGAAAATTACTATCTTCCCCGTCAGTCACGAAGGAGCCATGCTACGTTTAGATGATGGCGTTATCGCAGAATGCGACAACGAGGTCTACACCGTCAAAGCTTGCACCGCATCAACCAGCGCCACCTTCTGCCAGCTATCATCAGGCAGCTCTTGTGCGAAAGAACTCCATGCAGGCGGCGAGGCGCACTGCGAAATACAACCCAGCAGCCTGGACCCCATCACCTATGTAGATGAGGGGATCGTCATCATCAACGACAGGGCCGCCAAGGTACGAGTGGACAACGGCTCTGAAACCTGGGTGCATGGTACGGATCTTGTTACCTTCGCCCGACGTGCCGTCATTAACGGAACCCTGTACGTCAACCAGAACGGGATCCAGAACAGAGTACCGGGGGTAGCGAAATTCCCTCTGCTGAACATCACCTCCCACCAAAGCGTGCTCAGTCTCCCGTACCTTCATCGCCTAAATGAAGGTAACCTAGAGACAATCCAGAGGTTCAGAGAAGAATTCAACGCCGAACTACCCCAGCGAGTGGCACTGACCGTAGCAGCATCATGTTGCCTCCTGTTATGTGTTGCCATTGTGGGCTGGCGCGCCTGGAAGGCCAAGAGGTCCCCAAGACGACTGAACGTGGCAATTGCTGAGTTAAGGTCGGCCGAGGGCGGCCTCCGTCTTGAGGGGGGGGTAGTTAACTAAAGCTAACGTCGCTCCCACGGGCGCATGAAATACGACGACATCGGCATACTGCAACGTAAGCATTATGCCGGATGTCGATACGTAGCCGGCAGACACTGCAGATTTGCGTGGCCGCTACGAATATGGGATCGCAACAATGTGTTTCGTTTTCATGCTAGCTCATAAGTTTGAATTCTTGTATTTTTATATTCAGTTCTGATTTTGCCTCCGACGCTACAGCTCCGCTTGGCTCGGGATAATAAAGCATTAAAAGTAAACTCCTAATCTTTTTATTGTCACGGCTCCGCCTGACGTCCGATTAGTAAAAGCCGCGCGCGTTAACCGCCGGCAAACCTTTCCCTAATTTATATGCACTGTTACGTAACCAACGGAATTTCTTTTAATATTCACTGCCTGTAATCTTGTCTGAATATGGCAGACACAAATTGTTGTTTAGCTGATCTGCATGGACAACGAAAGCTGAGGTGCCGTAGGGACTAATTGAGTCCCTAATGTTGGCCATAAACGAAGACATAAATTTAGCAACTGCTGGCGGCTGCTAGACCCAACAATGACATCATTCTCATTATTTCCCCTTACTCTCGAACCATCCATCGCAAGCACTCTTTCTAACTTTAAATCTGACCAAGAAAAAGAAACAAGCCGCGAACCTATCTCGAATTTACCTCTGCAAATAATTAAATATATTGAATTGGATCTTTATTATTAACACAAAAAGAAAAATTAATTTTATATTAATTAAATTTAATTATTATTTTCTTATAATTTATTATAACGAGCTACAACCGGATTCTAACTTGTGCACCCGCAAGTACAGATGTTTTGATATCTTCCACCAACTTACTTCGTTACAAAAGTTCGCTTGCATAGTGTGCACCCTTCATTGACCAAGTTGGATTTTTTTGTTGGCTGAATGACTATTTGTCGTTTTAATGACCGTCACCCGATACGATGAATATCGTACCAAAGGATCATTCAGCTACGATGACTATTATAACTGGCACTTATGAGTACAACATGTATACCGTTCGCGCTCAAGCGGAAAGAGAGCTCAAATTTTCCTGGCACAATTTTTTTTTTTGCACTAGCTTCCTAGTGCAAATCCAATGTTTGGCAGATACGCATCTTGTTATTCTAATGTCTTTGGTAAAAGGGCATACTAGATTCACTGAAATGTGTGTAAAAGGCAGAAGAAAACGTTTCCGACCATATAAAGTACCCACCCAAACCGGCCAATTTCACTAAACAATAAACAATAAATCACTTAATTGGTTCCCGTACTGTATACCATCTGCTCAGTATGCGTTTTGATAAACATATTCTTTGACAACGATAAAGAAATTCTTTGGCAATGGCACTTAGCCATTCATGTAAACAAATCCCAAAGCCTAACCTAAGAAGTTTTGCTTACTCTCTCTGAGGCTTCTCCTCAACTTAAGAATCCAAGAGCAATGTTCTCCCAATACAGCTTCTCTTTAACTTAAGCATCCAAGAGCATCTCCCAAAATACTCTAACATATTTCTTAAGCACAGAGGCTTGGTCACTGACACCATGCTCAGACAACCAGAAAAAAATTCACCCATATTACTAATCAAACCAAGCATACCATCAATACAAAGCATAATCTACCCATTTATTCTAAATTATACAGTTACCCACAGGCTTATGAACAAGAGGTCGAAAGCCAAATACTAGATATGCTTATACAAGGTATTATACATACGTACCAGTAACTCACCTTACAATAGTCCCATCTGGGTGGTTCCAAAAAAACAAGATGCATCAGGCAAACAGAAACTTAGAATTGTAATAGACTACCGAAAATTAATCGAAATAACAGTAGGAGACAGACACCCAATCCCAAACATGGGCGAAATTTTAGGAAAGCTGGGCAGATTTAATTATTTCACAACTATAGACCTGGCAAAGGAATTTCACCAGATCGATCGGTCATTATGAATATTTGCCATTCGGATTAAAAAACGCACCAGCCACCTTTTAACGGTGCATGAATGACATTTTACGACCACTCTTGAATAAACACTGCCTTGTGTACCTGGACGACATTCTCGACATTCCTTGATGAGCACCTACAATCGCTCAGACTAGTTTTCGAATAACTAGCAAAGGCCAACCTTAATTTACCGCTTGACAAGTGTGAGTTTCTCCAGCATGAAACCACATTTTAGGACATATTCTAACACCAGACGGAATAAAACCAAACCCTAAAAAGATTAAAGCCATTCAGAAATATCCAATTCCCACTAAACCAAACTAAACTAAACTAATTACATAAGCCGAACGCTTAATGAACACGAGGTCAATTACAGCGCAATTGAGAAAGAACTCTCGGCAATTGTATGGACGACAAAGACTTTCCGACGAAATCAAAATAGAAACAATACTTAACATATACAATCACAAGACCAAACACGATACCACTGGACAGATCCCTGCACACATATTTCTCTACACTGGCAACCAATATTAGACACCCAACAAAAAAAGAAAACAAAATAAACAGTGACAGAATGGTATACGAAGTCGACACGAGATACAGAAAAGGACCACTACAGAAAGGCAAATAAGAAAATTCATTTAAGCCAATCAAAAATGTGGAGCAAACGGACTCCGACCATTACAAAATCAATAACAGAAATAGAGTTACTCACTACTACAAAACACAATTCAAAAAACGAAAGAAAAATAAACAAATTTCAATTCCACAGGTGCCTGGAACTTGATGACATTTTTGCTTATGATGATTACAACAGTTCATGGACAGCAAATTCAAATTAATAATATTGACACCAACCACGGTTATCTCCGTTTTTCTGATAAACCAGTCCAGATACCATCCTCCTTTGAACATCATTGATTGAGGATCAACTTAACCGAAATGGACACCGTATCTGACTGTTTTGAACAAAGGCTGCGTACCGACTATCATGCACCCCAACTCAAATTTTTGTACAATAAGATGAAAAGAGAACTTACTGGAATAACCCTGCAACATAGAAATAAACATGGACTTATTAACATTGTGGGCTCAGTTTATAAGTACCTATTTGGCACACTTGATGAAAATGATCGAGCAGAAATACAGAATAACTTGAGACACACTCCCATGACACAGTGAAGTTACATGAACTTAATGACGATATACGATTGATAAACGACGGAATGCCGAATATACAAAAATACGAATATGATCACAACATCGTTAACACCCTTTCATACGAAGAAGACCTGGAAATGGGAATGCAGCTTTCCAGACTCGGACTGTGTAACCCCAAATTACTAAACTACGGCAAGCTAGAGAATGTAAACAGCCAAAATATTTTGAACATTAAAACATCCACTTGGATCAATTACAATGATAACCAATTATTAATCATATCCCACATACCCATTAACTTTTCATTAATAAACACAATCAAAATAATCCCTTACCCAGACTCTAACGGCTATCAGCTAGAATACACAGACCCACAATCATATTTTGAAAAAGAAAATAAAGTTTACAATAACGAAAATAAACAATGATTGTGTCACCATATCATTAAGCATTTAAAACCAATTTGTAATTTTGAGTCAGTTCACACAGATGAAATAATAAAATACATAGAACCAAACACAATTATAACCTGGAACTTAACCCAAACAAGTCTCAAAAAAAATTGCCAAAATCCATTTAGCGTTGGTCTTAGTTACTACAAAGGTCCATTTAATAGACTCAAAAGTAAATAAAAGCGTATCTATATAAATTCTTCATCAGGATCAAAAGCGGAATCGATTTGGCCATGTTCGTCCGACTGTCCGTATGAACGTCTGGATCCTAGGAACTATAAAAGTTAGAAAGTTTAAACTAAGATTTTTGATTTTGCCAAGCCCACAATCCGTCCTAAACTGCCATGGCAACAAATTTGTAATGCCCCATTTTTTTTTTTAAATGATTTGATATTTATTGATATGTCTTAAGCTGTCGAAGCTACACTTTTGCGAAAATGTTTTGACGTTTTTTAATTTTTGTATTACTTTTTTAAATTTCTATCAATTTGCAATAAAATGTTTTTCCACGCCCACTATGACGCCCACAAGCAAGTCAAAACTGCCACTCTCACACTTTTGGAAAATGCTTACATATTTTTTAGTTTATATATTATTTTGTAAGCTTATATCGATTTTCGAAAACACTAGCTGAGTAACAGGTATCTGAATGTCGGGGAACTCGACTATAGCGTTCTGTCTTGTTTATTTTTCTGTTTTATTATACCCGTTACTCGTGGAGTAAAAGGGAATACTAGATTCCTTGATAAGTATGTAACACGCAAAAGGAAGCTTTTCCGAAGATAAAAATATATATTCTTCATAAGGAACAATAGGCGAGTCGATCTGGCCATGTCCGTCTGTCTGTCCGTCCGTATGAACTTCGAGATCTATTAAAGCTAGAAAGTTAACATTAGGCATGCAGATTCCAGAGACATCCACTCTACGAGACGCCCACACTTTAAAAAAGTGTTTTGATGTATTTTTATTTTTTTTTTAGTCTTTTAAATTTGTATCGAATTGTCATTAAAACTTGTTGCCACACCCACTTTTAAGCTCACAAACCGTCCAAAGCTCCTACGCCCACACTTTTGAAAATGTTTTCATTTTTTTTGTTAGTTTTGCCACGCCCACTTTAACGCCCCCAAAGCGCACAAAACTGCCACGCCAAAACTTTTGGGATCTGGGTCTTTCAAAATTTCACACCCGCACTTGAAAAATTTTTAAATTTTTCTTATATCATTTTTTTCCTGCAATTTCTAACGATATTCTAGATAATGTTGCAATTTCTCGATCGCACTTCCACTAGCTGAGTAATGGGTATCTGATAGTAGGAGAACTCGAATATAGCTTGCTCTCTTGTTCTGTTTTATCTTTAGCTTTAAGTAGCTTACTGAGTACGTTTGCTTTGTGTGAGATCTGAGCTTACGGTCTGACTCATGGTTTAGTGGTATTGGTGCACTAATGTCCATATCATCATCTGTAGTGTAGGTAGGTTGTCTTTCAGTTTGCCAATGGGTGAAAGGATGTAGTCGAGGGTGTTAGTTTTCCTGATTGGTTGCGGTTGTAAGTTAATTAAGTTTGATGAAGTAAGATTGTTTAGTTGTATTGATATTGCAGGTTTTGATTATTCTCGTAGCGTTTTGGCGTACGTCGTTGATTGATGAGGATGGCTTTGCTGTTTTGTGACAATCTTTCAATTGTGTTTATGCCTACAATTTCTTTCTGCTTAAGAATGTGGGAAAGTTTTTATCACTCCACCTGTCTTAGGAACTTGAGGAATTTATCTAAGGAATATATCTAAGTTTTTAAGTAATAGGGCTGGTAGGGCTGACTACCTTCTTTGACCCTTCTGCTGCTTATTTAAATCAAAGAAATATTGATATTCATACAATTTATTTTATGTAATACATATTTTGGATAAGTTCGGATATTTATTAGTTTTATTTATCGGAAAAACTGCTATTCATTGCATTTCAATTAATACTATTGGTTTCTTTTAAGAACTACCGCCTTGGTCATCGTGCCCCGTGCTGGGTGCATTCCTTTACCCCTCAGCGACTCGGATTTTATATTTCAATCCATCTGACTGCTGAATTTAAGAATGTCATCCGGTCTTGTAACACATTTGGGTTGCATGCTAACTCCTTTGTCATTGAAGTACGGCTGCCAACTTCCTCTGGCGGCTAAATACGAAACGTCAATGGAGCTGATAGCTGACTCAAGTCAATAACGCCGAGACAATTACCAATGTTATACTGCTGCTCAAAAGAGGCTTCATGAGAACTTCTTCCTTAACGGGCTCGATGTGCTGGCAATTTTTCAGGGTTAAATCCGGTTAAATTATTATTGGGATATTTTTTTTAGGAAATGATGTCATCATTACCTTGACCTATTACTTAACCTATTTTTGGGATATTCTTTGAGAAAATGAAATGCCTTTATCTGAGATACTGTGATTATTGAGAACAATTAATTTTCAGATAATTTATTATAATTTATTTTGGGAAAGATGGTTTTGACTATTTTGTATGATTTGTATATTGCATTTATGGATATTGTCAATTTGTTTTAAGGTTCTTGAACTTCAGAGTTTATTTATTCGCTAGTGTCCAATTATTTGAATTTGTTTTGTTTAGATTTAATATGCTCCCAGTCATTAAAGTATGGATTACCTGGACTTGTTTTGAAAGCATATGACCTCACAGTTTGACGTGCTATGTAATAAGGGATTATTATATTAATATTAAAATTATTCAATAAAAGTGATTTTTCATGGTTTTTGATTATGTTTCAATAAAATCGATAACGAAACGTATTTTACTGACAACCCGCACGGGGTTGTTGAAAGGTGTTTTCTGATGATGCCGTCTGCTAAAAGTTGATAGCGATTTAAATGCATTTGTTACCGCGATGAGCATGGAATCGACATTTAAATCTTATGTTTCTTAGAATAATGTTCATACACTTATAATAATATTCATAGTTTAAGACTGAGGTCAAAAAAAAAAAAATTTAAATGTGTCGGAAAGACTCCATGTTCCGTTGATCATAGTATTCACCTTTTCGGTTACAAAATAGAGGTATTTATTCCATTACGGTGTTTCACTAAAAAATTATAAAAATATAACTTTTATTATTTTAATGTTTCCAAAATAACTTACAATAATTTACAACTTCATTGCCGAAGAACTATATTTAGTTTTTGGGTTAAAATAGTTCATTTATTTTTATATTTTTTTTTTTTTTTTGTAGTTTGAATTGATTACCTTCAAGTTTACATCTGAACCCGCTACCTTAACAATTTGGGGAGACTCGAAGACCGGTCTCATCAACAAAGTTCACCGTGATCGTAAATAACGGTGGCCGGTGGCCGTGCGATAAAATCCAAATCCATTAAAAAAACATTTTACTTTTTAGTTCTCCGGAGTTTTTGTGGTGCGGTGGGCACTAGCCCTGGTAGTGGCAGCCTCGAAAGTGTCTCAGCTACTATGTTTAACTTCATTTATGCAATCTCAAAATCGATCTGCTGCAGTTCTTGTGCCGTACTGTTTTCTCTCCTTGAACTAATTTCTAGGACGACGGAAAAGGTCGTAGAAACACTTCTATAAGTTTTTACTAGTGCTTTTTAAGAGCGTTTAATTACAATGATGTCGTCGTGGTGCGTAAAGGGTTGTGAAGACATTTGCGGTCCAATCATATGGTCCATCGCCTGTTATACGTGACCGATGCTATTCTGGCACCGTGAATGCTGTTAACCTTCGCCTTACGTGGTATGATCTCAACGGTATTTGCAGGCCTTGGTGGCGTTTTTCTTAATGATCTCAAACGTTTCATTTTTCACAGTTTCCTTATGAAAGTCTGCAGTTCCGCTAAACCCTTGTTTCTCTTGCCTCACGTTGCCCGCGAGTTTAGAGAAGTACCCCCTGGGTCGAAAAAATGTCTAAAAGCTCTTAGCCCAAGTCTGGAAATGAACTAAAAGGTACTTATTATTTATTGTATAAGTAAATATACGGCATGGACAGAATGATGTCCTTGTACTTTTGCATCCGCTGCAAAGCCCGCTGGTCAGCGGGACTACCGTGGGACCGTTGACCCACGGGGGAATGCCCCCAACCCAACAGCGACCCCTGGTTATATTCCTTTGCTGCTGATTTAACAAATAGCATTCGGTTTTGCAATGCATTTCGGTTGCATGGTATTTTCTTTCAGGCTTAACTTATGAAGGAAAGGCAGGCTAAGCTGTTCTTTGCTGCACGTGATATTCACAAGGATACTTAATATGTGCCCCTACTAAGGTTTTTAATGTTGTTTTTTCACTACGACACAATTAATGATACAAATTTCTTGGTTGATTGCCACTGGACTAAAGTGGCCTAGACTGGTAATGCACTGGGGGATGGTTCCGGAAACCAATTCTTGAGTGTATGTGCGCGAGCATATACCTTGCAGAACGTTGTTTCGATTGAAGCGTCACACTAGTGAACTAAGTTGTACTGCCCAAGTTCTAGGATCCTTTTATTATGTTGTATTGGGTATATATACATTTAAAACATGTATGGCGTACCGCTGTTCCAGCGAACGCTCCATCGCACCGTGACACAACAGAAAAAACACCACACTGAGATCTCGAAATGCACTCCTCCTTAAAGGCCTCTCGAAGCATTTGATAAGTTTCCGATGCATTTTTGCCAAGTCGCACACAAAACTTTATGGCGTAATCGAAAAGTGATGTTTAACATTTTTTAAATATAGGAGGCAAATCTAGCGTCACATTGCCACGGGCAGCGGAGCACCCCGGCTGTTACAGTGCACGTCTCTGCGGATAGGGCTCCACAGTGGCTTAGATCGGGGTTCTATGCAGAAAAAGAACTGCACAGTCGGCAGATCTGCACACCTTTCTTGTGGACAACTAAAAAACCTTGGCGAGCAGCGAACGCATAACCTCGCGGACTCGCCCTGCCGAAACGGGGAGAAGGAAAAAAGAAACCCAGAAGTAGCTTTAGCATGAGCAATGAGAACAAGAAGGAACCAAACAAATAATTAATTTAACCGGCCTTTAATTTTAATTTTCATGATTTTGATTTTCATTTCTATTCATTTTTTGTTGATTAATTTTATTTTTAGTTCTGAAACTGCTAATTTTTGTGGGCGACTGCCACCCATTATTTTTATTAGTTATTATTTTGTGGGAGGCAAGGCATTTTATTTGGTAATATACCTTACATGGGTATATATAATGTATATGTGCACAAGTGTAACTTTTTTAATCAATTAAATTAGGATAATTAAATCCCAACAACAATTCCTCTGGGCCCATAGGATGGATTTGGGTAAGTGAATTTATTATTTTCTTTTTATTTACACTTGCTTATATCAACAAATACATAAATTCTTAATACCCTATAAATTGCACAATCCCTACATAAAGGAAATTAAAGAATTGACAGGAGAAAATTAAAAGTGGAAGACAAGAAAATGAATGTTACATTAAAGAAAAGTTTTGTGAAATTAAATTAGTGAAACAGAATTAAAAGATAAAATTAAACCAAATTAACGAAATTTAAGAAACAAATAAGAAAAAAAAAAACATGAATTAGAAGAGAAAACCAATTAAATAAAGTATTAAATAAATTCAATTAAAGTTAGCAACCGAAACCGGAAATATAAATAAAATATTGAATAGTTTAAAAATTAAAAAAAAAAAAAAATGGAGCAAATAAACTGTAGTTAACGTAATTACTTAACGATAAAAAGAATTAAATGAAATTAGGTTGACTAAAATCTAAATTCTACATTTTTTTTGCTCTTATCAACATGGCCTTATATACTATATTTTATCTTATTATTAAATGAATAAAATTGTTATAATGTTTGGATAAATAAATATAGTTTTCGTTATGTGAAAAGGCCAAAAGTATGATGAAAGGGTAACACATAAATTAGGGATTTACCATATAGTGCCAAAGGTACATCATGGAAGGTGGGTACAGAGGCGGGTTACTATACCATCAGTGTAACCTCATTTCCATTAGATGTACTGGCATAGCGGCAGCATACACCCATGAGCTTTCTGAATTTCGTTCTTTCTATTAATTTTTTTTGTTGTGCATTAATTATAAATCCTTCTAATCTACGTAATAGGCACGGGACTATAAATTAAATTCAATGTGGCTTTCTGATCGAGTGAGGGCTTTATTATTTGGCCGACGAACCCCCCCAATGCCGACTGTAAGCTAGCTGCAACCAGGGTCCCACCGGCCAACAATTTAGCGAAGATCGCACCACTCAATCTACTATAGAAGTTTCAACTACAATCCTTGATGTTTTTTGTCATTGCACGCTAACTGAAAATAGGTTGATAATATTTTAGGGCATTCAAGGTGCAACATTTAACCCACACTTGCCGACGATCGCAACTGAGAAATTCCAGCAGCCCTCTAACATGGTTCGTTGCAAATATTATTATTATTATCTTATTTTTAGCGCCTAACTTTAACGCCTCATTTATTAAAAATTTTAATTGCAGATACTCACAAAAAAATAACGATTTATTTTCTTTAAAAACAAAACTAAGACTATAAACTTTCAAAAAATACAACAATTTACGAATTTTACAATTTATCGAACTTTTTGTAACGAACTGATTGTTTTATTAGTCTGTTCGCTACGAAATACGTGCGGCTAGCTCAGAAGATTTCGTGTTTCGTCCCACCAAATTTATATCAAACGTGATCATCTACTTACTAGTAACAGCACACAACATATCTTGTTTCCTTGATTTTTATTCGTCTCGTTTTACACTTGGTTTTGATTCTCCGACGTGCTTTTCGCCTAGTCATGAGGTGCTCCCATTGCTCAGGAGGTGGGCTGAGGGCTTAGGGAAGCGTTACCGTTCCCAGACTGGGGTGAACACGTGCTGAAGTTTCAAGGCAAACGCCTTGCTAGCTGAAAGCTTCAGTCCCTGGCTATGTCCTGGCCGGTCTCGCGAGACGCCTGTTCAGTTCCTACAAACGCTACGTGTAAACGCCGGTTTACACGGCAGTCCCTGTAGCAAGACGCCTAGTGAAAGTCGAACGTTCCACCCTTACCTTTTCTCAAGCTGATGCGGACCGACCTGGATAGGTCTGCTCGACGGCCTCGTCTCTGCTGTCATACCAGTCTCGTCGTTCTCGCAGACGCTCGCTCGTGCCGTCTCTTGCTCTTCCTCCAAACTCTCTCTCTCTCTCTTCAGATTCCGTTGAATCAGAAATTGGCATCCGGCAGGCCCTCCTTCTGTAGTTGACATCCACATATGTTAGGACTTGAAAACTCGCCTTTCTTCGGGAGATAAATAAAACTCCTTCTTGTCGTCCTTGGTGAACTCTCCTGGGATTCTGTCACAGATCTGTCCTGATTATCACAGCGGCGATTTCCTCTTAGCGCTGCTCCATCCTTCTTTCTCTTTTTGTTTTTAAATGTCCCGCCCAACCATGTTTCTGTAAAGCCGTTCCTTCGCTTTACCATCGTTCTTCTTCCCTCATTCCGTATAATCCGTTCATCGTTCATCGTTCATCTGGTCACCTGGTTGCAATCCTCTGATATCTTCCGTTGGTGCGGCGTTGCCACTCGATGCGCTTAGTATTTCTGTAGCGTGACCAGTCATGTGCCGATAGTTCCAGTATTTTCCCCATCGATCGACACTATCGTCTGATCGAGGAGCTCCCTTCCCTAAGCACTGATCCTCTTTTTTAGTTTCTCAAGGATCCTGATGACCGTGTAGAACAAACAGTATTCTGGCTTTGGCCTGATGCTGGATGGTAAATTTGGTCTGTCCATTCTCGGCTCCTGTTGACTTTGGTAGTACCTCGGGTATGTTCGTGGGACGTCGTATTCCGGTTTGGTTACGGTGTGTCTTCGTTAATTCCAGCTTTCGGGTACCGTTGGTTCAACCGCATATTCTCCCTGTCGTATTTTTTCGTATAGCGCGTTCGGTAGCTTTGGCTTGCGGCCTTGTTTTAAAAATCTCCTGTGAGTAGCCCGTGGATTCTGATACACTGGAGTGTACCACTCTTGAATAAACACTGTCTTGTGTACCTGAACGACATAATTGTATTCTCGACATTCCTTGATGAGCACCTACTATCGCTCAGACTAGTTTTCGAAAAACTAGCAAAGGCCAACCTTAAGTTACAGCTTGACAAGTGTGAGTTTCTCCAGCATGAAACCACATTTTAGGACATATTCTAACACCAGACGGAATAAAACCAAACCCTGAAAAGATTAAAGCCATTCAGAAATATCCAATTCCCACTAAACCAAACTAAACTAAACTAATTACATAAGCCGACCGCTTTATGAACACGAGGTCCATTACAGCGGAATTGAGAAAGAACCCTTGTATGGGCGACAAAGACTTTCCGACGACGACGAAATCAAAATAGAAACAATAATTAACACATACAATCACAAGACCAAACATGATACCACTGGACAGACCCCTGCACACATATTTCTCTACACTGGACAACCAATATTAGACACCCAACAAAAAAAGAAAACAAAATAAACAGTGATAGAATGGTATACGAAGTCGACACGAGATATAGAAAAGGACCACTACAGAAAGGCAAATTAGAAAATCCATTTAAGCTTACCAAAAATGTGAAGCAAACGGACTCCGACCATTACAAAATCGTTAACAGAAATAGAGTTACTCACTACTACAAAACACAATTCAAAAAACGAAAGAAAAATAATTAAATTTTAATTCCACAGGTGCCTGGAACTTGATGACATTTTTGCTTATGCTGATTACAACAGTTCATGGACAGCAAATTCAAATTAATAATATTGACACCAACCACGGTTATCTCCGTTTTTCTGATAAACCAGTCCAGATACCATCCTCCTTTGAACATCATTGTTTGAGGATCAACTTAACCGAAATAGACACCGTAGCTGACTGTTTTGAACAAAGGCTGCGTACCGACTATCATGCACCCCAACTCAAATTTTTGTACAATAAGATGAAAAGAGAACTTACTGCAACATAGAAATAAACGTGGACTTATTAACATGGTGGGCTCAGTTTTTAAGTACCTATTTGGCACACTTGATGAAAATGATCGAGCAGAAATACAGAATAACTTGAGACACACTCCCATGACACAGTGAAGTTACATGAACTTAATGACGATATACGATTGATAAACGACGGAATGCCGAATATACAAAAAAACGAATATGATCACAACATCGTTAACACCCTTTCATACGAAGAAGACCTGGAAATGGGAATGCAGCTTTCCAGACTCGGACTGTGTAACCCCAAATTACTAAACTACGGCAAGCTTGAGAATGTAAACAGCCAAAATATTTTGAACATTAAAACATCCACTTGGATCAATTACAATGATAACCAATTATTACTCGTATCCCGCATACCCATTAACTTTTCATTAATAAACACAATCAAAATAATCCCTTATCAGCTAGAATACACAGACACACAATCATATTTTGAAAAAGAAAATAAAGTTTACCATAACGAAAATAAACAAATAAACAATAGGTGTGTCACCAATATCATTAAACTCTTAAAACCAATTTGTAATTTTAAGTCAGTTCACACAGATGAAACAAATACAATTATAACCTGGAATTTAACCCAAACAAGTCTCAAACAAAATTGCCAAAATCCAATTAATAATATAAAAATAGAAGGAAACAAAAGGATAAGAGTGTCTCAATGTAAAATATAAATCAATAGTATAATTTTAAGTGAAAATATCTTAAACCCAGAAGTAGATTTGACCCCATTATACACACCACTTACCATAACAAAAATAAAAACTGTAAAACACAACGACATTGATGAAATGATTTCACAAAACAATGTTTACATATTATTGACTATAGTCAATAATATCATCATTATTCATTCATTTTGTTGTACGCAAAATTAGAATTAAGAAAATATCACAACACACCACAAAAAATAGAAATGGAAGAAGCTCCATTACCCGTACTATATCCATCACTCCCAGCCCAAGTATAGGCTTCTCTTTAAGGGTAGTGACGTATTTGCGCCACCCAAACCGGCCAATTTCATTAATTCCATGAACAATAAAGCACTTAATTGGTTCCCGTACTGTATGCCCTCTGCTCAGTATGCGTGTTGATAAACAAATTCTTTGGCAACGATAAACAAATTCTTTGGCCGCGGCACTTAGCCATTCATGTAAGCAAATCCCAAAGCCTAACCTAAGCAGTTTTGCCTGCTCTTAAACTCTCTTTTGTCTTAAACTCTCCACAAATCGAGGTGCAGGAGAGCTTCCTAGCAACAGCGAAGAAGGCTGGAATATAGAAGGAGTCAAGGGCAACCAGGTCAAACGTGAAATAATGGACCTTGGACCCGAGCAAAGCGGGGAGACCGTGAACTAACGGTACCGCGCTCGACCTTGGACTCAAGCCGGCCAAGGGCACAGAGGTCGAACGGTAACGGTGCGGACTTTGGACAAGCACAAAGAGGACGCACCGTGAACTAACGGGACCTGGGTTGGACCTCGTACCCAAGCGGGCCGTGCGCAAAAGGGGGAAATACGCAAGAGTTCGCAAGGAGCTGTGCCCGGGAACAAGTGAGTGTTCCCCGGTCCCTGAGAGTGGAAAAAAGGCGCGATCAGTAGGGTCAGTGGAGTCATTGGTTGGTCAAGATGGTCCGGACTCACGAACGATACACCTCCCCACCATAACAGCCTAGGTCCCAAGCCTACACTCGACGAAGGGCATCGGCAGCGCACAGGAACCTGTCACGGGCCGAAGGGTCAGTGGAGTCATTGGTCGGTCAAGGTGGTCCGAACTCACGGACGATACACCTCCCCACCATAACATCGTAAGCCCCAAGCCTAACCACGGGACCGCGGTCGAGGACACCGCAGGACAACGAAGGGCAACGGCAACGCACAGGAAGCTAGCACGGTCAGAAGGGTCAGTGGAGTCATTGGTCGGTCAAGGTGGTCCAGACTCACGGACGATACACCTCCCCACCATAACATCCTAAGCCCCATTCGAGCCGACACGGTTGTGAAGGAACAGAAGAACAACGAGAGAGCGACACCGCGCAGACGAACGGCGAGAACCAGAAATCTGTCATTAAGGAAGTCTGCAATAAAGCTGTTGTAACGTAAACTCTGTCTTCTCTTTGGTCGGACAATTACACGAATCATAAATTTGGTGGGACGAATACACAAACTCTCTGAGCTAGCCGTTGCAATTCGTAGCGAGCAAAACTGCAGAAACACAGTTTGTTACATCTGGCGCCCAACCGTGATTGTCCTGGCCAAAAGAACAGAGAATAAGATGGGGAAGTCATGGCTGTACAGCCTGAAATGCGGAAGACGCTGTCCGAATTCATCGAACAGACGGCTTTACAAAAGGAGTACGGAAAGAGAGCGGCCGTTGAGGTGAAAGTCACCGGCGTAGATGGCCTGTAGAGGAGTCTCGATTTCACCAGCATGATGGAGGCCAGCGGAGGCAGATCCGAAAGGCAGGAGGGCAGTCATGAACGGCGGGAAAACAGCTGTTCGGGGAGAGAGTCGGGAGGCCAGCCGGGATCGTCGGGATACCACAAAAGCAGCAGGATTACGCAAAGGTGGCGAAACAGATGCAAGAGTGGAGTTTCCGGTACGACGGGCACGAAAAGCCGTTGGAATTCCTGGAGCAGGTGGAGTGGTCAGCAATGACGTATGGGCTGGACATCAACCAGATCCCACGAGCGATGCCAGAGCTGCTGAAGGGCAGGGCCTTAAAGTGGTTCATTGCCAACAACAGGTTCTGGGAGACATGGGCAGAGATCATTCAGAGGTTCCATTCTTTCAATTCTTTCTGCCCAGAGGCTTCATGGCGAAGCGGTCAGGTCAGGCAGAGGAAGCAGCGACATGGCGAATGCTTCAGCATGCTGACTCTCATGAGACCCTTGGGGTTGTTGCAGAGAGAGACACTGGAGCGGGTAAAGGAAAACAGCACCCCAGCCCTGCGCATGTTTGTTCGTCCGTACGAGTGCCGGAACCTGGACGACCTGATGACCCCGGCCGACGAGTTCGAAGAGCTGGACATCCAAAGGGAACGGTTCGAGTTAGAGCGGACTCACAGGGCTCGCCACCAGCGGGATTTCCCAAGAGGGGAGCAGAAGGCGGTGTGCAGGAGGTGCCAGGAAGACACCACAGGTCCGTCGAGGCACGACACCAACGGGCGGGGGCAAGCCTGTCATAGGTACGGAAGCCAAGATCACTAGACGCGGGAGTGCCGGAACCGTCCGATCAGTTTTTGCTGGATTTGCGGGAGGATCGGCCCGAGGACCGTGGAGTGCTGTCCGAGATAGGGAAACTACCCCAACCTCAGAGGGGCAACCAGGGTTCGCAAGGTGCCGCCCCTCAAAATTAATGGGCAAACTGAAGACGGAGGAAAGGCAACTGTCCGCCACAGTGCTCATAGATGGAGTGGAAGTTAAGGCCACGATAAACACCGGAGCCACGGCTAGTTTCATTAGCGAAGAGCTGGCGGACAGGTTGCGGGCGGCGGGAGAGGTCGTACCCACGAGGAGAGAAGTGCGGTTGGCGGATGCACGGTATGAGGAGGTCACATCGCTGATCGTGGTGGATATTGGACTCGGAGAGAGGACCGTACGGATGCAGCTGCTGATTCTCCACAACATAATCGACGCTCTAGTGTTGGGATGGAATTTCCTAATGAGAGTGGGAGCAAGGATGGAGTGCGCGGGACTGAGCGTCACGATACCAGCGGGTCCGGCGGTTATAAGCAGGCCGCACGAGAGACTGTCAGTAGCGGTCGTGGAGAAGGTGGCGGAATTCGCGGAGAATGATGTCGACGACTTCCTGAGGTCGGAGAATTGTTACAAAAAGGATGCATCGAGCCGTCGAGGAGCCCATACAGCTCACCAATAGTGATGGTGAAAAAGAAGACGGGTCAATGGAGGTTGTGTGTGGATTTTCGGCAGATAAACGCAAGGTCCGTAAAGGACGCGTACCCAATGCCAATGATAAACTACATACTGGACCAGTTAAGGGAGGCGAAGTACATAAGCAGCCTCAGGAGCTGAGGCAGTACATGAGAGTGGCGTCATGGTACAGACGTTTTGTACCCGATTTTTAATGTGATAACGGATCACATGGCCTTGAAATGGCTAAATAGCATCGAGAGCCCGTCCGGAAGAATCGCAAGATGGACACTGGAACTTCAACAGTATGACTTCAAAATCTCGTATAGGATGGGCCAGTTGAATGTCGTCGCGGATACCGTCTCAAGGCAACCGCTACAGGAAGCATGCCGCAGGGTAAGAACGGAGGACGAAGGACACCCAGACGCGCAGCAGGGATGCAGGTGGACGGAAGAGATGCGGAGGAAAGTGCAGCAGGAGCTACAGAAATACCCGGACTATCTGGAGGAGGCTGGCCGACTGTACCGCCACATTCCGCATCGGGCAGGGAATGAGGACGTGGCCTAATGGAAACTGTGTGTACCGTCCCAGGAGAGGCAGCGCGTCATGGCCGAGAACCACGACATGCCAACGGCAGGACACCTGGGGAGTCGAAAGACGATTGCGTGGGTGGCAGCCCGCTACCACTGGCCAGGAATGCACCGGGAAATACGGAAATACGTGCGGAGCTGCGAAAGCTGCATGAAGTATAAGCCGAACCAACTACAGGCGGCCGGGAAAATGCTGACCCAGGTGCCGGAGGAGCCATGGGCCACCGTGTGTGCGGATTTCGTGGGACCCTTGCCACGGTCGAAGCACGGGAATTCGATGCTGCTGGTCCTGGTGGACAAGTTCTCCAAATGGACCGAGATCGTCCCGATGAGGAGGGCAACAACAAACGTTACGAAAGGCTGTTCGTGAGCGAATAGTGGCCAGGTACGGAGTGCCCAAGGTCATGATAACGGATAATGGAATGCAGTTCACCAGCAGGGCATTCAAGATGTTTCTGGAGGAGCTGGGGTGCGACACCAGCTCACAGCTCCATATACCCCACAAGAAAACCCCACGGAAAGGGCTAACAGGACCGTTAAAACAATGATGGCGCAGTTCACGGGGGCCGATCAAAGGAGGTGGGACGAGAACTGGCCGGAGCTGCAGCTGGCAGTGAACACGAGTGTGGCGGAGTCCACCGGATACTCGCCAGCGTTTATCACTCAGAGAAGGGAACCAAGGCTGCCGAACGCGTTGTTTGACGAGCATACGACTGGGACAGGCCGGTGTACGCAGACGCCTGCTGAAAACGCGGAAAAGCTGAAGGAGATTTTCGAGTTGGTGCGGAGGAATATGAAAAAGGCGGCGCAGGACCAGGCGCGCCACTATAATCTCCGGGGACTGCCGTGGAAACACAAGATGGGGGACATAGTGTGGGCCAAGGAACACCACCTTTTGAAGGCAGGCGAAGGCATTCAGCGAAGTTGGCGCCAAGGTTCGACGGGCAGTTCAGGTTAAAGAAGTTCACTTCACCGGTTATCTGCATCCTGGAACACGCGGCAACCAAGAAGATGAAAACGGCACACATTAGCGACTTGAAGCCGGAAGCGCGGGCGCCGGCGGGCCAGAGTTCACCGAATGCTGATGTAGCGAAATAGTAGTGGAACCCCTTTGGTTATGAAGGGTGGAAGACGATACGGGGTATCGAAAGCACATATGAAAGTCACTCTACACATACAAACTATGTTTTTCCTATGGTCCAGAGTTCCTCCTCTATTGATGGTCCCGGTAAATAGGATTCACGTGGATGGTTGACTCCCTGGTCCAGGTGTTACCCAGGCGGGATGTCTGCTTTCCTGAGTCCTCAGTGTGTCCGGCTGCTAAGCCAGAAAATGACAACTTCTTACGGAGATTAGGATGGAGGGCGTGACTTTGCCCCCGTGGTCGATCGCTGGCCTTTTGGCTCAACGAGAATGTTAAGCAAATGGTATTTTACGGCCAAGTGCCGGAGTTGCTGTTCTTTATTGTTAAAGTGCTAGCTTAAAACTGAATACAAAGAATATGGAAAAACGCGAGACCGGGACAGGGAGGGTATGCAGCTGCAAGCACCGTTAGCGGCTAACGCAAATAGCTGCATATTCCGTGGGAGGCAGGTACACGGAGGAGAGATCCCGTAACCGGTATAGGCCCTGCGGAATAACAGCACAAGGAACAGATGGGAGAACCGAGGTTTCTTCGCGGAGAGGCGGCTGGAGTCCGTCTTATCGAAATCAAACTTTCGAACACGTTTAGCAGCACGTGGCGACGAAACCAACCGGGAGATGCGGGAGACCGGCATCGGTGAACAGCCCGGTGCGTTTCCTACCTCCAGCTCCTGGCGTCACCCCTGGTGTCGCGATCCCCATCCCCGCTGGAGGACCCGGAGGAGATGGCGGAAGGCGGCCGCCGCCCGGCCGCGTGACAGGAGCGGTTGGTCCGGCTGCAGGAGGAAGAAGAGGCTCTGTGGGCACCACTGTCACCGCCGACGCAGCCGCCGATGCCGCAGACACCACCGCCGAAAAGACAGGCGCAGCCGCCGCCACCACCGACGCAGCCGCCGACGCCGCAGCCACCGTCGCCGCAGACACCACCGACGCAGCCACCGTCGCCGCGGACAACGCAGACGCCGCCACCACCGCCGCGGACGCGCACGCCCACACCGCCACCCCGGACGCCACCGCACGGTGTATGGGAAGAGGTTGGCGCTATCGGGTGGACGCCGGTGCCCCGAGTGGCACGCGATCCGCGTTTGCGCGCCCGGACGGTCTACGACAGCCCGGAGGAGGAGAGCCCGGAGAAGGGACCATGGATGTGGCCCGCACCGCAGGAGGCGCCACACCGAAGCTGTCACGGCAGGAGACGTGCCCCGAGGCACTCCCACCACCGCGGCGACCCTGCCCCCGCAGGCAGGTCTCACTGACAACACAGGAGTGGAGGGAGCTACCGAGGGAAGAGTGGCCGAGGAGGCCAAAAGACAGACGGCGCGAGGGAGAAAGGACCGCTGGGCCAAGCTATTCCTTCACGACGTCCAGCGCTACCGGCTCAAGGTGCGGAGGGGAGGCGAAGGTCCTGAGGCCCGAATAAAAGTGGCGATACACCGTAATCCATGTGTATTGATTGGGTCAGGGGAGGGTAAGGGTGGCACTGTGCGGGTGTCATCCGCAGTAGCCATTGATGAGCGCGAGGGGAGGTGACGTGGGGCCAGGCACGCGGGCCGGCAAGACGGCGCGATGGGGCATCTATGGACGGTGGAGCTGCAAACGAAGGAGAAGATTGGTAAAGATGGCGGAAAATTTACACACAAAAGCGCAATACATACTCCATTGAGCTGCCACACCGAAAGCACATGTTGAGAAAATCGGGATGGGGGCGCTGCATTAGCGGTGGTCGATCGATACTGAGATCGATAGGGAACACAAATACTGGATACACATAGATTTTTGACACGCGGCCACAATATTGGCTACAATCGGCACAACATAGCAACCCCAGGAACATCGACGTAAACAGGAAGTGGCAACGCCAACCACCAATATCGATAGCTCGATCTCTTGATAATCGATCCTAGTGAGGTTCGGTGGAGTTGCCGGATACGAAAGGGTGGGGAATTCAAAAGAAGGCTGGAAGTTTAATTACAGATCTGGTGACGAGGAGCAGACGGCAGCAGATGAAGGAAGCGGGAGAAGGGCGCGAGGATCAAGATGCCGAGTCAAGATGCTAAACGACGGGGTCTACTAGGCTGAGACTGCCGGGCTGAGATTAAGGAAGCGCAGGTCGACGAGAGGAATCAGGAGCTATGTGGAGGATCAATATGCCACGTCAAGACGCTAAACGACAGGGTCTACTAGGCTGAGACGCCAAGGCTGAGATCAGGAAGGTACAGGACAACGGAAGGAGGCTGAAGAAGAGCGCGAGGAGGTTCGAGATGCCAAGTCGAGACGCTAAACGACAGGGTCTACTAGGCTGAGACTGCCAGGCTGAGAACAAAAGGCGCAGGATCGACGAGAGGAGAGACGAGGAAACTGCCTATGCGAAGAGACACCGAAGCGGAGGACCGCCGGAGGCTCCATCTTTCCAAAACTTCCGAAGGAAGGGGGAGATGTGAGGAGTCTTAAAACTCCCCACAAATCGAGGTGCAGGAGAGCTGCCTAGCAACAGCGAAGAAGGCTAAAATATAGAAGGAGTCAAGGGCAACCAGGTCGAACGGGAAATAATGGACCTTGGACCCGAGCAAAGCAGAGAGACCGTGAACTAACGGTACCGCGCTGGACCTTGGACTCCAGCCGGCCAAGGGCACAGAGGTCGAACGGTAACGGTGCGGACTTTGGACAAGCACAAAGAGGACGCACCGTGAACTAACGGGACCTGGGTTGGACCTCGTACCCAAGCGGGCCGTGCGCAAAAGGGGGAAATACGCGAGAGTTCGCAAGGAGCTGTGCCCGGGAACAAGTGAGTGTTCCCCGGTCCCTGAGAGTGGAAAAAAGGCGCGATCAGTAGGGTCAGTGGAGTCATTGGTTGGTCAAGATGGTCCGGACTCACGAACGATACACCTCCCCACCATAACAGCCTAAGTCCCAAGCCTACACACGATGAAGGGCATCGGCAGCGCACAGGATCCTGTCACGGGCCGAAGGGTCAGTGGAGTCATTGGTCGGTCAAGGTGGTCCAGACTCACGGACGATACACCTCCCCACCATAACATCCTAAGCCCCATTCGAGCCGACACGGTTGTGAAGGAACAGAAGAACAACGAGAGAGCGACACCGCGCAGACGAACGGCGAGAACCAGGAATCTGTCATAAAGGAAGTCTGCAATAAAGCTTTTATAACCTAAACTCTGTCTTCTCTTTGGTCGGGCAATCACACAAATCATAACTTCGGTGGGACGAACACACAAACTCTCTGAGCTAGCCGTTGCAATTCGTAGCGAGCGAAACTTTTATTTGTAACTATATATATATTCTTGATGAGGATCACTAGCCGAGGCTATCGGGCCGTGTCTGTCTATTAGTCCGCCTGCCTGTATGAACGCCGAGACTTTTAACAATATTTAAAGATTCCGGTTCTCAGTCTAGTTACTTGAAATAACGTACCTCTAACGTAAGGTCTAACTATAAGTTTGTAAGGGCGTAGCAGCAAGTGTATCTAATAGGTAGTTGCAGCTACACGGATCTTTAGGCATCAAAAAGGTAGCTGTAAATTCGTGTGTATCCGGAACCTATGTTTCAGTAACATGATGGTTGGTAAGCGATATTCTAAAATATAAAGAATATTATATATGATATATCAAGAAATTCAAAGTGCATCCACGTGGAAATTTTAATTAAAGTGAGTGAAAGTGAAAATCGCACCAGGCTGTAATGCATGTTGCTGGTTAATACAGAATACAGCTGGCAACATTTCTTCGTCACTTGCAACAGCAGTGGCTAGCAGATGGTAAGTTCGCTGTTTAGTGTTTTGAGCTCGGTAAGGCTGGCTCAGATTTCCATGATAGGCTAGGACTTTGCGTGAGAAACAGAAATCATAAAACAAAAGATAGAATAACAGAGTAGTCTTTTTATAACTGTTCCTCGTAGGGTAAAAGAGTGTACCAGATTCGTTTAAAAGTTTGTAACAGGCAGAAGAAGGCGTTTCCGACTATAAAAAGTATAAATATTCCTGATCAGGATCAATATCCGTCGGACCGACTGTTCCTCGTAGGGTAAAAGGGTGTACCAGATTCGTTTAAAAGTTTGTAACAGGCAGAAGAAGGCGTTTCCGACAATAAAAAGTATAAATATTCCTGATCAGGATCAATATCCGTCGGTCCGTCCGTCCGTATTAATGCCTCGATCTTAGGAACTACAAAAGCTAGAATGTTGAGCATGCATCTTTCAGAGACATAGACGCAACGCAAATTTGTTTTCAAATGTTGACACGCCCAAAACCGCCACGCCCACACTTTTGAGAAATGTGATTTTTTTTCATTTTTTTATATATCTATTAAATTTCTATAGATCTGCCTAAAAACTTTTTGCACGCCCACTTTAACGCCTGCAAGCTGCTCAAAACTATCACGCCTACACTTTAAAAGAATTTTTAAGTTTGTTTTTTCATTTTATTATTTTCGCTATTGGGTCGCTTTCTGATCGTGCTTGAGTTCGGAGGTGACTTAAGGCGCAACTCCATATTGCTGTTTATTATGAATTCTCTTTTATCGTTTACCGTTCATCCCTTTAGCCAACGACAACTGAACAAAATTGATCTTTTGCTGATATGGAAACCAACAACAATCATTAAGGGACGTATATCAAAAACTGGCGGTACCCAGGCATCTGCCAGCTTTAAAATGCCACGGTCTCAAAATATTAAAAAACCAAACAAAGACGATTTTGTCAATTATTTTCGCCCGTTACAAACAATTGAGTATGAAGATGATACTATTGACACTATAGACCCTGAGGCGTCTACTGATGATGAAGCAGTGCTTAACCCTACTGAAAAAATGCCACCAATTACTATGATCAAACAGTCTTCTAATGTCTTACATGACCTTCTTGCTGAAATTAATATAACTGATTATTGCTATAAAACCATTTCCATTGGTATTAAGATTTTGGTTAATGGCGCAATTAATTTTGATCTAAAAATGCTTAAATTGAGTTCTTTTCTTATATCTCTAAAAATAATAAGCCATATAAGGCAATACTTTCGGACCTTGGTCTTGACTGCATTGACGTCCAAATTGTTGAAAAAATGTAGTGTACTTTCCTCACAAGAGTACAAATTTACAATTATTGAGAAAAAACATAATCATAATCAGTGTGCTGTCAAACGTCATGTGCCCATTGTGCCTGCAGTCATAAAACTTCAGACTGCAAAAACAGCACTGTACAAAAATGTGCCAAAACTCCAAGATTCATCAAGAATGTTTTGTATTTAATAATCACTCTTGGGACATTAAACTATCTGCCTTGTCAAATGATTCCAAGCCAATGTGGAAATTAACTAAAATATTTAAAAACAAACATAGTTATATTCTATGCTTTAATAACAACAATGAACAGTTTTCAGTTAGTTAAATCCAACTTGCTACAGACATTTTTGAGCACAAACACAATTTAACTTCCCATTTCTCAGATGCTGAAACATTACCTAAACTGAGTTAACACTTCATTACATAATCTTAGTTGTCAGACAGTTCCCTCGAATGCACCTGTCATATGAACTTGCGAGGTCCAAGCTATAATTAAGGCACTTAAAACTAAGAAATCTCCTGGCACTGATAAAATTCTTAGCCTGTGCATTTCCTTTTTAACTTTTATATTTAATAATTGTTTTAAGATTAGATGTTTTCCTATTCTTTGGAAAACTGCAAAAATCATCCCAATAGCTAAGCCTGGCAAACCTCCTAACTCTCCAGAAAGTTATCGTCCCATTAGCTTGCTATCAAGTTTCTCAAAAATACTAAAGCGTTTAATCAAAGTTAAACTTATTAATCATCTGAATGATAATAATATTTTACCCTTAGCCGAATACGGGTACAGGGAGTCTTCAAGCTGTATTCATCTACTAAATGAGGTGGTAAAATGTGTTAAGCAAAGTTTTTTTTCCAAAAAAAATCTGGATGTTGAGGCTGCTTGTGACACCGTATGGCACAACGGTCTTATCCATAAATTAAAAATATGCAACACTAAATATAATATATAAACAACCACATCCGGAGTGAGCGATGCCGCTCTCCTTACAGGCCCTCCAAATCTTTTGTTACTGTATACAATCTTTTGTATACTGTATACGGTTCCAAAATTAATGTAAACAAAGGGGCAGCACAAGAAATATTTTTGTCGCAAGAGTTAGTCTTAAGCTGAGATTTAATCAATAAAGACGTGAACCTATTTCATTGAATTTTTTATTATTTTATTTCTTAGCGTTGTTCTTAGTCTAAGGGACGGGACATTTGTTCGACTCGGTTTAACTTTAAACATTTCACTATATGTCCGTTATGTATATGTATATAGTAACATATCCATTCTTACACCCACAACTCCCCATAAGATAATTATAAGCAACATACACTAGTATAAGCCCATATACACACATTAATGTATAAACACAAAATATCTAAGTCTAAACACAAAATGTAATCAAAGAACGAGAGCCCTTCGATTAACCTTGGACACAGCGTCATGGTCCAAAGCCACCTTTTCTCACAGATCGCAAATCGTAAACACAGACACTTGTCGCCTTATCATAAACATAGTCACTAGTCGCCTTTATAAACGTAGACTCTCGTCACCTAATCATTTGCATTCGACCACTTGGCGAGCCAACTGAAATTGTCTCAGGATTCTCCAATTACCCCTATTTCTCAGAAGACTCTCATCCAACAGGAGAAGAGAGGTTTACAACCCAACTCTCTTAAACTTCGCTCTTTGGCTTCCCCAATTCGCCTATAAAACAGCAAGCATGCCTCCATGCAGCAGTTCAGTACTGAGTACGTTATCAACCGCGATAACTCCGCTAAAGTCGATTTTAACTTCCAACTTAGTGATAATCAAATGGCTCTAGTTCTTTCCTTAAATGGAATAAATAAAAAGGTTTAATAAAACATAAAATTCGGTCTGAATTCGTAAATATATATATAATTTATACATCTTTAAAATTTATTCCAGACAAACACTGCAACACTGGTTGGGAACGCTTCCTTCTACCTGATACAAAATTTTCAACGAATTTATACTCTTTATGAGGTATACACAGAATACAGAATTTATACCTTCTGTAAGGATGTAATAATGGTATCAAAATCTCCAACATTTACTTAAATTTCTGGAAAAAAGCCAACCTAAATCTTCTTCTGTAAATATTTTTTTGTATAGCTAACTAATCGCTGTAAACAAAAACAATTGTTAATCTCTTTGTAAATATTTTGTAACTATATACTTAAGTAAGTATTCAATAATTCCACGCGAAAGCCCCTGCATCTATGGCCGATATCTTTCTGTATCCTAAGTTCGTATGTTTTGTCAAAATAAAAAATTTCAATAATATTTTTTTGATTTTTTGTTTATTCCATTTATTACAGAAATCAAACAATTTTGTTAAGGCATATTATTATATAGATTACATTATAATAACATTAATTTAACACAACATTTAATCGAAATCAACTTGATATTGAGAGAGAGGTTTTAACAAAAGAGCCTTTTTAGGAGAGAACGCCAACTGTATATCCTATTTTACACTTCTGAGAGCAATTGTACTTAACGTATTAAAACGCTTTAAAAATAACGAACTGACGAACTCATCTGACGATTCTACACAAAATGATATGAATGTATTATTTCTATATGGTAATAAATTTATAGTCATAGTAATTACAAATAAAACTTAATAAATAGTTGTTGAACAACAGCGAAGACAATTAATTGTAAAAAAGGTTTATAAGGGCCCAAAGAGATTTACTGCTGGATGATTATCGGCCGTGTTACCCAAAAATTGACCATATAGTTCCTTATAGCGATCTAGGGAAAGGCCCCCACGTTTCCGATCTTCGTCCTGGAAAAGATAATTTTCATATTTGTAATATTTTTATAATAAAAATGGTCTTAAAATATTAAAGCCTTTTTTTCAGTCTGTCTCGCATGTAAGATTCCCGCAGAATTAATAGCTCTGTCTTACCAAAGACACAAGAATAATAAGATGCGTAACCCCATACGATTTTTTTGCACACGATATTTTTGTGCTGGCTCTAGAGCTGTCTCCAGGCTCTCTCGAATTTTTGCTTAAGAGAGAGAGCGCTCTAGAGCCAGCACTAGGTGCGCTGGTCCTGCCTCAAGAATCCAATTTTCAATAAACAGGTTGCATATAGAGTTTTTCAACTATTTAGTATATTTATTACTACAAATTACTAGTATACAACTATTATTACATAATAAATATTTATAGTATAGTATTGTTATATTCTAATTTGATGTTTTTAAAAACCTCGCAATTTTGGGTGGGTAAAAAGGCGCGCCAATTTATTGATTCCACTTTTAGTTCCTCTTAATCCGTTTGCTTAAAGCTGACAAGTACATAGCCCTCATGTTTGCTACTATTTTTTTCAAATTTCAATAATATATACGTATTTATATTCAATAAAAGTTTATATGTAAAGTTAAGTTGTAAACGGTAGCTAATTCGATCGGCGATTTTAACAACCGATTTTTAAAATAACTTTAAAAAAAAATAATAGTCACGGCATAAATTTTTAAATCATATTTTATTAGATCATAATATATTACAACGAAATTGACCAAAACAATAGTCAAATTCTTTGCGGCTAGATCAAACTTGATTTCGGACTGAAAATCGTCTTCTAGCACAACTACGCACACATGCACACTTTTTTTCTCACTGTTTTCACCCACACGAGCAAGTGAGTTCTATTTTTAGATTTTGATGATCTTGATTTTTGATTGCTGCCACCAAAAAAAAGGCTGCATAGTACAAAACCAATGTATGGCCGTAACGCATCTTATTATTCTAGTGTCTTTGGTCTTACCCTTTATATATTTACTAGTCACAAAGAATTTATTTTAGTTCGTTGCTTCTATCTTTTTAGATATTATTATATATTGTAGCCTTACACTCTGCTAATTTTGAACGGACAGACACCCATGGCCATATCGACATGTCTTGTGATCCTGATCATGAAAAAATATACTTCATAATAAATAGCGTAAGTAATTTTATTTCTTATAAATAAAAATGTATTAATTGTGACTAATGCAAAAATATAAGAGTAACAAATTTGAACGAAGTTAATCATTGCAAAAAAAAAGTTCACCAGACAAACTTAAAGCCAGCCCAATCCCTTTCAACAAAATGCTTTTATTGCTTGGTGAAGTAGCTAATACACCACCAATTCTGAATTAAAGCATCTCTTTAATATAATATTAACGACTGCATAAAACGGTGATCAAACCATTTTAAAGTACTTAAACAAATTTCTGATCAAGTTATTGTTAAACATGTCAAACTCGAGTTAACAGGTAAATACTCCAGTACCAAGACTTTAACCTCCATCTGGGAAAATGAAGCCTTAACTATCACCAAAAGAGGTATAAGAACGGAATCACCACAGATATTTGAACCATTAGTACTATAACGAACTTATTTTGTCGGTCTGTTCGCTACGAGATACGTGCGGCAAGCTTAGAAGAAGGTGTTCGTCACACTAAAATTTACATTAAACGTGATCCTCCGATTACCAGTAACAGCACTTTGTAGTTCTTGCTTCGTTGATCATTGCTTATCTCCTGTTTTGGATTCTCCTCCACTTGGGTGATGCTTGCTTCACCGGTACGCCGCGGTAGTACACCGTTGCCACTCGTGATTGGTAACGAAGTGATGGACCTAGGAAGCGTCACCGTTTCCAAACTAGGGGGAACAGGCTCTGGACTCTCAAGGCGAACGCGAACTAGCCACAACCTTCTATCCCTTGCTCTGTCCCGGCCGGTTACGCTGCAGTCCCTTTAGCAAGAGGCCTAGTGAATGACAAACGTTACTAGCCTTTCCTTCAGCTGGTACTAACGTATCCGAACGGTCTTCGGGTCTATCTTCACCTCGAAAAGGATTTTTCATTACTTTGAAGCGGGGCCCCTGCGCTTACTTCAATGTTCAATGCTAGTCCACAGGTCATCCACTTAGCCCTTTCGATACTTAAAAACGTTCCTTTTATCACGTCATCTTTAGGTAGCAACGGCCCTCACAGTAGTCTGCGTAGTAGTTTCCATTCTTCTGTTTCCTTGGCAAGATGGGTGGTGAAGGTGGAATTGTGGTTTTAATACTTTGATTTCTAACATTTATTTGATTTAACGAATGAGCAATTGAAGGTGTGGGTTTTCTATTATTTAAAACGCTTGTGTTTGTTTTGCACTATTGAGTAATCAGGTAGTTCCTTTTGTGCAATTAGTAGGCACTTCATGTGAGCCATTCTTTTTGTTATTTAAATCTTTTCACCGTCGCGATTAATACCTATAACACATGTTATAGCCATGTTCAAGATCGTCCTTTTCTGTCTATAAAATCAGTCTTCAGTTCTCTTTGCTATCACACATCATGGGTACCATTTGCTTTGTTTACGATATTTTGTCCAATGGTAATTGTAATTTCTACAGTTTTAATTCAGATACAATTAACCCAAATATTAGTTTAGAGTCCAGCCTGACTACAAGATACTTAATGGTGTTTCATGTGGTTAAGGTCTATCTATAAGGGCATTCGTTTTCTGGTGACTTACATAAGCTTGGTCTCTTTGTATAGCTTGGGACTTTATCCAATTGCTTACTCCAATCGGGATTTGGTTAAGCTTCCTTGTTGAGATCTGGGATCACTGAGACTAAGTCATTAGTGTATCTTACCAGAAATGTCTCATCAGACATTTCGTTGCTGAGGCTAATCTCTTCGGCAGATCCTTGGGCTGCTCCAGAAGTTATGTATGATAACTTCGGGAGATATGATAATTTAACTTAATTTAGTTTCCCATTCTGTATATAACTGTGATTATGTCGCATTAGATATCTATGCATCTTTTTAGCGACTCAATCTTGTTCATCATTTTTAAAGACTAAGCCCAATAGCACAATGAGTCTCGAAACTTGGTATTGATTGCGAACCTCCTTGGGTGAAAGCTTTACTGCCTTCGAGAGGGGCTCTTCACATTGATCACATTTTTCATGACTTTTTTGGTTTAACGGTGGCTTTAAGAACTTCGACTTCTGCTCCTTGTCTCCGGGGATTTCCAACCTTCTTCATAGAGGCACTACAAGCTATTTTAAAGCGGACATGGGGTTTCTTTTGTATCTGTATTATTATACCCGTTACTCGTAAAGTAAGCGCCCACAAACCGCCTAAAACCGCAGGTATGTTTTCGACGGGTGCGCATCACTGACGGATTTGTTTTTCGCTTTCTGACTGTCCCGAGCTGCTCTTGCGTCTTCTTGTTTTTCCCGCTCGGGTTCGAGGTCCACAAATGTCCCGTTAGATCACGGTGCGTCCTCTTTGTGCACGTCCAAAGTCCACACCGTTACCTCTGTGCCCATTCACCGCCTTGGATCCAAGGTCCAGCGCGGTACCGTTAGTCACGGTCTCTCCGGTCCGGTCCGGTCTCTCGGTCCAAGGTCCATTATTTCCCGTTTGACCTTGCCGCCTTTGACTCCTGTACTACCGACTTTTTCGCTGCTAGGCAGCTCTCCTGGGCCTCGATTTGTGGGGAGTTTTCCTTACAATAATAAGACACAGTATTTGCGTTATTTGGTATACACACCCTTGTTATAAAATATTTTAAACAGCTTGGTGAGTAATCATAATATTTTGTAAAATATTTTGTGAAATTGTTGAATAGATCGCAGGGACACCACCTTCCTTTTTCAGTCAATGTTACGGGAATAAGGCGGCCACTTAAGCAATTTGACTGTTCGAAAATTAATCCATTGTTTTACAAATCGAGCGATATAGATTTTTTTTATTTTTTTTATTTTTGTATCCTGATTTCTCGTTGTTATTATTTGTTATGTAAGCTACGTTATTCTAAAAAGTTGTATTTTTAAATTAAACATCGCATCTATTGTTTTTGAGGTACAGTGATGCTTTAGCTTTGTCTGTATGAACTTTTTTTTTCCGAATAACCCAAGTTTCAATGTTATTTTGCTTTTTACAGTATAATGTTTTCTTTGGAAGGGAAGGATAATTGGTAATTGTTGTACCATAGAATATATTGTATAATAGAACGCTATACTCTATTTCCTGTGTTTTTTTGGCATAGCAATAGAAATTGAATGTGTAAAATCAAGAAAACTAAAACAATTTCTAGACAGCATTCATTCACTCCAAAATGGCATCCGGTCAAAAAAACGGCAATAGAAATTGAATATGTAAAATCAAGACAACTAAAACAATTTCTAGACAGCATTTGGAGTGGATGCCATTTTTATACTCAGCAGTTTAAAGGAATAAAAAATAATATTTAAATACCATATTTAAATATATATTATATATATTATTATTTATCATTATAAATTTTATATTATATTTAATTAATATTTCAGTTTGCATTAGTTAGTACCTAGCAGTAATGGCAGTAATTCCGATAAATAGATGTTATAATTATCTAAAGGTTTCCCAAATTAATTTTAAATAGATAATACGGTATTAATTCCAGATACCAAATAACATAAATATCAACAGGAAAATAGTATTGTGATTACTTATATACTTTATAGGGTCAAAAACGCCTTTTTTAAATGCTACATTATTTTCAAACAATTTAGTATACACTTTTACTATACGAGTAAGGGATATACTTATGAATGTCACACATAAAATATGGACTGAGATATGAGGATTGCGCAATATATTATTATCAATCACGGTTCACGAATGAATAATCTTACATTTTTCGTGGAACAACAATTTTTCAATATTTTAATTTTACTACGTGTTTATTCTCATTAATAAATTGTTGTGGTCAAGGAACGTAGACTAGAGTATTAAATGTAACTTACATTCAACAATGTTTCGAAGGCTTTATCAATTGGAGTAATATCGTCGATGGCTACTCTAGTTATACAGTTATAACGGTATTCTTTAACTCCGACTATTCCATCGCTGTCTATGTCAAGAAGCTTGAAGTTTGATTCAATGAATGCTCTCATCGCCTATAAAATATAAAAGAAGAAATGTTAATAGTGTCATAACTGATTACATTTTTATGAATTATTTTTGAACTGAAGTAACTACATTTGTCAGATAGGATATTTTTACTCGAAATACTCCGTTCAAAAGATACAAATACAGTTTTGCAAAATTAATGCGGTTAACCCTTCGTTTGTTTGTCTGTCGGTGTTTTCTGTATGAACCCTTCGGTTAACACAGCACTTTTAATTTGTTAAACAGCTCAAGCTCTACTGCGTTTAGCGGAAAACAGTTAAATATTTTAAAATTTTAAATAACTTAAACTACTAAATGTGCTCTATGTCGTTGGTACAAGTAAATATTTGTCAATTTCCGATTAAATAATTAGTTTAAAATTAACAAACCAAGGGAAAAGGCTATAGTCGACTTCCGAGACAATCATATACCCGTTAATCAGTTAGCGGTAGTGCCAGAGTAGGCGTGTCCAAATGTTTTTGTCATATCGGTAAAAATTTCCCCGACCCGTTACTCAGCTAGTAGAAGTGCAAACGAGAAATTATCAACATTTTCTGGAATATCGGTAGAAATTGGGGAGAAACGACTATGGCCACCTAGTGACATTTGCGTTTATTTATTGCATACGTTTTGAAATATTTATTTATTAAAAGCTGTTACATAAATAAATATTCAATACTCCTTCGAAAGCCTCTGAAGAGATATCTTTACCTTGGTAACGACTGGTGGGATCAATATAAGTGGGGCGGCTTGGACCTATTATTTATAAAGAGTGTCTGAACGAAGATGCCAAGCTTGGACATATATCTTTGCCATGCTAAATTTCATTCTTAAATTCCATTGATTGTCCCTACGCAGAGAATACAAATGTCGCCAGACATAGCAACCCGCCAGAGTCGTTATTTAGATTATAAAACCATTTGACCACATCGGACAATAATTCTCTTTCGAACTGGCGGCGGAAAGTTCACCTGACGCAACTCAAACGAGTTTGACCTTCTGGAACAGCCGATCTTCAAGCAATGAAACTATTTTAAACTATATTTAAGATTAAAACAATATAGAATGCGATAGTCGAGTTACCCAACTATCAGATACCCGTTACTCAGCTAATGGAAGTGCCAATGAGAAATTTCATTATTTTCTGGAATATCGGTAAAAATTGGGAAAAAAATAATTAAGTAAAAAAAAATTAAACATTTTTTAAATGTTTCGTCGTGTGACTTTTGTGCGGTTTGTGGTCTTTAAGGTGGGCGGAGCAAAATGTTTTTTTTGGCAAATCTAAAGAAATTAAAAAAAATATATACAAAAATTAAAAAAAAAACACCTTTTTTAAAAGTGTGGGCGTGACAGTTTTGGGCGGTTTGTGGGCGTTGGAGAGGGCGTGGCAAAACGTTTTTTGGCAAATCTATAGACATTTACAAAATATACAAGCTGCATGCTCAATCTCACCGTTCTAGCTTATGTAGTTCCTGAGATCCCGGCGTTCACACGGACAGACGGAAATGGCCACTCGGCTATTGATCGTGATCAAGAATATAAATAATTATACTTTATATGGTCGGAAACCTTTCCTTCTGCTTGTTACATACTTTTCAACGAATCTACTATACCCTATTACTCTACGAGTAAGGGGTATAAAAATGCAGCGCCTGTGAGCTATACATTTTGAAGGATGTTCCATGTGTTGTGAACACCGACATTTGATCTGTTATCGATCGAGCTGGTCGCTGAGAATGATAAATTCGTACATTAATGGACCTGCTAAATGCGATTGTTGATTCTCCTATGTCAGATTTTGAGAAGGCTGAAAGGGGAACTTCAAGCAAAAGTTGTTTTGATTGGGTTTGAAATTAAGCTGAGATCCTAAATCCACCGCAGCAAGGTAGGATTTACAATTATTTACAATTGATTGCCAAATTGCCAAAGATAGACAACTTATAAAAACACATAATGGGTAAGTCCCACACTTTGCCATAGTTAGCTTCGCAAGCACCTGAATGCTACTATTTCTCCACTTCATTGAGATCCTCTCCCACTACTCGTAACATCAGGTGAACCTGGGCAAATGTAGTTCCGGCAGCCGATATTTACGCGAATATTGTTACGATAGAACGTTTATAGTATCTCCACCAGGGATATTCTTTGCGAGGAAATCGAAATGTCGAGTGAGTCAGAATTTGGCACATACTGCGTTAAAACCCGTTGCCTGTATAATTGCAAGTTTATGGCCATCCAGTCCTTTGAGCTTTGATTTCCAGCAGTTACATTTTTTCTTCATGTCTTCTACGGTATCGATGCGCAAATATCGTAGTTGTTTATATCGCCGAAGCCAAAATGAACACTGATCAGAATTTGCATTAACGGGTCGCCCGCTTAGCTTTGTAGATTTCAACGTCCGTTGCCAAAATAGCATTATTTTTGAAAACTTTTAACACGGGTAGAGGTAGAGATGAACAGTATAAGAGCAAGCGCGTCTTTTTCCGATGGCAAATTATGAAGGTCGAACTTAGAAATTGTGAGAATACAACTGCCATTGTAAGTGGGCGTGGTGAATATACACGTATATGTGATAGGTTCTGAGGATTCTCTCGCCTATGTGAAAATTGTGTTGCACCGAAATATGCAAAACCATTCGCTTATTTGTGTGTATTTAATAATTAACCCACTGAGATTAACGAGTTCGCGTTTTGAAATCTCAGCGACAATATCGATAGATATATTATATATATATAGTTATACCCTATCGTACCGTTGTCTGACCGTAAGTGTAAAGTATAAATTGATAAAAATCAATAATGAGTCGACAATAAGCTTGCTGTGTTAAATAATTTCATTACAAGAAATTGATTACAGTAAAACAAAATGCTGTGTTATACATACGGGGTGTAGTTAGTATAGAAGATAGCAGTGTATTTGCACCACTTGTTTAAATCTTATTATTATTATTAATTATCCACTTCTACCTAGTTACACCAATCTTATGTTATGTCGACTAAATATTTGGTAATTAAAAAATTTAATCTCGCCTTGTCCTATTGGATTGAATTAAGTATAGAAATAATAAAGTACCGAACTATTTGTTTAAAGAGGTGCATATAATGTGGAGTAGATATACGCTTTTCCAAAAAAAAAAAGGACTACCATTAAGAAGAAGAAGAAGTTACTTGATAAGCGAATTAAAAGTAGAAGAGTTAGTGCCAGGCATGAGCCCATACTAAGCCCGAATTTCCTTCTGATTAGTTAAGCAATATTACCTAGAATCGGTAATATTGTCTGTAATTGGCGACATCAGCTTTACTTCCAAATTAAAAATAAGGCATTTTTCATCTATAATTTAATATACTTAGGTAATAATTAAGAACAAAGTATCCAAAGAGGAGAACAAAAATAAAAATATAAATTTTCATTAAGAAGGTCCAATTATGTCAGATTTAGGGAAATCATTAAAATCAACGAGTGGGCATGGGAAATAAACCTTTGAAAATATAAGTTAAGGCTATTAATTTCAGTTTTCCTGTTTTTGGGTGAAGTTCTTGTTGCCAGTTTTTGATAAGGAATGCAAGCACACTTCGGGGGGCAAGAAGCCATACTGCGAAACCTCCACTGAAGAGATTAAAGAGCAATTGAGAAAGAGCGCAGCTGATCGTGTGATGGCAGGTAGTCTTGCTGCATTGACGGCGTGTAAAACAATAGATAGAGTGGAATTCCGTGGAACTCCATGGAAGAAACTTCTTAAAGCGAATGTAGCTTAGCCTTCAAAAGCACGAAAACATCTGATCCAGAGAGCGACAAGACGATGAAGGCGTAGATCTATAAATATCGTTTCGAGAAAATCTATTCGTATGGTGCGTATTTGACTGAATATGATGTTCTTTCAATTCGAAGCCGAAACTCGCAAGTCATATTTGCTTCTGATTTCTAACGCTCAGAACCCGGCGCTCAGAACTGCCACGTCAACACTTTTGTGTGTTCACTTACTTTTATTTTTACTTTTTTTTATCAATATGCCAATTTTTATCGATATGCCAAAAGTATTGTGGCGATGCCCACTCTAACGCCAAATGTCGACCAAAACTAGCGCACGCACACTAATTAAGCTTTCTTTCATTTTATTATTTTTCTTGACAATTTCTATTGATATTGATATTTTATTGATATCCAACAAATTTTGAAATTAAAACAAATTTTAAGTTTAAAATAAAATTTGCAAAGCATAATACAAATATTTAATAGAACGAAGCATTATGAGCATCATAAGAGTCGAGGCAGTACGTTAGAGATTATGAATTTCACCATGGCAAGCTTTGCGCCAGGCAATAGGAATATATTTAAGAGAACATCTTATATGAGTTGGTCCGCTTTTGTTGCTACAAATCTTAAGCTTTTGACCTGTAATTCCTGTAATGTGTGATTTACTGTGTTAATATCTACTTATATTTGTATTTAAACAAAAAAAGTGACGTTGCAACCTCAATATATTAAATTCATTTTATAAACTTTTGTGTCGATTAAAATAATTTCCATTTGACTTTATAAATACACTATCCAAAATTATCACTTTTCTGAGCAAATAACTATAATGATTGTTTTTTTCTAAGTTACTAAAGTAAATTGAAATCTTCACTTAGTGGGAGTGCGAACAAGAAACTCGAACATTTTTTTTGGAAAATCGACAGAAATAATAATAATACAAAAAATGTTAAATGTTTGAAATATGTGGGTGTGACAGTTTATTAGCGGGTTGAGGGTATTAGAAGGGCTCTGAAATTCGCAGGTTAAACTATAAGACAAAAAAATAAAACATTTTTCAAAACTGTAGGCGTGGCAGCTTTTGACGGTTTGTGGCCTTAGACTGGGCTTACGTTCTTAAACAACCTTGATTAGCATAGCTGTCACTAGAATATGAATGAGAGTTCGAGATCTTGACGTTCGTACGGTCAAACAGACGGATGGACAGGTGGGCATGGCCAGATCGACTTCGATAACAAATCCTAAAGCCTGACCTAAGCAGCTTGGCCTGCTCTCTATGAAGCTTCTCCCAAACTTAAGTATCCGAGAGCAATACTCGAAGCTATCTAATCTGATTAAGAATATATATACTTTACTTTTCAACAAATCTAGTATACACTCTTACTTTACTCGAGTTTGTCGAGTAGCCCCGAGTATCAGATACCCTTTACTCAGCTAGTGGAAGGAGAACTAGAAATTTCAATATTTTTTGCGGAAAAAAAAGTGTAAAATTAAAGAAAGTTAAAATTTTGCAAATGTTTGGCCGTGACTGTTTTGGGCGGCTTGTGGGCGGTAGAGTGGACGTGACCAATTTTTTTTAATAATTAATAAAAAATGAAAAAATATCAAAACATTTTTCAAAGGTGTGGGCATGGCAGTTTTTTCTGATGTTAAATTATTTTATATCTGGCTTTAATTGATCCGATCTTTACTCCTGCTACAAATTTGGGGATACCATACAAATTTTTTATACCGCAATCAAATCATTTTTAAATCTTGTGCTCCGATCTATCTCCAACAAACCTCCTTGGTTTAATAAAGAATTGGTTTTTAAAGAGTCCAGATTTTATTCAAAATGTAAAGATACATCTTAGTCTAGCTTTTCTAAATACGAGTATCTAAGTACTCGGTTAATTTTTACCATGCTTAATGTTCAGTGTTACAATAACTATTTAAGCTGTTGTAAATTTCAGTTAGTTCAGGATCCGAAACAGTTTTGTAATTTCGTTAACACTAAGCGCAAAACAGTGTCTTCCCTTTCTCATTATTTTTTGAAAATGTTACTGTAACATCGTATTAGGCAATAGCCGATCTATTTACCTAGTTTTGTCAAGCAACATATTTTACGTTACCTCGTTTCGAACAGGATTATTTTTACGCAGTATAAATATCGAATTTAATAATACGATCTTTAGTGTGGCATAAGTCTATTCGTCAGGTCCCTTAGATTATGTACGGAAGCCTTGTGCAAGCCTCTACTCAAATCTGGTCAGTTATATAACCTTATCAGCACGGTTTTATGAGACGCAGATCAACAACCACTAAGCTTTTGGAGCTAACTTCCTTCGTAATACAGGGCTTCAAAAATAATCTTCAAACAGATGTCATCTACACTGACTTTATTAAAGCATTTAACTGAGTTAATGATTCACTTTGGTTCCTCTTTAAAAATTGCCTTTCTTGTATTCTCCGAGTATTCTCCGTCCCACATTAGAACCACCTTGGACCGCTCCTTTTTACCTAATTTATTAACTTTATAAAAATGTGGTCAAAGGAATTTGATGATCCTTACATGACTTAATCCTTATTCATTTCGCTAGTGAAGTTGATTTTCCTAACTTAGTTAGTTGACTAAATTTCTCTGTTGTAATCTGATGCACTAGATATTAATAAGGGTTATATCATTGCAGATCTATCTATGAGTTGCATGATCCCTACAGAGTATTCTGAATATAATATTCTTTATCCTGTTATCTCTAATCCTGACTCTGCCGCTCTTAAAGCGATCAATACAAACTAACTTACTAATACTAATATTTATATATTTCCTCGTTTCTTTCCTGTTTTCTGTATTGGGTCTATCGTTCGTGAATCGAGCCGTACGATACATGACAGCGCCTCTCGGTCGGTTGGGCGGGAGGTTTGGCCGGGGACTCCCGCGGAAAAAAAGAAAAAGCCAAAACATGCAGGCTTCGGTCTACTAAGTTGTCTAAGCGCATAGATATACAGGCACAGAAACACAAACACTTCAGATATTAGGATCCCGGAAAAAGTTTTTCAGGCAAAGGAAGCGATCTGCAGCGCGCAGCAGGGACAAGCTCGACACCAAGTATCGCCGGTAATGCACTGCCTGTACCGGCGCTTTTGGAAAAGTGCGCTCAATTGTTTTTTTGTTACCAACGACAAAACCGAATCGCCTAATCTAACCACTACGGGGAGGACGTTGCATTTCGGATATCTTAATGCAGTCGTCCCAGAAGGTCGCGCAGACCGACTTGAATCACAAAAGCTCGTGTTTCATAATTCTTATCCGATTGGCGGGAATCTGAAAAAATGACATATTTTGAATTTATCATGCTACCATAAGAGTGTACAGACAGGAAGTTCGAACTAACTATAACTTCTGCTTTAACTTTAGCAAAAGGACCACCTGGAATATTATAGCGACATTCTAAATTGTTCGACTAGAGTGATCAGAGACAGCAGATTTTATACCGAGATCTATCTCAAAATTCACTCGTTTCGACAATACGTATCAGCAGAATGTTACAAACACAGGGATCAGCCTATTTAAACTAGAAGTGTAGAAGTCATTGTGTCATTGCATCAGAAAGACTTAGCATGTAGAGGCTAACAAGTAGTCGGTAGAAATCGTGGGTAGTTATCGGATCACCCTAGTATTTTTAAAGTGAAGACTCAGCATTAGTAGCCTTCGGGGGCCGAGCCGGTGTGAGTAAAGCGGTCTTACCACAGATCTGCATTTTATTCCACCTTACTGAGCTTCAGGCCAGCGGCATAGGAGGATAGTTTTTTATCGTCAACCTTTGGTAATAATAACAAGTGGCCCACCAGCTAACAGGAAATTTAGCCACGTACCGTCCAGAAGCGGCTGCGGGAAGGCGAACTAACGAGCAAAAGCAAAACAACGACTTATACGCCTCAGATAAATACCATAATACACGTCAGAATTATTATAAAAAAATAAATTCTAAAAAAATTTTTAAGAACGATACTTAAAAAATTACTTACCATTTGGTATACAATTGTGAAAAATAAAAATAGGATCCAATTAAATAGTGGTTAATTATGAAACTTAATAAAGTTAAAAAAAAATATCGCAGCAACAAAAAGATGAAAAAACCAAATTAATTCAATTAACCCAGCCGAATTGTTCGGCTATACATAAAAGCTTTGTGTGACATATGTGGCATTAAGCGAATGCCTTAATGAGCTTTTCAGGTCACTATAGAGAGATTAAGAAAGAATTCGAGAGCAAAAGGGTGGAGGACTTGGACAAAGATCTCGATGGTTTCCAACTAAGTCGAGTTCAGGCAGAATTGGGCGAAAAAAGCGCGATGAACGCTAAGGAATTAAACAGCACTAGCGCAGCAAGAGATTAGGCTTCAGTTCCAATTTCAAAATCAATTTGACACCCTCAACAAGAAGCTAGACAACTTACGTGTAAAGCCTCCACAGGTTGAGGTATACCAAAGACTTTCAAGTTCATTTTGGCAAGACTAGAATTTTCTTACGCAGACACCCTTACGGAGACACCCTCAATATGCATACGAAAACAATTGCGTATGAGCGTATCAGAGACCTTCAGTTCCTTGACTGCGACGACGTAAACCTTACCCACATAAAGGTTATGGTCGTGCCAGAATCGATAAAAAAGGAGTCATCGAAATGATAATAGAAAGATCTAAAGCTATGTAACACAAAGCCGATCAATCTGACCACCGACGCGTCAGCGCACGGCATCGTAGCCGTCCTATCAAAAGACAAGAGACATATAACATATAACATGCTGGATATTCCCATTCAGTATGCGTTGGTATCAAACTTCACAGCCATTTAGTTTTGGCACCGCAAAAACTTTGTGTTAGACATTCCCCATAATACCGAACAGATCGAAATGATCACTATGGAGCATAACCGTGATCACGGAGCTGCTCTGGAAAATATTAAGCAAGTCCTTAGGGACTATTATTTTCCAAAAATGTCCTAGCAACCGAAGTGGTGGCAAGCTACGAAATATGCACCAAGGCAAAGTACGACAGACAGCTCAAAAATCAAGAATTTGGATACCGTCATACATTGGCAAAATGCTGCATATGGATACTTATTCAATGGGAAAAAAGCTATTATTAACTTGCAGCCATTGGCATCTAGATCAACAGTAATACCTATCATTTAACTGATAAATTCGTTCCCCAATACAAGGACGATATGTTGTGATAACAACGATCATATCGTTACTCAATAATTAATACGGCATAGACATCGTAAATGCACCTTCGCTGCACAAAAGCTTTTTTACAAAATGTATTAAAACGAATATATAAATGTATGAGTAGTCTACTCAGCCTCCGACAAGGCTAAACAAGAGATAAAAACGAACATTTAAAAAGCAACCAATCTAAAGTGGTTCAACCCATCGGGTGCAACCACATTACAAAACAGAGTTTTTAAGGTAGGTTAAAAATTCAATTTAAATATTAGTTTGGCAAATATCTCCCTTCCATTTTGTCTTTTTGTCTTTTGAACTTCGCGGCTATGTACAGAGCTCGTATCTGACAATGCTATACATAATTTGAAAGGTCTTGACATAACCTACAAAACGACGCTATGCATGATTAGGATATTGCGTTCAACAGTTATAGACGTGTAAACATGGAGTTCAATAACGCCGATATTCCCGCTATTTTAAAGTTTTCCTTCGTTAAAGGCAAATCCGCTAGAGAAACGTTCCGTGAGATTAATGGTGTTTTGGGGGATGGTACTCTATCACTTCGAACCGCGGAGGAATGGTTTCGACGATTCAGAGCCGGTGAAAACGACACCATGGATAAGCCAGCCGGCTGAAGACCTGTGACGACAAATACCGATCAAATCATGGAATACATCGAGTTAGACCGGCATGTGGCATCTCGTGACATCGCCCAGGAGATGGGAGTTAGTCACCAAACCATTTTAAACCATCTGCAGAAGGCTGGATACAAAAAAAAGCTTGATGTTTGGGTGCCGCATGATTTGACGCAAAAAAACCTTCTGGACCGAATCAACGCCTGCGATATGCTGCTGAAACGGAACGAACTCGACCCATTCTTGAAGCGGATGGTGACTGGCGACGAAAAATGGATCACATACGACAATATCAAGCGAAAACGGTCGTGGTCGAAGGCCGGTGAATCGTCCCAAACAGTGGCCAAGCCGGGATTGACGGCCAGGAAGGTTTTGCTGTGTGTTTGGTGGGATTGGAAGGGAATCATCCACTATGAGCTGCTCCCATATGGCCAGACGCTTAATTCTACCATCTACTGCGAACAACTGGACCGCTTGAAGCAGGCGATCGACCAGAAGCGTCCAGAATTGGCCAACAGGAAGGGTGTAGTGTTCCACCAGGACAACGCCAGACCACACACTTCGTTGATGACTCGTCAGAAGCTAGCTACGGGAGCTCGGATGGGAGGTTTTATCGCATCCACCATATAGCCCGGACATAGCGCCAAGTGATTACCACCTGTTCCTGCCCATGGCGAATGCCTTTGGTGGTGTAAAGTTGAACTCAAAAGAAGCTTGTGAAAAGTGGCTGTCCGAGTTCTTCGCAAATAAGGAGGGGGGCTTCTACGAGGGAGGTATTATGAAGTTGCCGTCTAGATGGAAACAGATTATCGAACAAAACGGCGCATATTTGAACTAAATCCGATCACTGTAACTTTTTATAAAGCATTGAATAAAGAGCAAAAAAAACGGAAGGGAGATATTTGCCAACCTATTATAATAGGAGACCAGGGAATAAACGAACTCCTTTATACTTAGAAAACACATAACGGCTGTGCTCATTGGAGCCACATTGGTGGTCCACAAGGACAATCTTAAATAAGCCTCCCTACCAACCCGCTAAAGTTTCCGTTTATACGACTTACATGCACATAACATACCAAACACATTTCTTTGAAATGGAAGCTTGTAGATTTAAACTCTCCTTATATTTGCAGGATCACGGGAATCATATCAATAAAGCTAGCTGTAGTTAACGCTAGAGTGATGGACTGCTCTTCTTGCCAATACACCCCCATAACGGACGGAGTTGCATTGGTATGTGAACACAGGAATTTCTTCAGACATTTGACAGACATTGACAGACAATTTGACAGAGCTCTTAGTCATGACAGACGAATCATCTAGGTTGTCCACATTATTTCCACAATCGCAAATACGAAAGTTACGATATGTCGATACTAACCACATTATAGTTTGTATCAAAGGTGCACCGCCGGATTGCCAAAAGCTTGGATTTCTTCGGCACCGCATTGAAAGTAATAGCGGGCACCCCTGATAAAGCCGATTTCGTTTGTCTCACACCAAAACACAATGCACCATTTTTACAAGACAACATGGTAGCCAAATCCAACAACAAGGTCCTAGCGATCACAGAATGCGTACCAAAAATCTGCGCGTCATTCTGCAAACTGGCGACACACGATAAGTGCACGCGAGACTTATATGTAGGGGGGCATTAATGGGATGGTATATTAATAATGAACAAGGGCCCAGAGGTAGTCAACACAGCTGACTGCCCTGAGATAAAAAGAAATGTCACACATCTAATTACGTTTGAGCGACTAGCCCTGGTTAATGGCACCAAATATAAGAACCAGTGTGAGAGCATAAGAAGAACCCCGGGCATGGCAGCTTCCCCTATATTGAACATCATCGGTCATAATAATTCAGTATACCACTACATCGAGAGGATAAACGACCAAACCAGCCAAGTAATCTGAAATTTTAAAAAGAGCAGTCTAGGCATCTTAACGAGTCACACGGGATTTGCAGCAGACCGCCAACGACTTTTGAGTAATCTAGGACGATCAATAAAGAGCACTTCGCTCATAATCTGAACGACGGTAATTTATTGTCGTCAATATATATTACCGAGGACGGCAGCAGCGGTCAGTTTAATAAGCGATTTCCGATCAGCACCAGATCGTGATGCCCGCCCGCCAATGGCAGCCACGTCAACAGACGACACATACACCAAGCGACCGTCCAGGAGCTTCCGCGGGAAGTCGAACTTCATAATTTGTAATCCTTATACAGCAATAGGAGTAAACATTTATTCTCCATATGTATACTTCAACTGTCAGGTCTCGCAGCCGCCAGCACCACCCTTCAGTTATTGCCAACATTGGAGACACAATTAGTCAGCTTTCGTTATTTATGCAAATCAGCTGCGGGAGCATCTAAGCTCTCCCTTCTTGCGCTCTCTCTGTTTCTAGTACTCTCGCACCTACACCTTTGGATTAGCGTTCTGCTGTTCGCAATGCAATAAATTCAACTCTCTTTCGTACCCTATGCATGCGCGCATCGCTGCAGAAAAATTGCATTTTCATTGCTCGAAAATAGCTAAGAAAAAAGTTTATTAGCTTAACATAAACAATTCGCTACGATGCCCACGAAAAAGAAGGTTTTGCCAAAATGTTAATGTAAGTTAGCATGTATTCAGACTGTCTCCAGCATTATGCCAGTTTTATTAAGAAATGGTTACTAAAAAATAACTTAACTGTACATAAGGGTGATCAAAAAAACTTTTGGAGCTATCACATGTAATATTCGCACACTAGAGCTCATAGGATGCAAAGTATTGCAACAATTTCACAACAATCGTGTACCCAAAAATTAATACTAACATTTTCAATAAACAATCAACGTCCAAACGGATGTGGATGTAGATAGAGAAACTGACAAAAATATATGTATATGTTAATTAATAGGGCCGGACGTTCATCTTTCTAGGACTAAGGTATTAACATTAAAATTTTGATTAAAATTAATCTTGGAGTTAAGGATGAATGTCTTACCTGTGGAAATTCTTCGTACTTTTTACCCACACATGTTTTTTTTACAGCATCCTTAAACTCTTGATTGGATATTTTGCCATCCTAAAAAATATTTAAAATTAAAATACAGTATATATTGTTATTTATATTAACTATGTTATACATATTTAACAGCTATTTAAGCAATCCATTTTTTCAATGACATTAATTAAACTCGGGTTGCATTAGTTTTTTGTTTTAACTCTTATTTAAGCGACGAAGCCGCAAATCGTTTCCATTGTGCACTATTCGTGAGTTTTTATAAAAATGATATTTAAATAATACTTTAGGCAATATGGAACTAAAATTATGGAAATCTTCTAACAAATATGTATATATTAATTGTATTTTTATTGTATTAGATACCCGCTACTCAGTTAGTGGGAATGGAGAAGTTTAAACATTTTATCAGCATATAAATAAAATAACACATTTGTTACATCCCTTCAGCTCCAAAATTCCCTGCCCGGAATTTGACTCGATAATGTTCGAAAAAACAAAAATAAATTTCACAGATTCTTCCAGCGCAGTTTCGAACACAGAAGTCAAGCCGAATTCTGACGGAGCTCAGCCGCTCGAACTTCATAGTTGTTGTTTTTTTTTTGAGAGAAAGATGAGAGGGGACAAAATCAGAGCCATGAAAAAAATGTAAAGTATAGATTTCTGAATATCCTTTAAATATTTATATATTCTTAAGTTTATATTTAATTTATATTTGTTGATTTAACATTTCGTAAGAAATAAACCGGTCGCTATAGACGACGACAATGAATCTGTGTTAAATTATTTGCCCTATCTAATTATAATTACAAGGGATCTTTATGGTCGAAAATATCCTGGCACGCGCCTATCAGAATTTTCAGGAATTCCTCGGGATTTCTTCGGGAAAACACCTTGCTTTTTTTTCCATATTCCTCGGGAATTCCTGGGGCTATTCCAGAGGTCTTCCTGGGCAACTTCGAATTCCTCCTCGCCACGAACGAGGAGTACGGAAATTCCACGCCGCTTTGTATGGACAATTCCTTAAGGAATCCTTAGGGTATTCTTAGAGAATCCTTTAGGATTGGTACTGAAGAGAATGTATTGTAATCTTGACAAAATATGGCCATCACTTTACAAGATTACAGACTTTAAATCTATATTATTTTTGATCAATCCCCCACGATGTAAAATCTCTGATTTGGCATTGCCTTAATATTAGTTTGGAAAATATCTCCCTTCCGCCTTTTTGTCTTTTGAATTTCGCGGCTATGTACAAAGCGCTACAGAGCTAATATCTGGCAATACTTTACATAATTTGAAAGGTCTTGACATAACCTACAAAACGAAGCTATGCATGATTAGTTTGGATATTGCGTTCAACAGTTATAGACGTGTAAACATGGAGTTCACTAACGCCGAAATTCGCGCTATTTTAAAGTTTTCCTTCGTTAAAGGCAAATCCGCTAGAGAAACGTTCCGTGAGATTAACGATCTACGATGTCGTAGATTACGTATGTAGATGAAGTATTAGTAATCATCAATGATCGAGCTGCCCAGGTACAAATCGACAATGGAACCGCCTCTTGAAGGCGTGTTACGAATTTTATTATCTTCGACGATCGCGCCATAATCAATGAGACTCTTTTCCCCAATCACAGCCCAAAAAGGTCCCCTGCAGAGCGTTCCTTCAATAAACATCACTCTCAGCCAAGAAATTTAGAGTTTCCCTTACCTTCACCGGTTGGAGTCCACCGCTTGGAGTCCATCCAGAAGATTGAAGAGGATGCCAGCATTCGCCACTTTCTGAGAAAAGTGGCTTCTTAATAAAATACCCAATAATATAAGCATATCTCTACATTTAGAATAAAACCTAATTTTATAATTTATATACCTTATATGGTCGCGAATTTCTTATTTACTGCCTGGCAAGCTTCTGACTAAAATAATTTACCCTCTGCATGGGTAAATTAATATCAAGAAGTAGAACATGATTCTTCATGTTCGCACAACACAGATCTAAACGGAACTGGTACTAAGAAGAAAATAATCTGTGAACTACTGGATGGCAAGTTTGAATACATTAAAACATTTGAAGACATAAGAAACCAATTGACTCTTTAAAAAAGTGGGGTAGTCCATCATAAGTACTCCCGTACTTAATAGCGCGAGAAGACATGATAAATACCTTTAGACACCTTTTGACACAAAAAAAATGTATGTTAGTAGCCGATTAGGAAAACTACTTACTAATTACTTAATTTAAATAAACTTTAAGGTACACCAAGAAAGAATGTGGAAATCCTTAGGCCATTTCCTTCCGTCACTCATGCTCGTAAAGTACAAGGATATACTATACTCGTTGAAAATTATGTAACAGGTAGAAAAAAACGTTTTCGACTATATAAAGTGTAGATATTCTCGATCAGCATTAATAGCCGAGTCGATCTGGCCATGTCCGTCCCTATTACCGTCGAGATATGAGGAACTTAAAACCTAGAAAGTTGAGATTAGGCATGCAGAATCCAGACACGTAGACGCAGCGCAAGTCTACAACCTCCCAAAACTGCCCCTCCCACTCTTTTAAAAAACGTTTTTTTTTATTTCTTATTTTATTGTCTGGCTTGCCCATATCTGTCTGTACGCCAAAAATAGTTTTACTGCGCCCTTTCTAAGGCCTACAAACTACCCAAAACTGTCATGCCCAAGCTTTTGAACAATTTTTTTAGAATTTCTAGCGAAATGTTAAAATTTTTTGTTCGTACCTTAAATAGCTGAGTGACGGGTATCTGATAGGCAAGAACAATAATAAAATAAAAAATTCAAAAAAATTAGCTTGATAGGTTGGGCGTTTTTTACCATATCGAAACAAATTTACAACACCAATAAAAAAGAAACAATATTTTAATGTATTTTTCAAAAGTGTGGACAGTTTTGTGCGGTTTGAGTACGTTACAGTGGGCGTGGCAGCAGCAGGCTAGATTCTTCCGTTACGTATATGTATCTGGAATCTACATGTCAAGTCTCAACTTTCAAGCTTATATAGTTTCTGAGATCTCATCGTTCATACGAACGAACAGACGGGCTGACAAACTGACGGACGGATATTGATACTGATAAATAATATATAATATATATGTACACTGTACGGTCGGAAACCCTTCCTTCTACCTGTTAGATAATTTTACTGTACAGGTAAAGGGTATAAAAATGTTTTAAAAATTTGATTTGTGTCTTGTTTAATGTTTACAATAAATGGTCTTACGATAAGTGGCGGAGGGTGCAAACGTATTTCATAATATTGATATCGATTACAACGGAATATATTTAAAAATACCTTATCATCGTCAGCAATAGCAGATATTTCTTCCCATAAATTTGTCATAAGCTTTTTATAATCATCCAATCGAGCAGTGCTGCAATCACCTTTTCCTTCAACGACACATGCTCTTACTGCCATGCAGAGAAAATCATTTTGGTCGAGAAATCCATTGTTGTCAATATCTAAAAAAAAAAGAGAATCACCGTAGTATTCTTATTATATACTGAAAATAATTTAACATGTTATAAATAAATCAAAAAAGAACGGTATAGTCACCGACAGATACCCCTTACTTAGCTAGTAAACGTGCAAACGAGTAATATTATTGTATTTCTGGCATATCGATACAAATTGTGGAAAAGCACTATTAAAATAAAAAAAAAATTTAACATTTTTCAAAAGTGTGGGCATGACAGTTTCCGCCGGTTTGTGGGCATAAGTGTTTGTGGCAAAGTGTTTTTTTCAAATCGATGGAAATTTACAAGACTAATAAAAAAATGAAAAAAAGTCAAAACATTTTTTAAAAGTATGGGCGTGGCAGTTTTGGGTATTTGTGGGCTTTAGAGTGGGCATGGCAATATGAGTAAACAAACTGTCAATTTCTATCAATTCTTTCTAACGCGTATAAACCGCCCAAAATGCCACGGCCACACTTTTTGAAAATTTTTTGTTTTTTTCGTTTTATTATTTGTTTTGCCAATTTCTATCTTTAAACCAAGAACAATTTGGCCACGCCCCTTCTAATGCACATAAGCCGCACAAAACAGGTACCCCCACACTTTTGAAACGTTTATAAATATTTTTTCTCGTTTTGTAATTGTTTCTCCTAATTTTTATCGATATGTCAGAATAATGTTGAAATTTCTCGTTTGCACTTCTACTAGCTGGGTAACGGTTATCTGAAATTCGGGGAACTTGACTATAGCGTCCCCTCCTGTTCGTTATAAAATAATACAATAATTATGCAATTAATAAAAAATGAACTTTAGAAATCGATATTTTTTTATTATTATTTGAAGACATTAATAGTACATTTAATTGTTAATTGTTTCAGAAAAATAAAATAAAAATTTTTCTCATTGTGTATTTTTTGGTGATCATGTTGTACATGCAAGTATGCTTTGTTATCCGTAACATTCAGAGTAGAAACATATTGATCTTCTGTTCACTTAAAAGAAACAGTGGTAGTATAGGCAGACGAATCTTTGACAACAGTTGATCATTTTAACAATAGATAATTTTGATGGAGGCTTATAGAATATCAGGCGAACAATTTACCAGCTTTTAGTCTGTAAATCCATCAGTTGGCTCTTGAGATATAAGATTGCGTAAGCTTTTAAGCGTGATGAATGCTGTATAGCTTTTCGAGAGAATTGGTCTGCTTTAGAATTACAAGAACAGATTCGTTTACGTAAACATGAACCATTTTATGGTTCCTTTAACACATTTTATGAAATTGTTTGTAATCTTATTGATGGGCTACCAGTAAGCTTTGCCAAAGACAAGTTAGTTGAATTAGTATACGGAAATTTGCAGATAGACATTTTGCGTTTTGAAAATTGTACCATATTAGAAAATAATTTAGATCAAGTGATCGTTAAGTCAAATTACAAAGTACTGGAGCAAACACAAGGAATTGTTTCCAAATTTTGAGAAACATGGTAAACGTAGTAATTTAGCATAGTATTGACATCGGCTATAGTAAGCCCGTAAAACAAATAAGCCATAACGTGAGTCCATCTGATGCTCGCGAAAGTTGACTGAACACTTAAGCTCTGACGCTCGAAAACTTTATGACGCTTCAAAGAAAGACGTCTGCAGCAGGGTATTCTTGATGGCCTTCCAAAAGCAAATTTTTGTTTTAAAATGGATCTGTCTGAAAGATACTTATTGGTAGATCAAGCTCACCGTAGAAGCGAAAATGACAGATTGTACCGTCCCGGGGAGAGCGTTATATAAGTTTACGGTCATACCACTTAGTCTTTATAATGCTCCATCGACAATTCACTTCTCATGGATGAGACGTTATATACGTAATTGTGTTTTTGGCTATATCGCCTCCAAATATTTTAGGGAGCTGGAGTGATAACATTTTCAAGAAGCTGATATCGCTATCAGACAATTTGGGGGTACCTCATCGAATTTCTTAATTTTTTATGGCAAGGAATCACAAACGACTATGTCTATATATAAGGAAACCGTGCAGTTTTTTAAGGTAAACAGTTTCAAAAGAGACTTGCACAAGGCATCCAAACAGAACTTTAGTACAGCAAAGAATTGATGTCGGGTTCCGAGTATATAAGCACGCTGAAGATCGTAGAGCAGGGAGCTTTCGTTTAAAGTGGGACAAAACATTAAACTTGACCTAGAATAACTCTGTTCAGAGTGAGGGAACATAAAAATTGGGCAATAGATCGTTCATTGCCGGATTTGATGTTGCCTTAGTATTTTCAAAATATAACGAGGACGGGTAAGAATTGAATTTACGCTAAGTAATCAACTGTTTTCGTCACGTTCTGGTCACTACGAGTTGCAACGGCTAGCTTAGAGAGTTTGTTCCACCAAATTTATGATTTGTGTGATTGTCCGACCAAGAAAAAGACCGCGTTATTGACTTATGTCAGCTCTCTCGTCGTTCTGCGTCGTCCTCGACAATGGAGCCCGTGCCCCGTAAATCAGGTAAAGCATATTATGGTAGCGAGGCCGGAAGGTATGGCGTCCGTGTGTTATGACCGATCCTGTTACAGGACACCAACCAATGACTCCACAATCCCTTTCTGACCACGTCAGGTCCTTGCCACCTCCTCCTGCAGTATCCTCACCATGTGGATCTCCACGTTGCACTACTCACTCACTTGCGGTGATTATATTTGTACTTTTGCTCCTGACGCGGTTTATCACTTGGCGCGACCTAACGTACTGATTCCTTACTGACGTGTACGCGTTCTCGCTGACTGATTTCTCACTGACTGGTTTCTTACTGAATGGTTCCAAGATCCATTGTTTACCGTTTGAAGTGGCTGTCCTTGACACCTACTGCATTCAACCCTCTTCGCGGTTGCTAGGGGGAATTCTAAAAATCCTCACAGTAATAAGGAAATTATAAAAGTGCTGTTAGTCCTGTGCGAACTGGATCTGACAACGGTTAAAATTGCCTCAAACGCGGTAAAATTCAATAGAGCACTTAAATATTTATTTGTTTGGTAGAAAGTCAACGAAGCATTGTTTTTTTTTTATTATTATACCCGTTTCTCGTAGAGTAAAAGGCTATACTAGATTCGTTGAAAAGTATGGAACAGGCAGAAGAATGCGTTTCCGACCATATAAAGTATTTTTATTGTTGATCCGGATCAATAGCCGAGTCGATCTGACCATGTCCATCGGTCCGTCCGTACCTTAGAAACAATTTTAAATTGTTTTCTTTTTTTTATATAGCATTTACAAGCATTCTATCTTGTTTTGTTTACATGCTCACGGATAATTCCTCTGAAAATGCAGCCCAAGTCTCAGACTATTTTAAGCTGTAGGTGCCCCGAGGTGTCAGCCTCATGGTTGCCTATTATCAGCGCACGGTGGAATACTTGAAACTTAAGATTTGTGAAGATATTTGCTTTGGCCATGTCTGTCTATGCATGTTAGAGAATACGTGCGATGTTTGTAAACCGACTAAAGCTCCGTATAACACATAACAATTGCCAATTGGACAGAAAAGTATGTCGTTCAGGATTTTCAAAAGTTATATACAGACATATAGGTTTATAATTTTTGTAGGTACTATTGGTTATGTCCGTTAAAGACAGCGAATTTTTAGAGTTTCTTACCAAGCATACTTCCAGGGCTCTATATTCTCCTCAACGCTACGGAGGTGGATAATCATTTCTTGTTGAATAAAGGAATTGGATATTCGGCTTACAAAGATTTGATCAATTATACTAGTGACTATAGATTGTTGAAGAACTTATATCCTTTGCGTTTATGGGAGTTAGTAGCGAACGAAAAATGAAAACTTACATAGAATAGTCGATTTGCTTCGTTTTGCATATAAACTGGGATTTTCGACTACTCGAATCTTCCCGTTCCCACATATAGGCTATTAGGATAGCGCCGAAGTCTGGAAGGATCCCGTTAGGTGATTTGAAAACACAAAACAGTCAAATAGACGCGACCGAGTTCTTGCACGAGTACGCACGAAAAGCTGCGGCCGATCGCAAAGTCAAAACAGAAAATTCCATACGACGGGTTTTTTATCCCCGTTACTCGTACATTAAAAGGGTATACTAGATTCATTGAAAAGTATGTAACAGGCAAAGGAAACGTTTCCGACCATATAAGGTATATATATTCTTGATCAGGATCAATAGCCGAGTCGATCTGGCCATGTCCGCCTGTCCGTCTGTCTGTCCGTATGAACGCCTCGATATTAGAAACTACAAAAGCTAGAATGTTGAGATTAAGCATGCAGCTTTCAGAGACATAGACGCAGTGCAAACTTGTTTCCAAATGTTGCCACGCCTACTCTAACGCCCACAAACCACACAAGAGTGTCACGACACACTTTTAAAATATGTTATGACATTTTTTCATTTTTTAATATATCTTCTAAATTTTAATCGATTTGCCGAAAAACTTTTTGCTACGCACACTCTACCGCCCACAAACCGGCCAAAAATGCCATACCAACATTTTTGAAAAATTTGATATTTTTCACTTTTTTAGTTGTCTTTATTTCTATCGATTTGCGGAAAAACTTTTTGCCACACTCACTGTACCACCCACAAAACGCTCAAGATGGTCACAGCTGACCTTTTAATAAAATTTGTTTCATTTTTTAATTTTATTTAATTTAATTTTTACCGATATTCCAGAAAATTATGAAATTTCTCCATCGTATTTCAACTAGCTGATAGTCGGGGAAATCGACTATAGCATTCTATATTGTTTTAAAAAAATATACGACGCCTTTTATAAAGATCGGCAACGGGAAAAAATCACAGATCGCGATGGAACTTTTAATCAAACTTCTCCTTGGTTTTAAGTTACGCGATGCGAGATACGCAAGCACCACCCACTAATTAATTATTAAAATATAGCTCAACTGAGTTGGTAGTGGTAGAGTTACCCCTTTTTAAAAATGGGTGCCTAAACGAAAGGGTAAGCCATATTTTAGGACCACTTGAATTTTGGTTTACAAAAACAAAAATAAATACTTTTTTATCGGCACCCAAAATTAAACGAAAATGGTTTTAACTATAATTTTTGTTAACGAAATTAATTAGTCCGCTATTAATACTTTATTTTTTATTCACTGTGCACTTTACTTTATATCTTTACAATTTAGAAGTCGCTGGTTGAAAGAATGGGCTAAGAAAAATTCTTAATCGCTAGAGAAATTGTGAACGGGCGATCCCGAGAGCTTTAAACAGACTATTGGAAGTAAGGGATAAGTTCGATAGTTTAGAGCTGCGATTACTTTGTGGAGAAAAATATATATCAATTGTAAAAGTAAAATCACAGATTAATGTAAATAATAATGTAAATCATGTCAAAAGTAAATAGTTAAGCAAAACTTCGAACTAAAACGGCACTTAATTTAAAACTTGATTTAAATTGATTTATCCTTATACAAATTTAGCTAAGCAATAAAAACAATGACTATATCGTAAAAGTGAAATCAAAGTATGGTAAATAATAATGTAAAAATTTTAAAAAAGGCAAAATGGAAATTTAAAAGTTTAAATATAATAGTTAAATAAAACTTCGACTTAAAACAACACACGTACAAAATTACCTAAACAGATCACACTTACACCGTTACAAAAGATCTTTTGGACGTGGATGAAATAATGTAAGTGCACTTATTACCATTTACCATTTAAAAAAATCAATCAGAATCAATTATTTTATGTGAAGTTAAATTAAGTGTTAATGTGAGGTAACAAATTAAAAAAAAAGTAAAGACAGTATTTTTGCAGAGAAAATAAGTTAAAACCAAGGTAACAATGAAATAAAGTAAAATCAAAAACATTATTTCTAGCTACATAATATATTACAATTTTAGTCATTAGACTATCCCGCTCACAGTTTTGCGCTTATACTCCTAACGAGAATATTAGTACTGATTAAAAGAAAAATGAATATGGAGAAAATAAATAAGTTAAAGAATAGAACAAAATATTAATACGCAATAAAAAAAATATATATGTATAAATAACCAAAAAATAAAACATATTGAAATATTTTGAATATTTAAAAAAAAAAAAATTGTTGTTTAGTTTTTGCTTATTTTTTATGTTTTATTGTTTATGTTTTTTACGTTTTATTGATTTAATTGAATTTTTTTAATGTTTTTTAATACAACTATAATTAATTAAATTTAATAATGTAATATACATATAATTAATAAGGGATACCCTTGAAGAAAATAAATGAATTTTGTAAAACTTAGCAACTAAACAAATTATAATTATATGTAAACTTTATACTTAAACTCTGTATACTCTTAAACTCTTTTTCACTTTATACTTATGTAAATACCTTTCTTATTATTATTAATTTATACAAAATATTTATTGATATATGAATGATATGATTCATAACTTATAACTATACGAATTGAAGTTAATTAAATTGTCTGATACTGAAACATGAAACAATAAAGTTAAATAATTGGGAGTCATGCCTCGAACAGGAGGAGAGAGAATGAAGTAGTTGTCCGATCTGCTCAGTAAGACTACACGGCTACTCTAGGGCCATCTCTCAATGTAGGGTATTAAGAAAAGATACATTTGGTTTTTGTTTAAGATTTATTAACTTTCGAGCGAGTAGCTCAAGGATTAATTGGAGCGAGTACGTCTGGCAACTCAGACACTGCTTTCATCGAAATAGCCAACAAATTTATAGCTTACAAATTTATAGACTACAATGTAAAACACGCTTGGTGGGAGCTCCTAGGAGCTGCGAAAGAGGCAAGTGTTGCAGGAAGTCATTGCAAACGGCCGGTACCAAATATTAGCAGCGGGAGAGCCAACATTTTACGAACGATACTCTCTTTGAAAAATAACTAATCATGATCCTTAAACCAAGAAAACGACCAGCTGGGGTGGACTCCTATAGACCAATCAGCCTTCTTCCCTCCCTCGGAAAAATTGTGGAGGCTGTTGTCAAGGCGATCCCAATTTGATTTCCGGAACATCTACATTAATACAGAGAAATGTGCAAATGTCACATTTAACAACCGGACAAAAACTGCGTTGGTGTCTCACTTAATGCAAGAGTTATAAATCATATGACCCATTACAAATACCTTAGTGTCATTCTATATAGAAGATTAAACTTTGGAAGACATGGCACCTCTGTACAGCAGGCATTCAAGTCCAAGATTGCAAAATTATGATCTCAAGATAACAAAAATCGGAGACAAAATCCAGGAAGTGGCCAAAAAATACCAGAAGAGACTGGATTTACATCCCAACAGCCTAGCAAGGCGTCTAGGCAACACGGCTCTACGAGTTGCAGATCCCAGGACAAGAATGAGGAGAAGACTCAAAACCAACTTGAAGACCTTCCAGACCGGGTTTTGACTTAACGCGTACGAACAAAATTCCCTATAATTTTATCTCTATTAGCGTTAATACAAATTAACTCTATGTAAATAGAAAAAAACAGCATGAAATGCGCACTTCAAGTTACAATACTTCGTGGAATAAACTGCTGGAAATGCAGGAATAATTGAAGAACGTAAAATATAACTGGAATAATAAGTATTGTCTTGAAGGCTTTATCAAAACTATATTCGTACTCGTCAAATATATATTGAAATATTAATATACATACATATGTATATATATTAAAATATATTATGAACCACACAGACCCACTCCAACGCCTTCAAACCGCCTAAAATAAACTTGCGCTGCGGCTGTCTCTGGAAGCCGCATGCATAATCTCAACATTCTAACTTTTGCAGTTCCTGAGGTCGAGGCGTTCATACGGACAGACAGGCGGACATGGCCGAACGACTCGGCATTTCAAGAATATATATATTATATGTCCTTTATATGGTCGGAAACATTTTCTTCTAGCTGTTACATAGTTTTCAAGGAATGTAGAATACCCTTTTACTCTACGAGTAACGGGTATAATTATAAATATCCATTTAATCCCAAAATCATATATACTTTCATTATTATAATTAATTTTCCTAAAATACTAAATCCTTCGTCGGTCATAAGAACCGTGACGCCATATTTTGTGGTCATAATGACTGCGAGAATCGCATTTACATAAATGGTAAATAATACTTTGTCTGTGATCTAAAAATTAGGCATTAAACATTATATTCATGGGAGTTATGCACAGACTGGAGAAAGAGAAGATTAAGTAGTTGACCGCTTCATATTTTTGGAATTTTTTTTTATTTTTTGCTAACTTCTTCTCAGTGAGTGTCATCTACCAATGTAAGGTATCCTCTTTAGCTTATCACCTTGATTGATCCGTACGTCCGCAAGTGTTGTTATCTAAGATATAATAACTTGCGAGTCCATGGATTATTTGGATCCCCAGCATCCAGCGGAACCATCACGCGTGACCATCAGTTCGTGTGGCAAGTTAAACGCTACACAGTTTTCAAAGGAATAATAAGGTAGCAAGGCTTGGCTTGAGTATTCATGGAAATGTTCTTGTTTTTTAGGTCGGAGTTTCATTTTAAAGCATTTAAGAAACAGAAATAATATTAATAATTAACAAAGCTTATGAATTAGGACAATTTGGAGATTTTGTTTGAACTTTTGCAAATCGGTGGAAAAAAATAATCCATCCGTCGCTGACTCAAAATATTACTTTCTCCATGCTTTTGACGTGGAATATTGTGAAGTAATGCAAATAGATCCAAACGAAATTGGACAATCAATGGAAACAAATGTATCATGCATAAAATAATATTTCTGATAATGCTTTAGAACGCTGGCAGTATCATTAGTTACTGTCAAAGTATGAACATCAATTTTGTTCTATTGTATGTTTTGTTACTCTTCGCGAAAAATATTATCAATAAGTCTGATAAAGAAAGAACAATTTGGCTTCCTTTGTTAGACCTGTTATATACATTCCAAAAATTTTAATACATACAAAAACTTTAAGAGTAGCGTCTATAATTATTAAATTGATTAGTAATTCTGATTAATAATATATGTACATATATGTGCACTCTAACGGACGGAAACGTTTTCTTCTAACTTGTATACTATTTTATTTTATAGGTCGAGAATAAAAAAGTGCAAAACCTTTGCACAATCATGTGACCAGATTTGCGTACAACCTTAATTTTCAACTGCTCAGAAAAAATTAAGCAACATTCGCTAGATCGTACTCTACATATGTACATAATATACATATATACATTTATATGAATATATCTATTGGTAGGGATATCATTGACAACGCGTTTTATTTTGTCGTTAGTTTTCGGACGGACGGATTTGCTTCCTATTTACTTTTGATGATAAATTGTTCTTCTGCAGTATTCAATATTTTTTTTTAATATATTTAAGTTTGTCGCCGGTTAGAGAGTTGCAGGTTTAAGTCGCAATACCACTCTGACGCAAGAAAAAGTCAGATCTTGTAACGTAATCATTCACATATAAAGTTGCTGGAAAGGATCAAGCACAGTTTAACTTTAAATAAAACCTGGAAAATACATGATATTAGTCTTGCATCCAGGTTTCACAGCCTATCTGGCCTTACTCTATGTGACCGCATTTACGTAACAATAATCATTATTCGATTACATTACATAATGTGGCGAAACATTTAAATTGCCTGACTATCGATCGTTAAATGAAACCGATCCGCGCAAAGTTAAATGTTGATGTCTCCAGTTATGTTATTTATGTTCCCCAATTTTTGCGCTCGCAAGCTGGATCAGCTCATCCAATTACTCTTGCAATAATTATACAAAAATGTATACCAAATTAGAAGACACCGTGATATAAAACAACGAAACATTGATTTCTTTTCTATTTTGTTTAAATAATTTTCAACTATATAATATAGTCGTCCGAATTTAATAAAATTAAAATAAAAATGTATTTATTTTTAAAAAACTGGTGTATGCTAATTTACAGCACCTTATTATAAAGAACAACGAAAATATTTTTCCATTTCCTTTTTCTTATCCATTTTACTGTTAAATATTAATATAATATAATCATCAAATTTCCCTTACATTAAAGCCGAAATTTTGAAAAAAAGTGTATACAAAATAAGAAATCTTTATGATGAGCGATAATGAATTAAAAAAAAATTAAATGAATTTGAATAATTTATCATTTAGGCTCCACAGGATAGATCCGATATAAGAATGCGTGTAATGGATTTATGTTTTAACTCCTATTTTTAATGAATTATAGGTAGTTTTTAAGACATTTTAATTCATTAAGAGATATAACCTAAAGCCTTTTCTACTCACCATACATATACCGAACGACAAAATCGACACGGTTATCCCAGGAATAAGCCATTATGACGGTATTTGTTTTGAGCTTATCCTCATAAAATTTATATAGCTAGAAATAGTATATATATGCACACCATTAGTATATATATGGTTCTATATCTAAACTATATCTGAACTATAAATAAATTACATTTTTGTATTATCTATAAATAGTGATTTAAGGTAAAAAGTTCTTGAATAGTAAATATGAGCTGCTTACCTTCGGAATAGCTTACTTCAGACTAACTAAATTTGCTAAACCTTTTGCCAAAAGTCGTACACTTTGGCAACATTATTTTCATTGTATGTATCTAAACATTATATATGCATACGTGTATTGTATAGAAAGCGCATAAGTATATATATGTTCCCTTTCAAAGGGTATTATATTTTTAATTAAGAGTTTCCAATGTAATAAAGGTAATTATTCGATCAAATAAGATATATTTTGTAGTCACAATCAATAATCATTTAGTTTTCATCTACCAGTTATGATCGATTAACCAATTTTTATGATATTTGTTTAACTGAATGTGCAAATAGATAATATCCTAATTAACTATAAATAATATATATTTTAAATGAACAACTCACCCATATTTAATTTTGTAATTAAACAAAAATTATATCTCTTATTAGTAAAATATATCATAACCATTTAACATTTAAATTATGTTAATTAATTGAAATGACTAATTATAGATAAATATTAACTATTTTCGCAAGTTTATACGCAAGTATATTTTTATAGTAGGTAAATTCACAAGTATATATTTATAGTACATGCATAACCTATTATAAAGCACACATTTTTACAAAACTCACACTAGTTATTTTTGGTATTATTTACATATACAGATATAGAGATGCAATATTCAACATTCAAATGTTTTAAGTCGTAATGTTTATGGGAATGGACGTCTATAATTGTCGAATCCTATTAAGTAATACTATTAAAATTATTAATTTATTAAAATAAAATTTAAAATTAATTTTTTTATATACTTTTAAAATTTACTGTTATATTTATTTTATTTATATATTTTTGTATTTATTTATATACATATATAAAACATTTAATTATATACACGTATATTCCATCATATTTATTACTATTATATGTAATATATGTATTATTACCTATTATATGTAATATATAAATAGGTAATATAATTATATATAATCGAAAAATATATATAAATAAAACATTTATGATTATATTATTTCTTAATTTATATTGTTATTACTATTTTTATTATACTCTTTACTCGTAGAGTAAAAGGGTGTACTAGATTCGTTGAAAAGTATGTAACAGGAAAAGCAGGCGTTACCGACCATATACATATATATTATATATTCTTGATCAGGATCAATAGCCGAGTCGATCTGTCCATGTCCGTCTTTCCGTCCGTCTGACCGTCCATATGAACGTCGATATCTCAGGAACTATAAAAGCTAGAAAGTTGAGCATGCAGCTTCCAGAGACATATACGTATAGACGCAGCGCAAGGTTGTTTCCAAATGTTGCCACGGCCACTCTTAATATCACAAACCGCTCAAAACTGCTAGACCCACACTTTTGAAAAATGTGATATTATTTCATTTTTTAATATATCTTGAAAATTTCTAGAGATTTGCCTTTTTCCCACGCCGACTTTTATGCTATGACAGTTATGTGAGGCTTATACATAACTGTCATAGTTTTGAAAAAATTTAATTTAATTTTTTTTTTCGCAATTTTAGCAGAAAATGTATTCCAAAAATTATGAAATTTCTCGTTCGCAATTCCACGAGCTGAGTAACCGGTATCTGATAGTCGCGGAACTCGATTGTTATTATTATTATTCTAATGTCTTTGGCCAAACCTTATTATTTGTTATGCCCGTTTGTCATAGAGCAATAGGTTTACAAGATTCGTTAAAAAAAAATGTAATAGGTGTAAAAATATAACACGTATATTAACCACAAACACCTATTGACGAGGTAATATTATCAACACAACAACTGAAAATTAGCCCAAAACCAAGGGATAGTTTGATGTAAAGTTCCATCGCGATGTGTGACTTTTCCCGTCGTCCGAAGTTGGACAAGAGCTGCCAATCTGAGCTGATCTTTGAAAAGGCGTCGCATATGTCGCATATGTATAAACTCCGGGTTGCGCGTTTTTTTGTTTTTCAAAAAAATCAAGATAGAATGCTACAGTCGAGTTCCCCTACTATCAGATACCCGTTACTCAGCTAGTGGAAGTGAGAACGAGAAATTTCATAATTTTCTGGAATATAGGTAAAAATTGCGAATAAAATTTACATTTTTTTTTTCAAAAATGTGGTCGTGGCAAAACGTTTTTCGGCAAATCGATCTTGCAAGACTAATAAAAAAGTGAAAATATCACTATTTTCTTTTAGTGTGGCCGTGACAGTTTTGGGCGCTTTCTGTGCGTTAGAGTGGGCGTGGCAACATTTGGAAATAAACTAGCGGCATGTCTACACGTGTATTTCTCTGGAATCTACATGTTAATCAACTTTCTGGATTTTATAGTTCCCAAAATCTTGACATTGATACGGATGGACAGACATGGCCAGATCGTTTCGTTTAGTGATCCTGACCAATATACTACATATGACTACATATACATATAGTGACGTTTTTGTGCCACCAAAACCGGCCAATTTCATTAATTCCATGAACAATAAAGCACTTAATTGGTTCCCGTACTGTATGCCCTCTGCTCAGTATGCGTTTTGATAAACAAATCCTTTGGCAACGATAAACAAATTCTTTGGCAGCGGCACTTAGCCATTCATGTAAACAAATCCCAAAGCCTAACCTAAGCAGTTTTGCCTGCTCTATCTGAGGCTTCTCCTCAACTTAAGAATCCAAGAGCAATGCTCTCCCAAAATACATAAACATATTTCTTACGCACAGAGGCTTTTCCTCAATTTCACTTACATTTAATTTTCAATCTTAAGCTGAGCATCAAACAATAAAGGAAAACAATCGGTCTCGATACTTTAATCGTCTTTTTATTTGGAAAAAACTTTGATTTCAGCGTTGTACTAAGTTTGTATACAAAACGGTTCATTTAATAGATTCAAGGCAATTTGCTGTAGCCTTTTATTTGTAACTGGCGCAGTCGGTCATGATAGTGTTAAAATCTATTTAATCGCTATCTAAAAACACCACGCTTTTAGACACCCATGCGACGGTCAATATCGTGTTAAGTTTTAATTAGAACCTCAACAATAACGCGAAACCGTGTAACGGTCAATATCGCGTTAAGTTTTGATTGGAACCTCGGCAGTAGCGCAAAACCGTGTAACGCAGTGTCAACAAAAAACATGAATATAATATCAGGAAGACGCTATTGAATTTGTGAGAGGCTGTAAATCCAATTGGTTACCTCATAACCCCATGAACAAGCAATGGTGCAACCCATGTGAAAATCAAAATCTATCTTAAGAGCAAAAATTAAAAATAAGAATTATAAATCAATTAGTGAAGAGACAAAAAAAAATCAAATAAGATACATACAAACTATGATCCGTAAAACAACAAATAAAAATAAAAAGAAATTAAATAAATAAAATAAAATAAAACAAAAAATAAGAATATTAAATTAACTTGAGAACGGGAATGCAGCTTTCCAGACTTGGACTGTTTAACCCCAAATTACTAAACTACGACAGGCTTGAGAATGTAAACAGCCCACATATTTTGAACATTAAAACATCTACTTGGATCAATTACAATGATAATCAATTATTAATCATATCCCACATACCCATTAACTTTTCATTAATAAACACAATCAAAATAATCCCTTACCCAGACTCTAACGGCTATCAGCTAGAATACACAGACCCACAATCATATTTTGAAAACGAAAATAAAGTTTACAATAACGAAAATAAACAATGAGTGTATCACCATATCATTAAGCATTTAAAACCAATTTGTAATTTTGAGTCAGTTCACACAGATGAAATAATAAAATACATAGAACCAAACACAATTATAACCTGGAATTTAACCCAAACAAGTCTTAAACAAAACTGCCAAAATCCAATTAATAATATAAAAATAGAAGGAAACAAAATGATAAGAGTGACTCAATGTAAAATAGAAATCAATAGTATAAATTTAAGTGAAAATCTCTTAAAACCAGAAATAGATTTGACCCCATTATACAAGTTAGCACACGCAACGAAGATATTGCGAAATTGCCAAGTTGCAGACCGTACGGAAAGGCCCGCACGCGAAAGACAGAAACTGCTGAATACGCAGTCCGTGGTGCAGTGCTCGATACTCTGCCGGATCACGCCGACAACAAGTGGCCGTCGTCAAGCTGGCGCAAAGTCGCTGACACGACACCTAATCGACCGCGCAGTCGAGAATCCGAAACTCCGCCGAAGAACAGCGAAATATTTAGGTTTACAACAATTTGCAACAATCGTTGCAACAATTGTGAACTTAGAGTAACAATAAAGAATAAAGATAAATCAAATAATTGGCGCCCGAACACCCACGGCAGTGCACAGCAGAAAAACAGCAGTGCAGAAACAACAGTGCAAAATAGCACAACAATACGACAAAAAACAAGGGAGCTGCAGGGAATGCCCTCGCCCCCCTCCGAAGGAAACTGAACAAGGCGCAAGAGAGCTGTACCCCTGGGAGTACCCCTCACCCTCGACCGAGGGAAAGGGAAGTTGATCGCTGGGAGCTGAGGGAATACCCTCGCCCCCCTCCGAGGGAGAATACAGCCGGCAGCAGACAATTTCAATAATAACTAATTCGAAGGAATTAAAAAAAAAAAATAAAAATAAAAACAGTAAGTGTAATTGGTGACTCTTCCCAAATCTGTGAGAGGATAAAATTGAGTATAGAGGGGTGCGAAAATAAAAATAAAGTGCAAAATATTAATGAAAAAGATTCCACCTAATATCTGGTTCGTGCGTTACACTGGCAAAAATTAGTGAAAAACAATAAAAAATTTCCAAGTTTAAAAAATAATAATTTGCAATTATTTTCATACACCGTTCTGTTAGTTTTCCGTTCTGTTTTTTTCCGTTCTCGTTTTTCTAGTAACCAGTCGAATTTTCTCACAATTACCCACAACAGACCATTTTTACCTTGCTACACAGGGAAGAGAATGACAATAGTCTAAACTATTTTTTTTTACAAATATAAACAGAAAAATGTATACAAGGTTTTCGTAAGCGAAGAAATTTGTTTCTTCTGCACATAAACTCATGCCCAGAGACGACAATAGCGACTCGTCAGAGGAAGACATAATTCTGAAGTATATAAATCTGCTAGCAACAAGGGTAAAGAAACCCGAAGCGGACTTAGAAGAGAGAGCAACAACAAGAAGGGCCATACACAGTAAGCCATTAAAGAAAAGTGCGTTAGATTTTGCAATCGCGGGAAGTACTCAACAAAAAATGGAGCACGACCAAATCGCTAGTATGCAGGCAGCCATCAGCGCCGCCTTAGATCGACAAAAGATGCAGTTTGACAAAAATTGGAAACGATCAGGAGGGAGTTGAAATTATTAAAAAAAAAACACGCCTCAAGTGGAGGCATTCAAAGAAATCACCATCCTATCAGGAGTGGACTGTTGTGAGCCCCTAGATATAATAAAATCTGTCCTGGAACTCGAAGGGAAACAGGAAACTTACGTTTCTTGGAGGCAGGCTGTAATGGCGGCCTACAAGGTATTCGAGCCTTATAATGGCAGCAGCCGACATTATCAGGACGTCGCAATTCTCAGAAATATAGTAAGGGGGCCCAGCGGCAGTGGTATTAGCCTCATTTAATACAGTATTAAACTTTGATGCCATACTGGCGCGCCTCGACTTTACATATGCGGACAAAACCCCGACACATGTAATTACGCAGGAACTGAGCCTTTCAAGGCAAGGGGATTTGCTGTTACTCAGGTATTACGATGAAGTAGAAAAGAAATGAACAATTCTAACAAACAAAATCGTAATGAATCAAGACGCGGCCGCAGCGGCTGTTTTAAATGAACAGTTCCGAAACGACGCGCTGCATGCGTTCGTGTCAGGTCTAAAAAAATCACTGAAAGTAGCTGGCCCAACCTCGGGATCTGCCAACAGCCTTAGCCCTGGCCCAAGAGGCCGAATCAAGCAATGATAGGAGTGTGTTCGCGGCTAGTTTCGCCAGGCATAGCGAAGAAAATATTTACAAACCAAACACTCAACGACCATTCGGATGGAGAAATCCATCACATTCATATAACTATGAGCAGGGTCAGATTAAAAAAAAATATCCATTTAATAAAAACTCAAAGGGGAGGAAACCATCAAACCGGCTCGCTTAGGCAGCAGTCTCGTCCGTATGTGGGAAACACCCAGAGCCAGCCGCCCCCACCCGAACCAATGTAGGTTGATAACTCATCTCGGTTCAGACAGCCTACTACTTGGCAAAGGGGCCACCCCACACGGACTGAACAAAAAATTAACTATATGCCAGAACAGAGGTCAGAAGAGGAAGAATATAACCAGATGGCACAAGAGAGGGTTGAACAAATAGAAGACGACTTCGACACAGACGACGTCTGCAATTTTTTAGGGTAAAATCCCTGCTCCCGTATATCACTCGTACGTTAGCAGGGAGGGATATCAAATTACCTATGGATACTGGCACTTCAAAAAATTACATAGCACCATGCGGCAGTAGAAAAACCATTTTGCGTTAGGTCAATTCATGGCCATACAGAAATAGAACAAATTTCTCTGTTTAATGTACAGTCACATTTTTAAATACCTAAATTTTTATACTTAAAGTTCTTAAGGACTTTGATGGAATCGTCGGGCTTGACTTACTTAAATGCAAGACTCGACCTTACCAAAAATATACTAGAGACTAGTAATAGAGTAGAAAAAAATCCAATTCTCCAAAACCGAAAACGTTAACTTCATCCAAATAGACGACAAAGACGTCCCACCGGCAATAAAAGCCGCTTTTGACAATATGATAGCAAAAAATTGTAGGGCCTTCGCCGACACAGATGAAGCCTTACCATACAACATAAATACAATGGCAACCATAAAAACAGACGGAGAGCCGGTATACTCTAAATCATACCCGCACCCTATGGGCGTAACGGAATTTGTAAACGCGGAGGTTAAACAACTTTTAGCGAATGGCGTAAAAAGGCCATCCCGATCGCCCTACAACAACCCGACTTGGGTTGTAGACAAAAAGGGATTTGACCAAAACGGGATAAAAAAGAAACGGTTGGTTATCGACTTTAGAAAGTTGAACCAAAAAACCGTGGATGATAAGTACCCTATTCCTTCGATTGCGAGTCAAAATATTTCTCAACACTCAACCTTAAAGCGGACTTTCACCAAATAGAGTTAGCAGAGAAAGACCGAGAAAAAACAGCCTTCTCGATAAACAATGGCAAATACGAGTTTTGCAGATTACCATTCGGGCTCAAGAACGCCCCAAGTATTTCTCAGAGAGCTATAGATGACGTTTTAAGAGAAGGAATCTCGAAGATATGCTACGTGTATATCGACGATGGTATTGTTTTCTCAAAAACAAAAGATTACCATGTCAAAGACATACAGTGGGTCCTCGGAAAGCTGCTCGAAGCAGGCATGAGGGTATCTCAAGAAAAGTGGAAGTTTTTAAAAAAAAGCGTCGAATACTTGGGATTCATCGTGTCGCAAGGGGGTCTCCGAACCTCACCTGAAAAGGTGAAAGCCATAAAGGAGTTCCCCGTGCCAAAAACTCTTTTTGATCTCAGATCTTTTCTGGGTTTAGCAAGCTACTACAGGTGTTTTATCAAAAACTTCGCGTCTATCGCAGGCCCCCTAACGGGAATACTTAAGGGCGAAAACAGGAAAAAAAAGCAAGTATCAGTCAAAAAAATTAATATAAATATGACTGAAGAGCAAAAAACAACATTTAAGAGGCAAAGAGAGATACTAGCATCAGAAGATGTTCTTCTTTCATACCCAGACTTTAAAAAACCGTTCGACTTAACGACAGATACATCTGGGTACGGACTAGGAGCCGTATTATCTCAAGACAAGCGCCCAATTACAATGATATTACAATGGGCGCTTAACAACCTTCGTAATTACATATACGGTGTACAAGAATTACGCGTCTACACCGACCACCAAACCACTCACTTTCGCCATCTCGGACAAAAATCCTATTGCGAAGCTAAAACATTGGAATGGGATTATCGAAGACTATCGGGTGAAACTTATTTACACGCCAGGAAAAAAAAACCTCGTAGCAGACGCGTTATCTCACCAAAACGTAAACGCATTAGAAGACACATTCGAGTCAGACACATTATCTCGCCAAAGCAAAAGGGTTTGTGGAGACACATACGAGTCGGTCGCAGCCACAATACATAGCGAAGAATCACTGACCTATACCATCGACACAACGGACAAGCCAACGGACAATTCCGACCGGGAAAACCTTATAATCACCATTAAAGATGTGGTGAATGCGGGAGTCGTCAACGCAACACATTGCACACTTCCAATCCTAGAATTTATTCAACTTTCACTAATAGAAGCATTCCCTGATACCACATTCAGATATTCAAAAAATGTGGTGCAAGATATTACAGTCAAAACGGAACAAAGGTAAATCGCCACAGCCGAACACAATAGGGCCCATCGCGCAGCCCAAGAAAATTTGAAACAGATCTTGCGAGACTACTTCTTCCCAAAAATGCTTCGCCTAACAACGAAAACGGCAGCTAACTGCAAGATCTGTTCTATGGCCAAGTATAGTCGACACCCCAATAAACATAAAATCGGACAGACGCCAATTCCCTCTTATGCTGGAGAAATACTCTACATCGATATATTCTCAACATATGGGACCCTTTTCCTTACGTGTGTCGAAAAATTTTCAAATTTTGCTATTGTACACGCAATCGCACCAAGGGCAATCGTGGACGTAAAGTCACCAATATTAAATATAGCCAACTTCTTTCCAAACGTAAAAACCATCTATTGTGACAACGAAAGATCACTAAATTCAGAAACTATTAAATCAGTCCTCCTCAACAATTTTAACATTTCAATCGCAAATCCACCACCTTTACACAGTACTTCCAACGGGCAGGTAGAAAGGTTCCACGGCACACTCGCAGAAATAGCCCGATGCCTGATAACGGATAACCCTATAACGGACGGAGACGTAGTAATATGGACAGCTACGGATACTTTCAACACTCAGCGAACATGACGTCCTGTGAAGACTACGCAGACCAGACGGAGAAGCTTACGGTGGGCTTTACAGATGACCACAGGACACCAGTGGTAAAGGCGGACCTTCAGCATATTCGCAATTTAGTTGCTGCCCTTAAAATACACCATAGGGGAACTAGAAGTATTAATGCTACTGGGAAGGTTAAAGGTTATTGCAGGAACTCCCGACTTTGATGACTGGGAGCAAATAAAATTTAATCAGGAGCAATTATGTAGAAAAGAAGAAAGTCAAAACGAGTTAAATATAAAATTTCAAGATAAACTAAACGAGCTAGCCAACTCGTTAAATAAAATCCAGAAATCAGATGGAGTTAAGGAAGCTCACCATTTAGAGATCATCTTAGCGAAAAATAGAATAATCATCACAGATTTAGTAATGGGCCTAACCCTGGCAAAACTAAATATTGTAAACCCAGCTATCCTGGATAGCACCGATATAAGCGAACTCAAAGACAAGCAGCCCACAAATATTAGTTTGGTAGAAATATTAGAAGTATCTAGTGTAAGCATTTTTCAAAATGATGAATTAATTCATTTCCTCATTAAAGTACCAGACGCTAAGATAGTCTGTAAAAAAATCGCTGTTTACCCGGTTCAACCTGATCCTAGATTTCGATGACAAGGTAACTCCAAGGAACTCCAAAGCAGCACATGCGCACGTCAAATGGTTGCGGGGACTACTCACCATTGTGGAGCATGCCAACATCATCGTCAATGATGCCAGCATGACCATCATAGACGATAACGGTCTCGTCCAGACGGTAGCTGGTACCTACCTGGTTAATTACTCGAACAGAGTTTCCCTAAATGGAACCTGGAATGTCAACCAGCTAGAAAGCTCAAGAAAAAAACCCGCAGTGGCGGCCATGACCTTGGTGAATGTCACTTCACACCAGGACCGACTAAGCCTCCCTCTATTACACGAGCTGAGCCTGAGAAACCTCCATCCCATCGGAGCTATAAAAGAAAGGTTCCTGTTGGGATCCCTTGTCGGCTACTCCTTAATCGTGCTAGTTCTAGCCTGCGTCATCTAGCTTAGCCGTCTGATTTGGATAGCTAATCGGCGCACCAACTCAAAGAGCGGTGACGGCATAGAAGCAGGAGGCCGCCGGGACGACGACCATTTAAAGGAGGGAAGAGTTAGCACGCGCAACGAAGATATTGCGAAATTGCCAAGTTGCAGACCGCACGCGAAAGACAGAAACTGCTGAATACGCAGTCCGTGGTGCAGTGCTCGATACTCTGCCGGATCACGCCGACAACAAGTGGCCGTCGTCAAGCTGGCGCAAAGTCGCTGACACGACGCCCAATCGACCGCGCAGTCGAGAATCCGAAACTCCGCCGAAGAACAGCGAAATATTTAGGTTTAGTTTAAGAAAATAACTCAATCGATTGTGCCACCTTCCACACTGAGATCTCGAAATGCACTCCTCCTTAAAGGCCTCTCGAAGCATTTGATAAGTTTCCGATGCATTTTTGCCAAGTCGCACACAAAACTTTATGGCGTACCGCTGTTCCAGCGAACGCTCCATCGCACCGTGACACAACAGAAAAAATGACTTCGCTCTACGACACGTCCTACCACTTCTATTGCTCAGAGCGAACTGAGGCCGAGCGCGTTGGAAAGGAGAGACTCCGCCCCAAATTTTCAGACAGGTCCGAGCGTGCTACGACAGGTAGTTACGTGACAATGAAACCATGCGCATTACTTTCATAACGCACCCTGTATATATAAGATACGTATCGTTTAACCCATTCATGATGTTGTACGCAAAATTAGAATTAAGAAAAAATCAAAATCAAAACACACCACAACAAATAGAATGAAGAATGGAAGAAGCTACATTACCCGTACTATATCCATCACTCCCAGCCCAAGTATAGGCTTCTCTTTAAGGGAAGGGTAGTGACGTATTTGCGACACCCAAACCGGCCAATTTCATTAATTCCATGAACAATAAAGCACTTAATTGGTTCCCGTACTGTATGCCATCTGCTCAGTATGCGTTTTGATAAACAAATCCTTTGGCAACGATAAACAAATTCTTTGGCAGCGGCACTTAGCCATTCATGTAAACAAATCCCAAAGCCTAACCTAAGCAGTTTTGCCTGCTCTATCTGAGGCTTCTCCTCAACTTAAGAATCCAAGAGCAATGCTCTCCCAAAATACATAAACATATTTCTTAAGCACAGAGGCTTCTCCTCAATTTCACTTACATTTAATTTTCAATCTTAAGCTGAGCCTCAAACAATAAAGAACAAAAATCGGTCTCGATACTTTAATCGTCTTTTTAATTTGAAAAAAAACTTTGATTTCAGCGTTGTACTAAGTTTGTATACAAAACGGTTCATTTAATAGATTCAAGGCAATTTGTTGTAGCCTTTTATTTGTAACTATATATACTATGCCTGTTACATATTTTCCAACGAATCTTAAATAGGTATACAAACATAACCTATTCTTATGACAACAATATTGACAATCGAAATTTGACATAGGTGGCATCTGGCGTCTCTCCCATAGTGTTTGCAGATATGCTCTATTATTATATGCAGTATCACTATTTCCTTAGAAGGATTCAAATGGATTGGACCTCTTCCGTTCTTAGAATAGAACTTTGGGTATTCTGTATGGTTACTCATTTTGCGTTAGAAAAAATATAGTTCATATTTAATTTGCATGATGTAAACTGTTTTTATTTATGGTTCGCTGCCATTTTTAAAGTGTGCTATTTTATTTTCTTGTTGTATTCGAGAGATTTTGTAAGGCAATTTTACAATGGTTTTAAATGATATTTCATAAAGTTTTTCTGTCAAATTTATTAAGAACAGTTTTTTAAACCTCTTTTGCTTGAATTTTTTATATAAACAATGCACCTTGGACCCCTGCAAAGCGCATTCTGTGTTTGAATTCCATATTACGTTAGCAAGCAGAACGTTTTCACAGCATCCTAATGGAGTACAAGAAGCTGCGTATTCACTGCTCACTTAATTAATCATGTTTGTACAGTAACAAAGGCGATTCCATCTCTTCCAGGAAGACCAGACTTTGGAGTCGCCACATAGTTCGCTGCTGCAGCAAGGTTAAATATTCAGTCTTCCGCCACATAGATTGCTGCTGCATCAAGGTTAAATATTCAGTCTTCCAGGCAGGCGATCGGCTGCCAGCCACCAAAGCGAATGAAATTTAGGTTCGTCACGTCCGGTTCGATATAGGACAAAGGAGGGTCACTATTCCATTGCAGGAGTTAAAACATGGCTACTAGAAGTCAACCGCCAGGCAAAAACTCAACATTCTGTGAGGAGTCTTAAAACTTCCCACAAGAGAGCTGCCTAGCAACAGCGAAAAGGGCTGGAATGCAGGAGGAGTCAAAGGCAGCCAGGTCAAACGGGAAATGATGGACCTTGGACCCGGGAAAAGCGGAGAGACCGTGATCTAACGGTACCGCGCTAGACCGTGGACTCAAGTCGGCCAAGGGCACAGAGATCGGTAACGGTGTGGACGAGCACAAAGAGGAAGCACCGCGAACTTCCGGGACATGGATTGGACCTTGTACCCGAGCGGGCCGTGCGCAAAACGGGAAATAACGGGATCTCCGCGGCCTATAAAAAGGACCGCCAAAGCGCAGCTCGGGATAGTCAGTGAGAATACACGAAGAGCTATACCACGGGACCTATAGAAAATCCTAGAGTGAAAGTGTTAGACTCGAACACGTCGACAAGTTAACGGTCAGTGAGAATGCGCAATACGCAGGAGGAAGATCTCTGCAAGTGAAGAACCTGGCACGGTCAGAAGGGTCAGTGGTCGGCAAAGGTGGTTCGGGGAAATGACACCTCATCATAAGCCCAGTCGAGCCGCTGTCGAAGACGCCGCAGGATGACGAAGGACATCAGTCTGTGCACAGGGATCTGGCACGGTTAGAAGGGACGGTGGAGTCACTGGTCGGCAAAGGTGGTTCGGTGAAGAGCGTTCTCCCCACCATAACATCCTAAGTCCCATTCGTGCCAGCACGGTCGAGAACAAGGGAAGGACTGTATGAGTCTATCGTTGAAGATGTCTGTCAATAAAGCTGTTTGAATCTAAAACTTTTTCTTCTCTTTGGTCGGGCAATCACACAAATCATAAATTTGGTGGAACGAACAAGCTAGCTCTCTGAGCTATCCGTTGCAATTCTTAGCGAGCAAAACTAAGAAAAACAGTTCGTTACAAGGCAAAAAACAATTTTGTCTACAAAAACAATTGTCTATCCAGGATAACCATATCCTAACTAAAAAGCCTACAATCTGAAGTCCTGAAAGTTACTGAAAGGCAACAAAGTAAACAGAAAAATATCCTGCGCAGGAGAAAAGCAAGATTTGTCTATACAAACTCTTGACGCTTTTAAGCCCAACGTATATGAATTCATTTGCAATGACGAAGTACGGAAAATAGTGGCCTTGCTAATAACGAAATATACATGTGTCCTTAAACGTGGAAAAAGTTATAGCAAGAATTGATGTTCACCAATGAAAAACTATTTTAAGGTCAGTTGTTGCAATAGCTTCAAAATGGAGCCTGTGTACGCAAGACCAGCTGAAGTAATTTCAATTGATTCTTTAAAATAGAATGGGCAAGAAAATATTGAATACATTAAGAGTAGAGCTACTCAACCCAGTGATCATTATAGAGAATGCAAAAGATCAAGAAGCGATACTGTTTACATACCAGGCCATGCTAAAATTGCAAAGAACTTAAACAAAATCAAAAAACACTACACTTGAAGGAATACGTGAATGGCATAAATTCCAAAAATCCACAACGAGAATTCATACTAAAACTCCATTAACATTAACTGATACACCAATCAATGCTTTTGATAGAATGATAGTGGACACAATTGGTCCGTGATCTCACGAAATATTTAGTAGCCATACCAGTTGCAAATAAAAACGCAAAAGCTATCGTAAAACCTATATTTGAATCTCTTATTCTGAGGTACGGTCGCATAAAGACGTTCATACAGACATGGAAACAGAATATAAAAATGCAATTATAAATCAAGTGTGCAAATTTTTACAAAGAGACAATATAACGTCTACAGCACATCACCATCGGACAGTTGGAACAGTAGAAAGAAACAATACAACGAATATAATCTTTCCTACATATCTATAGCTAAAACAGATTAGAACGTTTGGCTTCTATATTTTGCTTACTGTTTTAACACGACACCCTCTATGGCACATAATTATTACGCAAATCAACATTTTTTGACAGCGAGCATTCATAGTTCCATTGTATAATATGGATGGCTATGCAAAAGAATCAAAATATATATTAGAAATAGCATACAAAAGAGCTAGGTTACTAATTGAACAATAGTTATAATTGTTCAATAACTAATAGTAATAATAGAATAGAATAATAATAACAGTAATAATAATACTTGAACAGAATAGGTTAGGAATAAAAAACGGTATGATAGAAAGGTTGTTAATGTTAATAGTAAAATAGGTGACATTTCTGTGACATTTCAGGTCACAGAAGTTAGAGACAATGATAATAAAATAATAAAAAATAATAAGAATGAGGAACAAAAAGTACATAATGATAGACTAAAGAAATTTTCTGAATAAAAAAAATATATATAAAAACAATATTGTTATAGTCGAGTTCCCCGACTATTAGGACGGGTATCTCAGCTAGTGGAAGCGCAAATTTGATATTTCAAAATATTCTGAAATATCGGTAAAAAAAAAAAAATAAAATGAAAAAAAATAGAAAAAAAATGTGTAAAAGAGTTTTGTTCAGTTTGTTGGAGTGGGCGTGGCAAAAAGTTTTTTGTCAAATCTATAGAAATTTACAAAATATATGAAAAAATATCACATATTTCAAAAGTGTGGGCGTCATAGTTTTGACCGGTTTGTGGGCGTTGGAGTGGGTCGGCAAAAAGTTTTTTGGCAAATCTATAGCAAGTTAAAAGATTTATAAATAATGAATTAAAACTCACGATTTTTCAAAAGTGTGGGCGTGATAGTCTTAGGCGGTTTGTAGACGTGGCAAAAAGGTTTTAGGCAAATCTATAGAAATTTACTAGATATAAAACAAGATATAAGGCTATAGTCGAGTTCCCCGACTATTAGATACCCGTTACTCAGCTAGTGGAAGTGCAAACGAGAAATTTCAAAACTTTCGATAGAAATTGGAAAAAAAAAATTAAATAAAAAAAGGACTTAACAATTGTTTAAAAGTGTGGGCGTAATAGTTTTGGATAGCTTGTGGGCGTAAGAGTGCGCGTAGCAAAAAGTTTTTTTTCAAATTAGTAGAAATTTACAAAACTAACAAAAAAAAATATGAAAACATATTAAAACATTTTTCAAAAGTTTGTACGTGGCAGCTCTGGGCGGTTTGTGGGCGTTAGAGTGTGCGTGGCAACATCATTTAACAAACTTGCGTTGCGTCTATGTTTTTGGAATATGCACGCCTTATCTCAATCTCTTTCTAGCTTTTATAGAATTTGAAATCTCGACGTTCATACGGACGAACAGACTGACATGCACAAATCGATTCGGCTGTTGTTCCTGATCACGAATTTATATACTTTGTATTCACGGAAACTCTTCCTTCTACCTGATACTTACTTTTCAACGAATCTAGTACAAGAGTATTGTACTCTACGAGTAACGGGTATATAAACGCACCGAAATCGAAAAAAAGTCGAAGACTGAAGTCAGAAGCTTTAATGCTTTAACTGTTTTTGTGCCGCTAGAGCTATTTCCCTGGCTGTTTAAGGGGACACTGTCGGTCTTAAAACGTTGAAGTTTAAAGGCAAAACAAAATTGGAAAAAAGTTAACCGAGGCGATCCTTCAAACTCACTCGCACTGTCAACAATCATGGTCGATGGTTAATTGGTTAAGTTGATCTAAAAAAATATGATTTTAAATTTGTATCCCTTATTGCAATACGTTATTGACTCTTTCTGTCAATTTATCAAAATATAAACAAGAGACAAAACAACTATCGAGTTCTTCGACGGTACTTATAGCGGTACTAAGCGATTAAAAGTGGTAGATAAGATAAGTGGTGATAAAGATCTAGCGCTTCCAAAACAGATGCTTGAGAATAGTCTCCAACGCCCATCGCTACCATGAGAACTCCATCATCCATGAAGAGCTCGAGTTTCCATGGGTGAAAGACGAGACCTATCGCCACAGCGAGAGATACGCAAGAAGACTGGACAACCAACCCAACCACATGGCTAACAAACTTCTGGACAACAGCCAATCCCGTAGACGTCTGCTGAGAACGCACCCTCTTGGCCTCACCTAACATTAAATTATAAATTTAACCCCTACACAATTACATCATAGGTACTCCCTTTATGTTAATGTCCACTTTGGACGTTAAAGTAAGTGTCCGGTATCGCAGACGCCAGCAGTTCCTAAATTTATGTTTTTATTTATTGCCAGCTTTTGAAAAATAAATAATCTCTACGGCACCTCAGCTGTGCGAGTCTCCCGTTATCTACGCAGAGAAGCTGCGGGAGCATCTAAGTTTCTTGCTTAGCGTTCTGCAATTAAGCTCAGAAGTTTTTATTAGCCTTTTTTGAGAAATGAAACGACGATTTCTGTAAGTAGCGATTTAAAATCATTATGTTTTATTGGTGGCTCAAATAAATTTTGGCATCAATGCGCGCGCATGACTTACGAAGCAACTTTGCCACGCCACTTTTGAAATTTGTTAAATATTTTTGTTTTAGTCTTGTAAATTTCTATCGATCTGACAACCAACTTTTTGCCACGCCCACTCAAACGCCCACAAGCCACCCAAAACTTTCTTGTCTACACTTTTGCATTTTAGTTTTATTTTATTTTTTTCCCCAATTTCTACCGATATTCCAGAAATGTAAAAATTTCCCATTCGCACTTGCATTTGCTGAGTAACGGGTATCTGATAGTCGGGAAACGTGACTATAACATTTTTTCTTGTTTTCAATTATGTATATTTGTCTAGACATTTTGTAACGATATACTCGCACTCCCACTATGTGACGACTAACTACAGCTTTTTGTCTACTTGGCGATTGGATGGATTGGTAAAAGTTCCATTTCGCCAGGTTTCTTATTTTAAGAATGCGGAGACCTGGTGAGTAAGTTGGCTGTTGTAGACAGACATTCAGTGGTGAATTTTTGTTGATCGAGGAATCTATCTATTATTATCTATTATTTGATGATGCAGATTCTAGACATCCCCTAACAGTTTTTACTTCATTTGCGCATGCAGCTACCAAATGCTACGGCGATGATCTGATATAATTTCAAGGACTCTGAATGGCCTCTTCCTTACATTATGAAATTAAATTGTCTATCCGCTTCATTATTACTTAATATCGGCTGTCATTGCATTCCAAATGAGCCGGAAGTGGAGTATTCTAGAATACAACTCATCTTGAAAAGATGGAAACTTTTAAATTATAATTCGCAAGTGGGACTCCTAATGGGAGGCACACTTCCATAAACTCAAAATAATTAGGTTCGGAGACAGCAACCGCCGTTTTGCGACTTCAAATGAGAGTCAGCCTTACTAAAACCGACCTTGTTGCAAAACCTAATTAGTCGTTCTGTAAAGTTTTTTTACATAACTTATGTTCGGATGAATGATTTATTCTTTGGAGGTGGCACTTTCGCCAGTGGCAAAAACTTTTGTAGAGCTTTTAATCCATTATTGTCACCTTTAATTATCATAGATCTATAATAAAACCTAAGTATTTCACTTTATCTTGTAAATACTTTCATCAATCCATTTTCTTTTCTTATGTATTTTTAATATTCGGTTAATCCTTTAAATACCTAAATAATATATTTAAATGTTCTTCAATACTTTGACGTTACCTTAATATATACTCGCAGAAAAAAAGAGTATGCTATATTCTTGATCAAGATTACCAGCAGAGTGGATCCGGCCATTACCGTCTGTCCTTATGAACGTTGAGATCTCGGGAACTATAAAAACTAGAAAAATTAGATTTGACAGATTCTAGAATCGTAGACGCAGCACGATACCACGGGACTCTAACTACCACAAACCGCCCATTACCATAGAGACATCGCACGTGTGTACGTGTAAAACATCATTGCCACGACAACACTGTTGAAAAAAGTTTTAATTTTTTAAAATTAAATTTGTTAATTTCTGTCGATATGCCAAAAGAATTTTGAGATTTCGAGGAACTCGACTATAGCATGGTTGTATACTTTGAAATGTTATTTCAACATTGATTATATATATTATATAATCAACAATAAGGTTTTAAGTTTAGACAAGCACAAGTTATAAAATAAAATTATTGCCATTTTTTTCCTAAACAACAAAGTAAATTCAGTTTGAATATTTCTTTGCTATTACTGCTTAGTCTGGAAATGGAAAATGAAATTTAATATTCGACTGAACGATCAGTTTCCAACGCATGATCGTAGATGCTGTAGCTTTTATATAAAAGCGATAATGGATTAAAAGTTTTAATCTCAGTAAAAAAAAAAAAAACAATAAATACAATAAAAGATCAGTCAAAGTCCAAACTTCATAGAAGACGGAGATGCTGAAGAGACCTCATTGCCAAAACCTTCAGATTACAACCAAGTCACAAACCTACATATATTCAAAAAAAGCAGATAAGATCAGAAAGCATAACCCTAATATCACCAGAAAAAAAACCCGTAAACGTTCGTTACTAAAACGTATCGGGCAATTGCTAACGTGAAGAAGCAATGCGACTACCAGACAATTTTCAAATCAAAATATTAAATAATTTCCCGAGCGGACAATCAAAGTAAACTAGAAAATTCATTATTAAAAAAGTAATCGATGCGTAGGGGAATGAAGCAGTGAATAAATAATGAGGTGCAAATTTACTAGTCAAAGCAAAAGGCTTACACAAAATTTAACGAATTCCTGGTCAACACATCATAACACAATACACTCAATATATCCAGAGGAGTTAAATACTTTGACAACCGAAGAAATTTCAATAAAGGTAATATTTTAAAGGAACTAAAAGATCAAAGAGAATCCGACAAAAAAAATCATGCAATTCCAAAACAACATCCTCATAGTATCTGGACTGATAATTATCACTTTTGAGACAACAACTCTGCCCACATCTATATAATGACAGTATATGAGCGCGTTAATGTGCGACCCGAAATCCCCCGACCACTTAAATGACGAAATTTCCAAAAATTTGGGCAACCCACTAAATTCAGCAATGGCCCGATAATATGCAACAATTGAACCTCTCTCCTTGGACGATGTCATTTGAACCAATCCCAAATTTTTCTCAAATTGCAAATACTACACTAACATTCAAAAGTACCACAAAAGTCCACCACCAGACCTAAACATGATTTCTCGAGCGATGCCAAAATTGATGCAATGAAAGAATCTTAAGTAGTTAATTTCCAATAACATGATTTGAGAGCTTTAATATAGTTTTTCCGTCCAGGGGGTACTTTGCCAAACTCGCAGACAAGTTGAGGCAACGGAAGCAAGTGCTTTAAGAATCTTTCATGGACTACATGATCGAGATGCAGACCTTAGACCTTGGAACATGAAATGCTCGACATTATAAAGAAAAGCTGCAGGCCTGGCCTGCGAATAGCGTTGAGACCATACCATGTGGGCACCCTTGAATCACTGGTGATCCTGGTGTACAAGTACGGGGAGCTGCAGAAGTTTACATAAGTTTACCCGAAACAAAACCCCAGCATAGCACAGGTCACGTGCAGAAGGTGCGATGATGAGCGGTGGACACGGTAGAGGAGAAAGCACGGCTGATTACAGAACCAGCGTTGGCGTGCCCTGACTTGGGAAATATGTTAATCGGACTCCAGTGACTACGGAATAGGTGCGACTATCTCCTCTGTGAGAAGATAGATATATCTTACTCCAGTCGGAATCTAAACGGCGCCGAGAAAAACTATTTCGCAATAGACAAGAAATGCTTGGCAATTGTTTAGGAAGTGGCGAAACAACGTTTAATGCTCTTAAGGGCGAACTGAAGATGGACAGTAGCTACAGCATTACGACTTTTAAATTGTATATAGGAAAAGCCGATTGAATGCGGAAACGGATGCACTATCCAGATAGCCAGTACCAGAGCCAGGGTCCGCGCCACTCGACGAGTCTAAGTCGAAAACGGAACGCAGCTGGATCACGGATGTCCATGGGAAAAAATTGGCACACCCTCAGAAACTCCCGTCTATGTATGGGAAGGCGACACTTTGTATAGGCAAATGCAGCATAGAGCAAGGAATGAGGATGTGGTATCCTACCAGCTGTGCGTCCCTGTGCAACTAAGCGAAACCGTCTTGCGAGAGAACTATGACTCCCAGCGGACGGCAGTCAAAAGTCAAATTAGGAAAACTGGCATGAAGTGATCAGAGATCATGCTCAAGCGTATCACATTCTACGGGTTATGCGTCCGTGTTTCCGACACAAGGACACGGACCGAGGCTGCCGAATGAGCTATACGATCAAGAGTCGTTGGCTAGAGTAAGGCAGCCAGAATCTACAGCAGGAGTCATAGAGACGTACAATTTAAAAATTTACAATATATATAAAAAACTGAAAAAATATCACATTTTTCAAAAGTTTGGCCGTGACAGTTTTGTGCGGTTTGTGGGCGTTAGAGTGAGTGTAGCAACATTTGAAAACATTGATGCGTTGCTTGTATGTCTCTGGAATCTGCATGTTATATTAACTGGCTATCTTTTATAGTTCCGGAAATCTCGATCATACGGATGGACAGACAGACGGACGGACAGACGGACATGGCCAGATCGACTAGGCTATTGTTTCTCATCAAAAATATATACATTTAATATGGTCGGAAACGCTTCCTTCTACCTGTTACATACTTTTCAACGAATCTAGTATACCCTTTTACTCTACGAGTACCGGGTATAAACACTCAACTTTCGCCACTGAAAAAAGTCATCCGAGTCCGAAACACGCACGCAACGGTACATCTTACAGATATCTTCAAAGATTGACCCTGCAAAAAACAAGTCGTTCAGAGAGCTACCAAAAGTCGTTTTAGCAGATCCATCTACTACGATTTAAATTCAGTAGACTAGCTAAGCGAGAAGTTATGAAGTTTAACTAAGAGCCTGAATCTAAAATTGCTAGGCACATCAAAAATTCTCCAATCCTATTTATCACGTAGATAATAGCAGTTGGAAGCAACACGTAATCCATCGGCATACGTTTTGAGGTTTTTGGTGGAGTGCTTGATGACTGATGATCAGGTTGCGATGATAAAAGAGAACATGATACTAATATTGATGAAATAAATGGCAATGGGAGAGAGAGCTCAAGATTGGGTCGCATGACCGAGATGAAAATAAAGTGGATGGTGCAGATTGGTTATGATTCATGTGCAATAATAAGTGGGCCTTCATGCAACAATATCTGCAGTGAGTCGACTTGCATTTGTGCAAACCAAGGCTTGATCCAAGTTTTCCATCATCCTGCATCTCTTCTCCAAAAACGACCCATAGTATTCCAGGTAGACAGCTCATTGATTGATAAATTCCTGTAATCCAGTTTTCGCAGCGGTTGAAGCCAGCAATTGTGATGAGCAGCTAATCCTCGGATTAGTTTCGCCTTCACATACAAGAATACAGCGGGAAATTAAATCCGATGGTCATTCGAGTTATTCGTAATGATTCTGCGCCGAATCAAACGCCAAGTTTAAGGAATTGATCCATTCCACTCGCGACAGCAAATCAGCTTCACCATACTGATTAACCGAATCAGCGTCTAAATAAAATTTAATCGAGTTCATTGGCCGCAAAATAGATTGGGCTTTGGCTCGGTAGATGTTCACTTCACTTGGGTATTCATTTTTTTTTTTTCTGTCAAGAACACTATCAAAAGATAACTCAGGTTTTGCCATTGGTAGATTTGAAGTATGGCTGCAGCTTAAGTCTGATCTAAGTGGGTTAGGCAACTCACTTGAGGTTTCAAAATAGTCGCTTAAAAGAGATCTATCTCATAACCCCGGGTTGAAGAAAATGTATTTTGCTGTACCTCGTACCTCGTACGGCTACGACTCCTACAGATAAAAAAAAGTCGTTTTACTCCATATTATGTCGTCCCCCATTAATGTGTTCATAGACCTCAGACCACGTCTAACAAGTTGCTTGTCGTGCTTAATGCATCTTGTGAAACGTCATCACAGGTTTCCCTATATAATAATATATTTTGATGGTTGGCCCAACTACCCAAGATAAGTTGTACTCCACACTATGTAACTCCAAGTAAAGCTAAATGGAGCGGACGGACAATTTCAACTAATAGTGTGGAGAAGAGATCCCTCAGAGTCCTTGAGCTTACACTGTAAAAGATCTATCAAGTCTGAAGTGTTTCAGGTTCCTCTTCAGAATATACGAAGGCTTTCGGAGTATCGTGGTTATTTAATGGTTAATATCTGTACCGTTTGTTAATACCGTTACCGTACTGTTAATATATACCGTTCGCCTTCTCGCAGATCTCTTTCACAGAATTAAACCTTTAATAAAGATTATCAAGAGGTTGTGACGATCAAGAACCTAAACGTTGACCGGCAGGAGGATAAGCCAAATTACCCACAAGTGCACATTTTGTTGTGGATGAAAATGTCCAAGTAAAAGAAACAAGGAAGAGTGGAGTCGCACGTAGGGAACTCAAACTTGGGATCCCCGAATTTTCGTCCCACCTCAAACATCTAAAATTGTTTGTGTATATTTCCCGCTTCTTAAAAAAATTAAAATACATTTGCATTATTCAAATTTTCATATCAGCACCAAACCCTGGTGAGTACCTTTCGACAGCGAGTATGGATCTTAAACGATCAGGATGTCTGCAGTCAGAATATTCGTTTCTGTATGCACTGCGTTAAATGCGAGCCTCGATTGATGACACAGAAAATATTTACAGATCGAGTTCGTGCTCTTCGCCCAATTGCTATCTGTGACGTTGATTTTTGTTTCTATATAAAATTAAAAATTTGTGAGGCCTCCGTAAATAGTTTCCGTGAAATAGGTTTCTCGAGAATCGGGAGAAAATCTAGCGAACGGCGTCTATACAATCTCTTTCGTTCTCTTCCTTTAGCTAAGCTAAGCTAGGCCTAAGCTTTCATATTAAAATAGAGAAATGATATTAGTTTATACTTATATTGATTGAGCAGATGTTTTTTTTTTGTTCCGCCTAATTAAATCATAAAAGCCACACATAGTTTAGGATTTTTGTTTTTCAGAAAATTATTCTTATTTTTCAGTGATACGTTCCATTATGTAGGAACTGGTATAGGATTTATAATTTTAATTATGATTTCACAATTTTATAAAGGCGAATTGATCATCAAAAGGTGGATTCCTAAAATGGCATACTACAGCATTCTCGTAACATATACTTTAAGCCACTTTTTCCATTTGTCAAGGGCATTGTACAGCATTCTCGTAACATCTACTATAAGCCACTTTTTGCACTTGCCAAGGACTTAAAGTCATTCCCAATAGACAGTACTTTTGGTTTTACGAGATTCATAATATTTCGCGTCGTTATGCGAATTTTTAAAAGCGCGTCAAAAATATAATTTACTAAGATGCTTTACTATCTAGTAATAGAAAGAGGCTGCAATTTGTAATGAAAATTTTCTCAATCGGTGATGCTAGAAGTTTATTATTTGTTTCAATGCAAATCAATCGTTTGTCACTTTTGCTTCTGTTTCAGAGTGTTTCAAATAGCGCCTTAGATTCTAAATGTGTTTTCTGCTTAGCTTTACACCACACACATTATACTCGTAAATAGATTTCAACAATTTACCACAAAAAGACTTTTACATTTTCTTCACGAAACATAGTAGGTGCACGTGAAATTGCGACAGACTTTTGACGAAACTTAAGTTCAGTGGGCACACACACGGACGCATAAATTACCGTCCTTTAACTGCGTAACTTTTTATGCAGCGAAAAAGACAAATAAAGTTGTCTCCGAAAGAAAGAACAAATAACGTCTACACTTTTTCCGAAATTTTGAATTGGTTTACGCCTTTTTGTGAACATTGGGTAACGGTTATAAAAAACTACCCAAGATAATTTATTTTATTAATTGGAAATTTCTTTGTTTATATGTTCCATGTTTTTTAAAGCTCACAGCTAACCTTTTATTTTGATTTAAGATCTAAAGAATGCTTGAGAATATTTTATGATTGTATATTGATTCACATTTCCTTTACAAGATTAATGTTTGCCAACAACTACTATTAGTTTTTATTTTTAATTTTGGCATACATCTTTAACTTCTTCTGAATCTCCAGCTGCTTTACATATTTCAGAAAATAAGTCTTTTAATATTGATTCTTGCCTTCCTTGTGACCCGTCTATCGTGATTGTTGGAATAAATGTAACAGGAGGCCTTAGTAAATGAGTTGCTTCTCCAATTACTTTAAGCAAATCCACACCACGGTTACTTTCAAAACAGTTTTGGATGATGGTAACGTCGAAATTGAATTGTTTTGCACACTAAAAAGAAATAAAAATGTATGTTGATTATAAGTCCGAAAAAGTTTTAGGTAATTATTCTAGAATACCACTTAAAATAAAGCCAGTTTTTCCGATAATACCCGGCTGCCAATCAGCAAACCAATCGCCAATCGTTCACTCACAAATTTATGGCTGTAATTTAATCGAGATCTAAAGATTTTTTGGAATAGTCCTGGCAAAACTGTTACACATGGACCCAGCTACTACTAATTCTACTCGGATAATATTTAAGCGGTACCATTCCTTCGCCTCATAAGCCTAGTCTGTATTTAAACTGTGTTGACAGGAGCGATATAAGCTACGTCGATTCTCGCGTTTTTCGAATTTCTATTTGCTTTTATGTTACCTCTTGAGCCTTATTTTTCCATTTGAGAGTAATTTTTAATTAAACTGAAAAAAAAATGCAACGATCCTATTTCTGTTCTACGCTTTCGCTCTGTCTCTCTATTTCCCAAACAAAATGTAAATGTTAAGCCTGTTGGTAATAAAATCTGAGCACCCAAAAATTACACCTTTATGATAATAAGATGTTTTCGTAGTGCGCTGGTTGCAATAGTCGATCAAGCGATGTCCCAGCTAAGGATGGCAGTCTGTATTACTGTTGTACTTCTTGTGTCAGGAAGAAATAGAAACGAGCGTTGAGGGTAGAACAGCTAGAGAAAGTTTTCGAAAAGCTGTCCCAAACGCTCTATACCCAACCTTATGTTCTGGTAATATCTGTATGGTGAACGTAATGGAGTTCGAAAGTGAGAATAAATCGTTCCTTGACTATCAACCCGTTAGTCAGATAGTGCGAATGCGAGGGATTAACTTTAAAATTCTTTTAGCATATCGATAGAAATTGGTAACACAAATGATAAAATATAAATTATATATAGTTAAAAACAAAAAAACTATACCCTCTGCAAGCAAATAATTAATTTAACAAATAAATTAGACAAATTATACATTGGTCTTCCGGTTTTTCCTTTTGTCGCTTTATGATGTAGTCGTTTGATATATTAAAAATGTCTACCAAACTATAGCGCTGGATAGTGTGAGGAGTCCCGCAAGTTTGGGTGCATGAAAGCGGCACCAAGCAACAGCGTAGGAGCTTGGAACACAGATGGAGTCAAGCGGACGTGCGCACAAAGGGAAATAACGGGTTCGCCGCGACATATAAAGGGCCAGCGGAAGCGTAGCTCAGGGGCAGTTAGTGAGAATTGTGCACGAGGATAGTCGAGCAGACTACAAGCGCGAGACGTGTAGAGCTAAACGAAAAGATTATCAGAGACAAACTACTGGGGTCCAAGACATTCACCACTTTCGATCTAACAACCGATTTCTTGAACTGACCGATCCAACTAGTTTTGATATCATTTTGACATAATTCGTGACCCAATCTGGGCAGTTTTTACATTTACGTTCCGTTTGGCATATCTAATTCACCTACGTGTTCAAAGTATGAATTCGGTGAGAAACAATCATTAGCATTCAAAGTTAAGTCATTAGCGAACCAGTTCTCAAGTTGTACAATTTCAACTTGCAGACATAAATTCTCACAGAAGCGTCCAAGTACGGTTTTAGGACAGTCTTATTGCAGAAGAATACTGATGACAGTTCTTTTCATCCAGTCCAATACATGAGTCGCAAGACTTCACCGTTTGAGGAGGAGTACGATTCGTACAAGCTAAAGGTGTTGTCTATAATAAGGAATCTAGTCAAGTGGCGTGATTATGGTTCAGGCTAAAGTTCAAGATCGTAACCGACTGTTACGCATTTAATATGTCTATTAACAAAAAAAAAAAAATTAGTAGCTCGTAGGACTTCCACTACAGGATGGACGAAAATAAAACATTTTTCAAACTTCATAACCCATCGCTTAAAGGTAGCTCAGATTAAAGACACATAGCACAGGTGACGATGAAGTATTAGTCTGCCTCGAGAAGCAAGCCATACATTTCGGAAATCCTTGACGCAAGGTGTCTGATAAAGGCACTGCTCTTATATCTTTGGCGTTTAAGACGCATTGCGATTTAAACAGCCCTGTAGCACTTTGCAAAAATTGCTTAGAAAAAAACATAATACAGGGTGCGTTATGAAAGTAATGCGCATGGTTTCATTGTCACGTAACTACCTGTCGTAGCACGCTCGGACCTGTCTGATAATTTGGGGCGGAGTCTCTCCTTTCCAATGCGCTCAACGCGTCTTCCAACGGTCTCAGTTCGCTCTGAGCAATAGAAGTGGTAGGAAGTCATTTTGTCTGTTGTGCCACGGTGCGATGAAGCGTTCGCTGGAACAGCGGTACGCCATAAAGTTTTGTGTGCGACTTGGCAAAAATGCATCGGAAACTTATCAAATGCTTCGAGAGGCCTTTAAGGAGGAGTGCATTTCGAGATCTCAGTGTGGAAGATGGCACAAGGCCTTCAAGGTGGGTCGAGAGGAGGTCACCGACGATCCACGTTTCGGACGTCCAACAACAGCACGAATTGATGAAAACGTTCGCCGTGTGCGAGAAACTTTGAGTTCAGACCGTCGGTTAAGCATCCGGGCAATCGCTGACATCCTAAACTTGTCAACATTTGCGGTACATGGAATAGTGACGGAGGATTTGCAAATGCGAAAGGTCTGTGCGAAGCTTGTGCCGAAGGTGTTGACGGAGGAGCAGAAAAACGTTCGAGTTTTGCGCTGTGAAGAATTGTTGGAATCGATTAGAAATGATCCAGGTTTTGTAAATTTTACTGTAACTGGGGATGAATCCTGGATGTTCGAGTACGATCCAGAATCCAAACGACAGAGCTCCGAGTGTCCGAGCTGTTCCAGCGAACGCTCCATCGCACCGTGACACAACAGAAAAAATGACTTCGCTCTACGACACGTCCTACCACTTCTATTGCTCAGAGCGAACTGAGACCAAGCGCGTTGGAAAGGAGAGACTCCGCCCCAGATTTTCAGACAGGTCCGAGCGTGCTACGACAGGAAGTTACGTGACAATGAAACCATGCGCATTACTTTCATAACGCACCCTGTACATCTCAAAAATCGACTTAATGAACTGTACTGTGTAAGTTAACACGAGCAAGTCAGAGGGGTGCGACGACCCGCCGAAATGCCATCCAAGACCGGATGGACCAACAATAACATCGGCGACGCTGAGCCAGCCCAGTAACGCATTTCGCTTTAGCGAAAGCGATGTGCAAGGGTCAGCGTAATGCGAGGCGGGCATGTGCGCGCTGGGTGACCGTCGAAGGCACGGAACTCCAGACGGCACGAGGGGCTGACTAAGCGCTCTGCTGGGTCCGCTGCCTCCAACCGAAGACTTGGTGGCCTTAATAAATTTGATTTGCATTTAGTTCGTAAGATACCAGAATTCAAAGCAGTTGGCTCTAATAAAAAGAACCATTCAATACAAACGTATTTGGTTTAATTGACGCCCAACGCGCTTAAGTGTCGTAAAACCGTAAAATCCGTAGTAAAAAGATCTAGAAATCAAGGTCTCGTAATCGGGTTTTCTTTGAAAACACTTCGGACTCGCGCGCTGCACAATAATAGTGAACAGCAACAAACAAACAAAATTATCTAATACAAAAACAAAACAACGCTGCACAAGCAACAGTGAAAACCGCTGCATATCAACAGTAATCAGCTAAATAAACGACAGCCAGAGGATAAACGGATCAACCAGCTACCGTCTTCGATGCATTTTTATTATACCAGTATACCAATATAACATGTAAGTGAGATCTTTATTTTCAATTTACCTCTTTTAACGTCAACCAGACATGTGTGCCAATTTTTGAAAAAAATACACATAATAAGTAACGAAATAAAACAAAAAAAAGAGTGATTGCAATTAAAAGTTAAAAGGTATAGCGACTTTCATTTACAAATTTTTTAAAAAACAAATGATGAAGAAGGAAAATTGAGCTCTTTCTCATACAAATTATAAACAAAATTTAAAAAGTATCATTGTCCGATGTATAGAAACAGTAACGAAAACAACGACAGTGACGAAGACTTAATACAGAGCTATAAAGACATAAGAAATAATAGCCATCAAGGGGGTTACATTGACGGTACTGAGACCGACGAAGATATAGAATTAAGTAACTTAATTGACGGCTTTACAGACAAAGTAAAAATGGTTAACGACCAGGAATTTCAAAATCAACATCAGGACCTTCAACAAGAGGCAACAGCAACACAAGAACAGGCGAAAACCTCAGGTACCATTAGTAATAAAGATGTAATTAGACTCATGGAAGCGGCCGTAAATGGCGCACTAGAGCATCAACAAAAAATATTTTCAGAAAAGCTTAAAGAGGTTGAGAATAGGCAGAGAGTAAATGAGGGTGGACCCCTAGTGGTATACGAGCAAATACCACATAACTCAGCTATCTCTTGTAATGAACCGCTAGACTTGGTAAAGTCCATACCAAGTTTTGACGGAAAACAAGATGAGTATGTGGCATGGCGAACCGCAGCAGTTAACGCCTACGAAATCTACAAACCATATTTGGGTAGCTCTAGAACCTACCAGGCCGTAGGAATCATACGTAACAAGGTAATAGGCCCCGCGGGAGTAATGCTTACGTCACATAATACAGTACTAAATTTCGGTGCTATAATAGCTAGAATGGACTGCGCTTATGCAGAACAAACTCCAATCGAGGTAACGCAACAACAAATGGTTACTATGCGTCAGGGAGAACTTCCCCTAATGACTTTTTATAATGAGATTGAGAGAAAGCTAACTCTTATTATTAGTAAGACTTTGTTGTCTTATGACACAAATACTGCCGCTATCTTAAATAATAGATCACGGCAGGACGCTTTGAACGCTTTTGTGACCGGGTTAAAAAAATCAGTCCGACATGTAGTTCTCTTAGCTGCGCCCAAAGATTTGCCATCAGCATTGGCTGTGGCTCAACGGGCAGAGTCTTGCAATGAACGAGCCTGGTTCGTTGCAAGCTTTAATAAAAATTTAGAGGACAAATCTTACAATTCAGAAAACCGTCGCCAGGGTAACCGTTTTCATAACACCCCACAAGGTAATAACCACAACAACTTCCAGGGTGTTTTCCAGAGAAACCAAAACAATAATGCACCGGGCACTAGTAACCAAACTAGAGGCTCTCAATTTTCTAAAAACCAAGGACATAAAGGCCAAACGCAACAGAACAGTGAATCAAATAATCCTCGTAAAAGCTATTCTCAAAATCTAGGTCCTGAACCAATGGACGTTGATCCCACATCACGTTCTAAATTTAGGGGCGAGCAGACAGCTCCCAGTCGTCAATGGTTGAACCATACGACCCAAGAGCAGTCAAATGACCAGGAGTATAGGGTAAAGTCATCCTACGAAGCAGCGGAAATCGAGGCAGATAACACGTCCGATTCCGAATCATGTAATTTTTTAGGGGAGCGTCCCTGCTCCCGTACATAATTCGAACGATAGCGGGGCGGGAAATCAGGTTACTGTTAGATACAGGAGCCTCCAAAAATTACATAAAACCTTTATCTGAATTAAAACACTTCAAACCGGTGGAAACACCATTTGAAGTTACATCAATCCATGGGCACACAAAAATAAAACAAAAGTGTCTGATCCATCTATTCAATGTTAAGTCATACTTTTTCTTGTTAAACAACCTGAACGGATATGACGGAATTGTTGGACTGGATGTACTAAAAAGGGTCAATGCAAAAATTGATCTAACAAAAAACATCATTGAGCATGATCATGGTACAGAGCAGATTTTTTACTCAAAATGCAGAAATGTAAACTTTATTAAGATCAATGACGTGGACGTGCCAAACGCCGTCAACGAAGATTTTAAAAAGATGATCAAAAACAGATCAAAAGCCTTTGCGGACCCAAACGAGTCCCTCCCCTTTAATATAAATACGGTCGCCACGATCCGCACTGACGGGGAACCTGTATATTCCCCTTTACCCATATCCGATGGGTGTAGCCGATTTCGTCAATTCGGAAGTTAAACAACTTCTAGCAGACGGAATAATAAGACCATCCCGGTCGCCTTACAATAACCCAATTTGGGTTGTTGATAAGAAGGGTTTTGACGAAGAAGGTCATAGGAAGAAACGTTTCGTTATTGACTTCAGAAAACTGAATCAGAAAACAATTGATGACAAGTATCCTATACCATCCATATCGACCATACTGTCAAATATTGGAAAAGCTCAGTACTTCACGACTCTTGATCTGAAGTCGGGCTTCCATCAAATTGAGCTCGCGGAGCGCGATCGAGAAAAGACAGCTTTTTCGGTCAACAACGGGAAGTATGAATTCTGCAGACTTCCCTTTGGTTTAAAAAATGCCCCTAGTATTTTCCAACGGGCCATAGATGATGTTCTGAGAGATCACATCGGTAAAACTTGCTATGTGAACGTCGATGACGTAATCATTTTCTCCCAAACAATGGAGAGTCATGTCAACGATATAAGCACGGTCCTAAAAACTTTGTGCGATGCAGGCATGAGAGTGTCTGTAGAAAAATCTATGTTCTTTAAGGAGAACGTAGAATATTTGGGATTCATAGTGTCCCGAGGGGGAATTAAAACTTCGCCTGAAAAGGTTAAGGCTATAAAAGAATTTCAACCTCCATCAACACTGTTCAGTCTCAGGTCATTTCTGGGACTGGCCAGTTATTATAGATGTTTCATAAAGGGGTTTGCTAGCATCGCAAGACCTCTGACGAATATTCTAAAAGGTGACAATGGAAAAATTGGTGCAAACCACTCAAAGAAAGTCAAACTAGAGCTGACCAACGAGCAGCGAAAATCATTTGAAAAACTTAGAAACATCCTGGAGTCTGAGGATGTCATGTTGGCATACCCAGATTTCACTCAGCCATTTGACTTGACCACTGACGCCTCTGGAAGCGGCCTAGGGGCTGTTCTTTCACAGAAAGGTCGTCCAATCACCATGATCTCTCGCACGTTACGCGGAACCGAGATTTCAATGGCAACAAATGAACGAGAACTACTAGCAATAGTATGGGCACTCCAAAATCTCAGAAGCTATTTATATGGCGTAAAGAAGTTAAACATCTTCACCGACCATCAACCACTGACCGGTTCAATGTCGGATAAAAATCCGAATCCCAGGCTCAAAAGGTGGAAAGCGTTTGTTGATGAACATAACGCACAAGTGTTCTACAAGCCGTGTAAAGAAAACCACGTAGCCGACGCCTTGTCGCGGCAAAACGTAAATGCTTTAGATAACGATACACACTCCGACATCGCTACTATCCACAGCGAGGAGTCGTTGACCTACACTATAGAGTCAACGGAAAAACCTGTAAACTGTTTCAGGAACCAAATAGTGATCGAACAGGCAGATTTCCCGTCTATAAGGTCAATCATCCTTTTTAAATCAAAAACTCGTAACATTGTGCGATTTACAGACCGCACAACACTGCTTCGCTCACTAGAAGATTTAGTAAAAATCGATGTCGTCAATGCAATCCACTGCGAGCTACCTATACTCGCCTTCATTCAGCACGATTTAATCGTCGCTTTTCCCTCGACGACATTTATACATTGTAAGAGCTTGGTCACCGATATAACAAACAGTACCGAGCAAAGGGAAATTATGACCACGGAACACAATAGAGCCCATAGAGCAGGACAGGAAAACGTAAAACAGGTCCTTCGTGACTACTTTTTTCCCAAAATGGGCCAGCTAGCGGCAGAAATCACCGCAAATTGCAAAACATGTTCCAAAGCTAAATACAATCGTCACCCAGTGCAACAAACCATAGCGGAAACACCAATTCCCGGTTATACTGGGGAAATTATCCACATAGATATATTTTCAACTGATCAAAAGCATTTTCTAACTTGTATCGACAAATTTTCAAAATTCGCTATAGTCCAACCAATCGATTCAAGAGCAATCGTAGATATCAAAACTCCGATACTACAACTAATAAATCTGTTCCCTAAAATAAAAACAGTTTACTGCGACAATGAAAGGTCTATCAACTCACAAACCATACGAACCATCCTAGAAAATAGGTATGGTATACAGGTCTCAAATGCGCCCCCCTTGCACAGCACGTCTAATGGCCAAGTTGAGAGATTTCATAGCACCCTAGCGGAAATCGCACGGTGCATCAAGATAGATCAAAACATAACCGAGACGACCGACCTCATTCTATTTGCAACAATAGAATATAACAAAACTGTCCACTCGGTTACAAATAAAAAGCCTCATGAAATAGTTCACGCTATTCCACCAGATTTTGCGGGCACAATAAGAGACAAAATCAAAGAGGCTCAAGAGAAAACACTTAGGTACTCAAATGAACACAAAGACAATAAGCAGTACCAAGTAGGCGAAAAAGTCTGGTTAAAAACCAACAGACGCCTGGGTACCAAATTAACGCCACTCTGCTCAGAAGAGGTCATAGAGGCTGATCTGGGCACAACAGTGCTTATTAAAGGGAGGGTGGTCCATAAGGACAACCTTCGTTAAGAGGGTGCCCAATTTAATTTAAAATTTTTTTAGATTTTTTTATATTATCACTTTTTTATACTTCAGTGACGTTTGTTACTCTCTACATTTTATATTTTTCGCACTTAGGTTAGGAAACTTGCTTCTCCCGTTAGTCCTACTGACAACTCCCTCTTGGACCATAAAACTAAACGAATACTCACACGCTAACCACATACCAATAATGGACGGAGATATTACTTTATGGGACGAGTACGGTTACATGGGACATACAACGAACGTTACATCGTACGAGACTTACGCAGACGAGACGAAACAAGCGATGGACTTCTTCGTGAAGGAGCACATGAGACGGGTACTTGAAACGGACTTGGAACGAATAGAGACTCTTCTGGACACACTAAAGGTACGTCACCGACATGCCCGTAGTCTTAATTTCATAGGGACTGCTTTGAAAGCAATAGCGGGGACACCTGACTCTGACGACTGGGACCAGGTGAGGCTTAGACAGGGACAGCTAACGGACTCGGTAAATGGACAGATAGAAATAAACGACAAAATAAAATTGCAATTAAACACACTGACCTCATCCATGAACTCTATTTTAAAATCGGACAACTTAGACACAGAACATTTGTACGAGACAATTTTGGCAAAAAACCGTGTTGTAATTCAAGAACTTGAAAATTTAATACTTGCCATCACCCTTTCCAAATTAAACGTAATAAGTCCAATAATCCTGAATGACGTTGACGTAAAGGAGATTGAAAGTAAACATCCCACAAACGTTAGCGTGTCAGATATTTTAGAGGTAGCTAGCATAAAAACTTTTAAAAATCGAGACCTATTGTACTTTTTAATAAAATTTCCGAAGCCTTTGTTAACTTGTAGAAAAATAAGAATATTCCCAGTACAGCATGAAAATAGAATCTTAGATTTCGAGGACGGTAGCACGGTCGCGGATTGCGGTACGGAAACCTTCGCGGTCAAGGACTGCAATGTATCAGCGGGCACATCCTTCTGCAGGAGATCGAAAGCGCCAACCTGCGCACAACAACTCATCTCTGGCATGGTCGCCCATTGCAACACCCAGCCTGGACACTTGGACCCAGTCACCATGATCGACGAGGGAATGCTCATCACCAACGATGTAACGATAAATATCACCGACGAAAGGGGAATAAGCCGGATGATATCAGGAACTTACCTGGTATCATATACCGAAAAAATTAAAATAAACGGCACCCTTTACGTCAACAATATCGGAACATCAAAGAAGAAAGCCGCAGTTTCAGCCATGGCTCAAGTAATCGTTCTGAGGCACCTAGAGCGCCTTAGTCTGTCATCAATTCACGGAATGAGCGTTAAAAATCTGCAGCAATAACATCGGCGACGCTGAGCCAGCCCAGTAACGCATTTCGCTTTAGCGAAAGCGATGTGCAAGGGTCAGCGTAATGCGAGGCGGGCATGTGTGCGCTGGGTGACCGTCGAAGGCACGGAACTCCAGACGGCACGAGGCGCTGACTAAGCGCTCTGCTGGGTCCGCTGCCTCCAACCGAAGACTTGGTGGCCTCAATAAATTTGATTTGCATTTAGTTCGTAAGATACCAGAATTCAGAGCAGTTGGCTCTAATAAAAAGAACCATTCAATACAAACGTATTTGGTTTAATTTGTACAACATTTATAAAACAAAAACAACTAACCACAATAAACAGAACCCAGAATGATAATAGGTTGTCAAATATCTCCCTTCCGCTTTTTTGTTCTTTATTCAATGCTTTATAAAAAGTGTTACAGTGATCGGATTTAGTTCAAATATGCGCCGTTTTGTTCGATAATCTGTTTCCATCTAGACGGCAACTTCATAATACCTCCCTCGTAGAAGCCCCCCTCCTTATTTGCGAAGAACTCGGACAGCCACTTTTCACAAGCCTCTTTTGAGTTCAACTTTACACCACCAAGGGCATTCGCCATGGACAGGAACAGGTGGTAATCACTTGGCGCTATGTCCGGGCTATATGGTGGATGCGATAAAACCTCCCATCCGAGCTCCCGTAGCTTCTGACGAGTCATCAACGAAGTGTGTGGTCTGGCGTTGTCCTGGTGGAACACTACACCCTTCCTGTTGGCCAATTCTGGACGCTTCTGGTCGATCGCCTGCTTCAAGCGGTCCAGTTGTTCGCAGTAGATGGTAGAATTAAGCGTCTGGCCATATGGGAGCAGCTTATAGTGGATGATTCCCTTCCAATCCCACCAAGCACACAGCAAAACCTTCCTGGCCGTCAATCCCGGCTTGGCCACTGTTTGGGACGATTCACCGGCCTTCGACCACGACCGTTTTCGCTTGATATTGTCGTATGTGATCCATTTTTCGTCGCCAGTCACCATCCGCTTCAAGAATGGGTCGAGTTCGTTCCGTTTCAGCAGCATATCGCAGGCGTTGATTCGGTCCAGAAGGTTTTTTTGCGTCAAATCATGCGGCACCCAAACATCAAGCTTTTTTTTGTATCCAGCCTTCTGCAGATGGTTTAAAATGGTTTGGTGACTAACTCCCATCTCCTGGGCGATGTCACGAGATGCCACATGCCGGTCTAACTCGATGTATTCCATGATTTGATCGGTATTTGTCGTCACAGGTCTTCCGCCGGCTGGCTTATCCATGGTGTCGTTTTCACCGGCTCTGAATCGTCGAAACCATTCCTCCGCGGTTCGAAGTGATAGAGTACCATCCCCCAAAACACCATTAATCTCACGGAACGTTTCTCTAGCGGATTTGCCTTTAACGAAGGAAAACTTTAAAATAGCGCGAATTTCGGCGTTAGTGAACTCAATGTTTACACGTCTATAACTGTTGAACGCAATATCCAAACTAATCATAGCGTAGTTTTGTAGGTTATGTCAAGACCTTTCAAATTATGTATAGTATTGTCAGATACGAGCTCTGTAGCGCTTTGTACATAGCCGCGAAATTCTAAAGAGGGATATTTGACAACCTTATATTAACGAGTTCCCCGACTCTCATATACCCCTTACTCAGCTAGTGGAAGTGCGAACGAGAAATTTCAAAAATGTATGGAATATCGGTAGATATTGGAGAAAAGAATAATAAAATAAAAAAAAAACAAGATTGAATGCTATAGTAGAGTTCCGCGACTATCAGATACCCGTTATAGTCGCCAGCTAGTGCTAACGAGAAATTTTGGGAATTTTGTTTTTGGGAAATATTGGGGAAAAAAAAAATAAAATGCAAAAAAAAACTTAAAAATTTTTTAAAAGTGTGGGCGTGAGAGTTTTGTGCGATTAGAGTGGGCGTGGCAAAAAGTATTCTGGCAAATCTATAAAAATTCATTTCAAAGTTCAGCATGTCATTGCCTAGGAAACGCGCTGATCCGGTCTCATTTCGATTCTGGAGCTGAGTGCTCGCTTGTGAAGGAATCTGCATCTTCCCAACTAGCGGGCACACGCATCAACAACATTATAGTGTTAAGGGGCATAGGAAATAATACCGTAACTAGCACACTACAAATTCTATCAAAAGTCATTATTAGCGGATACTGGCTACGTGGCGCTAGGTACTTTTCTTGTTTATATACATATGGCTAGCGGTTTTCACTAGATCCCTCTATTCATTGCTTATATGGATGACATTTGATAGTATCACAAACTAAAGAAGAAGCCTTTGAAAGATTAAGAACGGTTTTAAGAATTCTATCCAAAGTTGGTGTTTAATTGAATATCGCAAAATGCTCGTTTCTAAAAAAAATACGTCGAATATCTTGATTTTCAAGTTAAGGAGTGTGAAATTCGACCCAATCCGCGTAAAATACAAGCAATAATTAAATTACCTCCTTCACAGTCAGTTTCCCAAATAAGACAGTTTATTGGTCTTGCATCATATTTTCGGCAATTTGTGCCAATATTTTCATAGTTAATGAAACCGTTTTATGGTCTTACTTGTAAAAGTAAAAGATTGGAATGGAAACCAGAGCACGAGCAGATCCGCAGCAAAGTATGAAAATACTGACAGATGAGCCAGTCCTTATTATATTTGACCCGCAATATCCCATTGAGTTGCATACTGATGCTAGTGTGCATGGCTATGGAGCTATTCTTCTTCATAAAATTGACCATAAGCCTCATGTTATCGAGTATTATAGCAAGCAAACATCGCCTTATAGTCGTGTGTTTAATAATGATTAAGTTAACGAAACTTTGTTTATAAAGATCGTGGTCGGTCTATACCCAGGTCGACCGAATGTAAATAATGTAAATATTGTAAATATAATATAAGTTAAAGATAAGGTTACACTGTATCGATAAGCATGGCACTCAATAGATTATTATCGACCGTGCACGATCGAGGAAGTGCGAGGACTCTCTCGGGAAGGCGCCAAACGAACAGAAATGAATATATAAAAATAACGAAAATATAAGTTTTACATAATAAACGTTTTAAGACACTTAATAAAAATAATAAACAGTTCCGTTGACATTATAACAGTGATTTAAAACAAAACAACGCACTACAATTGCACAGAAAAGACTGTGCCAGAGAAAAACAATAAAACAAATAAAACCACCGCTACAGCTCTGAAACGTTTGCAACACCAGCTGCTACTCGACGCGTCTTCAAGGTATTTTCTAGCAAAACAGGATAGAATGCTATAGTCGAGTTCCCCGACTATCATATACCCGTTACTCACCTAGTGGAAGTGCGAAAGAGAAAATTCATCATTTTTTGGAATATCGCAGACGAGACGAAACAAGCGATGGACTTCTTCGTGAAGGAGCACATGAGACGGGTACTTGAAACGGACTTGGAACGAATAGAGACTCTTCTGGACACACTAAAGGTACGTCACCGACATGCCCGTAGTCTTAATTTCATAGGGACTGCTTTGAAAGCAATAGCGGGGACACCTGACTCTGACGACTGGGACCAGGTGAGGCTTAGACAGGGACAGCTAACGGACTCGGTAAATGGACAGATAGAAATAAACGACAAAATAAAATTGCAATTAAACACACTGACCTCATCCATGAACTCTATTTTAAAATCGGACAACTTAGACACAGAACATTTGTACGAGACAATTTTGGCAAAAAACCGTGTTGTAATTCAAGAACTTGAAAATTTAATACTTGCCATCACCCTTTCCAAATTAAACGTAATAAGTCCAATAATCCTGAATGACGTTGACGTAAAGGAGATTGAAAGTAAACATCCCACAAACGTTAGCGTGTCAGATATTTTAGAGGTAGCTAGCATAAAAACTTTTAAAAATCGAGACCTATTGTACTTTTTAATAAAATTTCCGAAGCCTTTGTTAACTTGTAGAAAAATAAGAATATTCCCAGTACAGCATGAAAATAGAATCTTAGATTTCGAGGACGGTAGCACGGTCGCGGATTGCGGTACGGAAACCTTCGCGGTCAAGGACTGCAATGTATCAGCGGGCACATCCTTCTGCAGGAGATCGAAAGCGCCAACCTGCGCACAACAACTCATCTCTGGCATGGTCGCCCATTGCAACACCCAGCCTGGACACTTGGACCCAGTCACCATGATCGACGAGGGAATGCTCATCACCAACGATGTAACGATAAATATCACCGACGAAAGGGGAATAAGCCGGATGATATCAGGAACTTACCTGGTATCATATACCGAAAAAATTAAAATAAACGGCACCCTTTACGTCAACAATATCGGAACATCAAAGAAGAAAGCCGCAGTTTCAGCCATGGCTCAAGTAATCGTTCTGAGGCACCTAGAGCGCCTTAGTCTGTCATCAATTCACGGAATGAGCGTTAAAAATCTGCAGCAATAACATCGGCGACGCTGAGCCAGCCCAGTAACGCATTTCGCTTTAGCGAAAGCGATGTGCAAGGGTCAGCGTAATGCGAGGCGGGCATGTGTGCGCTGGGTGACCGTCGAAGGCACGGAACTCCAGACGGCACGAGGCGCTGACTAAGCGCTCTGCTGGGTCCGCTGCCTCCAACCGAAGACTTGGTGGCCTCAATAAATTTGATTTGCATTTAGTTCGTAAGATACCAGAATTCAGAGCAGTTGGCTCTAATAAAAAGAACCATTCAATACAAACGTATTTGGTTTAATTTGTACAACATTTATAAAACAAAAACAACTAACCACAATAAACAGAACCCAGAATGATAATAGGTTGTCAAATATCTCCCTTCCGCTTTTTTGTTCTTTATTCAATGCTTTATAAAAAGTGTTACAGTGATCGGATTTAGTTCAAATATGCGCCGTTTTGTTCGATAATCTGTTTCCATCTAGACGGCAACTTCATAATACCTCCCTCGTAGAAGCCCCCCTCCTTATTTGCGAAGAACTCGGACAGCCACTTTTCACAAGCCTCTTTTGAGTTCAACTTTACACCACCAAGGGCATTCGCCATGGACAGGAACAGGTGGTAATCACTTGGCGCTATGTCCGGGCTATATGGTGGATGCGATAAAACCTCCCATCCGAGCTCCCGTAGCTTCTGACGAGTCATCAACGAAGTGTGTGGTCTGGCGTTGTCCTGGTGGAACACTACACCCTTCCTGTTGGCCAATTCTGGACGCTTCTGGTCGATCGCCTGCTTCAAGCGGTCCAGTTGTTCGCAGTAGATGGTAGAATTAAGCGTCTGGCCATATGGGAGCAGCTTATAGTGGATGATTCCCTTCCAATCCCACCAAGCACACAGCAAAACCTTCCTGGCCGTCAATCCCGGCTTGGCCACTGTTTGGGACGATTCACCGGCCTTCGACCACGACCGTTTTCGCTTGATATTGTCGTATGTGATCCATTTTTCGTCGCCAGTCACCATCCGCTTCAAGAATGGGTCGAGTTCGTTCCGTTTCAGCAGCATATCGCAGGCGTTGATTCGGTCCAGAAGGTTTTTTTTGCGTCAAATCATGCGGCACCCAAACATCAAGCTTTTTTTTGTATCCAGCCTTCTGCAGATGGTTTAAAATGGTTTGGTGACTAACTCCCATCTCCTGGGCGATGTCACGAGATGCCACATGCCGGTCTAACTCGATGTATTCCATGATTTGATCGGTATTTGTCGTCACAGGTCTTCCGCCGGCTGGCTTATCCATGGTGTCGTTTTCACCGGCTCTGAATCGTCGAAACCATTCCTCCGCGGTTCGAAGTGATAGAGTACCATCCCCCAAAACACCATTAATCTCACGGAACGTTTCTCTAGCGGATTTGCCTTTAACGAAGGAAAACTTTAAAATAGCGCGAATTTCGGCGTTAGTGAACTCAATGTTTACACGTCTATAACTGTTGAACGCAATATCCAAACTAATCATAGCGTAGTTTTGTAGGTTATGTCAAGACCTTTCAAATTATGTATAGTATTGTCAGATACGAGCTCTGTAGCGCTTTGTACATAGCCGCGAAATTCTAAAGAGGGATATTTGACAACCTTATATTAACGAGTTCCCCGACTCTCATATACCCCTTACTCAGCTAGTGGAAGTGCGAACGAGAAATTTCAAAAATGTATGGAATATCGGTAGATATTGGAGAAAAGAATAATAAAATAAAAAAAAAACAAGATTGAATGCTATAGTAGAGTTCCGCGACTATCAGATACCCGTTATAGTCGCCAGCTAGTGCTAACGAGAAATTTTGGGAATTTTGTTTTTGGGAAATATTGGGGAAAAAAAAAATAAAATGCAAAAAAAAAACTTAAAAATTTTTTAAAAGTGTGGGCGTGAGAGTTTTGTGCGATTAGAGTGGGCGTGGCAAAAAGTATTCTGGCAAATCTATAAAAATTCATTTCAAAGTTCAGCATGTCATTGCCTAGGAAACGCGCTGATCCGGTCTCATTTCGATTCTGGAGCTGAGTGCTCGCTTGTGAAGGAATCTGCATCTTCCCAACTAGCGGGCACACGCATCAACAACATTATAGTGTTAAGGGGCATAGGAAATAATACCGTAACTAGCACACTACAAATTCTATCAAAAGTCATTATTAGCGGATACTGGCTACGTGGCGCTAGGTACTTTTCTTGTTTATATACATATGGCTAGCGGTTTTCACTAGATCCCTCTATTCATTGCTTATATGGATGACATTTGATAGTATCACAAACTAAAGAAGAAGCCTTTGAAAGATTAAGAACGGTTTTAAGAATTCTATCCAAAGTTGGTGTTTAATTGAATATCGCAAAATGCTCGTTTCTAAAAAAAATACGTCGAATATCTTGATTTTCAAGTTAAGGAGTGTGAAATTCGACCCAATCCGCGTAAAATACAAGCAATAATTAAATTACCTCCTTCACAGTCAGTTTCCCAAATAAGACAGTTTATTGGTCTTGCATCATATTTTCGGCAATTTGTGCCAATATTTTCATAGTTAATGAAACCGTTTTATGGTCTTACTTGTAAAAGTAAAAGATTGGAATGGAAACCAGAGCACGAGCAGATCCGCAGCAAAGTATGAAAATACTGACAGATGAGCCAGTCCTTATTATATTTGACCCGCAATATCCCATTGAGTTGCATACTGATGCTAGTGTGCATGGCTATGGAGCTATTCTTCTTCATAAAATTGACCATAAGCCTCATGTTATCGAGTATTATAGCAAGCAAACATCGCCTTATAGTCGTGTGTTTAATAATGATTAAGTTAACGAAACTTTGTTTATAAAGATCGTGGTCGGTCTATACCCAGGTCGACCGAATGTAAATAATGTAAATATTGTAAATATAATATAAGTTAAAGATAAGGTTACACTGTATCGATAAGCATGGCACTCAATAGATTATTATCGACCGTGCACGATCGAGGAAGTGCGAGGACTCTCTCGGGAAGGCGCCAAACGAACAGAAATGAATATATAAAAATAACGAAAATATAAGTTTTACATAATAAACGTTTTAAGACACTTAATAAAAATAATAAACAGTTCCGTTGACATTATAACAGTGATTTAAAACAAAACAACGCACTACAATTGCACAGAAAAGACTGTGCCAGAGAAAAACAATAAAACAAATAAAACCACCGCTACAGCTCTGAAACGTTTGCAACACCAGCTGCTACTCGACGCGTCTTCAAGGTATTTTCTAGCAAAACAGGATAGAATGCTATAGTCGAGTTCCCCGACTATCATATACCCGTTACTCACCTAGTGGAAGTGCGAAAGAGAAAATTCATCATTTTTTGGAATATCGGTAAACATTGCGAATAAAATAGGAAATTAAAAAAAAAATTGTTCAAAAGTGTGGGCGTGACAGTTTTGGCGGTTTGTTGGCGGTAGAGTGGGGGTGTCAAAAAAGTTTCTTGGCACATCAAAAAAAAAAATTACAATAGTAAGAAAATAGTAAAAAAATATTACAAAATTTAAAAAAAAAATGTGGCCGTGGCAGTTTTGTGCGGCTTGTGGGGGTTAGAGTGGCCGTGGCAACATTTGGAAATAAACTTGCGCTGCGTCTATGTCTCTGGAAGCTGCATCCTTAATCTCAACATTACTGCTTTTGTAGTTCAACTCGGCTATTGGTCCTGATGAAGAATATATACACGTATATGTCCCATTATGGATGTATTTTGACCACTGTACGTGTCTGTCACATTATGAACATAGTTTGACCACTGCGTTTGCAAGACGCAGCTGCGCAATGAGTTTGGTATATTGTGAAATCATTCTTAGAATTTGACTACGACGCAAAATATGACTGGCGCCAAAGTACCGAAACGAGTAAGGTGACAGCGTTGTCGCGCTGTCGCCAAGTGTAGTCCAGCTAGCGTGTGTAAGTTAACAACTCATAACATAATAATTCATAGCAGCTCTATATGAAGAATGCTGACGCGCCAGAATTGAGTTCAGCGCTCTGCGCAAAGAACGTCCGGCAACGGAAAGGTGACACTTCTTATTCGGAGTGTTGCTTCACGCTGCAAGGAATGCTGAGTCGGCTTTGCCGACTCGTCTTGGTGGCGCGATGCATTGCTGTTAGGGTAAACTTAGCTCTATGTTTTGTCAACTCTTTAGTCTCAGTTTTGTGTCCAAATAAATCAGAACGTGCTCCGGCTTACAGCCGCAAATAATAATTGTACTTATTATCTACATTGCTACGCCACAAGGCTAGTCGCCACAGGGTAGTTAAGTTAGAAATCATGTAAGTTTTACATTTGACTTCTTCGACACGACTCAAGAAATCTCATAAAAAAAATAATTCGTTTAACTGGCCACGTAATAGTTGTGCTTTGTGTAAATCAGTTTCATTAAGTTTCAGTTTCAGTTTAATTAAATTGTGCTCCGCTGTTCAGCGGCCACGTGCCGGCAAGCTTAACACAACATCCGTTGGAAAGCTGAACAAACATCTGTGAGGAGCTTACCATTTGGTTCCAGCAGCAGATAAGTTCTGGCTTATGTATCAGATAGAAGCTTTTAGTTTCTACTCTGCCCCAAGATCAATTGATATTATTGCATACTTTTAGGCGTGCGATGAAATCCGGACAATTTGACAAGCCGCAGTCAACGACTACTAGTGCTACCAATAAGAACAAGGCAATTCTAGGAGAGGAACTTAGAAATGCCGTCAACGCGCCCTCAGATAATGATACTCTACGTGTATCCGATTTTGCCGCCACAGCAGCTTCATTGGCATCTGCTTTTTCGAGCGTCAATGGGTCCACATCAGGAACCGCCTCGCGCTACCAAAGCCCTGCTTCAGGTGAAGCCTCGCAGCGCTTTCAAACAATAAAGCGCAAGTCATGCGCCTCCCCAAAGACTGATGGGAAAAAAGCTAACCTCGGCAAGAACGGTGATAACGTTCCCCTACCTCAATCGAACTATAGTGGCAGCTCAAACCGTTTCGAATTGCTAGCGCTTCACCCAGATGACATGGAAGTTGAGAACGCCAACGACGTGCTATGTGAGAGGCCTAGTACAAGTCATCAATAAACAGAACCCAGAATGATAATAGGTTGTCAAATATCTCCCTTCCGCTTTTTTGTTCTTTATTCAATGCTTTATAAAAAGTGTTACAGTGATCGGATTTAGTTCAAATATGCGCCGTTTTGTTCGATAATCTGTTTCCATCTAGACGGCAACTTCATAATACCTCCCTCGTAGAAGCCCCCCTCCTTATTTGCGAAGAACTCGGACAGCCACTTTTCACAAGCCTCTTTTGAGTTCAACTTTACACCACCAAGGGCATTCGCCATGGACAGGAACAGGTGGTAATCACTTGGCGCTATGTCCGGGCTATATGGTGGATGCGATAAAACCTCCCATCCGAGCTCCCGTAGCTTCTGACGAGTCATCAACGAAGTGTGTGGTCTGGCGTTGTCCTGGTGGAACACTACACCCTTCCTGTTGGCCAATTCTGGACGCTTCTGGTCGATCGCCTGCTTCAAGCGGTCCAGTTGTTCGCAGTAGATGGTAGAATTAAGCGTCTGGCCATATGGGAGCAGCTTATAGTGGATGATTCCCTTCCAATCCCACCAAGCACACAGCAAAACCTTCCTGGCCGTCAATCCCGGCTTGGCCACTGTTTGGGACGATTCACCGGCCTTCGACCACGACCGTTTTCGCTTGATATTGTCGTATGTGATCCATTTTTCGTCGCCAGTCACCATCCGCTTCAAGAATGGGTCGAGTTCGTTCCGTTTCAGCAGCATATCGCAGGCGTTGATTCGGTCCAGAAGGTTTTTTTGCGTCAAATCATGCGGCACCCAAACATCAAGCTTTTTTTTGTATCCAGCCTTCTGCAGATGGTTTAAAATGGTTTGGTGACTAACTCCCATCTCCTGGGCGATGTCACGAGATGCCACATGCCGGTCTAACTCGATGTATTCCATGATTTGATCGGTATTTGTCGTCACAGGTCTTCCGCCGGCTGGCTTATCCATGGTGTCGTTTTCACCGGCTCTGAATCGTCGAAACCATTCCTCCGCGGTTCGAAGTGATAGAGTACCATCCCCCAAAACACCATTAATCTCACGGAACGTTTCTCTAGTGGATTTGCCTTTAACGAAGGAAAACTTTAAAATAGCGCGAATTTCGGCGTTAGTGAACTCAATGTTTACACGTCTATAACTGTTGAACGCAATATTCAAACTAATCATAGCGTAGTTTTGTAGGTTATGTCAAGACCTTTCAAATTATGTATAGTATTGTCAGATACGAGCTCTGTAGCGCTTTGTACATAGCCGCGAAATTCTAAAGAGGGATATTCCATTGCTTTCAAACAATAAAGCGCAAGTCATGCGCCTCCCCAAAGACTGATGGGAAAAAAGCTAACCTCGGCAAGAATGGTGATAACGTTCCCCTACCTCAATCGAACTATAGTGGCAGCTCAAACCGTTTCGAATTGCTAGCGCTTCACCCAGATGACATGGAAGTTGAGAACGCCAACGACGTGCTATGTGAGAGGCCTAGTACAAGTCATCAAGCTGCCATTGCTGCGGCGAAGCGGGCCGCAAACTCTCCTGGCACCTCAGGTTCTCCCAACAAGACGCAGCCCAAACCACCGCCCATAGTGATGGAAGGTATTGAAAACGTCTCTCTGCTCATGCAAGAACTCAGGAAAATAATTGACATAAATAAAGTTGAAGCTAGGGCTTCACTTGGCGGTATGATGAGACTCTATGCAAATGACGCTACCACTTTTCGCAGTATTGTCAGATGGCTTGAGCACGAAAAATATGAATTCCATTGCTACCAACTGAAGGAAGATAGGCCGTTTAAAGTCTGCATAAAAGGCTTACACCACAGCACGCTTCATAGCCAGATTAAGGAGGATCTGGAAAAATTCGGACACAAGGTGCTTGATGTCCATCTGCCCCAGAGGCGCAGTGAGCCAGGCACCCCTGTAGCCAAGCCGGTAAATATGTTCTTCGTGAATATTGCCGCCGCGGCCAATAATAAGGAGATCCTGCTAGTCAAGGCACTTTGCCATATGCGGGTTATCGTTGAGCCCCTCCGAAAGCGCAATGCTGTTGTGCAATGCCATCGATGCCAACAGTTTGGCCATACGGCTAAATACTGTCGTAAAGCGCATATTTGCGTCAAATGTGCTGGCGAGCACGCTGCCAGCAACTGTACTAGGCCGCGCAGTGAACCGTGCACGTGCTACAATTGCGGACAACAGCACCCTGCAAGCTATTCAGGGTGCTCCAAATACCAGGCGTTCCTGCAACGATCTCGGCCCAAGCGTGGAGTTGGAGCTCGGCCTACTGTGAATACCCAAACCGAGACAAACGATCAAACTAGGAGCAGACCAAGAGTAGCCACTCGTCAAGGTGTCTCCTATGCAGATGCAGCTAGGGGAGGCGTACATGTCTCTCAACATGAACAGCAGAACAACCCAAACATAAACCAACGAACCAACAGCCGCAACCGCTCGACATCGAGATCTCGAGTTGCAGCTCAACGAGACAACAACCGCAACCGTTCAGCATCGAGATCCCGAAATACGGCATATCACTCATCTCTTGAAAATAACATTGAAAACATGATGCGAACCCTCAATGGAAATATCGATTCACTCCGCTCGTTACAGGATAAACAGACGGAGATGATGATGATGATGCTCAATATGTGATATATGATATGATGCCGCTGCGCATTCTAATGTGGAACGCCGATGGCGTTTCCACGAAGCTGCCAGAGCTTGAGTGCTTTGCGCGACAAAATAAGATCGATGTCATACTAATTAGTGAGACTCACTGCCGAGGAAACTTTGTGCCAAAAATATATGGTTTTGATGCATATCCAGCTAATGATCCAAGTGTTGGCAATGCTAGAGGAGGAGCTGCGATCTTTATAAAATCTAGCTTGGTGCATTTTCCTCTGAGCCCTGTTACCAGCGAAAAAGTACAAATAGCGTCTGCAGGAATAAACACAGCGCTTGGTGTGATCAACTTTGGTGCGATTTACTGTCCTCCTCGTTTCACATGGACAACAAATGAATTTGCTAAATCATCGAAAATTTATAATTGCAGGAGACTGGAATGCATCTCACTGGCTCTGGGGCTCAGGAAGATGCAATCAAAGAGGTCGCGCTCTCGCGGATCTTATTCTTAGTACGGAAGTCAACACGCTGGCGACAGGCAGTCCTACTCGGTATCCGTACGGTAGGAGAGGAACTCCAAGCTGCATTGATTTTGCAGTAACGAAAGGCATTCTCGATATTCATGCTTCCATAACATCGGCTCCTGATCTCAGCTCTGATCACCTGCCTCTCATCATAACGCTGGATGTCACAGCATTGACATATCCTGCAGCAGATCGATTGATAACCAGGCACACCAACTTAGAAATGTTCTGCGGTCTTCTAGAGCAATCTCTGTATCTTGATATAGAAATCAACTCAGAAGAAGATATTGAGGACGCAATCAACCTATTTGCTGTAAAGGTGAAATCGGCAGCCATAACAGCTACACGCACGTTGACACAGAGACCCGTAGCAGCAGGTATACCCCTCACACGGGAAATTCTTATTTTAATTGCTGAAAAGAGACGACTTCGGACAAGATGGATGAGGTCCCGCCACCCTCTAGACAAATTAGAGTGGAACAGAGCTCAACATATCCTCCGTAAGAAACTGGTGGACCATAAAGCCGCATGGTTCGACGAGAGGCTTACCAACACTGGTACTGGAAGCGAAGCGAGGCATTCTCTATGGAAAGCGACGCGTAGTATAAAAAGGAGGTGTCCCAGGAAGGCACCACTAGCTAATGAGAACGGAACATGGTGTCGTTCTGACAAGGAACAAGCGGAAGTGTTTGCTAGGCACTTAGCTGAACGGTTCAAGCCCTTTAACCTTGCCAGCCAACAGGAAAAACAAGAAACACAGGAAGTCCTTGAGCAGGCGCTGCAAATGGATGCACCGATTCTCCCGTTCGACCAATGTGAGATATCAGCGATCATAAACCGCCAATCCTCTAAAAGAGCACCAGGCCACGACATCATCTGCAACGCTACTCTGAAGGCGCTGCCTACTCACGCGATCTCTTACATAACGTTGATCTTCAACGCTATGTTGAGGTTGCATTACTTCCCTGCCCAGTGGAAATTTGGCTTAGTGAGTATGATCCACAAGCCCGGAAAGCCAGAGAGTGACCCAGCATCCTACCGGCCAATCAGTCTCCTCCCATCAATCTCGAAGATCTTTGAGAGACTTATCTCTGCCCGAATTGCTGGGATAATGACATCCACAAGAGCCATCCCTGATCACCAATTTGGATTTCGTGCAGGTCACAGCTCAATAGAACAACTGCACCGCATCGTTGACCAAATATTGCAAGCCTACGATGAGAAAGAATACTGCAATGCGCTCTTTTTGGACATTAAGGAAGCATTCGACCGAGTCTGGCATATTGGCCTATTGGCCAAAATAAAAATGACACTACCAGCACCGTATTACTTGCTAATGCGGTCCTACTTGGCGAATAGGCAGTTCGCAGTACGATTCCACTCCGCAACCTCAGGGATACATGAGGTCAGTGCAGGAGTGCCTCAAGGAAGTGTACTGGGTCCATTATTGTACTGTCTGTATACCAACGATATGCCGCAGCCAAATGCTAGTATGGACGCCAACCCTGACAGGATGACTCTAGCCACTTTCGCCGATGACGTCTGTGTTACTTACAGATCATCCTGCGAATATGAAGCAGCAGACGGCCTACAAGAGTACGCTGACAGGTACGAGCAATGGGCAAGAAGATGGAATATTGGCATAAATGGTCAAAAGTCAGCTAACGTGTGCTTCTCACTAAGGAGGAAAACACCACCTGCTGTTCAACTAGATGAGGAGATGGTACAGCAGTGTAGTACGGCCAAATATCTTGGCATAACATTAGACCGCCGGCTCACATTTGCTCCCCACATAGCAGCCATCAAAACAAGGGTGAGAGCAGCTGTGAGAAAGCACTGGTGGCTCCTAAGAAGCAACATTAAACTCTCCACCCGAAATAAGCTCACCCTATACAAGCAGGTCATTGCTCCCATCTGGCAATATGGTTGCCAAATCTGGGGGATAGCAAGAGATAGCCAAATCAAAAAAATTCAGGTGGCCCAGAACAAAATAGCGAGACAAATTACAGGCTGTGAGTGGTACATTCGAAATAGCGTGCTACATAGGGACCTAAAACTAGTTACGGTACTACAACAAATCAACTTCCACTCCAGTCGGTACAGCTCAAGACTGATGAACCACAGCAATCGTCTCGCTAATGATCTCACCATTACCCGACCGAGGCAGAGGATCAAAAGACGTCAACCAAGAGACTTAGTGCTAAGACAACAATAGCTTAATAGCTAAATATTAATTATAAAACAACATGAGAGTATTATACCAAACTAGAAAAAGCTAAAAAAAAGTTTCAAAAGCATTGCATATTTTCGGCAGAGCAAATTCTTATTGCATACCTTATAAAAAAATAAGTGCTGCATACTTTTGTAAAACCAAAAATTTTCATTGCATACCCCTTTTAATAAAAACTATTGCATACCTTTAATCAAAATATTATTGCATACTTTTAACAATTAAATAATTGTTGCATACCCTATAAATAATTATTGCATACTTTGGTATAATTTTATGGCATTCTCTTTTTTGCCACAACACTTAGCCGATCAATTGTGCTCGGCAACAGTATATTTGTGGTGTGCCAACCAACAACCAATGAGTTGGGCATATAACTACAGAAGTGTTAAGGTCGAATACGAAAGCGAGGATAGCTGGGAGGAGGAGCAAGTAGGCCAAGCAGTAGGTCAGACGTTAGATAGTGCCCCGGTAGATAATACTATGGACCCCAGTCCGATTCAAGCTCTTATCGACAATGCCGTCAGACAGGCATTGTCGCAACAGCAATCCCAGTTTCAGATTCAACTAAACTCCCTAGCTGCGCGGGTACAGAGTTTGCAGGTGGAAGCACCGCAAATCGTAACATATGAAAAAGTCTCTGTCAACCCCGATGTTAGGTGTGAAATTCCCCTTGACATAATAAAGTCTGTACCGGAGTTCTCCGGTACCCAAGAAGGGTATGTGGCCTGGAGGCAATCGGCCATATACGCCTACGAGCTTTTCAACCCATACAATTACAGCAGTGCCCATTATCAGGCTGTTGCCATATTAGGGAATAAAATCCGTGGCGCAGCCGGAGCTTTACTCGTATCCCATAATACGGTATTGAACTTCGATGCCATTTTGGCCAGATTAGACTGCACGTACTCGGACAAAACATCCTTACGCCTGTTGAGGCAAGGATTGGAAATGGTTAGGCAAGGAGACCTACCATTAATGCAATACTACGATGAAGTTGAAAAGAAGCTAACGCTTGTCACAAACAAAATCGTAATGACGCATGAACAAGAGGGTGCTGACCTGCTTAACGCTGAGGTCAGAGCCGACGCCCTGCATGCTTTTATTTCAGGGCTCAAAAAGGCCCTTAGAGCTGTGGTCTTCCCGGCCCAACGAAAAGACTTGCCATCTGCACTGGCTTTAGCTAGAGAAGCAGAGGCAAGCATAGAGAGAAGCATGTTTGCTAACTCCTACGCCAAGGCCGTAGAGGAGCGAGCGCATTCGGCGGCAAACGGCAAGAGCCGTTTCCAGGGGAAATAAAGAAGAACAGGGACAGGACAGAAATCCCCACTTCATGAAACGACAGAAAAACAACGGACAAACCAACAAGGACACTCAGGCGCAAGCGCCCCAGCCTATGGAGGTCGATTCATCCTCCAGGTTCAGGCAGCGCACTGAACATAATCAGAATCATCCTAATGAATCGAACGCGTCTAAGAGGAGAAATTCCTCAGAACGCTTGACAGGACCGAGACGACAACGTCTTAATAACGTTGTCCAAGAGGCTCCTAAGCAAAAAGAGACCAAAGAAGAGTATGAAAAGGCAGCAAAGGCTGCAGTCGAGGAAATCGACAGCGAAAATGAGTACGCTCCCAGTGACGACTCGTTGAATTTTTTAGGGGACGCTCCCGGTTGCCGTTCATTGAACGACGGCTGGCTGGGAGAACCTTAAAGATGCTAATCGATACCGGCGCGGCAAAAAACTACATTAGGCCCGTAAAGGAGCTGAAAAATGTATTGCCGGTCGCCAGCCCTTTCTCGGTGAGCTCAATACACGGCTCCACCGAAATCAAACACAAATGCTTGATGAAAGTCTTCAAGCACACCTCCCCATTTTTTCTTTTGGATTCTCTCAATGCGTTCGACGCTATCATAGGCTTGGACCTGTTAACACAGGCCGGGGTAAAGCTCAACCTTGCAGAGGACTACCTAGAATACCAGGGCATCGCTGAAAAGCTTCACAATTTCAGCTACCCCAGTGTAAATTTCACTGATGTAAACGATATTGTGGTACTTGACTCCGTTAAAAAGGAGTTCAAGGACACAATAATAAGGAGGAAGACAGCCTTCTCCACGACAAATGAAGCTCTTCCTTTTAACACCACTGTCACTGCCACAATTCGGACAGTTGATAATGAACCGGTGTACTCGAGAGCGTACCCAAATCTTATGGGTGTCTCCGACTTTGTGAACAACGAGGTCAAACAACTGCTGAAAGACGGCATTATCAGGCCCTCAAGGTCTCCATATAACAGCCCGACCTGGGTTGTTGACAAAAAGGGGACCGACGCCTTCGGTAACCAAAACAAGAGGTTGGTCATTGACTTTAGGAAGCTAAATGAGCGAACTATTCCTGACCGGTACCCGATGCCTAGCATTCCCATGATTCTAGCGAATCTGGGCAAGGCAAAGTTCTTCACTACCCTTGACCTGAAGTCAGGGTATCATCAAATTTACCTCGGGGAACACGACCTCGAGAAGACATCGTTCTCGGTGAAAGGCGGCAAATACGAGTTTTGGGAATATGGCCATTCAGGAATATCCTGAACCCAAAAGTGTCTACAGTGTTAGATCGTTCCTTGGTTTGGCCAGCTATTACAGAGTCTTCATTAAAGACTTTGCAGCCATAGCTCGTCCGATAACTGACATCCTGAAAAGGGAAAACGGTTCGGTGAGTAGGCATATGTCTAAGAAGATTTGTGTTGAGTTTAATGAAACTCAACGCAGCGCATTTCAAAGGCTTCGTAACATTCTGGCATCAGGGGATGTCATACTCAAGTACCCCGACTTTCAAAAGCCCTTTGACCTCACCACAGATGCGTCAGCAAGTGGCATTGGTGCAGTCCTATCGCAAGAAGGTAGGCCGATCACCATGATATCCCGCACCCTGAGACAGGCTGAGCAAATTTATGCCACAAACGAAAGGGAATTGCTAGCCATTGTATGGGCCTTAGGTAAACTACAAAACTTTCTATATGGCTCTAGGGAAATCAACATATTCACCGACCACCAGCCTCTCACGTTCGCTGTTGCCGACAAAAACACGAACGCTAAGATTAAGAGATGGAAATCCTATATAGACCAACACAATGCCAAGGTTTTCTACAAACCTGGCAAGGAAAATTTCGTGGCAGATGCCCTATCCAGGCAAAATCTTAATGCCTTACAAGACGAACCCCAGTCAGACGCTGCTACTATTCACAGTGAGCTGTCCCTGACCTACACGGTCGAAACCACAGATAAACCCCTAAATGGCTTTAGGAACCAGATCATTCTGGCGGCAGCACGTTTCCCGCTTAAGGGAAGCCTAGTGCTGTTCCGAAGCAAAACTCGCCACTTGATCAGTTTTACTGACAAGAGTTACCTGTTAAAAACTCTCAAAGAAGTCGTTAACCCTGACGTCGTGAATGCTATTCATTGCGACTTGCCTACACTGGCAAGCTTCCAACACGACCTCATTACCCATTTCCCAACCACTCAATTCCGTCACTGCAAGAATGTCGTGTCAGATATAACTGATAAAAACGAACAGTATGAAATTGTCACTGCAGAGCACAACCGTGCACACAGAGCCGCGCAGGAAAATATCAAACAAGTCCTTCGACACTACTATTTTCCAAAAATGGGCAGCATGACAAAGGAAGTGGTTGATAATTGCAGGGTATGTGCCCAAGCAAAGTACGACAGGCACCCGAAGAAGCAAGAGCTCGGGGAAACGCCCATCCCCAGTTATACTGGCGAAATGGTGCACATTGACATATTTTCAACCGACAGGAAGCTGTTCTTGACGTGCATTGACAAATTCTCTAAGTTTGCAGTAGTGCAACCGGTTACATCTAGGACAATAGTGGACATCACAGGCCCCTATTGCAGATTATTAACCTTTTCCCCAACATCAAAACAATCTATTGCGACAATGAGCCCGCATTCAACTCAGAGACAATCACGTCAATGCTCAAAAACAACTACGGCATCAACATTGTGAACGCGCCTCCTCTGCACAGCGTGTCCAATGGCCAACTTGAACGATTCCACAGCACCTTGGCAGAAATAGCCAGATGCCTGAAGTTGGGCAAAAAGACAAATGACACAGTAGAGCTAATCTTGAGAGCCATGGTGGAATATAACAAAGCCGTGCACTCAGTTATTCGTGAGAGACCAATTGAGGTTCTTCACTCAGGGGCCCACGAGCGCTGCCTGGAAATCAAGGCAAGATTAGCTAAGGCTCAGCAAGACAGCATCGGAAGATGCAACCCTTCCCGTCAAAACCGTGTGTTTGAGGTAGGAGAAAACGTGTTTGTAAAGAACAACAAGAGGTTAGGAAATAAACTGACCCCATTATGCACGGAACAAAAAGTGCAAGCAGACCTGGGAACGTCTGTTCTTATTAAGGGGAGGGTGGTCCACAAGGACAACCTTAAGTAGGCATTCCCCTTGCAGTTAGTTAGTAGGTCACTTTAAGAAAGCCCTAAAAAAGCACTACAGTCTCACCCTGTATCTAAATTCCAGGTTTACCCTCACGATGTTCATTACACTGGCATTAGCGAATGCACGGATCACCGACTTTTCGCATGCCAACTACATCCCTCTCGTAGATGGTGATGTGCTGGTTTTTGAACAGCGTGACCTCTTAAAGCACTCAAGCAACTTGTCCGAATTCGCTGTTATGATAGACAAGACAGAAAAATTATCCGAGTCTTTTCCCCAATCGCATATGAGTAAGTTACTAGAGGTCGACTCGGACCATCTTAGAACTTTGTTGTCCGTACTTAAGGTCCATCATAGGATTGCCAGGAGTCTAGATTTCCTAGGTACAGCTTTAAAGATAGTGGCGGGTACTCCCGATACCACGGACCTTCAAAGATAAAGATCACAGAGGCTAAACTAGTTGAGTCTAATTCCCGGCAGATAACCATAAATTCCGAAACCCAGAAACAGATTAACAAGTTAACTGACACCATCAATAAGGTGATCAGTGCCCGTAAAAGCGACTTGGTTGACACTCCACATTTATATGTAGCGTTATTGGCAAAAAATAGGATGCTTTCTACTGAAATTCAAAATTTAATTCTCACTATAACTTTGGCCAAATCAAACATTGTAAATCCCACGATTCTTGACCATGCCGACTTGAAGTCTCTTGTAGAACAGGACACCCCTATCGTCAGCTTAATAGAAGCATCCAAGATTAGAGTCCTCCAGTTCGAGAACAGCATTCATATTTTAATTGCCTATCCCAGAGTCAAGTTCAGTTGCAAGAAAGTCGCCGTTTACCCTGTATCTCACCAACACATCATCTTACGCCTCGACGAGAATACGCTGGCCGAATGCGAACATGACACCTTTGCGCTCACAGGTACCACACACTTCACGTTCTGCGAGCGGTCTCGGCGCGAATCTTGTGCGCGCTCACTCCACGCAGGAAGCGCAGCCCAATGCCACACTCAACCCAGCCACTTGCAGGAAGTAACTCCCGTAGATGACGGCGTCGTGATTATCAACGAAGCATCAGCTCGCGTTAGCACCGATGGCAGCCCAGAAATACTGGTCGAGAGAACCCACCTGTTGACCTTCGAGAGAACGGCGACCATCAATGGCTCCGAGTTCGTAAACCTACGGAAAGCATTAAGCAAGCAGCCAGGCATTGTGCGCTCCCCATTACTTAACATCGTCGGGCACGACCCCGTGCTCAGCATCCCTCTGCTACACCGGATGAATAACGAGAACCTACTCTCCATCCAAATCTGAAGGTTCGCCTAAACTCTGGTTCGTAGCTGGTGTGGTCCTAAGCATTGGTTTAATTGGCTCCTTCGCACTTTATCTGGCATTAAGGAGAAGACGAGCCTCCATGGAGATACAGCGTACCATCGACACATTCAACCTGACCGAGGACGGTCATAAACTTGAGGGGGGAGTAGTTAACAACTTATAACATAATAATTCATAGCAACTAAGTAGCTCTATATGAAGAATGCTGACGCGCCAGAATTGAGTTCAGCGCTCTGCGCAAAGAACGTCCGGCAACGGAAAGCTGACACTTCTTATTCGGAGTGTTGCTTCACGCTGCAAGGAATGCTGAGTCGGCTTTGCCGACTCGTCTTGGTGGCGCGATGCATTGCTGTTAGGGTAAACTTAGCTCTATGTTTTGTCAACTCTTTAGTCTCAGTTTTGTGTCCAAATAAATCAGAACGTGCTTACAGCCGCAAATAATAATTGTACTTATTATCTACATTGCTACGCCACAAGGCTAGTCAATAAACCTAAGGGGGCGAAGTCAAGCCCTCCAACGTAATCTTCAGAAGAAGACTCTACAGACGCGAACGTTTAACCACCGCTACCGACCGTGAGAGAAGTCTCTGGATAAACGCGGGAACACCCAACATCATAATTTGTAAAGCATAGATCGATGCGTAGAAAATGCGAGGTTGGAATTCGCTTCACTCGAAGAGTTTGTGTGTCAACATGGCAGATCATACACAAGAAAGTAACAACACTGCGACATCAGAAGTGGGATCTGCTTTGCCTATAAATATCACCAATGCATACCTGGCACCTTTACAAGTGCAAAACAACAACCTTTTGGAGATCATCAAAAATATGCGGACACCAAAGGCATCGGCAACTGATAAGAAAGGGAAAACATATACATCTCCCAAAATTTCATCCTGAGGGAGCTGGAGTAGATGCCACAGCTTGGTGTACAACAGTGGATCTCATTTTTGCTGATATGATTTGCTGATTTGCCCGAAGGAAGCAGCCTGATGATAACTTTAAGTAAGGCGCTAGAGGAAAGTGTATCGCAATGGCCGTACCAACTATTCTTTGCTGGCATCACATGGCCAAAATTTAAAGAATTCTTCGTTCAACGCTTTGTTGGCATCGAAACGTCTGCTGCCACACTGATGAAAATTTTGAACGGGCGACCAAAGTCTGGAGAAAGTTACACCGAATATGGGAGCCGAATCTTAACCTTACTAATGTCAAAATGTAAATCTATTGATCTGGAGGAAATTGCGGTTTCACTTACTCTGGCCCACATGGCACAAATTGATCACAAATTGTCGCGCTGGGTTTTTACAAACAATATTAAAACCCGAAATGATATGCAACAACAACTACAAACACACACTTTTAAAAAAAACGGAACCTTGATGTCGACGCATCTACAACAGGCCCGGAGCTTAAAAAGTCTAAGTATCTCTCTCAAGTGAAATGCAATTATTGTGGAAAGACTCGACATAAATATGCCGAATGTCGTGCTCGACAGAGGACACAAAATCAAGGAAAAAGCCACAACGGAAGTTCAACGCAAGGATCAAAAGACCGGTCAACAGTCAAATGTCTCAAATGCAACGAGCTTGGGCACTTCGCATCCGCTTGTCCAAAAGGACGATCACGAGGAAGCGACTAAGTAACCGAGAAACGTATTGACATCTGTACTGTAGCTCCGCCATCAGGAACAATAAGAAGTTCAACCGGTGAGTATGTTCCATTTTGCTTCGACTCTGGCGCTGAATGTTCCTTGGTTAAGGAAAGCGTCGCAGTGGTAAAAGAATTAATAACATTGTTAAATTGAACGGCATAAGTAATGATTCAATATGCAGCACTCAACAACTATTGATCAATGTTATTTTGAGATTTTGTTACATGTATGGACAAGTATTTAAAATATGGCGTACTAATTGGTCGTGAAATTTTAGCCCAGGGCTATGCCGTAACCATGGACGCTGAAAAATTTCAAATTTACACAACCAAAAGAGTTGAATCGTTGGTAATTATCAATTATGAATATGTCATAGAATCAAATCGTGAACTTGATTATCTTGATAAGGCGGACTTGAAAAAAATGCTAAAATGTTATTCGGATTGGTTTATTGATGGAATACCAAAGACTAGGGTCACCCCAGGGCAGTTGGAAATTAGATTAATAGATCAGCAGAAGACAGTACAACGGCGGCCATATAGGCGTAGTGAAGAAGAGAAAATCAAAGTGCGGGGTAAAGTTGACGAATTACTAATATCTAAGATTATTCGGCCAAGCTGTTCACCTTTCGCTAGTCCCATGATGCTAGTTAAAAAAAAGAATGGCACCGATCGACTGTGTGTGGTCTATTGCATGCTAAACGAAAACACAGTGGCTGACAAGTATCCATTGCCCCTCATCTCAGACCAAATTGCTAGGCTTCGGGGTACTAAATATTTTCGAGCGGCTTTTACCAAGTTCCAGTCCATGAGGACTCAATCGAACGAACTGCATTTGTAACGCCAGTGGGTCAATACGAGTTATTGACAATGCCGTTTGGTTTGAAGAACGCCATCTGTATTCCAGCGGGCTATAATGAAAGCCCTAGGAGCTTTAGCTTACACTTATGCATTTGTGTATATTGAGGATGTTCTCATAATAGCAGAAAGCAAAGAAGATGCGCTAGTTAGATTGCAGAGAGTATTAGAGACATTGAGTAAGGCTGGATTTTCATTTAATGTCACTAAGTGTTCCTTTCTCACCACTAAAATAGAGTATCTCGGAGAAGTCAGGCCAAATTCACGAAAAATTCAAGCTTTAAAAACATTACCACCACCCCAAAATGTCTCACAGCTAAGACAATTCATTGGTTTAGCCACATATTTTCGGCAATTTGTATTAAATTTCTCCCAAACACTTAAACTTCTGTATCTTCTCACATCTAAGAAAAACACTGACTTTGTTTGGTTACCAGTGCATGAACAGGTGAATAAAAATAATAACTATATTGACTCAGACGCCAGTTTTAATCATATTCGATCCGCAATACCCAATAGAGCTGCATACTGACGCAAGTTGTATTGGGTATGGAGCGATCTTGTTACATAACATTGACAATAAACCTCATGTTGTAGAGTATTACAGTAAGTGAACGTCTCCCGCCGAATCTAAATACCATTCATACTATCAAACACTTCCGACATTATTTGCAGGGACGTAAATTTATAGTTTATACTGACTGTAATTCTTTAAAGGCTAGCCGCACAAAACTAGATTTAACACCGTGGGTGCATAGATGGTTGGCGTTTTTACAGGCATTTGATTTCGAAATAGAGTATAGAAAAGGCGAGCGAATGGCGCATATGGATTTTCTCTCTCGGAATCCAGTGCTTGAACAACACGATTGAAGTTACGATTTACCAGGAAATCTGGATAAAACATGAATTGCGAAAGAGAATACTACATAGAAAAATACAGCGAAATAGTAAGACCAAATGTTTGCCGGTAATACCAAGAGGTTTTCGATGGGCCGTCATAAATCACGTCCATGAAGCTTTTATGCATCTTGGATGGGAAAAGACGCTGGACAAAGTCTATTGTTATTACTGGTTCGAAAATATGTCTAGGTATGTGCGTAGATTTGTACAAAATTGCAGTACATGTAAAGTAATATATATATTATATTAGTTTGGCAAATATCTCCCTTCCGCCCTTTTGTCTTTTGAACTTCGCGGCTATGTACAAAGCGCTACAGAGCTCGTATCTGACAATGCTATACATAATTTGAAAGGTCTTGACATAACCTACAAAACGACGGTATGTTCAATAACGCCGAAATTCGCGCTATTTTAAAGGTTTTCCTTCGTTTCCTTCGTGTGTCAACATGGCAGATCATACACAAGAAAGTAACAACACAGTAATAACACAAAATATTCTGACGGGGAAAACGAATTAATTAGCTCGTACAAAGAAAACAAAATTTCTGACAAAATGACTCAACATGACAATCAAAGCCATGGAGACTGAAATTCGCCTAATGCTTGCGACGCAAGCTAGTTGTTTAGCAAGACATATTCGATAATAAAATGAAAGATATGGTTAGTTTAAAAACTGACATAAAAAAAAAAGTTGTTCAGCGCGACGAACCCCTTGACTTAGTCAAATCCTTGCCAGATTTTTCTGGTAAACAAGTCGAATATGTCTCTTGGCGAGAGGCGGCAACATTCGCTTACGAGATCTTTGGACCTTATGATGGCAGTTCAGGACACTTACATGCACTTGGTATTATAAGAAATAAGATCAAAGGCACGGTCAGTGCAACTGTACCATCTTTTAATTTGTGTTATATTTCAAAGCTTTTAAAGCTGGACTAGATTTTAGCTATGCTGACACAACGCCAGTTCGCGTAATATTACAGAAACTCGATACTCTTAGACAAGGCGTGCTATCCTGGTTAGAATACTATGACCAGGTAGAAAAAACTTGAACCTTGAACAAAATAATCATGAGAAATGACCCTGCAGCGGCAGCTGTTTTAAATGAGTATTTCAGAAAAGATGCATTACATTCTTCCGTTGCTGGCCTTAAACAGTCTCTTAAATCGACAGTATTTTCGGCTCAACCCCAGGGTTTACCGTCAGCTTTGTCCTTAGCCCAAGGGGCAGAAGATTGCAGTGAGTACTTACAGTTCGCCGCAAGCTTTGCTTAAACTAACGGGGAAAGATATCAAAAACCTGTAGGGCAACGCCAGCACCCGCGTTATCAGAATAATTATAACAATAGTAACCAAGGAAAAAATACTAAAGTTCATGGTAATAACCATAAAGACACCATAAAGAGTTTCTCAAGGAAACTCACACTCGAATTCCCCCAAACAACGGTTTCAAGGTTGAGATCCACAATCACAAAGACGTGAGCCAATGGAGGTTGACCAGTCGATATCGCGTTGTCGCAACCAGCTAATTTTTACAAGAAAGCTAACTCAACCCAGAGCCGTCAGAATGTTAATTATTCGCCTCAGGAGCAGGACACTGTTGATAAATATTACCGGTCCCTAACTGAGGAAAATGCTCTAGCATATGAAGATAGTGTGAGCAATGATTCTTGTAATTTTTTAGGAATGAGTCCTTCCTCTCGTTGATCGAACAGGATGTAGGTGAAAGCTTAAGCCTTAAGTTACTAATCGATACCGGCTGATATACCAAAAATCATATCAAACCTTTGTCCACCTTAAAGAATGTCTTACCCATTGTGAAATTTTTTCAGGCTAAGTCTATCAATCAATGTGCCCCACAGATTACAAAAAAATTTCCGATTAAATTGTTCAATAAAAAAACCTTTTTCTTCATATAACCAACTCTTAAAGATTTTGACGGTGTAGTGTGACTTGACGTACTTATGCAAGTTGACACACAACTAGATCTAAATAACGGTATCATTAGGTTTAAAGGCGAAACCCAGTTGCTTAACGTTAAACGTTCCCTGTCGTAAATTTCACTCAGGTCGATGACTCTGACATACCCTTGTCTATAAAAGTTATACCGATACTCTATGGGTGTAGATGACTTTTTCAATTCAGAAGTTAAGCAACTTCTAGCAACTTCTAGGTGAAGATGAATTTGGTCATAAAAAGAAAAGAATGGTCATAGATTTTAGGAAACTGAATCAAAAAACCGTGAGTGAAAAATATCCAATATCTAATATTTCTTCAATATTGGCAAACATGGGTGAGGCTCAGTATTTTACAGCACTGGACCTTAAGTCAGACTTCTATCAAATATAACTGGCGGAAAGGGATAGATGCTTTTTCTGTAAACAATGGGAAGTATGAGTTTTGTAGGCTTCCGTTCGTTTTAAAATATGGACAGAGCATGTTTCAGAGGGCTATTGATGATGTCCTCCGTGAGGAGGTAGGAAAAACCTGTCATGTCTATGTTGTTGACGTGATAATTTTTTCTACAAACAAAGATGACCACGTAATGCATATTAACTGAGTTTTGAAAAACCTTGAAGAGGCTAACATGAGAGTGTCTCAGAAAAATCCAAGTTCTTTAAAAAGAGCGTGGAGTATCTGGGATATACTGTGTCCAGAAGTGGAATTTAAACTTCACCAACAAATTGTGCCTTACTTTTTGCACTTAGATCATTTTTAGGATTAGCCAATTATTATAGGTGTTTTATCAAGGGATTCGCTAATATCGCCAGAACCCTATCGGACGTCTTAAAGGGAGAAAAGTAAGTGGTAATCACTCTTGGAAAGTGATTATTGCTAAGCGTTTGAAAAACTAAGGGATATATTGCCCTCTGAAGATGTCGTTTTAAGATATCCATATTTTAAAAAACCCTTTGACCTAACAACAAATGCCCTGGGGCATGGCATCGGAGTGGTGCTATATCAAGAAGATCGTCCCATTACACTTATTTCTCATGCACTACGGACTTACGAACAAAATCTCGCAACAAACGAGCGAGAGCTCCAAGCCATTGTATGGGTTTTACAAAATTTAAGAAATTACCTGTATGGTGTGACAAACCTCAACATCTATACAGATCTTCAGCCGCTTACATATTCTGTGTCCGATAAGAATCCCAATGCCAAAATAAAGTGCTGGAAAGACTTTATTGATGAGCATAATTCAAAAATAATTTATAAACCTGGAGAATTATGTATGCCATCCCTTTCACTCTAGTACAAAACCAAAGGTGGAAAAGGCTGTCATAGTGATGATTCCCAAGGCAGGCAAAGATAAAGTAAACACTCATCCTACAGACCAATCACTCTCCTATCGTGTATCTCAAAACTGTTTGAAAATGCTTTTTTAAAGCAACTAACTCCCTACTTAAGCACAACACCATCGCATCAATTGACTTTCCCAAACTAACGGATGATCCACTTTAAGTCGTTGGGGTTCTAAAATGGCAAAAAAAAAGTTTCCAGGTTTGAAACAGGTCTTCTATATAGGCATTTCTTTCATTTGGGGCTCATGAATGTAATTTATCATGTAATGCTGTATTTTTGTGCAATATTTAAATGGTTTTAGTGCGAAGTAATCCCGATTATCCCTAGAGTATCAAAAATATATAAGTTAACTAAGTTAACCGGACCGATCCGTCCGCTCACCAGCACCGGTCAAATTGCTGACGGAAGCTCGCACATAGCCGGCAGAAGCTCTGCACATTGGCAGAAGCCGCTATGAAGCTTTTTCTATGCTAGCTTTTAAGTCAGTTCGCATTTACATTTGAAATAATAAAGAGCACCAGCTCATTAATTGAAACTCCGGCGATCCGCCGCAATAACTTACTTTTTTAAGCTATCTGAGTTACCCGATACGTCAGCGCATGCATTGCTGTGCCAATTTTTCGTCTTTTATATATCTCTTTGTCTTTGCTGTTACGATTTTTTTGTCATTTATATATTTGTTCGGCTTAGCGGATGCACGTTCCCCGCGAGTCCCTCACCTTATTTTTGCTGGACGAACCAACGGCTCCGCTTAACGAGCCCCCGGCCAATGTTATTAGAACGCCGACTCAGCCCCCGCGACCCCTCGCCGTACTAGTGTACCCGATGGGCAAGACGGCTTGAGTGTTTATATACTCAGCTCTTCATGACCAATTCATTCCGACAGTATAGGAATTCGAAACAATACGGCAGCGACTCGGAGTCCGAAGGCGAAGGGGCGACAACAAATTCTGCACTGAGAAGGGCTTATTTTAACACAACCATAAGCAATAAAATGTCTTTTGAAGCGGAAATAAAAACCGTTATGCGCTGCAAGAACAAGCTGCAAAAAGCCGTCGCAGAGAAATAGAACTGCGCCAAACTATTGAAGAGCTGTCCAACCGAATCGTGGCGGTACAAGTTAACCCCGCCCAGGTGGCAGCGCCTCCGATCAAGGATTACCATCCGGTAAAAATTGAGCGAGAAGTCCAGTGCAATGAAACATTGGACGCTGTAAAATGTCTTCCAGAATTTATGGGGACACAGGAGACATATGTCTCCTGGCGACAGGCAGCAATAGCCGCATACTCACGCTACTTCAGTACTGTGATGAGGTTGAGAAAAAACTCACTTTGCTCACCAACAAGGTGACTATGTCATACGAAGCGTCGGCAGCAACGGTTTTCCGTAATGAGAAGTTCCGGGATGACGCCTTGCACGTTTCCGTCTGAGGACTCAGGCGCAACCTCACGGATGTGCTATTTGCGGCAAAGCGAACATGCCAACAGCGCTCGCCCTGGCGCAGGAAGTGGAATCCAACCACGAAAGGTACACCTTCGCAACTTCGTTTGCAAGAAGCCAGGAAGATAGGGACCGAAGACAATGTCCCAAAGTGCAGGAGCGCCACCAGGCCCCTCCCCAGGCCAACTCGCAGGGGAGTGCCGGGAAGTACCCACTCTTTACTAGTCAGCACAGGGCACAAGTGCACTCTGCTACACGAAGCGACAGGGTGGCTCGAGGAAGCACACCGGAACCTATGGAAGCTGACCCATCATTGTCCAAAATGCAACCTTCCCACGCCCCGGCTTTCCCGAAATCGAAGCCAGCCCCGTCTGGCCGCTCGGCCACCCTGTTGCTCAGCCCTCATATAGTTCGGACACGGATTATGCCACCGCAGCATCCAGCGCAGCGGGAAGGATCCACAATGATGTCATCATAGAGTACGACTCGGATGCTATTAATTTTTTAGGAGAAAATCCTTGCTACCCGTCATCAGACGAAGAGTAGCAGGGATCGACATGAAAATCTTGGTAGACACGGGCGCGTCAAAAAATTGCATCCGACCATTTAAGGAGTTGAAAGGCGTTCGCCCGGTAGAGTCCCCATTTGTAATCCATTCGATTCATGGGGTGACCATAATCACTACAAAATGTTTCGTGTCTATTTTTAACATAAAAGCTACGTTTTTTATACTACCAGATTTGACCTCCTTCGACCCGATCGTTGGCCTGTTAAAACAGGCCGGCGCGTCGCTTTGCCTAACTTCCGGTCAGCTCAAATGGGGCTCCGGAGTAGAGCAAATTGACTTTCACACTTGCCCCGATGTCAATTTTACCAACGTAGATTGCTCGGACGCACCGGGGAATAGGAAAAAAGCTTTTGCTGATCCTTACAATACGTCGGTGGTAGCCACCATCCGGAGGATTGACGAGGAGCCCATTTATGCCAAATTGTACCCATATCCCATGGGAGCAGCCGATTTCGTCAACGGCGAAATTCAGGAACTGCTTAAAAATGGCATTACCCAAAAATCGAGATCCCCCTAAAATAACTCAATATGGTTCGTAGACAAAAAGGGCACCGATGAAACGGGCAATAAAAAAATTCATTTGGTACTCGACTTCCGCAAACTGATCGAAAGGACGGTACCGGACAGATACCCCATGCCAAATATCTCAATGATATTGGGGAACCTCGGAAAGGCCAAATACTTCACCACGCTCGATCAAATCACGCTCGCTGTACGCGACCGTGGAAAGACGTCATTCTCAGTAAACGGAGGGAAGTATGAGTTCAGAAGACTTGTATTCGGACTCAGGAATGCTGCAAGCATCTTCCAGAGAACAATTGACGACATTCTGCGAGCAGATCGGCAAGTTCTGCTAGGTTTACGTCGATGACGTCATCACTTTTTCAGAAGATAAAAATGCCCATGCTAAGCACGTAGATTGGGTTCTAAAGAGCCTATATGATGCCAACATGAGGATATCGGCAGAAAAGGCGTTTTTTTAAAAAAAGCGTGAGCTTCCTAGGGTTCATGGTCACCAACAATGGTGCGGCGACTGACCCAGAGAAGGTCAAGGCCATAAAATAATTTCCAGAGCCCAAAAACGTAGTTGAGGTCAAAGCATTCCTGGGCATTAATAGCGACGCCCTTTTCAGACATACTGAAGGGCGAAAATGGGAGTGTTAGCCGACACAGGTCCAGGAGTATCCAGGTACAATTTTCCGAAGCGCAACAAAGTGCCTTAGAGAAATCTAACGTTTGATCTAACGACAGATGCTTCGGCCTACGGCATTGGGACGTCCCCCCAAGAGGGACGTCCGATTACAATGATCTCTAGGACATTGAGCGACAGAGAGGTTAACTATGCTACCAATGAAAGGGAGCTGTTAGACATAGTCTGGGCACTAGCCAAGTTGCGGCACTACCTATACGCGGTCAAAGAAATAATCATTTTTACCAACCACCAACCGTTGACATTTGCGGTATCGGAATCCAATCCAAACGCTAAGATAAGAGGTGGAAAGCAGGCATCGATGAGTCTGGCGCACGAATTTTTTACAAGCCCAGAAAAAATAACCTCGTTGCAGCTGCCCTCTCGAGACAACAACTCAATGTTGTTGGAGACCAGGAACCAGAGTCGTGCGGGGCCACGGTTCACAGCGAACTTTCGCGTACACACACGATCGAGTCCACGGACAAACCCGTAAATTGCTTACAAAACCAAATAATTTTAGAAGAGGGCGCTCCCCTTGGAAACGCACTTTTATACTTTTTGGGAATAAGAGGCACCACTCAACCAACTTCTCGTGCAAACAAACTTTGCTAGAGAAATTTGCCAACACCATTATCCCTAATGGTGTGAATGCCTTCCACTGTGATCTTCACACGTTGGAACAAATCCAGGACAAGGTGCTTCGAAAATTGCGCCAAAGCAAAGTCCGACAGACATCCGAAGAAACAGGAGCTCGGTGAAACACTAATCCCGGCCAATGTAGGAGAAATAATATGTTGTCAAATATCTCCATTCCGTTTTTTTTGCTCTTTATTCAATGCTTTATAAAAAGTGTTACAGTGATCAGATTTAGTTCAAATATGCGCCGTTTTATTCGATAATCTGTTTCCATCTAGACGGCAACTTCATAATACCTCCCTCGTAGAAGCCCCCCTCCTTATTTGCGAAGAACTCGGACAGCCACTTTTCACAAGCCTCTTTTGAGTTCAACTTTACACCACCAAGGGCATTCGCCATGGACAGGAATAGGTGGTAATCACTTGGCGCTATGTCCGGGCTATATGGTGGATGCGATAAAACCTCCCATCCGAGCTCCCGTAGCTTCTGACGAGTCATCAACGAAGTGTGTGGTCTGGCGTTGTCCTGGTGGAACTCTACACCCTTCCTGTTGGCCAATTCTGGACGCTTCTGGTCGATCGCCTGCTTCAAGCGGTCCAGTTGTTCGCAGTAGATGGTAGAATTAAGCGTCTGGCCATATGGGAGCAGCTCATAGTGGATGATTCCCTTCCAATCCCACCAAACACACAGCAAAACCTTCCTGGCCGTCAATCCCGGCTTGGCCACTGTTTCGGACGATTCACCGGCCTTCGACTACGACCGTTTTCGCTTGTTATTGTCGTATGTGGTCCTTCAAGAATGGGTCGAGTTCGTTCCGTTTCAGCAGCATATCGCAGGCGTTGATTCGGTCCAGAAGGTTTTTTTGCGTCAAATCATGCGGCACCCAAACATCAAGCTTTTTTTTGTATCCAGCCTTCTGCAGATGGTTTAAAATGGTTTGGTGACTAACTCCCATCTCCTGGGCGATGTCACGAGATGCCACATGCCGGTCTAACTCGATGTATTCCATGATTTGATCGGTATTTGTCGTCACAGGTCTTCCGCCGGCTGGCTTATCCATGGTGTCGTTTTCACCGGCTCTGAATCGTCGAAACCATTCCTCCGCGGTTCGAAGTGATAGAGTACCATCCCCCAAAACACCATTAATCTCACGGAACGTTTCTCTAGCGGATTTGCCTTTAACGAAGGAAAACTTTAAAATAGCGCGAATTTCGGCGTTAGTGAACTCCATGTTTACACGTCTATAACTGTTGAACGCAATATCCAAACTAATCATGCATAGCGTCGTTTTGTAGGTTTCCTTTCAAATTATGTATTGTATTGCCAGATACGAGCTCTGTAGCGCTTTGTACATAGCCGCGAAATTCAAAAGACAAAAAAGCGGAAGGGAGATATTTGCCAAACTAATATTACACATTAATATTTTCACAACGGATAAGAAATACTTTCTCACCTGCGTTGACTAGTTTTCTAAATTTGCTATGGTACAGTCGATTCCGTCTAGAACCATAGAGGATTTGAAAGCACCCCTCGCCACCCCGCCATTTTGGCGTCAGCATCTCGAATGCACCACCCCTCCATGGCGTCACCAACGGACAGGTGGAACGCTTCCACAGCACGTTGGTAGAACTCGCTAGATGCCTAAAAAAAAGACAAAGTGGAGTTGATCTTGCTGGGCACAGCCAGATAGAATCCACTCTGTGATGAACAAGAAACCGGCCGAGGTCATGTGGGCACATCCAGACGATTCACAAGTTGATGTCCAGGAAAAAATAAAAAACGCCCAAAATTTGACAAGAAACCGAGAAAACTCTTCTCGTCCTAGTAAAGTCAAACAGGCGACTAGGCAACAAACTCACTCCCTTAAGCGAGGAGAGAACCATCGAGGCAGACTTGGGTGAGGGTGGTCCAGAAAGACAACCAGAGGTAACCCGAGCAGAGCCCAGTTTCCCGGTTCCCTCGGAGTTTTTTTTTACTTTTTTCATTACCCATAGCCACTTGGCATAGTTTTCATTATTCGTAGTCACTCGGAACAATTTTTTACATCTTTTCACTATTATTGGTGGTGGGCAACTCCATTCCGAACATGTATTAATTAATCACACATATTACTGGTCGTTTCCAACGCTTCTACTTTGTCTCCTGGCCGTGACATCGGCCCATATCACAGATTACTCTCATGCAAATTATATTTCCGTCATTGACGGTAAAGTCTTAGTCTGGGAGGAATTTGCATACGTTAGACACTCGGCTAACCTCTCGGTCGATATGTTCCCCCAGTCCCACATGAAGGAGCTCCTGAGCATTGACATGCTTGACTCGTTGAGCGTCCATCCCAGAGTGGCCAGGAGCCTAGACTTCTTTGAAACTGCGTTCAAGGTTGTCGCAGGGACACCTGACGCTGAAGACTTTGAGAAGATAAGGTTCACTGAAGCACGACTAATTAATGCACATAATAGTCCAAACTTCCTGAACCAAGCAGACTTGGAGAATGTTTGGGGCGAGGAGCCCACCAACACCCTCATAAGGGAAATTTTGTCCGTTGCGTTCGTGAAAGTTATACAATCCCTTAACATTTTGCATTTCATAATGGCCTGTAATAAGGTCACCGTCCTTCCAGTGGCACACCATGATACGATGTTGAGGTTAGAGGATAATGTGGTGGCGGAGTGCAACTGAGAAATCCGCACCGTGAAGAACTGTTCCATATCACCCGGGGCGACGTTTTGCCAGTTAACTTCGGTGAGCTCGTGTGCCCAAGAGCTCCACGCTGGAGTCATGGTACATTGCGACACACAGCAGAGCGACCTACATCAATGATAGACCAGCTCTCGTGCGCGTGGATTATGGAACAAACATCCCCATTCGAGGCACGCACTTAATAACATTCATTGAGAGTGTGATAGTGCTATGGTCTTCATTAATCACGAGTAGCTTACTCCCCTGTCCTGAATATCTCAATGAAACACGAGATCCTGAGCTTCCCATATCTTCACCGCTTGAGTGAAAAGAATTTGGAAAAGAATCAGGAAATTCGAGAAAGACGTCGACGGATACCGACTTAGTAGGATAGCGCTAATTGCAGGAGCAATGATCGACAAGCATGCCGCCTGTGGACTGCTGCGTGGGATCATCCAGTGACCAGGATTATCCCAAATACTTAATTTATATATAAATAAATTTGTAGTATACGTAATAATATTTCGTAGTTTTACGAATTTTTTAATACAAAATCATATATATGTTATGTTCTTTACGAAAACAATTTTACACCTTTAAATCTACCTACCTTATACATTGCTTCTTCGGGTAAACGATTGTCCATTATCATGCAGGTTGCAACTTCCAGTCGCAATAGTGGGTCTTCAATCATCTCAGCAGCACAAGCGTGGTAAATGTTAGCTTGGCATTCCGTAGGTCCGTGCTGACAGTCGAAAGTAATTTTACCGTTGTATTGTTTCGTTTTCGCCTTGCCATACGGTGCTAGTTTAACTTCCATAATTGATTTAGCAATCTTAAATGTTGGCAGCAGTTGCTTAGCAAGAAAATACTTTGAGTCTGGACACAACGCCTCATAGTACACCGTTACAACCACTTTCGAAGCGGCCCTGTCATGAAGCTGACTCTATTAAAAAAGAACAAGGAAGAATGCTTATTCAATTTTATCGACTATTCAACTAGTGGGAGTGGCAGGAAAAAATTATAAAAATGTGATATTGATAGAAATTTGTTGTCATATTTATAGAAATTGTGCGGGATAGATAATAAGAATGCTTATTCCATTTTATCGACCATTCAGTTTTTATTCAACTAGTGGGAGTGGCAGGAAAAAATTACAAAAATGTCATATTGATAGAAATTTGTTGTCATATTTATCGAAATTATGCGGGCTAGAGTGGGCGTGGTAATCTTTGTGGGAGTTAGTCGTATATGAAAGCTGAAAACTTACATAAAAGTTACGAAAGTCAGATATGCCATTCAGCTCAGGGTAGAGTATCACTGAGAGTTTTGGATAACGGCAAGTTGACCCGTTCCCACATAAAGTTTATACGCGTAGTGCCCTTTCTTTTTTGACCGCACAGTCAGCGTGTGAAGGCAGAGAGTAGAAACAAATCTGAAAAAATGCGACCGAGTTCTCATCTTTTTTTATTTTGATCTTCACACGGGTACACACGAATAGGTGCTGCTGATCGAAAAATTAAAACGGAAATCGACGACCACGTGCTAAAGTTTTTGTTACAAGTCTTGTGTACATGATACAAAATCTCTTCGTTAGGCCGTCCTTGGATCCATCAAATCGATGAATCCTGTGCCAGGATTGAATTATACTCGGCACTTTCTCTGGTTGCACGGTGGAACTTGATCTGTTCACGCGCTGAGCGTTGCTAGCTCAACAGAATCTTAATGGAGATCGTGAGCTTTTTTTGTGACCATTTACGTTTGTTTTTCTTTAGCAAAGCAAACGAGTGGTACTAGAAGTTCCATCGGTCATCAGTTCAACTGGATAGTTTTGTAGAGAGTTTCGGATGCGCCGCACAAAACCACAAGTCGCATCCGAGGCAATAAAATCTGACCCAGACTGAAAAATTTTTGGAAATAACTCCTTATAATTTAATTACCAAACATGCAAGGCAGCGGATTTTCGGAGATGTCAGTACTTATACTCGAATACAGAAGTCCAGACGTTCAACACAACGATTGCGATATTTTTGGCAGAAGGTTGGAGAAAGTCATCGAAAGCTGATTGCCTCAATCTTTATAAACTCTGATGGTCGACTTTATACAGATATCCAAATCACTACGTCGCGTACCAAGCCAGTATAGTTTTTTGTAATCCCAAAACTTAAGCAAGATGTGTGTCTTTGTATAGACTTCTGGTGTGATTTTGGTTTATTTAGTAAGATCATGGATGACAAAGTTTAAGTAACGGAGTTGGATATAGGTCGAAAAGACGAAGCTGTTCAAAGTTCACATGCTGTCAGCACAGAAGAAAGATATTCAAGACTCACTTATAGCTAAATTACCTGCGAAAAGAACGGTCTAACACATTTGATAGAACGTTGTATTGATGTAGAAAAGGCAAAGTCAGTTAAGCAACGACATTAGCCAATCTCGCATGCAACAGAGAACCTCATGTTTCCCGAGTTGGAGAATATGTTAGCGTTAGGCGTGATATAAGAGTCTAACAGCCCGTGCAGCAGCAACTGTGTTCTGGTAAAGACAGGACCTAAAGTTCGCCTTTGTCTTGGTTCTAGGGAAGTGAATAAGTTCACTGAAAAATTCGCTCATCCGCTACCGCACATAGACGGCATATTGAGTGGATTACCCCCATCACAGTCCTTGACATGAAACACGCGTTCTGGCAAATACCACTAGAAGAGAAGTCCAGACATTTAACCATATTTACAATACCCTTGTATCAACGTTCGTAACGCTCAAACGCTTGTAACGCTCAAACCATTTGTAGACTAATAGATTTGGTTATCCCATCAAAATTGCGTACTAGAGTATTTGTTTAGAAGATCTTTTAGTTTTGTCGGACAATTTCAAGTCACATATGGAGAGGAAATTGCAGGAGAAACGTAAGTCAACGGCATTATACGCAATGGTTCAAAGATTGCAAAGATATCGACGAGTTTCGATAAGCTTTCAAGACGCTATACAACGGGCTAGAGGAACTGGAGTTTGCGCCGTCTCTTCGACGCTTGTGGCCGATTATTTTACCAAAAATCACTTTTTAACAATCAACCACTCCCCGTATTCATCTGATATGGCACCGTGCGATTTCTACCTTTTCGCAAAAAATGAATTTGTCGATAAAAGGAAAATTTTATGCAGACGTGGAGGCCATTCATAAGGCTTGCACCGGCATACTGGCGGGCAACGAGCTAATACACTAGTCAGACAAGCTGTATGCGTGCAAAAAGCTGTATTAAAGCACTTTTTTTTAAAGTCCTGTTTACTTTGGAACGTATCTTAATTAATTTTCCAATTAAAAGCTCAGTCTTAGTTTGGGAAACGTTATCAATTTTATTTATTGTGAATTTGCGCTTAGAATAGGGGCGACAACAACGAAGGTATTTGGCTACGAAAAAGTTCGACGACTATGCTTATCGATCAAGAAACGGAGAGTAGTGAGTGCAAAAAAAAAACAACCGCCGCGGCTGATATCATTGCATAGAAAAACAGAGAGAAAGAGCTATTCATGCTATTCGATATTCGGCTGCGTTCTTACATTATAATAGGCATCGAAATAACATTGTTTAGTATTAATTATTATGGAATTCGATTTTGCTGTTAAGAAGTCATATGGAGTTGGCTGCTGTCTCTTTCACTTTATACTAACATATTTACCATTGTAATAAATGTAATTCTTGTAAAATGTACAAGCCATCGCCTGTCATTGTGACTACACGAATTGAAATTAATTAATTTGTCTGATACGAAAAATTAAACATTAGGGCTAGATACTGGGATAAGAGAAAATAAAGTAGTTGCCCGTTAGTTATATTTTAGATTCCCAAAACATTTTAATTTGGAACGTGGCTTTTACGGTTGGGTAGGCTTAACTGAGCTCATACATCTGCTTAGTGAAACAAAACGGCTACCCCCCACCTTTCACCGACTATACAGCCGGAACCAGCACATGCGAACATCTTTTAATACACACCCATTCAGCTTGTGTGGCAAGATCATGCAACCACGGTTGAGGGTTGTATGCAACAGCGTACAGTTGAAACAGATGGTACAAAAAGCTTCGATTCCAAGCCCGAGAATTTCGAACCACAAAAGGGCTTGCAAGAACAAGGTTTATAAATGTTACCGTTGCGGACAGCAAGATCAGCGTGCTGCACAGTACACAGCCGAGGTCAAGGTAAAACAGGAGAACAGTGCTAGTACTGTTCACTTGCAAAACCCAGCGACAAAACCAAAGAGCGAATTTAAAGCTTCTGGCCTTGAACTGAAAGTTATAAAGCATAAAAATCTTTAATTCAAAAGACTCGTCGACACAGACGCAGATCTTTGTTTGATGCGAAGTAACATTTTCCTTAAACTAAGCAACGGAACCCTCATTGGTAAAGAGAAACGTTTGATGGGAATAGGCAGGAGTCAAGGCTTAGCGTTAAGATGTATAATAATACCCGTCGAAATTGAAAGCATACACAGTTTCACGTCGATCCAGTTGAAGATATGTGCATCGATGATATTTTTGGCAGAAGAACCTTTTTGGTTATAATAGACATGAATATAATCAAATAAGGTACGTAGATTTTGCTTCAACATGAAACCGAAATCGTTCGTGTTTTAATTTATACTTGGCTTCAGCGTTGATCTTTGTCTTCGTTACAGACGGATCATTTATTTGACTCAAGAAAATAGTAACTACGTAAGTGGCGCAGCCGGTAGAATGAAACATTGTTGATGCGATAGAAACCCTATTCAATTCTTCAATCATCATCCGCTAAAGAACTTTCGCAAATCGCGTCGGTAATATCGGTACAATCGGTTCACAACAAAAAGTGCCAACCAACGGTGTACCTAATCCCACAAAGTGATTGTGAACCTGAAACAACTTAAAATTATAAAAATTTTAAGAAGACGCCTTTGAATTCGCTGAGTAGTAAATCCACAAAAGGTTACTCAAAACAAATCGAAATAGCAAAGTGTGCAACAAATAATAACAGCTAAACTAAGTGAAAACCAAATAAACGTAAATACAACTAAGTGAACTACAATAACAACAGTTAACCTAAGCGAAAAATAAACTTAACCAGAAATAAACGAAAAATAATAATAACAGTGTAACTTAGTGAAAACTAAATAAACTTAATTACAACTAAGTGAACCATAATAATAACAGCTAAATTAAATGAAGACTAAATAAACTCAATTACAACTAAAACGAATTATAACGATAACAGTGCAACTAAGTGAAATATTATAATAATAAGTGAGCGAACTACAAGAAACCCTACCCAAGTTACGAACCGACAAATAAACCAACAGCAAATACACAAACATTAATCAAAATTCAAAGCCAACAAACCACAATGGCAGTAGCAGCGCCAACACAAATAGAACTGTCTGACTCGAATATGATTCAAGTCGAAAGACAAATACACGCAATCGAGGTTTTCAACGGAGATCCTAACACCTTGTACACTTTCATCAGTCGCATCGACTTCATCTTGGCTCTTTATCAGACTACAGATGAAAGGCAGAAGTTAATAATCTTTGGACACATCGAACGGAACATCAGTGGCGATGTTATCCGCGCCCTCGGAGTGACCAACCTCAGCAACTGGAGTGAACTCAGGACTCAACTTATACTTAACTACAAGCCCCAAGCACCGAACCACCAACTTCTAGAGGAATTCAGGAACACACAATATCGAGGTAACATTCGTCATTTCCTTGAAGAAGCCGAAAGAAAACGGCAGATACTTATAAGTAAATTAGAACTAGAAAACAATATTACTGAAACCACTCTATATACTAGATTAATACAAACCAGCATCGAAAATCTAATTCAAAAACTTCCAAGCCACATTTATCTCAGAATAATTAACTGTAATATTCCAAACCTGAGATCATTAATAAACATATTACAAGAAAAAGGTCTTTACGAGGCACCAACCTCAAGTAAAGATAATATAAAGCCAACTTCAATTCCAAACAAAGTAACAAACACTCCCCAAAACAGGCAAATGAGCAATCAAACCAGACCCCTTGCACCCTTCCAACCATTCTATAACAACGTCTATCAACCCTATCACCAAGCATATTCTCATGTACCCAGGTTTAACACAAATCCGATACCTCAATATCAAAATAGACCTATCTACCCACAACCTAACATACCTCTGACACAAGCACCCAGACCAAACACAGCTTTCAACCGACAAAATATTTTTGACCAAAATCGCTTTGGACCTAGCCACACTCACATGCCTACAACATATCCACAAACCGGAAACGTACGGACTAATAACCCAATAAAAAGACAGAGACCATCAGACAGCGGACAGTCTAAAATGAGCACAGAAGAGATAAGATACCAAGAAGTATCGTCTAATCAACCCGAATATCCTTATAACTATAATTACTATTATCCCTACTATCCAGAATATTTTCAACCTCAGCCTTATCCCTATCAATCGAACTATACCCCAGAATTAATTCAATGTCCCCCTGAACAGAACTATGACAATTCAGAAACAACAGAAAAGGAGACACCGACAACAAATGACAACGAACCAGACGACCCCGAACAAGCAGAAAATTTTCGGCTAGTAGCCCCGGATCAAGCCAATATATAACGTTCAACCATAATAATACCGAATTGAAATGTCTAATTGATACAGGATCTACGATAAATATGCTCACGCGAAATATTTTTCAAACACCAACACAAGAAACCAATTACCTAATCCACACCAGTAATGGCCCGTTAATAATTAATGAACTTACGAATATACCACCTAACAACTACTTCCCTATTGCCCAAGAGTTCTTGATCCACCAGTTCTCAGATCATGACATGCTGATTGGACGCAAATTGTTGTCCGAAGCCAAAGCAATAATCGACTATAAAAAGAAAACTGCCACTCTATTTAACAAAATATACAAGATAAAAGACGGTAACAACATTACAGAACAGAACCATATTCAAATGGACACTTCATTTCCACAAGACCCCACTTACTTAGAAACCTCCACACTTCAGGAGAACTTGTTCCGATTAGAACACCTTAACGTAGAAGAAAAACTGAAACTAACCAATCTACTGACAAAATACCAAGACATCCAATTTCGCGAAGGTGACAAGCTCACGTTCACAAACCAAGAAAAACATATTATTAACACCACACACAGTATCCCCGTCTACTCTAAAGTTTATAGTTACCAACAGACATATGAAAAGGAAGTAGAAAAACAGATCCAGGATATGTTAGAACAGGACATTATCCGAGAAAGTAATTCACCATACTGTAGCCCCATTTGGGTCGTACCTAAAAAACTAGATGCTTCTGGACAGCAGAAGCTTCGTATCGTAATAGATTATAGGAAATTGAACGAAATAACAATAAACGACAGATACCCCATACCAAACATAGATGAAATATTAGGGAAACTAGGGAAGTCAAATTATTTCACAACAATAGATCTTGCAAAGGGCTTTCATCAAATAGAAATGGACTCAGAGTCAATAGCCAAAACTGCCTTCTCTACAAAATATGGACACTACGAGTACACACGAATGCCATTTGGGCTTAAAAATGCCCCCGCTACATTTCAAAGATGCATGAACAATTTACTCCGTCCACTTTTAAATAAATGCTGTCTAGTATACCTAGACGACATCATAGTTTTCTCCACATCTTTAGAAGAACATCTTCAAGCCTTACAAGCTGTTTTCGAAAAATTATCACAGGCAAACTTAAAATTACAACTAGATAAATGCGAGTTCTTAAAACAAGAGACAACTTTCTTAGGACATGTTATTACTAAAGACGGGATTAAACCAAACCCGGATAAAATCAAAGCTATAGTTAAATATCCGTTACCAAGAAAAACTAAAGAAATTAAAGCCTTTTTAGGACTTACAGGATATTATAGGAAATTTATACCTAACTTATCAGACATTGCCAAACCTCTGACCAAGTGCCTAAAGAAAGGAGCAACAATAGATATAAACAGTTTAGAATACTTAGAAGCATTCCAAAAGTTAAAATTATTAATCTCTGAAGATCCGATCCTAAAAATACCGAATTTCGAGAGGAAATTTACATTGACAACAGATGCCAGCAATGTAGCTTTAGGAGCTGTTTTATCACAAGACGGACACCCTATTAGTTACATCAGCAGAACACTAAATGAACATGAAATCAATTACAGCGCTATAGAAAAGGAATTATTAGCAATAGTTTGGGCAACCAAAACTTTCAGACATTATCTATTAGGGCGACACTTCGAAGTAGCTTCTGACCATCAACCATTGTGCTGGCTACTCAAATTAAAAGAACCTAATTCAAAATTAACAAGATGGAAGATTAGACTATCGGAGTACGACTTCGACATAAGGTACATCATAGGGAAAGAAAACCATGTCGCGGACGCACTGTCTAGAACCAAAATAGAACAGACATTTTTCGGAGAATCCACGCAACATAGCGCGGAAGAAGATAGTAGCGGACTAATAGGCCTATCTGAAAAAGCAATAAACTACTATAAAAGACAAATCATTTTTTCGAAAGGTCCCAATAATAATACAGAATATGAAACCTATTTCAAGAAACAAATAGTACGTATCTCCTATGCAGAAATGACCTTCGAAACAGCCAAGCAATACTTACTCAACCACTTTTGTTCGAAGAATAGCGCCCTTTACATCGAAAGCGATGCAGACTTTGAAGTGATTCAAAGCGCGTACACAGAAACCATGAATCCAAAGTGTACAAAGATTTTCCGAAGTCTCGTCTTATTAAAAAACATTCCTACTTATGCAAAATTCAAAGAATTAATCCTAAACACACACAAAAAGTTATTACACCCAGGAATTCAAAAAACTGTAAAACTCTTTAGCGAAACTTACTACTTTCCTAATAGCCAACTCCTTATTCAAAATATAATCAATGAATGTCAAGTTTGTAACTTAGCCAAGACAGAACACCGCAATACAAAAATGCCAATGAAAATTACCCCTAAACCCGAACATTGCCGCGATAAGTTTGTAATAGATATCTATTCTTCTGAAGGGAATCACTATTTGAGCTGTATCGATGTTTACTCCAAATTCGCCACTCTCGAACAGATAAAGACAAAGGACTGGATAGAATGTAAAAACGCCTTAATGCGTATATTTAATCAGTTGGGGAAACCTAGACTTCTTAAAGCAGACAGAGACGGCGCATTCTCCAGCCTAGCCCTTAAACGTTGGCTCGAAACCGAAGACGTAGAATTACAACTTAACACTACGAAAACCGGTGTCGCTGACATAGAGAGGCTACACAAGACTATAAATGAAAAAATTCGCATCATAAAAACCAAGTTAAGTAAAATAGAAACAATCCTTTACATCTACAATCACAAGACCAAACACGACACTACTGGACAAACCCCCGCTCACATATTCATTTATGCCGGACAACCAATTCTAGATACACAACACGATAAGGAAGTTAGAATTAACGAAATAAACAAAAACAGAACCGAATACAATGTTGACACTAGATACAGAAAGGGAGCATTACAAAAAGGAAAATTAGAAAACCCTTTTAAATTAACAAAAAACGTCGAACAAACTGACGAAGACCATTATAAAATCACCAATAGGAATAGAGATACACATTACTACAAAACTCAATTTAAAAAACTGAAAAAAATTATTGAACTTCCCATTCTGCAGGCCCCTGGTTCATCATAATACTCCTCATCACGTCTACAAAATTTTGCCAAACCCAACAACTTCAAATCAACAACATTGACACTAACCACGGATACCTCCTATTTTCCGATAAATCGATTCAAATCCCTTCAGAATACGAACATCATTGTCTTCGCGTAAATCTTTCCGATATAGATAACCTAAGCCACTATTTTAACAATAAGATAACTAACTACACTAATATTCCCCAAATTGACCTTTTGTACAATAAAATGCGAAGAGAACTTAGCGGAATAACTTTACACCAGACAAATAGACAGAAACGAGGACTAATCAACATATTAGGATCAGCGTTTAAATATTTATTTGGAACATTAGATAACAATGACCGAACAAAGATTGAAAAACAATTAGAATCAGTAGCAACAAGTTCAATAAATCTACATGAAATAAATGACATAATTCAACTCATTAACAGAAACATACAAACAACAAAAGAATTCTTAGACGAACATAGTAACAGAGAACAATTAATATACGAACTTATCCAATTTACCGAGTATATAGAAGACATTGCAATGGGAATGCACCTTTCACGACTAGGACTATTTAATCCCAAATTACTCAATTACGACAGACTACAGAACGTTGACAACAGTAACATCTTACAAATTAAAACATCAACCTGGATTAATACTAACCAAATACTTATCATAGCACATATCCCCATTAAGCAAAAAACTGTCCACACAATTAACATAATACCTTACCCAGATAATAACGGTACCAACTCGATCACAACGAAAAAGATACTTATTTTGAAGAACATGGCAAAATTTATAATCAAAATAGTAAAGAAATAAGTAACGAATGTATTAAGAACATTATAAAAAGAACTAAACCAATTTGCAATTTTGTCCCCACAACAGTTAACCAGATAATTAAATACGTTGAACCAAACAATATCCTTATTTGGAACATAAAGAATACTATTATAGAACAAGATTGCCAAGAAATAAATAAAAATGTAACAATTAACGGCAATAAAATAATAACAATAAAACAATGTAAAATTAAAATAGGAAAGATAACATTAAACGAAAACCAGCTAAATCCCGAAATAAATCTAACCCCATTGTACACACCCATTGAACTAATAAAAATAAAACCAATAGAACATAAGGACATTGTAAAACTAATATCAAATAATAATATTACAGTCTCTATTATTGTATCACTCATTAGCCTCACATTTTGTATAGTTTGTATCTACTTAAAACTAAAAACAACAAAAACAATTATGGAAACACAGGATACAAACCCAACTGCATTACCAAGATTATATGCGTCAACCCCAATAGAAGCATAAGCTTCCTTTTAAGGGGAGGGAAGTAGCATAATATGCTTCTCATATTACGCTTACATAAACTTAAACCTAACAAAAACAACGCGCATACAATCTTGCGCGTGCATAAATACACAACATAACGTAACGAAACTTGAATCCACAAAAAAGTAAAGCGCATGATTGTTGTATAACTTCATCATTCTTTTTGCATGCACTTAAACACAAATAAATAAAAATGCTGACAAACACATTTCCGTTTCTCGCGACTCACTTCGAGCCGATCAAAACTCTGTACATTCAGTCTTAAGCTGACAGTTTTAAAATAAAGACGCTCACCGAAATCGTTCATGTTTTAATTTATACTTGGCTTTAGCGTTGATCTTTGTCTTCGTTACAGACGGATCATTTATTTGACTCAAGAAAATAGTAACTACGTAAGTATATATGTTTGGCTATGTAAGTTGATCAAGAATATCCAACGGCTTGCGATTGTCCTAGCATACGATTTTAGTACCAGCATAAATTGACGGTATTAGTTTATGGAACTCAGCAATTATTAGTCGGTATCAGATAGATTATTTATTCACTCAGCTAGAAAAAGTGCGAAGTAGTAATTTTCGATGCTTTACGATGCGCTCGAAGTCTAGCACGAAACAACGGTATCATGGCGCAACGGTTAGGTTTTGCCTAAGCTCCGAGTCTTAAAAGGTGAGCGTTCAAATAGTCAAAATATGAGCAATCGATGAGTGAATAAGATAAACCAAAAAGAGTAATAAAAAAGTTTCAGCGCTTTCTTCCCAACCAAATTTCGGGGTTAAAAAAAAAAATTTGTGCGCTTTCTACCGAACTAAAAATTCAAGCTTTTGAAAAAGTAATTTTTTGGATACCAGGGTGTAATAACTTAATGTGTTGATCTTATGCATTATATGATCATTTTGAAGAATGAAAAAGTCACTGTCATTGTCAATGTAAAGTCTTTTGCTTTTGGTAGAGTCATTTCAGTGTATTTTATAGTAACTTTAGTTTTAGTGAAATATTTTGATATGTCTACTTGGTTTATGGAATATTTTATATAGGTTTTCCAGTGATTTGAATATAGTTTTCATTACTTTCTGATGCACTATGAATTGTTGCTGCTGTTGAAATATTATCTTATTATATTTTTTCTTATATTTTAACGCGAGATAAAACGTCTTATACGTTATTTAGTTTTACTTTCAAATACTTTATTTTAATGTTGTATTCACTAAGTTCAATTCGCCAACGTTGTAACTTCATATAAAGTTTTTTATATTATTTAGCCAGACAAGGGGTTTATAATCACTGAATATTTCAAAAGGGACTCCATATATTCGTAAATATGGGCGGAAGTATTTGCTTGTCCAACAATTTCCAATACATTGTTTTCTATTGTACTGTAATTCTGTTCGTGATCGTTTGTTCTGCTTGCAAATTGGTTGATTATCTTGTGATATTACGGCTTCCATGGGGTCATACAAGTAAAAGGTTTTTAATTTTTCGAAAAATGTATTATATGCATCGTTCTTTGTATAATTTTTAACCCCTTTTTTAAAAAATAATGTGAGAGATTTTGATATTTTTGTATATTTATATCTGTAATGAACTTGCGGATATTACGCAAAGGCCTAAAAATGATTTAATTTCTTTAGAGGTTTTTGAAATAGGAAATATTTCCAGGGCTTTTACTTTTTCTTTGGGTGGTATACCATATGAATTTATGGTGGTTTGTTTTTGCAAAAATTCACATTTGTCTAACTGGAGCTTAAGATTTGCCTCTTTAAGTCTACGAAAAAATTTCTTGACTGAGCCCAAATATTCAGTGCGAGATGTTGTTAACATCATCTGAATATACTAGACAATGTTTGATAAAGAGGTCTTTCAAGAAAAAGTTCATTCAACGTTGAAAAGTTGCTGGGGCATTTGTAGTGACCGTGTTTAGTCGAAAATGCAGTTTTTGGTAAGGACTTCGGATCAATTTTAATTTGGTTAAAACCTTTCGCTAAGTCGATTGCTGTTATATATTGTTATATATCCTACAATTACCTACAATTCATTCATATTTGAAATTAGGAATTTGCATCCATCTTTTTGGGAACAATCCATAATGGACTTCAATAGGAGGAGTCGCTTTCGCATATAATGCCTTGTTGTACCATTTCCTCAAATTGCCTTCTGGGGGTCTGATTGTTTATATTTGTTCGTTGGATCTGAGTGGGATTTATGAATAGATTAAAGGGCATGACGAATTCTTGATTAGGGTGGGAAATTTTGTTCTTATTTTTATAGTATTGGTATTGGTTTTTTAGCTTAGTGCGTTTGCATTTACTTTTGAAAAATTATCTGATTTTTTAGAAATTTGGTCTTTGGTAATATTTTAACAGTTTAAATGTCATGCCTTGAACAACCTATCAGGGAATGAGTGTTGAATAGTTATTTTTATTGTGGTTGCCATTGCTTGTGAATAAACTAATTGATGATATTGATTATTTTCTAAGGCATACTTATTAATAATAATAGTTGACTTATCTTCTAATTGTTCACAAAGTTGGCGAAAATTAACTTTTGTAGGGTGTATAATACAAACGTTACAAAAGTTCCTCTAGGTGGATTTGAGTTTTGAACTCGACGATGAGGCCATCACTTAAAGTTGACCACTTGATTTAAAATCCTGTTTGGCAGACCTTTTCGGCATCTCCGATGACTTGTAACTCAATGGCTCCAAAAATTACGGCTTTTTGTCGAACATCATTTGTCGGGTATAAGTTAAGTAGTTATTCAATTCGTCTGATAAACGAACTGAGGTGGCTTAACTGTCCGGAGAACTTGTCGTATTTGTCGAAGGAGTTGGTTTAGATTATCAACTCATAATGCCATTTTAGTTTTATTTGTTTATAAAAAATTGTTTGTTAAAACTATTTTTGTTTAAGCGTGCTACTGTTATTGTTTACAGACCGCTACAGTATGTCGAGTCTTATGTCTTATGTGAACTACAGTGTACTTTGGTATATTATTTTATACCTTAGTCGCGGTCTTATTTTGCGTATCGGATTGGGTACTTCCCTAAGCAGTGGAAACGGGCAGAGGTAATAGTTCTTATTAAGCCGGAAAAACCTGAAGCCAACCTAGCCTCATATCGTCCGATCAGTTTACTGGCAATCCTCTCCAAAATACTCGAAAGAATATTTTTTCGTACAGTGTTGCCAGTACTGGACGAGGCCGGAATAATCCCTGATCACCAATTTTGCTTTAGACGATCCCATGGAAGACCCGAGCGATGCAAGCGACTCCTTATGCGTATACTGGAAGCATTCGATGAGAAAAAATACTGTTGTGCTGTTATGCTGGACGTCAAACGGGGCGCTCGACAAGGTATGGCACCCTGGACTCCTATACTCTACTCACGGAGGGTAGAGAGCCGGAGTCCCACAAGGCAGCGTCCTTGGACCCATCCTCTATACCCTCTATACCACCATTCCCTCCAACATACCCTGATGACACCGTATTCTTTGCCACCCGCTCTGACCTCGATGGCATCTGCCATCATTAAAGGCAACTGGATGCATTAGACCCCTGGCTGCAACGATGGAACATTGTGGTGAACGCAAAAAAGTCCTCCCAATTCACCTGTTTTTCTAAATGATGGTGTCTCCACATGCCTAATGTACCTAACCCCAAGTACTTAGTGTTGACCCTGGACCTTACATCTTAACTTTCATCTTAAGCTTACATCTTACCTTACATCTAAGCGCAGCCAAGCAGAATTGCGCCTTAGCCTGAGCCTACTCTGGCTCATCGGAAGACGGTCAAAGCTAAAGCAAAACATAAGACTTCTAGCCTATAAGGAATTTCTCAAGCCTATCTGGACATTAGGAAATACGCTGTGGGACACGGAAAGCGTTTCAAACCTCAGAATTTTCTCCGACGCACACCTGTACCACGAGAATTCCACTATCCACAAGGAACTAGGCATCCGACCAGTAGAAGAGGAGATGGCAAGACTCAGCGCGAGTCAGCACTTGAGTCAGCACTCAATTTCCTAGACAATGGTCCAACCGTCAGACTAGACCCAATAGGCAATTTACACAGAAAATAGATAATAAACTCTCATGTAAAGCACTTCACTGTATTCCAAATTATATGGGTTCAACTTTCATTATTATGATAATCAACTTATATTTGTATCTAGTATATAAGTTCAAGAATATCCCTAAGTAACTTTTTGTAAAATATTGTACACAAAATGAAGAACATTCGAACCTAGATAACTATGTAAAGGATTCACATTCAGCCCGAAAACAATATCATGATATATCCAAATTTAACTACCTAAGGACAGGCCAAGTCAATGATTGTGGAGCAACATATCCACAAGTCTCTTAGACTTAAGCATATCTCTACTAAGAATAAACACTCGGCTGCGCAGCGTCGCTCCTTCGTCCTTCCCCTGTTCTCGACAGCTTACCCGAGGTGGGGAAGTGTCTCGTCCTTAGGTAAAACCAGCGCCCTTCCCCGAACCACCTTTGCCGACCAATGACTCCACTGTTCCGTCTAACCGTGCCAGGTTCCTCACTTGCAGGGATCGTCCTTCTGCGTCCTGCGCGTTCTCACTGACCGTTAACTTGTCGTTCGAGCCTTTTACTTTCTCTCACACGCGGAACTTCTGTAGACTCCGGGGACAGGCGCTAGCTCCGTCCCTTTATAGGCCGCGGGGATCCCAATTTTCCCCTTTTGCGCACGGGTACAAGGTCCAGCCCATGTCCCGTAAGCTCACGGTGCGTTCTCTTTGGGCTCGTTCTTTGGGCACACCGTTACCGTTCGAGCCCTGCGTCCTTTGCCGGCTTGTGTCCAAGGTCCAGCGCGGTACCGTTATTTCATGGTGTCTCCGCTTTGCCCGAGTTTCCCGAGTTTTAAGACTCCCCACACTAAACATTTCTTGCCCTCACACAATTGTCACGTTTTCACGCTCAAAGTTCGGACTCACAAACTTGAAAACAGAAGTTTTAGATTTCAATAAACAAAATCGTAAGAATCTAAGAGAGTCGGTAGGATCATAAAAATAGGAACTCCTTCTAGTACGATACTGATAATTTACAGGATATGCTATACAACTAGCTTACCAAATACTGACCAGCGAATTAAAAAAGTGATTCCTAGTTTAAATTGATCCGCAAAATAATCTACGTGCGTGTAGATTTTCATAACTAAAAAAAATCCCGTGTGGTCAGATAAACTCTGCAAATTAAATAAAAAATCCCGTGTGGTCAGAAAAACTATGCAAATTAAAAATCTCATGTGGTCATAAACTCTGCAAATGAACTAAACAAAATCCTGTGTGGTCAGATAAACTCTGCAATTTAAGAACTCTACAAATTAAGAAAGGAAAATCTCGTGCAGTCGGAAACAAAGTTTTTTTTAAATTGTTAATTCCGTGGGTTTAAATAAACCAAACAAAATAACATTTTCGACTCCGTGCATCAAGAAATGCAATTACGAATTTTCCATTACCTAAGACACCAAAACAAATAAAATCATTTCATTTTCCCATTGCCCTTTTCCCTGACAACTGATGCAACTAATTTAGCTATTGGTGCTGTGTTATCTCAAAGTCATAAACCCATCTGTTACGCCAGCAGAACGCTGAATGAGCATGAGACTAATTACGCTACAATCGAGAAAGATTGCTACGAAATATTTCATATTTGTTTGGTAGACCATTTGAAATACTGAGTGATCACAAACCTTTGGTAATATTATTATTACTTATATTATTAATAATATAAGGTTGTCAAATATCTCCCTTCCGCCTTTTTTGTCTTTTGAATTTCGCGGCTATGTACAAAGCTACGCTATCTGGCAATACTATACATAATTTGAAAGGTCTTGACATAACCTACAAAACGACGCTATGCATGATTAGTTTGGATATTGCGTTCAACAGTTATAGACGTGTAAACATGGAGTTCACTAACGCCGAAATTCGCGCTATTTTAAAGTTTTCCTTCGTTAAAGGCAAATCCGCTAGAGAAACGTTCCGTGAGATTAATGGTGTTTTGGGGGATGGTACTCTATCACTTCGAACCGCGGAGGAATGGTTGAAAAGTTGAACTCAAAAGAGGCTTGTGAAAAGTGGCTGTCCGAGTTCTTCGCAAATAAGGAGGGGGGCTTCTACGAGGGAGGTATTATGAAGTTGCCGTCTAGATGGAAACAGATTATCGAACAAAACGGCGCATATTTGAACTAAATCCGATCACTGTAACACTTTTTATAAAGCATTGAATAAAGAGCAAAAAAAGTGAGATATTTGACAACCTATTATTAAAAGGCCAATATGAAATTACAAAGATGGAAAATAAAATTGAATGAATATGATTACAGAACAAGATAGAATGCTATAGGCGAGGTCCCCGACTATCAGATACCCGTTAGCTAGTGGAATTGCGAAAGAGAAATTTCATAATTTTCTGGAATATTGGTAGAAATCGCGAATGCAATGCGTGACAGTTTTGGGCAGTAGAGTGGGCGTGGCAAAACTATTTTTGGCAAATCGATAGAAATTTACAAGACAAAAACGAAAAATATCCACAAATTTTTTAAAAATGTGGGCGTGCGAGTTTTGTGCGGTTTGTGGGCGGTAGAGTGGGCGTGGCAAAAAATTGTTCGGTCAATCGATAGAAATTTACAAAATGTTATAAAAATATAAAAAAATATTACAACATTTACAAAAAATGTGGCCGTGGCAGTTTTGTGCCGATTGTGGGCCTTAGAATGGGCGTGGCAACTTTTGGAAACCAAATTACGCTGCGTCTTAGTCTCTGAAAGCTGCATGCCTAATATTCAACATTCTAGGTTTTGTAGTTCCTGAGATCTGGGCGTTCATACGGACAGACGGACATGTCCAGTTCGACTCGGCTATATATATACTTCGACTACATAAAAATAACTGAAAGACCACTTTCTTCTCTATACAACTAGAGTTAAATAAGGGAAACAGCCATACAACCAATGTAAATCATTACTTTCAGAAACTGAAAATCAAAATTATTTACAAAGAAATGACAGCGGAATTATCTAAGAACATCAGTAAGGAATATTTGTGCACTAAGAACAGCGCAATTTACTTCCCTAATAACAAAGACTTTATGATTTTCCAGAGGGCATACACCAAAATCATAAGCCCTAACAATTTCGCCAAATTGTTAAGATGTACCGAAAAGCTAATCGATATCTTAACCAATGCTGAATTTAAAGACTTAATTCTGAAAAGGCATAAAGAAGTTTTGCATCCAGAAATAGAAAAAACCATTAACTGGTTTAAGGAAGAATATTTCCCAAATAGTCCAAAATTTATCCAGAACATCATTAATGAGTGTGAAATCTTTGATATAGCGAAAACAGAACACAGAAATACGAAATAGAGAAAGAGAAATACAGAAAGAGAAAAATATGTGATAGACATCTCCCTCACCAGAAACCAAATATTTGCGTCATGAATTAACGTCTATTCAAAATTTGCATGACTAGTTGAGGTGAAAAGTAGAGATTGGTAAGAGGGAAAGTAAAAAAATATTTTACGACATGGGAAAAGCACAGAAGATGAAAGCGGATGAGGACTCAGCCTTCATGTGCAAAGTTTTGCAGAATTGGTTAAGATCTGAGGACGTAGATAGTTGCAGGCATAGTTCAGCAACAGGGTATTGACTCCCAAAATAGGGGAAATATGACTCCTGGGTGGGAACACTTGGCCTATCAGACCTGAGTATCCAAGAAAAAGCTCTGAGCCGGTAAAAAAGACTTCCCGAGGCAGAGGGAGAGTGAAGGAGGTGTCATACTCGGGAGAAGACCGTCTGAAGACAAGGCAAAGATTGCTGTCCAAAGTGAAAGATATCGATCTCGTAGTCAAAAAGTCAAGAGAACCCGGAGAGGACATATTCGCTCCCATCCTGCGCCAAGTTACAGGATTTCAAAGTCCTGGACGGAAAGAACAAGTGACGGGCCAAAGGACACATCATCAAGAAAAATCCACATTTTTGAGACAACCGACAAGAAGTCAAGCGGGCGCTTTGCGAAGGAAGACGGTTCAAAAGTAACACACAAGAAATCTCAAGATGGGCGGCAGGGAATCCAAGGCCTCCGAAAATACGGCCAATGGGAGCAACACCGTGAAGGTGATCGACCACGCAGACGAGATCCTGGGCGTACAGCGTACCCCTTAGTCTAGCGTTCCGCAGACTCAATAAGCGCATCGGGAAAGGCAGAGTCCATGAAGTATATGTGAGCAGTAACAATAAAAGAAAATCAGCAAATTTAGCTCGCGTTATTATAACCATCAAATATAAATAGTGAACCGGTGCAGCTAAAACAAAAACAATAACTTTCAAAACAAGTGCGGGACTCATGCGATTGGAGAACCAGATAGCGGTCAAAGCATGCCGCAGTGAAACAAACCATACCACCATACACTTATATATAATACTAATACACTAAGTAGTATATTTTTTTATGTGTATTACGTCCTTTTTGATTATTCTATAAATTATTGGTGCAAGAATATATATTATATGTATGTGTCGCAGTTTCGTTGTTATTCGCCATAATGCTAGCGCAGTGAGTTTCGATCGCACTGAAGTACTACGCACAACTGCACTGTGTCGCACACTTCTTCTACGTGCTTACCATCGAACCACACTCGGCGTCAGCGACAACACGCTGGCGCCGCGCTAAAACGGTTCTTCCCAAAACTACAAACTACAGGCAACCAATAACTGCGCAAATAGAGGCTGATGCAATATTTCCATTATGATGAAATACACTACCAGAATACCCATACACTAACACATGCAAAATTATGCTCCGACACGGCCATCCTGACCATTACACGACCTCGTGAAATATTATCATAATGCTTTTTCTGTAATGCAACAAAACCATTTTCAAATTACACTTACATTAACAAATTAAATTTCACACCTCAATATCATTCCTAGAGCAATACAAAACTTTTTAACATAATTCATTCATCATTTCATTACAATATCTAATGCGCCACACGCCATGATCAAAACAATTGTTTTGCACTTGTGCTTACATTATTATTATAAATTTCATTAGAAGCCCTTCAGGCCTCCGCAGTGTCACTTGCTAAAGCTTATATTCTAATCATTTCATTACTGTCTCTTTCAACAGCTTTCTTTTCCATTTCCTTATCACTGTCTCTTTCAACAGCTTCATTTTCCATCTCTTCATCACTGTCTCTTTCAACAGTTTCATTTTCCATTTCTTCATTACTGTCTCTTTCAACAGTTTCATTTTCCATTTCTTCATTACTGTCTCTTTCAACAGTTTCATTTTCCATTTCTTCATTACTGTCTCTTTCAACAGTTTCATTTTCCATTTCTTCATTACTGTCTCTTTCAACAGTTTCATTTTCAACCATTTCATTTAAATTCTTTTTACATTTTTCTAATTCTTCTTGTACTTGCCAATCTGGCATTTTTCTTATGTCATCGTGAGCATATTTATATTTTCTATTGTTCGTCAACGACCTGAGCATATATCTATCCCCCTCCAACAATTCGGTTATTTCAAAAGGCCCTCTAAACTTCGGACTTAACTTTGTTTGATGCCTTTCTTCATTTTTTAACAACACGAAATCTCCAACTTGACATTTAACAACCTTGGCTTTTCCTTTATCAAATTGCTTCTTGTTATATGCTGCTGCAGCTGAAATATTGTGAACTGTCTGTGCTCTTACTTCTGCCAAATCAATCTCGTCTGCCGTATCGCAAGGTGGAAGCAACCCCAACGGGCGGGCAACTTTGCCAATAAACAGTTCTAAGGGACTTGCCTTGGTTGCTTTACTAACCGTACAGTTTAACGCTAATTGAACCTCTCCCAACGCATCTTGCCAAGCGCGGCTGCTAGTCTCAACTGCAGTCAATAAGTTCTTTAAGGTGCTCATAATGCGTTCGACTTGCCCATTAGCTCTACTTGCACCAGTCGCAATCAAATGCAAATTTATTTTCTGTTGATCACAAAACTCACTAAATTTAGTGCTGGCAAAACACCTACCCTGATCTGCTATAATGCGATTTGGCACCCCAAAGATATAGCCGACGACACAGCCTTTATGCAATTCTCAGCGTCAATCTTAATAGTGTGGGTTAGGTAAACGAATTTAGTAAAGGCATCTACTTGGACGATTATATACTCTTTCTGATCAGCCTTGCCACTCAACTTTCCAGTAATATCAATATGAACGGTGTGCCAAGGTATGTTTACTTTTGGTATTGGGTGAAGGCTAGTTTGAATTTTGCCGGAAGAAGTCTTTGACATTTTACAAGTAATGCAGTTTTCAACGAACTTTCGAATATATTTAGACATGTTTGCAAACCAGTAAAAGTCATAGGCCTTATCTAATGTCTTCTCCCAACCCAGGTGCATAACTGCCTCATGAATTTGATTTATAACAGACCATCTAAATGATCTTGGAACAATTGATAAGGAACGGGTTCTGCCGTTTCGCTGAATTTTCCTATATAATATTCCGCTTCTCAATTCATAAGTTTTTGATCTGATAATTTGAAATTGGCCAGGTGATACTATTACATTAAATCCTAAGAACAACACTTCTCGACCAATAATGATATCATTTCTTAAATGCACATCGTCCAAAACATGAAACAATATCTCAATACAATAGTTGTTAATTTTTACGTTACTTAGTATTTGCAATGTGCTACAAATACTACCATTGCCAATACCTTTCAACAGCACTACATTGTTAATTCTTTTACCAACAAATTTGTTACTTAGCTTTTGTTTAATTAAAGAACATTCCGATCCAGAGTCAAAAGTTATTGGATATGTCTCGCACTGATGAACCATCTCGCCCTTGGGTTCAACAACTTCACAAAGTTCCGCCCTTTTCACCTGAAGCGTGCCTTTTATGGTGTTTTCTGCGAAAATTATGTCCACTGTAGAGCACCACGCCGTTGCATCGACGCCAGCACCGTCTGCGTTGAATTTGGGTAGCACTACCGAATTTTTATTTGTTGTTTCGGATGTTGTTGTTTGCAGTGTTTTAACAAGCTCAATAAAGTTTTTATTTTGCATTTCCATTAAAATCCGCCATGGTTCACTAGACATATCAGGTAGCGAGCCCGATCCCACTTCTGATGTCGCAGTTTCGTTGTTATTCGCCATAATGCTAGCGCAGTGAGTTTCGATCGCACTAAAGTACTACGCACAACTGCACTGTGTCGCACACTTCTTCTACGTGCTTACCATCGAACCAGACTCGGCGTCAGCGACAACACGCTGGCGCCGCGCTACAACGGTTATTCCCAAAACTACAAACTACAGGCAACCAATAACTGCGCAAATAGAGGCTGATGCAATATTTCCATTATGATGAAATACACTACCAGAATACCCATACACTAACACATGCAAAATTATGCTCCGACATATGTATAATCCAATCAGCATGCATAGCAACATCCAGGATCCAACGAGTCGAGATTTCATCGCTCAGGATTAAATTGGGAAAAGTAATTTTGAGTTTCTTTCAAAACCTATATACACGTGTACATATAAATACATACATATTCTTGTAATAGCGGTAACCAAAAGGGATTTGGCATAAGGGATATTTTTATTGTTAGCCTCTCCCAAAGCAATATATCTCATGAATCAAAATTATATGTTCAATGTTTAATACTGGTAAAAATAAATATAGCTTCCCAGCGGCGAGTATCTGCCTTCTTTTCGATATGTAAAAACAAGAGCCCTCAGAGCGACGTTTGCAGTCGTGAATAGACAGCAATTTTTGTTGACGTGTGCACCGTGGTCCAGTGCCAATTGCTAAGACAATTGTCGTAAAGTTTGTAGAGCATTTGTATACTAGCCGTTAATTTTTGTATTACTCGTGGCACAAGCCAGCAACATATATTATTAACCAATAAAGAATGCTATTAATTTAACTACAACAAAATGAGTAGGTAAACATTTTCACAGGTGGTTGCTGGGGAGAGAATTGGAGTAGGTCAGAAATGATGACATAACGTTTGACGAACAACTTTGACAAAAAGGGATGTTCCATTTGGCACACGGTCGTGTGAAGGGGAGGGAATGTGGCCGAAACATTTCCTGATCGTTTTACGATCAAGATAACAGCTTAGCTTATTTTTGCAGACACTTTAAATATTTATACTCGTTATGTTGGAGAGGTTAGAGGCTTAACAAAATCCCACGACCAAATACGACGAGCTTCGCTGGCAACCTGGTGCCTGAACATCAGACGCCTCTCCCTCGGTCCTAGTCTTTTTCCAGGACACGGGGACTAATATGCTGACGTAACACCAAACACAACTCTACTAGTAGATCTCCGGCGGAAATCTTTTTGTATGCAGTCGGGGCTTCGACTTTAATGTCCAGCAGAATAAAATTGATAAAATCAACAAATTTAATGAGAAATATTGGCAAACTCCACTTGTAAAGAGCAAAGCAACCAATCCATTCAAGAAAATAGGACGGACTGAACAATTGTTTGAAAAACATTTGAAACATTGAAAAACAAATCGCGGTAGGAAAATCGAACACTATAAATCAAAATTTAAAAAACAGAACAAAATGAATAAGAGTATATACGTTAATCCCAGACCGCCCGAAGAAAGCTAAGCGATATCTGCACAGAAACGCAGTGCTCGAAGCAGCGGTACTTCAGCAAAGCAGCAGCCACGTGCTGCTTTGGCACACCGGCTAACGGTGCCCAACCCCGTACCAACCTTGGAGAGGATGGACTGGCAGGCCCCCCCACGCACCCACAAGCTTGGATAAACACCATGCAAGAAGGCTCTCAGAGTACGGAAAAGCAGCTCCAGCAGCGAGGGAAGCACCTCGCACTCAGAGCCGGGCGAGATCAAGCGCAAACCGGCTAAGAAAACGCAGGGAGAGGAGCCGGATGACAAGCCAAGCACTAGGGCAGCGCTGCGCAAAAAGCTGGCCAACAACACCTTTGCTATGCTTTCGAACGAAGAAGACCGTGACGAAATCATCGAAGACCTTTGCAATCAGCGGCACACTGTAAGAGATCTGCATAATCCCATTGGCAGAAGAACAAAAGAACCTCTGGGAATCTTCTTTGCCAACCTGGAGCCCTCCGGCAACAACAAAGATGTCTATCAGGTCAAGCGAATCTGCAGGTCGGTTGTAACTATCGAACCGGCACAGAAGTTCAACAATGTACCACAATGTTATAGATGCCAAGGCTTCGGTCATACACAGCGGTACTGTTTTATTCGAGGCAATGCGAGAAGAAGGCGGAAGACAAGCCGTGCTGCTTCCACTGCCAAGCGGACCATTCCGCGTCCTTTAAGGGATGCCCTGCCTATAAAAAGGCCAAAGCACTCGCAGCTCCGAAAGCAAGGCCCGTCGCGAATGCGAATGTTAATAAGGCGCCGCCTGTGGCATCCCCAACCATCACCACTGGCAGGAGCTACAGTGACGCCTTCAAGGGTGTGCACGCAACGCCGCTGAATTCCTCAAACCAGGACCAAAGCAATCGAGGACCCCCTCTCCCAGCATGACGGAGAGGATGATGGAGAAAATGTTCGCCCAGACACAGCTGGTGGCCACCATTCTAAATAGCAAGACATGCAATTAAAGCTCCACCTAGTTGTCTGGAATGCAAACGGCCTGCAGAACAGCAAGGCCATAGTCGAGCACCATCTCAAAATCTACCGGATTGCCATTCTACTCGTAGCCGAAACTAACTTCTCCCCCAGATCCCACTTCAAGATCAGCGGATATGACATCATCCAGGCAGACCACCCCTCTGGCAGAGCACGCGGAGGAGCAGCCATCCTCATCAGGAGCGGTATCCAATTCCTCGAGCTGCCCGCGTTTCAGCAAGACTGGGCACAATGTCCTGTCATCAGGATCGCCAGCCCGCAAGGAGATATCAACATTGGAGCGGTCTACTTTCCCCCTAGATACCGCATATGGGCAAACCATCTCAGTGAGTTCTTCGAGCATCTTGGGCCCCGCTTCATAGCAGCTGGAGATTTTAACGCCAAACACTCTTGGTGGGGATCGCGCGCCAACAACCCCAAAGGAAAAACACTGTTTCAGTACCTGCAACGTCACAGCCTGGACTGCCACTCCACTGGAGAGCCAACTCACTGGCCAACCCATTCCTTCAAGCCTCCAGATCTGCTGGACTTTGTTGTGTCAAAAGGCATAGGATATGCAAAGATTAGCTGCACCACAAATGCAGATCTCCTGTCCGACCACTGCGCAATAAACGTCTTAGTCAACACGCCCGTCCTCAGAAAAACCCTGCCCAGGAGGCTTACTGGGAAACATACCGACGCCGCCAAGTTCGCATCCTGGATGCTCCCCGCCCTTAATCCGAACCCCCTCCTCAATACACCCAGGGACATTGACGAAGCCATCGGACATCGGAGATACAAAAAGCTGCGGAATTCGCAAGCCCACCGCCCCCAACTACTGAGAGAACACCTAGCAGAGATCTCCACCACTGGTCCCCGGAAATTGCGGCACTTGTGGCTGAAGAGAGGCGTCTCAGGAGAGTCTGGTTCCTGTCGCCCAACCCAAGAGACAAAACAGCGCTTAATCACGCCACAAAGGAGCTTAAGGAAAAGATCTCCAGCCTACGCCGGGACTCCTTCCTCAGATTCCTCGAGGAACTCTCTCCAGGGGATCCGGATCACAACCTGTGGAACGTCACCCGCCACATAAAACGACCGGCTAAAAAGGTATCTGCAGTGCGCAAAGCGGATGGATCCTGGTGCCGATCGGACGCTGAAAGAGCAGAAGCATTCGCCGAACACCTCTTCAATGCCTTCTCACCATTCGACTGCTGCACTGCCGAAGAGCGCGCCGAAACCGCCAGATTCCTCGACTTGGAATCATATTTTAAACAGATTGGAAATGTTTAAATTCTATTAAGATTTACTAACAAATAAACATTTTATAAGCCAAAAAACACTTAACAAAAATATAAACGTACTTCTTTCAAAAATATATTAAAATTCCTAAACAACAAACATATTTAGTCTTATCTGTGATTTTCTACTTTCTGGATGTAGATTGTTTATCTGCGCACCACATGAAACCACTTTTCGAGCACCAACACAAAATTGTACACATTTATTAACTGAATTCACGGCACTTCCTGTCCACTAGTTTATAGGCTCTTAGACGGAACGTATAATGAAATATAAGCCATACCAAGTTGGGAATTATTATTAAACACTATGCGCACCAGTTTCTAATTACAATTACCTATGACTTGGTCTAGAGTTTAGAGTTTAGATTTTCTACTTTCTGGATGTAGATTGTTTATCTGCGCACCATATGAAACCACTTTTCGAGCACCAACACAAAAATGTACACATTTATTAACATAATTCACGGCACTTCCTGTCCACTAGTTTATAGGCTCTTAGAGGGAACGTATAATGAAATATAAGCCATAACCAGTTGGGAATTATTTTTAAACACTATGGGCACCAGTTTCTAATTACAATTACCGATGACTTGGTCTAGAGTTTACTTATTAAATTTTGTATTCTTTACATTAATATTAAAAAAAAATAGTGACTAAATGAAGAGCTTTAGGTTATTATCTGCAAATGCGCATATTTTAAACAGATTGGAAATGTTTAAATTCTATTAAGATTTACTAACAAATAAACATTTTATAAGCCAAAAAACACTTAACAAAAATATAAACGTACTTCTTTCAAAAATATATTAAATTTCCTAAACAACAAACATATTTAGTCTTATCTGTGATTTTCTACTTTCTGGATGTAGATTGTTTATCTGCGCACCTCATGAAACCACTTTTCGAGCACCAACACAAAATTGTACACATTTATTAACTGAATTCACGGCACTTCCTGTCCACTAGTTTATAGGCTCTTAGAGGGAACGTATAATGAAATATAAGCCATAACAAGTTGGGAATTATTATTATATTCTACTTTCTGTATGTAGATTGTTTATCTGCGCACCACATGAAACCACTTTTCGAGCACCAACACAAAATTGTACACATTTATTAACTGAATTCACGGCACTTCCTGTCCACTAGTTTATAGGCTCTTAGAGGGAACGTATAATGAAATATAAGCCATAACAAGTTGGGAATTATTATTAAACACTATGCGCACCAGTTTCTAATTACAATTACCTATGACTTGGTCTAGAGTTTAGAGTTTAGATTTTCTAATTTTGGATGTAGATTGTTTATCTGCGCACCATATGAAACCACTTTTCGAGCACCAACACAAAAATGTACACATTTATTAACTGAATTCACGGCACTTCCTGTCCACTAGTTTATAGGCTCTTAGAGGGAACGTATAATGAAATATAAGCCATAACAAGTTGGGAATTATTATTAAACACTAAGCGCACCAGTTTCTAATTACAATTACCGATGACTGGTATCCTGGATCGCCTGGATCGCATAGATGCAGCAGCTTTAAAGACGCTACCACTCCGCTGCACACAAATGCTGGCCAGCATTTACAACGGCTGCTTCCGTCTAGGGTACTACCCGAAGGATTGGAAAAGAGCAGAGGTTATTGTCCTCCTGAAACCTGGTAAGCCTGAAGCCAACCTAGCCTCCTATCGTCCGATCAGCCTACTGGCAATCCTCTCCAAAATACTCGAAAGAGTATTTTTGCGCAGAGTATTGCCAGTACTGGACGAGGCCGGATTGATCCCCGATCACCAGTTTGGCTTCAGACGCTGCCATTGAACACCGGAGCAGTGCCACCGGCTAGTCGAACGCATCCTCAAGGCATTCGAGCAGAAAAAATATTGCTGCACTGTAATGCTCGATGTGAAGCAGGCATTTGACCGAGTTTGGCATCCTGGACTCCTCCATAAACTAAAATTCTGCCTCCCAAGCCCTCATTTTACCCTCCTTAAATCCTACACTGAGGACAGAGCTTTTTTAGTCAGATGCGGAAGTGCAATAAGCCTACCCAGACTGATCAGAGTTGGAGTTCCGCAAGGCAACGTACTCGTACCAATCCTCTACACCCTTTACACCGCAGACCATTCCATTATCCAGGAACCTAATGATAGCCACATATGCAGACGACACTGCTTTCCTCGCCTCATCATCCAACCCAAGAGAAGCCCCTGAAATAATACAAAGGCAAATGGACGCGCTACATCCCTGGCTCAGCAGATGGAATATCGTAGTGAACGCGGAAAACAACATTCTCACTACGAAGAGGAGACTGCCCACCGGTCACGCTGAACGGAACTATCATTCCCAACGTGCCCGCACCCAAGTATCTAGGGCTGAACCTGGACCGCAAGCTCACATGGCGTCCCCACTTACTCAGCAAACGCATACAGGCCGATGCGCGACTGAAGCAGATGCAATGGCTCATTGGGAGAAGGTCCAAGCTGAGGCAAAACTTCAAAATCCTGGTGTACAAGGCAATTTTCAAGCCAATCTGGACCTACGGGATACAGCTGTGGCGCACGGCAAGCCATTCGAATCGCCAGATAATACAGCGGTTCCAGAACAAGTGCTTGAGAATCGCCTGTAATGCGCATCCCTACCACGAGAACGTTGCAATACATGGAGAACTTGGAATCCCATCAGTCTCAGAAGAAATCTCCAGGTTCAGCGAGAGATACCTTAAAAGGCTTGGGAACCACCCCAACCACCTCGTCATAAACCTATTGGACAACAGCCAAACCAGCAGACGACTAATGAGGAGACATCCCCTTGACCTACCACAACAATAACAAATGAATTTAAAACCCGCCTCAAATACATATAGTATCCCTTAAGTTAAGTCACCCGCCAAACCATTTAATTATTGTCCCCTCGGACAGATCTTAAATAAATAAACGCACGCTACAACAAAAAAAAAACATACTTCCCATATTACCCATTTGTAAAATACCATTTTTACCATTTTTAAAATCACCATGGTACAATGCAGTAATATAGAAGTAAACCCGCTTAGTGGTTAGAATAGATACCTTATATTCCAAACAGGAACAATGGAAATTCCGTTAAGCTACCATTATTTAAGTATAAACATAACAAGAACATGCTTATTTCTAGAAGCTATTAGAAGAAGCAAATGATTTTCCCAATGTGCCCCAAATTCAATATTCAATTAATGGTTTGAGAATTAAACGAACTAAAAGAGGTCTTTTAAAGAGGTTTTTTGTTAAGAAAGACATATAAATATTTATTTGACCCCTTCGATCAAGACTATAAGGGGGATGAGCTAGAAGAAAAGATTAATAACCTGTGTCCCGGATCGAACATTGTAATCGATAGTCAGTATTTTTTAAGTGAACTTATGTTGTGAACCAGATTAAATGTGATATGTGTGCAGGAACACTGTTTTATCGGCGTCGTATGTTGGAAATCCGGGAAAACTTTTTCATTGTCGTTCGGAAGCCTGGAGGACACACTGCGGTGAGCTAAAGCTTAGTTAGTTCCAATTGTTATAACCATGAATTCTTACAGAATAAAACGAGCGTACTACCACGAATTAGTCTATCCCTTTCTTTCGGGATCCATGGTGGAGTAGCCGTTTAAGGCAACTCCGTTCGCGCGACGACAGCTTTTATTCGCAGTCCGAGGGAGACTGAAATGGCAACTTGCTCTGGAAGGACGGATTAGACAGCTACAGAGCTGCCAGGAGCTGGAGTGACGGTTTAGACGGCAAGCGAGGAGGATTTGTAAGCGCAGTCAGCGCTACGTACTCGCAGAGCTAGCCACACCCACAGCTAGCGCCGAGCGCGGTAAAACCGGGTCGCAGCCAGCGACGAGGAGACGCAGTGGAGCGTCATTTGCGGAGACTGCAGCCAGCGGTGACGAGGCGCAAGGAACGCCAAGCATCGACGTCCGCAGTCAGCGGTCACAAGGCGTCGGAGACTCCATTTTGGAGCGCGCACAGGCGCCGCCATATTGGAGCTGGAGAAGATGCAGCATTTCCCAAGGAGGCACTCGTGGAAATGGAGGAAGCGCCACCCCTATACCGAGAGCGGATCAGCAGCCAGCGGATAGTGGAACGGGAACTCGGCAGCGGGTGAACACCACCACCATTGGTAATCCGGCCACTACGGTGACTACAGTAGCTTCCCAACCTAGAAGTACTTCTGTCACAGCTGCGGGCTCAGCGCCGAAGATGAACCAGTTCCTCACGTTGGATCTCATGGAGAGGATCGTAGCGTTGGAGAAGGAGCTGGAGAAAGTCAAAGCCCGGGAAAGTGCGAGCACTGCCAATTTCGCGCCAATCGCAGTTGGCGCCAACAACTGGGTCGGGTCGGTGCCTATAACGGTGACGATGCGAGCGGTGCGGCCTGCACCCTGGAGTGCACCCTGCATCTTGGAGTGGTCTGCCATTGCTAACCACTAGCAACAAATTTGTGGAGCCACTGTGGAGCCACAACCAGCGCATAGATTCGAGATACCGTGCGTGAGCGTCCACAATGTGGCAACAGCATCGCCACTTGTTGGATCCTACGCCGCGATTACGCCGTATGGAACCCAGGGAGCATAGGACGACGGACTGACCGATCTTCAGCTGTGCGTTCGTGGAGACGACCCGAGCGTACAATTGCACGGATCTGGAGAACAACCAGAGGTTGATGAAGGCGCTGAAGGACGAAGCCTGCGAGACAGTGAAGGCGCTACTAATTCACTCAGGAAATGTCAACGCCGTGATGGAACAACTGACCAACCGGAGCAGCTTATACGCAGCCAGCTCAACAGCATTCGATACAAGCAGCCGATCTCGGAGCACAGCTTGGCGAAGATCATTCCCTTCGCGACTCGAGTGAGCAACCTCGCGGCCTTCTTGCAGTCAGCGAAGGCGGAGCAGCACCTGCGGATCCCAACCGTCATGGAGGAGCTTGTGGCCAAGTTTCCTACAAGCAAGCGAGTGGAGTGGGCCAGACATGCTGCAACGATTGCGCCCTTCCCCACTGTAGTTCACTTCAGCGCGTGGCTACAGGAGTACGCAAACGTAGTTTGCACTGTCTTGGATTTCGACGGAAAGGAGCCGAGGCGTCCAGTTCTGCATGCGAGCGTCGACCATTACGAAGGCGAACAGGAGGATCGGCATGGAGGTTGTCCCATCTGCGGAAGACAACTCGCAATCACGAATTGCCGAGAATTCGTTAGAGCTTCGCAAGGGAAAGTGGAGCATTGTGAGGAGGCACCGACTCTGCTTCACATGCCTACGAAGCGGGCACGCTTCCAGATCTTGCTATATGCAATCTGAGTGCCAGATCAGTGGATGCATCATCGTCTGCTACATGACGCGGACGAGGAGCGAAGGCCGCAACAACGAGGTAGTTTGAGACGCCACTGAGGGAACCAGCAGTCAGCAGTTCCCAGACGCAGCCCGGCCAGGATGCCTTCGCTACGAGATGGTCACAGGGACCAAGAAGGAAACCAGCAGCGGCAGTTTCCAGAAACAGCCTAGTGAGAAGTGCTCCGTGTGAAGCGAGAGCGCCCACTCAAAGGATTTTAAGGCCGTCTGCTGTTCCGTATACAGCCCGTTACGCTGTACGGAGCTAGTCGGAGAGTGGATAAGTATACGCTTCTAGACGAAGGATCCTCCGTCACGATGATCGATGACGAGCTGCGAAGGGATCTTGGAGTACAAGGAGAGCATCGACAGCTAAACATCCAAAGGTTCGGAGGTAGGTCAGCCAGAGTCTACCAACGTGGTAAGTCTGCAGATAAGAGGAATCGGTCAGACCACTCGCCATGCGCTAACGAACGAATATTCCGTGTCTGCCGATGCTGACATTGAGTCGACAGGATCTCCAGGGCGTAAATAGGGCGCGTCTGCCGATGAAGCCTTACAGCAACGCGGTCCCGAAGCTGTTCATCGGCCTGGATCACGGACATCTCGGATTGCCACTCAGACCGTACGCGGCCGCAACCGAGCTGGACTGGGTTGTGTACGGCCTTGTAAGTTGTCCCATCTGCGGAAGACAACTCGCAATCACGAATTGCCGAGAATTTGTTGGAGTTTTGCCGCCGGGAAGGTGGAGCATTGTGAGGAGGCACGGACTCTGCTTCACATGCCTAAGAAGCGGGCACGCTACCAGATCGCTACCAGAGGACCTGCCTACTTGCCGTGTCAGTGGAGAACGCGATGGAACAGATGGTGGAGGACTACTTCGACATGGAGAAGCCCGCGTCACAGATGGCAGCCAGCGACGACGTGCGGGTGCTCGAAGACACCACGGTAAGAGTAGGACGTTTCTACCAGACGGGATTACTCTGGAAGGACGACCACGTTGTGTTGCCACAGAGCTACGAGATGGCATACGAGAGGCTGGTCAACGTTGATAAGAAATTGAAACGCAACAAGCCGTTGGCGCAGGCGGGTGAAAGAGATACACGCAGATGTTGGATTCGAGCTATGCCAGTATTTATCCAGCTCGCCCACTGTGGTGACGGATTTAGGACCTGGACAAGTTCAGAGCGTCGGATGGGCTGAGGCTGGTCAGAAGATCCTCGAAATGCGTTGGCAGGTAGCCACGGAAGACTTCAGGTTCAACGTGGAGTATCATCGAGTGCGAAGCAGCGTCCTGAGTGGAGATCCAGTTCCTACGAAGAGGGAATATTTGATATTTGGTGATGTTGACGTTTGATCCCCTGGGATTCCTGTGCTGCCTCATGGGTACTGCGAAGCTGCTGTTGCGAGAGATTTGGCAGAAGACAGAAGATCCAGTGGGACGAACCGCTACCGGAGGAGCTAGGCAAGGCCTTTGCGACTTGCCGCACGGCGTCCGTTACTTCCATTACTTCGGACATGAAGCAGCTCGGGATATAGAGTTTCACGTCTTCGTGGAAGCTAGGCCTCTTTTTTTGAGACAGCCAGCTGGCCGGGGCCTGAGGAAGGAACTGAACGTGTCCCAGATGTCCCTGATGAAGAAGAGATGCCAAGTAAGTTTGCATTAGTCGCGGCAAACGACTTTGTTTTCCCGTTTCAGAGATTATCGAGCTTCAATTGCCTGGTGAGGGTTACAGCCTGGGTCCTACGATTTGCGCGCGGGTGCCGCAAACAGAGAAGCGATCTTGAGAAATACGGCCTTACTGAAACAGAATGTAAGGCCGCGGAGAACCCGACGAGATAAGGTCGGCGGAAGCTGGAAAGGACGTGCGAGCTTACGGAAGAATTAATGCTCGACTGTGCATACCGTACTGTCACACAGGCACAGTCTCACAGAGCTGATTGTGCGACATATCCACGCCAGGATGAAGCATCAAAGAGTGGATTGCCGAGATCCGGACGAGATTCTGGGTCACGAAGATGAGGCGTGTGATGCGGAGAGTCATCTCATCGTGCAAGTTGCAGCGACCGCCGATAATGGGACCCCATCCGGAAGACAGATTGGATGCGGGTGGTTGGCCTTTCAAATATACCGGGTTCGACTACTTTGGGCCAATGTTGGTGACTGTGTCCCGTCACAAGGAAAAGCTTTGAGTCGCCTTGTCCACGTGCTTGACGACAAAGGCGATTCATCCGGAGCCGGCGCATGACCTGTCAACGGATTCCTGCATAATTGCGATCAGGATCTTCGTCGGCCGTAGAGGGCCACTACATAGACTGCGCAGCGACAACGGCAAAAACTTCGTGGGAGCTGACAGGGAAGCTACACGCTTTGGTGACATTTTTGAGATGGAAAAGATTTAGGGTGAGTTGTCAATTGAATGGGTTTTCAATTGCCCAGTGAACTCGTGAACTCGGAGTATGGGAGCGGATGGTGCAGTGCGTCAAGAGAGTACTGTGTCATACCCTCAAGGAAGTTGCGCCAAGGGACCATGTATTGGAGAGCCTCCTGATTGAGGCGGAGAACATCGTGAATTCGCGTCCGCTTACCCGTTTGCCTGTGGATACGGACCAGGAGCCGCCGTTGACGCCAAACGACCTACTCAAGGGATTGGTCAATCTGCCGGATACGCCTGGATTGGATGCGGAGTTACCCAAGGAGGGTTCTACGAGAAAGCAGTGGAGGATTGTTCGCCTGCTACGAGACCATTTCTGGAGGAGGTGGGTCCTGAAGTATCTATCTATTCCTGTTCGCCGCGAGAAGTGGTGCCGAAGAACGGAGCCCATCCACCAGGGTGATATGGTCTTCGTCTGCGATTCTGCCTTGCCCCGACGAGAGTGGTGCAAGGGCATCGTGCAGGAGGTCTACATTGGAGCTGATGGAGACGTCAGAAGCGCTAAGGTTAGAGTGAACGACAATGGTCTATCAAGAACAATGATGCGACCCGTCTCTAAACTGCACTTTTGGATTTGGGTGAAGCCGTTCGTCACGGGGTCAAGGATGTCCCGGATCAAACATTGTAATCGATAGTCAGTACTTTTAAGTGAACTTATATTGTTAACCAGTTTTAATGTGATAGGATTTGTTAGCTAAATGTGTACAGGCACACTGTTTTATCGGAGTCGCTAGTTTGAAGTTAGCCGGGAAAACTTAGCATTTTCATTGTCGTGCGAAAGTGTGGTGGACACACTGCGGTGCGTTAGAGTTAAAATAGTTCCAATAGCTATAACCATGAATTTTTACTGAATAAAACGAGCTAGTCTATCCCTTTCTTTCGGGATCCATGGTGGAGTAGCCGTTTAAGGCACCTCCGTTCGCGCGACGACAACCTGTAAGAAAATTCCGCGAAAACCCATGAATTAAACATGGTTATAGACGTTATCAACAGCGGAATAGACATTATTAACAGAGAAAGAGAACAATTGAAGAACAAATGTGGTTATTAAAACAGAAAAAAAATTGGAAAGTATTCATAAATTCATATCGCGACAGATAAAACGCCATCTGCATCGAATACTACATCTCAAAAAGTAATTATCATAAAATTAGACAATTAAGCACAGAAAGATTAGCATTGTGCCAAGAATAAAAAGCAAAGCTTCAGTACAAGTTAAGAAAAAAATATTTTAAAATTTTTGTCAATAATTCTAGTATTTCTATCTGGTTTTGTGATTGTGCCTTTGTTACTAATGCGATATGTTACAACGAAACTATGATTTTCACTTTGTTTTACGTACGCCCTCTTTATTAAATCGTAAGGGTTAAAGTCAACATAAAGTATGAAAGAATAAAGAAGATGAAATATGAAAACTGTGGTTATAGCAACAAGGAATATGCAGTTCGAAAATTAACGAGGGTCAAACGGCCAGTCAAAGGCCGTTAACATCATTTAGAAAACTACTTACCACTTCAAATCCAACATCTTGCAGAACCTGAGAAACCTCATCAGAAAGGTACAACAGACCATCAACGCATGGTGCCTGCCAAAAAATCGACAACCTTTGACCGGTCTTTAAATATGTGATTTCCGCATCTCTCCAAGCCGCATAAAACGCCTAGTCGCAAAAGAATGCACCCATGTTCTCATAATGTTCCGATGTTCCCATAAATTACATTATTTAGTTATATGATTTTTACAGACCTATAAGGATCTCGTCTCACACTATGAGCTGAAAGTTTCGTTTAACTTCGTCAACCATTATCTGGCGATACATTATTTTACGTTGGCTGCAAGGGCGAACTTGTACAGCGTAAAGCGATGCAATACAGTTAAATGTAGAATAGTTACCACGCCCACTCTTATGCCCACAAACCGCCCAAAGCGCCTGCCACACTTATTGAATATGTTTTAAATGTTTTTATTAGTCTTATAAATTTCTATCGATTTGCCAACAACATTTGTGCCACTCCCACGCCCACAAACCGCTAGAAACTTCAACACCTAAACTTTTGAAAAATGTTTTAATTTGTGTATACCAAACACACTTTTCAAAGCCCCAAATTCTGTGAGCGCATAAAATCGCCTACATAGCAGTTCCTTATTTAAGCGTCAGCTGCCTCCGGAAAATATGTTGCGTTCTCAAGACTTTGGTGAGTTTGTTTCTCCAAAGAATGTTGCGCGGGTCTATCTTCCTATTGAATCAAGGAACATTTCAAATATATCAGCCCAAAATTTCCCTGATATAAACATTTTTATAAGCATCCTTCAAAGTACTCTCGTTCTACTTTGAATTCTTCTAAAGATAGTTGTCTTCGAAGTGTCATATTCTTGTTATCGGACAGAAAAACATCATCCTATTTTAAATCGTTGACCCACAGAATTTCCTCGTTCTCTGGGTTACTCGATTTTCTCTGTTTCATAATTGATTTACAGGCAATAATTTGTAAATGATGTGAGAGTTTGTCATATGAGTGCTGTGCCTGTAAATTCTGGTGTGCCACCCTCTTCATTATGGTGTAGTGTTTTTTAATAAATTTATGAAGTTAAATACGTTATTTACAGTTAAATAAATCACATGGATAGGATGTTGAAACAAAGTCTTTTCTCTTGTGAGCTGCCAAAAAATAATAGATATGATAGATATAACCTTCTCGGATAGGCCTAAATTTTCTTGAAAAAATCTCCAAGAGAACGGAACAACCTTATAATTCGTACACAGCCTCCAAAAACATAAACCCTAACAATTTTCTAGTACACAGTTCCGTGTGAAAGTCACACGGTCGATTTTAAGATAAGTAAATACCAAATATCCCCATATCGCTGTTTTCATTTAAAGCCATTGTTATAAGAATAATTAATTTCCACGGTGGAAATCCATTATATTCAACTTACCCAATAAAATCTCCGTTGTATATTTTAAAATAAAAATCCCTCATACAATAGGGAAGTAAACAATGTTGTTGAAAATATCACAATTTCATTTAATTTTATAAGTCTTCCCAATTTCTATCGAAATGAAAAAACTATTACGGGAGGACCTTTTGACCTCAACTGGTGGTCGTGGCATTTCATTTGTAGACATGTACTAAATAATAAATCAATTTGAATAACTATGAAAATGTTAATAAATAAATTTCCATAATATTAATAATAATTTTATTAATTTTAATAAGAAATGCATATAAAAAAATATAAATAAATCAATTCAATTTTTATAAATTAAAATAAGTATTGAAATAAAGAGTATATAACAGCTATACAAATAAATAAATAAATTGAAACAGAACACTGAAACAAAACTTCCTAACCATAACTTCACGAACCAACAATTTAAATTTTACTTTTTCTTTTCCTTTTCAGATTTAAACTGGGGAGACGGAACCTACTCTTCCAGGGGCCACGGCCTCACATATACGTTTCCCAACAGGAAATGAGATACACACAAGATACACACAATCCAGGAATTCCTCTTTAAACTATTGCACTAAACAGAACTAAAAATATTTAATAAATACAAAAGACTATCAGTTAGGTAAGATTATCAATGCCGGTGGTATACCAGTGCCACTCAGTTGGTAACATAAGCATCAGTAACTTTTGACGTCTCACAACACAAAGCACCTACGATCTTTAACTATCAAAAGTAAACAAAACATTAAAATACGACCGACGAATAATGAAAGTTCTGGTGGCTATTGCGCACTCAACCTAGGATCCTCGGAGGATTTTAAGAAACATCACCCCAAGCATTGGCAAGCTGGAGTCGCTCCAGGCGACAATAACAGCTCCCCTATAATGAAAACTCAAAAAACATCTTAGTAAGAAATCGTAAGTATGCATTGTCTTTTACCGACAGATTAATTAAAGATACGCGACGAAATTTAGTGGTAGCAGCACGACGGGGACAACTAGGACTCGCTATTCCGACTCCGTGTTGACTCACAATTATTGCGGTAAGGGTTTAACAAAGTTTATATTAACAAAGAAAAGTATGGCTTATTGATCTATAAATTTAATAATCTATAAATTTCAGCCAGGACTAGCGGTAGATGGTGACGGTTGTTGGGTGGTAAGGTCACACCGGAAGACTGCTATTCCGAAGTCCGGTGGACGTAGCCCACCCAGTGCGCAGATACGGTTGCTCGAAACGGACTCACCGGTGAAATCGGAATCGGCCCCTGCGAAGATAGTAGATTAAAATCCTGCCTCTGGAATTCTTGGTAGACCGGTTAGCTTATGTATGATTGTCCAATTCTAATTTATGGCATAAATTAATCAATTTCAGTTGCCTTAGTTGCAACTGCAAAGTTGTCAGTAAAGCAACTATTCCCTGCCATATTTCGAATCCTCTCCCAAATTGGGTCTTGGGATATTATTTAGGTCACTTAAATGTAATTATTGCGCGGACCGGCCCAAATCGGTTTCCCAAAGGTGGCGACTCCGAAACAATAGCGCTCATATCATCTACTCCAACTGCAACAATAATTTAAAGTTTTCGGCCTTAAGTTTGAAGCCTCTTTAATGTAATCGTAGCCCACAGACCTAATAGCATATGGCTACCCATATTTGCATTCTCGCATACCAATTTTCACAAACGGTTAAGCTGTCGTTCTAAGGTCTATGAAGGTACAATGTACAAGTTGATTTTAGATGATTGCTACGGCTACATTTGTGCTTGTCATTTTCGATCAATGTACCAAAAACATTTTGACCACGCCCACAACCGGTCCAAAAGTGTTACGCGCATAGTTTTCCGATTTGTTTTAATTTTCTTCATATGTTTTATTAGTTTTTTTGCGGTTTTAGGCCTTGTATCAATACATGGTACAAGGTTACACGTAAATTATAAAAATATATTTACAAATTGATGGCGCATTTTTTAACTGTTAGCAGAGAATACATGGAATATTCTGTGAGAGTTTTTAAATAAGTTCCACAGTCTAATTAATGCTAAGCGTTGCGTTGTAGGAGGGTTTGGTTAGAAATTCGTGTTATGCCCGAGAAAATTTGACACTGTATCTGCGCGTTTTAAATTTTTTCTTTCTGGAGCTTACATTTCTTATTAAATATTTGCGTGATTTCATCTAGCAACGTTATCAGTCTATCCTAAGAAACCAATCTTTAAATTTTTAAAATTATATGCCGCGAGACACGATTTGCGTTCCACAGATATATTCCTAAGCAATGCACACCATTACACTTTTCGAAAAGTGATCATCATAGTCACAATATGGCTTTCATTGCTTACTGAATACTTTCAGTTCTCGGGCCTGAGGGAGTTCTAAAGGCTTTGGTATAGGATATGACGCTGGTAAAGTGTTCTGTGCGCGAGTTACCAAAGCTACCACTCCTTACCCCAAAGACCCTACAATAGAGACATCTAGCGATAAATCCAGCGACCACTCCAGAGTTTTGCCTGGTCAGCATATTCCCAGTTCGACGCCTCCGACGATTGCAACAGAGTCGGCAAGTGGCGGGTGTGGTAAGTATCAGCGGTCTTCTTCAGAATAAGTTAGCTAAGTAAGATCCGTTTAGGTACAGTAGTCTTCGGACTAACAACTATTCGCTAAAAATTAAAGGATATTTACTTAATATGTATATTGAAACAACCTATTTAATTTAATCTGGACAACGGTCGATTTTTGGAGCTATCACTGGGATAACATTTTGAACTGATAACTGACACCTGTTTTACTGTTAAATCCCTTGGCCTTGTAATCTGGGTAGGCTGTTATTTGGATCCACACTTTTTTATTATAGGGTATTCTTTGTTGGCAGATATCTCCACAAGGTACGTAGAGTGGTCTTAGGGCACTGTACAACTTAGTACTCCCTGCCATTTTTGCATTGCAATGACTCGGTCCGCTTGTTCGTTTCTTCTACGGTAATCTGAATATCGAGTGCTCTTTGTCTATTCTTTTAATTTCTTTGTTTTTTCTGTTAAAAAAAACATTTTGGAAAATAGTGTGTTGGTGATATTATAATAAAATTCGTTCCGCTCTGTTTGCATTATCTCGATCCGTTTTTCAGCAAAATATTTTTTATTATTTATTTTCTTAAAGTGAGCATCAACAGAATCCGTAGCTGGCTTTCTTATCTCTTCGCGAACATCCACACGCACAGAGCAGCTGCGACGCTCTATTCCTGATAGTTAAGGTTACATTTATTAGGACTTCTTCCTCCACATGCTTTAAATTGATCAATCCTTTCGATCCACTCTTACAGGTCATCCATCGGCTCATTAAGAAATATGGGTTAATGCATAAATATTTGTTTTTCTTTTTTAAACTGTCCTAGATGGACAATAATAAAATGTTATTTTGGGACGTTAACTTGAGGGATACATTGGTATCTTGTGGGGGAGGGGGCATTCAGTTGAGGGAGAGTTGTGTGCCTTGTTCAGCCAGCGGAGAGAAAGTTCGAGTGGGTGTCTCCTTTGTATTGCCAGTGGTAAGATAGAATTGGTGTCTTTAATGTTAAGCTGGTGGTGAGGTCGAGTGGATGTGTTCTGCTCAGACGTCTGACGGTTCGACTGTTGTCCAGTAGGTTGATTGCCAGGTGGTTTCGGTGGTTTTCCAGCCTGATTGCGTACCTTACGCTTTTGCCTTTTGATCTCATCTATTACTGTTGTGATGCCCAGCGATAGCTATAGGTGACGTTTAGACGCACTACTTTTGTTTAAACCATTATAAATAGATTCTAATGGACCCTTCCTTTGACGAATCCGAGAGTCAACTGCATGCATTTTTGACGCATTAAAAGAAGCAGATGCAATCACTCGGTAATTAAATTCAATAATTCAATTAAATAAGTTCAATGGACGGGAGTCCATGCACTGAATAAAGATAAAGATATATAAACCAACAACCAAAAATATAAAAATCTGTTGTGATTAGCCGCTCATACCATATAATACAAGAATCGAAAGATAGAGAAAAAGGGATTGAATTCCTAGACTGTGGGAGTTATATGGTTCAGGTGAAAAGGCCGTAAAAGTGCAGAAGTAAACATGGTGGCTGGTCGGGGTCAGAGAACTGCAAGGGTATCACTTTTTGCCACCTTACTCACACAAAATAAAATTTGAATCCCGGTGCCACTCCCACCCGGATGAGCAAAGCAAAGACACACATCTATCAAACATTTCGTGTGTGCTATGAGCGCCGTTAACATTTCGTTCTTGCCCTTAAAAGGTGCGGTTTTTTTTTTTGGTATTTGCACATATTCATTTTTAAGCAACGCTTGCCGGTTTTACTTTTATTCAAAACGACTGTAGAAATAACGACAAGTAACATAAAAGGCAAGACGGAATCAATAGAGGAAGTCCAAATGCACTAGAATCACTCGATTCACACCATGGCGCTTTTGGTAGTCTGTTCTTTCAAATGTACCATTGAGCAATTTTCTATGAATATGTTAATTAAAATGTATGATTAATAAGAACAAATTTTGTTGGTGCAGCGGGTAGGAAAAAGACAACGCAAGCGAAGGTTTTCAAAGAAGAAACCATAATACTTAACACACTCAATAGAGTTTTCGTCTTTACTTTTATGCACCGACATAAGAACGCACACTTTGTGGAAAAAGCGCTTAATCACCGCTCAATGTGTATGAAAACTAGCGCTGATTTTAATGTCCTAGGAAATCATTGTTAAGAAAAATACCACATAAACCCCTCTGAAACACCACAAAATCATCGCAATTATTCACCGCTATTTATGCGCATTTTAACGGTCAAAATATCATCTGATTCATCTCTCGATCACCACTTTTCAATCACCAAATCTCCACTCATTTTTGAATATAGTGAAATTACCATGCCTTTTTCATAATTATTTTAGTATTTTTTTATGTTCTATTTTCATCGCCATTTCATTAATTATTAATATGGAATATCTAAACTAGCAGTAAAAAGGACTTTTCCTTTAAAACAAAAAAAAAAAAAATCATGAATTAAATTTTATTTGTTTGGAACACTTGAATAAAACATTTCCGGCTGGGAAAATAAATATTTTTATTAAGGGTGGATCCAATGAAGTCATGTTTTGTATTAGGATTTTGTTATTTTACTTATTTTTTTTTTATAACTGGTTGTTGCTATAGATTTAATTCAGGGTTTAGATTTTGAGAAATTAAAATTTAGTTGGTGTTAGCATAAGTAATATCGGTGCTTTTAATGCCTTTATAGCATGAAATCCGATTAGGATGAAAAATGCTTGCATAGAGGGTAACGGATTGAAGTAGCGAAGTTGATCAATCAATCAAGCTGTTGTGGGAAATGTGGCAGACGAATGCAATTAATTATGCATATTATACGAAATGACTGACATCTTTTTTTTGAAGAAGCTGAGCCTGAGCGTAGTGAATGACATTTTAATTACTTTTCAAGCCATTTGAATCGACAAGTGCATTCCAATTTTGGGTGTTATGACTTTAAAGAACACGGCTTTAGAAGTAGGGAGCAGTGTTTGCACGTAGCAGCAAAAGCATTTGCGTATTCCGGAGCAGAGCAAAGGCAAGCCAACAAAAATGTGATCTTTTCTTATCGCAGTACCGTAGAGTCAAAGGGATTTATTTACATTTTGAGAAACAAATTCAATCATATTTCTAAATAATTTTAACTGGCACTCAGCTTTTGGGCAGTAGTACTGCTAAGTTTCCGATGAAAACTTAGTAAAACTTGCAAGATCATTAAAAAAAAAAAAGAATTGAGGAAAACATATACTTTGCTAGGTGAAAGTTAAAAGATTATAAATAATAGTACAAGAACGGATTGCAAAAGTAGAAGTAATGGTAATTGTCTATTACGTTAGCGTTATTAATATAAATTAATGCATAATGCCTGCAGAGCCAGAAGCGGCTTGGACCTTGTAAGGGGCGGAAAGGTATCGTTTTTATTTCCCAGTACCAGCGAGAATAGGCTGGACAGCGAAATATCGCGGCGCGATAGTTCCTCCTGTAGGTGGTCTGATATGTGCCTAAGCCGCCAAAGGTGCGGCCAAGATAAATGAAGACGAGATTAATGTCGCAAAATTGTTGGGAAATTTATGTCCGTTCTTATTGGTCGTGAGTCGAAAATCCACCACGCAGTTCCAGACGTTGATCGAAGCGGGTTCTATGCATGCCGGGAAGTAAGCCCTAAGTGGACTTTGCAAGACTTCCTGTCCTGGCTTTGCGTAAGGGGTATAATGGGTACACTATTTGTTGGTCTCAACTTTTTGCACGAACACCAAATAATCCTCTGCAGCCAATTCGATAGTATCATATCCCAGGAACTCTGTCGGATTTGTCGGCGATATCGACGCAGGCACAAGGTATCAGCGGCGACATACTCGCTGCCTTTGATGTTCAATGATAAAACCACATCCTTGCACCTAATACGCAATCTTTTCGTCCTTAAAGATATTTCATCATCATAGGTGATGCACGTTAACGGTATCCCTTTCACGTGCTGACGGAAATTCCTTGACCGAGTAGTTGACTTGGTGTGTGTTCATCATAGCCGAATAGAACGCGATTGGTTGCTCCAACTATCGGTTGCTCGAACTATTGAAAGAAGTCGAGAAGACAAATGATAATATACAAAAAATTCAAGACACTTCTCAAAAGATTAGGAGTGAACGTTTTGGAAGGTTTGTTAGATTGATCGTAACCTTTTTTTTTATATATCAATATAAATTCGAAAGACGAATAGAATATAAAGGAACAGATACAAGAGACGCGGAATGAGTAGAATGGGAAAAGAAGGTACGTGCAAACCGCGACCAAAAGTTATAAGCAAGAATGAACTACAAAAAGGTGGGTAAGCATCAATTTGGAGGGTAAGCAGACCAGAAGCAACGATAAAATTGTTTTACGTTAGCGTTAAGTTTAATACTCGGATTGCCTATGGAGCATCCACAAAAATAGTTTATTTTAATAACTATCACTTTTCCTCCCCTAACTCACAAGGTTTTAATAAAACTTTCTCGAATGTGGGTCGTAGAGAATCCAAACCATTTCAACAAATTTCTGGAGCAAAACGAGATTCCTTATAGCCATGGAATTGCCACCAAAGGCGTACTACCCAGCAGTTCAAACAATATTAGTATTTTCAATTTTATCTCACGGTTTGTGCCAACGAATTTTTACGGTGCTTGGGTGATATTTTAACAACAACAAAATCTGCAGTTGTAATAACATATAATATGTATATATATATGTAAATTAATTTTGTAAAGTGAGGTATTTTGCACATTTCATTCCTCAAATCAAATTTTGATGTACGAATATGAAATTGCAAAGTGTGTTATTGTATATACTGAGTACTGACGGGGATTTCACACAGTGTCCCTATTTGATATATAGGCAGACTAACCACAAATGCTGAGGTCACTCTCTTAACTTTGTTCGTATCCGCAACTGCTGTAGATGATTTTAATGGTAATGGATCAGAGATACACGCTTGTGGATGCGTAGGTTACATCTGGTAGGATCAAACTTATAGTAAATCACGAAAATATTCGTTGCGAAGAAAGAGCAAAAGTCATATTTCAATAGGAAACTAATTTAAAGTTAAAAAAAATTTCGAAGTTCCAAAATAGATATTAGCAAGATATGAACAGGGCATATAATAAAAAGAAAAAAGTACCAAACCTATTTTAAAAAGTGGACATTAAAGTGGGCGTTGCAACATCAGAAAAAAATTTTCAGCTCAAGTCTTTCTCTCTGGAAACTGAATGCTTGAGTGCAGAAAGCTGCATATATAGGTATAGTTTCTGAGATACGGCGTTCGTACGGACATGACCAGATCGACTGGGCTAATCATCATTATCAAGAATATACATATATACCATATTGGCCCGGAAAAGATTTCTTCTACCTGTACATACTTTTTAACGAATATAGTATACGATTTTGTTTTGCTCAACAATTTTTGGTCATCAATTTGGAGTACTGGCACCAAGTCAAATTTAGCGATGAAAGCAAATCTAACATGTTCAGATCTGATGGAGAAGAATAATGTGTACATATCTAGTCCTGGGAAAAACGACAGTTAATATGTAAATATAAAACCTACCATGAGGTTGGGTTCCACTTCGCTCAAGGAGTTGGAAACTTGGTTTTTATAAACGAAATTCTGAATGATGAAGTGTATGAAAGCACTTTAAAGGAAATTTTACAATTACCCCTAAATGAGTCTTAAATGTGGCAAGTTAATTTTCCAACTGGGCAATGACCCTAAAGATGTCGCTGTCGCATTATACAAAACAGATTCCAACGCCTCCACAGAGACCAGACGTTAATCCTACTAAGAATCTGTAGACTTATCTAAAGCTAAGAGGAATATTTTTTACCAAAAACATGATCAAGGAGATATTATCACGCAAGGAATGGCCGAATATACCCATAGTAAGGTGGTAACTAATAGTCAATGCAAAATCGCTTACAAGATATTACGACAACAAAGGGATACACAAAATATACAAAATGAAGAAAAAATAATAATAATTCCGAATGAAAACTATCATACTTCTGAGAGATTAATTTTTAAGTCCAAATGATCTCCAAAGAAAACTATTTCTAAAATATAGTTTTTATGAGGAAATACAAACAAAAATGTTACTTATGTAAAAAAAAAAACGTATTTTTTTGTGACAGACTGTATGTAAAACTATCTAGCTTAAATAGGATCCGCCTTCCATTTATTTTATATTCTTTGGCGTTTTACTGATATTGGTCAGCCTTTTGCTTAATCTGCGATAACTCAAGGGAATATTTTGTATTTAAAGACCGAGGACAGCTCTAGATAAAATGCGAAAGTAGTAGGTAAACATCCTATGGTTAATGTTCCGAAAAATTATAAAATATTCAAAGCTAGCCCTAACTGTCTTTGTTATAATTATTAAATAATAACAATCAATTCAATCGGACTTTATAAATTGTAAAACCGGAATAAAAGAATCTTCTATTTATCTTACAGATAAATACTTACAGTTATAACTGGAAGAGGTGAATTCCACAATAGTATTATGAACAAACATACTAATACAACAACCACAAATAATCCTTTATGAATACGTTTACGTATCGACAGCATTTTAACAAAGTAATTTCTCTCCTATTTAGTTGTTTTTAATAAACAGTAGAGTTCATCGGTTTGAGGATACAAGGTATTTAGAGTTATATCATAGTTCCACCCTGCTCTATCTAAAACCTAATTGGTTCAACACAAATTAAATTTTAAGGTTATATCGACTTTAATTTATTAACTTTGCTTTCCGTTTAACGTTATATTTTTTTTATTACAAATTTTTTTACGTCAAAATGGTTACAACGTGATTTTATTTAGTAAAAAGTTTATTTGTAAAAACTATGTTGCAAAACCTTTAAATATTATTTTTAATTTGTTTGATATATAAATTCCATTTATTTAAACAACAGCTGTCCCCAAAAGTCGATTTAATTGGTGAATTTGGTCTGTGGGAAACTGATTAATATACCGATATACTCATAGAAAATAATACATTTATATCGCTACATTTTTGGCCGAGCATCGAATATAGTTTTTCTTTTGAAAGTCGTCTATTCAAAGTCGTGCTCTGGTCACTCGCTAATCATCTTTATAGCTAGCGAACATATTTCAGTGAATAGATTAAGAAAAACCTACTTACAAACTATTAATATGAACTTCAGTGATATATTACTTGGCACAGGAAAAGGCAATGTGTTATCAGGAAAAAAAACTAAGTGGAAAACAACCTTATGGGTTGAAAAAATCTATATATTTAAAATAATTTTGTATACAGATATCGTTGGTTATTACTATCAATGCTTTTTCAAAAATAATCGACCTCCTTTATGTTTTGCAAAATCGCTATTTTCGGAGTTTCAACGCGCTATTTTATATTTGGAAGTCACGGATGAGGTTTTGTTTTTTTTTTTAAATCAATTTCATGGTTTCATTAAAATAGTTATATTATTGAAAACAATATTGTTTTTATAAGACAAAGAAACTAGTCGCTTATTCCTTACGGAAAAAAAGAAGTGGAGGGCTTTCCTATCTAGCTCTGTAGCTGAAGATGACTTCCCCTAATGCCCTCTCATTCATATAATGCACAAACAATTTTCGATAAGTTAAGACATCTCACTGATTTCTACGTTACCATCTACATATATATAAAACAAAACAACAAAGACAGGCCTGAGTAACGGGTATAAATATGCAATGTGTTAAATGGCGAAATAGACTTTTTTTGAGGCACGACGTGCGGACATAAGCACCAATGAAGCAAATATGTTTCCACTCGTCTCAAGCTGAACACTCTAACGACAATTATTCTAGTATTAAGAAATTTATGAAATTTTTAATGTATTATTATTAAAATACAGAGTTGGTCAAAAGTATTTACACAACGTGCTTTTTTTTTCAATTGTCAACTTTGATCGCTTATTGCTGCTGCTTTTGTACTCAGAAAAGAACATAACGGTATTTGTCGTGCTTCTACATCTATACAGAAGCAAACGAAAGAGGAAGTATAAAAAATACCTGTTCATGGGCTAAAAATAGAAGCATTGAACTGATACTTGTCTGTTGTCAGAAGTATTTACACACAATTTTTACACGTCAAAATTATTTATACAGTGCAAATTGAAGATTAGTCTTTGATTTGCATTGAGTAAGTGAAGTTCTAGCTGATGTTGATCGCTTAATTGGAACTTAAACTAACTGTTAACAGTTAAATTAATAGATTAAACTAAGCATTTAATTTGTAAAATGGCAAAAACAAAGGAGCTATCAGTTGACCATCGAGCCGAGATTGTCACTAAATTTAAGGCTGGTACTTCTGCATCCAAATTAGCTGAGTTGTACAAAATATCACGTAAAACAATTTAGTTAAAAAAAAGGACACACTGGGAAATTTGGAAAATAAAAAGAGAACTGCCCGAAAAGTTGCATTGAACCCAAGAGACTGCAGACACATTATAGGAGTTGTACTAAGTAATCCCACCATAAGTACCGTTAAAATTGTTGCAGCTTCGAAAAATTTAATTGGAAAACATATTAGCGATAGTACACTGCGTCGCAGAATGAAGGAAGTTGACATCAACACCTATGTTTTTCGTGCAGTAGTTGATATTACCCCAAGAAAAAAGGAAAAACGTCTCGCATTTGTCTTGGAGTATAAAGAGAAGCCTCTCGAGTTCTGGTTTGATGTTTTATGGACTGCGTTTGCGTTTCAGTTTCAGGGATCATTTAGCAAGCAATTTATGCATCTCCCAAAACAACTAAAGGGTAATGCCGTCCAGCCAATCAATCGGTTTGGTGGTGGCACGGTGATGTTCTGGGGCTGTTTAAGCTACTATGGATTTGGAGACATGGTACCGATAGAGGGTACACTAAATCAAGCAGGATACCTCCATATCTTAAATGAACACGCATTAACCTCAGGAAATAGACTGTTCTCCACGAATGACTGGATCTTGCAGCATAACAATGCTCCATGCCACAAAGGCCGAGTACCAACCAAGTTGAAAGACATAAATCAGCCGGTACTTCCATGGCCCGCACAAAGCCCCGATCTGAACATTATCGAAAATGTCTGGGCTTATGTTAAGAGTCAGAGGACATTTGAAAGAGATCGCCAGCGCGATGAAACTATAGCCGAAATTACGGAAATTTGGTCAAAATTACCTCTCTTTGCGCACAACTTGGTCCGGTCAATACCAGCAAGGCTCCAAGCAGTCATTGATGCCAAAGGCGGAGTAACTAGATATTAGTTGGCTTAACATAATCACATATTAAAATAATATAAAATATTTCGTTTAAATTCAATAAAAAACGCAAAAATCAATTAAAAAAGCTGTGTGTAAATAATTTTGACGTGTAAAAGTTGTGTGTAAATACTTCTGACAACAGACAAGCAACAGTTCAATGCTTCTATTTTTAGCCCATGAACAGTTATTTATTCCACTTCTTCTTTCGTTTGCTTCTGTATAGATGTAGAAGCACGACAAATACCGTTATGTTCGTTTCTGAGTACAAATGCAGCAGCAATAAGCGATCAAAGTTGACAATTGAAAAAAAAGCACGTTGTGTAAATACTTTTGACTACCTCTGTATATGCGGTTTTTACTATTTCAATGCTTTATGTTAAGTCAATGCAAAATTAGAGATTAAAAATAATATAGATTTAAAGTCTATAAGCTCGTAAAGGGCATATTTTGTTAAATTTACAATACATCAGCATACGTGATGCTCACAAACAGTGGTTGACTAACCGATACTAACTGTAGAGCGCTCTCTGCCTGGCTATTCAACAAAAATTCGAGAGAGCATGGAGCTAGATTTAGGGCCAGTACAAAAAAATCGTATGGCGTTGTGCATCTTGTTATTCTAATGTCTGTGACCTAAGCCCTTTTAAATTTGCAATCAATAAATTTCAATAACACTTCCATTCGACTAAAAATTAAAACCTAATAATTTAACATAGCAACGCATGCGTTCGCTTTTTCTTTTACTATTATTGTTTTATGTTCCCGTTCGGTTTCAAATGCGATATTCGACACAACTGCGCTTGCCTCTTTGGTCAACTACTGCCCGCACACACAGCCATTCCCTGAGTAGGAGAATAAGCCGCTGGTGAAATTAAAGGTTACGAACATAACTAATAATGCGCAATGTAGCGTAACCTTAGACTCCGTTAAATATCTGGCCGAGTTCAATACTAGAAACCCCATTACTAGAAACAATATGTTCTATTCTCGTTTGGTGCCGTACAGAATTTCGACGCAATTATAAATCGGCACGATTTTACTTACAGTGACAATCGACCGATGTATGTCACTGAACAAGACTTGAGCACTTTGAGACGGAAGCATGACCCTGTTATAATATTATGATGAGGTCGAGAAAAAACTCACCTTACTCACTAGTAAGGCCCATATGTCACATGAGCCATCGACGGCGAAAATATTGTGTGACAAGTTCCGAGATGACACGCCGCGCATATTCATTACGGAAATCAAACGCAACCTGACTAACGTACATTTTTCCGCAAAACCGAAAGGCAAGCCGTCAGCTCTGGATCTAGCATAAGAAGTTAAATCTCACCACGCGAGTTTCACCAAACTGCCAGACTTATACAACAAAGAAAATCTAGTTAAACAGTTAACGAGTGTCAAATAACCAGTCTATCGACTTTCACATTGAAATTCTACTCCAATAGTTGGCAATCAGTCGGGCATTCATAAATCGGACATTGACTCCCAAAATAGGGGAAAAAGTGGTACTATTACTCCAAGGTGGCGCATAGAACCGATTACGGGAGTAGAAAATAGAAATCTCTAGTCCAGTATAATAGTCCTCAGCCCACTAAAAATCAGGAGACTATAGATTTCGACTCCAAGAGGAACGATAGATCTTGTGTCCAAGAGAGTGTCCAAAGCCTCTGACAACACTGGCAATGTGATGTAGAAGTAATAGACCCTTAGGACGAGATCTTAGGCGTGCAGCAAACCCTTAATTTAATCGCTATAGTGTTGGTGTTTCTGGCCATACTGAAAGATCGATCCTAAAGATCGTGTCCAGCATCCCGTATCCGCAATAAGTCTATAACGTGAGAGTATAAATTAAACTCAAATACTAAATATATGGCAAAACAAACATATGCATTTTTAAATGCCACCCAAAATAAAGTAAAAACAATAACACCTGAACGAAGGGCAGTGACCGAGTAATTGGAGAATTTGGTAGCGACTGGAGCGTGCCGCAGTAAAAAATATACACATACACACATATATATAATTACAACATCGCGGTTTGTTGATTTATAAAAAAATATTTTTATTAATCAAAAAACTTAAGCGAACTTACACAATTGAAGTATGAATAAAATAAATAAATCTAAATGAATAAATCTAAATCTGAATAAGCGGACGCTTAGCAAACCCTGGGCTGAGCCTCGTTACTTCTTCATATTGAGCGTACATAGGCTCTCATTTATGTTTACGTTAATTAAGCACTCTCTTGAGTGGATTGCGCATGAATACAGATCAGCCGAGCTTGAGCTACGTGGAAAGTTTTGACCCTTTAAGCTGCGTAATCAGTTTTCACCCTTCTAGTGGGAATAACGAATAAGACTGCGGATGTTTATGTTAAATTGTTTACATCGGCCGAATTTGTTATTGTCACCAAAAAGTTGGGGTTCTTATGGAATTTAATAAGTGTTTATTTTATCTTGTGCTTGTTTATCTTGTGCTAAGGCATTCTTGGTTCTATGTTCTATTGTTGCTAAGTAAGAGAATATATAAAGTTGCTGGTATATGTTGTGTAGATATATGTTATGTGGTTGAGCATTACATATGTCACTACCCCACCCTTAAAAATTAGCCTGTCCTCAGGCGGATATTCTAGGATACAATACAGGATTAGTATCAAGTACTGTATTTATATTTTATGTTGTTATATTATTTTGTTGTTCTTATTGTGGTAAATTCTCTTTTTTATATCTAACAATTAATTTTTTGGGAATGCCTTTATATTTATAAATAAAATATAGTATATAGTATATAAGTATAGTTAATGTAACAATTTGTAATGTGTTGTATGTATCAGTGTGATCTTTAATTATTTCTTTAGCATGTAGATATGTTCTAATTGTTCTAATGGTTCTAATTTTGTTACATTGTTATTGATATAATATTGATATATAATTGTGTAGTCTAGTGTTGTGCTTGAAATTAATATGTTTTCTATTTGAACAGAACAATTAAAAGCTTTTATTATATTGTCTCCTTCTATTATAATTTCTCTATTAGTTATACAGTTTTGATTTAATACAATTTTTGATAATTTCCAAGTTAAAATTATGTTTGGTTCTACATAAGTTATTCCAATATTGTTATGTGTTTTTGAATATCTACATTCTGTTGGTATTTGATTTAATATTACTGTAATACATTTGTTTATTTGTTTTCTTGAGTTTTGTTTATAAACTTGATTATCTTGAATATAATATTTATCATTTACATTTTCTATAAGTATATTAATATCTTTGTCTGGATATGGTACAATGTTAAAAAGTGCAGTTTTTATAATGTCTTTAGGAATATGAGAAATAATAAGTATTTCATTTGCATTTGATTTTAACCACGTAGATGTTTTTATATTTAACAATTTTTCGGAATTTACATGTGATAATGGATCATGTTTTAATAATTTGGGATTAAAAATACCAAATCTTGTTAATTGTTAATATATCTCCAATGTATTCAGTAAAATGTTGTAAATTAAAAATTAAAAGTTTTAATCTTCTGTCACCTTCACTTAAAGTGCCAAAGAGGTATTTATATGCGGAACCTGTAATATAATATTATTATTCTTATTTCATTCATCTCTCTGTCAAATTTTTCAGTTAAATATTGGATTTGGGCTATAGTACCATTATTCTTCAGCTTGTTTAATTTAATTTGCAAAAGTATAGGTATATTAATTGATCCTGTTTTTAATATAAGATATCCATTTTTAGCTTGTATTGGGTTCACCTCTAGGCTTTGACCACGGGCGGCACGGACGAAATGTATTATAAGTGTTATTATGAATAACTGTTTAATCGGACCCCACTTGATTTTCGGGAGTTGAGCTGGAATTGTATTTACTCTTATTAATTTTATTTTGTTTTTTAAATTTAAATTTATAATGTTAAATTTTTCTTCCCCTATTTGTATCTTCGTAATGTTTATCATCTGTTTGTTCTATACGTCCTGTTTTCTTAAATGGGTTAGTTGTTTTACTATATACCAATGGTGCTTGTTTATATCTAGTGTCTACTTCATAGCTATGTCTATCTATATTCAACTTATCTCTTTTTGATTGTTTCTCCTTTTGGGTGTCATATGCAGGTGTTCCTGCATAAATGAAAATATCAGCTGGTATCCTACCAGTAGTATTGTGTTTGGTTTTATGATTATATACATAGAGAATAGTTTCAAATTTTGTTATCTTATTTTCTGGGTCGGACTAACTATTAATGATTTTTAACTTTTCATTGACTGTTTTATGGAATCTTTCAATGTCAGAAATTCCATTTTTACTTGTTGTGATATTTATATTCACATTTTCGGACCTAAGACATAAGTGTAACGCGGAACATATAAAAGCTGAATCTTTATCGGCTTTTATTTCGGACGGTTTTCATTATACATACATTCATTAATAATGTTCTCTATTAACTTTTGGTAGTCTGGGTAATAATATTTTTCTTTGAAAAGGTTAGTTTATTTCTCTATTCCTGGGTGTAAAAGTTCTCTGTGGATTTTTATAATTATTTCTTTGAATTCTGGATATGTTTCAATATCTTTTAATTTAATGTTTGATTTCATAACTTTAGTTATATTATTCGGACTGACAATTTCTATGTAAGCGTTTTTAAATGTAAGGAAATCTATTTCGTTATGAAAGAAAATTACGCTTCTTTTGATACATAAATATTCTTTAATTAATTCTTTGGCATGGACATTTGTCATTTCTATGTAATGAATTTTAATTTTTGTTTTATGAAAGTATCCTGTGATTTGTAATAATATTTATTAATAATATTATTATTTCATCTTTTTTAAATTCTATCTGCCTGTTGTAGTAAATAATTGGTCTTTCCGTTAAGGAAATATAAGATTGGTTATCTTCTTGAGCACTGTGAATAGAGTAGCTTGTGTTGGTAACGAAATGTTCATGGAGGTTTCTTCTAGGAAATTTTCTTCAATTTTTACTCTTGATAGAGCATCTGCTACATGGTTTTATTTACCAGGGAGATATTTGATATGGTAAACCAATTCATTTAATTTGATTTTCCATCTTTGAAGTTTCACGTTTGGCTCTTTAATTAAATCAAGCCAAACCAATGGCCTGTGATCACTATAGATCTCGAATTTTCTTTCAAATAAATAGGACCTGAAATATTTAGTGGCCCAAAAAATAGCAAGGAGTTTCTTTTCTCTTGCGGAATAATTAACTTCATTTTCGCTCAGAGTTCTGCTCGCATAGTAATAGGTTCATGCTCTTGCGATAATACCGCGCCTATAGCAAAATTGCTGGCATCAATAGTTAGTGAAAAAGACCTTTAAAAGTCTGGGTGTATTAAAATGGGATCGGACGTTATTAACAACCATCTGTTGTAATTATATGCTCTAGGAATTCAGTTTCTTTTTTAAGGAATTTTCATTTGTCTAGCTATAATTTTAAATGTGCTTCTCTGAGTTTTAAAAATACCTTTCGCAAAGACATTATGTGCTCTTTCAATGAATACACAATTATGACTTCCATGTATACGAGGCAGTTTTTGTTTATTAAATCTTTTAAGAGATTATTCATGCAACGCTGAAAAGTCGCTGGTGAATTTTTTAAGCCAAATGGTATTCGAGTATAAGTTAACAACTAAGAGCACCAACATTTATGTCAGCAATACACAAACACTAAGTACTTCATATAAACAATGCTGACGCGCCCCAACTGAGTTCAGCGCTCCGCGCTACGAACGGTCTGCAACAGCAAACGGACACCCCTTATCCGGGTGCCGAGCTATGTTGCATAAATGCTGAGTCGGCTTGCCGACCATGGGTTTATGGCGTGATGCATTGGAGCCAGAGTAGATCCACACTTTTCATATTCTTTTGTATTTAGTTCTAAGCGAGACCTCTACTAATAAAGAGCTAGCTACTCCGGCAACAGCCGTTAAATATCTTTTATCATTTTGAAAACTGACTGGGTCTCTAGGCCAGCAGCTAAGAAGGGTAGTTCCCCTTCCAACATAATCTTCCTATTCCAACATAGGAACTACAGCCAGGCGGCTAGACGCTCTTAGCGATCTCCAACTAGAGCGAGGAACGACCGCCCGCTACCTGTGGACTACGCTCATCGGCCAACCGGCCAAAGTAGAGTGACTGCAGCGGGGGACCGTCTCCTAACACACATAATAAACTAATTGGCGCCCAACGTGCATTAAGGACCTGGACTTAGTAATATCTTAACATAACAACGTAGTTAAGAGTACAGGCCATGTAAGTTTGATTAGTGAAGTCACTCGGCAACCTGAGGAATTTAGTGTGGAATATCAAATAGATAAAAAAAGCTAACAGCCTTTTTTTTTGCATGCTTTTCGGGAGCAATATTTTCCACAGCATACTTTTACCAAACGTAAATTCTACTTTACTTTACCTTGAGCTATTGATTTTACACAGCTTTTTTTTTTACAAGAGTAAATTCTGTAGCATACCCCATGTTACTTTTACCAAACGTAAATTCTACTTTACTTTACTTTGAGCTACTGCCCAAAGAAATTAATAAGGAATAAATATTTCTTCTGCGCAGACCTTTTCTTTGTCGTTTTTAGGGGAAACATTTTTTTTTTTTTTTTCCTTTGTGTCGCCTTATATTTCTCGCGCTTGCAAATATCACGCCTCGCATAGCCGACCGACCGTGCTCGGAAAGAATTAATTTGCGTGGTGTTAACCAATGGTAAATGAGTTGGACGGCATATAGAGACATAAAAGTCGAGGTCGATAGTGACGACGAGTTTGGTGTAGAGCCAGTAGGTTTTTGTCCGAATACTACAAGTAACACTGCAGCCATGGACGCCGCATAGCTACAAGCTATTATAGCTAGAGCTGTTAGCCAGGCTTTGGCTGAACAAGAAATCAGACTAAAGCAGGATTTCCAGGCACAATTAGATGAGGTTAAACAGCAGATGCAAAACTTGCGTGTAGAAGCACCACAAGTAAAGGCATACGAAAAAATAGTCCCAGACCCTACCGTACGGTGCGAGGTCAAGCTTGACATTGTGAAGACATTGCCAGACTTTTCGGGGGAACAGGAAGACTATGTTTCATGGCGGCAGTCAGCCGTAGACGCATACGAAATCTTCAAACGGTATGAGGGTAGCGAGGCACATTACCAGGCTGTCTCGATTATCAGGAACAAAGTTAGGGGGTCAGCGAGAGGGCTACTAGTTGCCCATAACACAGTCCTAAATTTCGATGCCATTATTGCTAGACTGGACTGTACCTACGCAGACAAAACGTCGCTGCGCGTACTTAGGCAGGGACTTGAAACAGTTAGGCAAGGAGAGCTTAGCCTAATGGAATATTACGACGATGTAGAGAAACGATTGACGTTAATAACAAACAAGACTCACGAACCGGACAGTGCTATTCTGTTTAATGATGAAGTTAGAGAGGATGCTCTCCACGCGTTTATTGCTGGTCTTAGGAAGCCCTTGAGGGCCATAGTCTTGCCAGCGCAGGCCAAGGATTTGCCCTCAGCTTTAGCTTTGGCTAGGGAGTCCGAGGCTACCATAGAACGCACAAACTTTGCCAATACATATGCAAAGGTTTTAGAGGACAAGGCAACCACCTATGAGCACCGAAAGGATCGAAACCGCTCAAAGGAGCCGCATGGAAGATATAGCAGGGCCGAGGACAGCCTAGGGAAAAACCCTCATTTTTACAAGAAGCAGGGTAAACAAAATAATTTTGCCCAGAATAATAACAGCTATCAGAATCAAGCACCTGAGCCTATGGAGTTAGGCTCCACTGTAACCCAACATAGGCAACAGACCTCCTTTGGAAACGGTCAGCCTACAAACGCCAAGGCCGAGAGTACTCGAGGCCAGAAAAGATTCGGCTCCGCTCGCATGACCGGTCAGAGGCGTCAGAGGTTGTAGAACACTATGCAACAGGCTGAAGAGAAGAATGACAGCGAGTATGATGGCGCGGCCGCAGCGGCCGTTACCGAGATAGATGACGAGTCTGATGAAAATGATCAGATCAATTTTTTAGGGAGCGCTCCCGACTGCCGTTCATTGAACGACAGCTCCAAGGGAGACTACTAAAAATTTTAATCGACACAGGGGCGGCAAAAAACTACATCAAGCCCGTAAAGGAGCTTAAACATGTAGTGCCCGTCGATTTCCCTTTCACGGTTAGTTCCATTCATGGCTCTAACAAGGTTCACCAAAAATGTTTAATGAATATTTTTGGAAAAACATCTGCGTTCTTTCTTTTGGACGCACTGACACCATTCGATGGTATAATTGGATTTGACCTCCTAGGTCAAGTAGGAGCAAAACTCGACGCAGATAAAGGTACGATAAATTATGGATCTGTTTCTGAGAAGCTTCAGCATCATAATTGCGATAATGTTAATTTTACTAACGTAGATGACATCGCCGTACCAGAGCCTGTAAAAGCTCAATTTCGAGGCATGATCGAAAACAGATCTAAGGAATTTTCAGCCTCTAACGAGGCACTGCCGTTTAACACCTCTGTTGTCGCCACAATTCGCACAAGCGATGATAAGCCGGTTACTCCAAGCTATACCCGCATACCATGGGTGTATCTGAGTTTGTAAAGCGAGAAATCGCAGACTTACTTCAGAAAGGCATCATTAGAACCTCTAAGTCGCCGTACAACAATCCAACATGGGTTGTAGACAAAAAAGGCCAGGATGAATTGGGGAACAAAAATAAGCGTTTGGTTATAGACTTTAGGAAACTTAACGAAAAAACCATCGCTGATAAGTACCCAATGCCAAACATCCCCATGATACTGGCGAACTTAGGAAAAGCTAAGTACTTTACGACGTTAGATCTAAAGTCCGGCTACCACCAGATATACTTGGCCGAACATGACCGCGAAAAAACCTCTTTTTCGGTAAACGGCGGAAAGTATGAGTTTTGTCGGTTACCGTTCGGGTTGAAGAATGCGGGAAGCATCTTCCAAAGAGCGATCGACGACGTCTTACAAGAACAAATTGGCAAATCATGCTATGTCTACGTAGATGACGTCATTATTTTTTCTGAAAACGAAAATGACCACGTCAAGCATATAGATTGGGTCTTAAAAAGCCTGTGCAATGCCAACATGAAGTTATCCAGCGAAAAGACACACTTCTTTAAGCAGAGTGTTGAATATCTGGGATTTTTTGTTACCAATGGAGGTGCAAAGACCGACCCAGAAAAAGTAAAGGCCATAAAGGAATACCCAGAGCCTACAAATTTGTATGAGCTAAGGTCATTTTTGGGTCTGGCCAGTTATTACCGTTGCTTCGTGAAGGACTTTGCGGCGATAGCGAGGCCTTTGACAGACTTGCTGAAAGGAGTAAACGGCTCTATCAGCAAACACATGTCCAAGAAAACACCTATTGACTTCAGTGACTTGCAGAGAGATGCATTTGAGAGGCTGAGAAACATCTTGGCTTCTGAAGATGTAATTCTCAGATACCCCGATTTCAAGAAGCCATTCGATCTAACGACGGATGCTTCTGCGAACGGTATTGGTGCGGTTTTATCGCAAGATAAAAGACCCATCACTATGATCTCTAGGACCCTGAAAGAAAGCGAGTCACACTACGCCACAAATGAAAGAGAACTGTTGGCCATAGTGTGGGCCTTAGGCAAGTTACAGCACTACCTCTACGGCACTCGCGATATAAATATTTATACGGACCATCAGCCGTTGACATTCGCGGTGTCCGATCGGAATCCAAACCCGAAGATAAAAAGATGGAAAGCGTATATTGATGATCATAAAGCAAAAATCCACTACAAACCGGGTAAGGACAACCATGTGGCTGACGCTCTTTCTAGGCAAAACATTAATGCCCTACAAAATGAGCCTCAGTTAGACGCTGCGACTATTCACAGCGAACTGTCATTGACCTACACGGTCGAAGCGACAGACCAACCGGTAAACTGCTTCAGAAATCAGATTATTAAAGAAGAAGCACGTTTCCGACTAAAGCGGAGCTTGGTGTTGTTTCGTAGTAAAACTCGCCACTTAATCAATTTCGCCGACAAAAGCACCATTTTGGAAATGCTGAAGGAGGTCGTGAACCCCGAAGTCGTGAATGCGATACACTGCGATCTGCCCACCCTGGCAAGTTTTCAACATGATTTAATTTCTCATTTCCCGGCTACGCAGTTTCGATACTGTAAGAACATGGTGATTGACGTTACCAATAGAAATGAGCAGTTGGAAATTATCACGACAGAGCACAATCGTGCACACAGGGCGGCTCAGGAGAATACCAAGCAAGTTCTCCGCGATTACTATTTCCCCAAAATGAGCAGCCTAGCAAAGGAAGTGGTTGCAAATTGCAAAACATGCACCAAAGCCAAATACGACAAGCACCCTAAGAAACAAGAGCTCGGGGAAACACACATACCAGGCTATACCGGCGAAATGTTGCACATCGATATCTTCTCAACTGATAAGAAGCAATTCTTAACATGCGTTGATAAGTTCTCGAAATTTGCAATAGTGCAACCAGTGTTGTCCAGAACAATAGTGGACGTCACGGGGCCCCTGCTTCAACTCGTAAATTTGTTCCCCAAAATCAAAACGATATATTGCGACAATGAAGCCGCATTCAATTCGGAGACTATCACCTCCTTACTTAAAAACAACTACCACATAGACATTGTGAATGCGGCCCCGCTGCATAGCCTGTCAAACGGTCAAGTGGAACGATTCCACAGTACCTTGACAGAAATAGCCAGGTGTCTTAAGTTAGACAAAAAAATCAGCGATACGACAGAATTAATATTGAGGGCAACAATAGAGTATAATAAGACCCTACATTCTGTCACTCAGGAGAAACCAGTCGAGATCCTCCACACGGGTTCTTATGATCGCTGCCTAGGCATAAAAGACAGGCTGGTAAAGGCCCAGCAAAACAACATCGAAAGATGTAACCCAGCTAGGCAAAACCGTGTTTTTGAGGTAGGAGACGAAGTTTTTGTCAAAAACAATAAAAGGTTAGGAAACAAGCTAACCCCGTTATGCACAGAACAAAAGGTGCAAGCAGACCTGGGAACGTCTGGTCTTATTAAGGGGAGGGTGGTCCACAAGGACAACCTCAAATAAAATTCCCACTTTTATTTGCCTATTCCTAGTAGTAAGCCAGAGTAAGTATATGTGCCGTGGTCTCATTCTACGTTTGGTTTGCAGGTTCGCCATCATAACACTCACCACCCTGGCAGTGGCAAGTGCTCGGATTACCGACTTTTCCCACGCCAAGTATATTCCCGTCGTAGATGGAGATGTATTGGTGTTCGAGCATCGTAACTGCCTGAGGCATTCGAGCAACCTGTCTGATTATATTTACATGGTAGATGAAACAAAGAAATTGTCCGCTTCCTTTCCACAGTCGCATATGCGCAAGTTGTTAAACGTGGATACAGATCACATTATAAACTTGTTGTCCGTTTTAAAAATACACCACCGTATCGCTAGAAGCTTAGACTTTTTAGGGACAGCTCTTAAGGTAGTTGCGGGAACTCCCGACGCCTCAGATTTTCTAAAGATCAAAATGACCGAAGCCCAGCTAATAGATTCCAACTCCAGGCAAATTAATATAAATTCCGAAACCCAAATACAAATAAACAAACTGACCGACACCGTGAACAAAATTATTAAAGCCCGAAACAACGACTTGGTCGACACCCCGCATCTGTACGAGGCATTACTAGCGAGAAATAGAATGCTGACAACAGAGATCCAAAATTTAATTCTCACAATAACACTGGCTAAAGCTAACATAGTAAATCCCACAATCCTTTATCATGCCGATTTGAGCTCATTAATTGAACAAGACACTCCAATAGTTAGCTTATTAGAAGCCTCTAAGATTAGGGTTCTTCAGTCCGATAGCATTATTCACATACTAATAGCCTATCCTAGGGTGAAGGTCAGATGTAAGAAGGTTCTCGTATACCCGGTATCACACTATCAGACAATCCTGCGACTCGATGAAGACACCTTAGCAGAGTGCGAGGAAGACACCTTTTCGGTCACCGAGTGCATGGAAACCACGCACAGCACTTTCTGAGAGCGATCCAGACGCGAAACCTGCGCCCGCTCACTCCATGCGGGAAATACAGCCCAATGCCACACGCAATCCAGTCACCTTAGGGCAGTAATGCCTATAGATGACGGCATAGTTATCATCAACGATGCAACAGCCCGCATCAGCACGGACGGCGGCCCAGAGGTGCTCGTCAAAGGAACACATCTTGTTACATTCGAACGATCAGCTACCATCAACGGAACGGAGTTCGTAAACTTCCGGAAAACAATAGACAAGCAGCCTGGCGTAGCAAGATCGCCACTACTGAACATCGTCGGCCATGACCAGGCACTGAGCATTCCTTTGCTACACCGCATGAACAACAACAACCTGCGCCTTATCCAAGGGTTCAAAGACGAGGTTGACGCCGCGGGTTCCCCCAAACTTTGGTTTGCGGCTGGAGTAGTCCTTAACATTGGTCTGATTGGTTCACTCATCCTTTTTCTGGCATTAAGGAGAAGGCGAGCCTCCGCTGAGATTCAACAAACCATCGATAAACTCAATATAACCGAGGACGGTCATAATCTTAGAGAGGGAGTAGTTAACAACTAAGAGCACCAACATTTATGTCAGCAATACACAAACACTAAGTACTTCATATAAACAATGCTGACGCGCCCCAACTGAGTTCAGCGCTCCGCGCTACGAACGGTCTGCAACAGCAAACGGACACCCCTTATCCGGGTGCCGAGCTATGTTGCATAAATGCTGAGTCGGCTTGCCGACCATGGGTTTATGGCGTGATGCATTGGAGCCAGAGTAGATCCACACTTTTCATATTCTTTTGTATTTAGTCCTAAGCCAGAGCTTTAATAAAGAGCAGCTATTCACTCCGGCAACAGCCGTAAATATACCATTTTCTTATTTGAACATTCTCGCTGAGCCCAAAAGCCAGCGATCGACGAAGAGGGCAAAGTCACGCCCTCCAACCTAAACTTCGTAAGAAGCTATTAATCCCTGGTGGCAGCACCGTACCGAATACCACAGGAAGGAATATCCACACCGTCTGGAGACCACAGGATACATCCCGACGGAGGAATACATTAATTTATACATCAGTCGCCGCCAAGTCAACGAGATCCTCCGCACAGTGATTTAAAATAAATAAATGTGAGTTGTGTGATTAACGACCGAATATGTGTACAACAATCGTTGTTAAGGCACCGGGATCGTTTTTATTTATCAATTTACATGAACCCAAATTTATTTTATTTTACAAAATAAAAATAAAAAAAAAAATAATAAAACCTGGACAATTATTATTCATAACAATAAAAAAAAATAAAATAATAAATAAAAAAAAATATATACACAGTGATACAGTTTCCTTCGGCAATCAAGTAAGCATGTATGTGTTTGTGTTGCGCCGCTTGTAAAATTCTTGCGACGTCGGCGCATCACTGTACATTGGCTGCCGCCAAGAGCTGACGTCGCGCCAGAGTGGCGGCGCGATGCTTTAGCCGCGTTCGCTTGTACACTGATAAATTTTGTTGAATTCTTTTTGCACACTACGCACTGCGAGAAAAGAACCACTTCTGAAAAAAAAAAAAAATATATATATATATAATAACGAGTTCGCGGTTGCAAGTTTTGAAAAAAATATAAGCTTTTATTTCAAGATAAAAATACAACTTTGAATCGGAGTCAATTCACGTCTTAATGGTATAGCGGATGAATTAGAACTAACTCTGGAGTGTGAGTTGAACGCTTAGCAAACCCTTGGTCGACTTTGTTTATATGAGCTTGAAGGCTCTCCTCTTTATTCAAATGGGTTGCGCTCTTTAAGAGAGTTGCGCATGGAAAATTACCAGGATTTGTGCTGCGTAAGCTATTTGGTTGCTTAGTGGGAATAACGAATTTCGGCATCGGCGGATGTTTATGTCTATGAATCAATTGTTTATGTTAACGCAGCTGAAATTGTTATTGTCGCCAAGAGCTTGAAATCTGACTTATGTGTTGGGGCAAATGGATTGGGTGGGTGTGATCAAGTGGTACATATGTACTGTGTGTGTGTGGTGTGTGTGTGTGACAAAGTGTTATACTATGGTACATATGCTACTTCCCCATCCTTAAGAAATTAGCCTGTCCTCAGTCGGATAATTTAGGATACAAGACAGGATTTACATTATTTTCTATTTCTGTTACATCATTGTTTATAATATTTGATTCAATAGGAGTGGGTACGTCTTTTGAATTTGATTATAATTTTCTTAGGTATATTCTTATATTTGTAGATATAATAGAATATTATTATGACAACTAAAACTATTAAAATAGTAAATGTAATTATTTGAAATTTATTATTTGCTTTATTATGGATTTCAAAAATATCTTTAGCTTGTATATAAGAAAGGGCTTTTAATTTAGTGATATTGTTGTTAACATAAATCGTTTGTGTGTAATCTAACATAGTGTTTGATATTGAGATGTCTTCGATTTGTATGGAACAGTTAAAAGCTTTTATTATGTTGTCTCCCTCTATTATTATATCTCTATTTATGCAATTTTGGTTAAGTATGGTTTTTGGTAAGTTCCAAGTTAATATTATATTAGGTTCGACATAATTGATTTCAAATTCTTTATGAGTTTTTACATATCTGCATTCGGTATTAAATTGGTTAAGTGTGCCCGTTAAGCATTTGTTTATTATTAAAGTTTTTGAAGATGCCAAATAAGTTTGATTATTTTGAACATAAAATTTATTTTGTACATTTTCTATTAAAATGTTTTGATTACTATCTGGATATGGAATTATTGTTATATTTAGTTTCATTAATTTTCTTTTTCTTTTTATATTTTGATTTATAGTGGGTTATTTTCCTGCCTCTGTTTTTATCTTCATAATGTTTTTCGTCAATCTGTGTAATTTCTCCTGTCTTTTTATATGGGTTTGTTGTCTTTGATTTTACTAATGGTGCTTGTCTATATCTGGTATCTACTTCATAACTGTGTCTATTTTCGTTTAATTTATTAATTTTCTCTTGCTGGGTGTCATGTGCAGGTTTTCCTGCATATATAAAAATATCTGCTGGTGTTTTACCTGTTGTATTATGTTTAATTTTATGGTTATAAACATAGAGTAGGGTTTCAAATTTTGTTATTTTATTCTCTGGGTCGGACTCAGTGCTTATAATTCTTAACTTTTCGTTGACAGTTTTATGAAATCTCTCAATGTCAGAAATTCCATTTTTACTTGTTGTGACGTTAATGTGAACATTTTCGGACTTTAGCCATAAATGTAATGCAGCACACATAAATGCTGAGTCTTTATCGGCTTTTATTTCGGACGGTTTTCCCATTTCATTAAAAATTTGAAGTAGAGCTCTTTTTGCTTCGAGCCAATCCCTAGAGCTGACTTCAATTAAGGCGGCATATTTGGAATAAAAGTCAATACATGAGAGGAATGTTTTATTATCGATTAAATAAAAATCGATAACATATTTTTCTCTAGGGTTGAAAATTGCTGGCGTTAACTCGTAATTTAATTTAGTGTATCTATGTTCTGTTTTGCACATGTTACATACTTCACATTCGTTGATAATGTTCTGTATTAACTTTTGATAGTCTGGGTAGTAATATTTTTCTTTAAAAATTTTTGTTTGTTTTTCTATACCTGGATGTAAGAGTTCTCTGTGGGTTTTTATTATTACTTCTTTAAATTCTGAATATGTTTCAATATCTATTAATTTACTGGTTGCTCTCATAACTTTAGTTATGTTGTTCGGACTGACAATTTCTAAGAAGGCGTTTTGAAATATAAGGAAATCTATTTCATTATGAAAATAAATTACGCTATTATTTGTACACAAATATTCTTTTATTAATTCTTTTGCATATGCGCTTGTCATTTCTTTATAATGGATTTTTAGTTTGGTTTTATGAAAATATTTTCTTATTTCTGTATTGTTATTGTCGTCTTTGACAAATTCTATTTGTCTATTATAGTAGTTTATTGGTCTTTCCGTAAAGGAAATGTAATTTTGGTTATCTTCATGGCTACTATGTATGGTAGCAGCTGAAGTGGGAGATTCGCCGTAGAAGTTTTCTATTTTTTCACGTGAAAGTGCGTCGGCGACATGGTTTTCTTTTCCTGGTACATTTAGTTTGATTTTCCATCTTTGGAGTTTCATGTTTGGTTCCTTGATATTATCGAGCCAAACTAAAGGTTGATGATCACTAAGGATCTGAAATTTACGACCAAAAAGATAGGACCTGAAGTATTTAGTGGCCCAAACAATAGCTAAAAGTTCTTTTCCTATTGCTGAATAATTAAGTTCATGTTTATTGAGAGTGCGGCTAGCGTAACAAACGGGTTTACGATCCTGTGATAATACAGCACCTAGAGCGGCATTGCTTGCATCTGTGGTTAATGAGAATGTTTTTTCGAAATTTGGGTAAATTAATATTGGTTCGGACATAATTAAAAATTTTAATTTTTCGAAGGCTGATATATACTCGGTATCTTTAGAATTTATAACAGAACCTTTTTTTAGTTTTTGTGTTATGGGTTTAGCAATTTTTGCAAAGTTAGGGATAAATTTACGGTAGAAACCGCAAAGTCCTAAGAATGATTTTATTTCTTTATTAGTTTTAGGTAATGGGAATTTCTGTATGGCTTCTATTTTATTTGGGTTGGGCTTTATGCCTTCCGTAGTTACAATGTGTCCTAAGAACTCTGTTTCTCTTTTCATAAATTCACATTTGTCAAGTTGTAACTTTAGATTAGCTTCTTGTAATTTAGCAAATACTTTACGTAGAGATAACAAGTGTTCTTCCAATTAAGTGGAAAAAACTATTATATCGTCCATGTAAACTAAACAATCTTTGTAAATTAGGTCTTCTAATAGATTGTTAATACAACGTTGAAATGTTGCAGGTGCGTTCTTCAGTCCAAACGGCATTCGAGTGTACTCGTAATGTCCATTCTTTGTGGAAAAAGCTGTTTTTTGAATCGAGCTTTCATCCATTTGGATCTGATGAAAACCTTTTGCTAAATCTATGGTAGTGAAATATTGAGACCTACCTAGCTTATCTAGTATTTCATCCATGACAGGAATTGGGTATTTATCATCAATAGTAATTTCGTTTAGTTTGCGATAGTCGATTACTATCCTGAACTTTGTTTTATCAGAAGCATCGCTTTTTTTCGGTATTATCCAGATAGGAGAACAGTAGGGTGAGTTCGATTTTCGAACAATGCCTTGTTGAATCATTTCTTTGATTTGTACCTCGACTTCTTTGTCGTAGGCCTGGGGGTATTTGTAAGGTTTCCTATAGATTGGGTCTTCATGTTTAGTTTTGATGACATGCTTTACAGTACTTGTGAAGGTCAAATTTTCACCTTCTCTGTATTGTATGTCCCTAAATTCTTGAAGAATTTTAGTAAGGGCATTTGACTCTTCTTTATTTAGATGGTCAAGCCTGAATTCATTTGATTCCCTTATCTCGTTTCCTATTGCATAATTTGTGGCTTCATCATCAGTGGATAATGATGGCTGTAAAACATTCAAATAGTCGGGGTTGTCTTCTAGGCTACCTTCTCGTTCTGGTAGGTAGTCCATTAAGAAACTGTTGTTGTTTAAAACTACACTTTTTTTGCCAAAGTTTATTTGGGCGTTGGCGTCTTCTAGGAACCCTGTACCTAATATCATATCGTAATTTTCGGAAAAATTATGAATATAAAAAACTTGTTTAGTAGGGCAAAGCTTACTTGGTTTTAGAATTATGATTTTCTTTAGGGTTATTGTACCGTTAATGGTGTGTGTTTGTAAATTAGTAGTTTTAACTGAGAAATTAAAAATGTTTGCTCTTATGATGTTTATAGTAGACCCAGTGTCTATAACACATCGGAGCGGTATATTGTTTAAAACAATATTTATGAAGGAATTGTGTCTTCTTCTTCGTCCGAGGCATGTAGATGAAAATTTTCGGACGTATCCATTTTTGAATGGCCGCTGGTACTAGGTCTTTGCCTTTTTGTTGCCGGATTCGGAGCGGATGAAGAGACTGGATTTTGTTGATAGTTGGAGGAATAATTTAGAGGATTTTGTGTCTGTGCTTGGTTGAGTTTTTGCTTAAATTCTTGGAATAGGTGTTCAAAAGGCTGGTCATGGCTGTTATTGTTTTTGTTCATATATTGATTTTTATTTTGGCTAATTGATGTTTGATTATAATTTTGATTTCTATTTTGATTATTTGAAGTGTTGTTATAGTTTGGGCTGTACTGATTTTTATTTAGGGTATTTTGAGTATTTTGGGATTTTGGGTGATCGGACCATGTACTGTCATAACAACCCTCCTGCTGTACAATTTGCTTTAATTTACTGACTGTTGTTATATCAAATCTGGCTAATTGCATGTAGAGTCTATCTGGGAGTTTTTTAATAATTACACTTTTTACTGTATTGTTCATTGCGTTTGTATAAATGTGATTATGTAGTTCATTATTTTCTAAAGCTAGCTTATTTGTTATTACAAAGCATTTTGCTTCAAGCTCTTCTATGAACTTACGAACTGATCCATTGAATTGGGTGTTATATAGTCGTCTCAAAAGCTCTTCAAATGGTGTCTGGGTCTTGAACTCGGCGATTAGGGCTTCCTTCAATTCCGGCCATGTATTAGCTGCACTGAGCTGGGATACTCGTTGGGCGTCGCCTCCAATTTGCATTTCGATTGCACTGAAGAGGACGTGTAACTGGCGGACGTCAGGTGATGGATATAGTTGAAGTATGAACTCTATTCTTCTTATGAACGAGCTCAGTTCCAGTGTCGTACCGGTAAATGTTGGTACCTGTCGAATCTGACCAAGAGCCTGGTTCAGATGATTCTCGGAGAGTAGTTGCACTTGTTGTTGTGGTAGTGCCATTGTAGTTTCTCTTGTTTTTGTTGTTGTTGATTTTATTTTATTTATCACTCCTCGTAGCGGTCACGCTTTTTGTTTTGCGGGCTACACACTGTCTTTGTCACTGGCAAAACCTGGGGCTTCAGTTACCCTTTAGTGGTCTTGTCTTTGCAGCACTTATGTAATAATTTTTTTCTTCTAGTAGCGGTCACACTATTATGGTGGGCTACCAAGTTGAAGCGGTTTTAACTATTACGCACTGTATGACTGGCGGATAGTTACTTCTTGTAGCATTGATTAGCCACAAAGTTGAAGTTAAATCACACACGAAGGTTCTTTGTTGGTCACTATAAGTTTAGGACCACCGACTGCGCCAATAACAAGTTCGCGGTTGCAAGTTTTGAAAAAAATACAACTTTGAATCGGAGTCAATTCACGTCTTAATGGTATAGCGGATGAATTAGAACTAACTCTGGAGTGTGAGTTGAACGCTTAGCAAACCCTTGGTCGACTTTGTTTATATGAGCTTGAAGGCTCTCCTCTTTATTCAAATGGGTTGCGCTCTTTAAGAGAGTTGCGCATGGAAAATTACCAGGATTTGTGCTGCGTAAGATATTTGGTTGCTTAGTGAGAATAACGAATTTCGGCATCGGCGGATGTTTATGTCTATGAATCAATTGTTTATGTTAACGCGGCTGAAATTGTTATTGTCGCCAAGAGCTTGAAATCTGACTTATGTGTTGGGGCAAATGGATTGGGTGGGTGTGATCAAGTGGTACATATGTACTGTGTGTGTGTGGTGTGTGTGTGTGACAAAGTGTTATACTATGGTACATATGCTACTATATATAAAAGCAATAAAATTAATTTAAGAAATATATTATACATTTATAAAAAGAAAAAAAAACAAAAGCAAGAAAAATAATAGAAAACAACAAAACAATCCACAAACAGCTTAACGTCTTTTGTTGTCACATGTTCACTAACCTCTAAATTACACTCTATTGAATACTTATTTAATTTATGCATTACAGTTAAAGTCGAAAACATAAAAAAAAAAAAAACTGTCAAATTCAAAATGTCGTCGGAGTTCGTGGCATACACCAACAACACGTCACCTAATCACCTTTCTCCGATCCGGCCATTCCCCTTATGGCCTTCTCTTCGGACTGGGGGGGGGGGAGGAGTTAACATGCCATTTTGCCTAAGCATACAACTTTTTGTAATAAAGAGGGTCTCTCTCGTTTCATACCCCGAACTACACAGTTGTTTTTTTTTTTAAAGCTTTTCCTCCCCCGGCCACAGGATTGTAACTCGTGCAATGAGTATAAGCTAAAATAAATTTTTGCGCTTCCGGATTGCCTGAAGAAACTTCAAACGTTCGAAGTTCAGCCTGAGAAATATGTTTCTTGGGTGAACCAATTCTGAAATTCTCTGTTTCGCGAAATAGTCTGCCACATTAGGAAAAACATAAGGAGCGAAGTCGAAATAGATCTTGATTCATATGGGGTACCAGGCGATGACTGGCAGGAGATTAGGAGATTTCTGGCTTTGAATTTAGCAGATAAACGTGATGTGCGAACGCTAGAATATTAGCTTAGTCAGGGTTATAAAATCCTGGAAGAGTACTATTTGGAAGTGATCAATGGATTTAAATGTATGGGATATCCGATGCAGGTGGTTAGAGTTACTCATAGAGTTAGTCATAATGGTGAAATTCTATGGACAAGGCCCTTGACGACTTTATTCGCGGAGTCGGTAACGATGCCTTTAGATTATTAGTTATGCGTAGACCAAAAGACTTGCAGGAAGCCTACTTCTTTGTAAGTAGTTAGAGGCTGTTGCCCCGAACAGGGTTCCTTTGCCCAGTCTTCCCCACCGCCCAACTTGGCACCAAATACCCGATTTTACAGACCGGTAGGCGCTCCTCGTTTTACTTCCTCCTATCAGAGTAGTTGTAGACCTTCACTAGGCTCATGTAATGGTGGCTCCCAGAATAATAACCGTTTCCAGGGCCTAGACCTGGATGGATCAAACCGCTCCGAATACAGGACTCATCAGATTAAGGGTTCTGGTGTGAAAAGACTGTCGCCCGAGTGTCAGAATCCATTCGAAAGGGCAACGAAACTGTAACATATGGAGACTATACTGAACCCTTCGTCCCCAATCCCTGTCGAGGATGGTAGGCGCAGAAGGCCCAAATTTTATAACTGTGGCATCTCAAGCGTCCCTTACTTAGAGTATAAGGGAAATGATGGGATTAAACTACAAATTAATTAGACCCAGAATTGCCGCCGGATCTACTGTCCACCCCACCCCTTTCTACAATCGGGTACGGGTAGTGTGAAAATAACACACCGCGTGGCTGGCAAGTTTTTTATACAATTTGGCAATAACTCGACTCTTACCTTTTTTTTCCCCCCAGGCCTAAATACCTTCGATGGGATTATCGAGGTCGACACCCTTAAAGATTTAAAAGCCCTGGTAGACACGAAAAAAAAGGTCTCTCAATTTCAACTCTTTGCTGGATTCCACACATCCGGACGAGGTGAGACAAACCTTAAAGCCATTGATCGACGAGTACGTGCACGTTCTTGAATCTTTGTCGCCGGGAGAGGCCGTCGATACTAGCGTAAGGGCTAGGATCCGCACAAACACTTCAGACCCAATTTATACGAAAAGTTACCCATTCCCAGCTAATATGAGGTCTGAAGTAGATAGGCATATCGGGGAACTCCTAGTTGAATGTATCATTCAGGAAGGTATCCAAAAGTCCGTACAATTCTCCGATTTGGATAGTGTCCAAGAAACCAAAAGCAGATCACGAAAAGTAGTGGCTGTTGGCCATCGATTTCTGACACTTATCCGATTCCAGACATAGACATAAATTCCACGTTAGCTAGTCTCGGTGGAGCCAGGTATTGTACAACACTTGATCTTATCTTGGGGGTCCACCAAATTCACTTGGAACCATTACCTTGAACACGGCATTTTTCCCACGCGCTTCTCTTTTGGGCTAAAAAAAGGCCCCGCCCATCTTCCAACGTAGGATGGATTTTCTTCTTCGGGAATATATCGGCAAGATATGCTACGTATACATTGACGACGTTATCGACTTTAGCAATGACTACGATAGCCACTGGACCAACCATCGCTTAGTCTTTGAGAGCCTGAAACAGGAGAGACTTCCTTGGCATGACGTCTTATTATTGGAATTTTATCCGCGACTATGCCAAAATCGCCAAAGCCCTGACTAACTTGACTCGCGGCTCGAGTAAAAGGAAAACAATCTAAGAAGGTTCCGGCCGAACTTGACATGCGGCTTTCGACAATCTGAAATCAATCCTGTCCTCTTTCAGCAAGCCATTCCAATTGACTACAGACGCCTCTAATTATGCTATTGGGGCTGTACCGTCCCAAGAAATCGTGGACCCTGTCCAAGACTGAGGAAAACTATTATACGTTAGAAAAGGAGATGCTTGCTATAGTCTGGGCTTTGATAACCTCAGGACAAATGAGTATGGTTTTTTGCTCTGGGGAGAAGAAATTTAAACGCAAAATTGAAACGTTGGAAAGCCAGAATAGACGAGTACAACTGTGTACATACCTACAAACCCGGTAAATCCAACATCGTTTCTGACGCCCATTCACGAATTGTCCTCATGAACCATAACATTGATTTACTTCCCCATGTGGAAGCTTTCATTAACATACAGAGGTGGTCAAAAGTATTTACACAACGTGCCTTTTTTTCAATTGTCAACTTTGATCGCTTATTGCTGCTGCTTTTGTACTCAGAAACGAACATAAAGGGGATTTGTCGTGCTTCTACATCTATACAGAAGCAAATGAAAGAGGAAGTATAAAAAATAACTGTTCATGGACTAAAAATAGAAGCATTGCCTAATATTCATACACCCCACTTAATATAACAAAAATAAAAATTGTAAAACATAACGACATTGTTCAAATGATTTCAGAAAACAATATTACACTTCGATCTGCATTTTTGAAATTTGAGTTTTTATATAAATTATGCACGGGACTTAAATGTAAGCATAATAATATATATTAAATACCGTGAGTCTTCTGAGTCTTGTTGTCCTACGGAGTTTGGGACTACATTTTTAATTAAAATAAAATATATTAGTATACGTTACAAAAATGTTTTAAAATTTGTATTTGTGAGTTGTATTTGTTGTTGCTTATAAAATGAACCCACCTGGAATAATTAATGAATTAAATTAAAAAAAAATTAAAAATGTAATTTTAAATAATTTAAGTACAATTTCTTGGAAACTAGCACTCAATAAAAATCGCTTCTGCTTCTCACAAAAATCCAAACGCATGTGACTCCGCGAAAAAGGGCGCGGGCCTTTTAGAAAATCTATTTCGTTAATCTATTTCGTTCTCTCATTGTTATTTCCATTTTGCTAGTCCCTGTCCCTTTTACCAACATACCTTGTATTTGCCTATGATTATGCCTATGATATTCATAGTTATGATTAAGCACATTATCATTGAATTTTCATCGTTTTAAATTATTAAAAGAGAGATCGCGTGCGAGAGAGTCGGGAGAGCGTCGACTGTGCATCCGAAGCAGTTGGCTCTGTTGGCGTATCCGATTATTTTGTGATGATTTTCAGTAGCGATGAATTGTGGAACTGCAGAGCAGTTCTTAAATAACTCTGGTATAATCAACATCAAATAAATGTAATAAATAAAACAAGATAGAATGCTATAGTCGAGTTCCCCGACTATCAGATACCCGTTACTTAGCTAGTGAAAGTGCCAACTAGAAATTTCTTCATTTTCTGGAATATCGGTAGAAATTGCGTAAAAAAAAAAATAAAAAAATGAAAAAGAACTTTAAAATTTTGGGCTGGACTGCTTTGGGTGGCTTGTGGTCGTGCACGTTTTTAGGCAAATCTATAGAAATTTACAAGATATATTATATTTTTATTGTCTTCTACACTTCCTACCTTATACGGTCCACTATATCTGAAATATAATTTATGCCCAGTTTAGGTTTTAGCAAAACTTGGTCTCCTATTTTAAGTTGAAAATCTTAGTTTCCTTTTATAAAGTGATTCTATCCTATCTATACTATTAAAATTTAATGGTAAGTTCGATGCTTTACCGAATATGGACAATATGGACAATAATTATGTGCCATAGTGGGTGTAGTGCTAAAATACTTGAAATATGGGAGCCAAGTGTCCCAACCGGGCTTGTCCATTGAAATACGACCTGATGAATAGGACCTGATGAATTCATTAAATGTTCTATGACTTCTTTCTACAGTTCCTAAGGTCTGGTGATGGTGGGCAGCCGATTGAATTTTTGTATTCCGTTCCCATGTCCTTAATTAACGTCTTTGTTGGACCGTATTTCCTAATAAAATCTTTAAACATAGTATAGTTATAAAGTATGTTAAGTCGCAGATTAAGGTCACTGCATATTCATTTCCTTTTTCAGATTTGGGTAGTGGATCGAACGTGGCGTTTCGGTTATAGTCATAGAGGTCTTTGTGTGTTTAGTCGTTTAAGATTTTTGGCTTTTCTATATAATAAGATATATACTTTTATATAGTAAAATATATATGTATAGTGTCATGCTTTTTCAATAATAACGCTTCTTTTTTTTATCTTTTTCGTTATTTAATAAGGTCACCGGCTTGAATAGCGCTACTCTTAGATATTGTAATATTGAAAGATATTAATTATCTTTTAATTATCTTTTTTAATATATTATATTGACATGGTATCAAAAATCTTTTAAATATTTAAATATAGATATTAAATATACCGGTTTTTTTCAAGCCTTTGAAAAAACTGACCTAAGTCGAGAATTCCATTGGTATACATATCGATAACATAAATTCTTGCTATAACTTTGTTTTCATGTTTTAGTACCATTAGTAATGGAGACATAGAGACAGTGCAAGTTTGTTTCCAAATACTCCCACGTCCACTCTAACGAACACAAACCGCCCAAAACTACCACATCCGGAGTTTAGAAAACTGTTTCTAATAGTCGGTAAAGTCGACTATAGCGTTTATTTTTGCGTTCACATCCGGAGTTTTGAAAACTGTTTCTAATAGTCGGTGTCGACTATAGCGTTTCTCTTTTGCTCTTTTGTGGACGATGCATTATAACCCTATCATAGTAAATATGTTATGTAGGTCTCACACACAATACAAAATTCCCGCAGATTTAAATAAGCTCCCGGATCTAATTGACTTTGCAATAACAAAAAAGATCCCAAGACCTTTACCCCTCCGGACACACATAAAATGACAAATCATAGGCAGACAAACCGTAAAATCGAACTGCTTTTACTTGAAAACAATGACTAGGAAAATAATGGCAGATTCTCAGATCCCCAAAGGGAAAAGAACAGCTATAAATAGCAACTACGTAGATTAAGAATGAGGAAGCAAATGCCCATTATCTATACATCAAACAACTATCGCCCACCAGCAAAAATAACCCTTTGTGGAAAGCACATATATCCAGCCACCGGTAGAAACAGTCGTTCCACTGCAAGGCCTCCTTGGAAGCTGGATACGCAGCGACGACAATCACCTTCAGAAAGAATTCCCACCAAATCCTGCTAACAACTCATTTGTGCAGGTAGGACAGTAACTAAAAACTTGCCACAAATAAATCCAATAACATTCAGTCAAAGTGAGAATGTAAATAACATAAAAGATATTAGGCACAAAAAATCACATGGACATGACTTGGTGACACCAAAAATAAAGATAAAACTCCCACAGTGTGCGGTTTATAACGCTATTCTTTATAACGCTATTATAAAACTTGGATACTATCCCCAAAAGTGGGAAAGACAAATATAAAGCGCAACCCTCATCCTACAGACCAATCAGTCTCCTATCGTGTCTCTGAAAACTGTTTTAAAATTCATTTTTAAAGCAACTAACTTCCGACTTAAAAAGGAAAAACACAACACCATCGCATCAATTGGCTACCGCTAAAATCATAAATGGATTGAACAGGTCACTCGCATCCAAAAGAACTTCGTGCCTTTGAGTACCGGGTATACAGCTCAGCTTTATTCTTAGATGTTGACCGAGTTCGGCCAGAAGACACAAAAAGTGTTCAAATCTTATCTATTTAAAAGAGTGTTCTCAGCCAGGTCTAACAGTGCGACTTCCCACGACCGCGATATCAATGATGGGTAGTGTGCTGTGGCCCGTTACTTACACCCCATATACAGCATACATGTCTACAAACTATCAGCACCCCATCTCTTCATTTGCTGACGATAACGCAATAGTCAGCCGATCTAGATGCCCAGCAAAAGCAGCAGAACACCTTGCCTGTCATCTTAAAACAGTGGAAAGATGCTTTGAGGACTCGCGCATCAAGATAACAGAGGTTAAAAGAGGCCATGTAACCTTCACACTAAACAGACAAACCTGCTCACCCTGTACACTGAACAATACATCCCACAAGCAGGGGATGTATGCAGCTCGTCTCTCTCGCTGCATCTGCTGTTCGCACTGCGAACACATCAGTCACATCAATCGCTTTCGTAACTTATGCATATGCGCATGGATGCAGAATCTTGTTCGAACAAACAAATAAACTATAATAATTCTAAATCGCTACACACTGTGTACATGTTGCTCCTGATTGTGTCTGTAATATTCGGACAACATTACAGGCACTGAACATTAAAAGTTATTCCGTTGGTTACTCAAGAGCGCGTATACATAAGGAGTAATATTTTGCGCGTACACAGCCAACTAACGGAAGCTGACGATAATTCTTCTTTCCGCTCGTCTTCCCGCTGGAACCGAGTTTAGAATTCCTGTTTTTGCAGCTTTCTTATTGTTGCTGCAAACAGGGTGACATTTTAAAACCGCAAAGCGACTGCAATTTATAAAAGAGTGGATCGTTCAGTGGATTCCTTATCAAGAACTGCATTAATTTCGGCTGATAGGTCCGTTCTCTAAGTGAGGTTGGAGCTTATCGATGAGCTTCAGCAAACATTTTATAAAAATTCTCAACGATCTCTAAGAACTGGATTTTGACGAAATTGATAGTAAGTGAGAAGTCTGATGACATTCGCATTTATTTCGAGGGGAGATTTCAGCATCCGCACCCAACCTTTGATGAAGGCATTTTTCCATGTGAACCATGTGGCCATCCGTAGTATCATATAAACTCAATAATCATATTAAGAATTATTTGATCCTGGGGTTTTTTCGGATAAGGTTGATTCTGATCTTTATTCTGATTGATCTTTATAATTTGTATACCCGTTACTCGGAGAGTCCGTCCGTATGAACTTTATGGAGCAAATTTATGGAGCACGCAGCGCAAGATTGTTTCCCAATGTTGCTACTCCAATTCTAACGCCCTCAAACCGCACAAAACTGTCACGCCACACTTTTGAAAAATCTTTTCTTTTTTTTACCATTTTTTTTCTCAATTTTTACCTATGTTTTTAATTATTAGGTTTAATTATTCATTGTAAGATTCTCAGTGTAATCGCTATAAAATAAATGAAGATCAAAGGATATGAATATACGTCACTAAATATATTGAATATATATAAATGAATAAATATATTTCGCAGAACCATAAAAAATAAAGCACTTTAGTATAAATACTAAATAGACTCTACTAAATAGACTCAAAAGAAAATAAACGTAACTGGCGCAGTCGGTCGTAATCGCTATAGAGAAAAACCCTACGCTTTTAGTCATCTATGCGACGGTTTATTAAGTTTTAAAAAAAGCCTCAACAATAACGTGAAACCGTATAACCAAAGACACTAGGATAATAAGATGCGTAACGCCATACGATTTTTTTAGCACACGATTTTTTCGTGCTAGATCTACAGCTGGCTGCTCACTAGAATTTTTTTCAAGAGCCAGAGAAAGAGCGCTCTAGAGCCAGCAGTTCCCTTGTACGCATACAGCGACAGCCGATCACTGTATGTGTGCACACGTATGCTCATATATTGTAAATTTGACAAAATATGCCCTTCACTTCAGAAGTTTATGGACTTTCAATCTATATTATTTGTACTCGATTGCCACCATGTAAAATACTCGAATATTGCATTGCCTTAACTTGATAATTATTTAAATAAATCATAGAAAAGTAATAGGTGAAAAAAAGTACATAATAATACCTAATTAATTTCATAAATTACTTTTTACTTGAAAATATGTCGTTAGAGTATTCAGCTCGCGACGTGGAAAATATATTTGAAGTTAGTGATTCTTAGGTGCGCTGGCCCTGCCTTAAGAATTCAATTCAACTATTTGGTATATTAATAAGTACAAATTACTAGTATACAAGCAAAAAATATGCATATTTATATGCATACTTATGTAAATGACCAATTTTCAGTATTTGAAATGCAAATATTATTTTGTTGAATATTTTTGGTGACTTCATATTTTTAAAAACCTCGCGATTTTGGGTGGGTAAATAGGCGCGCCAAATTTATTGTTTCTTCTTTTAGTTCCTCTTAATACGTTTGCTTAAAGTTGACAAGTACATAGCGCTCATGTTTGCTACTATTTTTTTCAAATTTCAATAATATATCCGTATTTATATTCAATAAAAGTTTATATGTAAAGTTCAGTTGTAAACGGTAGGTAATTCGAGCGGCGATTTTAACTAACGAATATTAAAATACCTTCTTAAAAAAAAAAAATAGTCACGGCATCAATTTTAAATAATATTTTATTAGATCAAATTACAACGAAATTGACCAAGACAATAGTCAAATTCGTTTCATAGATCAAAATTTATTTCGGACTGAAAATCGTATTGTATCAAATCATGCACACTTTTTTGCTTACTGTTTTCACTCACACAAGCAAGAGAATTCTATTCTTTCGATTTTGATGCTCTCAATTTTACACGAACGGGGAAAGAGCAATTATTGCCGCCAACAAAAAAGTGGCTACATAGTGCAAATCCAATGTATTATTCTAGTGTCTTTGGTATAACGCCGTGTCCAATCAGGAAGATGCTGTTGAATTTGCAACCCTTGTGAAAATTAAAATCTATCTTAATAATAATAATAAATATATAGTTAAACAAAAAAAATTAAATAATATTGAACAAAATAAATAAATAAGATTCAAACTAAGATCCTCACCAGTGCCTCCCCACAACCTTATGAAACACCACTAATTAATAATCCATATCAGCCCCACAAGTTTATCAAACACCACTAATTAATAATCCACCATTATCATCCAACACCCTATCACATCAATACAAACAATAAACTTTAGACCTCGATCAATTTTTAACATCCATCGAAATAATGCATTTGTTCAAAATACACTACTAGTCAGTATAAATTTTACCAAATTGTCAGCTTCTTTTGAAACTGGCTTGCGCTTTATATCATTAACAAACGGTGCGAAGATGATTTGCAAAGCAAAGAATGAATATTTAGCACACAAAATGCCAATTTTTATACCGCTTACCCAATGCAATGGGTGGTAATCTTTCTACTTACAAGAATGCACGCAGACAATCAATTTTTGTTTGGCACAAGTATGTTGACAATCTCATTTAGTAAATGGTATCCTGCTTTTAAGCACATGTAAATCAACAATTGTTTAAATTTCACTTTTTTGGATATTAAACGTTATTAAAAAAAATAAATAAATAAATAAATAAATAATTGATGGCCGTGGGTAAAAAGGCTAAGTTAAGTTTGTTTATTAGATGCTACCATTGCACAGCTTACCGCTGGATTTAAAGTAAAAAACTTTGCGAAAGAGTTTAATGCGTCGCGTCAAACTGTATATTATCAAATTAAAAAGTTTAAAACACATAATGACTTAAAAAACTTAAAAAGAACGGGTCCTAAGCGCAAAACAACATTCGCTGAAGATAAAATCCTTATACGGGAATTTAAAAAAAATCCTCTTGCGAAACCACAAGCCGTTGCAACGCAGTGGAATCTTACCGCCAGCCTTCCGAAAAGTGATCGTAAGGCAATCAGTGAGCGCACAGTCCGGTGACGTTTAAAGGAACAGGACATGAAGACATATATTGCTAAGGATGTGCCGTATATTTCAAAAATAAACAAGCTTAAAACGTTGAAATTTGCAAAAAAAATATCTGGACAAGCCAAAGTCGTTCTGGAAAAGTGTTTTATGGACAGATGAAAGCTCTTTCCAGTATAACTCGTCGGAACAAAAAATTTTTGTAAGATTGCCAACTCAGCAAAGGCAAAAAAACACACCCCGTTTGTCAGAAAGTGGGCCATGGTGGAGGCTCTGTCATGATGTGGGTATGTGTTGACTACAATGGGTTGGGTGACTTGGTCCCTATCTCCGGCTTGATGAACCAAGGACCAAGAACCATTTAAACTTATTTTTTTTTATTAAGGGGTTGTCAAAATACTTATGCCAATACAAAAATTCATCATATATTATTAAATTGTTTATATTTTATTAGGTTTCAAAGAAGAAATATTCGTTTGTTTATTTTTAAGTTTATGTTTCTTACACATAAAAAATAATCGTTACTATCATATCAAGCCATTTTATAGTTTTACTGACAAAACGTTGAGCGTTTATTTTGTCAAAATACTTATGCCGACTAGTGTAAGTGCCTAAGCGAAAGCTTGGCTTCAACCTAAACCTAAGTTTAGCTAAATAGATAACAACTTTAGTGAGATGAAATAAGGGAGACTCAAAAAGCGCTGCAAGTACAGTGGTACTCCTATGCGCGCATGACTAGGTGGTGGCGATCTGCTCCGGAATATCTATATCGGAATCGATTGGCAGAACGGCTAGTTTGGTGACGGCTCTTTTGATTAGACCCGTAGCTGAACGGACCATAGCTACTCTGAAAACGCCGTCCCCGCCGGGTATGACTTCCTGCACGTGCCCAAGTTGCCGTCTCAACTGTGTAATGTTGTCCCTTAGAAAAACTATGTTTCCCACCTTGATGTTCGACGTATCAACGCGCCAAGCGCTCCTTTCTTGCAGTAAGGAGGTCCATCTTTTCGAGAAGTATTGTTGCATCTGGGTCACCCGCTGCCTTCTGCTGAGGCGGCCTTCTCGAAGATGAGTGATTTTGTGTAGCTGGAACCCTTTAGGAAATGCGCCGGCTTCAGCACTTCAAGACTTTCAGCATTTTCTGAAATTGGACAGAGTGTACGGGAGTTAAGGAAGACAGAAATCTCATACGCAGGAGTTCTTAATTCTTCGACGTCTAAGATGAAATCACGACTCTGTAGAAGTGAAATTTAGCCGACTTAACAGCAGCCTCCCATAATCCATCAAAGTGCCTCGAAGGGTGATGAATCTTCTCACCGCTGCGTTGAAAGAATCCGTCGTAAGATCCTGGACAACTTCCAAATGAGCTGCCTTCGTTGAAAAGCAAACGAAAACGGCGATATAGAACTTGTTTCTGGGCTCTGGCTTTATGATAGAATGGCTCACAATTGTCCACTCCTGTAGTATGAAATGCTGGATTAGGCATTCCGATTACGTGCTCCCAAGTCACAGGCGTCATTTAAAAACATCGGATGCATTTATTGATGACACTAGCAACGAACTTGCGGTCTCAAATCGGCCAGCACCTTAGCCGCAATGTGGCAAGCATCGTAAGATCGTGCATGCAAATATTTCTCATGATAATAAACAATGAGTACCTTGGTGACTGGATGATCCTTTGGTAAAAGTATCGAATTCCTCGAATCGTAGTCGAAGTTTTCGTTCTGAAGCTTTGCACCGACTCGAAGTAACCCCCCGAAACCCAGTATAGGCGTAAGCGAAACCAGCTTGCTTTTCTGTGGAAACGGCTTGCCCGTACCATACCCTTTCGCCAAGTTAACCTGCTGGATGCTCCTCACGCGCGTTACCAATTACAGCCGCAGGACGGCGCTCTGGGAGATCCTTTACTATATCCAACAGGGACGGCCAATTCGACAAGCTTTGCAGAAGGAATAGAGGCCCTTTAGTAAAAACGGAATGCTCTAGTAATTCTTTCGGGGACATCCTCGCACAGAGGATGCCGATTCCACGCCAACGCAGCAATGACCAGCAATGAACGACGCAATCGAAATCTATGGATTCCTTGACGTTTCTAATCTTCCATTGTTATGCAATGGAAAATTATCACAAAAGGTCTGCAATATTTTTCGAACTGTTCAAATTAAATTAAAAAGCAATAGATTTTTAAAATATATTTATATATATTTACTTGTAATCACAAATTATGGAGACTGCATAATCATACCATCTTCCGATCATGGAAATAAACCAATGGTAACTATCAGAAGTATATAAATGCTGTTGTTGGTGTCACGGTGTTGGCATTTTAGATGTGTCATACTTATTATTGTTACGTGTCATACTTAGGTATTATCTTTGTCATTTGTTGAAAATTATAAGTATTTTGTATATTCATGAGGGTTTCTGAAGGATCTTCATTAAATTTAAGCAGTGTAGCTGTCATTGGAAGCTAATCATTTTAATCTATCTTTGTTACCGTGTTTACTAACGTTATTTTTATTTATTTTTTTTCCCCTTTCCTTTAAAAGTCTTGATTGTGACAAATTCGAAGACTGTTCATAATTGTTACTCTTCTCTAAAATGAGTACTACATATTTCTGGCATATAATCTGAAAGATATTAGGAATTTCATCATTGTATATTATATTTTTCTGTTTGGTTTATTATTATTATTAATTGATTTAAGCTCTTCGATAGTTATTAACACCTGCTAAATCGTTATCCTATCAGTTTATTGGCTTGGCTTTAAATTTCAGTCATTCTATAAGCGCCATCTCAATATTTGTTTATAAAATGGATTTGCTGATATGGTTTCTGCGTGAGAAAAAATATCGATGTATTCGGTGCATATTTTGTTAAATCGTTTTTAAGGTACGGATAGAATGTACGTTTTAGTACTCCCTGTGCTCTGGCTTGTAAACCACATAATCGTCTATTGATTCACTTTCCAAGTTTGCACCGCTTACAATAGACGGTTTATTAGTTGTGCTTACAGTTCGATTCAACACGTTAATCATCTACAAGAGCACTTGCTACTAGTATTCCAGGTTGTAATTCCTGATGTTTGGCACTAGACATAAGTGGAATCTTTCGATCTGTGGTCTAGCTGGCAAAACTATTTCGCAATCTAGTGAGTGCGTTATACTATATGAAAGTAAAATTCGTGGAATTCTAAAATACAATTGTATTTTCTAACGAAATCGAAACCAATTATACCATATCCTAGTATAGGAAAACTGTCAGGTCATTAAATTCATATGGTATTCCTGCGTCTGCACACAATACTTCAATACTAAGCTTTAGGCTTATAAGCTTTCTTATTATTTATTTTTGCGAAATAAAAAAGAGGTTTTGTAGCGATTTCGAACAATTATGTTTTATTTATTTTAACGAAGATTGGCATCGATACGCGCATGCATAGGTTTCGAGAGCGAGTGTTGACTTAATTGCAGGCGAACAGCAGAACGTAAAGACAAAGGTGCAGGCGCGAGAGTAAAAGAGAGAGCGCACGGGAGAGGAGAGCTTAGATGCTCAACTGATCTACACAACTGATCTATACAGATAACGAAAGCTGAGTTGCCGTAGGGACTAATTGTGCCTGCAATGGAAGACATAAATGTAGCAACCGGTGGCGACTGCGGGACCCGAGACACTGCAGCTCAAAAACTCTCGTTAAAGGCCACTTCATGGGCGGCAATGTTTCATCCTTAACGAGGACCATGTCATCGACAACTAACCGAGGCTTTGGATTGCGTCATTTCGCAGTAAGGTTAAATAATCTTCCATCGGGACCGTCTACTGCAGGTAGGCGATGCGCTGCCAGCTTTCTAAACGATTGAAATTTAATTTTGTCACAACTGACTCGATAAACGAATGAAGCAAATGAAAACACATATTAAGAATGGGGCATTTTACTCCTGTGCCCTATTGCGCTACTCAGTCTTGTAAGAAAATGGTCCACAGAAGTTTGTGCCAATGAGACCCCTCGAGATGCTCCTTTGGTAGATCCGCCATTATGTCCTCAATTAAGCGAGGTTTCGTATGAAAACACTTGACGCACTTGTTTACTGCCCCGTTAACGGATTTCCTCTAAAACAGTTGGAATGTAGGAGGTCTGTTCCTGAATTACAGCTACTTGGTTTGCAACAAACACGTTGAATCTTGATCCCGGATCCAAGAAAGCACCACAATTTACCATCTGTCTCAAAAATAGTATTGCCTATTCCGGCAACACAAGCGGCTGAAGCTACTCTGCGAGTCGGGAATAGAAAAGAAACGGCTTTTTACTAACCCAGCTTCAGTGGTTAGGAGCCTGTGCAATAAGAGCAGCAGACGTACCCGGTAATGCAGAGGGTTTCACTGCAATATTAAATGAATCTGAGGCCAGCTTTTCATTAAGCTTTTCATCAAAAGACTAAGACGAGGCTTTAGTCGAGTTCCCCGACTATCAGAAGCCTCATCTAGTTGAAGTGCAAACGAGAAATTTCATCATTATCTGGAATATAGGTAGAAATTGCGAAAAACAAATAAAACTATTTTAAATTTTTTAGTAGGCGTGACGAAAAGGTCTATGGCAAATGAATAGAAATTTACAAGACTAACAAAAAACTGAAGATATATTAAAAGATTTTTTTGTAAGGTGTGGGCGTGGCAGTTTTAGACTGTTTGTGGGCGTGGCAGTTTTAGACGGCTTGTGGGCGTGGCAGTTTTAGACGGCTTGTGGGCGTGGCAGTTTTAGACGGTTTGTGGGCGTTAGAGTGGGCACGGCAAAGGATTTTTGGCAAATCGATAGAAATTTACAAGACATATTACTGGCAGTGTTCGACAGTTTATCTCTCTGGAATCGGCATGCATAATCTCTTTTTAGCTTTTATAGATCCTGAGATCTCGACATTCATACTGACGGACAAACAGACGCACGGACATGGCCAGATCGACTCGGCTATTAATCCTGATCAAGAATATATATAAATTATATTGTTGGAAACGCTTCGTCCTACCTGAAACATACTTTTCAACGAACCTAGTATACCCTTTTACTGTACGAGTAACGGGTATAATAAAAGGAAACAGGCTGGACATTGGGAGCTACTGTAAATTATTTCCAAAACATTTTAATTTAAATCTACAATATCAAAAACATAACATAAAATAGTGGTGTGCGGTAGCATCATCACCAGACAGTAGGATGAGTGAAGCGAAGCCAAATAACATATAATTAATTTAAATTCTCTTCTCTTCTCACTTGATCAAACAGATTGGGATATGTGCCTAAAATGCTTCTTATTTGGTTTAACATGACCCCTCTTTGACTCTTTGACACATGACTATTATCCATATGAGGTAAAAACGGCAAAATATTAAAGCATAAGATGCAGCCTGGTAACCTAGTCATCAGGCTAGAGTTTTGACCAATCCAAACCTAAGACTATCAGCGTGCATGAATTTGAGAAAGTCACGTATGCTATATGATGAAGATTCCAGTCCTTAAAAGCTGGAAAAAAGCCTAGTTTTATCCACTCTACCATATTTAAGAGTGAGCGAAATAGTTGAGGACCATTTTTCAAGACCCCCGGCATCGTTAACTTATATTCCTATATCATCATGGATTGATAGGCAATAGGAAAAAAACTAAAAAAATGTCATTCGACATGTCGAAAAAATGTCTCAGCAAGATGCAACAGGTGACGTCGTGTCGCGAGGATGTACCCCGAAAGAATTGCTAGAGCATTCCGTTTTTACTAAAGGGCCTCTATTCCTTCTGCAAAGCTTGTCGAATTGGCCGTCCCTGTTGGATATAGTAAAGGATCTCCCAGAGCGCCGTCCTGCGGCTCTAATTGGTAACGCGCGTGAGGAGCATCCAGCAGGTTAACTTGGCGAAAGAGAATGGATTTCTTATCCAGGGCAAGCCGTTTCCACAGAAAAGCAAGCTGGTTTCGCTTACGCCTATACTGGGTTTCGGGGGGTTACTTCGAGTCGGTGTAAAGCTTCAGAACGCAAACTTCGACTACGATTCGAGGAATTCGATACCTTTACCAGAGGATCATCCAGTCACCAAGGTACTCATTGATTATTATCATGAGAAATATTTGCATGCACGATCGCAGACGTTGCTCGCTACATTGCGGCTAAGGTGCTGGCCGATTTGAGACCGCAAGTTCGTTGCTAGTGTCATCAATAAATGCATCCGATGTTTTTGAATGAAGCCTGTGACTTGGGAGCACGTAATCGGAATGCCTAATCCAGCATTTTATACTACAGGAGTGGACAATTGTGGGCCATTCTATCATAAAGCCAGAGACCAGAAACAAGTTCTATATCGCCGTTTTCGTTTGGTTTTCAACGAAGGCAGCTCATTTGGAAGTTGTCTAGGATCTTACGACGGGTTCTTTCAACGCAGCGGTGAGAAGATTCATCACCCTTCGAGGCACTTTGATGGATTATGGGAGGCTGCTCTTAAGTCGGCTAAATTTCACTTCACCAGAGTCGTGATTTCATCTTAAACGTCGAAGAATTAAGAGCTCCTGCGTATGAGATTTCTGTCTTCCTTAACTCCCGTACACTCTGTCCAATTTCAGAAAATGCTGAAAGTCTTGAAGTGCTGAAGCCGGCGCATTTCCTAAAGGGTTCCAGCTACACAAAATCACTCATCTTCGAGAAGGCCGCCTCAGCAGAAGGCAGCGGGTGACCCAGATGCAACAATACTTCTCGAAAAGATGGACCTCCTTACTGCAAGAAAGGAGCGCGTGGCGCCTTGATACGTCGAACATCAAGGTGGGAAACATAGTTTTTCTAAGGGACAACATTACACAGTTGAGACGGCAACTTGGGCACGTGCAGGAAGTCATACCCGGCGGGGACGGCGTTTTCAGAGTAGCTATGGTCCGTTCAGCTACGGGTCTAATCAAAAGAGCCGTCACCAAACTAGCCGTTCTGCCAATCGATTCCGATATAGATATTCCGGAGCAGATCGCCACCACCTAGTCATGCGCGCATAGGAGTACCACTGTACTTGCAGCGCTTTTTGAGTCTCCCTTATTTCATCTCACTAAAGTTGTTATCTATTTAGCTAAACTTAGGTTTAGGTTGAAGCCAAGCTTTCGCTTAGGCACTTACACTAGTCGGCATAAGTATTTTGACAAAATAAACGCTCAACGTTTTGTCAGTAAAACTATAAAATGGCTTGATATGATAGTAACGATTATTTTTTATGTGTAAGAAACATAAACTTAAAAATAAACAAACGAATATTTCTTCTTTGAAACCTAATAAGATATAAACAATTTAATGAAATATGATGAATTTTTGTATTGGCATAAGTATTTTGACAACCCCTTAATAAAAAAAAATAAGTTTAAATGGTTCTTGGTCCTTGGTTCATCAAGCCGGAGATAGGGACCAAGTCACCCAACCCATTGTAGTCAACACATACCCACATCATGACAGAGCCTCCACCATGGCCCACTTTCTGACAAACGGGGTGTGTTTTTTTGCTTTTGCTGAGTTGGCAATCTTACAAAAATTTTTTGTTCCGACGAGTTATACTGGAAAGAGCTTTCATCTGTCCATAAAACACTTTTCCATAACGACTTTGGCTTGTCCAGATCTTTTTTTTGCAAATTTCAACGTTTTAAGCTTGTTTATTTTTGAAATATACGGCAATATTAGCAATATATGTCTTCATGTCCTGTTCCTTTAAACGTCACCGGACTGTGCGCTCACTGATTGCCTTACGATCACTTTTCGGAAGGCTGGCGGTAAGATTCCACTGCGTTGCAACGGCTTGTGGTTTCGCAAGAGGATTTTTTTTAAATTCCCGTATAAGGATTTTATCTTCAACGAATGTTGTTTTGCGCTTAGGACCCGTTCTTTTTAAGTTTTTTAAGTCATTATGTGTTTTAAACTTTTTAATTTGATAATATACAGTTTGACGCGACGCATTAACCTCTTTCGCAATGTTCTTTACTTTAAATCCAGCGGTAAGCTGTGCAATGGTAGCATCTAATAAACAAACTTAACTTAGTTAATGGTATCAAGCGCAAGCCAGTTTCAAAAGAAGCTGACAATTTTGTCAAAATACTTATGCCGACTAGTGTACTGTGCGTTCTTATTAATTATAACCCTTATGGTGGCATATTGGTTGTTTTCCCATAAACAGTAAGGAACGATATAATTGCACAACTGAGGTGCCATAGAACATAATTGTGTTTGTTGGTATGTAAGTTGGAATGTTTACAAGAAATACATACATACCCCATACATGCATACCTCCCCGTTGAAAGCGTGACTTTCCACAGCATCCTTAAAGAGTAGTACACGCAGCTTATGCACTGCTCGCTTTGTCAATTCTGCTGCTGTCCTTAATACGGAAACTTGGGCGACTCCATATCTTTAAAAAATCATCTCCAGCTTTCGTCCTTAAAAAGGAAAAAAAAAAGGGACAAAGTCATCCTCAACTAGACTACACTCGGTAATGCGTTACTTTGGTTGCTGCTGCAGCAAGGTTAAATATTCATCCATCCTTTGGGTCCAAAAGATCTGCGCGCAGGTAAGCGGCTCGATAAACGACGGAGGAGGGCAAACAAAAAGTGTGCTGAAGTTATACAATTGGGATCGACAGGGAAATCTGAAATTCACACTAATGGACGAGAAATAACTACCTTCGATCTATGGCAAAAATGGGTTTTCAGGCCATCGAAGGTCAGAACCAATGCCATCAAGTATCGCCTTGGTTGCAAAGCAAATGAATATACACACGTAGCATTTCACAGACATTTATTGCGCGTCTCAGGATTGTAAAAAAAAGGTTCACAGAGGTGCAAAAAAGATGCCAGTGAGTTCAAACGCATGCTTACGGGTTTCCTCTCCCCAATAAGCCGATATTGGGATCGGTTTATGCTCATGAGCGTGAGTTGTAATGGCCGTAATATCTGGGTGATCTTTGGTAGGATGATTTGGTGACGACCATTGAAATCCAACGAAGAGATGGTCTATTATTCCTTTGGTCCGTCAGCTCATAATGTCGTTTTACAAATGAGCCCGCTTAACCAGACGAAGCAAAACACAAAAAATTCCCGCTTTGAATGTCAGTTACAATGAGCCCAGGGTGTCGAATTCGGTTTTAAAACTTATGGATGCAACCGTAGGTTGCAAGGCAGCAAATGAATACGTGTATTTGGAACACGCAATAATATCAGTGTACGGAGATTTTACAAACAAGATTCTTTCGAAATTCCAGTATTGGCTTCCCTGTTTGGCACTTTAAGGGTTTTCAAAGCTGCAGTGCTATGGATCCCTGGAAACGACATATACATAGGCTCCGCTCCTTAAGCTTCGATGCTGGCGTAGCAAACGCATTGAATCTCAAATTCAGAGCTTGGAGAAAGAGCCAATCGTATGAACGAGGCATGACAAATTTCTCCAGAACTGCTGCATATATCTCGCCATTCTCAACCTTTTGCCGAAGAAAGGCTTTCGTTCCAGGACTACTTACAGTTGTTGAAGAAAAATCTTGGACTTGTATTAACTGATTCATAGAACCCTTGCTGTTTATTAAGGGTTGAAAATGTGAATCAGGATTCCAAGCAATGCCTTGCGTTTTCGTGAATTCGCCTCCATCTTAAAACTTTAAGTAATACTCCTTATCCTCCTGCCAAAACGTCTGGTAAATTTGATTAGCTTAAAATTGCTTCTGAACAAGACTCCAGAAGTTGATGTCGATGACTTCTTCTTTGGAGCTTCCACCAAATCATCACCATAACGTTACTTTTATTAAGAAGGATATCAGCACCCTCTGGAAATATCGTTTCGTCGTCTAAGTGATACATGGATCTGACAGTTAGGTAGGAATCAATATCTCCACAGACTGCACGCTGATCCATCAAAAACGACGCGAATATTAGTAATGGTGATGTCCTCTTTCATGACGCAATGATGTGGCAAAAAATATTGACAGGATCTGCTGACATATGTCCTAGATATAAGTACTCCTCAATAAAAACACGCAATGCAGAGTGTTTTGTGGCATGATTAAATGAATCTGAGGCTACCGTTTCAGTAAGCTGAGATCTATCCTGTGACGAAGACGAGACTAAGTTTCCCAAGTGCAGCAGAGTGTGGTGTTTAGATCCACAGGCACGGGAATTGCCGGAGTTGCAGTGGCTTAACTGATGACTACTCTTAAGACAATTTATACAATTTCTTGAAATCGCTTTACTGGACTTTTAAAACTGTGACAATACCGAATTAAGTGTCCTGGCTGCATGGCGCATAGCTTGCCATGTCGAAATCCATAGTCTCCAGGTCCTGCATCGCTGATCCAGAAATGATGCCATGGATTTCCATTTTGTAATTAAATTTTTGAAAACTGGGTCCTCCAAATGCTCCTCCCATTTGGCCTGCCTTGACGGATCCAGCTTTTGGATTAGCATTTAGGCTATACTGGATTCATTATCCGTTCCGTTGTACCCAATCTATTAGGAGCGCGAATATGAGCGTTGAATTTGTCTGACAGTTCACAAAGCATTGACACGGAACCACTCTGCACTGACCTGGGGCTAACCCAGAATCTCAGTAACATGAGCCTGAAAGACCAAACGCCGATTAGGAAATCTGTTTTGTAACAATTGTAATAATTCTGTACAATAGTTGCCATCCGATATTTCCAGTGAGCAAACGCAGTGTACCTCATTCATGATCGAAGATGCTGCAGATTTTCCATGTTTGTGAGGTCAGGATGGCTATCTACGATTGTAGTAAAAACAGAAATAAATTCAATTTGCATAGCCTCCAGCGAATTTCTGCAGATCAAAAAGGGGAAGCGATGGTGCGCTATGCTGGAGTGGACGCTGGTGATCAGTAATGGTTGAGTGGGAGTGCATGTGCGGGCGCGCTTTTAAATCTCCCCCCGAACTGAGGATTTAAGCGTTACGAGAAAATCATCAAATTTCTTACTCTAATTACTTTTAATTTCATCCAAATCAAGTTCTTCAAACTCGCTCAGAATTTTCCTAAATGTTTGTTGTAGCTCATCGATCAGCTCCAACCTTACATGGAGAACGAAATCGTCAAACGAAGTTAACGCAGAGCATGACAAAGAATCTGCTAATCGTTCCACTCTATTGTATATTGCAGTCGTCTTGCGCTTTTAAAATGTCATCATGTTTGCATCAGCTGTAACGTTTCCCAAATTTTCAGCAGCCATGGCAATAGCGGCTACATTAAACCGGCAGAACAGCGGCTCGAAATATAGCAGTGAAAATTTCATCGCTAGTTGTCGCTAGCCTCCACATTGTCCCCTTGTATTGTAAAACAACACACCATTTGAGTTGCCGATTATCTTTCAAGTTCTTAAATGATTTTGAGGTTATCATGCTCACAATTCTTAATCACCGCGGATATTTTTCTGCGTTGTCCTTGTCTATGTAAGCTGCTACCAGAGACTTTTCTAATTCGGTGGTATAGTGCGCGACAGTTTTGCATTATTGTAGCGGACTGACGAACCATCAGGTGATTAGCTTTAAGTGTTTCCTTTCGTACACCTATTTTTACCAATATGGCTATGTTCGATTCAAACTTTGATTACTTCGATGGCTAACCTCTCCCGATCTCCGTTTGCGAGATACCTCAATCCGTACGTTAAGGTAGACCTTGCCATCAATATCGGGTATTGTAAATAAAGTTGTCGTACAAATTCCCTTGAATTTGCAACGGGGTTGTGCCGGGTTTGATTTCTATTTGTGATTGCAAGATTTCTTCGAATTCATTTCAAGTAAATTCATTACTGCAGGTATGATAGGATCGTAAAGATCTTTTGAATTCTGTTTTATAATCTACAATTTAATCTATAGATACGGGTTCAACACCAGTTTCTATGGATACTGGTGACTTTAATTGGTGGATACCGTCAAATTAATGGTATGTCTACATTTTACCTTTAATAAGTTATTTTGGAAACTACGAACTATTCCGGAACTTGGACGCTACAGACAATTGGCTTTATTCCTTTATTGTCGTTTATTATTTGGCGTGCTTCGTTAAATTATTCTTAGTGTGCTAATGTAGGGTTTCGTGTTCCACTTCTCAATTTTGAGCACTTGTATGCATAGTCCTGCCAATCCATCTATTTCATAAAGTGACGCATGTAGACTTCTAATTTAGTTGTTTGTCATAAATTGAGGATATCCTCATTAATCTCTCTAATTCTTTTCTTAATGTTTTTTTTTTAATTCTTTTACTATACGAGTAACGGGTATACTAGATTCGTTCAAAAGTATGTATTATGGTATACGGACCGTGCCTGCTCGAACGAAAACTAGGATGTTATGGTCACAAGGTATGTCGCCCGTTCGGTCGAGATTTGCGACGAACGTATAATATGTTGACCGTGATACATTTATCCATTACAACACTACCGTTCCTTACTCTGTGGATTAGTTCAACGCTCAAAAATGCAGCGCATGGCTCTAAGTAGGCAAAATCTCCTTTTCATTTCATTTAAAACTTGGAGATCAGAGCGGTAGCTAATTCCGTGACTTTGAATATTTTTTGAGTGAGTCGTCCAGACCCTAATTCAGAAAGGGACATGTTTGGAGATGTTTGACGCCTCACGTTTCTGCGACTATCAACATAAGTATTGCCTTTTTGTGGCATCCAGTGCAAGCACAAGGTCTTAACACTGTAGAATTTCGTGGAGTTAGTCAATATCTTCTTCGAAATTTAGGAACAAAGTCCGCAGTTTGAATTCATATGGTCACAATATTCGATTTAAGTCTTGTCATTTTACTTCAGTCGTCAGAATCGCCGCTTGAATCCAGATGGTCACAATATTCGAAATTTCTGAAATTATGTTCGTTCCAGTGAGGCAGTCGTTATAAAGCAGATTAAAAATGATAAGCCAACTGATCTGTAATGACACAAAGGCATCAACAACAACAAATACTGCAACGGTATCAGTTGACGGCGTCGTCTGCAAATCTTCTGCTTATCACTAATACAACGAAAAACACTACGAACTGGACTGGATCGCTTCCTCCAAATAAAAGTAAAACATCAGCTATCAGCTGTCCAATATAAAAAAAACCTGAAAAGCCGGTTACCTCCCCGAGTAACGGCTGTAATGCCCAATAACGCACGGAATCCACTTATACCCTTAGAAACAACCCCAAAAGTCGCAAAGAGGTCATCATTTGACATTGCCCTGAAATGCCCTGAAATGGAACCCAAACTAATCCGACACCGACTCCCCCATCATCGACGCAACAACAAAGCAGTGTTGCAACCATGATGCATACTCTGCAGCAGTATATGATTGAATTCATGTCTTTTATGCAGACTACCTTGCAAGACCATATACGAGATTAAAATCTCCTCATGAAGTTGTCACGTTTCAAATAATTAATAATAATTGCATCCCTACAAATATTATATTGGAAATGACAATCATATTGATGTTATGCTTTTATCAGAAACACATCGTTCTGCTAAATACAACATCCAAATGAGCATCTTTTTTTCCTACCGATCAAATCATCCAGATGGATAAGCACATGTCAGAACCAGTATATCAATATATTATATTAGTTTGGCAAATATCTGGATACTGGTCTTGGAATTAATTCGTAGCGTTTCATAGCGTCTCGTGATTTATTATAAGGGTATCATTACAGTAGCATTATTCAAAGTATTGTCCATCGTTATCTACCACTTTTTACCATCTTTCTGGTAAAGTTCGAATACCGCGTCGAAAAAATTCTTCTCCTTTCGATTCGATGAATGAATCGATCCAATCCAAAAAATCGAAGCCATGCGACATGGATCGGAACAATTGATAATCGGATGGAGGAATGTCCGGTGAATATGGCGGGTGGGGCAAAACTTCCCATTTCAGCGTTTCCCTATCTGTAGTTGAAGAAGAATTTCACAGGCGGTTAAACGCCGTTGAATGTCCCTTGGCTTCAACTCATATGGAACCCAAGTTCCCTGTTTTTGTACCATTCCTATGGCTTTGAGGCGTTTTCCGACCGTCGAAAAGTCGAATCCAAGTGATGTGGACAACTCCAGAAGTGCTTGGCACGGGTCTTCATCGAGCAACACCACCAAATCTTCATCTTCGAACTTTTTCGGTTGTCCAGGACGTTCCTTGTCTTCCAAGTCAAAATTTCCACTTTTAAACCGCGCAAACCACTTTCTGCATGTTTGCTCAGTAAGAGCATATTCACCGTATACTTCCACTAAAATACGATAACTTTTCGCGGCACTTTTCTTCATGTTAAAATAATGAGTAACACTCCCCGCAAAAACGATTTTTCAGGCACAAACTTCGACATGTTTGATACTGTACAACAATAGCTATGAACACAATAAGGGAATGTCATATACTGGTGAAGATGCGCTATGTCAGTAGCTTCCAGGAGACTATTTACTTTTGTCTGTGTGACTATGAATAGTAAGCTAGAGCCATCTTTCGTAAAACGCTACGAATTAATTCCAACACCTTATAGATAAAAGTTGAAACGTTGTTGTCATTTGTGCCGGGTTTGATTTCTTTTTCTGATTGCAAGATTTCTTCGCATCCTATTTCAGGTAAAGTCATTACCTCTGGTATTATAGGATCTCAACGATCTTTTCAGTTCTGTTTTATGGAAAATTGATACAAATTTAGAAGACTGACAAAAAAATGAAAAATATCAAAACAATTGTTTAAAAAGTAGGCAATTAATTTAATACTATTGGTGAATAGTGTCGTAACAGGTTGCGCTCTTACCTGACTGCACTTTTTCCAGCGTCGCACTAGTTAACTCTTGTTGTCAGGTTGTGGGCGGCGGTGATCCGCACTGAGAAACTCAGTCAGTCAAGTTGTGAATTGTAATAAATGATAACGGCTATAGCTATAGTTGTATTTGATCAGAGCTTGTGCTCTTTATTCTTTGGATCTTCGAACTAAAGTATTAAAATATTTAAAAGCATAAGTCTACAGCGTTCCATGCATCGCAATGCGGCACTCCAAGTAGGCTGTGTCCGATTACCGCTGCTGGACGTTCTTAGTGCCGAGCGGTGAAATAATTTTGGGTGCGTCAGCATTGATGGTGTGAAACTACTTAGTTGCTAGGGTACTGTTTATGTAAAACTACTTAGTTGCTGAATCAAATACATCGAGTGTTCTTTTCAGTTGCTATCCCGTTAGTTGATGCTCATTGAGTAGAGACGACAGCTTTATTAGATATTTATGTATGTCACTATTGTTATTCGTCGTGTTATTCGTGCACATAGTAGAGATGAGTTCGAGATGGAAGACAAGGTTGTAGCCTTTATGGTAACTCCTCCCCTCCTAGCACGGAGTGAGGCCCGTAACGAATGTATGGGTTGAACGTGGATCACTGAACATAGATTGTTTTTTTAATGCTGCAGATTTTGCATGCTTGTCCAGGTATAGGGTATTTGTTCAAATGATGAGGCATGATGAACTTTAAATTTTTTACTTCTAAAATACTGGACAAGATATTAGCTGTTAGACATTCTACAACAATTTCTAGTTGACATTTATTGTAGTTTATTTTAGTTTATGCATACCAACATTTTGTTCGACTTTATTTTGTTTATGCCTTCGAAGAGGTCTGAATTATACCTTTCTGATTTGTTTCTTTTTGTTTGTTCAGTTGAAGATTTTTGTTGATAGACTTATAGGTAATTACATATGTAGTTTGTTTACAGATAATGAAATAATTTTAATATTAAATATAAATAATATTAATTATATATTGTAAGAAATACAATTTCTTTTTGCTTGATTATTGGTATTTTAGGTGGAATTTCATTATTCCTGAATTTTATTTTACTTCTAACAATCGCTACAGTTTTTCGGTATTTAGTATAGTGACATTTTAACATGTTTCTAGAACGACATTTTTTTTATTTTTTGCTTTTAGATAAAAATGAATCTTAAACTTAATAATTTTTTCATTTTTTTTTTTTTTATTATCTATTTTTTTATTATTTATATTATTATTATTATTATTATATTTTATTATTATTATCTTATATTATTATACCTTACTTTTCCAAATTTATTAAGGTTACATTTATACTATTATTATTTATATTAGTTTGGCAAATATCTCCCTTCCGCCTTTTTGTCTTTTGAATTTCGCGGCTATGTACAAAGCGCTACAGAGCTCGTATCTGGCAATATCTGGCAAAATCTATACATAATTTGAAAGGTCTTGACATAACCTACAAAACGACGCTATGCATGATTAGTTTGGATATTGCGTTCAACAGTTATAGACGTGTAAACATGGAGTTCACTAACGCCGAAATTCGCGCTATTTTAAAGTTTTCCTTCGTTAAAGGCAAATCCGCTAGAGAAACGTTCCGTGAGATTAATGGTGTTTTGGGGGATGGTACTCTATCACTTCGAACCGCGGAGGAATGGTTTCGACGATTCAGAGCCGGTGGAAACGACACCATGGATAAGCCAGCCGGCGGAAGACCTGTGACGACAAATACCGATCAAATCATGGAATACATCGAGTTAGACCGACATGTGGCATCTCGTGACATCGCCCAGGAGATGGGAGTTAGTCACCAAACCATTTTAAACCATCTGCAGAAGGCTGGATACAAAAAAAAGCTTGATGTTTGGGTGCCGCATGATTTGACGCAAAAAAACCTTCTGGACCGAATCAACGCCTGCGATATGCTGCTGAAACGGAACGAACTCGACCCATTCTTGAAGCGGATGGTGACTGGCGACGAAAAATGGATCACATACGACAATATCAAGCGAAAACGGTCGTGGTCGAAGGCCGGTGAATCGTCCGAAACAGTGGCCAAGCCGGGATTGACGGCCAGGAAGGTTTTGCTGTGTGTTTGGTGGGATTGGAAGGGAATCATCCACTATGAGCTGCTCCCATATAGCCAGACGCTTAATTCTACCATCTACTGCGAACAACTGGACCGCTAGAAGCAGGCGATCGACCAGAAGCGTCCAGAATTGGCCAACAGGAAGGGTGTAGTGTTCCACCAGGACAACGCCAGACCACACACTTCGTTGATGACTCGTCAGCTAAGGGAGCTCGGATGGGAGGTTTTATCGCATCCACCATATAGCCCGGACATAGCGCCAAGTGATTACCACCTGTTCCTGTCCATGGCGAATGCCCTTGATGGTGTAAAGTTGAACTCAAAAGAGGCTTGTGAAAAGTGGCTGTCCGAGTTCTTCGGAAATAAGGAGGGGGGGTTCTACGAGGGAGGTATTATGAAGTTGCCATCTAGATGGAAACAGATTATCGAACAAAACGGCGCATATTTTAACTAAATCCGATCACTGTAACACTTTTTATAAAGCATTGAATAAAGAGCAAAAAAGGCGGACGGGAGATATTTGACAACATTATATTCGATTGATATCAATCGAATATACTGAGAACAATTACTGAAGCACCCTGGTATATCAGAAACGATAATATCCAAATAGTTCATGTCTATTCAAATCCAACATCAAATTTTATAAAATTTATGTATAAAAAATGCACAATGATCATTTTTACTCCTTTTTGGAATGTTGGCTCTTTTAACTTGCGCCAAGCCCTCTAACTCGTCGATCCAGGAAGTTGAGAAGTGTTGAAACACTGGAACTCTCTAGAGCCATCAGAAGCCTGCTCGTAAACAGCTCTGCTAGCCAAATCGAGCTTATGCCTAATAATGACAATTAATATCGTGTCCCAGCTGCCAAAGACTGCCGGTAACTCTTTTAGTTACTTTGAATCGTCACTGTATACGTGTTATTGTCTGATACATACCGGGTATTATTGTAGGCGTCAACTGATTTCAGCCCCTTCAGTTACGGTAGTTTTGAGATACCACATTTGAGTAAATCTCCGACGAGTTTTGGGATGCTGATTCTGGGCAAGTGTACATCTTCGTGGCTTCTCTCTTACCTTACAAAAATCTGGAGTCGGACTGAAAAAAATGAAATCGGCTATTGCCTTTTGAATACGGCATGAAGAAATGAGCTTTCCGGAGGCAATTGTGGCCTGCCGTATGCTCGCTGGGTCCAAATGGGATACGGCGTGTCTTGTGCAGTATTACGCCATGCATGGTAGCTCTGTACTTGTAATTTTTTTATTGATAAAAGTGTTAACAACTTTCAAGTTGGTTTCCCATTTCTATGGGGTTTCCCCTCTGATTCTTAGGAATCTGAAAATGAAACCGTCTGCCTTAGGTCTTCACAACTAGAACATAAACAAAATAAAAAAGGGATAATCAATTCCAGCGCAGATAAATGGTTTGTCATCGGGTATTTCGTTGCTCCAATTGCTGTTAAATGGTTCTCCCGCCTTTTCATCAATATCGATATAAATCGTTCTTATGCTTTAAAATATTTGTGATATTTTATTACTATAACAGGAAACATATAACAGTATATCAAATTTGGTATAAACAGGTCTTTATACTAAGTGCGATATCTTTAAATTGGTCCAACAGTATTATCGAAATCATCCTTTGCTGTCGATAAAACCTTTCCTTCGTCTGAATCATCTTTAACTGGTAGCCCTTTATTCCATGTCTGTATTTCTGCGGTGCCGAAAAGTTGATAAACTAGATACGTCAGTATTGAAATAATTGCGGACACCTCAAACACTCTTCGCCATTGATCAATGGAGTCCTAAAAATACAGAATAATATACATAAATTAAAAAAAGAAATTTGGTAGAAAACAGACGGATTTTAAGACGCTACCAATATGTATTAATTTTCAAGAAAATGCATTAATGTTCAAGAAAAAATTATTCTAAAAATTCCTTCTAACTATTTTTAATATTTTGTTGATAATGCAAAATCAACTAGATTTGTTAGTATTATACTATACTATATCAACTTTGCTATAGTATTATACATACTTCACAGTTTTTATAAAACGCTTCCGTATTTTCAAAGTCTACTACAAACGGGTAAGTCTAGGAGAAGTGAAAATTTATGGATACAAAATCAATATAAGAAAACGGACAATTCTATCCATTTTCTTACCATATTTTAGGGTCGTTGAGACTAAAAAAAAACAAACGTATACCAAACTAGAACGATTTATAATCAAAAACAACGAAAGTACATTTCGTTTCTATTCTTTTGATTATTCCATTGTCACAATGGTTCAATGAAATAATGGTCTTACCCGGCCCATTTTGACCTACATAGGTTATATATTATATTATATTATATTATTTAATATTATTTGTCGCTATAGAAAAAAAGCATTAGGTTTTTCTGCAGGTAGCTTAAAACGAAGAGAATATAATATAACTCCGAAACTTTATCACCGCAACTCAATCAAAGAGAGACTCCAGATACCAGCAACCTTAACTTTGACTGTTTCTCGAAGAGAGCACCAGGGTAAGTCTGGCAGATATTGATGGCAGTAGTAATAGCACGGTTTAAAATTGGTTCACCGACTTAAAGACCATATAAAACCTAGAAACTGCTGGATAACCTCATACACGAGCTGTTCGCAGCACTTAATAATGACCAAAAGTAATTTCCAAAAGTAAGTCCGTGTTTTTGTGTTCCTACACTGTTCCTAAAATTGCCGTTGCCTTCAGTTCATTGCTTCCTTTTTTTCGGTATTACGTCGAGCTTTCGCCAAACACTCCATCTAACAAGAGTCCAGTGAAAAACGAACATTTCAGCCTAGCCTTATGCGTTCGTACCCGGAGACGTATAGTGTAGCGTCCTTCATTGTCTTCAGTAGCCCTACATCTCAGTTGTCCCTCGTAGCTCGTACTCAAGGTAGTTAGCGACTGCGCTTTCTAGACTTATGTCCATTTTGAGGTGATTGGTAGGAAGTATAAAATGCTAAGTGGCCGTGGTTCCTCCAGACCAAAAATAAATCCCTAAGGAAATAAAAAAAACAAGAAAATGGTGCAGCCCAGACGTGCTACCATCAGCGCCGTCGGGGAAAAGAAATCCCCCTGTGGCATCGTTCGCCTTTTCTGGGGTAACCGAAAGCGGACTAAAGATGATATCTATCGCTGCTTTGGAAAAAAGGTTTAACCGCTGTAGCAAGAACGAGCAGACCGTTATAGTCCGAAAGATAGACTGTCAAAACCAACGCCTAATGCATTCAACCTCTAGGGCCTTCAAGACGGCGTCAGTTAAGACTATCGGTTGTCCACAGCTTGCAAAGGGCTGGCCTCACCCAAATCCCATTACTAATAAGCAGGAGAAGGAGCTCCATTCAGTCACTACGCCTGCAGCCTTTAGATTGGGTTGTAATGTTCGTAGTAATGGTCTCTATATTTAGATCGTCGTCTTATTAAAAATAGCTAATATAAAACCTTATTAACTCAACACTGGAAAATCGTTTGGATACTACGAAATCGGTGAAACGGACCAGTGGTTATAAATTATGCTGGTAACTGTCGTCAATCTTTTAGAGGATAACACTGATCCACTGCTTACTAAAACTAAAAGTTTTCATTATTTCCTTTTATTTTATTTGCCCAAAAGAGGTTTAAATTAACACTTTTGTGAATTATTATATTAAGATTTAATCTTTAAATCCGCTATGGTTATGAATACAGTTCCTTTAGATTAAAATACTTTTCTTCTTGTAGACAGGAGACAGGAGTTATTTCGATGTCTCTATATGACAAAGAGGTTTGTCCAAGGAAGCTACCTTGAGAAACTCGAGGCTCTACAGTAAAGTCGTCATACGTTGTAACGTTGCATCTCATAGGGAAACCTCTATTGTAGAGATATAATTTAGTAAGATTTGAGTGTTCGCAGAATTGTTCTGATTTTACGCCAAGCGTGATCGTCGAATGCGTGTGCCAGGTTAAGAAATATTTAGTGTATTAGTGTTTAATATAATATTATACAGTGTTCCCGATTTTCGATTTCCGTTCGTTATTTCGTTATTATGTTATACCAAAATTTATGTGCCGGAATAACATTGTGCACTCATAGATATGGGATTAATTTTCGAACACTTTTAACTAACACGAGATTAAACTTATAGGCAGGTAATGCATAACCTTTTTCCATTTTTTGTAGAAATAAGACATGTCGTCTGATCCTGTAAATGAGTTTACAAATGACATTAATTGCACAGCTTGGGAGTTTATGTATATTTCATTTTAGGAGTTATTAAGAGGCCGCTTGTTGACCTTTTTTAATTTTCATTATCCGCTCATGACTTCTGCAATCTCGATTGGAGTAGTCTCTGTCTGGTTTCATTTGGTTTCGATTGCTCTTGGATGACATTTGAAACTTCACCTAGTTGAAACAGTCCTCCTCAGTTTGAGTTAAAATTTTCGTTAAGGCGAATGACTTAGGGGCAGGCAATTATAGCAAATGTAATGGCTTTGCTTGTCGCTGTCTGCTTGTCCCAGCTGCCTAATGATTTGCTTATTAGGTTCACTGTTTCGGCCGCCGCGCTTAGGTTTGATTTAGTCATTGACGTGGTATAATTTCTGCTTTTCTTTTTTCGTGGTTTAGAACCCTGGTGAATCTGTGACCGGCCTCCTTAAAAATAGATTTCACGATGGCGGTCTACTGGTTGCCCAGTACGTATCAAACCCCTGCATATTCTTCCCTTGCGGTGTAGAGATTTTGGCTGTTGCAAGTACATTGTTGCATTGTACATTGGCATAGAAATTGATGTCCTCTTTTATGTTGAGCTGGGGAGTTAGCTCTATATTTTTGGAATTGATGGCAGTTGGTTCAATGCAACGTCAGCCGTTGAGGGTGTTTCCGGTCTTTCAGTAAGAGTTAAGAGCACTGGTGGGTTCAAAATCGTTTTTGCTATTATCAAATTAAGTAAGATATTTTTTGTGCATGTTTTTTATAAGAATGTTTTGTGTTCATGAACTAGTTTTCGGAGATTGTAAGGCAGGGTTGACATTAGACAGATGCCTTGGTAATGTTGCCGATATTTGACTGTAGTTTTATAGATATAGCTTGCAGATAATATTTTCCAAGGCTTTCATGCGATGCGATGCAGGCATCTTGATTGTGCATAAGGTTTTGCATAGTGGTTTTTATAGATGAAATAAATCTATCATACTTTGCTCCGAATTGATTATTATTGTCTCAATATGGCTCTGTGTCTGTTCCATTGACTACTAAATATTTCCAGTTCTCGGCTCTGCATAAGTTATTCCTACTCTAGTCATAATTGAATGGCCTAATGATTTGTCGATATTTAACTAAAGTAAATATTCTGTGAGATATGCGCACATGCCGGTGTAGCACATTGGATCTGACTATTTACCTCCTTGTGGACTGAGCGATCTCTGTAGTTTGCTGTATACTTTCCTTAACAGTTCGCACAGGGCAAGGCAAGGGGTTGTGGGAGTCTGAAAAAGCTACGCAGACTGGTCATTATATTATAGTAAGACCTCTTGCATCGGCCCGTTCCGTTTATCATCAACGATGCGACAAGTATTGTAGTCGGTGTATCGGGGGAGCTTTATGTTTCCTTTAAGTTATGGTATCTGGTACTATCTCGACCTTAAACAGTGGTAGACGTTTTCAGTTTATATTCTACATTCACATTTTTGTCAAAAAAAACCCATTTTTATTTCAGCCTTTAGGGGGTCACATCTGGTTCTATACCTTTTAGGGCAAATTCCAAGTCTTTAAATTGTAAAGTGTACAAATTTAGAGTGTCTAAGTATATACCTTCGCTTATGGTTCATTTCGTGAATGAATTTACGTAAAAGTTATCTTTTCCGACCATTTCATTCACCAATGCTTCCATATAAATATTGCTGTCGGCTTTTATTTTCGTGGAGCTTTACGTTGATTTTCTGTTTGTATATTGTCATTTTTCACCAAGAGCGAGAATCTATTTTCATTGTTTTCCACGTCTGCAGTATAAAGCATAGAGTTGGTGTTATTATATTATTTTATTTTATTTTTTTATGTTATTTTTTTAAATCTGTTTTATTTATTGTCTGCACACAATCATACATTGTTCATGATCTGGCAACACTGGTAATTTATTAATGACATGATAAAAAAAGTCAGAGTTTAGATGAAGGCAATTGTGTATTATTGTGTTCTAAACAACAGAAGTTACATCAACAATTCGGGAACAGCAACAAACTCGAATACAAGCGATAATGGAAAAAACTGTACTAGTGAATCAGCCGCACGGGTCAGATATCTATGTGTTATACAATAACTCGCAGAGTAAATAGATTTGTTGAATAATATGTAACCGGAAACGAAGCTTTTCCGATCCTATTCTGCACTATGCGTTCCTTTCCGTTATTCCGGTGGCGAATCTAGCAGATTACTTACGATACGAAATCGAGGATCTGCTACGGTGCCAGTTTGGCAGCGAAACTCTCTGACGCTTTCAACAAATGGTGTTCCTTGAGTCAAGCCACGTCAACAATCCTTGGATTCTTTTGCCTCCTTCACAGATAATTATGTCTAGCCTGTTCCTGGGAAGGTTCCTTCAAATTCCCCGTATCATTTTGTATGCTGCCCACGGCTTCTAGGCTATGGCTGCAAACTTGTCTGGGTCAGTACGTATAACGCGGTCGACCAGGAAGCCTTGCAAAAAAATATTAAGATGTAATGGAATAACCAGTGCGAAAAGCCATTTAATTACCCAAATATATCATACACCAATTTTACAGATTTGACATGGGCAAAATGTTTTTGGTATACCAATCGAAATAGGCAGGACAAATAATAAAACGAAAAAATTGCAATAAATTTACATCATAAGTGCGGTTAGTGGGCGTTAAAGTTGGCGTATTTGGTATAGAGAATATAGTAGAGAATATGGAATGCCCAATATTTTTAGCTTTTTCGGTTTCCGAGATTTCAACGTTCATGCGGACGAAGAGACGGACATGGCCAAATTGACTCCGCTATTAATCCTGATCAGAATATGTATACTTTATTAGATTGGAAACACTCCTTCAATTGTAATCTTTTAGTATCGAACAAAGACACCCCTCACCAGCATAAACAGCTTGTTATGATATCACCATTTATAAAAATCAACAAATATACTTTGACTACATAAGCACATTCTCTAAGATTATCTCAGACAATTTTTTAATTTTTAAATCTTAAAGAAGGTATTTTGCGAATGCTGATCAAATGAAAGTTTTTTTATTCAGTTGAATACAAAAATCATAATCCTTTCCAGATTGCTTTAAAACTTCTATACACAGGTTTTAAAGAGCTTTTACCTCGCTAAGAGTTTTTAAGGTAAATTGATCCGCTTAAAACACGATACCAAATTTGCAATTGTTGAATGTAATATATTTTTCTTTGCATTACCTACGATATGCTAGCAAAGCAAATTTTACCACTTCCACGATGTCCATATACCAAATACCACCAACGCTAAAAATATTTCTAAAAAACTTGAAACAAGAGAGAACGCTATAGTCCAGTTCACCGACTATCAGATACCCGTTACTCAGCCGTGGAAGTGCAAACGAGAAATTTCAATATTTCGGTATAAATAGGAATAATAGGGATAAATTGGCGTGACAAAAGGTTTTTTTGGCAGATCTATAGAAATTTACAAGAAAAAAATATCAAATTTTTCAAAAGTGTGGGCGTGGCAGTTTTGGGCGGTTTGTGGGCGTTAGAATGGGTGTGGCAACATTTGGCTGCATGCTTAATCTCAACATTCGAGCTTTTGTAGTTGCTGAGATCGAGGAGTTCATACAGACAGACGCCCGGACAGAGGGATCGACTCGGCTATTGATCCTGATCAAGAATATATATACTTACATATATACGCTTCCTTCTGCTTGTTACAAACTTGTCAACAAAAATAGTGTACCCTTTTACTCTATGAGGAACGGGTATAATTAATTAAAAAGTTATGGGATACTAATGTAGGTCCACCGTACGCAGTTGCTTTCGTGTTTGACTGTGACTTCAAATAGAAGGATTTCTCGAAAGTGTGGACGTGATAGTTTGTTACACGGTTTGGTTAGGTAAGAAAACACGCGTGGTAATCTTCTGAAACAAGATTGCGATGCGTCGGTTTCAAGCTTTTGTTGTTTCCGATCTCAGTGTTTATATAGTCACATTTAGGGTCCAAAACTCTTCTTGTTACATTCAAGCGAGTATAGTATAACCTTTTACTTTAGGAGGTATAAGGTATAATAAAAAGCATTACCCTTTAATTGCGTCGTGCTCTTTTGTTAGAATACTTAGTTTTTTGTATCTAGAATATTCAATTAAATTTTATACTTTACCTCTTGGGTGACGATAAATCCAGTCGTCAGCGGAGATATAAAGGACGCAGACATATGAATTGTTTGGCAAAATGCTAAAACAGCTGCGGAATGACCATAGTTTGGCGCTAAATCAATTATATTAGCCATAGCTCCAGCATAAGATGCAGTTATAAATATTACCGCTATAAACCATACCGTCAACAAAATGTGCACATTGTCTATATAACCGATACAGTATATCAACACCCCTGGAATAATTTGTGAAAGAGCAGTAAATACTTTTCTTACATTAGTAAGATTCAAAACCTTATGAAATACAATTTTGTCGGCAATATAACAAAAAAAAACTGATGATATATATGAGCAAATAAATGGAACTCCAGAAAGAAATCCATTTGTTTCAAAATTAAATTTTAAAACATTTCCCATAAATGTCGGACCATTAACAATAAAAATGTAATGAACAAATATTCGCCCAAATGTTGTTACAGCAATCGCCCAAGCAGGTATGCATTTAAATATTTGCAGCCAAGGTACTTTAACTTCGACACTACTGCTTGCCTCTTTTCTTACGTTAAGTTCTATATAATTTAATTCATCTTCAGCAATACGAGGGTGCTCGCGTGGTGTATTAAAAGCTAGTAAATACCATAGTATACACCATCCGAGCCCTAATGTACCAGTAGTATAAAAAATATATGGCCAACCCCATTCTGATAAAATAAATCCACATAACGGATACGTTAAACCAATACCAATGCTAAAACCTTGAAAGCTTGACATAAATCGTGAACGTTCCGTAAGGGGTATCCAATATCCAACTATTGCATACATGGCAGGCCACGTCAAACCAGAGGCAAATCCCTGAATAGACCGTAACACAATAACAGCTATGTAATGTAATTGTGCTGCCGATGGCATCATAAAACTACATATAGCTGTTGCTAACTGTGACCATCCAAATACGCACTTCGTTCCAAACAATTCTGTGGCAACCCCTCCAACCACTTGGGATAACACATAACACCAATAGAATGAACTTATTATAACAGATTTAACTACTGTTCTTTGGTCATCAGTGCCACTACCCTGAAAATATATATTGCTTTATTTTGGTATGTATGCAAATATAATTATAATTCTTATATTACCAATATTTCCTGCGTTTGCGTTTGTGTTGAATTGTCGTTCGATACCATTGCTACCAATGCGAAATTCATATCATTGCGCATCATAAAAGAGACCAGAAAGCCAGACCACGAAAGGAAATAAAGCACCAAACGCGCTGGAATTTTGTCTGCAATTAAATGAAATAAGTATAAACATATTTTGAATATACAAGTTAAAACAAACTAAGCTGAATCGAGTCAACCGGATGCAACAAAGTTGCAAAACCCAACGGCGGCGTAACGTGATACGCGCACCTAACAGCCCACGAAAAAGGTCACGAGGCGCACGGTCAGTAGCTCCGTACGCCAAGTGGTCGCTGCAGCACGGCACGAGGCGCAGGGTGAGCGTTCTGCCGCGACGCTGCCAGCTATCCATAGCAAACAGATCCAAACGGATCGTAATAAAATTTAATAAATGCAAATACAATATTATTAATTGGCGTCCAACCGGGTCTAGAACTCCGTAACTAAACAGTTTCGTTAACACTCAAACGGTAATTTTGGAAATAAAAATGATTGTGGAAGAAAAATAATAATAAACGTTTTAAGGCACTCAATGAAAATAATAATTCCTGATCAAGAATATTGAGTTTATATGGTCGGAAACGCTTCCTTCTGGAAGAAGAATCCCAAAGCCAAAATAAATCGCTGGGAAGCCTTTATTGACGAGCATAATGCAAACATAATTTACAAACCTGGCAAGGAGAATGTAGCCGATGCATTGTCACATCAAAACGTGAATGCCTTAAACTCTGATTCGCTATGTTCCGACATTGCTACAATCCATAGCGAAGAATCCCTGAACTACACTATGGAGACCACTGAAATACCAGTGAATCAGGCATCAGATAATAATTAAGGAATCTGATTCCCCATCTGTTAAAACCTTCGTGCTATTTCAGAATAAAACAAGGAATAGTGTTGCGATCTGTGATCGGAGCACTCTTCTCCAAACACTAAAAGACATAGTAAATTCAGGAGTCGTCAATGGAATCCATTGCGAACTACCGATCCTTGCTTTTATACAGCACACACTGATCGAACTTTTCCCGTCAACAACATTTCGATACTCAAAGTATTTGGTAACCGACATCCCAGTTAAATCGGAACAAAGGGAAATAGTAACGGCAGAACATAACCGAGCCCACCGAGCGGCACAGGAAAATGTTAAGCAAATAGTGCGTGAATATTTTTTTCGTAACATGTCTAAATTAACAGCATGTCTAAATTTTTGCATGAGTATTGTTCAATTGCGAGGCAGTTTAATGGAGTAGATTAAAATCTGTTTATCAATGTCATTTTCTAGTGCTGTTCGTAATACTGTTCAAGGGGTAAAAACTTTTATTATTGTTAACAGCGCATATGCAATAAGCCTTTAGTGCGTAGACTGCAGCAGACCTAATCGAATTTGGAGGATCAACTAGCTTTTGCTAGTTATTATTTTGTAGTTATTAAACAATTATTAAATGAACTTCAATACACATAATTTTAACTAATTGATGTCCTTTTATTAATCTTCTCAGAAATCTTAGTAAATTATGTTTTTGTTTATAAGCCCATGAAACTTAGTAGCAATTCTCTCACTGCTCGAAATTTTAAATTAATTCAAAGCACTTCAAACTACGGAAAAAAGTTATAAATTTAAAATATCTTTTTTTTCATAAATACTTCTTGTATTTACGCCTTCTGCGTAAGGTATTTAAATGTTTTTGGGTGGGCACGACGCTTATTACATTTTGAAACCTACAGTACATGTCCTATTGTATTAGTCATGAACAAATTTTTGATCAAAATTTGTGTTGATTACGGAAGTCCTAAGGACCATTATAATTTTCTATTGCCCCTAATAGAAGCCTTGCAAACATAGATAGACAAATTTTCAAAAAACTTCTTGAACATATAGAAATATTTAATTTAGAAATAAATAAAAAAAAAGGAAAATTCTTAACAAAAGTGCCTGTATATTTGAAATTCAGTGTTAGTAATAAAGGGGTCTTGCCTAATGCAGTTATAACAAATTAAACAACTTTATTTCTCTTATGTATGTTTTCATATATTATATTCATAGCTCAAAGCTGCCACTGTTAAAATTTGTATTCATTTTATCTTGCCAATTTCTATCGATATTTTAGAAAAATGTCTAAATTTCTCGTTCTCACTTCCACTGCCTGCGTGACAGTCGGGGAACTCGACTATTACGTTCTCTTTTGTATATAGAAACGGCATTTTATTTTATGGAAAACGGAACCGAATCAAATTTTAAGATACTAGAAGCATTTATTTTCATGAATCACGTCACCAAGCAACATCATGTGCGCATCATCATGTTTTACAAACAAAAAAATATATTAAATTGTCTAGCTTTTTAAACGGTTAGAAACCGTTCATACTTAGGGAACAGAGGAATAAATCTATTTAATTTTGAACATTTAAAATGCAACGCTTTAATATAATGTTAAATGGAGTTCAAGTTCCTTCCCTAGATCAGAAATTTGACTACTTGACCGCTAAAAAGGTTCAAAGCTCGAGAGGCGATAATTTGCTATTCAGTATACTGTAAATAAAACATTATGATCGTGGTCTTCAAATTACTGATCAGTCAAATACCACCGAATGTTCAAATATGATGTCGAAAGGCACAATACAAATTGAAGAAAATTTTCGGAGTCTCTATGTGAGGCCGTTACTTGTCTGGTACATTGTGAATACGATTCCATGGTTGATATCGATAAGCATAGAATTATTCTGACTTTTTTGGAAAAAGAATACTTTTTAAATTTGTTACAAAACATATAAAAATACAATCTATTTTAAAAAAGTTTTATTATATCAAACACGTATACTTTAGGTCAGTAAGGAACGTATTGAATTTCTATTTCTAAAGTCGCAGATAAGCTGAATTTTTTTTGTTATGTTGCAACGCATATTAAAACTACAGTCGAGTTCAGCGACTATAAGATACCCATTACTCAGCTAGTGGAGAGCAAAAATTTCAACATTTTTCTGGCATATCGTTAGAAATTGTAAAAAAAAAATATAGGGAATAAAAATATAAGTCGGCTGTTTTTTTCTCGTTAGTATAGGCGTGGCCAAATTATTACCGATAGCAATTGGCAAGGCTAGCAATAAAACGAGAACAAATTTCAAAACATTTTCCAAAAGTGTGGGCGTGGCAGTTTTGGGCGGTAGAGTGGGCATGAGTAAAAATACTTGCGCTGCCACTACGGCCTTTGAATCTACATGCTTAATCTCAGCTTTCTACCTTTTATAATTCCCGAGATCTCAACATTTATACGGACGGACGGACGAACATGCCCAGATCGAATAAAGAATAAAGAGGGTGAATGTATACGATATGAGTTGGCAAGAAGACGTAAAAAGGTTTGTTTTAATATAACTTTATATTCTCTATCCAGTATTCAATATAAGTTAGTCAAACTGGCACATATTTAAGTTTAAGTATTGGTTTAGATTAATGAGAAAGAAAATAGGTGATATAATTTAAAATTCGAAAAAGAAAAAAAAGGTATTTCAAAGAAATAAGGGATAAAGATCATAAAGTATCAGATGAGAAATAATACAATAAAAACAGTCAAGCCCAAAGCGCTATCGAAAGAGAAAAACAAGTATTTCAAAGAAATAAAGGATAAAGATCATAAAGTAATTGTAATTGGCAATTGTAAATTTTGACGTAACACTTGGCACTTATACAAAATTTGCGTTGCCAAATATAGAGATTAATAGATATGAAGTTACAGATATATTTATTTGTCAATCAAAAAATATCTTAAAGGGAATATTAAAAGCTGCAAGACTAAAATCTTGGTTACATTAAAACTGTACATAATGGTTTTAGATTATATTATATTAACAGTTTTAGATTACATTACATAATTTTGACTAGGTCGACCAGATTGACCGACTTGTAAACATACATGTGTATCAATAGAACTAGGTTTGCTAGCTTGAATGAGATTTCGCGGGGCCACTAAGTGTATAGCCTGTTATGCCAAACTGGACATCTTCCCATAACCTCCGTTGGCGGGACACCGAAAGAGCTCTGTTATTGCTTAAGATCTTGTCTTGCTTAACGCTCACAAACCACCCAAAATTCACGCCGGCTCCACAAATCCACCAGTTGGTAAGATACCCAAAAATGTTATGACTAGGATTACGCTTATTATAATGGGCTATAATAGTGTATACTTTTCGGACAAGACAATGATAACCAATAGACAAGCTACCTTACTGATGGCACTATATCATTGTACCTTATAACAAAAGGTCTTCAGCCATTGAATATCTGTCCGGAAAACGGTTTATGATCCTGAGCAGCGTAAGCGGTTCTATTAAGCCTATTGTATGGCACGTATCTGTATAGATTTAATACTGTTGTTCATCTACCTTGTAAAAATCTTAAAATGGCAAGGCAGTCGCAGATAAAAACAAAAGTCTGGCTTAGATTGATACAAATAATATTGATATATAAATGATAAAGTATTTTATATAAATAAATCGTGGCACGCATTAACTGGTATGCTTTTCTTGCGCAGCATCCATGCCAAATATCGAGTATGTTCATTAAAGTCAAGATCTTATGAAAGGGCGTATGACGACAACTCCATTTTTAAAAGGAAATATGTAAAAATTTATATATTATTTATATATTATATTATATTATTTATATAATGTTATAACCCGAAGATAGTCAGACCCCATATAATACCACATAGAGGTAAGCAATGTAAATATCTCCGAAACTGTTGCTACTTTTAATTGCTATAGCAGCGGATGCCCTGCTTAGTGTAAAGCTTTATATCAAACACAATAAAATCCCATAAAGGCGTAACGTTATCAGATGCAAAATATTATAATTATACAACAATTGTAAAATAAAACAAAAAATTAATGTATGAAAAATAAGTAACGATAAGTTAAACAAGATAGAATGCTATAATCGAGTTCCCCGACTATCAGATGTCCGTTAATCAGCTAGTGGAACTGCATACAACAAAATTTCAAAATTTTCCGAAATATGGATAAAAAGTGGGCAAAAAATAATAAAATTAAAAATAAATACATTTTTTTTGTAAATGAGAGTTTTGGGCGACTTGTGGGCGTAGCAAAAAGTTTTATCGCAAAGTGCATACGACAAAATTAAAAAATTTTCTGAAATTTCGATAAAAGTGGGCAAAAAATAATAAAATTAAAAAAAAAAAAACAAAACTTTCTTAATTTGAGCCTTGGGGGGCTTGTGGGCGTAGCAAAAAGTTTTTTGCAAATCTATAGAATTTACAAAATATATTATATAAAAAAAAGTGAATAAATATCACAACACTTTTCCAAAGTGTGGGCGTAAGAGTTTTGGGCGTTAAAGCGGGCGTGACAACATTTGGAACAAACTTGCGCTGCGTCTATGTCTCTGGAAGCTGCATGCTTGATCTCAACATTTTAGCTTTTGTAGTTCTGATATCGAGGCGTTCATATGGACAGACGAACGACGCTAGATCGACTCGGCTATTGATCCTGATTAAGAATATAATATATATTCTTTATATAGACGGAAACGTTTTCTTCTGCCTGTTACATAATTTTCAACGAATCTAGTATACCCGTTACTCGTAGAGTAAAAGAATTAAAAAAAAAACATAAAAAAGAGAATAAGAGAGATTAATGAGGATATTCTCTATTTATGACAAACGACTAAATTAGAAGTCTACATGCTTTATGAAATCACTTATGAAATAGATGGATTGGCAGGACTATGCATACAAGTGCTCAAAATAGAGAAGTGGAATACGAAGCCCTTACATTAGCAAACTAAGAATAATTTAACGAAGCACGCCAAATAATAAACGACAATAAAGGAATAAAGACAATTGTCGGTAGCGTCCAAATTCCGAAATAGTTCGTAGTTTCCAAAATAACTTATTAAAGGTAAAATGTAGACATACCATTAATTTGACGGTATCCACCAATTAAAGTCACCAGTATCCATAGAAACTGGTGTTGAACCCGTATCTATAGATTAAATTGTAGATTATAAAACAGAATTCAAAAGATCTTTACGATCCTATCATACCTGCAGTAATGAATTTACTTGAAATGAATTCGAAGAAATCTTGCAATCACAAATAGAAATCAAACCCGGCACAACCCCGTTGCAAATTCAAGGGAATTTGTACGACAACTTTATTTACAATACCCGATATTGATGGCAAGGTCTACCTTAACGTACGGATTGAGGTATCTCGCAAACGGAGATCGGGAGAGGTTAGCCATCGAAGTAATCAAAGTTTGAATCGAACATAGCCATATTGGTAAAAATAGGTGTACGAAAGGAAACACTTAAAGCTAATCACCTGATGGTTCGTCAGTCCGCTACAATAATGCAAAACTGTCGCGCACTATACCACCGAATTAGAAAAGTCTCTGGTAGCAGCTTACATAGACAAGGACAACGCAGAAAAATATCCGCGGTGATTAAGAATTGTGAGCATGATAACCTCAAAATCATTTAAGAACTTGAAAGATAATCGGCAACTCAAATGGTGTGTTGTTTTACAATACAAGGGGACAATGTGGAGGCTAGCGACAACTAGCGATGAAATTTTCACTGCTATATTTCGAGCCGCTGTTCTGCCGGTTTAATGTAGCCGCTATTGCCATGGCTGCTGAAAATTTGGGAAACGTTACAGCTGATGCAAACATGATGACATTTTAAAAGCGCAAGACGACTGCAATATACAATAGAGTGGAACGATTAGCAGATTCTTTGTCATGCTCTGCGTTAACTTCGTTTGACGATTTCGTTCTCCATGTAAGGTTGGAGCTGATCGATGAGCTACAACAAACATTTAGGAAAATTCTGAGCGAGTTTGAAGAACTTGATTTGGATGAAATTAAAAGTAATTAGAGTAAGAAATTTGATGATTTTCTCGTAACGCTTAAATCCTCAGTTCGGGGGGAGATTTAAAAGCGCGCCCGCACATGCACTCCCACTCAACCATTACTGATCACCAGCGTCCACTCCAGCATAGCGCACCATCGCTTCCCCTTTTTGATCTGCAGAAATTCGCTGGAGGCTATGCAAATTGAATTTATTTCTGTTTTTACTACAATCGTAGATAGCCATCCTGACCTCACAAACATGGAAAATCTGCAGCATCTTCGATCATGAATGAGGTACACTGCGTTTGCTCACTGGAAATATCGGATGGCAACTATTGTACAGAATTATTACAATTGTTACAAAACAGATTTCCTAATCGGCGTTTGGTCTTTCAGGCTCATGTTACTGAGATTCTGGGTTAGCCCCAGGTCAGTGCAGAGTGGTTCCGTGTCAATGCTTTGTGAACTGTCAGACAAATTCAACGCTCATATTCGCGCTCCTAATAGATTGGGTACAACGGAACGGATAATGAATCCAGTATAGCCTAAATGCTAATCCAAAAGCTGGATCCGTCAAGGCAGGCCAAATGGGAGGAGCATTTGGAGGACCCAGTTTTCAAAAATTTAATTACAAAATGGAAATCCATGGCATCATTTCTGGATCAGCGATGCAGGACCTGGAGACTATGGATTTCGACATGGCAAGCTATGCGCCATGCAGCCAGGACACTTAATTCGGTATTGTCACAGTTTTAAAAGTCCAGTAAAGCGATTTCAAGAAATTGTATAAATTGTCTTAAGAGTAGTCATCAGTTAAGCCACTGCAACTCCGGCAATTCCCGTGCCTGTGGATCTAAACACCACACTCTGCTGCACTTGGGAAACTTAGTCTCGTCTTCGTCACAGGATAGATCTCAGCTTACTGAAACGGTAGCCTCAGATTCATTTAATCATGCCACAAAACACTCTGCATTGCGTGTTTTTATTGAGGAGTACTTATATCTAGGACATATGTCAGCAGATCCTGTCAATATTTTTTGCCACATCATTGCGTCATGAAAGAGGACATCACCATTACTAATATTCGCGTCGTTTTTGATGGATCAGCGTGCAGTCTGTGGAGATATTGATTCCTACCTAACTGTCAGATCCATGTATCACTTAGACGACGAAACGATATTTCCAGAGGGTGCTGATATCCTTCTTAATAAAAGTAACGTTATGGTGATGATTTGGTGGAAGCTCCAAAGAAGAAGTCATCGACATCAACTTCTGGAGTCTTGTTCAGAAGCAATTTTAAGCTAATCAAATTTACCAGACGTTTTGGCAGGAGGATAAGGAGTATTACTTAAAGTTTTAAGATGGAGGCGAATTCACGAAAACGCAAGGCATTGCTTGGAATCCTGATTCACATTTTCAACCCTTAATAAACAGCAAGGGTTCTATGAATCAGTTAATACAAGTCCAAGATTTTTCTTCAACAACTGTAAGTAGTCCTGGAACGAAAGCCTTTCTTCGGCAAAAGGTTGAGAATGGCGAGATATATGCAGCAGTTCTGGAGAAATTTGTCATGCCTCGTTCATACGATTGGCTCTTTCTCCAAGCTCTGAATTTGAGATTCAATGCGTTTGCTACGCCAGCATCGAAGCTTAAGGAGCGGAGCCTATGTATATGTCGTTTCCAGGGATCCATAGCACTGCAGCTTTGAAAACCCTTAAAGTGCCAAACAGGGAAGCCAATACTGGAATTTCGAAAGAATCTTGTTTGTAAAATCTCCGTACACTGATATTATTGCGTGTTCCAAATACACGTATTCATTTGCTGCCTTGCAACCTACGGTTGCATCCATAAGTTTTAAAACCGAATTCGACACCCTGGGCTCATTGTAACTGACATTCAAAGCGGGAATTTTTTGTGTTTTGCTTCGTCTGGTTAAGCGGGCTCATTTGTAAAACGACATTATGAGCTGACGGACCAAAGGAATAATAGACCATCTCTTCGTTGGATTTCAATGGTCGTCACCAAATCATCCTACCAAAGATCACCCAGATATTACGGCCATTACAACTCACGCTCATGAGCATAAACCGATCCCAATATCGGCTTATTAGGGAGAGGAAACCCGTAAGCAAGGCCGTAAACAAGTTGGTCTGGTGTTTTCAAACAAAGCCTCGCCTTATTGAGCACATAGTGGCGGTTCCACCAAATGCGCCTATCGATGCATCTCATGCGTTCGAACTCACTGGCACCTTTTGCGCACCTGTGAACCTTTTTTTTACAAGCCTGAGACGCGCATATGTGTGTATATTCATTTGCTTTGCAACCAAGGCGATACTTGATGGCATTGGTTCTGACCTTCGATGACCTGAAAACCCATTTTCGCCATAGATCGAAGGTATTTATTTCTCGTCCATTAGTGTGAATTTCAGATTTCCCTTATAATTAATAAGAACGCACAGTACACTAGTCGGCAATTGTCAGCTTCTTTTGAAACTGGCTTGCGCTTGATACCATTAACTAAGTTAAGTTTGTTTATTAGATGCTACCATTGCACAGCTTACCGCTGGATTTAAAGTAAAGAACATTGCGAAAGAGTTTAATGCGTCGCGTCAAACTGTATATTATCAAATTAAAAAGTTTAAAACACATAATGACTTAAAAAACTTAAAAAGAACGGGTCCTAAGCGCAAAACAACATTCGCTGAAGATAAAATCCTTATACGGGAATTTAAAAAAAATCCTCTTGCGAAACCACAAGCCGTTGCAACGCAGTGGAATCTTACCGCCAGCCTTCCGAAAAGTGATCGTAAGGCAATCAGTGAGCGCACAGTCCGGTGACGTTTAAAGGAACAGGACATGAAGACATATATTGCTAAGGATGTGCCGTATATTTCAAAAATAAAGAAGCTTAAAACGTTGAAATTTGCAAAAAAAAGATCTGGACAAGCCAAAGTCGTTCTGGAAAAGTGTTTTATGGACAGATGAAAGCTCTTTCCAGTATAACTCGTCGGAACAAAAAATTTTTGTAAGATTGCCAACTCAGCAAAGGCAAAAAAACACACCCCGTTTGTCAGAAAGTGGGCCATGGTGGAGGCTCTGTCATGATGTGGGTATGTGTTGACTACAATGGGTTGGGTGACTTGGTCCCTATCTCCGGCTTGATGAACCAAGGACCAAGAACCATTTAAACTTATTTTCTTTATTAAGGGGTTGTCAAAATACTTATGATGAATTTTTGTATTGGCATATTTCATTAAATTGTTTATATCTTATTAGGTTTCAAAGAAGAAATATTCGTTTGTTTATTTTTAAGTTTACGTTTCTTGCACATAAAAAATAATCGTTACTATCATATCAAGCCATTTTATAGTTTTACTGACAAAACGTTGAGCGTTTATTTTGTCAAAATACTTATGCCGACTAGTGTAAGTGCCTAAGCGAAAGCTTGGCTTCAACCTAAACCTAAGTTTAGCTAAATAGATAACAACTTTAGTGAGATGAAATAAGGGAGACTCAAAAAGCGCTGCAAGTACAGTGGTACTCCTATGCGCGCATGACTAGGTGGTGGCGATCTGCTCCGGAATATCTATATCGGAATCGATTGGCAGAACGGCTAGTTTGGTGACGGCTCTTTTGATTAGACCCGTAGCTGAACGGACCATAGCTACTCTGAAAACGCCGTCCCCGCCGGGTATGACTTCCTGCACGTGCCCAAGTTGCCGTCTCAACTGTGTAATGTTGTCCTTTAGAAAAACTATGTTTCCCACCTTGATGTTCGACGTATCAACGCGCCACGCGCTCCTTTCTTGCAGTAAGGAGGTCCATCTTTTCGAGAAGTATTGTTGCATCTGGGTCACCCGCTGCCTTCTGCTGAGGCGGCCTTCTCGAAGATGAGTGATTTTGTGTAGCTGGAACCCTTTAGGAAATGCGCCGGCTTCAGCACCTCAAGACTTTCAGCATTTTCTGAAATTGGACAGAGTGCACGGGAGTTAAGGAAGACAGAAATCTCATACGCAGGAGTTCTTAATTCTTCGACGTCTAAGATGAAATCACGACTCTGTAGAAGTGAAATTTAGCCGACTTAACAGCAGCCTCCCATAATCCATCAAAGTGCCTCGAAGGCTGATGAATCTTCTCACCGCTGCGTTGAAAGAATCCGTCGTAAGATCCTGGACAACTTCCAAATGAGCTGCCTTCGTTGAATAGCAAACGAAAACGGCGATATAGAACTTGTTTCTGGGCTCTGGCTTTATGATAGAATGGCTCACAATTGTCCACTCCTGTAGTATGAAATGCTGGATTAGGCATTCCGATTACGTGCTCCCAAGTCACAGGCTTCATTTAAAAACATCGGATGCATTTATTGATGACACTAGCAACGAACTTGCGGTCTCAAATCGGCCAGCACCTTAGCCGCAATGTGGCAAGCATCGTAAGATCGTGCATGCAAATATTTCTCATGATAATAAACAATGAGTACCTTGGTGACTGGATGATCCTCTGGTAAAGGTATCGAATTCCTCGAATCGTAGTCGAAGTTTGCGTTCTGAAGCTTTACACCGACTCGAAGTAACCCCCCGAAACCCAGTATAGGCGTAAGCGAAACCAGCTTGCTTTTCTGTGGAAACGGCTTGCCCTGGATAAGAAATCCATTCTCTTTCGCCAAGTTAACCTGCTGGATGCTCCTCACGCGCGTTACCAATTAGAGCCGCAGGACGGCGCTCTGGGAGATCCTTTACTATATCCAACAGGGACGGCCAATTCGACAAGCTTTGCAGAAGGAATAGAGGCCCTTTAGTAAAAACGGAATGCTCTAGCAATTCTTTCAGGGTATATCCTCGCGACACGACGTCGCCTGTTGCATCTTGCTGAGACATTTTTTCGACATGTCGAATGACATTTTTTTTAGTTTTTTTCCTATTGCCTATCAATCCATGATGATATAGGAATATAAGTTAACGATGCCGGGGGTCTTGAAAAATGGTCGTCAACTATTTCGCTCACTCTTAAATATGGTAGAGTGGATAAAACTAGGCTTTTTTCCAGCTTTTAAGGACTGGAATCTTCATCATATAGCATACGTGACTTTCTCAAATTCATGCACGCTGATAGTCGTAGGTTTGGATTTGTCAAAACTCTAGCCTGATGACTAGGTTACCAGGCTGCATCTTATGCTTTAATATTTGGCCTTTTTTACCTCAAATGGATAATAGTCATGTGTCAAAGAGTCAAAGATGGGTCATGTTAAACCAAATAAGAAGCATTTTAGGCACATATCCCAATCTGTTTGATCAAGTGAGAAGAGAATTTAAATTAATTATATGTTAATTGGCTTCGCTTCACTCATCCTACTGTCTGGTGATGATGCTACCGCACACCACTATTTTATGTTATGTTTTTGATATTGTAGATTTAAATTAAAATGTTTTGGAAATAATTTACAGTAGCTCCCAATGTCCAGCCTGTTTCCTTTTATTATACCCGTTACTCGTACAGTAAAAGGGTATACTAGGTTCGTTGAAAAGTATGTTTCAGGTAGGACGAAGCGTTTCCAACAATATAATTTATATATATTCTTGATCAGGATTAATAGCCGAGTCGATCTGGCCATGTCCGTGCGTCTGTTTGTCCGTCAGTATGAATGTCGAGATCTCAGGATCTATAAAAGCTAAAAAGAGATTATGCATGCCGATTCCAGAGAGATAAACTGTCGAACACTGCCAGTAATATGTCTTGTAAATTTCTATCGATTTGCCAAAAATCCTTTGCCGTGCCCACTCTAACGCCCACAAACCGTCTAAAACTGCCACGCCCACAAGCCGTCTAAAACTGCCACGTCCACAAGCCGTCTAAAACTGCCACGCCCACAAACCGTCTAAAACTGCCACGCCCACACCTTACAAAAAAATCTTTTAATATATCTTCAGTTTTTTGTTAGTCTTGTAAATTTCTATTCATTTGCCATAGACCTTTTCGTCACGCCTACTAAAAAATTTAAAATTGTTTTATTTGTTTTTCGCAATTTCTACCCATATTCCAGATAATGATGAAATTTCTCGTTTGCACTTCAACTAGATGAGGCTTCTGATAGTCGGGGAACTCGACTAAAGCCTCGTCTTAGTCTTTTGATGAAAAGCTTAATGAAAAGCTGGCCTCAGATTCATTTAATATTGCAGTGAAACCCTCTGCATTACCGGGTACGTCTGCTGCTCTTAATGCACAGGCTCCTAACCACTGAAGCTGGGTTAGTAAAAAGCCGTTCAGGAACCTTTGTTCCTTGCTGTTTCTTTTCTATTCCCGACTCGCAGAGTAGCTTCAGCCGCTTGTGTTGCCGGAATAGGCAATACTATTTTTGAGACAGATGGTAAATTGTGGTGCTTTCTTGGATCCGGGATCAAGATTCAACGTGTTTGTTGCAAACCAAGTAGCTGTAATTCAGGAACAGACCTCCTACATTCCAACTGTTTTAGAGGAAATCCGTTAACGGGGCAGTAAACAAGTGCGTCAAGTGTTATCATACGAAACCTCGCTTAATTGAGCACATAATGGCGGATCTACCAAAGGAGCATCTCGAGGGGTCTCATTGGCACAAACTTCTGTGGACCATTTTCTTACAAGACTGAGTAGCGCAATAGGGCACAGGAGTAAAATGCCCCATTCTTAATATGTGTTTTCATTTGCTTCATTCGTTTATCGAGTCAGTTGTGACAAAATTAAATTTCAATCGTTTAGAAAGCTGGCAGCGCATCGCCTACCTGCAGTAGACGGTCCCGATGGAAGATTATTTAACCTTACTGCGAAATGACGCAATCCAAAGCCTCGGTTAGTTGTCGATGACATGGTCCTCGTTAAGGATGAAACATTGCCGCCCATGAAGTGGCCTTTAACGAGAGTTTTTGAGCTGCAGTGTCTCGGGTCCCGCAGTCGCCACCGGTTGCTACATTTATGTCTTCCATTGCAGGCACAATTAGTCCCTACGGCAACTCAGCTTTCGTTATCTGTATAGATCAGTTGTGTAGATCAGTTGAGCATCTAAGCTCTCCTCTCCCGTGCGCTCTCTCTTTTACTCTCGCGCCTGCACCTTTGTCTTTACCTATGCATGCGCGTATCGATGCCAATCTTCGTTAAAATAAATAAAACATAATTGTTCGAAATCGCTACAAAACCTCTTTTTTATTTCGCAAAAATAAATAATAAGAAAGCTTATAAGCCTAAAGCTTAGTATTGAAGTATTGTGTGCAGACGCAGGAAAACCATATGAATTTAATGACCTGACAGTTTTCCTATACTAGGATATGGTATAATTGGTTTCGATTTCGTTAGAAAATACAATTGTATTTTAGAATTCCACGAATTTTACTTTCATATGGTATAATGCACTCACTAGATTGCGAAATAGTTTTGCCAGCTAGACCACAGATCGAAAGATTCCAATTATGTCTAGTGCCAAACATCAGGAATTACAACCTGGAATACTAGTAGCAAGTGCTCTTGTAGATGATTAACGTGTTGAATCGAACTGTAAGCACAACTAATAAACCGTCTATTGTAAGCGGTGCAAACTTGGAAAGTGAATCAATAGACGATTATGTGGTTTACAAGCCAGAGCACAGGGAGTACTAAAACGTACATTCTATCCGTACCTTAAAAACGATTTAACAAAATATGCACCGAATACATCGATATTTTTTCTCACGCAGAAACCATATCAGCAAATCCATTTTATAAACAAATATTGAGATGGCGCTTATAGAATGACTGAAATTTAAAGCCAAGCCAATAAACTGATAGGATAACGATTTAGCAGGTGTTAATAACTATCGAAGAGCTTAAATCAATTAATAATAATAATAAACCAAACAGAAAAATATAATATACAATGATGAAATTCCTAATATCTTTCAGATTATATGCCAGAAATATGTAGTACTCATTTTAGAGAAGAGTAACAATTATGAACAGTCTTCGAATTTGTCACAATCAAGACTTTTAAAGGAAAGGGGAAAAAAATAAATAAAAATAACGTTAGTAAACACGGTAACAAAGATAGGTTAAAATGATTAGCTTCAAATGACAGCTACACTGCTTAAATTTAATGAAGATCCTTCAGAAACCCTCATGAATATACAAAATACTTATTATTTTCAACAAATGACAAAGACAATACCTAAGTATGACACGTAACAATAATAAGTATGGCACATCTAAAATGCCAACACCGTGACACCAACAACAGCATTTATATACTTCTGATAGTTACCATTGGTTTATTTCCATGATCGGAAGATGGTATAAGTATGCAGTCTCCATAATTTGTGATTACAAGTAAATATATCGATAAATATATTTTAAAAATGTATTGCTAACATTATTTTCAATAATTGTATACTCACGGATTGAAGAGTACAAAATCATATTATAAACGACTTGTATAAGTATATGAAAATAAGTAAGACATCATCACCTATTAAACACCCCATCAGTCTTTAGAAACTATTTTACGTTGTCAGAGAACATTTACTGAGTATAACAAAACAAAACCGATTGGCATATATGAATACACCCAATTAATTATTGTTTTTACAAAAGATCATCAGTAGTTCACGAGTATTGTACATAAGAACTTATATTTGCTAGACTATTTATAAACGTTTATGAGATAGACAGAAAGCATTCTTTAAAAAGTATGTAACAGGTAGGATGAAACGTTCCTACCCTATAAAGTAAATATATCCCTGATGAGGGTAGCTAGTCCAAATCTTGTCATGTCCAACTATAAGAACTAGTACGTTGAGATTAGACATAGACATACACAATAGAAAGTACGTTGTGCGAGACATACGCTGCGAAAATTTGTTTCACAGTTATTTCTAATTATTTTCAATTTTCAATTTTCAGAGCGCCCAAAACTGGAATGCTAGTTAACAACTGAAAAGTTGTTTTCGATCCAAAGCTCGTTTTGAAGATACAAAGAATAAAGAGCACTAGCTCTGATCAAATACAACTCCGGCTATAGCCGTTATTATTTATTACAATTCGCAACTTGACTGAGTCTCTAGGCCAGCAGGTTACGAAGGACAGTCACTCTTCCAATTTAAGATCGCACATCGACCCAACCCGTTACATCCAGTGCGGATCACCGCCGCCAACAACCTGACAACAGGAGTTAACTAGTCCGGCGCGGGAATAAGGGCAGTGAGGTAACAGCGCAACCTGTTAAGACACTGTTAATTGGCGCCAAACGTGATCAAGAACCAAAAAATCTTAACCTAACAGACTAGTTAAGTTACAAAACATGTAACTTTGATAAGTAAACTCAACTCCAACCCAAGTTAATAAACTCAGCTTGCTGAGAAATCGAATAAATAAAGTGAACAGTGCGAAAAATATTGCACACCTTTTGTGATAATTTTCCATTGCATACTCTCGCAAAAACAATGTACCTCATGTTTCTTGCGGCTCAAAAACTTGATTAATTAAACTCAACCAAATTTATTTTTTGTGAACACCTTTTTTAAGTTAAATATTGTAAACTTTCATTCCATTTCTCGCGCAACGTAACTCCGTTGTCTCGCGAAAGCCGATCTATTGTGCTCGACAAAAATACATTTGTGTAGTGCCAACCATTAGTCAATGAGTTGGCCAAGTGAATATAAAGATATTAAAGTCGAATACGATATTGAAGACGGGTGGGATTTAGAAATACAAGGCTTTCGCCCTACGACAAAGAACACTACAGACATAGACGCTGCCCACCTACAGACAATAATATCTGAAGTCGTTAGCCCGGCCTTAGCCCAGTAAGAAGCTTGGGTGACAAAGACATTCCAAACGACAGATGCAAAGCTTGTGTGTGAATGCACCACAGGTGGAAGCTTAGAAAAAAATTACTGTAGACCCGAGAATTCGAAATGGAGCTTGACATTGTAAAGTCCATTCCAGATTTTATGGGAGACCAAGATGACTATGTGTCGTGGCGACATTCAGCCGATGACGCATATGAAATCTTTAAACCATATCAAGGCAGCGAGCCGTTTCTATTATCAGAAACGTTGCCCATAACACAGTCTTGAATTTCGATACCATAATTGCTCGATTGGACTCGGACAAGACGTCGCTGCGTGTCCTTCGACAGGGACTTGAAACAAACAGGCAAGGAGGACTTAGCCTGATTTAGTACTACGACGAACTAGAACAACGTTTAACCTAATAACAAATAAAATCGTTATGACACACGATCCGGACAGTGCTATTCTATTTATTACTGAGGTTAGAGAAGATGACCTCCTTGCGTTCATTGTGGGTCTCAGGAAACCCTTGAGAGCCATAGTCTTGCCAGCTCAGCCCAAGAATTTGACCTCAGCTTTAGCTTTAGCTAGGGAATCCGAAGCAACTATAGAACGCACTGCCTTTGCTGTCACGTAAGTTTTTGGAGGATAGGGCACTCAGAAGAAGAAAATCAAAGCCGCTCACAAGAGCCAAAGGGAAAAAATAGCAGGGCCGAAGATAGCCAGGGAAAAAGCCCTCATTTCTATAAAAAACAAAATAAGCCCCAACATAATAATTCGGCCCATAACACAAACAACGAAGCGGTCAACCTGTAAATGCCAGGAGCGAGAGTATTCGAGGCCTTGAAATTTATTTGAAGTTTAAAAATGTGTTGCCGGTGGATTCCCCTTTCACAGTTAGTTCCATTCACGTTTCTAACAGGGTTCGCCAGACATGTTTAATGAACATATTGGGAAAACAGCTGCGTTCTTTCCTTTAGACGCACTGAGACCCTTCGATAGCATTATAGGTTTCGACTTTCTTGCTCAAGTGGGAGCGAAACTGGACGCAGAGAAAGATACAATACGTAATGGTTCTATTTCTGAAAAAAAGCTATTATTAAGCTGCTGCATAATAGTTGCGACAATGTAAATTTCACTAGCGTGAATGACATTGCCGTACCGGAATCTGTGAAAGTTGAATTTCAAAACATGATCACAAACTTATCTAAGGCATTTTCAGCCTCGAACGAGGCACTTCCATTTAATTGTTGTCGCCACAATTCGCACAAGCGATGTTAAGCCGGTATACTCCAAACTATACCGCATCCCATGGGTGTATCTGAATTTGTGAAGATTTTTGTGTTTTAAATAGTCGATGTGAGGCTAACATGAAGGTGTTCAGCGAAAAAACACATTTTTCCAAGAAAAGTGTTGAATATCTGGCATTTATCGTAGCCAATGGTGGTGCAAAACCGGATCCATTAAGGAATACCCATAACCGACAAACCTGTATGAGCTTAGGTCATTTTTAGGTCTAGCCAATTCCTATCGATGTTTGTTAAGGACTTTGCAGCAAGCGCGAGGCCTTTGGCAAGCTTGCTAGAAGGAGATTATGGCTGATAGCAGCAATCACATGTCTAGGAAAACTCCTAATGACTTCTGGGACTTGCAGAGAGATGCATTTGAGAGGCTGATTTCAGGAAGCCATTTGAACGGATTCTTCCGCAAACGGTATCGGCGCGTTTTTATCTCAAGAGAAAATACCTATTATAGTGATCTCTAGGATCCTTAAAGAAAGCGAGTCACACTATACTACGAATGAAAGAGGGTTATTGGCCTAGTGTGCGCTTTAGGCAAGTTATAGCACTATCTGTACGGCACTCGCGATATCAATACAGACCACCAACCTTTTACATTCGCGGTGTCCGATTGGTATCCAAAACCGAAGATAAAAAGCGTATATTGACGATCATATCGCAAAAATCCATTACAAACCGGCTAAAGAGAATTATGTGGCCGACGCGCTCTCTTTGACATTCGCGGTGTCCGATTGATATCCAAAACCAAAGATAAAAAGATGGAAAGCGTATATTGACGATCATATCGCAAAAATCCATTACAAACCGGCTAAAGAGAATTATGTGGCCGACAGAATATAAACGCCTTACAAAATGAGCCTGAGTCGGACGCTGCGACTATTCACAGCGAGCTTTGACTGACCTTACCCACTCTTGCAAGCTTAATTGCTCATTTCCAGGCTACCCAGTTTCACTATTGTAAGAATGTTGTAATGGATGTAACCAATAGAAATGAACAGTTTGAAATTATCACTGCAGAACACAATCGTGCACACAGAGCGGCTCAGGAAAATGTCAAGCAAGACAGGTTGATAAGGGCAAAACAACAACATGCAACCCAGCTAGACGAAACCGTGTTTTTGAGGTAGGAGATGAGGCATTCGTCAAAAACGATAAAAGGTTAGGAAACAAGCTGACCCCATTATGCGCAGAACAAAATGTGCAGGCAGACCTGGGAACGTCTGTTCTCATTAAGGGGAGGGTGGTCCATAAGGACAACCTCAAAAAGGTCACCCCACTTATTAAATAAACCACAAGTAAGTAAGTAAGCCACATTAGTAAATAGTTAGCCAAATTTTTAAACAGTAAGCCTGATTTAATTTAAAACACCGTGGTCTCACTTTACGTTTGGCTTGCAGGTTCGCCCTCACAACGCTTACCGACTTTTCTCACGCTAACTACATCCCAGTCCTAGAAGGAGATGTGCATGTGTTTGAACAACGTGACTGCTTGAGGCACTCGAGAAACCTTTCTAAACTGACTAGTATGGTGGATGAGACAAACAAATTGTCAAAGTCTTTTTCCCAATTGCACTGGCGCAAATTACTAGATGTTGATACAAATCATCTGAGAACCTTGTTGACCGTCCTTAAAATACACCATAGAATTACGAGAGGTTTAGACTTCTTGGAGCAACCATCAAGAACGCCTGATTTCTCAGATGTTTTGAAGATCAGGATGATAGAAGCTCAGCTAGTGGTTGACACCCCACATCTGTACGAGGCACTTCTAGCAAGAAATAGAATGCTGACAACAGAAATACAATATTTAATTCTCACTGTAACATTGGCAAAACATAACATGGCACGGCCCTATGTTATACTCAACTCAGACACTTGAGGGCAGTAACGCCTGTAGACGACGGCATCGTTATTATCAACGAGGCAACACGGACGGCAGCCAAGAGGTGCTCGTTGAAGGAACGCACCTGGTAACTTTCGAACGATCAGCCACCATCAACGTAACGGAAATTCGTAAATTTGCGGAAAACGTTGGGCAAGCAGTCTGGCATGGTAAGATCACCACTATTGAACATAGTCAGCCATGACCCGGTGCTGATCATACCCTTGCTACACCGCATGAACAACGACAACATCCAAGGTTTCAAAGACGCCGCAGGAGTTACCATAACGGCGACAACCTTGTCTTTTATCTCGAACTCATCTTTACTCTGTGCATATCAACGAACGGGATCATAAGCACCGATGAATAACAATAGCGACATAAATATCTAATAAAGCTTTCGTCTCTACTCTGTGGGCATCAACTAACTTGATAAAAAGCACTAGCGTGTAACCTTAGAAGCATACACAACTATTTTGAATAAAGCTTCATCATTCTGAGTTGTACCACCTACTTAAACAGTCGATAGTTTTAACTATCCGCATAGAAAATCATCTATACATTTAAATATAAGAAATATTCATATGTATATAATGTATATAAGAAATATTCATATGTATATAATGTATATTCATGTGTATATACACACATCGTAACCTCCCGCCGTCTCGACCTAAGGCAATCCGGTAACTGGGGCAATCGGCTCGTACTCCACATCCATTGGAAGGAGGGAACCACGATTATAATAATCAAAAAGTAAGCGAACAAAAAAATTAAAATATAAATTGTGCAAAATTCATTAAAAAAAAAGAGGGAAATAATAGAACAAATAATGTGTATATAAGGGGCGTCATGTGGCTTGAAGTTATAATAGTTACGGTGAAATTGTGTCAGTGTGCGTTCGAACTTGTGTGGTCGGCTGGATGCAACCATTTCACTTGTTTTGAAACACGTTCTTTAGAACGACGTAGTACTAGTTCGAGCAAGAAGGTTAGAATCGAAACTGTCTGCAGCCATCAGACAATACCAGTACACTTACAACTTAGTACATACATATGCACGTATATAGAAGAAAGAGTAAGATCGGGTATGTTGGACTGCGCTGCTGATCGCTTGGACTGCAGGTGTTGTGTATGCAAAGCTTCCACGCCGCTTTGAGGACGTATTCAATGTACAACCTATCTGGAGACGCAAAAAGGCGGTTTTAATAAGACAACATTAAAAAAAAAAAAAAAAAACGCAATAAGGCGGTTGCAATAAGGCAACATTCAAATACAAAAAAAAAACAAAACAAAAAAAAAAAACAACAATTCAACTATTTTCCAATTATTTTTTTTATTTCTTTGACAGACATTCAAAGAATTAAAATTTATCTTGCAAATATTTTAATTTAGTCTTTTATAAACTTTTATCAAAAACAAAATTATATATTTAAGCAATTAAAAACGTATCCTATAAATAAATCTACTAAATAATAATATAATATAATAATATATATAATATAATATAATAATATAAGGTTGTCAAATAATTAATAGTGTTTTGGGGGATGGTACTCTATCACTTCGAACCGCGGAGGAATTGTTTCGACGATTCAGAGCCGGTGAAAACGACACCATGGATAAGCAAGCCGGCGGAAGATCTGTGACGACAAATACCGATCAAATCATGGAATACATCGAGTTAGACCGGCATGTGGCATCTCGTGACATCGCCCAGGAGATGGGAGTTAGTCACCAAACCATTTTAAACCATCTGCAGAAGGCTGGATACAAAAAAAAAAGCTTGATGTTTGGGTGCCGCATGATTTGACGCAAAAAAACCTTCTGGACCGAATCAACGCCTGCGATATGCTGCTGAAACGGAACGGACTCGACCCATTCTTGAAGCGGATGGTGACTGGCGACGAAAAATGGATTACATACGACAATATCAAGCGAAAACGGTCGTGGTCGAAGGCCGGTGAATCGTCCCAAACAGTGGCCAAGCCGGGATTGACGGCCAGGAAGGCTTTGCTGTGTTTGGTGGGATTGGAAGGGAATCATCCACTATGAGCTGCTCCCATATGGCCAGACGCTTAATTCTACCATCTACTGCGAACAACTGGACCGCTTGAAGCAGGCGATCGACCAGAAGCGTCCAGAATTGGCCAACAGGAATGGTGTAGTGTTCCACCAGGACAACGCCAGACCACACACTTCGTTGATGACTCGTCAGAAGCTATAATAAATATAATAATAATAAAGGGTACGGAGATGACTTCATATGGCAAAATACTGCTAAGAGCTATTCGCAACCAGATTGAGGGTAAGGCAAATAAAGCGCTATTATCGTCCGGTACTCCACTTGTATGGCACGACATCAAACAAACCTTGATTACTACATTTTCCGACAAACGCGACGAGTCTACGTTACTGTACGAACTGCATTCTTTATCTCTTCAAAATTTGTCAGTTACTAAGCTTTTTAAACCGATTACAGAAATCAAAAAGCTTAAATCAATCTGTTTAATCAGGTTGAAAACCAAGAATTACCCAGTGCAGTAGCTAGTGTAAAAAAAGCCATTCAACCAAATATGTTTAAATACATTTGTTTTAGGTATAAAAGGACCTCTGCGTTCTTTCATTAGGTATGCTAAACCTACTTCCCTTATAGATGCATATGAGTCTGCTATCAAGAAAAGAAACATTTATTATCCCGAAAAAGGAAATTTTAAAATACAGGTAGTGACACGGCGTCCACATATGACCAGTGGAGACCTATAGAGAATAAATCAGACAACCAACAACAGTCTTACTCTTATAATTATAAAAATAATCAGAATCATTCTCACCGTAATAATTATTACGGAAATAACAATCGAGACGGCAATTCACGTTTCAAACGAAATAATTTTAACTCTGATCAGAGATTGGCCAAAATTTTCGTCAAGAAGCCTCGGACAGAGAAAAACAATAACTAAAAGAACAGATCTTCCATAAATCACTCGCAGCACGACCCTTAATTTTTTCTTATCGACACATCCGCTTCCAGATCACTTATGAATCCAGAATTTGCTACCTCATCTAGAACTAGAAAACTTGCTCAACCACTTACCTTGACAACAGCTTTAAATTCGCATCAAAAACTCGAGGAAGTCAGATACCATGCATTTAAAGAAATGAACACTTAACACTTAACACTTTAACTTTTTCCTTTTATTGTTCAAATTTCACAATACCTTTGACGGAGTGATTGGCATGGATATACTTTAGCAAATAGGAGCAGAAATTGATTTGGTAAAATCACAAGTGAGAACGACATTAACTCACTTACACATTGGCTTTCAAAACAAATCGAATCCTCAATTATACGATTTAGAACCCGGGAGTGTAAAGATCATTCCAATGACAGTGAATTTGCAAAACGGCACATTTCCTATAGAAAAAAAAAATTGCTCCGGATCTTTTTTCGTCTGAAGAATTGTACCAGGCCACAGATTACATCAGCTACATTGAAGTAGTGAATCATTCTGATTCCTTTAAACATATTGACTTGAGCACGCCAATAGTAGTTGAAGAATGGGAACAAGACAATGTTATGTAAAATTGCAAGATAAACTGAACACTAATTTTTCTAAACATCTGGAACAACACTTTAATTTGGAAGAGTATATAGAATTAAAGAAACTTTGTTCAAAATTTAAAGACATATTTTATGATGAAGTCACCAAATTAACTTTTGCCAATACTTTTGCCCAACTACGGATGACATCCCCATATACACCAAGCCTTTCAGGTATAGACACATCGAAAGAATAGAAGTTCAAAACCAAATAAGAAAGTTGGAGCAACCCGGTTTGGTTGGTCCCTAAAAAGCGAGATAAAAACTAAAAAAAAAGTGGGGGATTTTAGAAAAGTAAATGAAAAAACAGTTTAAGATAGATATCCAATGCCAGTTATTACCGATGTTCTCGATAAACTAGGAAAGGCCACTTATTATCAAATCGAAATGACTGCCGAAGACATGGCAAAGACAGCTTTCTCCGCGGAAGGTGGCCATTACGAATTTGACAGAATGCCCTTCGGGTTAACGAACGCTCCAGCAACATTTCAGCGAGTGATGGATAATGTGTTTAAGGAATTAATTGGCAAATGTTGTTTAATATATTTAGACGATATTATAATTTTCTCATCTTCGCTGCGAGAGCATATGCAAGACCTACATAAGGTTTTTTCCAAACTAATGTCCACAAACCTCAAGCTGCAAGTTAAAAAATCAGAATTTTTAAGAAAAGATATCGAATAGCTGGACATCATGTTATATCAGCTGATGGCAGTATGCATAACCCAAACAAATTAACAGGAATGCAAAATTTTACACTCCCCAAAACAAGGAAGGAAATCATTTTTAGGATTGCTAGGATACTACAGAAAGTTTATTCGTGATTTCGCATGGATAACCACACCCTTAACAGAACAATTGAAAGGAAAGAAGACGGTTAAAATTACAAAATATAAGCAAATCTCTTCTATGTAATGATACTATCCTACAATATCCAGACTTTTCTAAACAATTTATTCTGACTACAGACGCTAGCAATGTAGTAGACAGTGACAAACCTGTAGCAGAACTTTGAACGATACCGAGCAGAATTATAGTACAGTAGAGAAAGAAATACTCGCTATTATTTGGGCAATTAAATATTTTAGACCATATCTATTTGGTAAAAAATTCAAAATTGTTACGGATCATCGACCCCTGATTTGGTTAATGAATTTTAAAGAACCGGGCAGTAAACTTGGAGACTTAAACTACTAGAATACGAGTTTGAAATTGTTTATAAAAAAGGTTTACAAAATGTCGTTGCAGATGCATTAAGCAGAATAAATGTAGAAATTAACTATTAACCTTAATAATTAACCTTTCATTCAGAACAAACAAACGACAATATTCATATCTCAGAGAAACCACTTAATGATTTCAGACTTCAATTGATCCTTGGAGAAGGGCCAAACTCCGAGTCCTTTACAATAGTCCCTTTTAAAAACAAAAGTATAACGAACAATCATAAACCCAGAGATGAACTTAGCCAAAACATTAAAAATTCTTCTAAAACCCAACAAAATCTGCGCAGTATATACAACAGAGAGAATATTTAATTTAATTCAGAAGGCGTACTCACAATATTTTGCTCACAGTAACATTTATAAACTTGTTAAATGCAAGATATTTTTAACAGACCTGATAGGTATCGGCAACCAGAAAGAAAAAATTCGTACGCAACATGAAAAACTCAAAAGAGAGTTCTATTTCCCAAACATGAATGATGAAGTAAAACAGATAATTTAAAACTGTAATGTATGCAAAACTTTTAAATATGACAGAAACCCACCTAAACAAGCCTATCAAAAAGCAGAAACCCCGGATGGACCATTAAATATAGTACACACGGACTTGTATACTATTAATGGCCTATACGTGGTTACAATAATAGATAAGTTCTCAAAATTTGCGGCAGCTTATAAGATCCTAACCAGGGATAGTATGAATACCACAAGGGCTATTTGGCAATTTATTCAAAATTTTTACATACCTAAAAATCTCATTTGCGACCAAGGTGCCGAATTTCAATCTAACCTTTTCAAAAGTTTTTGTTCACAATATAATATAGATTTACAAGTTTACAAACAATCAAGTTCATACTCCCTTAGCAACTAAGTAGCTTCTCATAAACAATGCTGAGTTCAGCGGTCTGCGCTGGGAACGTTCGGCGTTGGATAGCCGAGTTGCGCTGTGCCGCAAGTAATGCTGAGTCGGCTTGCCGCTCATGTCTTGATGGCGCGATGCATTGTCGCGTAGGGAAAGCTAAGGAAAGAATTTTGTCTGTACTTCAGTTCTTGAAAAGCTGCTTAATAAATCACAGCTCAACTCCGGCGCATAGCCGTAAATATCTTTATTCTTAATTACAAACACATTGCTACGCCACAAGGCTAGCAATATCACCGAGGGGGCGAAGTCAAGCCCTCCAACCTAATCTAACTAAAAGGTGTCAAAGGCGTACCTCTGCAGAAGACGGAATATCTCTGGACCACCAAATAGGAGATCTATTTAACTTACACACTACTTCGTTTCAGCAGTTGAACGGTTGCATTCCACACTGATCGAAATCTATAGAATCATTATAGATCGAAACACCAAAGAAAAGCTCGAATGCAATCACGAGGAAATTTTATCAGAAACATGAATCACATATAATAACGCTGTCCATTCTGCTACTAAAATATCTCCATTCGAACTTTTCTCGGGAAGAACCCATCTTTTTAATAAAAATATTACATTTGATAACTATCATAACTATTTGACTAAATTAAACACATTTCGTAAAGACCTATACCCTAAAATTAAGAAACAAGTAGACCAGGCAAAAATAACTAAAATATAAAAACTTAACGAGGATAGACACGAACAACTCCAGGTTACCCCAAATCAAACTATACACAGAAAATAGAAGGGATAAATTAACGGCAAGATTCACTCAACAAATAGTTCACGATGATGCAGGCCCAACGTTGCTAACTGAGAAAAAGCAAAAACTTTATAAATCAAAAATAAGAAGGAATATGGTCAATAAGGGTACAGATCCGGATTCCACATCAACATCGAACACGACCTAAACAAAATAAGACTTTAAACTGACAACTACAAAAATAAAAACAAATTAAATTGAATTATTAAAAACAAAAGAAAAAAAAAGGGTCATTAACACAAAAATATATATATTACATTTTGTTTCAATAAACTTGTTAATAATAGGTTGGAAAATATCTCCCTTCCGCTTTTTTGCTCTTTATTCAATGCCTTATAAAAAGTGTTACAGTGATCGGATTTAGTTCAAATATGCGCCGTTTTGTTCGATAATCTGTTTCCATCTAGATGGCAACTTCATAATACCTCCCTCGTAGAACCCCCCCTCCTTATTTCCGAAGAACTCGGACAGCCACTTTTCACAAGCCTCTTTTGAGTTCAACTTTACACCACCAAGGGCATTCGCCATGGACAGGTAATCACTTGGCGCTATGTCCGGGCTATATGGTGGATGCGATAAAACCTCCCATCCGAGCTCCCGTAGCTTCTGACGAGTCATTAACGAAGTGTGTGGTCTGGCGTTGTCCTGGTGGAACACTACACCCTTCCTGTTGGCCAATTCTGGACGCTTCTGGTCGATCGCCTGCTTCAAGCGGTCCAGTTGTTCGCAGTAGATGGTAGAATTAAGCGTCTGGCTATATGGGAGCAGCTCATAGTGGATGATTCCCTTCCAATCCCACCAAACACACAGCAAAACCTTCCTGGCCGTCAATCCCGGCTTGGCCACTGTTTCGGACGATTCACCGGCCTTCGACCACGACCGTTTTCGCTTGATATTGTCGTATGTGATCCATTTTTCGTCGCCAGTCACCATCCGCTTCAAGAATGGGTCGAGTTCGTTCCGTTTCAGCAGCATATCGCAGGCGTTGATTCGGTCCAGAAGGTTTTTTTGCGTCAAATCATGCGGCACCCAAACATCAAGCTTTTTTTTGTATCCAGCCTTCTGCAGATGGTTTAAAATGGTTTGGTGACTAACTCCCATCTCCTGGGCGATGTCACGAGATGCCACATGTCGGTCTAACTCGATGTATTCCATGATTTGATCGGTATTTGTCGTCACAGGTCTTCCGCCGGCTGGCTTATCCATGGTGTCGTTTCCACCGGCTCTGAATCGTCGAAACCATTCCTCCGCGGTTCGAAGTGATAGAGTACCATCCCCCAAAACACCATTAATCTCACGGAACGTTTCTCTAGCGGATTTGCCTTTAACGAAGGAAAACTTTAAAATAGCGCGAATTTCGGCGTTAGTGAACTCCATGTTTACACGTCTATAACTGTTGAACGCAATATCCAAACTAATCATGCATAGCGTCGTTTTGTAGGTTATGTCAAGACCTTTCAAATTATGTATAGATTTTGCCAGATATTGCCAGATACGAGCTCTGTAGCGCTTTGTACATAGCCGCGAAATTCAAAAGACAAAAAGGCGGAAGGGAGATATTTGCCAAACTAATATAAATAATAATAGTATAAATGTAACCTTAATAAATTTGGAAAAGTAAGGTATAATAATATAAGATAATAATAATAAAATATAATAATAATAATAATAATATAAATAATAAAAAAATAGATAATAAAAAAAAAAAAATGAAAAAATTATTAAGTTTAAGATTCATTTTTATCTAAAAGCAAAAAATAAAAAAAATGTCGTTCTAGAAACATGTTAAAATGTCACTATACTAAATACCGAAAAACTGTAGCGATTGTTAGAAGTAAAATAAAATTCAGGAATAATGAAATTCCACCTAAAATACCAATAATCAAGCAAAAAGAAATTGTATTTCTTACAATATATAATTAATATTATTTATATTTAATATTAAAATTATTTCATTATCTGTAAACAAACTACATATGTAATTACCTATAAGTCTATCAACAAAAATCTTCAACTGAACAAACAAAAAGAAACAAATCAGAAAGGTATAATTCAGACCTCTTCGAAGGCATAAACAAAATAAAGTCGAACAAAATGTTGGTATGCATAAACTAAAATAAACTACAATAAATGTCAACTAGAAATTGTTGTAGAATGTCTAACAGCTAATATCTTGTCCAGTATTTTAGAAGTAAAAAATTTAAAGTTCATCATGCCTCATCATTTGAACAAATACCCTATACCTGGACAAGCATGCAAAATCTGCAGCATTAAAAAAACAATCTATGTTCAGTGATCCACGTTCAACCCATACATTCGTTACGGGCCTCACTCCGTGCTAGGAGGGGAGGAGTTACCATAAAGGCTACAACCTTGTCTTCCATCTCGAACTCATCTCTACTATGTGCACGAATAACACGACGAATAACAATAGTGACATACATAAATATCTAATAAAGCTGTCGTCTCTACTCAATGAGCATCAACTAACGGGATAGCAACTGAAAAGAACACTCGATGTATTTGATTCAGCAACTAAGTAGTTTTACATAAACAGTACCCTAGCAACTAAGTAGTTTCACACCATCAATGCTGACGCGCCCAAAATTATTTCACCGCTCGGCACTAAGAACGTCCAGCAGCGGTAATCGGACACTGCCTACTTGGAGTGCCGCATTGCGATGCATGGAACGCTGTAGACTTATGCTTTTAAATATTTTGGTACTTTAGTTCGAAGATCCAAAGAATAAAGAGCACAAGCTCTGATCAAATACAACTATAGCTATAGCCGTTATCATTTATTACAATTCACAACTTGACTGAGTTTCTCAGTGCGGATCACCGCCGCCCACAACCTGACAACAAGAGTTAACTAGTGCGACGCTGGAAAAAGTGCAGTCAGGTAAGAGCGCAACCTGTTACGACACTATTCACCAATAGTATTAAATTAATTGCCTACTTTTTAAACAATTGTTTTGATATTTTTCATTTTTTTGTCAGTCTTCTAAATTTGTATCAATTTTCCATAAAACAGAACTGAAAAGATCGTTGAGATCCTATAATACCAGCGGTAATGACTTTACCTGAAATAGGATGCGAAGAAATCTTGCAATCAGAAAAAGAAATCAAACCCGGCACAAATGACAACAACGTTTCAACTTTTATCTATAAGGTGTTGGAATTAATTCGTAGCGTTTTACGAAAGATGGCTCTAGCTTACTATTCATAGTCACACAGACAAAAGTCACCAGTATATGACATTCCCTTATTGTGTTCATAGCTATTGTTGTACAGTATCAAACATGTCGAAGTTTGTGCCTGAAAAATCGTTTTTGCGGGGAGTGTTACTCATTATTTTAACATGAAGAAAAGTGCCGCGAAAAGTTATCGTATTTTAGTGGAAGTATACGGTGAATATGCTCTTACTGAGCAAACATGCAGAAAGTGGTTTGCGCGGTTTAAAAGTGGAAATTTTGACTTGGAAGACAAGGAACGTCCTGGACAACCGAAAAAGTTCGAAGATGAAGATTTGGTGGTGTTGCTCGATGAAGACCCGTGCCAAGCACTTCTGGAGTTGTCCACATCACTTGGATTCGACTTTTCGACGGTCGGAAAACGCCTCAAAGCCATAGGAATGGTACAAAAACAGGGAACTTGGGTTCCATATGAGTTGAAGCCAAGGGACATTCAACGGCGTTTAACCGCCTGTGAAATTCTTCTTCAACTGCAGATAGGGAAACGCTGAAATGGGAAGTTTTGCCCCACCCGCCATATTCACCGGACATTCCTCCATCCGATTATCAATTGTTCCGATCCATGTCGCATGGCTTCGATTTTTTGGATTGGATCGATTCATTCATCGAATCGAAAGGAGAAGAATTTTTTCGACGCGGTATTCGAACTTTACCAGAAAGATGGTAAAAAGTGGTAGATAACGATGGACAATACTTTGAATAATGCTACTGTAATGATACCCTTATAATAAATCACGAGACGCTACGAAACGCTACGAATTAATTCCAAGACCTTATACAATACTCGATTTTAATGGCAAGAAGGTTAATCTAAACATACGGATTGAATCTCGCAAACGCAGATCAGGAGAGGAGAGAAGAGAAATAAAATAGGTGCACTAACGGAACCAGTTATAGGAATATCGCCTGATGTCATAAAGGAAAAATTCGTCAGTCTGTTACAATGCTGCAAAACTGTCAAGTCAAGAACAACGCAGAAAAATGTCCTACTAAGCAAGCAATATCTGCAGTGATTAAGAATGGTGAGCATGATAAGCTCAAAATCATTTAAGAACCTGAGAGATGACCGGCACTTCAAATGGTGTGTTGTTTAATAATACACGAGGACAATATGGAGGCAATAATAACTACAGGAAATAGCGGACGCGACGGTAGTCAAAACTATAGATGTAACCAAATATATAACAATAATTACAACAGGAATAACGATACTAGTGTCCGAAATATACATTCGGAAAACAATTGAGAATCAGCAGTAAATAAATATAGTTATTTTATATTTCAGTTAGTTATTTCGTTCGATTAAAAAATGTGAATACCAACGGTAACTCTGTTCATAAATATTTTTTTTTACTACTTAAATACAGGATCAATAATTTAAATAACATTACTTTAAGCAATACCACTTATGTATACGTTAACTAAGTTAACCGGACCGATCGTCCGCTCACCAACACCACTGCACATTTTATTCCACTCTCGTGTATTACTTGAACACTGCCGCAAATGTTAATTGACTTTACGGTTTATATTCTATTGTGTGCATTAAATTCCACTTTTGCATATGTCTGGACACTTTCGTTTCAGTTGAATTTGAATTCTCCGCATTACCTCCACAGCCGTCTCGGGCTTTCTTATCGTTGCCCCGCTCCTCTTTGTTACCCGATACAGCAGCGCATGCTTTGCGCTGGCAATTTTTCGTCTTTTATATATCTCTTTGTTTTTACTGTTACGATTTTTTTGTCATTTATATAATATATTTGTTCGGCTTAGCGGATGCACGTTCTCCGCGAGCCCATCACCTTATCGTTGCTGGACGAACCAACGGCTCCGCTCAACGAGCTCCCGGCCAATGTTATTAGAAAGCCGACTCAGCCCCCGCGACCCCTCGCCGTACTAGTGTACCCTATGGGCAAGACGGCTTGAGTGTTTATATACTCAGCTCTTCATGACCAATTCATTCCGACAGTATAGGAATTCGAAACAATACGGCAGCGACTCGGAGTCCGAAGGCGAAGGGGCGACAACAAATTCTGCACTGAGAAGTGCTTATTTTAACACACCCATAACCAATAAAATATCTTTTAAAGCGGAACAAATAAAATCGGTCATTCTGGCACTGCAAGAACAAGCTGCAGAAAGTCGTCGCAGAGGAAGAGAACTGCCCCAAACTATTGAAGAGCTGTCCAACCGAGTTAACCCCGGCCAGGTGGCAGCGCCTCCGATCAAGGTTTACCACCCGGTAAAACTTGAGGGAGAAGTCCAGTGCAATGAAACATTGGACGCTGTAAAATGTCTTCCAGAATTTATGGGGACACAGGAGACATTTGTCTCCTGGCGACAGGCAGCAATAGCCGCATACTATACTATACATACTATGTTTAGGAATTATCAAAATAGTTCTCGCCATTATCAAGGAGTAGTAATCATCAGGAGCAAAATCAAAGGCCCTGCTGATGCGGTTTTATCATCTTTTATAAATCGATTATAAATCGAGCAGGAGCTAGGCACCCTTAGACAGAGAAGCCTCACGCTACTTCAGTACTATGATGAGGTTGAGAAAAAACTCACTTTGCTCACCAACAAGGTGACTATGTCATACGAAGCGTCGACAGCAACGGCTTGTTCGAGAAGTTCCGGGATGAAGCAATGCGCGTTTTCGTCTCAGGACTCAGGCCCAACATCACGGATGTCCTACTTGCAGCAAAGCCAAAATACAGGAAGTGGAATCCAACCACGAAAGGTACTCCTTCGCAACTTCGTTTGCATGAAGCCAGGAAAATAGGGACCGTAGACAATATCCCAAAGTGCAGGAGCGCCACCAGGCCCCTCGCAGGGAAGTGCCGGGAAGAACCCACACTTTACTAGGCAGCACAGGGCACAAGTGCACTCTGCTCCACGAAGCGACAGGGTGGCTCGAGGAAGCACACCGGAACCTATGGGTTTTTTTAAGAAAAGCGTGAGCTTCCTAGGGTTCATGGTCACCAACAATGGTGCGGCGACTGACCCAGAGAAGGTCAAGGCCATAAAAGAATTTCCAGAGCCCAAAAACGTAGTTGAGGTCAGATCATTCCTGGGCATTAATAGCGAGGCCCATTTCAGACATACTGAAGGGCGAGTATCCAGGTACAATTTTCCGAAGCGCAACAATGTGCCTTAGAGAAACTACGTCATCCTCAGATACCCTGAATACAAAAAAGCGTTTGATCTAACGACAGATGCTTCGGCATTGGCATTGGCGCAGTGCTGTCCAAGAGGGACGTCCGATTACAATGATCTCTAGGACATTGAGCGACAGAGAGGTTAAGTATGCTACCAACGAAAGGGAGCTGTTAGCCATAGTCTGGGCACTAGCCAAGTTGCGGCACTACCTATACGCGGTCAAAGAAATAAACATTTTTACCAACCACCAACCGTTGACATTTGCGGTATCGGAATCCAATCCAAACGCCAAGATAAGAGGTGGAAAGCAGGCATCGATGAGTCTGGCGCACGAATTTTTTACAAGCCCAGAAAAAATAACCTCGTTGCAGCTGCCCTCTCGAGACAACAACTCAATGTTGTTGGAGACCAGGAACCAGAGTCGTGCGGGGCCACGGTTCACAGCGGTCTTTCGCGTACACACACGATCGAGTCCACGGACAAAACCGTGAATTGCTTCCAGAGCCAAATAATTTTAGAAGAGGCGCGCTCCCCTTGGAAACGCACTTTTATACTATTTGGGAATAAGAGGCGCCACTCGATCAACTTCTCGTGCAAACAAACTTTGCTAGAGACATTTGCCAACACCATTATCCCTAATGGTGTGAGTGCCTTCCACTGTGATCTTCACAAGTTGGCACAAATCCAGGACGAGGTGGTTCGAAAATTTCCGGCCACAAAATTCTGGTATTGCAAAAAAAGGGTCACCGACATTTTCGCGGTCGAGGAGAGGAAGGAAATCCTAACCGCCGAGCACAACAGAGCTCACAGGTCGGCCCAAGAAAACGTGAAGCAGGTACTCTCCGAGTACTACTTCCCGAAAATGACCAAATTGGCGAGCGAAGTAGCAGCCAATTGCAAAACTTGCGCAAAGGCGAAGTATGACAGACATCCGAAGAAGCAGGAGCTCGGTGAAACCCCAATCCCGGCCCATGTAGGAGAAATATTACACATTGATATTTTCACAACGGATGAAAAATACTTTCTCACCTGTGTTGACTAGTTTTCTAAATTCGCTATGCCGATTCCGTCTAGAACCATAGAGAATTTGAAAGCACCCCTTTCGCAACTCATGAATATTTTCCCCAAACCCAAAGCCATCTACTGCGACCATGAACCATTATTGAAATCGCAAACAATAATGGCTATGCTGAAAGACATGTCGGCGTCAGCACCTCCATAGCGTCACCGACGGACAGGTGGAACGCTTCCACAGCACGTTGGTCGAACTCGCTAGATACCTAAAAAAAGACAAAGTGGAGTTGATCTTGCTGGCCACAGCCAGATATAACAAGTGTATCCACTCTGTCATGAACAAAAACGCACAAAATTTGACAAGAAACCGAGAAAACGCTTCTCGGCGGAACAGATTGTTCCAGGTCGGCGATAAAGTCCTAGTAAAGTCAAACAGGTGACTGAACGTGAAGGTTCACTGAAGCACGAGTAATTAATGCACATAATAGCCAAATTGAAATCAATAGTAAAACGCAAGTTCGAATTAAAGAACTTACCGACACTGTCAATCGACTTTTAAAAGTTTCCAAAAGTGCACAAATCGATACGGGCCATCTTTACGAAATGCTATTAACACGCAATGGAATCATTGTTATAGAACTACAGAACCTTATGCTAACAATCAAATCGCAAAAATCAACCTAGTTAGTCCAAACTTCCTGGACCATGCAGACTTGGAGAATGTTTGGGGCGAGGAGCCCATCAACACCCCCATAAGGGAAATTTTGTCCGTTGCGTCCGTGAAAGTTTTACAAGCCATTAACATTTTGCATTTCATAATAAAATTGCCCAAGATCATAATGGCCTGTAATAAGGTGACCGTCCTTCCAGTGGCACACCATGATACGGTGTTGAAGATAACGGGGTGGCGGAGTGCAACGGACAAATCCGCACTGTGAAGAACTGCTCCATATCACCCGGGGCAACGTTTTGCCAGTTATCTTCGGTGAGCTCGTGTACCAAAGAACTCCACACAACAGAGCGACCTACATCAGATCACCCATGTCGACGAAGGAATAATCATCATCAATGATAGACCAGCACTCGTGCGCGTGGATAATAGAACAAACATCCGCATTCGAGGCACGCACTTAATAACATTCATTGAGAGTGCTATGGTCAATGAGACCGTCTTCATAAATCACGACTTGGTCCAGAAAAAGGCACCGGGAGTAGCTAACTCCCCTGTCCTGAATATCTCGATGAAACACGAGATCCTGAGCATCACACCGCTTGAGTGAAAAGAATTTGGAGCAGATCAGGAAACTCGAGAAAGACGTCGACTGATACCGACTAAGTCAGAAAACGCTAATTGCCTGTAATAAGTTGCCAGCGAGCCACGAGGGCCAAAAAATCCACAGACCAACTGAAGAAAATCCTCGCCCAAATAGGATCGACCGAAGGCGGCCTTAATCTTGAGGGGGGAGTAGTTAACTAAGTTAACCGGACCGATCGTCCGCTCACCACCACCGGTCAAATTGCTGACCAAGCATTTGGCCGGAAGCTCGCACATAACCGGTAAAGCTCTGCACATTGGCAGAAGCCGCTATGAAGCTTTTTCTGTCAGCTTTTAAGTAAGTTCGCATTTACATTTGAAATAATAAAGAGCACCAGCTCATTAATTGAAACGCCGGCGATCATCCTGCGACCAGGATCATCCCAAATACTTAATTTATATATCAGGAATAGCGCACGAAAAAAAATAGTCTGTAGGTAGTATTGATCAGATATGTGTGCAAACGCAGAAATACCATATGAATTTATTTTCGTATATGACAATTGTCCTATACCAGGATTTGGTATAATTAGTTTGGATTTCGTTAGAAAATACAATTGTATTTTAGAATTCGACGACTGTGAAGATTGGTTCACATTAAGACCAAATAACTTCAGGAATATAAACATTTCACTCACTAGATTGCGAAATAGTTTTGCCAGCTAGACCACAGATCGAAAGATTAAACTTATGTCTAGTGCCTAAAATCAGCAATTACAACCTGGAATAATAGTAGCAAGTGCTCTTTTAGATAGATACTCAGAACGTTTTGAATCGAACTGTAAACACAAATAATAAGTACGCTTTTGTAAGCGGCGCAATACAGCGATAATTTTAGTCTGGACGCTGAATCCAGATCAGGAAATACATTTTATAAACAAATATTGAGATGGAATGATGATACCCCAGGATATATCAAGACCTATAGAATGATTGAAATTCAAAGCCAAGTCGATAAGCTAGCAGGATGACGAATTAGGAGATGTTAATAACTATCGGAGATATTAAATCAATTAGATAGATATTAAACCAAACAGAAAAATTCACAATTATGAAATTTCCAATATCTTTCAGATTATGAATAACAGTGATGCCAGGAAATAAGTAGTAAGTAGTACTCATAATAGAGTAGAATAAGTGTTGGTTAATAAGAGGAAATCAATTATGAACAATCTTCGAATTTTTCACTATCAAGAATCTTTAAGAAAAGGTCAAAAAATATTAAATAAAAAAAAATTCCGCACAAAGTAACAAAAATAGGTTAAGGTTATTAGGTTGAAATAAAAGCTATACTGTTTAAACTTAATCCTTAAATTTAAGGCGTTCCTTCAGAAGGTGTTCACTCGTGAATTCATGAATATACAAAATGTTTATTTTTTGCTTCAAATAAGAAGTACATATGTTATGACACGTCTAAATGCCAACACTGAGACACCAGCAGCAGCATTTAATATAGTTAATATATTTTATATATTTAATATATTCTGATAGATACCATTGGTTCAATTCCAGGGTCAGAAGATGGAAATGAGTATTCAATCTCTATAATTTGTGATTAAAAGTAAATATAAATAAATATATGTTTAAAATCAGTTGCTAACGCCATTTTCAAAAATTATTTACATAATTATATTATAAACGACTTGTATAAGTATATGAAAATAAGTAAGACATCATCACCTATTAAACACCCTATCAGACTTTAGAAACTATTGTACGTTGCCAGAGAACATTTAATGAGTATAGCAAAACAAAGAATTAATTATTTTTTTAACACAAGACCATCAGTAGTTCAAGACTATTGTACATATGAACTTTTATTTGCTAGACTTTGAAGAAAGACATAGGAAAGACGGTGCTAAAATAGGATTAGATATAGCATTTAAAAGAGCTAGGGAGTAAAATGGTATACTAGGCTCGTTAAAAAGTATGTAACAGGTAAATGAAACGTTTCTGACCCTATAAAATAAATATATTGCTGATCAGGGTAAATAGTCGAGTTAGTCGGGTCATGTCCAACTATAAGTTGAGATTAGACATGCAAACAGTAATGACAACTACGTTGCGCAAGTTTTTTTCAGACCGTTATTTCAGAGTCCCCAAAAGTGATACGCCTACGCCATTAAAAATTTGTTTGTAATTTTTTCATTTTTTGTAAATCGTATATCGATTTGCCCACACTTTTTAAAACCATGTTGTATTAGTTTTGTAAAACCCGTCCAAAGGTGTCACACCCAACACTTAAGAAAACGGTTTTGTTCTTTTAGCGTCGCACATACTTGGTAAGTACTAATATCCTAAATTAAAGTGATCTCCTCAAAAAATGCGGCTTTGGGAAAAGGGACGACAGGACAAATAATAAACAAGGAACATCTTCTCACAACAGCTCTTGATTCTCGAAGGACTTCTTGCTTAACGCTCACAAACCACGAAAATTCCCACGCCGGCTCCACAAATCCACCAGTTGGTGAGATACCCAAAAATTTTATGACTAGGATTAGACTTATTACTATGGGCTATTATTTGGGACGAGACAAATGATAACCAATAGACAAGCTACCTTACTGACTGATGGCGTTATATCATTGTACCACAGACACTAAAATAATAAGATGCGTAACGCCATACGAATTTTTCGTGCTGGCTCCAGGCTCTCTCCAATTTTTGTTCAAGAGCCAGAGAGAGAGCACTCTAGAGCCAGCAGCTCTCTTGTACGCATACAGCCGATCACTGTACGTGTGCACACGTATGGTCATATATGGTAAATTTGACAAAATATGCCCCTCACTTCAGAAGTTTATGGAATACTAACACCGACCCTATCTATTCAAGACACTATCCCTATCTAGAAGCACTCAGGAACGAAGTAGGGAAACAAATACAGGAGCTACTCGAAAATGGAGTCATAAGACCATCAAGATCGCCCTACAACTCTCCGACATGGATCATACCTAAGAAGGTAGATGCATCGGGCCAAAAAAAATTCAGAATGGTGATTGATTATAGGAAGTTGAATATGGCCACCATTCCCGATAGGTACCCGATCCCAGACATTAATTTTGTCCTTGCACAGTTAGGAAAAAAAAGGTTATTTTCCGTTATAGATTTAAAAATCAGATTCCCCTAAGGAAATCCGACATAGAGAAAACTGCTTTTTCAGTGAATCAGGGAAGATATGAATTTACGAGATTACCATTTGGGCTCAAAAACGCCCCCTATATATTTAAGAGGGCACTAGACGATATACTTGGAGACAACGTCGGTGTAAGATGCTTCGTCTATATAGGCGACATCAACATATTTACCATAACAGAAGAACAGCATGCAAGCGACATTCGTAAAATTTTCCGAACTTTAGAAGAGGCAAATATGAAGGTTCAGTTAGACAAGTGCGAATTTTTCAAAAAAGTGGTAGAATTCCTGGGATTTTTGATAGCAGAAGGTGGAATTAAAACAAATCCAGAAAAAGTAAGAGCTATCGCAGAATTCCCTATTCCCAAGGCACTTAAAGACCTTTGATCTTTTTTGGGACTTTCAGGGTTTTTTCGGCGTTTCATAAAAGACAACGCAAAACTGGCTAAACCCATTTCAGCCCTTTTAAGAGGGGAGGAGGGCCGAGGCCGAATCTCCAAGACTGCCTCAAGCAAAACTCTAATAAGTCTCGGAGAGAATGCAATGGACGCTTTTATGAAGCTAAAGAAAACTCTTGCATCTGAGGAGGTTATGTTAATTCACCCTGACTTTAAAAAGGAATTCCAACTGACCTATAATGTTTATTTCAAGAACTCTAAGTAAAACCGAGGAGCACTACGCTCCAAACAAAAAACAGATGCTTGCCATCATATGGGCGGTACAGACACTCCGCAATTACCTTTACGGTTCCACTAAAGTAAAGATTTTCACAGACCACGAATCACTCACGTATGCCACAAGTCCCAAAAGTAGGAATGACCAAATGAAGCGCTGGATAGCAATCCTTGAGAATATAATCATGAACTTTTGCACAAGCCAGGAAAATCAAACGTAGTAGCAGACGCATTAAGTAGACCACCCATTCAAACAAACGATGAAATAAACACCCTCACCACAACAGTCCTCAGTAGTAACAGCTCGCCAGAAAGACTAATTCCAATGGCTACGGAGCCACTAAACATCTTTAAGAATCAAATACTACTGAAAATAGGAAACCAGGCCCCTTATAAATTTGAAATATATTTTCCAAGCTATCATAGACATACCATAGAGGAACCCTCATTCGATGTGGAAAAACTTGTTTAAATCTTAAAAAAACGATTAAGCCCTTCTATTATAAATGGACTTCACTCGGACGAACGCACTTTAGGCCTCCTACAAGAAATATAACCGCAGCATTTTCGTAAATTCAGGGCCAGATTTTCACGGCGAAACGGATCAGGAAAATAGAATGATTAACGAACACAAAAGAGCTCATCGTAGCGCAAAAGAAAATAAACAGCAAATATTATATTATATAGCTCTTATTTCCCACAAATGAGAGCTAAAATGGAGAAAATCGTAAAGGAATGCAGCATCTGTAAAGCACACACATACGAGAGACATCCGAATAAACCCGAAATACAGAGAACGCCTATACCCCAATATCCAGGTCATATTGTCCAGATCGTCCTGTACTTGACCTGTAAACAAGTTGTCCTAACCGCGATTGATAAATTTTTTAAATACGCGCAAGCCAAAATCATAAAATCTAGGGCGACCCAACATGTAAAACAACCTCTAAAGGAAGTACTAAGGAATTTTGGTATACCAAAAATCGTGGTAATAGATAACGAAAAATAGCTTAGTTCATGTCTAATAATGAGAATGATGTAGGAGAAATATAATATAGAAGTGTTCAAAACACCACCCTTCCATAGCGCGGCAAACAGACAAATCGAACGTTTCCATTCAACCCTAACTGAAACCATAAGATGTTAAAAGGCAGAAAAACTCCATTGCTCCATAGCTAAGAGATCTTATAGGCAGATCTTTAATTAAATAACATACTAACAGAAAACCAGTAGATCTATTTTTTGGTAGGAAGGTAGCAAATGATCCTAACCTGCAACAAACCATTGAAAACATAATAAATAAACAGGGAAAGATTTAGAATTCCACAACGAAATAAAAGACCTCGTAAAAACCTATAAGACCGGTGACGAAATTTACGTAAAGAACAACAAAAGATTGGGAACAAAGCTGTCATCTAGATACAAAAAGGAAATAGTAAAAGAGGACAGGAATACAACTGTTTTGACAGAAACAGGATGAGTTATTTACAAAGCACTAATACGAAACTGAAACTTCATTTACAGGTTCTTACTGACTGATGGCGTTATATCATTGTACCACAGACACTAAAATAATAAGATGCGTAACGCCATACGAATTTTTCGTGCTGGCTCTAGAGCTGGCTCCAGGCTCTCTCCAATTTTTGTTCAAGAGCCAGAGAGAGAGCACTCTAGAGCCAGCAGCTCTCTTGTACGCATACAGCCGATCACTGTACGTGTGCACACGTATGGTCATATATGGTAAATTTGACAAAATATGCCCCTCACTTCAGAAGTTTATGGACTTTCAATCTATATTATTTGTACCTCATTGCCACCAAATAAAAAACTTTAATTTTGCATTGTCTTAACATGATAAATATTTTAAATCATAATATAATAGGTGAATAAATGTACATAATAATACCTAATTAATTTCAAAGATTACTTTATGCCAGAAAATATGTCGTTAGAGTATTCAGCTCGCGACGTCGAAAATATATTTGAAGTTAGTGATTCTTGGGTGCGCTGGTCCTGCCTCAATAACTCTATTTTGCAATAGACAGACAGGTAGCATATAAAGTTTTTAACTATTTCGTATATTTATTAGTACAAATTATTAGTATACAAGTAAAAAAAATATGCAAACTTATGTAAATGACCAATTTTCAGTGCAAATATTATTTTGTTGAATGTTTTTGTTATATTCTAATTCGAAATTTTTAAAAACCTTGCAATTTTGGGTGGATTTTGGGCGCCAATTTTATTGTTTCTTCTAATAGATAGAGATCATCGTTTGCTAATATTTTTCCAAATTTTAGTAATACATATATCCGTATTTATATTCACATGCAAGTGAATTCCATTTGTAGATTATTATGCTCTCAATTTTATGCAAGCGGGGAGAGAGCAATTATTGCCGCCACCAAAAAAGTGGCTGCATAGTGCAAAACCAATGTATGGCCGTTACGCATCTTATTATTCTAACTGCTCTAGCAAGCCTATTGTATGGCACGTATTTGTATAAAAGTTAACACCACAAATGTTTTGATAAGAACATTTGGAGATGCACGCGTATCCGCTTGCGCAACACTCGTGGGGTCGCACGAGCGGCTGGTTGCGGAACATACGTAGCACCTGCACAACAAAAAGTGCAGACGTACCGTCTGCCCAATTTCCGTGAGCAGAGCAGCTCCGACGTCAGCAGCATAGGTGGGCAGGCGAAGTTAGGTAGGGACAAATTTGTCAAACTAAAATTAGTTCTGTTTTTGCAATTAATGAATAAGGACCTTATGGTCACAACACCAAATAAAGAAATATATTTTTTTTATTAATTGGAACTCTATATGAGTTAACTGGCGCCCAACGTTAAAAAGGGTTTGTGCGCGGAACTAAAGTCTAGTTAAGCAACTCGAAGTACGCGCAACCTGCAAGTGCACCCGATTGGCTGCCCTGGTTATTGCGATCACGTTCGAAAAAAGTTTTTCATCATATCCGTAGTGAACTGAGAGACCGGAAAAAAAAATCCCATAAGTGCACCCATTTGGCTGCCAAAGATTAAAACGAACTGCCGCTGATAAACGCACCCAATTGGCTGCTCCAGCGAAACAATAAAGTCCAAAAAGCAAGCGAACTCACTTACATCGGTCTGCAGACGTTGGTCGCAGACAACTGGTTCGGTGGTGCTAGAAAATCAATTTAAAAAGAAATAATTCTTAAAATAAAGAATTTTTAGGAAAAAAAACCTCTTAATAAATCAAAATTTTTTTTATTAATTAAAAACAATTATCAGAAATTACAAATAATACATTTTTTTGAAAGAACTTATAAAAATTATTATCATACTGCAAAGCAATTAAAACCTACAATATCATTATTTTTTCATTTCTACCAATTCCGCTCACTTATTTTTGCTACTGCCGAACCAAAATTTAAAAAGAAAAATTGGCTAATCCAAATAACCTTGTAAGACCACCCATTTTAAGCGCATCTGCAAACCAGCAGCAGAATCAAGTCCTTTCCATCAATATGGCTGGTCTGCAGGATGAAATACGGAAATATAAATGATACAGAGAATGATAGAGGATAGGTTAAGCCCAGGGGTCCCTCAATTAGTGGACCAACTAGTAAACATCGAGGGGAATAACATAAACGAACTGGACAGAATTCCAGATGTAGAAAAGTGCCTTAGGGAATTTTCAGGACAAGCAGGAGAATTCAGTTCTTGGAAAAAAAGTCTAGAAAGAATCTTGCAAATTTATTCAACAACAGCCGGCTCACCTAGGTACTACGGGATTCTAAGCGTCATCAGGAACAAGATCGTGGGAAATGCTGACTCGGTTTAAGATTCATATCAAACCCCCTTAAACTGGACAGCCATTTTGAAATGCTTGATGACTCATTACGCTGACAAACGAGATGTCACTACACTCGAGTACCAAATGACGTCTCTAGTACAGGGCAACCAGACGTATCAGAATTTTATCAACGCGTCTATACTCAGTTGGAAATGAGCCGAGATTCAATAGATCTTTTTGCTAAGTCTTATCGAGACAAGGCCTTGGCCACCTTTGTTAGAGGTCCAAGATTGGAAAATCAATTCCGAATCATATCAGAATCAATTACGCCAATAATAATCAAGCCAATTCGAGAAAATTCAACGGTCCTCCGGGACCAGCACCACCCTTGCCAAGAAGGAACATACAACCAAACTCTCAAACATCTAGGCAACAGTTCTTTCCCCAATGGGCCTATATGCCACAAACTCCTCGATGGGCTTATAACCCACCACAGCAACAACAGCAATATTACAGAAGTAGTATCCAACCACAGGGAAACCACTTTTCGGCACCCCCTCCACGCCCATAGGCTCCAAAGCCCCAAGCGCGGCCGGAACCAATGGATATAGATCAAAGCATGCAGACAAGACGCATAAACTACATGATCAGACCTTTTAATGACACCGTAACTAAAAGACCATTGGCATAGCAGACATTTGGACAGACTGACAAAAGACCAAGGAACTTCCATGTGACAACTGAGGACGAACAGCAATACCTGGAAAACGCAGAACAATATGTGTCTGAAGTGAAGGGAGCATCAGCTTCCGAATATAGTAAGGCACAAGAATATGATCAAGAACAAGAGCTATACAACAACGAACCATTGGAATCCGACTTCGTTGATCTTAATTTTTTAGAGAAACATCCTCATCCTTACCGTACATAAACTGTAGAATCGGTGGGTGAGGAATGATCAAAATACTGATAGACACAGGCTTTAATAAATATTACATGCACCCAAAATATGCAATAAATCAAAAAAAAAAAATTAAAAACCTTTCCATGTAAGATCTGTTGGTGGCACCGTTTTAGTGACTTACCACTTAATAGCCAACCCGTTCGGATTCAAAAACAGTAACCTCAAATTTTTTCTCTTGCCAGCACTCGAGTCCTTTGGGGCGCTGATAGGAAATGACACAATAAGAGAAATAGGAATAGACATATTTTCAAGACAAGGATTCATAATGATAGCAAATAAACTAAAAATTAAATTAAATAAACAATCTCCGACTAGAACACGCCAAAAACACTCAAAAAACAGATTATGAAAAAGATCTGCTCAGAATTCCCAAAACTGTGACCCAAACGAAAAATTAACGTTTACAACAAAAGTGGTAGCAACAATTAGAAATACTAACACCGACCCTATCTATTCAAGACACTATCCCTATCTAGAAGCACTCAGGAACGAAGTAGGGAAACAAATACAGGAGCTACTCGAAAATGGAGTCATAAGACCATCAAGATCGCCCTACAACTCTCCGACATGGATCATACCTAAGAAGGTAGATGCATCGGGCCAAAAAAAATTCAGAATGGTGATTGATTATAGGAAGTTGAATATGGCCACCATTCCCGATAGGTACCCGATCCCAGACATTAATTTTGTCCTTGCACAGTTAGGAAAAAAAAGGTTATTTTCCGTTATAGATTTAAAAATCAGATTCCCCTAAGGAAATCCGACATAGAGAAAACTGCTTTTTCAGTGAATCAGGGAAGATATGAATTTACGAGATTACCATTTGGGCTCAAAAACGCCCCCTATATATTTAAGAGGGCACTAGACGATATACTTGGAGACAACGTCGGTGTAAGATGCTTCGTCTATATAGGCGACATCAACATATTTACCATAACAGAAGAACAGCATGCAAGCGACATTCGTAAAATTTTCCGAACTTTAGAAGAGGCAAATATGAAGGTTCAGTTAGACAAGTGCGAATTTTTCAAAAAAGTGGTAGAATTCCTGGGATTTTTGATAGCAGAAGGTGGAATTAAAACAAATCCAGAAAAAGTAAGAGCTATCGCAGAATTCCCTATTCCCAAGGCACTTAAAGACCTTTGATCTTTTTTGGGACTTTCAGGGTTTTTTCGGCGTTTCATAAAAGACAACGCAAAACTGGCTAAACCCATTTCAGCCCTTTTAAGAGGGGAGGAGGGCCGAGGCCGAATCTCCAAGACTGCCTCAAGCAAAACTCTAATAAGTCTCGGAGAGAATGCAATGGACGCTTTTATGAAGCTAAAGAAAACTCTTGCATCTGAGGAGGTTATGTTAATTCACCCTGACTTTAAAAAGGAATTCCAACTGACCTATAATGTTTATTTCAAGAACTCTAAGTAAAACCGAGGAGCACTACGCTCCAAACAAAAAACAGATGCTTGCCATCATATGGGCGGTACAGACACTCCGCAATTACCTTTACGGTTCCACTAAAGTAAAGATTTTCACAGACCACGAATCACTCACGTATGCCACAAGTCCCAAAAGTAGGAATGACCAAATGAAGCGCTGGATAGCAATCCTTGAGAATATAATCATGAACTTTTGCACAAGCCAGGAAAATCAAACGTAGTAGCAGACGCATTAAGTAGACCACCCATTCAAACAAACGATGAAATAAACACCCTCACCACAACAGTCCTCAGTAGTAACAGCTCGCCAGAAAGACTAATTCCAATGGCTACGGAGCCACTAAACATCTTTAAGAATCAAATACTACTGAAAATAGGAAACCAGGCCCCTTATAAATTTGAAATATATTTTCCAAGCTATCATAGACATACCATAGAGGAACCCTCATTCGATGTGGAAAAACTTGTTTAAATCTTAAAAAAACGATTAAGCCCTTCTATTATAAATGGACTTCACTCGGACGAACGCACTTTAGGCCTCCTACAAGAAATATAACCGCAGCATTTTCGTAAATTCAGGGCCAGATTTTCATCAAAAATAGTAACTGACCTGACGGACGAAACGGATCAGGAAAATAGAATGATTAACGAACACAAAAGAGCTCATCGTAGCGCAAAAGAAAATAAACAGCAAATATTATATTATATAGCTCTTATTTCCCACAAATGAGAGCTAAAATGGAGAAAATCGTAAAGGAATGCAGCATCTGTAAAGCACACACATACGAGAGACATCCGAATAAACCCGAAATACAGAGAACGCCTATACCCCAATATCCAGGTCATATTGTCCAGATCGTCCTGTACTTGACCTGTAAACAAGTTGTCCTAACCGCGATTGATAAATTTTCTAAATACGCGCAAGCCAAAATCATAAAATCTAGGGCGACCCAACATGTAAAACAACCTCTAAAGGAAGTACTAAGGAATTTTGGTATACCAAAAATCGTGGTAATAGATAACGAAAAATAGCTTAGTTCATGTCTAATAATGAGAATGATGTAGGAGAAATATAATATAGAAGTGTTCAAAACACCACCCTTCCATAGCGCGGCAAACAGACAAATCGAACGTTTCCATTCAACCCTAACTGAAACCATAAGATGTTAAAAGGCAGAAAAACTCCATTGCTCCATAGCTAAGAGATCTTATAGGCAGATCTTTAATTAAATAACATACTAACAGAAAACCAGTAGATCTATTTTTTGGTAGGAAGGTAGCAAATGATCCTAACCTGCAACAAACCATTGAAAACATAATAAATAAACAGGGAAAGATTTAGAATTCCACAACGAAATAAAAGACCTCGTAAAAACCTATAAGACCGGTGACGAAATTTACGTAAAGAACAACAAAAGATTGGGAACAAAGCTGTCATCTAGATACAAAAAGGAAATAGTAAAAGAGGACAGGAATACAACTGTTTTGACAGAAACAGGATGAGTTATTTACAAAGCACTAATACGAAACTGAAACTTCATTTACAGGTTCTTACTGGCTGCATGCACAGCTGAAGTACAAATAATTGACTACACCAATTCCGAAATAGTAACGCTGACGACTGGACTAGCAAAAGTACAAACAGGAACTTTTCGATTAATTCATGTGATTGATCTCAAACAATACCAGAACACTTTCGAAAAAATCAACGCCACAGCAAAAATCAAACTAAAATCAATGACCCAATACTACCGTTTATCATAAAGGAAGTAAGGAAATCCCAAACATTAATCGACAATCTAAGAGTTAAGAATAAGAAGAAAAGGCACATCGAAATGTTAGGTAGCGCATGGAAATGGTTAGCCGGATCTCCAGATAGCAGGGATTTCGATATAATACAGGAGAAGATTAACGGAGTAACCAAGTCATTTTAAACAGAGCCATAATAGAAAAGATAAATAACATTACTCAGGTTACCAATAGCATTACCAACAGTCTAGCGGAGATAAGTATATAATGTTAATATACGTCATAAAAATTCCTATAACAATTTCCGAACTCTGCAGCGAGATATTGATTAAGCCAGTTAGAATCGAGTTTGCGTATGCAATTCAGATGTATTTGTTTTTCCTTCCCACGATTTTTGCCTACTTTGAAAACGCATAGTGAATTTCATTATATTTCCAGTTATTTCTTTTAATTATTTGATGGTTATTCTTGATAACGTAATTCTCTTTACCTCTCAGATGCTGTGAAAATATATTTCGCTAATTCAAATCTCATACGAGTTAATTTTGGGCCAGGGCTTATCAATAAAAACAAGAAGGTTAGTGATATGATCTCTTTTAGCTGTAAAATGCTCCCCGTAAGTATGTGGTCTAAAGCGCACCCTTTGCATTTGGTAGCTGGTGGCCATTGTGGTCTCGAGATAAAACTGCGCCACACGCTATGTTGCTTGCATCCGTTGGAATACATTTTTTTTTACTAAATTCAGGGTATTGTAAGAGAGTCTGTTCCATCAGTTTAGATATTAAATGCAAAAATGCTTTTTGAAACTCTTCTGTCCATTCAAAGAAGACATTTTTTTACATAACCAGTTGTGTCGTGAATAGTCGGCGAAGTTTTTAATAAATGCAACAAAACGCCTTGCACCATCCGCATCATGGGACACTGGGTAATTTTGGATGACATTAAGCTTAGTGTCATCTCGCAATACATATTCCTCTATCCGTGAATTTATGTCCCATAAAGGTGAATTTACGCATAAAGAATAAACACTTCTTAGGATGTCACATTAGGTTGTATTTTCTGCATCTGTCAAAAACATCTGATAAGTTCTTAATCTTATGTTTCTCGGAACAACAACTATCGGATAGTCCATATAGAGGAATGCTTGCGAAGGCTCAAGACTTGAGAATGCAATGGTCATCATTTTTTGAATGGAATTCGGCGCTATTTTCAGACCAAACGGCAATCGTATAAAACGCTTGTAGTTGAAAATGAAGTTATGTTTCTTGAACTCTTTTTTAGTTCAATTTGGTTAAAATCTGACATGATGAATGAAAAATATTTAGCTCGACCTAGTTGATCCAAAATGTCATCAATTCTAGGAAGTGCAAATTTTTCAGACAACAGGTTTTTTTTTGATTTGACGGTAGTCAATTACTAATCGCCATTTCTGAGTCTGGAAGAGATTTTTTCGGTATTAATAAAAGTGGTTCGACAATCCCATCATCGATTAACTTTTGTACTTGTGATTGAATTTTATTTACCTGACTGTGAGGATTCCTATAATTTTTAATATAGACTGGTTCGTTATCTCTCAATCTCAGATTCTGATTGTAAAAATTATTGCCGATACTGGTTCTGTTGTAAGACCAGATATATTTGGTGCACAGATTTTGCAATTGTCTCTTAATTGTGCTGCCCTTATGTCTCGCCAACAACGAATTTAGAAATTTATTATTTATTGCTTGAATTGTTGTTTTATCCTGTACCAAGTTCAAAGTGGTTCCAATCAATTTGGATTTTATTACTTGGACTACAAAGTCCTCATATGAACATTTTGCAAGGTCCACTAATTTGACTGTCATTATGAACCTTTGAAAATGGATTTTCTGTCCATAGAAATCCGGTACGAAACTATATTCGCCCTTATGGCTGCTGAATTCTCTGTCGTTGGGGTTGTTTTTTGGTCTTGATCTTCTAAAATTTCTAATTATTCCGATAATTTTAAATCCCGCTGGTATGGTCAGATCGTTAAGATATTCCACTTTAATTTCCGTCTCTGCTTTTGAATCACTTTTTGATTCAGTTGCTTCTTTACTAACTCCTAGTGTCAGGGAGAATTTAATATTGTTGGTATTAATAATTCAAAATTATATTTTTCTTTTATATTTGTTAATCTTGTTCTGACTCTTATAAGAAATTTGGACACTGATGTCCACTGTTTTTTATCTAACCCTCTTTGATTATGAATGAGATTGATTATGAATGAATGGATGAATCCAAGATTGGTTTAAACGATCTACTAGAACTATTTTATACTTATTTGCAGTTGATTGCTGAATAGGCCTATTTTAAGACAAATGTATAAAACATTTATGTATATGCTTTATTTGATTTATCTTTTATCTCATTGATAATTTAAATGCATTTGCAAATCTTTATATTAGAAATAAATTTTTTTGCTTTTTGCCAATTAAATAAATCAATCAAACTGTTTCTTAGCTCTCTGCTACTATATAATTCCTTTAAGCATTTCTTATGTAGCTAATTAGTGAATTTATCAGCATTAATATAGAAAATGCTATTAAAATAGCTGTAATGTAATTTAAATTCTTTGATTCTACTTGTACTTTATTAATAACATATGCAATGGAGTCCACTGTTTTTTTTTTTATTAAACACATATTGTTGAAAACATATGTATTATTTTTTATTCTACTTATAGTATTTTACGGCTATTCTTTATTTCGTTTGAATCTAGTTTATTTATCTTATTAGTCAAAATAGACATTTACACATATTTTTCCTACCTATGATTTTCGTATAGCATTGCAGACTATTCTGCTCATCGGGCAGAAGGGTTTCGCTCAACGTTACAAGAAAAGTTTCTAAGTTTTATAATAGGTGTTATTTACAATTTAAAAAAAAAGTTTCAGCATGGTGTTGACTCTGCACCTTCGTTTGTGCTGCCGGCATCTGTGACCCAGTGGCACTCTCGGTTCCTTTGGCGCATGTGTATTCACAATGCCGTTTGCGTATAAAGTTGCCACTTTAGGTTCGCAATTCTTTATTATATTTTCTTTTTCTCGTCATCGCTCTTTTTACCCTTTTTTCACTCACTCAGATTTTTGGTGTTCCATATTCCTTTCCATTGCCGTCCACACTATAGTTTTTTTCCTCGTAGATTTGCAGTCCGCATTCTGGTTTTTTTTCTCGTAGATTTGCAGTCCACACTCCGGTTTTTGTTTTGATCTTTTTTCCTTGTAGATTTTAGGCTCCTGCCATACGGTCGCCATGTAATAAGATGATTCTACAATCCCATTTCTGTTGCTTTCAGTCACCAATCACAATGACCAAAAGTATATTTAAAATATTTTTGGTTTTTATTTGAGCATGGATGGAGCAGGGAAGGTCCCGCTCCAGTTGAAGAATACTTCTTCAGTGATTTCCATATATTCGTGAAAAGGTTTACTTAGCTTAAAGACGCGGAGCCTACTGCGCAACGGCGGTCTTATGTATATCATACGTATTTTCTTAAAATGTCACCATTTCTAGGCGATACAAGATGGAAATAAATATAAATTCACCGCAGTGTGAATACGCTATACGAGATGGACAGAAATATAAATTCATCGCAAAGAGAATACTCTGTTACTATAGTTGAAAATAGATTTCTGTATGTAAATTATGAATTGATGTAGTCCCGCGGCGATCAAGAGACTTCTGTCCTCGATCGGCGGCGGTGAGACGATCACGTTTGGGTCTTCTTATGAATATTATGATGGAGGGTTTTACTTCTCCCCCTTGGTGAGATTGACTAGCCTTGTGGCGTAGCAATATAATTGATAATAATGTCAATTGGGTTTTGCGGCTCTACGCCGGAGCAAGCAGTGGTTTATTATAACTCAAAACTAAGACTGAGGAGTTGACAATTATATAAACTAAGTTTACCCTCGCGGCAATGCATCGCGCCACCAGAAGTCGGCAAGTCGACTCAGCATTCCTTGCAGCGTGATGCAACACTCCGAATAAGAAGTGTCGGCTTTCCGCTGCCAGACGTTCTTTGCGCGGAGCTCTGAACCCAATTCTGGCGCGTCAGCATTGTTTATACAAAGCTACTTAGTTGCTATGAAGAAATACATTATCAGTTGTTAACTTGTATGCACAATTTGAATTTATGAACCAATTAAATATATGTAGGTGTATGTAAATCGAAATGCACAATTGGAGCTTAGGAACGAAACGAGATAGCCGATGTCATTGCGAACCAGAGTAACAACAGAGCACCAGGGAATTACCCCTGAGCACCAGTTCGGTTTTCGTGCTGGCCAGTGTACTGTCGAGCAGCTCCATCGGGTCGTCGAGCACATTCTGACTGCCTACGACAATAAGGAATATTGCAACAGCCTCTTCTTGGACATGCGTTCTTGGACTCCAGAAGCGTTTGATCGAGTGTGGCACATCGGACTCCAACTAAAAATCAAACAGACGCTACCTGCTCCATATTTTGGATTGCTGAAATGAAGGCGATTCGCTATGCGTTTCCATTCAGCACTTTCTACCGAACATAATGTGGCAGCTGGAGTTCCACAAGGTAGGGTATGCCGCAGCCAGATGTAAGCCTATACAGGAAATCTATGTTGGCCACATTTGCCGATGACGTGTGCGTCACCTACAGGTCCCGATGCGAGCACGACTCAGCCGATTGTATCCAAGACTTTGCAGATCGATTCTCGGTATGGGCAAAGCGTTAGAACATCGGCATCAATAGCAGTAAATCCACCAACGTCTGCTTTACTCTAAAGCGGAGAACGCCACCGACCGTCCATATCGAGGGAGCCCCCGTACCACAGCCGAACGCAGCAAAGTACCTTGGAGTGCTGCTGGACCGCAGACTCACATTTGCCAAGCATGTGACTGCCATCAGAACACGCTTACGTGCTAAGGTGGCGAAGCACTACTGGCTACTCTGCTCGCGCAGTAAACTGTCACTCTCCAACAAACTGACAATTTACAAACAGATCATAGCACCAAAATGGAAGTACGGGTGCCAAATCTTGGCATGTGAAAGCCAAATCAAAAGGATCCAGGCTATCCAAAGACTCATCACCGGCTGCGAGTGGTTTGTGCGAAACACCACCCTGCACAGAGACCTCAAACTCGCGACGATATTTGACGAGATAAACCAGCACTCGAGTCGATACCATGACAGGCTGGACCGCCACAGAAATCGACTTGCCAGCGCTCTAAACAGATCTCGCCCACCAAGGAGGCTCAACAGAAGGCAAACGAGGGATCTCATTTCCCGGTCTCGTTTGACTAGGGCCAGCAGAAGCTTACCCTTATCATAAATTATTTGTTATCTGTGATTGTTTTGTTATTGTTAAAATTTTGTTAAATTGATAAATCTAACTAGACTATAGTTAGCCGGCGCGCCCAAATGGGCTGAATTAATAGAGAAAAAGAACACAAAGGGGTTCCCAGATTTCCCCGTACGCCTCAATAAAGCTTTAAGAAAAAAAAAAAAAAAAAACTATAATTGATTTTATTAGTCGATAAGTACCATCACTACTGAATCATTGTCCTTTAGTTTTATCTGTCATAACCGTCATTCTAATCCATCCTCTTCCTACTTGTGCCTTCTTTTACACACGATCCACAAGCCCAACAGATTGACTGTTCTGCGCACCCTCGGTCCGACAATGCGTTAGAGCGAGACAAATGTATATTTCACACTATGTGAAACAGAATGGCTATGTTAATAATTGCACTGATTGCGTAATTTATAATTGGCGCCAAGAAGACGCGTACTGTGCCTATGTATGTATTGTGCCAGAAACTGAAATTGTAAGGCGACAGTTCAAAATGTCGTCAAGGAAACGCAAGGCTACGATCCAGGGCACAGGCACAGTTGAAATGGTTGAATCTGGCTATTAGACTTCCACATCAGATGTGGGATCGCCTCAACACCAAACCATGACCAACGACCGCTTGTGCATACTTTTGGAAACGCAGCATTGCAACGTGATCTACGTTTTGAATGCAGTCAAAAGTGCACAGTCAACGCCAGGCGTAAATAAATTCGTCATACTGCCAAATTTTAATCCCGATTCCGATGGCGCTAGTGCAGCTGCTGGTTGCGTCACGGTGGACCTCATCCTAGCTGAAAACACTCTGGAAGGCAGTGCTTTGCTTATCGCTTTGAGCAAATTACTGGAAGGCACTGCATCTACTGGCTGTTACAAGTTTGTTTTCTGGAATCACGTGGTACGTATTTAGGGAATTGTTTTTTTTTTTCAACAATTCGGACAACAAAACTTTTCAAGCAACTACTGTTTTTAATGTCAATAATGGTACCCAAGAAATCGGCGAATGCCTTTCCCTGTATGAAAGCCGGTTAATAACAATACTAATGGCGAAGTGGAAGTCGATGACTATGGAACAAATCGCCGGTAGTTCTGGCGCACGCGGCCCATATCGAAGAAAGACTACAACGTACTGTTTATACAAAGATCATCAGAACACGTAATGAATTGCAAAATGAATTGCGGCCATTTGCTTTTGGTAAGAAGAAAGAGCATTCTTTTGATATTAATTCTGCGGCCAAAAAAAAACATGGTCACACACCCATTAAATGACATTAATCGGTCACTCATAATAAATTGGAAGAGAGGCCGAGAGAGGACTTGTGCCAGGTGGCCAACCCAATTGGTTCTTTGAAAAGTACTATGCAAATATTGTCTAGTGTTATAATCAATGGTTATTCTCTAAAAAAAACTTGTTCATGTCGTTCTCAATAGTCACATAAATTATGACATTATAATCGGGCGTGGAACTGTAGCTCAGAATTTTTGGTGCAAAGATAACAATAGATATTTTTGAATTATTTAAGACACCCTATCTGCTATGAATAATTTTGTCAGCCAAAACAACATTGATACCGAGCTGTGGAGTGTCGATAATCAACTTTATTAGACATATTAGACGAATTATTAACCGCATTTATAAATGGGAGTTAGAATATGGAGAGTTAGAAATAGAAATAGAATCTATAAATAAAAAAATAAAAGGAATTGGACTTCAAATTGAAGTGAGAACAACGTCTTCATTTATTAATATCCAATTAGCAACTAAACTACCATTGCTGCCCCTAATAAGCTGTCAGTCTTTAGCTGTCCTTATTAGCAGAGGAGCGACGTCGGCTTCGCTATTTCCAATAAGCCACGATGAACTGCAGTCCTCTTGGAGTCACAAGCGCTGGTGGGAGCAGAAGCAAGGGCCAAAGAGATTCTTGAAGCTCTGCTTGGAAGCTCAGCGCGCGCAGGAAATAATTAATCAATATATAATTATATTATATAATATATATATATATATATATATATATATTATAATTATATATCATATTGTTCGTTGTTTTGGATGTTGACATTATTGTTGTTAACTTGAATGATGAAAGTGGCGATGTTGAAAGAGACGCTAAAGATCCATTGGTAAATTCCAAAGAGAATGAAAGCGTTGAAAGAGACACAAAAGATACATTGGTGGATTCCAAAGCGAACGAATATGCTGAAAGAGGCCTCATAAATGGGTTGCTGGATTCCAAAAGAGCATTGATGGACTTGCGGTATTCCAGACTGTTGAGTTGCCAGTGCTAATAGGTACACGAGGTAATGCGTTGACTTGTTTGTCACCTGGTGATCCAATTTTGGTGAGTGTCCTGGTTACGAACAACATCAGTGTTTGGGAGTTATCAGTCTATGGCTATCTAAGAAATATCCTCAGTCAAGAAAATCAACAAAAAATGTAATTTCCATTTATTACAAAAAAAAATAAAGAAATCCTTTCAGATTAAGCTCTTTTTTAATGATAGGACGTGTGATAGTCAGGAAAGCCGTGTCGTATAAATACTATTATTGATTTTATTAGTCGTTAAGTACCATCACTACTGAATCATTGTCCTTTAGTTCTCAATAGTCACATAAATTATGACATTATAATCGGGCGTGGAACTGTAGCTCAGAATTTTTGGTGCAAAGATAACAATAGATATTTTTGAATTATTTAAGACACCCTATCTGCTATGAATAATTTTGTCAGCCAAAACAACATTGATACCGAGCTGTGGAGTGTCGATAATCAACTTTATTAGACATATTAGACGAATTATTAACCGCATTTATAAATGGGAGTTAGAATATGGAGAGTTAGAAATAGAAATAGAATCTATAAATAAAAAAATAAAAGGAATTGGACTTCAAATTGAAGTGAGAACAACGTCTTCATTTATTAATATCCAATTAGCAACTAAACTACCATTGCTGCCCCTAATAAGCTGTCAGTCTTTAGCTGTCCTTATTAGCAGAGGAGCGACGTCGGCTTCGCTATTTCCAATAAGCCACGATGAACTGCAGTCCTCTTGGAGTCACAAGCGCTGGTGGGAGCAGAAGCAAGGGCCAAAGAGATTCTTGAAGCTCTGCTTGGAAGCTCAGCGCGCGCAGGAAATAATTAATCAATATATAATTATATTATATAATATATATATATATATATATATATATTATAATTATATATCATATTGTTCGTTGTTTTGGATGTTGACATTATTGTTGTTAACTTGAATGATGAAAGTGGCGATGTTGAAAGAGACGCTAAAGATCCATTGGTAAATTCCAAAGAGAATGAAAGCGTTGAAAGAGACACAAAAGATACATTGGTGGATTCCAAAGCGAACGAATATGCTGAAAGAGGCCTCATAAATGGGTTGCTGGATTCCAAAAGAGCATTGATGGACTTGCGGTATTCCAGACTGTTGAGTTGCCAGTGCTAATAGGTACACGAGGTAATGCGTTGACTTGTTTGTCACCTGGTGATCCAATTTTGGTGAGTGTCCTGGTTACGAACAACATCAGTGTTTGGGAGTTATCAGTCTATGGCTATCTAAGAAATATCCTCAGTCAAGAAAATCAACAAAAAATGTAATTTCCATTTATTACAAAAAAAAATAAAGAAATCCTTTCAGATTAAGCTCTTTTTTAATGATAGGACGTGTGATAGTCAGGAAAGCCGTGTCGTATAAATACTATTATTGATTTTATTAGTCGTTAAGTACCATCACTACTGAATCATTGTCCTTTAGTTTTTATCACTAATAAAGAATAAGAAACAAAGAATAAGAGGATTATGTATAACCGTCATTCTAATCCATCCACTTCCTACTTGTGCTTCCTTTTTCACACGATCCACAAGCCCAACAGATTGACTGTTTTACGTAGCCTCGGTAAGACAATGCGAAACAGAATGAATTAATTACTAAATGTCCTCGAAGATCCAGCTGAATGTAGAAACACGTGCAGTATCATAAAAACGAAATCTCGAAAACTGTAGTGAAACTTTTTACATATAAATTAACTAAGTTAACCGGACCGATCGTCCGCTGACCAGCACCGGTCAAATTGCTGACCAAGCATTTGGCCGGAAGCTCGAGCATAGCCGGCAAAGCTCTGCACTTTGGCAGAGGCCGCTATGAAGCTTTTTCCTTTGTTAGCTTTAAGCAGTTCGTTTTGGACACTCTTAAAATAAAGAGCCATCGCTCAAGAACCAACAACTAAGGCATTCTGTCGTTAATTTTATATTTGATCATAGCAATCTGAGTCCCTAGGCCAGTTGCATTACGGAAGGCAGTCACCTTCCCAACGTAATCGTCGTAAATCTCCAAGTGGATATATCACCCCCTTCCCTACACGAGGGACACCATCAGCCAACAGGCAAATCATTGGAGACCGCAGCGAAGGATCCTCCGGCGGCCACCAGGATCTTAATAATTGGCGCCCAACCACGGAAACCCACGCCTATCTCCAAACCCCAGCTGCATTTAAATAAAGTTTTAAAAAAATATTTGTGCGGATTACACTAAACAATAATCTGTATTTCCATGACAATCCTAACCTTTGTATGTGTTGTGAATTTAAATTATATTAATGTAACGAAATTTAAACACGGAATTTTAAATTTTGATTGACTGTGCGGATTAAATTATTCTTTGACACTGTCGCAGATATTTATTGACTTACAGACACTGTCGTTCCACTTGAACTTGAGTTCCCTCCCCACAGCCGTCTCGGGCCCTCCTATCGTTGCCCCGACACCCGATACAGCAGCGCATGCATTGCTGTGGCAATTTTTTGCCTTTTATATATCTCTCTGTCTTTGCTGTTACGATTTGTTTGTCATTTATGTATTTGTTTGGCTTAGCGGATGCAAGCTCCCCGCAAGCCCCTCACCTTATCGTTGCTGGACGAACCTACGGCTCCGCTCAACGAGCCCTCGGCCAATGTTATTAAACGCCGACTCAGCCCCTGTACGTAAAAATACCCCAGTTAACGCATTTGTTGCATATAAAATGTCGCTAGAAACGGAACAAATTAAGACTCTCATAAAAGCGCTACAAGATCAGGCCAATGACAGTCAACGCAGGGAGACTGAATTGCGTAATATAATTCAGGAACTTGCCGGCCAGGTCGCGGCCATACGGACTGCCCCGGTGCAGACTGAAACTCCCAAGATTAAAGTTTACAAACCAGTAGTTATCACTGGACAGGTCAATTGTAGCGAAACATTGGATGCCGTTAAATGTCTTCCAGACTTTATGGGGACACAGGAGACATACGTCTCCTGGCGGCAAGCGGCAAATGCCGCTTACCATATGTTTAGACAATATGAGGATAGTTCGCGACACTATCAGGCTGTGGTCATCATCAGGAGCAAAATTAAAGGCCCTGCTGATGCAGTTCTTTCGTCCTTTGGGACCGTACTGAATTTCAATGCGATCATAAGTCGTCTCGATTTCACATACAGCGACAAACGCCCAATACATGTGATCGAACAGGAACTAGGCACCCTCAGACAGGGAAGCCTAACACTCCTTCAGTATTATGACGAGGTTGAGAAAAAACTCACCTTGCTGACCAACAAGGTAACCATGTCCTATGAAGCGTCGGCAGCGGCGATTCTATGTGAGAAGTTCCGGGATGATGCTTTGAGAGTTTTCGTCTCGGGACTCAGGCGCAACCTCACGGATGTGCTGTTCGCGGCAAAGCCAAAAGACATGCCGTCAGCCCTCGCCTGGGCGCAAGAAGTGGAATCCAACCATGAGCGGTATTCCTTCGCAACTTCGTTTGCACAGAGCCAAGAAAATAGGGATTGCAGGCAGTATCCCAAAGTGCAGGAGCGCCAGCAGGCCCCCACACAAACCGGGCCGCAGGGAAGTGCCGGGAGGAACCCGCACTTTACTAAACAACATAGAGCACAGGTGCACTCCGCTCCACGTAGCGACCGAATGGCTCGAGGGAACACGCCGGAACCCATGGACATTGACCCGTCATTGTCCAGGATGCAGCTATCCCACGCACCGGCTTTCCCAAAATCGAAGCCGGCCACATCTGGCCGCTCGGTCCCACCTAAAAGGCAAAGGATCAACCATGTGGCCCAGGCCTCGAATGATCCCGACAAGGCTTATGCCACCGCAGCCTCCGGTGCAGCGGTTAAAGTCGACGATGATGCCATCTTAGAGTATGACTCAGATGTCATCAATTTTTTAGGGGAAAGTTCCTGCTACCCGTCATCAGACGAAGAGTAGCGGGGATTGACATGAAACTGCTAGTTGACACGGGTGCGTCAAAAAATTTCATCCGACCATTTAAGGGGTTGAAAGGCGTCCGCCCGGTAGAGTCGGTAGAATGGGGCTCCGAAACAGAGCAGATTGACTTTCACACTTGCCCCGATGTCAATTTTACCAACGTAGATTGCTCGGACGCACCGCCCTTAATTAAGGATGCATTTTTGAAAATGCTCGGGAATAGGAAAAAAGCTTTTGCTAATCCTAATGAGGCTCTTCCTTACAATACGTCGGTGGTAGCAACCATCCGGACGGTTGACGAGGAGCCCATTTATGCCAAATTATACCCATATCCCATGGGAGCAGCTGACTTCGTCAACGGCGAGATTCAAGAGCTGCTGAAAAATGGCATAATCCAAAAGTCGAAGTCCCCCTACAATAACCCAATATGGGTCGTAGACAAAAAGGGCACCGACGAAGCTGGCAACAAAAAAATGCGTTTGGTACTGGACTTCCGCAAACTGAACGAGAGGACTGTACCAGACAGATACCCCATGCCAAATATCTCAATGATATTGGGGAATCTCGGCAAGGCCAATTACTTCACGACACTCGATCTGAAGTCTGGCTATCACCAAATCACGCTCGCCGAACGCGACCGTGAGAAAACATCATTCTCAGTAAACGGAGGGAAGTATGAGTTCCGAAGATTACCATTCGGACTCAGAAATGCTGCAAGCATCTTCCAGAGGACAATTGACGATATTCTGCGAGAGCAGATTGGCAAGTTCTGCTACGTTTACGTTGATGATGTCATCATCTTCTCAGAAGATGAAAATGCCCATGTCAAGCACGTAGATTGGGTTCTGAAGAGCCTGTACGATGCTAACATGAGAGTATCTGCGGAAAAGCCACGCTTCTTTAAGAAAAGCGTGAGCTTCCTAGGGTTCATCGTCACCAACAATGGCGCGGCGACTGATCCAGAAAAGGTTAAGGCCATAAAGGAATTTCCAGAACCCAAAAATGTATTTGAGGTGAGGTCATTCTTGGGCTTAGCCAGCTATTATCGATGCTTCATCAAAGATTTCGCATCAATAGCAAGGCCCATTTCAGACATACTGAAGGGCGAGAACGGGAGTGTTAGCCGACACAGGTCCAGGGGTATCAAAGTAGAATTTTCCGAAGCGCAGCAACGTGCCTTCGAGAAACTTCGCAACATTCTGGCGTCTGAGGACGTCATCCTTAGATACTCTGATTACAAAAAAGCGTTTGATCTAACGACAGACGCTTCGGCCTACGGCATTGGCGCAGTGCTGTCCCAAGAGGGACGCCCCATTACAATGATCTCTAGGACATTGTGTGACAGAGAGGTTAACTACGCTACCAATGAAAGGGAGCTATTAGCCATAGTCTGGGCGCTAGCCAAATTGCGACACTACCTGTATGCGGTCAAAGAAATAATAATAAAAGAAATAAATAATACCGACCACCAACCTTTGACGTTTGCGGTATCGGAATCCAATCCGAACGCCAAGATCAAGAGGTGGAAAGCACGCATCGATGAGTCCGGCGCAAGAATGTTTTACAAGCCCGGAAAAAATAATCTCGTTGCAGATGCCCTCTCGAGGCAACAACTCAACGTTGTTGAAAACCAGGAACCTGAGTCGTGCGTGGCCACAGCGCACAGTGAGCTCTCGCTCACATACACGATTGAGTCTACGGACAAACCCGTAAATTGCTTCCAGAACCAAATAATTTTAGAAGAGGCGCGCTCCCCTTGGAAACGCACTTTTATACTATTTGGAAATAAGAGGCGTCACTCAATTAACTTCTCGTGCAAACAGACTTTGCTAGAGGAACTTGCCAACACCATTATCCTTAATGGTGTGAATGCCTTCCACTGTGATCTTCACACGTTGGCGCAAATCCAGGATGAGGTGGTCCGACAATTTCCGGCCACAAAATTCTGGTATTGCAAAAAAAGGGTCACCGACATTTTCGCGGTTGAAGAGAGGAAAGAAATCCTCACCGCAGAGCACAACAGAGCTCACAGGTCGGCCCAAGAGAATGTGAAGCAGGTACTCTCCGAGTACTACTTCCCCAAGATGACTAAATTGGCGAGCGAGATAGCTGCCAATTGCAAAACCTGCGCCAAGGCGAAATATGATAGGCATCCAAAGAAACAGGAGCTCGGTGAAACACCAATCCCGGGCCACGTAGGAGAAATATTGCACATCGATATTTTCTCAACGGATAGGAAATACTTCCTCACCTGTGTAGACAAGTTTTCGAAATTCGCCATGGTGCAGCCGATCCAGTCTAGAACCATAGAGGATCTAAAACCACCCCTGCTACAACTTATGAATGTTTTCCCCAAAGCCAAAGCCATATACTGCGACAATGAACCATCATTGAAATCGCACACAATAGTGGCAATGCTGGAAAACCATTTCGGCGTCAGCATCTCGAATGCACCGCCCCTCCATAGCGTCTCCAACGGACAGGTGGAACGCTTCCACAGCACGTTGGTCGAGCTCGCTAGATGCCTAAAAATCGATAAAGGCATAAAAGACACGGTGGAGTAGATCTTGCTAGCCACAGCCAGATATAACAAGTCCATCCACTCTGTCATTAACAAGAAACCGGCCGAGGTCATGCGGGCAGATCCGGACGATCCACAAAGTGATGTCCAGGAAAAAATCAAAAACGCCCAAAATTTGACTAGAAACCGAGAAAACGCCTCTCGGCGGAACAGAGTCTTCCAGATCGGCGATAAAGTCCTAGTAAAGTCAAACAGACGACTAGGCAACAAACTCACTCCCTTATGCGAGGAGAGAACTATCGAGGCAGACTTGGGGACCACAGTCCTAATTAAAGGGAGGGTGGTCCACAAAGACAACCTCAAGTAACCCGAACAGAGCCCAGTTGCGGTTCCCCCGGAGTTTTTTTTATTTTCATTCTTTTCATTTATAGCCACTTGGCATAGGTTTTTTATTTCATTTGTTTTTTATCTATAGCCACTTGGCATAAGTTTTTTATTTTTCATTCATAGCCACTTGGCATAGGTTTTCATTATTTTTCGCTTCCCATAGCCACTCGGCCTAATTTTTTAACGTTTACTTTACTTCCGCTTATTCGTCTATTGGTGGTGGGCAACTCCATTCCGAATATTTATTAATCAACCACACATATTACAGGTCGTTTCCAACGCTTCTACCTTGTCTCTTGGCGGTGGCATCGGCCCACGTCACAGATTACACCCACGCAAATTATATTCCCGTCATCGACGGCCAAGTCTTAGTATGGGAGGAATATGCCTATGTTAGACTCTCTGCTAACCTCTCCGAGTAAAGGCGAGTGATTGACGAAACCAATGGTATGGTTGTTCCCCGAATCCCATATGAAGAAGCTCCTGAGCATTGACATCGCTCACCTTCGTGACATGCTCGACTCGTTGAGCGTCCATCACAGAGTGGCCAGGAGCCTAGACTTCTTGGGAACTGCGTTGAAGGTTGTCGCAGGGACACCTGACGCCGAAGACTTTGAGAATATAAAGTTGACCGAAGCAAGACTAATTGATGCACACAATAGCCAAATTGAAATTAATACTAAAACACAAGTTCGAATTAACGAACTTACCGACACTGTCAATCAACTCTTAAAGATTTCCAAAAATAAGCAAATTGATACAGGCCATCTTTACGAAATGATATTAACACGCAATAGAATCATTGTCATGGAACTTCAGAACCTTTTGCTTACAATCACACTCGCAAAAATAAACGTAGTTAGTGCAGTCTTTCTGGACCATGCAGATTTGGAGAATGTTTGGGGCGAGGAGCCCACCAACACCCCCATAAGGGAAATTCTGTCCGTTGCGTCCGTAAAAGTTTTACAATCCCTTAACGTTTTGCATTTCATTATAAAATTCCCCAAGATTGTCATGGCCTGTAACAAGATCACCGTCTTCCTAGTGGCTCACCATGATACAATGTTGAGGTTAGATAACAATATGGTGGCAGAATGCAATGGAGAAATCCGTACCGTGAAGAACTGCTCCAGATCACCCGGGTCGACGTTTTGCCAGTTATCTTCGGAGAGCTCGTGTGCCCAAGAACTCCACGCTGGAGGCATGGCACATTGCGACACGCAGCAGAGCGACCTACATCCTATAACCTACGTCGATGAAGGAATTATTATCATCGATGATAGACCAGCACTCGTGCGTGTGGATAATGGAACAACCATCCACGTTAAAGGTACGCACCTAATAACATTCATTGTGAGTGCCATGGTCAATGAGACCGTCTTCACAACCACGACTTGGTCCAGAAGAGGGCACCGGGAATAGCTAACTCTCCTGTCCTTAATATCTCGATGAAACACGAGATCCTGAGCCTCCCATACCTTCACCGCTTGAGTGAAAAGACTTTGGAGCAAATCAGGAAATTCGAACAAGACGTCGACGGATACCGACTAAGTCAGATAGCGCTAATTGCAGGAGCAATTTTCTGCGCTCTCATCTGCATCGGCCTAACCTGCCAACGAGCCATTATGGTCAAGAAATCCACAGCCCAACTTAAGGAAGTACTCGCCAAAATAGGGTCGGCCGAGGACGGCCTCAATCTTGAGGGGAGAGTAGTTAACCGGACCGATCGTCCGCTGATCAGCACCGGTCAAATTGCTGACCAAGCATTTGGCCGGAAGCTCGAGCATAGCCGGCAAAGCTCTGCACTTTGGCAGAGGCCGCTATGAAGCTTTTTCCTTTGTTAGCTTTAAGCAGTTCGTTTTGGACACTCTTAAAATAAAGAGCCATCGCTCAAGAACCAACAACTCCGGCATTCTGTCGTTAATTTTATATTTGATCACAGCAATCTGAGTCCCTAGGCCAGTTGCATTACGGAAGGCAGTCACCTTCCCAACGTAATCGTCGTAAATCTCCAAGTGGATTTATCACCCCCTTCCCTACACGAGGGACACCATCAGCCAACAGGCAAATAATTGGAGACCGGAGCGAGGGATCCTCCGGCGGCCACCAGGATCTTAATAATTTATACATATAATAAATAAAATTGCAACATTTTTGAGATACGTGCAACGTGGAACACGCTCTGTGGGCTAAGTAATTAATAATAGGTTGTCATATATCTCCATTTCGCTTTTTTGTTCTTTATTCAATGCTTTATAAAAAGTGTTACAGTGATCGGATTTAGTTCAAATATGCGCCGATTTGTTCGATAATCTGTTTCCATCTAGACGGCAGCTTCATAATACCTCCCTCGTAGAAGCCCCCCTCCTTATTTGCGAAGAACTCGGACAGCCACTTTTCACAAGCCTCTTTTGAATTCAACTTTACACCACCAAGGGCATTCGCCATGGACAGGAACAGGTGGTAATCACTTGGCGCTATGTCCGGGCTATATGGTGGATGCGATAAAACCTCCCATCCGAGCTCCCGTAGCTTCTGACGAGTCATCAACGAAGTGTGTGGTCTGGCGTTGTCCTGGTGGAACTCTACACCCTTCCTGTTGGCCAATTCTGGACGCTTCTGGTCGATCGCCTGCTTCAAGCGGTCCAGTTGTTCGCAGTAGATGGTAGAATTAAGCGTCTGGCCATATGGGAGCAGCTCATAGTGGATGATTCCCTTCCAATCCCACCAAACACACAGCAAAACCTTCCTGGCCGTCAATCCCGGCTTGGCCACTGTTTCGGACGATTCACCGGCCTTCGACTACGACCGTTTTCGCTTGATATTGTCGTATGTGATCCATTTTTCGTCGCCAGTCACCATCCGCTTCAAGAATGGGTCGAGTTCGTTCCGTTTCAGCAGCATATCGCAGGCGTTGATTCGGTCCAGAAGGTTTTTTTGCGTCAAATCATGCGGCACCCAAACATCAAGCTTTTTTTTGTATCCAGCCTTCTGCAGATGGTTTAAAATGGTTTGGTGACTAACTCCCATCTCCTGGGCGATGTCACGAGATGCCACATGCCGGTCTAACTCGATGTATTCCATGATTTGATCGGTATTTGTCGTCACAGGTATTCCGCCGGCTGGCTTATCCATGGTGTCGTTTTCACCGGTTCTGAATCTTCGAAACCATTCCTCCGCGGTTCGAAGTGATAGAGTACCATCCCCCAAAACACCATTAATCTCACGGAACGTTTCTCTAGCGGATTTGCCTTTAACGAAGGAAAACTTTAAAATAGCGCGAATTTCGGCGTTAGTGAACTCCATGTTTACACGTCTATAACTGTTGAACGCAAACTAAATCATGCATAGCGTCGTTTTGTAGGTTATGTCAAGACCTTTCAAATTATGTATAGTATTGCCAGATACGAGCTCTGTAGCGCTTTGGACATAGCCGCGAAATTCAAAAGACAAAAAGGCGGAAGGGATATATTTGACAATCTTAACAACAGAAAACCAGTCGATCTATTTTTTGGTAGGAAGGTAGCAAATGATCCTAACCTGCAACAAACCATTGAAAAAATAATAAATAAACAGGAGAAAGATTTAGAATTCCACAACGAAATAAAAGACTTCGTAAAAACCTATAAGGCCAGTGACGAAATTTACGTAAAGAACAACGTCTGACGACTGGACTAGCAAAAGTACAGACAGGAACTTTTCGATTAATTTATCTGATTGATCTCGAACAATACCAGAACACTCTTGAAATAATCAACGCCACAGCAAAAATCAAACTAAAATCATATGACCCAATACTACCGTTTATCATTGAGGATATTAAGAAATCCCAAACATTAATCGGCAATCTAAGAGTTAATAATAAGAAGAAAAGGCATATCGAAATGTTAGGTATCGCATGGAAATGGTTAGCCCGATCTTCAGGTAGCAGGGATTTCGATATATTATAGAAGAAGATTAACGGAGTATTGACAAACAATAATAACCAAGTCATTTTTAACAGAGCGATAATAGAAAAGATAAATAACATTACTCAGGTTACCAATAGCATTACCAACAGTCTAAAATATGAGGGAAATGCACAAAGAGACATGAGCACCACCATTATGTTCCAGACCCAAATGCTAAAGGAAGAAATGCTGAATCTCAACCATGCAGTACAATGGGCAAAAGCCGAAATAACCAGTCCTCTGATATTAGGCGATGAGGAAACTAGACAGATAAAGAAGGTACTAGAAACAGATCAAATGCCTTATGTCGATTTCGAAGAAGCACTGCATGCAGCGGAGATAAATATAGCGAGCAATGGTCCAATGTTAATATACGTCATAAAAATTCCTATAACAAATTCCGAACTTTGCAGCGAGATATTGATTAGGCCAGTTAGAATCGAACAATATATCAATAAAATAGAAAGCGAAAATATAATTAAATGTAAGGAAAAAATTCTCAAAAATTGTAAACTGTAATAAATACAATGAAATAACCATCTGTAAACATAGAAGTATAAGAGAAATAAGCAATTCGCCCTGCCTACCAAACTTACTAAAAGGGAAACCTGCAAACTGCACCAGAACAAATAACCAACACGTCCCAGAGGTGGAAGAGTTACTACCAGGGACCATCCTGCTTAACAGCTTCACGGGCACAATAAATGTTGACAGGACGACCACCAACCTCAAAGGTACGTTCCTCTTAACCTACAACAATTCCGTCATAGAAGCAAAGGGTCAAAAATTCGAAGCAAAAGATGCCGTCTATGCCAAGCCAATGCCAGCAATCTTGCAAACTGAAGTGGCCAAGTCTAAGAGACATTATCATTGGAGCTGATGAAAGAATTAAGACACCTGGTCGACATATCTTTTGGAGGCGTTATTACCATCATTATCATCTTGGCCCTAATCCGAATGACGATCAAGACGAGGGGAAAGATCAACATTGCGAAAATCCTGTCATAATCAACGTACCCGACCACAACGAACAGGGACGTTCGTTTTTGAAGGTGGAAGAGTTAACAACACAAATGTTTTGATAAGAACATTTGGAGCTGCACGCGTATCCGCTTGCGCAACACTCGTGGGGTCGCACGAGCGTCCGGTTGCGGAACATACGTTGCACCTGCACAACATAAATGTGCAGACGTAGCGTCTGCCCAATTTCCGAGAGCAGAGCAGCACCGACGTCAGCAGCATAGGTGGGCAGGCGAAGTTAGTTAGGGACAAATTTGTCAAACTAAAATTAGTTCTGTTTTTGCAATCAATGAATAAAGACCTTATGGTCACAACACCAAATAAAGAAATATATTTTTTTTTATTAATTGGAACTCTATATGAGTTAACTTACATTTGATACTGTTGTTCATCGACCTTGCATAAATCTTGAAATGACATTGGTCCGATGACATTAATTAGGCAGTCGCAGATAAAAACCGATAAAATCTAGCTTAAATGTTTATACAGCACCGAAAGTGTTTGATATAAATAGCACGCATTAGCTGGTCCCTATTTCTTGCGGGGCATCCATTTTTCTATTGAGGCCAATACTGAGACAATTTCAAACTTTAACCGCTCGACTATTACTCTCGGTCGCGTGCACGCCGAGTCTCCCGTTTCCTTGCCTACGCTCATTAGAATTCTGCACCGCCATACAGCACGCAACCAAAGACAGTTGGTTTCCTGACTTCACTAACTTCCACTAACTTGAAATGATTTGATTGAAAATGTCATTGAACTTTCTTTGCTTCATATAATTTGTATTTAAATCATCTTCCTGTTTGGTATACACGTTACTCGTAAAGTAACTAACGTGTCATACCCTATAAACTATATATATTCTTAAGGAGGATCATTAGCCAAGTTGATTTGTTTGTCCGCATGATAGTTGGGAACTATAAAGGCGAGAAAGTTAAGATTATTCATGAAGACTCTAGTGACGGCTACGCTGGTCAAGTTTGTTTTAAAACATTGCCACTCCCACACTCTAATGCCCACAATCTGCTACGCCAACAGTTTTAAAAATTGTATTATTTTTTTTTTAATTTTTTTGATTAGTCTAGTAAAATCTATCGATTTGCTAAAAAACTTTTTGGCACGCCAGCAAAGTGCCGTTCCAAAATTTCCGCGCTCACACTTTTGAAAAATGCTTTCATTCTTTTTCGTTTCGTTTGTATCGGTATACCAAAAAACATTTTGGCCACGTCCCTTCTAACTCATAAAAACCGTCTTTGAAATTTTGAAATTTTTTTACCATTATTTTTTTCTACAATTTCTGTAAAGGATATCTGATAGTTGAGGAACTCGACATTAGCGTTCTCTTGTTTTTTATTGATAAATACATTTAATGGTTATTAAAGGGCTTACCACGAAAACGCCTGGATGGGGGAGCTCCTCCATTCGGAACATCATCTTGCGGCGAAGAATATGATCCACTCGAACTGTACATTTCACTTTTAGATAAATGAAAAATTCTTGTTATTACGTACATACAAAGCAGGTATATAATTAAAATATTAAATCGATTTTAATTGAGCGCAGGGCCGCGATAGTGTATTATAGTGTATATTTTTTTGATCAGTACGAACAGCCAAGTCAATGCACTTCGAATGAACGTCCAGATCTAAGGAACTGTAGAAAATAAAGATAAAGCCTGCAGATTCCAGAGACGTACAGGCATTGCATGTTTGTTTACTACCAACTAAAAAGCGCCCATAATTTTTAGAAAATGTTCGATTTGCCTAAAAAACTTTTTGCTGCGCCCACAAAAATCTTTTTGCCACGTCCACTCTACCGCCCATCATTGTCAGGCCAACATTTTGGCAAAAATTTCGATTTACCAAAAAACTTTTTGCCACGCCCACGTTTACGCCCACAAACCGCCCAAAATGTTCACGCCCACACTTTTGGAAAATTTTATTTTTTTTCGCAATTTCTACCAAAATTCCAGAAAATTATGAAAATCATCGTTTGCACTCCTGATCCTTTTTGATCCTGATCAAGAATATAGATTATATACTTTATGTGGTCGGAAACGCTTCCTTCCACCTGTTACTTACATTTCAACGAATCTAGTATACCCTTTAACTCTACGGGTAACGGGTATAATAAAGGAAACAGGCTGGAAATTGCGGACTACCGTGGAATTGAATTTAGTGATAATGAATATAAGGTTGATATTTAGTTAAATTCAACAACAATATCGGCTGTCTATTTCGCCATGTAAGCTTGGCTTTCTCAGATGCCGAACTACTACTACTAGTAAATGGTTGTTTTCTTAGTAAACACGAAACATGTGTTATTTTTAAGGACTTTTGACTCGGTAATCCGTAGAGTACATATCATAAAAACTATCATTTATGGAATACGCGACCAAATTGTTAATGTTAGTGCATCTTATCTTTCAGCTCTCAAACTGTAATGAGACTATTTCCAAAACATTTTAATTTACATCTACAACATAAAAAACATAACATAACATAATGGTGTGCGGGGAACTCGAATACAGCATCCCCTCTTGTTATACCCCTTACTCGTAGAGTACTAGATTCGTTGAAAAAGTTAGCGTTTCTGACCATATTAGTTCCTGATCAGGATCAATAGCCGAGTCGAACTGGCCTTGTCCGTCTGTCCGTATGAACGCCTCGATCTCAGGAATTACAAAAGCTAGAACCACAAACCGCACAAAACTATCACGGCCACACTTTTGAAAAACGTAATATTTTTTCACTTTTTTATATATCTTGTAAATTTCTATTAAAATTGAAAAAAAAAACTAAAATACCTTTTTTAAACCGCTCAAAACTCTCACGCCCACACTTTTAAAAAAAGTGATATTTTTTCACTTTTTTATATATATTGTAAATTTCCAAATTTATTTGGATAATGGAAGAAGTGGTGGTGTTGTATTTTTTGGAAGAGAGGTGTTTTATCATGTTAAGGAGTTTACAGAGGCTGTCTCTTAGATTGTACTGCGTTGCCCATTTGTATCTATTGTTTAGGTTTAGAGCTAGGATCTTTGTGCTGTTGTTTGCTGGAATATTTATAATATAGTGCCGGTTTGCATTTGTGTTTACGACATATTTGAAGGGCTTGACATTTGTCTATTGAAAGCAAGGTACCTGAGTAAGTGCACCATTCATTTTTATTGTTAAAGATGGGTGAAAGGTTAGTTAAGGGGAATTCGACGGCGTAAGCGACGACCTTAATTTGTTTTGGAGGGGAGATAATAGCAGTAAGAGAATTGTAGGTTCTTAGAAATAGAATGACTGAGATTGGGAAACCTTGCGGGATGCCGGTTTTGAGGAGAAAGCTGTTGGATAAATTGGTTGCGAATTTAACAATGATCTTCCTGTCTGTCATGAAATGTAAAACGTATTTAATGATACTGGGATGTAAGTTCCATTCTTGGAGTTGGTGGATAAGGGAGTGGGTACATATTTTGTCAAAGGCTTTGGAAAAGTCTAATGAAATTATAGAGAGGTCGCGCTTTAGAGAGAGGGATCTTGTTGCTAGGTGGTCTATGTATATTATAATAGACTGTCTAGAACAGATGTACCCCTTTTAAAACCGAACTGGTTGTTGTGGATGAGTTTTTGGGTTAAAACAAACCACCACAAATGTTTAGCCATATTTTTTATCAATAACTTTAGGAAGGCATGGGTTCATGGAAATGGGTCTGTAGGATGTGGTTTCTAGTACCTTTTTTTGTGGCTTTAATATAGGAAGAAGCTTTGTAAGCTTAAGGGATGTGGGATTTCAGGATATCGTTGAAATGTCTTGGGATCCTGAGCTTAAGGTTCTGGATTATGGACTACGAGGTACGGTCCATACAAAAGGTGGATCCTTTAAGTGATTTGAGGGCGGATAACAGCTCTATGAAATAAATGTTCTATATAGCAGGCTGCTTGGGATGGCGTGTAGGTTGATGAAGTGCTTAAGAGCAGTTTGTTTGTTCTGAAGGTGCTGGAAAAGTTACTGTCGTCAGCTTCTTGTGACCATAGGTTGCCGAAGGTGTTATCAATTTCCGAAGGAGAAGTGGTAGTTGAGTATGGCGTGTATATGCATGCTGGGATAAAGGCCGCATAAACGTTTAATATTTGCCCACATTTCCAAAAGTTAGCTTTTGAACTTATCGAAAGTCAGAGTTTATTTGGTGTTGTGTGTGGGAGATAGATTTGCGCACTAAGATGGCTGTGCTACCGAATGCATTCAAACAGAAGCTACACTAAATTGTAATGTTTATGGGGATAGGGAGGGATTTTCTGAAGAGCAATGATGTGTGGTCCAAACTTTTTAATTAGAATTTGAAGTTGGGAGTAATTCTTCATATAACCTTTAATGTTCCATTGTAATATATTATTAGGATTTAGTTTACAAATAATATAGAGTGAAAGTCCCCTTCACTTCCGAAATGAAGGGCATATTTTGTCAAATTTACAATATATGAGCAAACGTGTGCACATGTACAGTGATCGGCTGTCGCTGTATGCGTACAAGAGAGCTGCTGGCTCTAGAGCGCTCTCTCTCTCTGGCTCTTGAACAAAAATTCGAGAGAGCCCGGAGCCAGCTCTAGAGCCAGAATCGTATGGCGTTGGGGGTTATTTATGGTTAGTTTATGTGGATTTAGTTTACTATTTTTATGAGGACTAAGATCATTGGCGTCCTGGAGGTAGTGCATTCCTGATGTCCTTTGGGTGCGGTGAGTTGATGAGGTTCTGAGTTATGGTTTGGGTTAGAGATGTTGCTGATATATATTTCGTTTTTGGTAACTGATGCGAATGGGAGTGGTTTTGGTGTTACTAGTACTAAGGATTTTAAGGGCAGTTTTGTTGTCACGTTTGTTTGTGATTTTGATTGCTATCAATTCTTGTTGTGTTTTAAAGATTGGGCAACATTTGTTTATGGAGTTGTGGGGGTATGTTGTTTGATCTTCGCTACAGTTTGTGCATTTTGAGGGTCTTACACACTTTTCGGTAGTGTTTGGGTCGAGGTGGTAGTCATCTCCGCAGTTGTAACAGATTTTTTTGTTTTTACAAGTTTTGTACAAATGGGCAAATCCGAAGCAGACATTGCATCTAGAAATATACTCGCATTGGCAAAGGAATATACTCGCGGATTGAGGTTCTTTGATAGCCAATCATTACATATTCAGGGAGTATGGGAAAGTTAAATTTCAATATAACAAGGCGGGTTTCCTTGAGATTGTCTTTTTCTTTTTTTTTTAATATTTTTTAAATCGGTTACTTGTTTATGTGCAAGTTCTCTTTGGATTATACTTTCTGCTTTTCCTCGCAGATCATTTGAGTATATTACTCCTTTTGTTGAGTTAAGAGAGTTGTGTAGATTTACGGTAATATTGATGTTTGGAGCAAAAGCTTAGCTGCATAAGTCTATTTTCTTAAAAGTTGTTTTTGGTTTTAATTAGGAGAGTACTGTTTCTTAGCTTTTTGCATTCTTCGACTTTCCTGCGCTGGCGAAATCAATTTGTTTTTTGATTAGAAATGAAGAAACGTTAGCAAGGTCGACAACTGAGTCGGATATGGATATAATCATGTATTTGGGTCCGGGGGAATTTAGCAGAACGGTATTGTTGGTGGGATTTTGTGGGCCTCGATCGGGCTTATCTCCCATCTTGATGTTGCTGTTTATATGTCTCGTAGGTTATTTTATTTTAATTCAGGTTATTTTATTTTATTGTAACCGTAGATATTGAGAATTGTTGTTGGTTTGGGTAAGTTGCTTAATGAGCTTTAGGTTTGCTTGGCGAAACTAGAATTCGACTGATCTTAAGAAGACTAGTGTAACGAACTGTTTTTCTTGTTTCTGCTCGCTATGAATTGGAAACAAAGCTACGAATTCCAAACTTATGATTTGTGTGATTGCCAACGAAAGAATATATAGAGATTTAGATTCGAACAGCTGTATTGACAGACTATTTCAACGATAGACTCCTACAGCCCTCGCCGTCGGCTGCGCGGCGTCGCTCCTTCGTCGTCCTTGGCAAAACCACTGTCCCTTCTGACCGTGCTAGGCTCTCAACTTCTCGTTAACTTGTCGACGGGTGCGAGTCTTTCTCTCACTCGCGGATCTTCTGCCTACCCCGTGGTATAGCTCTTCGAGTATTTTAACTGACAGTCTCGAGCTGCGCTTGCGCCGTCCCTTCATAAGCCACGGAGATCCCGTTATTTCCCCCTTTTGCGCACGATCCGCTCGGGTACAAGGTCCAACCCACAGTTCACGGTGCATCCTCTTTGTGCTCATCCAAAGTCCGCACCGTTACTGTTCGACCTCTGCGCCCTTGGCCGGTATGTGTCCAAGGTCCAGCGCGGTACCGTTATTTCACGGTCTCATCGCTTGCTCGGGTGCAAGATCCATTATTTCCTATTCGACCGGGCTGCCTTTGTCTCATTTTACGTTCCAGATAATAACAAATTTTGGACTTGAATCGCGTAAAGAGGAAAGTATTCTTTCCACCGTAAATATTTTCTTGACCGATTCATTTGCACAAAGGATACATCAGCTTAGCCGAATTTCGACTAACTTCATTGGAACAAACTTCAATTTATCATATGGTCCATATAGCTAATCAACGTCGGCAGATCGCCGACGAGGGACTTTATCAAATTAATCAGGACAAATTGATCTGCTTTTAGGCACGGCGAAAACTTCGGAGAACAGTTGTCGAAAGATAGTGACTGGCAAATACCAACGTTCTACACAAGCCTCAAGAGGCATTCTGCCAATGGATGAAATAATTGATAACTGCCCTTAACTAGTCTGAAACATCGAATTAGTAGATTCGGCATTAAATTAAAGGTCTTTGCATCTTATGGACGATACCTGCCAAATTTGCTACATCATGTAGCACATCATGTGCACTGCCACTGACGGAAACCATATGCCCAGATTACTGGACCACGCCTTAGCCATATATTCATTACTTACGAACTTACGAACTGATTCTCGAAGGAAAAGTAATTCGTACAGATCGGACAGGGTGTTATCGATGGCGATCACTTATTCATTCTCTGTTTAAGACCCGATCGAAATCTTAAACAGTGCCCACAATTTTAAAAGGAGCCCTAAGTACAACCACGGAGTCTAATAAAACTGTATTATGTGCATTAATTGTCTACAACCAACAAACATCGTAGTCGACGCCACCAGCTGCACCAGTACCATTTTTCGTACCAGCAATACCAGCTCCCTACACCACGTATTCAAGAAATCAATTTATTAGGTTAATTTAAAAGTAATAGTAATTATGTTTAAACTAATGACTTTTGTTTTACGAAGTAAACCAGTGCGAGACAGTTTTTGGACGGTTTGTGGGCGTTAAGTGAGGTGGCAAAAACAAAAATATCTTTTTACAAGATATAAAAAAAAAAATTTTAAATATCACATTTTTCAAATAGTTGGGAATGACAGCTTTCGCCGTTATTGTAGTAAATATGTGCAATTGGTTCACGTCGAGCTATCATGTGTTTTAAAGTTTCTAAAGGCGGGTTGTAAGCATTAAGGGGCGTGGCGAACTATTAGTTCCTGAGATCTTAATGATTATACGAACGGACTTGGCCAGATACTTTATATGGAAATCGCTTCCTGCTACATGACACATACTTTTCAACGAATATAGTATACCATTTTATACAACGAGTATTGGGTATAATAAGTTCTAAAATAGTCGTATAGATGCTGTTGTTATTAAGGGTTAGCAAGTTCTAAATACCGCTATGACTTTTATCACGTTGAATCAATATATTTTTATCGCTAACTGATTTGCTTTCGACTTGCAAACTGATTTTCATATTTTAAACATTAGACGGTCTACCGATAGATGAAGAAATATATAAGTTAACTAAGTTAACCAGACCGATAGTCCGCTCACTAGCACCGGTCAAATTGCGTTTGGCCGGAAGCTCTCACAGGGCCGACAAAGCTCTGCATTTTGGCAGGGGCCGCTAAAGCTTTTTTATGTTAGCTTTTAATTCAGTTCGTTTCCGACAACCTGTCGTTAATAATAGGTTGGAAAATATCTCCCTTCCGCTTTTTTGCTCTTTATTCAATGCCTTATAAAAAGTGCTACAGTGATCGGATTTAGTTCAAATATGCGCCGTTTTGTTCGATAATCTGTTTCCATCTAGACGGCAACTTCATAATACCTCCCTCGTAGAAGCCCCCCTCCTTATTTGCGAAGAACTCGGACAGCCACTTTTCACAAGCCTCTTTTGAGTTCAACTTTACACCACCAAGGGCATTCGCCATGGACAGGTAATCACTTGGCGCTATGTCCGGGCTATATGGTGGATGCGATAAAACCTCCCATCCGAGCTCCCGTAGCTTCTGACGAGTCATCAACGAAGTGTGTGGTCTGGCGTTGTCCTGGTGGAACACTACATCCTTCCTGTTGGCCAATTCTGGACGCTTCTGGTCGATCGCCTGCTTCAAGCGGTCCAGTTGTTCGCAGTAGGTGGTAGAATTAAGCGTCTGGCCATATGGGAGCAGCTCATTGTGGATGATTCCCTTCCAATCCCACCAAACACACAGCAAAACCTTCCTGGCCGTCAATCCCGGCTTGGCCACTGTTTGGGACGATTCACCGGCCTTCGACCACGACCGTTTTCGCTTGATATTGTCGTATGTGATCCATTTTTCGTCGCCAGTCACCATCCGCTTCAAGAATGGGTCGAGTTCGTTCCGTTTCAGCAGCATATCGCAGGCGTTGATTCGGTCCAGAAGGTTTTTTTGCGTCAAATCATGCGGCACCCAAACATCAAGCTTTTTTTTGTATCCAGCCTTCTGCAGATGGTTTAAAATGGTTTGGTGACTAACTCCCATCTCCTGGGCGATGTCACGAGATGCCACATGCCGGTCTAACTCGATGTATTCCATGATTTGATCGGTATTTGTCGTCACAGGTCTTCCGCCGGCTGGCTTATCCATGGTGTCGTTTTCACCGGCTCTGAATCGTCGAAACCATTCCTCCGCGGTTCGAAGTGATAGAGTACCATCCCCCAAAACACCATTAATCTCACGGAACGTTTCTCTGGCGGATTTGCCTTTAACGAAGGAAAACTTTAAAATAGCGCGAATTTCGGCGTTAGTGAACTCCATGTTTACACGTCTATAACTGTTGAACGCAATATCCAAACTAATCATGCATAGCGTCGTTTTGTAGGTTATGTCAAGACCTTTCAAATTATGTATAGTATTGCCATACGAGCTCTGTAGCGCTGTACAAAGCCGCGAAATTCAAAAGACAAAAAGGCGGAAGGGAGATATTTGCCAAACTAATATATTATTAACGCTAGTAGCTTAAGGCAACGTAATCGTCGTACATCTGCATTTGGATTTACCACCCTCCGCCCCTACGAGACTACGAGAGACACCTGGAGATGCATCCACCGGCCAAACGGGAAACCTACCAGTGACTGCAGCGAGGGACCCCCCCGCGGCACCAGCATTTATTTAATTGGCACTTAACTGTGAGCTCCTCAGCACCTCCATACTGCGCTGCATAGTTAAATGTTTGTGACTTAAAATAAATAAAGTATAAACAAGAGTGTTTCCCTACTACAATTGCTCCGCCGGAATTAATTCTGCGGATCCATTATAATATATTTGAACATTTAAATATATTCGTGATTTTAATAAAACTCACTATACTGCAAGATAATAGATTGTGCTGTAATAATTAAAACGCCTTCATGTTTTTTGTAATTTATAATAACTAATTCGTGTTATTATTATAAAATTTAAAATATCCCAGCCGATGTGCTGTGAAAAAATTAACTTGCAATTATTGATTGACTTTGCGATTTATCTCTTGTATTATTTGGACACTGTCACACTGTCCGATTTATATTTGGTTGTGTGCATTTTATTTTCACTTTCGTGTAATGTTAGGACACTGTAGCTTTATTTGAACTTGAATTCTGTGCATTAGTTCCACAGCCGTCTCGGGCTTTGTTATCGTTGCCCCGCTTCACTTTGTTACCCGATACAGCAGCGCATGCTTTGCTGTGACAATTTTTTCTTTTATTATTTTATAGGAGACATTTTTTTAGGAGACATACGTGTCCTGGCGGCAAGCAGCGGCAGCCGCGTATTACATGTTCGAGGTATAAAAATAGTTCACGCCATTATGAGACGGTGATCACCCGTACTGTTCGCGGCGAAGCCGAATGACGTGCCATCACCTCTCGCCCTGGTGCAAGATGTAGAATCCAACCACCAACGGTGCAACTTTGTGCAGTGCAGGAACGCCAATAGGCCCCTCCACAAGCCAATTCGCAGGGAAGTGCCGAGAAGAACCCGCACTTTACTAGGCAGCACAGGGCATAAGTGAACTCTGCTTCACGAAGCGACAGCATGGCTCGAGGAAGCACTCCGGAACCTATGGACGTTAGTTAGTGGACCCATCACTATCCAAAATGAAACCATCCCACGCCCCTGCTTATCCGAAATCGAAGCCGTCTGCGTCTGGCCGCTCGGCCCCTCCTAAAACGCAAAGAGTCAACCATGTTGCTCAGGCCTCAGATAATGCGGACACGGCTTATGCCACCGCAGCATCCAGTGGAGGGTCGACGATGATGCCATCCTAGAGTACAACTCTGATGCCATCAATTCAGACGAAGAGTAGCAGGGATCGACATAAAACTCCTGGTTGACACGGGAGCGTCCAAAAATTTCATCCGACCATTTAAGGGGTTGAAAGGCATCCGCCCGGTAGACTCCGCATTTGCAATCCTTTCGATTCATGGGGTGACAACAATCACTGAAAAATGTTTCGTGTCCATGTTTAACCTTGAAGCTACGATCTTTATACCACCAGACTTGACTTCTTTCGACGGGATCGTTGGCCTAGACTTCTTAAAGCAGGCCGGCGCGTCGGTTTGTCTAGCTTCCGGTCAGCTCAAATGGGGCTCCGAATGGGGTACAGTCTTGGTATGGAAAGAATTTGCCTATGTAAGGCACTCACTGGGCTAATCGCACTAGGCGAGTAGTGGATGAAACCGACAAAATGGTCGATACGTGATATGCTCGACTCGTTGAGCGTCCATCACAGGGTAGCCAGGAGCCTAGACTTCTTGGGAACAGCGTTAAAGGTTGTCGCGGGGACATCTGACTTTGAGAATTTGGAAAAGATAAAATTCACTGAAACACGACTAATAGAGGCACACAATAAACAGATCGAAATCAACTCCAAATCACAGATTAGAATTAGCAAACTAACCAATACGGTTAACCAAATTTTGAAAGTTGCTAAAAGCACGCAAATAGATTCCGGACACCTGTACGAGATGTTATTGACCTTAACAGAATTATTATCATGGAATTGCAAAATCTCACGTTGACTATTACCCTCGGAAAAATGAATATAGTTAGTCCAAGTATTTGGGACCACGCAGATCTGGAGAGCGTTTGGGTTGAGGAGTCCACCAGTACCCTCATAAGGGATATTTTTTCCATTGCGTCTGTAAGAGTCTTACAATCCCCTAACATGTTGCACTTTGTACAAAAATTCCCCAATATTAAAATGGCCTGTAATAAGATCACCGTCCTTCCAGTGGCACACCATGATACTGTGTTGTCGTAAGAGGAAAATGTGGTGGCGAAGTGTAACAGAGTAGTCCGCACTGTCAAGAACTGCTCGATATCACCCGGGGCTACGTTCTGTCAGTTTTCTTCAGTGCGCTCGTGCGCCAAAGAACTCCACGCTGGAGTCGTGGCGCACTGCGATACACAGCAGAGCGATCTACACCCGATCACTTATGTCGACGAAGGAATTATCGTCATCAATGATAGACCAGCATTCATGCGCGTGGACAATGGAACGAACATCCACATTAGAGGCACGCACCTTATAACATTTATTGAGAGTGCCATGGTCAATTAGACCGTCTTCATAAATCACGACATGGTCCAGAAAAGGGCACCGGGAGTAGCTAACTCCCCTGTCCTGAATATCTCGATAAAACACGAGATCCTGAGCCTCCCATATCTTCACCGCTTGAGTAAACGGAATCTGGAGCAAATCAGGAAATTCGAAGAGGACGTCGACCGATACCGACTAAGCCAGATAGCGCTAATTGCAGGAGCAATTTTCTGCGCTCTTATCTGCATTGGCCGAACCTGCCAGCGAGCCACAAGGGCCAAAAGATCCGCGGACCAGTTGAAAGAAGTTATTGAGGAGTAGTTAACGAAGTTAACCGGTCCGATCGTCCGCTCACTAGCACCGGTCAATTGCTGACCAAGCGTTTGGCCGGAAGCTCTCACAGGACCGGCAAAGCTCTGCATTTTGGCAGGGGCCGCTATGAAGCTTTTTATGTTAGCTTTTAAGTGCGTTCGTTTTGGGCATTCATATAATAAAGAGCACAAGCTCAGAAACCAACAATTCCGACAGCATGTCGTTAATATTTTATTTTACCATAGCTATCTGAGTCCCTAGGCCAGTAGCCAAAGGAACGTAATCGTCGTTAATCTTCAGTTGGATATACCACCCTCCGCCTCTGTGCGCGGAAGATTACGAGAGACACCTGGAGATCCATCCACCGGTCAACCGGCAAACCTACCAGTGACTACAGCGAGGGACCCCCTCCGGCACCATCATTTAATTAATTTATACGCCTGAATACTAGAAAACACTATTTGGGATTCCCGCCCATGCTGACTATGTAGATAGAATTTTATGTAACAAATCGTACTCATAAGGTATTATTAAAAAATTACATTTCTAATACAGTTCAGGTCACTTCTGGTATTACCCAAGGTTTGTAATGTTTATACCTGTGTTACCTCAGGTAATTATTTTTATTTTTAATACATTTTTTTCTACGCTGTTATTCCAATCACATTGGCATTATTATCGAAAAGCAAAAGGAGTACTTCCATTTGGCAACCGTTTGCTCCAATAGCTTAGAGATCCTTATATCACAAAACCACTTTACGTATATATTGCTCGACCTATACTTGAGTATAGGTATATATACTTGACTGCATGGTCTCCACAATACTTTCAGAATCAAGATCCTCCACAAGCTAATGAACCTAAAGTTACTTACTGCGGCAAATCCTGTTATCCGTTCTGTTAGAGCAAATAGTAATTATCGGCGTATTTTTCTAACTGCAAATCCTCTTTAGAGAAACATGAACATGAGAGGAACATAACCCTTGCGCGTTATATGTTCGCGGTTAATGATTAATATTTTTTTAACGTTACTGCGTTACTTCTTATTTTAATGTTTGAAATATATTCGTACTCATGATGTGAAGTCTACTCCAAGCGTAGGCTGAGAAAGGTATATTTTACACCCGTAGTCATATGTATATATATCGAAAAAGGAGCAACATGAAGAAGGAATCCTTTCCGACCAAAAAGAGTATATGTATTCCTGATGAGGCTCAATAGCCAAGTCGAGCCGGCCTTGTCCGTTTGTCTATTCGTCCAACCGTCCGTAAGAATATCGAGATCTCAGGCACTATAAAAGCTGGAAAGTTTAGATGGGCATGCAGATTCCAGAGACATAAAAGCATCGCAAGTTTGTTTAATTATGTTACCACGCCTACTCTAACACTCACAAATCGGACAAAACTGGCACCCCAGTTTTAATTTTTTTTTCATTCTATTATTTTTATTCTATTCTATTATTCTATTATTTTTTTCATAATCGACATCCCTCATCACCAGTTTGGCTTCAGGCGCTCCCATGGAACACCAGAGCAATGCCACCGGCTCGTAGCACGCATTCTGGACGCTTTCGAAAACAAGCAATACTGTTGTGCCGTCTTCCTGGTTGTCAAACAGGCATTTCACAAAGTGTGGCACCCTGGACTCCTATCCAAGCCTAAGTCCCATCTTCCCAGTTCCCACATCGTCCCCCTCTAATCATACACGGAAGGAAGAGAGTTTCAAGTGCGATGCGGTTAATCAAAACCAGCACGCCAAGGCCCATACAAGCCGGAGTACCTCAAGGCAGCGTCCTTGGACCCATTCTCGACACCTTGTTCACAGCAGACCTCCCAATCATACCCTCCCGTAACCTCACAGTAGCCACCAATGCATACGACCTCACTCTTGACCTCACCCAACATTAAATTATAAATTTAACCCCTATACAAGTACATCCTGGGTACTCCCCTTATGTTAAAGACTTATATAAATCTAACATTAAACAGTTAATAACCCTCGGAAATAAAAGAATTTTTAGGCTAATAATGTTGGATCATTCTGAAAACGGATGGAACGGACGGCTTATGATAAGAAAACGAAGCAAGCGGGGTCAAAATTCCTACCGTTTTTAAGTGGTGTATGCAAAGTTGCTGTGTTTATGTTTATCAAATAATGTATGCAAATATACAGAAATATAGAATTTATAAATCCTTTAGATGTTTAGAAATAATAAGCATAAGAAATGTACCTATTAATAGCTGATAATCTAGCGGGTTTCTTAAAAAATTCGAAAACCTAATGTTTCCTTTATTAAGCTATTTTGTAGTGTAACATAACAGAGAAAACAATTTTTATAACAATTGATTTAAAAACAATTACTGTTTCTGTACTTTAGTGACATTTCGTCTTTTTGTCCAGAGATCGCCAGGGTGTCTTCGTTTAAGCCTTCTTCTGGTCATCGTATTAGCCAAGGTGGCTGCCAGGTGGTTGATGTGAGCTTTGAGACTTTCGTTGTATGACAGAAGGAATATGGAGGTCATTGCTAGGTCGTTTCTGATGTACCAATCCGCATTTGCAATAATGCGCAGCGCCCGGCTTTAAACCTTTGCACTTTCATTACATTTGAGTCTGAAGAATTCTCCCATATTTGGATGAAGTATAGTAATTGACAGCATTACAATCGATTTGAATATCAACACTTTGTTGCCAAGGCAGTTGAGCTTCCCAAGCTTAGCACATGTGCTATTTTAGTGCTATTTCCAGCTGAACCATTTGTCCAGGATCAAATTCCAGGTACTGCACCTGGGAAGACTGGGAAAATGATGTCGCAAAGCTCAACATTATGAAGGATCTGTCCTCTCAATAGAAAGTGACATTGTTGCGACGTGTTTCCATTTATAAAAATGTTCCATCTGTTTGACCACTTGCCGTACGAGTCCAGAAATTCATCGGTGAGCCTAGACGCTTCGATTGGAAAGGAAAAGTTCGCCAGGAAGGCCGTGTCATCAGCATAGGTTGCCAAAGTCGTGGCCGGTACATTAAGACACGGCAGATCTGAAGTGAACAGAGTATGCAACACGGGACCGACCACACTTCCCTGAAGAACGCCATCACGAACACTTCTGATATTTGACCTTCTCACACAGACAATAACGCTTCGATTAAGGAGGTAAGATATCAGGAGGAGAAATTGTAGTGCTTGAAACAGTAGTGCTTGTTTTTAAATACATTCAAGATGTGCTAGCCAACTCGATGGCACTTGCTCTGGGGTCCCATGATGGCGACTAAAACCAAACATGTGTTCGGAAATGGCATCCTTCACGATTCTTACAGCCATTATTCTTCTAAGAAATATATATGTTATTTAGCATATTTCAAATATTTGTATAACAACATTAATTGCTCAAATAGTTTCTGGATCTGAATTAGATATCATAGATATCAGAATTTCGGAAGTTAAAAAAAATCGTTTCTGGGAAATCAACCGTATACATAAAATAGGTTTAGTAGGTATAGATAGCACTTGAAATATATATTTTAATGAAATATAATATAAATATCAAGCCATAGGAATTCAGTAAAATTCAATTGCAAAATCAGTTTTGTTTGGTATACGTGTACATGTGGAGTTTTATTATATATATTTTTGGGGTTGTTTAATCAAAATCGGTCGACTATATCATATAGATGCCATATCAGTCTGAAAATTAATTGAAGAAAAGTTTCGTGGTTTATTATCATAAAGTGTTATTGTTCTGCACACAAAGTTATAGCCGTTACTCATAGCGTAAAATAGTACACTAGATTCGTTGAAAACCGTGAAACAGGAAGATGTATAAAAGTATATATGTATATGAGGATTAGGATCACTAGCCGAGTATATGTGACCATGTCAGTCTGTCCAAAGACGCTAGAATAATAAGATGCGTAACGCCATACGATTTTTTTGCACACAATTTCTTCGTGCTGGCTCTAGAGCTGGCTCCAGGCTCTCTCGAATTTTTGTTCAACAGCCAGAGAGACTCTAAGGACTCTTGTACGCATATAGCGACAGCCGATCACTGTATGTGTGCACACGTATGCTCATATATTGCAAATTGGACAAAATATGCCCTTCACTTCAGAAGTTTATGGACTTTCAATCTATATTAATTGTACTCGATTGCCACCAAATAAAAAACTTTAATTTTGCATTGTCTTAACATGATAAATATTTAAATAAATCATAATATAATGGGTGAATAAATGTACATAATAATACCTAATTAATTTCAGAAATTGCTTTATACTAGAATATATGTCGTTAGAGTATTCAGTTCGCGACGTGGAAAATATATTTGAAGTTAGGGATTCATAGGTGCGCTGGTCCTGCCTCAAGAATTAAATTTTGCAATAAACAGGTTGCATATAAAATTTTGACAATTAGACAGAACTCACAGTTTTCTATTATTTTTCTAAATTTTAGTAATACATATGTATATCCGTATTTATATTCAATAAAAGTTTATATGTAAAGTTCAGTTGTAAACGGTAGCTAATTCGAGAGGCGATTTTAACTAACGAATATTAAAATAACTTCTTAAAAAAAATAATAATCACGGCTTCAATTTTTTAATAATATTTTATTAGATCATATTACAACGAAATTGACCAAAACATTAATCAAATTCGTTTCTTAGGTCAAAATTGATTTTGGACCGAAAATCGTCTTCTAGCACAACTACGCACACATGCACACTTTTTTGCTTACTGTTTTCACTCACACAAGCAAGTGAATTCTATTTTTAGATTATTATGCTCTCAATTTTATGCAAGCGGGGAGAGAGCAATTATTGCCGCCACCAAAAAAGTGGCTGCATAGTGCAAAACCAATGTATGGCCGTTACGCATCTTATTATTCTAGTGTCTTTGGTCTGTCCGTATGAACGCCTCGATCTCAGGAAGTATAATAGCTAGAAAGCTGAGATGAGGCATGCAGATTCCAGAGACTAACCCTCAGAGCAAGTTAATTTCCGATGTCGCCATCGCGCCAAATAGAAAACTAAAAGGGTCAAATTTGAACTTTAAAATTTTAGTCGTGTTCAACCAAAATGTGAAATACAGTTACATACATTAGTTTTCTATAATGTTGTTTGAAGCCAAACACAATATTTGCCTTTCTGTCGATAACACAAGTCTCTTGCATCAGGTGTTCAAAAGCTATGGCAGTAGACTCACCAAAAGTGGCAGAACTAATGTTTCTTATATCGATTTATAGGTTTTAAATATAAGGTGTCAATCAATGCGTTCCTTTAACAAGAAGTGTGAATTATTTTTCCGTTAACGTAACCCTGAAGCTACAATTTTTTAAATTTGTGGTTGAATAATTCCGTATAGCTTATTAATGAAAATAAATAGACTCATTCGTAAGAAACGTTTATTGAAGCTGTGCAAAAATATATACTGAAATTCTTTTTTTGGAAAACGTGCAGCAGCATTCCAGGATATGCTTGTGCGTAGTGGACAGCTTTCAGAATGATTGCAAAAGAAATATTCTTTATTCATGCCCAGCTTAATGGAATGGTAAATTGTACATGTACATACTTCCAACTGGGCACTCCTGGATCAAGATATTGAGGCTGTTCTGAGGCAGGAATCCGAATGCTTTTAGTTATTGCCGAGTTGAAACGGGAATATAGCTGGTAAATCCACCTTTTTCACGAGGATCATCAGGAACGCGAAGGTGAACAATACATTTATTCAAGACCGTTTGTTCTTGTTAAATATAAATTTGGAAAAGATAATAACCTCATTGCATTAAGCTGTATACAAACATAATTGCACGTACATATGTATTTTAAAGTCTTTTAGTCTATGCAAAATATAGGGCAATTTTTTCTGCTTACTGTACCTTATGGCATTGTTTCCCTCGCAGCGTATTTAATTTGTTTTTAATTTGTTTTTAAAACATTTTTAGTTGTTCAAAGAAGTAATTTCGGTTGCGTATTACAAAATTACACAGCTCAGGGTTTAAACTGATTTATTGATTGAATTGTATATATTAGAATATTACCTTGTTCGACTTTTTCTTCAAGTCTTTTTATTTACAAGTGCTTATGGATTTGGGTAGTTAGTTTTATGTTCTCAGATGTATAAAAATAAATAATTCTGAAAATTGTTTGAAACGTATGCGTATAACTCAGAGCCAAATAATAGAGCATTAAAACGAACTTTTATTGTACATTCTTTGGTTATTGTAGAATACATCAAATGCACATTAGTTTCCTAAAAACATGCGTTCAAATAGCGTTAATAACCTTGTCGAAATTGGAATTAAATGTGATGAATTTTAAAAATCGTCAAAAATGGAACAACTAAAAATGGACTAAGTACAGTGGCTTACAGCTTATTTCAACCAGCGTCTATCTAAAACTTCATCGGTCTGTAAAAACTGATGTTCACACATGAACACGAATATATTTAAAGACTTACAATTTTGGGCTCCGTTCATATCTTATGTAAATGAATCGAGAGCGATAATTTATATTTAGGATTTTCTTATCTAAGGCGACATGGGTGCAGTGCTCAAAAACATGTAATCTAAGTGCACACTACCTGAGTCAGTCACTTGAGATCGTTCCCCGCCTCCTAAAATAGTCCCTTAGTGGGAGACCACAGATAAGGTCCTCGCCGCTCAAGATAGGCAGATGTGCCGGAGCGTGGGACCTCGATAAGACGGGGACTACCTACTTAGGCCTCTGCGTAGGCCATTTACTCTAAGATGCGATTCTCATGTCACCTATTTAAACCGAAGATATTTCCGAATAAAATCAGTTTCTTACAAAAACGCAACGAGTAGAGTCTTCTCATTTGGGATATTACATTTGGTCAATAGAGCCTTAAATCGACTCTGCAGTTTCCCCCTATATGGTAAGGGACTCAGAGAAAGGCCAGCTCCTTTAAGCATTGCTAAGTTAATCTTGCAGCTAAAGGTACCAAAAATAATTGACTCTTGTTTCCCCCTACCAAAGGTAAGGAACAGAGTATAAATATAAAAAGCAAAAATATACAAAAGAATCTTTTATGTTTTAAATAAAACAAGCACCTTATAGTCTATAGCTAAAGGTTGCTTTGTGTACCATTATAAATTGTGGTAAGGCGTGCTTGAGGCCATACATCAGCAATTGTGAAAATAAAAAGAGCATAAATTAAATAAAAAGTGCATGAAAACAGTGCCTTATAAATGCTCTAATAGCATTAAATCAGCTCATAAATAGAGTGCAGTGTATATGCCAAAAGAGCATAAATGCCGAAATAAATGGCTAAAAAACAAAAAATCTGACTGGACTACAAAAATAATAAAACGTGATAAAAAAAAAAAAAAAAAAAAAAAATCATCTTTAAACATCGACGTCAACGGAGCCTTAAAGAAGAGAAGGAAATCAAATTCAAAGGAGCCTCTACCAGCAGCAGAAGCAGCAACAACAGCAGTAGCAACAGCAGCAACAACGACAGCAGCAGCAACAACGACGACATCAGCTAAGTCAAAACAAGAATTTTCTGTTTATACAAACACACATATATATAAATACATATACAATACATACACACGTACTATATATATTAAGAACTTACAATAAAATCAAGCCCATCTAAAAAAAAAAAATTTTCAAAATGATGTCAGAAAAGACTATTCAATTCCTTAAGAAGCAGTCCGAAATTATTTTGGAAATTAGAAAGTTGGAAGTAAAACCAACATTAACAGATGTAGAAATTCTAAATTTAAATGAGCTTCAAAAATGTTTCATTGCTAATCATAGCAATTTGTTGAAGATCGGCGTTGTCGATCATGAATATTTTAACACGAAGCAGTATGATTTAATAATGATGGTGTTAGAAAAAATTAAAAATAGAAATGAAAAAATTAAAAGCGAGTCGGTAGAAAACACTTTCCCTAAATCAAACACTGTCCCTAAATCAACCAATCAGTGGCACAATAAATAAAGCTGAAATGTCGACGGTTGTTAAGGCGGAGGAGTTACCAACCCTGCCTAAAATACAGATACCCACTTTCTTTGGTGATTCCAAAGAATGTGATCTTTTTATTGAACTCTTTACAGAGCTCATACATGTGAGAGAGGATCTCAGTCCTTCTCTCAAATTTAATTATCTAAAGTCAACATTAAAAGGAGAAGCCAGAAATGTGGTTACTCATTTACTGCTCGGCTCTGGAGAAAATTATGAAGCCACTTGGGAGTTTTTGACCAAGCGGTATGAGAATAAAAGAAACATATTCTCACATCATATGAATAGACTTATGGATATGCCAAATTTAAATTTGGAATCCAATAAGCAAATAAAGACATTTATTGACACGATTAACGAGTCAATTTATATCATAAAATTAAAGGCACAATTACCAGAAGATGTGGATGCAATTTTCGCTCACATAATTCTTCGGAAATTCAATAAAGAATCACTCAATTTATATGAAAGCCATATTAAAAAGACAAAAGAAATACAGGCACTTTCTGATGTCATGGACTTTTTAGAGCAAAGACTCAATTCTATATCCTCATTTTCAGAGGAAGTAAAACCTGTAAAGAAAATGATTAATAATAACAAGAATAAAAATTATAGTGACAATTGTGCATATTGCAAACTACCAGGGCATTATTTAATTCAATGCCATAAATTTAAAATAATGAATCCAGCAGAACGGTCTGACTGGGTAAGAAAAAATGGGATTTGCCTAAGATGTCTGAGGCATCCGTTTGGTAAAAAATGTATAAGCGAGCAGCTTTGTTCGACTTGTCGTAAACCTCACCTTTACTTTACTTCACTTTTGCAGGTCATAATCCAGAAAAAGTGAATACGTGTAGAACAACAGACCAGCCTTGTTGGCCACGGCCTTGATTCAAGTAAAGTCGAGGTATGGAGGCTTTGAACAATTAAGAGCATTGATTGATAGTGGCTCTCAAAGCACAATCATTTCAGAAGAGTCTGCACAGATTCTAAAATTGAAAAAATTTCGGTCTCATACTGAAATAAGTGGAGTATCTTCCACAGGAACGTGCATCTCCAAGCACAAAGCGGTTATTTCGATAAGAAATTCTCCGAAAAATTAAGAAATTGAAGCACTTATTGTCCCAAAGCTTATGAAGGCACTTCCAGTCAACACAATTAATGTTGATCAGAAAAAATGGAAGAACTTTAAATTAGCCGACCCCGAGGTCGTATTGATTTAATCATTGGAGCAGACGTATATACTCACATTCTGCAAAATGGAGTTATAAAAATAGATGGTCTCCTTGGGCAAAAAACTGATTTCGGGTGGATAGTTTCTGGATGTAAAAAATCCAAAGGAAAAGAAACCATTGCAGCCACAACAATAGAAATAAAAGATTTAGATCGCTACTGGGAAGTGGAAGAAGAAGAAAAAGATGATATCGAGTTTGAATTCTGTGAAAATAAATTTATCAAAACGACAAGAAAAGATTCAGATGGGCGATACATTGTGTCAATTCCATTCAAGGAGGATGTCACCTTAGGAGATTCAAAGAAACAAGCGATAGCTCGTTACATGAATCTGGAGAAAAAACTAAAAAGAAATGAAAAACTTAAGGTTGACTACACTAAATTCATGAATGAATACATGGATTTAGGACACATGATTGAAGTGAGTGATGAAGGCAAATATTTTTTACCGCACCAGGCAGTGATTAGAGATTCAGCCTTACGACCAAATTGAGAGTAGTTTTTGATGCTTCAGCAAAAACTACGAATAACAAAAGTTTGAACGACATAATGTGGGTTGGGCCACGAGTTCAAAAAGATATTTTTGACATAATTATTAAATGGAGAAAATGGGAATTTGTGGTTTCGGCAGACATTGAATAGATGTACCGACAAATTAAAATAGATAATAATGATCAAAAATATCAATATATTTTATGGAGAAATTCTCCAAAAGAAAAAATTAAAACATTTAAATTAACCACAGTCACTTACGGAACTGCATCTGCACCATATTTGGCTACCAGGGTTCTGGTAGATATTGCAGATAAATGTAAAAACCAAGTTATTAGTGCAATAATTAGGAATGAATTCTATATGGATGACCTAATGACTGGAGCTGATTCGGTAGAAGAAGCTAATAAATTAATAACATTAATTTCCCATGAATTGCAGAAAGTTGGATTCAACTTAAGGAAATGGATTTCCAACAATTCCAAAATATTAACCACTGTGGAGGACACAGGGGACAATAAGGTTCTCAATATTATCGAAAATGAATATGTTAAAACTTTAGGACTAAAATGGGAACCTCAAAATGACTTATTTAAATTCAGCGTAAATTGTAATGAATTAAAAAATATAAATAAGCGCGTTGTGTTATCAATGCTAGCAAAAATATTTGATCCGTTAGGATGGTTGGCACCAGTCACTGTTTCAGGAAAACTTTTTATTCAAAAACTTTGGATAAATAAAAGTGAATGGGATCAGGAATTATCCATAGAAGATACAAATTATTGGGAAAAATATAAAGAAAATTTATTATTGTTAGAGAATATTCGAATCCCAAGGTGGATTAATTCAAACAGTTCTTCAGTCATTCAGATTCACGGATTTGCGGACGCCTCCGAAAAAGCATATGCTGCAGTAGTCTATGCTAAAGTAGGACCTCATGTTAATATAATAGCTAGCAAAAGTAGAGTCAACCCTATAAAAAATAGGAACAGGAATTAGAGGAATTAGGAAATAGAAATAGGAATTGATTGGGAATCAAACTCGAGCTGTGTGCAGCTCACCTGCTTAGTGAATTAATCCAAAGACTAAAAGGATCAATTGACAATATAATGGAGATCTATGCTTGGAGTGATTCCACGATTACCTTAGCATGGATTAACAGTGGTCAAAGTAAGATCAAATTTATAAGAAGAAGAACGGATTACTTTCGGAAATTAAAAAATAATGAATGGAATCATGTAAGTCAGAGGATAATCCAGCAGATTTAGCATCCAGGGGAGTGGATTCTAACCAGTTGATCAACTGTGATTTTTGGTGGAAAGGTCCGAAATGGCTAGCCGACCCAAAAGAACTTTGGCCTCGGCAGCAGTCTGTAGAAGAACCTGTCTTAATAAATACGGTATTAAATGACAAAATAGATGATCCGATTTACGAATTAATAGAAAGGTATTCCAGTATAGAAAAACTTATACGTATAATAGCATACATAAAAAGATTCGTGCAGATGAAAACAAAAAATAAAGCCTATTCATCAATTATTTCAGTGAAGGAGATAAGAATAGCGGATACAGTTGTTATTAAGAAAGAAGAAGAATACCAGTTTAGGCAAGAGATAAAGTGCCTTAAAATCAAAAAGGAAATCAAGACAAATAATAAAATATTGTCATTGAATCCATTTTTGGACAAGGATGGGGTTCTAAGAGTTGGAGGAAGATTGCAAAACTCCAATGCAGAATTTAATGTTAAACATCCAATCATTTTAGAAAAATGCCACCTAACAAGCTTTTTAATAAAAAATGCTCATACGGAAACATTGCATGGAGGGATAAACGATCTAAGCGATCTAACTTCTGACGCATTTGTAGCAGCACTCAGAAGATTTATTGCTAGACGGGGAAAATGTTCCAATATCTATTCAGACAACGGAACAAATTTTGTAGGAGCTGCAAGAAAATTAGATCAAGAGTTATTTAATGCAATACAAGAAAATATAACGATTGCAGCGCAGCTTGAAAAGGACAGGATTGATTGGCATTTTATTCCCCCGGCAGGACCTCACTTCGGAGGTATTTTGGAAGCTGACTTATAGTTAGTGAGATGGACCAACAAGAGGTTTTAACACCAGGTCATTTTTTAATTGGAAGACCGCCTTAAGAAATAGTCGAACCAATGGAAGATGAAAAAATCGGAAATTTGGATAGGTGGAGACTTATCCAAAAAATGAGGAAAGATTTCTGGGTTAAGTGGAAAAGTGAATATTTGCATACGCTCCAGCAAAGGAATAAATGGAAAAAGGAAATTCCTAATATAGAAGAGGGGCAAATAGTTTTATTAAAGGATGAGAATTGTCATCCTGCAAGATGGCCTTTAGGAAAGGTGGAAGAGGTCCATAAGGGGAATGATGATAAGGTCCGGGTGGCTAAAGTAAAGATGCAGGAAGGATATATCACTAGACCCATTACTAAAATTTGTCCCTTGGAAGGAATAAAGTCTGTTGACAAAAATAAGGCTGACCAGGAGCAAAAGTGGCGAACTGCATTTATAAAACAGTAGTCGACTCTAAAAGTTAGTGGGTAGAGTTAGAAAATAAAAGTAGTTGGTTGTTTAAGGTTCCTGTGAATTCAAAAGTCCGTCTGCAATGTACTGGCTCTCAAATTGAATTGTTTGATTTGCCTCAGCAAGGAGTTTTAAGCATTGCGCCATATTGTACGGCAAGAACCGACGATAAAATTCTAGTTGCCCACCATAACATTCAGTCCGAAAGTGAAGATTTATTATCAACACCTTATATAGGAGAAGTTAATGAAGTACCGAAGATTATTTGGGATCCGCTGAAACTATCAATATTAAATCATACTGAAGAATTTGAACGATTGAATAATAAAATTAAATTTATGAAAGAGAACCATCAAAAATTGAAAGATTTAGATTTCCATCATATTTCCGGACATGCTGGATTAATTATTGCTTTAATAATAATGGTAGTATTAATAATATATTTCATACGGAAATGTGCTGTGCAACAAAGAATGCAAGCAATAACCTTTGCAGGTCCGTTGCCAGTACTATAAATATCAATAATAAATAAAAAATAAAACTATACATATATAACAAAAAAAAAATATACAGTCCACTATATCGTTGTTTAAAAGAAAATGTACTTCTACATAGAAAAAGTGAAATGTTTAAAATAAGTTAATTGAGTACAAATTGTTGAATTAAAAATAATAAAAACCATAATTGTAATCCAATAAAATTAAAAAATGAAAAAATGAAAACTAGGGCCATTGAAATCTTAGTTGCAAAATAAATGAACGTATATCAAATAAATACAGTCCACTACTGTTATAAATGCAACTAATATACAAATGTACATCTCAGCTTTGCTGGCCCGTTGGCAGAATGTTCACACATGAACACGAATATATTTAAAGTCTTACAATTTTGGGCTCCGTTCATATCTTATGTAAATGAATCGAGAGCGATAATTTATATTTAGGATTTTCTTATCTAAGGCGACATGGGTGCAGTGCTCAAAAACATGTAATCTAAGTGCACACTACCTGAGTCAGTCACTTGAGATCGTTCCCCGCCTCCTAAAATAGTCCCTTAGTGGGAGACCACAGATAAGGTCCTCGCCGCTCAAGATAGGCAGATGTGCCGGAGCGTGGGACCTCGATAAGGCGGGGACTACCTACTTAGGCCTCTGCGTAGGCCATTTACTCTAAGATGCGATTCTCATGTCACCTATTTAAACCGAAGATATTTCCAAATAAAATCAGTTTCTTACAAAAACTCAACGAGTAAAGTCTTCTCATTTGGGATTTTACACTGAACTACAAATTTTATCAAAAAAATCTAAACGCAACATATTTCTTGTATGTTTTAAGATAATATTTACTAAATTATTTTATTTTTATTAGTTTTGGTATTTTTTTAAGAAGTAATAATGAAAATGTACCTCAAAACAATGCAAAGTTATTTCAACCAGTAAAATTAGTATTTGTTCTTATGCTTAAAACCATTAAACTTATTAAAAAATCTTGTGTGACCTCCCTTGTTGTTAACAACCATTTTAAGCCTTTTCGGCATCGAATCCACTAATTTTTGGGTGAGTTCTGGGGTGATTTAAGCCCATTGGTGATTGGTAGAGCAATGTACCAAAGCGATAGCTTGTATTAAAACGTTTTAAAAATGGACAATCTCGGAGGAAAATTATAAAAATTGTTTCGCTGAGTGATTCTACACTCCAAAGCATCATTTTTCGTTTCATCCGAGGAAATAGAGTGCAGGACAAGGGAAGAAGTGCTCCTAACAAAATTTTTAATCAAACGGACGAGCGCCATATCGTCCGGAAAATACGGGAAAATCCCGGATTATCGGCTCCAAAAATTGCCAATGAAATAGAAGCCGAGTTAGGAAAGTCTTGCCACCCGGAAACAACTCGGCATGTGCTCCGAAACAAATCGTGTGAGCATGATTTAAATAGTAGAATTGCACGGAAGAAACCATTTATAAGTCCATGTCTTACCATGTTAGACATGAACTACACCCAATTTCACTATTAAATTACTTCAACAAGAAAAACGTAAAGCAGAATTATTCAGCATAGAAGAAGCATCTAAGAAATTTGTAATGCTACCCGTCACAGTTAAGGAGGGTACATTTTTATGCGAAGACCAATTCATTTCGGAAAACATGTTTATTACCGGTGGTCTAGCTACCAGTTGCAGACGATTAGCTCATACAATAGACAGGAAGAAATTAACAAAAGGATACAGGATCGGTTCAATAAACAGCGCAACAACGCTAAAGTTCGCAGATCGACACTGGTCACCTTTACGAGATATTGTTTGTTCGGAATTGGATGGTCACGATGAAATTTCCGAACTTATGGCTCGCAATAGCACTTGCAAAGATGAACATAGTCAGTCAAAATACCCTGACCATGCAAATATATAAAACACGTTTGGCTTGAGGAACCCACCGATACTCCTAAGAGGATATTTTGTTCGTTGCGTCTGTGAAAGACTTCCGATCCACTAACATGCTACACTTCTGCATTGAATTCCCTAAAGGTAAATGAGCATATAGAAGATTAGACCGGTGGCACATTGCGACAAGATGTTGCGATGCGCAAGTGTTCATGCGCAAGAGAACTAATCTGTAGGATAGGACGTAGAGAAATGTCTGCATTATGCAATTTAAAATTTAAAATTTAAAAACGCTCCCGGAGCAGTAAAGAGTTTAAAGAGCTTAGTAGGCAAACTCAACGTTCCGACTACCCAGAGGAATATGAACTCCTGTAATCCAAGAAACAGATTCCTACGTCCAGTTCTATCCTCAACCTTAATCCGTTTTTGGATTCTGATGGCGTCATGAGATCATGCGATCGTCTGACTGCATCTGAATCCTTATCCAACGATGAACGCCATCCTATCCATTTGGCGTTTCGATGTCGACTCTGTCTCTTCGGACCTGCTCGCGGTTCCTCCGGTTAAACGCCGAACGGCAACTCCAGGCAGCTCTCATAAATAAGTACTTCCCCAGTTGCTTGGAACACCAACACTTCGAAGGGTGAGTGTCTCTGCCAAGTATGTGGGGATGCCCATCGCACTCTGCTGCATCTCCATCGTCGGAAGGAGCGACGTCGGTCCGCGAACGCGTACAGAAACAATGAGCCGAGTACCAGCATCGAGCAACCACGACTCTCGGTAGTGCTCTCTCACACTCTCTCACACGGCTATCCTGTCCACTGTAAACCTACGATTCGGCATCAAGGCTAAATACTCCAATGTACTGGCCGAGAGCTGCTTGACTCCGCAATAACGGTGCTCACAAACATCATCTTGCCGGACCCGAGTTCTTATCTTCTGTACCCAACACATATCCAACAAGGTGTCATTCCAAGCCAGAACGATCGGTAACACAGTAACCGTGCCAGAATTGATGCTCTCCGGCTTACTAATGCCGCTCGGATTCTTTTGCAATCTAGGACACTGCATGGCGGGCGGGATGTTAACGCCAATTTCGTGTCCCAGTTCCAGGCGCCCCTGACCGGGAAAAGGAGTCAAACCGCTCTCTCAGCCTAGAAGAGCTAAGTAGCTCACTGCTATTCTTTTTTTGTAAAACGACAAGATCACCATATGTATATCTTTCCTACGGAATAAATATCTCGAATAGAAGAATCCACTCTACTTATTTTTTGATTTGCAGGCAACTTTTTTTAGAACCCCTTCTCGGCCCCAGGATTTACAAAGCGGAGTCCACTTCCGATGTGTGCAATGGCGATGAGTCCAATGGCGATGTGTGCAGAATCTGGTGAATTGTGGGCTAGAACTTGGTTTGGGAGGCTGACTGCACCCTACAGTTTCTATCTTGTGTTACATTTCCCTTGTCTGCTTCGGCTCTCTTGTACTAAGACCAGGACTCATCATACTGATCTGAATTAAACTCCTTTGAACTCAAAGAGGATGGGTCCTACGTTAGCTATATCAGAAAATACTTCTTCGCGACGCGAGAGTTCATCGGCGCTAGCATACTCTGTTCCTCGGCGATGTTTTATCGTAAATGAAAACCCTTGTAACCGAATGGGTCACCTGGCTAAACGTCCGAATAAGTCATAAGCCATTGTGGAAGTATGATCCGTTATTACGCTGAACTCTTGACCTTCGATGTATGCTATAAACTTACTGATGCCTTTGGTGACTACTAAGCACTCTAATTCAATTAGTGAATAATTTCACTGTGCCTTAGACAGCTGTTCAGACATATACGCTATAGGTAACTCAATTCCCTCCTCATTCTCTTGAACTAAGACGCATCCGAGTCCATACAAGCTTACATTGCATAAAAACTGGAGATGACATCAGCTTGGACTTAAGCTGGGAAAATTTAGTCTGCGCTTCTTGAGTCCACGTAAGAACTTTTTTTTTCCGGAGCAGGTCGGTTAGAGGAACAGCAACTGTAGCATAATTATCTACAAAACGTCGGTACCATCCGGCTAGACCAAGAAATTGTTTAACAGTGGTGGGAGCAGGAAATGGTTTGATCGCACTTACTTTCTCTAGGTACTTCATTTCAGTAATACATTACTTTCATTTAGCTATGTTAATTGTCATGTTTGCTTCTCTAAGATAGCCTGCAACTTTCTCTAAGAGCTTTATATATTATGTGACTCCAAATGGTTCGGCAAAACTAAAAGCTCGTCTAATTATCAAATACTGAGGTACACAAGTTTGCTGGGATAACCAAATCCATCAGTCTACGTGCGTTTGAGCGACATTACATTGCCCGAAAGGCATTACCCTATTACCCTTGATACAAGGGTCTGTTCGGTAAACTGTCCGGACTTCTCTTCTTGTGGTACTTGCCAGAATATTAATATGCAGTATATGTGCGGTAACGGATTAGCGACCTTTAAAGTCAATTTATTCACTTCTCTACTGGCTTTTAGACTCTTCTACCACGGCTAACGCTAGCTTATTTTTGAACTCGGAAAACATGTGGGGCTCTTTTTGCAGGTGAGATTTTCTACATCAAAATGTTCTATCACATGTGTTAGACCGTTCTTTTCGTAGGATGGAAATTTAACTATAACTGAGTCTAGTGAAGCTTTCTGCTGCGCTTATAACATGTGCACTCTGGGGGTTTCAACAGCTTCGTCTTCTCGACCTAATCGACACTTTTTCATCCATGATCTTACTAAATAAATCAAATTCGCACCAGAAGTGTATACCAAGATACACATCTTCCTTACAAAAAACTGAACTGGCCTGGCCGATAAGTGATATCGCCTTTTTACGACTGAACATTCCGCGCCGTTTGCGCCTTAGCGCCAGAACACCTCCGCATTTTAGGATGCTGTCCTAATGCTTCTGGTGAAATACCGCCTATGCAATATATGGACACACCGGAGTCCAATAAAGCTATCAATATCAATATCTATCAATATAGAAACAGGGATAGAAAGACTTAATTGAAAAAAATTAAAAAAGGTTTCAAAAGGGTGGGCGTGGCAGTTCTGGGTTGTTTGTGGACGGTAGAGTAGGCGTGACAAAAACATTATTGGCAAATCGAGCGCAATTTAAAGACTTATAAAAAAATATCAAAACATTTTTCAAAAGTGTGGGCAGTGTGTCAGTTTTGCGCGGTTTGTGGGCTGTAGAGTGGCCTAGGCAATGCGATTTTTGGCAGATCGATAGAAATTTACAAGACTAATAAAAAAAATAAAAAAAATGAAATATTACAATACTTTTCAAAAGTGTGGACGTGGCAACATTTAAAAACAAACTTTATGTCTCTGGAATCTGCATGCCTAATCTCTTACTTTCTCTAAACTTTCTAGCTTTTATAGTTGCTGAGATCTCGACGTTCATACGGAAAAACAGACAGACAGACACATTTAATGCAAGGACAAATCGAGCGTTTTATGAGTTCGTAGGAGGCAGAGCAGGTGTCCGCAAATGTGGACATTTATCGGACATACACATACGTGGACAAGAAGAGTAGATTAGGATGCGGCCCAACAGGCAAAGCTGATTTTAAAATCTGAGGATGCACTCTTTAATCCATGCTCTCTCTCCCTGTAAATCACGCTGGATCACCGAATTAACTTTTTAATACCCTTCGTTAAAGATTGGACCTAAAGCAAATTGCTGAAACTTCTTTCGGAGGTATTTCGGTTATCGACTTAGGTCAACTTAGACAATTGCGGCCCATAAGTGATCGCTGGATTTTTCAGGCCCGTCCATAGAGTGCTATATTTGTAGTTAAACTTAGAGTGTCTTGGGTTGACAGTGTCTTGGACAAAAGATTATAACTTTACATTTGGAGTCTTTTAAGTTTAGTAGTTATCACGGCACCATATTTGAAAGCTATCCATTTGTTTATTGTATTTCGCGAGTTATGCCTTCACCTCCCCCGAAATCCCACAGAACAGCAACAATCAACCCGGAGGCAGAGCTATCAACTAGCAGAGTCATCAACCGTCAGCGGAACGGCTAGCGGAGTCAGGATTCCGAAGAACCGAACAGCAATACTGGAGGGGGCATCCGGGAAAAACCGCCGACGCAGGGGTTTCGCAGCAGCAACCATTTGTACACTAGGCTAAGCAAGAAGTATTCTGGAAAATAAAAATCATTCTCAATCAAGCAACCAAAAGATTCAGTCGTATATCTAAAAACCTCCTCGCAGTTATTCAAAAGCTTACTCGAAGATGTACAGGAAATTATACACTCGATACCACACGACTTAACTCGCGCGATTCAGAATGCGAAGTCCTTAAGGTAGTTTGCTGGTGTTGAGGGGTTGGTGTTAGTTGCCCGAAGTTCCGAGTTTGGGTTATTAGAGAGAGAGAAGACGTTGATTCTTGTTCGATGACAAAACTGATCTCCTTCTTTATTTCAGCGGCGGTCACAATGACAGAAGTAAATAGGAAATACATAGTGCCTTAATACTACATGTGTAAGTGTTATCCATAAATGTTGCTGATGTCGTGCTCCTATTACCCAGTCCGGAGGAGTAGGGGTTTCCTGTGGAAATTTAATGTAAACATTTCTCCGATGATGGCAACGGCCGTTTGCTGAACGGTCGTTGGGTGGCCTAATTCAATCCATTTTGGTTGCTTTGTACTAATTCCAGGGTAAGCCGGGGTGGCTTCGCTGGAGGGTCTGTGTGCCGGCTGGGACCGGTAACTCCTCCCCTCCCGGATCGAAGTGACGGTCACAACGAAGAAGTCGTCGTCACGAAACTTGGCTCTGGTATTGTAGTAAATTCCACCCTCCTCCTTGTGTAGATGAGGCATGTTGTCGTCACTACTCCAACTATTAATAATACGTATAATGTTCCCAGATTTGTTGTTGTAAATTTTTTCCAATAAATGATAAAATTAGAAGCGTGGATGGATCTTAAATATAACTTGTGTAAGTTAATGTCTTCTGTACTCTCGGTGAAATTTATATTTTCAATAATTGGGATATGTGTAGTGTACGTAGTTCGACAGATTTTAACTGGATGATCTTTTAATAGTGGGTGGTAATAACTAATAAAGATGACCTTGTACTTCCTTCTCTAGGTATGCACACTCTTGCTGTGCTCGGGTCTAGCTTGCCGTAGGTCGGGGTTCTTTTAGCTTAGGATAGTACGAAACGCTACTACATTTAATAAGTGCGTCTTATTCAAAAACAATGTTCAAAACTGGACTATCGATTAATAAAAGATATGGCTTTATATTGATACTACGGATACACGCCGACACGTGTGAAGATAAGCTACAGATTCTGATAAGTATTGGGAATTTTGGATGTTAATAATTCCCTTAGTCTTTACCCTCCCTACCATGACAATGCTACTTAAAATATTTACATTGTCCCTTGGTCAAGTTCAAAATAACTCTACCACATATTTAAGAAATTGTTCACCATAAGTACTCGACAAACCATTAAATCTATTTATTCACAATTCATTCTTTTTTTCAATATATCTTCAAATATAATTCCATTTATATAAATTCAATTTAGTAAGCTGTTCCATTAAATCTCTTTTACAAACTAACAAATTTTAACCTGCGCATAATTATCCGTGATTCTCTAACTCTTCATTTTCATTTATATTTAGTGAGTAAAATAAAGTATATAAAAGTAAAGTATAAAGCAAATAGATATAAGTAATTGAATATAAATTTAGCAAATATTACAATCTTTAGCCAAATGTAGATCTTATTTTATTTAGACGTTCGAGTGGCATTTTGTAGAATTTTAATATAGGTAATGTTTTTTATCGTTGTTGTTTTATAGTACTCACGACCTTAAATATCCACTCCATGATGTGCGTAAAGTTGGGCCCAAGTTCACGTTGACATAGTCGAGCTGTAGGTCAAATTTTAAAGGTCCTAATTTAAATTCCTATTCTAATGCCAAAAGTTCCGTCAATCTGCGAGTATTTAATTCATTATTAATTGCAATACAAAACGGCTGTAGAGCAAACAAATGCCCTTATATAGGCCTTGGCCTTCCTTACGCCTTGGGGTCGAATCCCTTTTCCACTTTCACACAAATCACACGGAAATTTATTGAAATATCCTACTCTTGGATTGGATATATATAATTAAATTATATCTCCACGTGTATGTGAAGTTTAATTGGGCCGCGTCAAAAATTGTGAGCGTTCGCCAAGAGGATTTGTCTGATAATGAATTAAGCTCTTGGAAGCTGCATGCCGGTGGTCACTGCTATAGGCTTTCCTTTCCCTAACTGTACAATCGTACGATCATATTCTGTCCTGATTGGTCTAAGACAATTCTCTCACTTTTTGGGTTATACAAAAGCTGCTATAATTTAGGGCGAGGGTGTCTTGAAGAGTTATTGCAGTGTAAAGTTTAAGTTGGTCACTACATATGGGCATTTAACTTCTCCTCATATAATGATATTTCCTTGTCATACGGAATTTAGTTTATCAATACTTTACAGTTTTCGAACGTTACTAGAGCGGACCCTTTTATGGATATCTTAGTGGTACAATTATTTCTTGGTTGCCTATATCTTTTGTTTTACAATATGCCGTCTCCATCGTCAGTGTGTCACTGAGACATTCGGCTTTGACACCATCTTTGATAGATATTGTGTTTTCGCAAATATAATATTTGTAGACTTTGTTGCATAGCTCGGAAAAATAATATACATCCTTAGGTCGGGCCATATAATTATTATATATGGCCTTAAAATAGGCTATATAATTAGGTACAATTAAACACAATATGTGTAATTTATAAAAGTGTTGCTTAAATGTAGGTATTCTTATCCTAAAGTGTATCTTAATTCCAATCATGAAGGTGTCTAATTCTAACATTTGAAATATAATTCATCCGATAGCTCCCGTAACTCCGGGTCGTTTTACTCTTTTCTGATTATTCCTACTTCCTCCTTAGATACAATAAAAGTGGGTACGATCTTTAGTTCGACTAATAACAAACTGTCCTCTATATTCTTTAAGTGGTCTGATAAAATATCCAAATTCATATTGACTCTAGAGAGATATTGGATCGTATGTAAAAGATGGTGTTCCGCGCTAACAGTTTTGAACATGTTATATTTATAGGTATTCAAAAAGTTATTTATTATAATTATTTATTATATGTTGCTCCCTATTGATGTGTTCCGTTATGTTGTCGAATTTATTCAGAATGTCGTTATTGATCACCTCCTGCTTGGTTACATTTAGTGTGAGGTCTTTCTGATTCTCAGAGATTGTCTTTAAACTATCTTGAATCTTGCGCCCATCTGAGTCATCTAGGTTCCCTGTTATGATTTTAATTACATTTCCCAATCCATTAATTAATCCCCTCTTCTGTCTCTTCTTTGGCAGCAATGTCTCCATCCTATTTTTTAATTGTCCCACCTTTGTTGTCAAACTTTCGATTGCATACTCAGACTGTATGTTCCTCACAAGCTTGTTAATAGCTCTCTCGAAGTTGACCGTACCATCGATGAAATCCTGGAGATTAATTCTGTGGATAAGGAATTTATGGGACTGAACGACTCTTGCTTGTCCCAGGTTAATCTTTAATAGGGGTGTTTCATTTCCTAAGTTCTGGACTTTAAAGTCTTGGGCTGCGATGGAAGCGAACCTGCAAGATCAATAGGCATTTGTTTCTTAATTATTTTGTCTCTGATTTTTGCTTTGTGTAGTTCTGTGTGTTTTCTGGCTGTGTTTTGGGTTTTCTGGCTGAAACTAGTGTGATCCTTTTGTCTTTTAGTACTCTATGCTTCAAAAACGAGGTGTGAGTTTATTTCTTCTATTATTTTTCCTGAAAACTATATCTTCTGAATCTACTGTGATTGGTTGGGCCCTATCTTTGTTTAAATTCCCAATTCTAGCCTCCATCTTCTGCTGTAACTGAGCTTTGACTCTAGGATACAATGTGTTTTGAAATTCATTTAATTTTAGCAAGTATTCGTGTTCCGTATCGAAAGTAACTTTTTTATTGAACACGTGTGTTCTCCCCGAAAATAATTCAAACGGCGTAAATTTCGTGGTTGAATGTATGGCGTTATTTTATGTAATTAACGTCTCACATAATATTTCTTCGTGGTCACAATCCAACTTTTCAGCCTGTTTTCAAAGATTATTCTGTAAATTTCAGTGAGAGATGAATGTAATCTTTCCACTGGAGAATTGCTAGAAGATTGTTGGAACGTAGTCACGTGTGTCTCAATATTATATTGGTTACAAAAATCCGTAAAAATCTTCCCAGAGAATTCCGTGCCCTGATCGAACACCACCCTGATCCCACGACACAAAAATAGTGTCTAAAGGATTTGACCACATTTATACAACTCCTAGCTGGGATTGTATAAGCACTGGCAAACTTCGAAAATTTGTCAATCAATGTAAGAATGGTCTGTCCGTTTATGGTATAAATATCCATATGAACAATCTGCAAGGGCACCTCCGGAATCTCGGTCTTTTGAAACTCGGGCTTAGGTGGTCTTCTGTCATACCTGAGCGTTTGACACGTATCGGACAGATTAACTACCTGGGCATCTTCTGTTTCATATACGGAAAGTAAAGAGTTCTCTTCAGGTGATTCAAGGTCTCTTCAATTCCCCGATGATTATTCTTTACATGGTACTCTTTGATAGCCTGCTCCTGTTCTTCCCTACCCGTAACATCCGCTAGAAGGGATTTACATCTGATTAGCTTGTACTCCTTGAAATGTTGGGCGTGTGATTTCTTTATTAGGTCAAAAATTGGGTCGGATGCGAAAATTGCGTGTAATCTTTTAGGCGTAAGAATTTCTTTCAAAATTTCGGTTATTATGGGTAAGTCGAACTTGACTTTAACTATTGAACGTCTAAATTTGTTTTTGAATAAAATATAATTCCTAGTCTTGTCTTCATTTCCAAGTTCAAAAGTGTATTGTGATTTAAATTCATTTAATGGTCTATCGGCTGTCTTAATTATTTCATCATGAGAAATTGGGTTGGATATGGAATTAGTTTCAATTCTTACGCGACTCAGCGCATCAGTTACTACATTCTGTGGTCCCTTCTTGTACTCTACCTCGTAATCATACTCCAACAGCTGGAGTTTCCATCGAACCAATTTTGAATTTGGTTCTTTGAAATTCATTAACCAGGTTAACGGTCTATGGTCCGTAATGATCTTAAATCTTTCACCAAACAGGTACGGACGGAAGTATTTAGTGGCCCAAATGATTGCGAGTGGAATAATTTTCCTTTCCGGACCCTTTTATGGATATCTTAGTGGTACAATTATTTCTTGGTTGCCTATATCTTTTGTTTTACAATATGCCGTCTCCATCGTCAGTATGCTACTGAGACATTCGGCTTTGACACCATCTTTGATAGATATTGTGTTTTCGCAAATATAATATTTGTAGACTTTGTTGCATAGCTCGGAAAAATAATATACATCCTTAGGTCGGGCCATATAATTATTATATATGGCCTTAAAATAGGCTATATAATTAGGTTAACGGTCTATGGTCCGTAATGATCTTAAATCTTTCACCAAACAGGTACGGACGGAAGTATTTAGTGGCCCAAATGATTGCGAGTGGAATAATTTTCCTCCCGCGGATTTAGTGTTCTGCTCGCAAAGGAAACTGGCCTGTGTGAACCAACCGAACCTTGTGACAGTACCGCTCCTATTGCCACATTACTAGCATCTGTTGTCAATATAAAGGGTTTCTTGAAGTCAGGGTATTTTAACAAAGGGTCATTACATAGCAGGGTCTTGCAAGTTTCAAACGATCTTTTGAACTCTTCCGATACTAATACCGGTGCTTTGCCCTTTAACTGCTGTGCCATTGGTTTGGTTATTTTTGGCAAAATCCCGAATGAATTTCCTATAGTATCCCAGAAGGCCTAAGAAGGATTTGATCTACTTCCTAGTAGTCGGAATTGAGAAAGCATTCACCGCCGCAATCTTCTTGGGGTTTGACTTAATTCCATCCTCCGTGACAATGTGCCCCAAATACTCGATCTCCTTCTTTAAAAATTCCGATTTGTCTGGTTGAATCTTTAAATTAGCTTGACTTAATCTGCGAAAAACTGCGTCCAAGTGGGTGATGTGATCTTGTAAGGATGGTGAAAAAATTATGGTAAACTAAACACCATACTCCATGGAGGTCGGCTAACACGCTATCCATCACTCTTTGAAATGTTGCTGGAGCGTTCGTGTAACCAAATGGCATAAGGATAAACTCGTAATGCCCCCCTAGTGCCGTGAAGGCCGTTTTAGGCGTGTCATTGGGATCTATTTTAATTTGGTGGTATCCGCTGGCCAAATCCAACGCCGTGAAATATTTCGCCCTACCGATTCTGTCGAGTACATCCTTACTGTTGGGCATGGGATACCTATCCTTAATCGTCTTTTCGTTCAGTTTCCTGAAATCCACTACCATTCTCCACTTCTTTGTATTTGAAGCGTCCATCTTCTTAGAAACAAGAAACACTGGGGCGCTCCACGTGAATGACTGTGTTTAATAATGTTTTGCTGTAACAGTTTACCTATTTGATTGTTGATCTCCGTGGATTCCGTTGGACTGAACCTAAATGGTCTACAAAATATGGGTCTTTCGTCTGTCGTCCTTATTTCGTGTTTCACCTGATTGGTAAATGAGAGTTTATCCCTCTCCCGAAATACTAGGTTTGTAAATCTCCTGCATAATCGATAATGTTGTTGCTTTTCCTCATCATTCAGATGCTCCACACAAATGGCGTCGAGTTTGGAAGATGGATTTTCACTCCTGTATTCGATGTTATTGGTCATCACATTACCGCAGGTAATGTCTTCATTAAATTCCTTTACCTCTAACCTCGAATCCAAAACGAACTTCTTCTATTCCACAGAAAAGTTATTAACTTCGATTAGACCGGTGATGTTGTGCGCCCTGTAATTTCCCCCAGTGATGAAAAAATCGTCACCGATACGAATGTGGTCACACAAAAATAGCCCCTCCTTGACACTAACTGGAACCTTGATTAAGGATTTAGATTCCTCCTTAATTTCATAAACCTCCGAAGAACGATTAGGCTCTACTATCAAGGGCAAAACTGTATTGGGCAAAGTGAGAGTCAATTGTGCGATATCGACAACTGGGTCAGAATATTCATGCCTATTAATCCATCGAAAAATTGGTGAAAGTCAAACATTAGAAAAGGAAATTCTCTTTGATCATTAACTTGCTCGAAAATGGGTAATATTGCCATCTGTGAAATTAGGTGTTCTTGTAAAACTGTACTAATAGAAATCAGCTTTTCCAAAGTGATTTTTGCATTATCTGGTACAAATTGCGGGGTGATAAAAGAGCCTTGAGCTCCCGTATCTACCAGGAATTTTAAGTTGTTATTGTTTTGAAATGATAGAAATATATAATATAAGGTTAGCGTCCAACTGAAATTTACTCAAGAATCCTGTTTGTTTTTCGAGGCTCCTGCCCGAAAATTTCCTTCCTCTTCAAAATGATGTACTGATTCAGTATCGTTTGTCTTGCTGTTTCTCTCAATGTTAAACATCCTTTGTCCATTTGTAATCGGCCTGTTCGTATTAGTGTTCTTCTTTTCCGCAGCGTTTGATGTACTGGGCGTATCATCGCTTGGCAAAATGGCCTGTTCTCGTACGTATTACGATTGTAATTGGTAACGATCCCTACCCTGGTGCTGGTTATAGGCCCTGTTTTTGAACTGGTACCGGTCCCTATTTTGGTACTGATTATAATTTGGGCGAAAACGATCGTTCTGCCTCATTGGTTGCCTTTGTTGACTGTACGTCGAACCTTCAGCAAAATACAAGATCCTTTCTTTGATGACTATGTCATAAGCTTCTTCGAGATCTTGCGGCCTCCAGGCTCTGACTATACCACCGAGGTTTCCCCGCAGTCCCCCAACGAATGTCGTGAGGACTGTTTGCGAAACGACCTTCTGCCTAACTCTAATTGTTAGTGATTCGGTCTCGTCTGCCTCAATTAGTCTGAAAAGCGCTAATTTTATCTTCGTAACTTGGTCATACAACCTTTGTACCGACAACTGTCTTTGCTTCAAATTAAATAGCTCCGTCATCAGTCTCCTCGTGTCTTCTGTCCCTACAGTGTCTAATTAGGGCCTCTTTAATCTCGTCCCAAATTAGACTTGCTCCCGCTGCGATCACTGCCTCATTATCCTTTCCTTCGATTTTCTGTCTAATTGCTCTTAGTAGCATTTGGCCATATGGGGTCTGATCCGTACCTCTAATCATCAAAATGACCTCCTCCACATTGTTGATGAACTCATTCAATGTCAACGGATCCCCAGAATAAGTCGGTAAGAACCGGATTATATCTGGAATCCTCATTGATGCCACCAATTCAACAGGATTTATGGCCATATTGGCGGTCAGAGGCGGCGATGAGGTACTACTCGAATCCATATTTGAATTAGTGGACGGAACTCTTGGTCTTAAGGACAATGAACTAACCTGTACTTCCTTCTCGCTAACAACCTTCCTGACTGCTCTAGTGGTAATTTGGGTGCGCTTAATTAGATTTTTAACTTTACTTATGTTAGGCATTAAGTCCACTTTTATTATATCTTTAAAGAAAAGCATGCTCAATTGTGAATAAATCTGAATTCTTAAGAAGTGTACTTATTTTACTTAGGTACTATGATGTGTAGAATTTGTATATTTAGTAATGTAAGATGGTGGTTGAGGCTCTCAAGTGTTGTGTTCTTGATTTGTACCTGTGAAGGTATAAAATTCGTAATTGTAAATATATTACTTTACGACAAGCTAGCGTATATTTGTATTTTCTTAGACTCTTCTCTTCAATTTTTTTTTCTTTAAAATCAAACCTCATGAGAAAAATTCATTAAAAATATCCAGTCTATTTTTATATTGTTGGAAGTTCCTTCCTTAAAAGCTACGACATGGAAGTGCACGGCCCTTTTTGCAAGTACCCCTAACACTTTGAGCAGCCCTCTGCAGAACACGCGATGGGACTTGCAGAAGCTAGCTCGATGTATTTATCTTTTGATCTTTCTTATATTCCTTTATTTTCTTTTTTTTATTCATTAATTACACGAAAAGAAAAATATTGCAATAATCTACAGAACACACGATGGGATTGCAGAGTTATTTTACCAATATCTTTAACTTTTCTCTTTATATTCCTTTATTTTTCTTTTTGTTACTAATTCATTGATGAAAATTATTTTGCAGCACTCCGCAGAACACACGATGGGACTGCAGAGGTTGTTTCACCACATTTATTTTCTTTTCAACCTTTCTTTGTTTCCTTCCCTTTTTTCTTTTTTACTTTATCACTTCATCAATAAAACGCACATATTACAGCGCTCTGCAGAACACACGATGGGACTGCAGAGGCTATTCCTGACCTATCTATATTTTCTTTACTTTCCTTTTGTGACACAACAAACACAAATTGGCCGCACTCTTCAGAACCGCGATGGGACTGCAGAAGCACTTCATCACTTCGATCAGCACAAATACAACAAAAAAAATTTCTGACTGAAGCTAAGTGGTGTCACATGCACTGTGGATATCAAAAATCATTTGGCCAATATTAAATAATTTCGTGTTCTTTACAACCTTTATTATTTATCTTTATTTATTCTTTATCTTTCTTTTTATTTTTTTTGTTCGATTATATTATCACAAAATTCCTTTGTCTCGCCAAATAATTTTTTACCACTGCACATTTGTCACTTATATCACAACACCAACACGACACTTTACTTGCTCTTTTTCCTTTTTTGCTTCCCATGTCACACCTTATCTTCTTTAGTATTACTTTATACTCAGATATTTTAATTTAAAACAAAAATACTACTCACAGATAACCATCAATTAGTGTATGTGTATGCTTACAACAACATCATTATGAAGCGACCCATCCCGGTTCGTAGTCGTCGGCTGCGCCAGTTATGATTCAGGATGCGAAGTCCTTAAGGTAGTTTGCTGGTGTTGAGGGGTTGGTGTTAGTTGCCCGAAGTTCCGAGTTTGGGTTTTAAGACAGAGAAGACGTTGATTCTTGTTCGATGACAAAACTGATCTCCTTCTTTATTTCAGCGGCGGTCACAATGAGAGAAGTAAATAGGAAATACATAGTGCCCTAATACTACTTGTGTAAGTGTTATCCATAAATGCTGCGTCGCAGACTCTTGAGTGGGTGAGTCGGGTAGCCGAAATTGCTAAGTGCTGTGTTGCCTATTCTTGAGTGGGTTAATTCTTGGCTGATGTCGTGTTCCTATTACCCAGTCCGGAAAAGTAGGAGTTTCCTGTTGAAATGTAATGTAAACATTTCTCCGATGATGGCAACTGCCGTTCGCTGAACGGTCGTTGGGTACGGTAAATTAATTCACATTAGTCTACTGGAATAAGTAGATAATATAAGGTTTGCATTCCAATTTAGACGCCGTAAGGTAAAGAGTGAAAAGTTTTTTTGTATCGATTCAATGCGGTACGTATTTCGGACCCCAAACGGGTGATCCATACTCAAGAATCAGACGGACTAGCGAAATGAATAAGGTTTTTGGTCATGAAAGGATCATTAATTTCCTTTGACCACCTTTTAATAAAACCAAGTATCCCCTGGCCTAATAGACAATAGACGAAATATACAATAGACGAAAATTTAAGTTTACGGTCTACAAAAACACCAAGATCATTAACACTTGTTATTCTGTCCAAAGAGCACTTAGAGTGTAAGTCGCGTGTCTTGGGTTGACACGACAAAAGGTAATAACTTTACACTTGGAGCCATTTAAATTTAGTGTGTTAGCTCGGCACCATAATTGAAAATTATCTAGATCGGATTGTAAGTCCGAATGGCAAGAAAGGTCCTAATATTGCAGGCATAATTTAACATCGTCTGCGTACATAAGCACACGAATGTCTTATTACCAAATAAAGGTCGTTAATAATAAAAGTAAAAAAAAACGGACTACGTGAACCGCCGGATGTGACTCGGAGAATACAAGAAAGAGAATTTTTAATGAGGACCCGATGCGTGCTGCCATTAAGATAACTTAATATCCAATTTAGAAGATCAACAGGGAAACCCTATAAATCAAGTTTCCTAACCAAAAGTGAATGATTAACAGAGTCAAATGCTTTACTAAAGTCAGTGTAGATCACATCTCTTTGAAGATTATTTTTAAAGCCCTATATTAGGAAGGAAGTTAGCTCCAAAAGGTTAGGTTGTTGATCGGTCTGCGCTTAGTGTTATTGAAGTTATAAAACTGTTTCGGATCCAGTGCGCACTGGAATAATACTGAGCTAAAGCACAGTAAAATATAGGCTTAGAACTGGTATCTTTTAATTTTGAATAAAGTCTGGACTTTACATTTGTTAGGAGTGTCAACCCTTTATTAAACCAATGAGGTTTCATGTAGATAGACGGATAGTACATCGGAATCCAAGAGTTAAAAAATTATTTGATTGCGGTATAAAAAATATTTATGGTATCCGCCATTTTGTTGCAGGAGTAAAGTTCGGACCATTTAAAGCCAGATTTAAAATTATTTAGCCTCAGAAACAACGTATTCGTCTGGTTCTTCTCGGATTTCTCTTTTATTGTAAAGTACTGAAAAGTACTGTAAAGTACTGAAGCATGCCTACCAAACAAAGGTATTTTTGCATTGATAATTAGTTTCCTATCAACGAAAAGTCCTCTAGTTGTTAGTAAGGTATAAACCTCATTTAATTCCATTACCCATTTCCTGTCCATTGCCCTAGCAATACTATATTTTCTGACAATAAATCTTTAATCTTGGAAATCTCAATTTTTAACTGGCTAGGATGTAACATGTTAGTACTAAGCCGCCCATGATTGATGCCAATTAACAGGCTTATGAACCCTGACTGTATTTTTTCACAATCATTTAATTTATTGCTAACTGCTTGACGATTATAAAGAAATTGGTGTATTCTTTGTACACATGATATGATTCTATCAGAAGATCATTAATGCCATCTGTCGTGCTTTTCGGAATATTAGCTGTAGAATCAACAATTGACGTTTGTTTTTTGCTCAACTCGTTAATTCCTCATTCCTCATATAATCCTTCATTTGTATTCTATCATCCATTTAGTCCATTTGGCTCGGGATCAACTTAATTTTTGTCAACAGATATTATTCCTCCCAAGGGACAAATTTTTGTGATAAATCCTTCCACGCGGACCTTATCATCATTTGATTTTTTCCGCGTTTTCTAAAGGCCATCTTGATGGATGACAATTCGCATACTTCAATAAAACTATTTGCCCTTCTTCTATATTAGGAATTTCTCTTTTTCCTTTATTCCTTTACTGGAGCGTATGTAAATATTAATTTTTCCATTTTATCCAGAAATCTTTACTCATTTTTGGGATAAATCTCCACCTATTCAAATTTCCGATCTTCCATCGGTTCGACTATTTCTAAGGGAGGTCTTCCAATCAAAAAATGACCTAAAAGTTGAAACTTCTTGTTGGTCTATCTCACTATGGTATAATGGTCTTGAGTTTAAACATGCTTCTGTTTGACATACAAAAATTGATTACAAAAAAATTCTGCGAGTTGACAAATGCGTCAGAAGTTAGCGCTTACCATTTCTAAGTGTATGGCTTTGGTGACCATGCAAACGAACGTATCCTTTAAATATTTTTTACCCATTATTTACTGAGCTGTATTTTGTTTATACGTTGCACACTTTACACATTGGATATAGTTTCGCATAAGGTTTCCCTCCATGCAATGTTTTCGTATACGAATTTTTTATTAATAAGCTTGTTGTAACATTTTTATAAAATGATTGGATTTTTAACTTCAAATTCTGCATTGAAGTTTTGCAATCTTTCTCCCACTTTAGTGACAATATCTTATTATGTGTCTTAATTTCTTTGTTGCTGTGCAGGCGATTTATTTACTGACTAAATTGATGTTGTTGCTCTTTCTTACTGAAAAGTAAGTCTTGCTAGCTAACTTAAATTAAGAAATTCCCATCAAGATAAAATTCTGTTTTTTGATTAAAGTGGAATTCAATTTATATAAGTATACTTAGTGTATATTTTTTTATGTGTATTACGTTCTATTTGTTTATTCTACAAATCAGGATTAAAGTGTGTATATTATATATACACATATTCTCGTGCCAACATTGAGTTTCGCACAACACCTATATACATATAAATATATACATATTCTTGTAATAGCGGTAACCAAAAGGGGTTAGTCATAAGATATATTTTTATTGTTCGCCTCTTCCATGGCAATATATCTCATGAATCAAAATTAGATGTTCAATGTTTTATACTGGTAAAAATAAATATAGCTTCCCAGCGTCGAGTATCAGACTTGTTTTTGATATGCAAAAACAAGACCCCTCCGAGCGGCGTTTGCAGTCGTGAATAGATAACAATTTTTGTTGACTTGTGCACCGTGGTCCGGGGATGAAATTCGATACTCTCCGCTAAGACAATTGTTGTAAAATTCGTAGAGCATTTTTATACTTTCCGTTTATTTTTGTATTATTCGTGGCACAAGCCATCAATAAATTAACCAATAAAGAATGTTATTAATTTAACTACAACAAAATGAGTAGGTAAACATTTTCACAGGGTGGTGCTGAGGAGAGAACTGGAGTATGTCAGAAATGATGACATTATTTTTGACGAACAACCTTGACAAAATGGGATCGTATTGCGCGGCTAGCGACGATCCATTTGGCACACGGACGTGTGAAGGGGTCCGAAACATTTCCTGATCGTTTTACGATCAAGATAACAGCTTACCACGTGGGGCAGTGAGGACTGATGACTGACGGACGGTACGAATTCAATTATTTTTACAGGCACGTCAAATATTTATTCTCGTTATGTTGGAGAGGTGAGAGGTTTACTAAGATCCCACGGCCAAATACGACGAGCTTACGCTAGCAACCTGATGCCTGAACATCGGATGACTCTCCCTCGGCCCTAGTCCTCTTCCAGAACACGGCCACTAATACGCAGACGTAACAGAATTGAAATGATTTCAGAATAGAGGCATAACCTTGAGTTCCTTTTTATTTAATAATCTTTTAAAATCGTAGAGAATCGGAATAACGGAGGTTTCCTTGTTATAATATCAACAAGCTAAGTGCCGTCTAACCTTTTTTTTATTAACGTAAATATAATTGGTGTGTGCTTTTTGGCTGACGCTTCCAACGTATTAGTCCAAGTAGCCATGTCGATCGAAAGGTTCGAGCCCAAGAAAAAGCAGGAGTGCAGATATAATGGTAACGCATTTAGCGGTGCGGTGCGGATGTATCGTTTTTTTTGGCGATTCAGTACAGAGGGGATGGGGAACTGACCGGAAAACGTGAAGCGGACTGCGTATTAGGCTAAGGAGCCAGGTCGTTTCTATGACCATTTTTGGACGGGCCACGATTTTAGTTTCTTTGACCGACGATGCCAACGTACTAGGCCAAGTAGCCACGTTGTTTGTGTGGCTCGAGACCGGGGAATAAGGAAACTCGTGCGGAGTCCGAAGTATAAGTCAAACTATTTCGGGCATACACTGTCTTAGGTGGACCAGTTCACGGATGAACCTAGTAAAAGCTCACCAACAAAAGGGAGCACTGTGCCAGGTGGGCCAATTCGCGGATGAACCTAGTAAAACCTCACCACCAAAAGGAACCACTTTTTCAGGTGGGCCAGTTCCCGTATGAACCTAGTAAATGCGCACAAACAAAAGGAAGCAGTGTTCCAGGTGGGCCAGTTTCCATATAAACCAATTATCCCAACCAATTACGCACGCAAGAAGAGAGACAGCGAAGTGCAAGCGCGGGAGACACTCCGCGACTATATGAGGCACGTAATCAAGAGGGTCTCGAGAACTTCGAAAACCAGCCGGAGTGATTAGGACACCAGGCGGACCAGATTGGCAACGCAATGGATGAAGCAGCCGGAAGGATGAATCTACCACTAGGACCACCTAGAGGTTGCTCCGGTCGAATGCTGCTGACCGGCGGGAAAGCGAACTGATGAATTTAGTGAAGCAAATTAGAAAGTCGCAATCGGAAATGAGCGCTCAAATAAACGCTTTTAAGGAGAAGAAAGTGGCTGAGTTGCAGCCGCACAAAACTTTACGGAGCAACCAAGAATGGGCAACAAACTGGGGTAACGACATAAGTCCGCGCGACATATCTCCGTCGATCTAAAAACGATATATCTCCTCGCGGAGTTATGTCGTTTGAATCGTCATATCTCTGCGCGGAATGATGTCGTTACAAAACGTTACAAAACAACATAGTTCCGCGCGGAGATATGTCGTTTTTAGTTTGGCGGAGCCAAAGCGTTTTTAAAGCGACATAACTCCGCAAATAAAAAAAGGACGGAGATATGTCGAGCTTAGTTCGCCGAAGATATGTCGATTCAAAAACGACATATTTCCGCCAACCATTAACGACATACATATGTATGTATGTATGTACGAATATATTTATGTGACTACGTATGTTTTAATTTATGTATATTATTAGAACATGCACATATGTATGTATGTTGAGACACTAGAATAATTTATTTTGCACTATGCAGCCACTTTTTTTGGTGGCCGCAATAATTGCTCTCTCCCCGCTTGTATAAAATTGAGAGCATAAAAATCTGAAAATAGAAGTCACTTTCTTGTGTGAGTGAAAACAGTAAAGCAAAAAATTGTGCATGTGCTAGAAGACGATTTTTGGTCCGAAAACAATAGTGATCTAAAAAACGAACTTGATTAATGTTTTGGTCAATTTCGTTGTAATATGATCTAACAAAATATTATTTAAAAATTGATGCCGTGACTATTATTTTTTTAAGAAGTTATTTTTATATTCGTTAGTAATACAATATATTATAATATATATTGTATGATTTATGTTATTATATAACAAAAACATTCAACAAAATAATATTTTCATTTCAAATACTGAAAATTGATCATTTAACTTCATATGCAACCTGTTTATTGCAAAATTGAATTCTAGAGGCAGGACCAGCGCACCTAGGATTTATGTATTTAAATAATTATCACGTTAAGGAAATGTAAAATTAGAGTTTTTTGCATGGTGGCAATCGAGTACAAATAATATAGATTGAAAGTCCATAAACTTCTGAAGTGAAGGGCATATTTAGTAAAATTTACAATACATCAGCATACGTGTGCACACATGCAGTGTACGCTGTATCCGTCCAAGAGAGCTGGTGGCTACAGTGCTCTCTCAGGCTCTTGAACAAAAACTCGAGAGAGCCTGGAGCCAGCACGAAAAAATCGTTTTAGTACTTAGAGAGAGCTTTGGAGTTATTTGCATTTCTCTTGGATTCAAGGGCATTTGCTCTTAGATTCTTACGATATTCTTTATTTGAAATTTAAAACTTTTGTTTTCGAGTTTGCGAGTCCGTGGAACCTGGGAACGTGACAATTATGTAAGGGTTTAGGCAAGGAATGTTTAGTTTGCCAGTGGGTGATTTTAAGATCTCTCTTGAGATCTTGTATCTCTTTTGATATGTTCACAATAGGATTGAAGCATCATACATACATACATTTAGAAAACATCGTATATCCGCACGGAATAATGCCGTTTCAAAGCAACTTAGCTCCGCGCGGCGATATGTCGTTTTCGGTTCGGCGGAGAAATGTCGTTAAGAAAACGTTATAACTCCGCTTGGAGATATGACATTTACAAAACTAAAAAGCTCCGTCAAAAAAAAGCTACATGATTCCGCCCGAAAAGTTTGCTAGGCGGAGATATGACGGCAAAGATAGGTCTCTATGCCGTACCAGGTATATTAAAATCACCTAGAACCTATACCAATAACTATGTATTGCATTTTTATAGGTGATAGTGAGACTAGATGTTTGTTTTATTAAGAAGGAAGGAAGAAGTAGAAGAGAAGGCAGTGGTCTGACCTCGTGAGGGAGGTTGAATTCCCACGGGGCCTTTTTCCTATACTATCCCATACTATCCGGCCAAAAATCACCAGAACAAAACAGCTCATTAGGGATAGTTATCTTGAAAGATTAAATGTCCCTATGTGAGGAGTCTTAAAACTCCCCACAAATCGAGGTGGGGAGCCGGCCAAGGGCACAGAGGTCGAACGGTAACGGTGCGGACTTTAGTCAAGCACAAAGAGGACGCACCATGAACTAACGGGACCTGGGTTGGACCTTGTACCGAGCGGGCCGTGAGCAAAAAGGGGAAATAACAGGATTTCCCCGGCCTATAAAGGGGACTGCACAAGCGCAGCACCGGACAGTCAATTCAATCACGCGAAGAGCCGCAGGTGACGAGGACAAGCACGGAGAGTCAATTCAATCACTCGAAGAGCCGCGGGTGCACGAGTACAATCACGGTCAGTCAGTTTGACCACGCGAAGAGCCGTACGTACACGGAGAAAGTCAAACGGAGATTCGGACAAGTGAACAGTCGGAGTGACGCAGGAGGACGATCCCTGCAAGTGGAATAAGGAGTCATTGGCTGGTCAAGGTGGTCCGGACTCACGGACAATACACCTCCCCACCATAACATCCTAAGTCCCAAGCCTAACCACGGGACCACAGTCGAGGACACCGCAGAACGACGAAGGGTCAGTGGGGTCATTGGTCGGTCAAGGTGGTCCGAACTCACGGACGATACACCTCCCCGCCATGACATCCTAAACCCCAAGCCCATCCAGGGAACCACCGTCGAGGACGTCGCAGGACAACGAAGGACGCCAGGCAGCGTCCAGGAACCTGGCACGGTCAGAAGGGTCGGTGGAGTCAGTGGTCGGTCAAGGTGGGCCTGGGAGGAGCGTCAGCTTGACCCAACGGGCGATACACCTCCCCCCCATAACATCCTAAGCCCCATTCGAGCCGACACTGGTAAGCGGACCGCGCAGCCGACGGCGAGGACTGCAGTAATCTAGCTGCAAAGAATTCCGCAAATAAAGCTATTACGTCTTAAAACTCTGTCTTTTCTTTGGTCGGGCAATCACACAAAACATAAATTTGGTGGGACGAAGCCGTTGCAATTCGTAGCGAGCAGAACATAAACAAATCAGATCGTTACACCTATCTTAAGGAAAGTTAAATTTTTCCACTTTTATGTTATCGGCATTTATTTTGTCTGTATATAATATGATGTTGATCAGGTACTGCAGATTGTGTTTCTGAAGAGCCAACTTGCCCCGATAGTCCGGACTCAATATTCCTTTGTGGTGGTAAACTAATTGGGGCAGCTTGAATCACTGGTTGAGAAACCACTGCAGACAAAGCGGAATCTCTAGCAGACTCAAATTTGACTGCCTCCACAATGGATTGATCGAATTGCTCCGAATCTTTTTTAGCTGCCGATCTTAGCATTGTTTGCGGGTTTGCAGCAATTCCTCTGTAGATTAGATTAGCGGACATCTATGCGATAGGGTGAAACAGGACTACACTCCAGTGGTCAATACATCGCATTGAATGGTAAATGTGTTTTTTAAATCAGGGGTGACAAGCACAATTGCTGCAGCCATGTTGTCTTTCAGGGTGTCAAACGCTTTAACGGGCTCATCAGATAATTTGAATTTTTTTTAAAGGTCTTTCTTCAGACAGTCATGACCCCTCTTGAGTCTAGCCTAGCCCAGCTCTTAACGATTCTCCGGTACCACCCAGTCATGCCTAGAAACCTTCGCATTTGTTTGGCCGAATTTGGCGTTGGAAAATCTAGTATCGCCTGTATTTTTGCATCATCCGTATGGATGCAACCTCCTCCTAAAACATATCCCAGATATTTGGCCTGAATATAGCAAAACTTACTTGTGTCTACATTTATTGTAGGTTTCGCACGTTGTAATCAATCAGTGACCTGGGCCAACATCACAAGGTGTTCTTCAAAAGTAGGTGAGCAGACGAGCAGGTCATCCAGGTAGACAAATACATGATCGCGTAGCGCTGCTAGAATAACAATCTACAAGCCGAATGGCATGACGGTAAACTGATAGAGCGGCCTGCCGGGAACTGTAAACGCCGTCTTCTCCCCACTTTTGAGTTCTAGTGGTATTTGCCAAAATTCATCTTTTTAATCGATCGTAAAAATAAAATAAGTTCTGTAGTCGATTTAGTAGGCCGTCAAAACGATATGCATCTTAATGGTTACGGAATTAACATTGCGGGCGTCGAGCCAAAGACGAATTTTAGGGCCCTTCTGCACTGACCTAACATTTCGGTTAACACTATTACAAAAATGTATTGATCGTAATAAGAAACGAAGTTGGCTCAGTGTATGAAACATAATATCAAGTGCTGACCCAGCATTGGGCCGGAAGCCCGTGCGCAGCCGGCAAACACAGCAAATTTGCTTCGCCGCTGCGAGTCTTTGTTAGCTTTAAGAATCATTTTAAGTTTCAGTTTGAATTTGCATTTGACAGAATAAAGAGCGGCAGCTCGTCACCTCCGACTAAAACGTCGTAAAACACATTTTTATTAATTACTCTGCCAGACCACAAGGCTGGCAGTTAAAAGAGGAAAGTTCCTCTCAACGTAAATAATAATCTTCTCCTGCTCCCCGGAGCAGCCAGCGAAGGAAGCCCCCTTCACCTCTGGAAGAAACCTGACGGATGACAACATCGCAAGAGGGTGCGATACATCTTCAAATAATTGGCGCTCAACTAGTGGTAAAAACCACCACCCACCACCACCAACACCACCCACACAGCTTCTAAATTTTCGGCAAAGCAAAAGACAGCGGCGCGGGAAAAGTGAAGGGAATAAGTGACGAAATAACACACACACCGAAAAAATCATGTGAGTGGGAACCGATGCTAAACGCATTTTAAGTCTGTTAATATTTTTTGTACCACAAACCGCTGCACAGAAGCGGTTTTTAAAAAAATAAAAATAAATAAAAATAATAAAAAAAATTATTAGTTAAAGCCAATGTTACAGTGAAAAAAATTATTTCCAACAGAAATTATTTTAAACAAAAAAATTATTTTCAACAGCAAGTATTTTAAACAAAAAAATATTTTCAACAGAATTCAATGTGAAAAAAAATCATTTAATTATTTTTTATTACAGCGCATACGATCGCTTTTCATTTATTGTTGTTGTTTTTTGCTTCCATTCGATTCAAGCGCGACATTCGACGCTGTTTGTCTTTGGTCAACTGCTACCCACACAGCCAGCTTTTGCATACGAATTGGACTGCTCATGCAGCCCGGATTCTCACAGTATAGGAATAATAAGCCATACTCCTCAGACTCAGAGTCCGATAGCGAAAATCAAGCTTCCCCTCTAAGACGTGTAACCACGAATCCCCCTGCAATGGCGATAGACACAACAGCTCAAACTTGTAATACAGGCAATTGTGGCAACTCGCACAAAATGAAATGCGTCAGAAAATTCAGGAGCTGGCCAACGCGTTGGCAGCAACACATGTCGCGTCCACATCAGCCGTAGATACGTACGAACCCATAGATATAACTAATAATTCTCCATGTAGCGTTCTTTAGACGCTATAACTAATAATTCTCCATGTAGCGTTCTTTAGACGCCGTTAAATATTTGCCTAAATTCTCGGGGTCACAGGAATTATATGTCTCGTGGCGACAAGCGGCGATAGCTGCATATCGCATATTTAAAAATATCAACGGCACCTCTCGCCATTACGAGGCAGTGACAATTATTAGAAACAAAGTCAGGGGCGCGGACGATAACGTTTTATCCTCGTTTGGCACTGTGTTGAATTTCGATGCTATTATAAATCGGCTCAATTTCACTTACAGTGACAAGCGTCCAATGCATGTCATTGAACAAGACATAAGCACTCTAAGACAGGGAAACAACATGACCCTGCTACAGTATTATGATGAGGTCGAGAAAAAACTGACCTTACTCACAAATAAAGCTCATAAGTCTCACGAGCCATCGACGGCAAAAATATTGCCGACCAATTGAAGACCAGCCATCTCTTAGGGGAAAATCCCTGTTACCCGTCATCAGACGAAGAATTTCCTTTTAGACACCGGTGCGTCAAAAAACTTCATCCGACCTCGCAAAGAGCTAAAGGGTATCCGCCCGGTGGACTCTCCTTTCGAAATTCACTCCATTCACGGCGCCACCAATGTCACAAAAAATGCTTCGTCTCGATTTTTAAGGAAGGCCAAATTCTTTACGTCACTGGACTTCCTTCTCCGTAAGCGGAGGGAAGTACGAATTCAAGAGGCTTCCCTTTGGCTTGAGAAATGCTGCCAGCACCTTCCAGAGAGCCATTGATGACATTCTCAGAGAACAAATCGGCAAGACTTCCTATGTCTACGTCGATTATGTAATAATCTTCTCAGAAAACAAGAATGGTCATGTCAAGCACGTGGATTGGGTTTTAAAAACCATAAGCGATGCAAGTATGAGAGTATCAAAAAAGAGTATTTTAAAAAAAGCGTAAACTTTCTTGGCTTTATAGTCACCAGTGATGGCACCACTACCGACCCAGAAAAGGTCAGGGCCACAAAAGAGTTCCCCGAACCAAAAACAGTATTTCAGGTTAGATCATTCCTAGCTCTCGCGAGCTATTACAGATGCTTTATTAAGGACTTTGCAGGACTTTGCATTAAGGACATCTTAACAGGCGAAAATGGAAGTGTAAGCAGACATAGATCGCGACACATCCAAGTACACTTCATTGAGGCGCAAAAAAATTCTTTCGAAAAACTGCGCAACATTTTGGCATCCGAAGATGTTACCCGGATTACAAGAAGCCATTCCATCTAACGACGGATGCTTCAGCCTACGGTATTGGAGCAGTGCTTTCACAAGAGAACCGTCCTATTACAATGATCTCGAGGACATTAAGGGATAGGGAAATAAACTACGTCACAAATGAAAGGACACTATTAGCCATCGTTTGGGCGTTGGCCAAATTGCGACACTATTTATATGCGGTGAAAGATATAACTATCTTCACTGACCATCTGCCATTGTCATTCTAACCTTAACGCGAAAATTAAATGGTGGAAGGGTCGCATCGAGGAAACGGGTGCGATAGTGGTATATAAACCGGGAAAAGAAAATTTGGTTGCTGATGCCCTGTCTAGGCAGCAAATTAATGGCATAGAAGAACAGGACGCAGAATCATGCGTTCCGACCATTCACAGTGAGATTTCCCTCACCCACACCATAGAAACAACGGAAAAGCACCTAAACTGCTTCCAGAACCAACTAATTCTAGAAGAGGACCGCTTTCCGCTAAAACGCTCGTTCGTTCTCTTCAAAAATAAGAAACGACACGCGATCAACCTCACCGACAAGGAGTCATTACTCAATGACTTTGCGGATGCAATAGTCCCCAAGAGCGTAGACGCCCTCCATTGCGATTTGCACACGTTAGCAACAGTGCAGGACGACTTAGTGGGGAGATTCACGACTACAAAATTCTGGCACTGCAAAAACCGTGTTACAGATATTTTTGGGGTCGAGGAAAGGAGGGAAGTCATATTAGCAGAACACAATAGGGCCCACCGGTCGGCCGAAGAAAATGTGAAGCAGTTCTCACAGAGTACTACTTCCCAAAAATGGTCAAACTGGCCAATAAAACTGCAAAACATGCGCGAAAGCTAAATATGATAGGCATCCGAAGAAACAAGAGATTGGCGAGTCACCGAGAGAATGCATCTCGACAAAACAGAGTCTTCGAAGTGGGCGAAAAGGTTTTGGTCAAAACTAATAGAAGGCTGGGCAATAAACACACCCGTGTGTGAGGAAAAAGCCATACAAGCAGACCTGGGGACCACGGCCCTCATTGAAGGGAGGGTGGTCTACAAAGACAACTTAAAATGACTCTCTCGCTTAATTTTAAACTTTTTATTATTACTACCTATCATCAGCGGTTTGGCAAACTTCCATTTAGTAGACATTAAGTCCGTTGCCAAAGGCACGATGTTTCAGTTAAAGGATACAATTAATTGGTGATGGGATAAACTTCAGCGAACAAGAAAAAGCGACTAAAAAAATACATTCCCACAGGTGCAGAATTTTCATCCTCCTCTCACTGTCATTGCTGTCAGCGCACATCACTAACTATTCACTATTGCCCATCATAGATGGAGAGATCCTGATGTGGGAGGAGCTCGCGTACGTGACCCACTCGGCAAACCTTTCGGAATACAGGCGCGTAATAGAAGAAACAAGCAGCATGAACGAGATGTTTCCACAGTCTCACATGAGGAAGTTGCTAGAAGTGGACAACTCGCACCTTCGGGACACGCTGGATTCGTTAAAAGTCCACCACAGAATCGCAAGGAGTTTAGATTTTCTGGGCTCAATGCTAAAGGTAGTAGCGGGGACGCCGGATGCCGGCGATCTAGAAAGAGTTAGGTTCACAGAGTGGCATTTGACACAGTCAAACAATAGGTAAATCAAAATTAAGACTAGAATACAAAGTCGAATCAACCAATTAACAACAGCTGTAAATCAAATCTTGCAAAAACATAAAAATATCCAAATTGACACCGGCCATTTATATGAAACACTGCTGGCTAGGAATAGAATGATGGAGTTACAGAATTTAATGTTGGCTGTAACACTGGCGAAAAACAATATTGTCAGTCCAAATATCCTAGACTTAAAATCAGTTTGGCTGAAAGAACCCAGAGATACCAGATACCCCCATAGGGGATCTTATGTCCGCATCGTCTGTTAAAATACTACAATCCTCTAACATGATGCACTTCATTATCAAATTCCCCAAAATAAAATTATCTTGTAAGAAGGTCACTATTTTCCCAGTCACTTGCAAAGGAGTTATGCTGCGAATAACCGACAACATGGTAGCAAAGTGTGGAGAAGAAGTCCATACAATCAAAAACTGCACCCCAACACCGGGTGCTACCTTTTGCCAACTATCAACGGAAAGCTCATGCGCTAGGGAACTACACGCAGGCGTTCTAGCGCATTGCGAGTCGCAACCAATCGACCTACACCCGCTTACCCGCGTTGATGAGGGAATCATCATCATCAATGGCCGGCCAGCCAGTGTCACGGTGGACAACGGAACAGAAGTCTATCTACGTGGCACACATCTCATCACCTTCAACGATCGCGTCGTGATAAATGACACCACCTTTATAAATCACGACAAGGCCCAAATACGAGCTCCAGGGGTAGCTAGTTCCCCATCATTGAATTTCACCCCCAACAGAGATATTCTGAGTCTCCCCTATCTTCACCAGCTGAGTGAACGTAACTTGGAGTTCATCAAAGAGTTCGGGAGATAAATTGATACTGATCATTCACATCGCATAATATTTATCGCAGCAGCGATTAGTTGCCGAATTAAGACCAGCCGAGGACGGCCGTAATCTTGAAGAGGGAGTACTTAACACAAGCCAACGAACTAGAGCAGTTGGCTCAGTGTATGAAACATAATATTAAAGTGCTGACCCAGCATTGGGCCGGAAACCCGTGCGCAGCCGGCAAACACAGCATATTTGCGTGGCCGCTGCGAGTCTTTGTTAGCTTTAAGAATCATTTTAAGTTTCAGTTTAAATTTGCATTTACCAGAATAAAGATCCGCAGCTCGTCACATTATTTAATTACTTTATTAATTACTCTGCCAGACCACAAGGCTGGCAGTTAAAAGAGGAAAGTTCCTCTCAACGTAAATAATAATCTTCTCCTGCTCCCCCGATCCCCCAGAGAAGCCCTTCACCACTGGAAGAAACCTGACGGATGACAATATCGCAAGACGGTGCGATACATCTTCAAATAATTTATATACGAGATATAAAGAAAAATACGGGAACAGTGTACCATCAAACATACTCCACTCTAATCCTGGGCGATGAGATCTCGACGCTTTGGATCCTGGGTGAAAGATCTTGACATAACCTACAAAACGACGCTATGCATGATTAGTTTGGATATTGCGTTCAACAGTTATAGACGTGTAAACATGGAGTTCACTAACGCCGAAATTCGCGCTATTTTAAAGTTTTCCTTCGTTAAAGGCAAATCCGCTAGAGAAACGTTCCGTGAGATTAATGGTGTTTTGGGGGAACCGCGGAGGAATGTTTTCGACGATTCAGAGCCGGTGAAAACGACACCATGGATAAGCCAGCCGGCGGAAGACCTGTGACGACAAATACCGATCAAATCATGGAATACATCGAGTTAGACCGGCATATGGCATCTCGTGACATCGCCCAGGAGATGGGAGTTAGTCACCAAACCATTTTAAACCATCTGCAGAAGGCTGGATACAAAAAAAAGCTTGATGTTTGGGTGCCGCATGATTTGACGCAAAAAAAACTTCTGGATCGAATCAACGCTTGCGATATGCTGCTGAAACGGAACGAACTCGACCCATTCTTGAAGCGGATTGTGACTGGCGACGAAAAATGGATCACATACGACAATATCAAACGGTCGTGGTCGAAGGCCGGTGAATCGTCCCAAACAGTGGCCAAGCCGGGATTGACGGCCAGGAAGGTTTTGCTGTGTGTTTGGTGGGATTGGAAGGGAATCATCCACTATGAGATTGCTCCCATATGGCCAGACGCTTAATTCTACCATCTACTGCGAACAACTGGACCGCTTGAAGCAGGCGATCGACCAGAAGCGTCCAGAATTGGCCAACAGGTAGGGTGTAGTGTTCCACCAGGACAACGCCAGACCACACACTTCGTTAATGACTCGTCAGAAGCTACGGGAGCTCGGATGGGAGGTTTTATCGCATCCACCATATAGCCCGGACATAGCGCCAAGTGATTACCACCTGTTCCTGTCCATGGCGAATGCCCTTGGTGGTGTAAAGTTGAACTCAAAAGAGGCTTGTGAAAAGTGGCTGTCCGAGTTCTTCGCAAATAAGGAGGGGGGCTTCTACGAGGGAGGTATTATGAAGTTGCCGTCTAGATGGAAACAGATTATCGAACAAAACGGCGCATATTTGAACTAAATCCGATCACTGTAACACTTTTTATAAAGCATTGAATAAAGAGCAAAAAAGGCGGACGGGAGATATTTGACAACATACATATTACATATTGTCTATTAGGTATATACTGTATATATTGAAATGTTTATGTTTTATGAGTCGAACTAATGTCCCGTCAGTTGACTAAGGACAACGCTAAGATTAAAAAAAAACTTGGAGAAATAGTTTTTACGTCTTTATTTCTTTGATCTCAGCTTAAGACTTAATTATAGTGGTTCTTGATGTGTTTTTGTGGTTCTTGATTATTTTTTTCTTGTGTTTCTTGATTATTTTTTTCTTGTTTTCTATGTTTTTAATATAAAAACGTTACTGGATTTAGTGTAGAAATTTTTTTATTTATTTTTTATTTATTTTATTTATTTTTTAGTAAAAATAATTACAATTATTATTCTGAAATTAATTTTAAAACGTCATTATGTTCTACCATTTTTATCTTAGTGACATTAATCGATAAATACAATGGAGTTAAATCAAATTCTGGACTTGAAGAATTTTCGCTAAAATAACATTTCCAATCTTAACATTACATTGTTTTATTCTTAAAATTTTGTTCTTATCTCAAAAAGTCCACGTTTCCGCCTGTTTTGCTGATGAATAGTTCAACCATTTAATTCTTTCATTAGTTTATTGTATAAGTATATTATTTCATTCGGGGCAAGTCTGTGATTTTGTTACCAAAAGAATTAGTGATGACATTGATTTCCGTTAGATTAATTCTTAGACAGTGATGTTCATATACTACTGGTATTTGAATTGGATTGCTTGAGAAGAGTAAGTAGCCAAGGTCGGAATCTGGGTTGGTTACTTGAATTTGTTGACTGTGGCCCGTGGTGACAATAGAAACAACATCATTATACACAAGGTTCCTGTGGAAGTTTAACGGCATTAGTTATCTTTTGTTTCTTAAATTGTGTTTTGTAGTATATGGTTTCCCTATTTCGATTAGTGATTTTGTAATGGTCTTCATCTATTTTTTCTAAATTTTTATTTGGCTTAAATGGGTTTTCTAATTTTCTCCTTTGAATAGGACCTTTTCTGTATTTGTCTAATATTGGAATATTGGATGCCCAGCGTATAAGAAAATTTGAGCAGGTGTTTTTCCAGTCATGTCATGTTTAATTTTATGGTTGTATGTGTAAAGGATTGTTTCTATCCTGCTTAATTTTACTTCTTCGTCCTCAGATGAATTGATTACGCGGATTTTTTAATTTATTGTTTTATGTAGTCTTTTGACGTCTGCTACACCGTCTCTGTCTGCCTTTAGTAATTTAGATTTACCTAGCTGATTAAAAATGCGCATTATTGCGTTCCTGCATTCTATTCAGTCCTTTGTTTTAATATGCTCAAGCGTAGCGAACTTAGAATAAATGTCAATGCAACTGATGTAATGTTTTCCCTCAGATGAATTTAAATCTACCACAATTTGTCTCAGCAATGTTTGGAATTAGGTGTGATTTTAAAAGGTATGGTGTTTCTATGTTCTGTTTTAGCCAAATTTACATTATTCGCTTACACTATTCTGAAGAATAATTTTGTCATTTTCTGTATACCTGGATGTAAAAGCCTTTCATGTGATTGAAGTATAATTTCTTTGAACTCGGCGTATGAGCTAACATTCTATAATAGAAAGAGACTGCGAATTACTTTAGTGTAGGTGGTATTAATAATCTCCGTGTGCTCTTTGAATAATTTAAAAATCTACATCGCTCTCAATATAAAAGGCAATATTTCTATGAATAAACTGATCAAGTAAATTTTGTTTGGCCTTTTCGAGTGTCATTACATCATATTGAATTGTGGTAATGGATATACCAAATATTGTTGAATGCTCTACTTTATTTTTATCGGACTTAACGAAAATGATTTGTTTTTTCAAATAGTTTATTGGTTTTTAGGATAAATGAATAAGGTTGCTATTGTCTTCTTTTGCACCATGTTGAGTAGCTTCACCATGATGGTTTTCTTCAGTTTTAATTCTCGATAATGCAGGTTAAGAGGTTGATGGCCACTAGCAATGATAAACTGTCATCCTAGTAAATAATGTCGAAAGGTTTTTGTTGCCCAAACTTTGGCGAGTAATTCTTTTTCGAAACATTTCCTTTTTTAAACATTTGGTCATTGCTTTTGCTATGTCTGCGTAATTTGGTATAAATTTACGATAATAACCGGTTAATCCAAGGAAAACTCTGATCTCTTTTACCTTTTTTCGGACAGTGTTTTTTAACAGTGTTTGTTAAGCAAAGGTCGAAGGATATTATTCATGTACGTAGCGGGTGCATTCCTAAGGTCAAATGGCATTCGAATGTATTCATAATGCCCGCTCTTGGTGGAGAATGCGGTTTTAGATATTAATTCTGGGTGAAATCCCTTTGCCAAATCAAATCAATTCGTATGCGTTTTGAAATCTAAATTCGTCATTTCATTTTGGTTTGTCTACTATCTGATGGTCTTGGTCGTTTAGTAATTTGGAAGTTAGTATTATTAGATGTGGAGGGTTGTTGTAGTTGGGGGTACGCATTTCCTCTAAAATGTGCTGTTTGAGGATTTGGGATTTTATTGTAATGTTGTGGGATAGGACTTTTGGGAATACTTGGTTGTATGTTGGCTCTGACATAATTTTGTGTGTTCCACATAGGTTGGTTGTTGGGCATCTGCAGTGTATAGGTGGGTCGAAAAGTTTACATGTATTGTTTAAAATTAGGTTGGAAGGGTTGAGAATTTTGTCGATAACTTGGTCGATATTGAGTTTGGGTATGTTTATTGAATTTGTGTGGTTTTGGATTCAGATTAGGATTTGAGTTTTTATTACGGATTTCCGGAATTTTATTAAATTCAAAATGAATATGCTTTTCATAAATTGATGAGCCAAATATAGTAAATACATAATTGTATTGGTAGTTTTCTAATCAGTGTTTTAATGGAATCTTTAATTGCTTGAAGATAAATAAGAATTTCTGGTTGGTTACCTTCCAGGTGTAATTTCGAAATCAAGATTTGACGTCGTCTTACCGCCTCATCGCTGAATGACCTCAGATTTCCTTTATAAGGTGTCTCCCTAAAGTTCTCCAGTAGCTTATAGTTTGGTGTTTGTGGTTTGAATTCTGCAATTAATCTCGCTTTGAAGGTAGGCCAATCTTCGACGTTCGGAAGTCCCAAAGATCGTGTTACGTGCCCGTCCAAGTTCCTTTCGATGGTACCAAGTAGAATCTTCTGTTAACGCACATAGTTAGTTTGGTAGAGTGCTTATGAAGGTGGCAATATGTCAAGGTTGTTATTATTCAGCACCACGATTTGGACTGCGGAAATAATTGGTTGTGCCGTTGTTATTGTAGATTTTTTATTTTATTGTGTTAGTATATATCTTTTCAAAATGCTGTTTTATTTTTATTTTAATTTCACTTATTATAGTATAAATGTTTGTTTAAATTGTTTGTTTGTTTGTTTGTTTAGACTTAATGTTTTATTTTTATTTTAGTTTTCTAGTTCCACTTTCACGACGAGTTAGACGACCGTATTGGAATTATTATCAAAGTCAAAGGGTTTTCTCGTATTTGTGTTGGGAATTATTTAAAGGAACTAGTTTATAAAATTGTATTTATTAATTTATACCACTTCCACTTTTTGTGTTAAGCAACCGAATTGGAACCCAAGTTAAAGGGTGTTCGCGTCTTTGCGTTGGAAAATTTATACGAGAACTGGATTATAAAATTTAATTTATTTTCCACTCGATGTTCTTTTTTTCGGATATTTTTTGTATCCTACCTACTGCGAAAAAGAAATGTTTAAAGTTAAACCGAGTCGAACAAATGTCCCGTCCCGTGGACTAAGAACAACGCTATGAAATAAAATAATAAAAAAAAACAATGAAATAGGTTAAAGTCTTTATTGATTAAATTTCAGCTATCATACCCGAACACCAGTTTAAATTCAAAAGAGGTTACGAAAGCCGTGAGCAATGTCACAAGATTATAAATTAAATTTCGAGAGGAAAAAATACTGCACTGCAACATTTCTTGAAGATCAACAAGCGTTTGATCGAGTCTGGCATGACGGCTTATTATAAAAAATCAAAAAGTGGTTATCTGCTCCATATTTTGTATTATCAAAGTCATACTTAACCAATACACTTTTACGTTCAAGAAAAAAATGAATACTCGCCCTTGCATTTTATAAAAGCTGGAGTCCCACAAGGAAGCGTCTTAGGACCAAATACAAATACCTGCACTGTTGCGACATAAGCGGATGATACAGCTATATTAGCTAAATTCATCTAAAGAGGAAGCCTCACAACTCTTGCAAGCAGAGCTACGCCTTATTGAAATTTAAAAAGTTTGAAGGTGACCTGGTGACCTGCTTGGCCGAAAATCTGCAATCACTCTGGAAAATAAAGTCCGTTTATACAGAGCCCGTGTGGACTTATGGCATACAGCTCTGTGGTACTGCCAGCAACTCAAATGTTGAGATTCTACAACGCTAAAAAATATTAAGACAAATTGGTAATGCTCCATTTTATATCTCAAATGCAAGTATCCATAAAGACTTAGGAAACCCTTATGTTAAAGAAGAAATAGCAAAACATAGTAAAAAATATATAGACAGACTAAGAACCCATGAAAATAACTTAGCCTTACGTTTGGCATATAATAATAACAACGCCAGAAGAATTAAAAGATTTCACGTGCTAGATCTCCCTGACAGGTATTAAGTATTAAAACATGTTATGCATAGAGTATGTAGTAGGGCTTAATGGATAACTACTGCCTCTGTTAATTTAAGATTAATTATAAAATTTATTTACTGTCATACTTGATTAAGACAGATTGTAAATAAAAAGAGAAGAAAAAAAAAAAAAATTCAAGCCAAAATCTACTGTTTACTTCTATCAGGAAGGCGTATTTAGAAGAAATGTCAACATGATAAAAATTGTTTATTGTTTATGAAATATAAATCCATCGGGGTAATAATAAATGTTCTTTAAACTGAAGTGTGAGTTTTTCTATGCCAGGGTGTAAATATTCTTTATGTGTTTTAAGAATGAATGTTTGAATATCCGTTAGTTTGCTACTGGTTTTCAATGCCTTAGTGAAATTGTCGGGACTTATGATGTGAATATAAGCATTTTGAAATATCTGAAAGTCGATTTCATTAGGGAAGTAAATAAAACTTTTCTTAGTACAGCGGTATTCCTTAATTAAGTCTTTAGCAAGGGTGTCGTTATTATAACTGATAACTGATTTTTAATCTAGTTTTGTGGAAATATTTTATTATCTGGACGTCGTCAAAATTGTCTTTTATGAATTCAAATTGACTGTCCTTTCTGTTATTGACATGTGATTTTGGTTGTCTTCTGGTGCACTATGCACAGTAGCTGCTGTGGGAAGCTTCTCCTAGGAAGTATTCTTGAATTTGAACTCTGGATAGAGCATCGGTGACATGATTTTCCTTTCCAGGTAGGTATTGAATATTATAATCATATTCGTTATGTTTTATCTTCAATCTCTGTAACTTCATATTAGGATTTTTTATATTACTTAGCCATACAAGTGGTCTATGATCGCTCAATATGTTGAATTTTCTACCGAATAGGTAGGACCTGAAATATTTATTTGGCCATACTATAGCTAATAGTTCTTTTTCTATCGCTGAATAGTTAAGTTCGTGTTCGTTTAAGGTTCTGATTGCATAACAAATAGGTTTATGTTCTTGGGATAATACAGCACCTATAGCTATATTAGTCCTTTTTTTTGTGTTAATTACTGCTCCTATTTTCAACTTAAGTGTCATGGGTTTTGCTATTTTTGCAAAATTGGAAATTAACTTACGGAATGAATTGGGTCCAAGGAAAGATTTTATGCCTTTTGTAGTTTTTGGGATAGGAAAATTAACAATTGCATTTATTTTGTTAAGGTTTGGTTTTATACCGTCTGTCGTGATAATGTGACCGAGATATGCTGTTTATTTGATGGAACCTTCAGCTAGATCAATAGTTGTGAATAGCGTCCAGTCTTGTCTAATATTTTATCCATTACGGGAATTTGTCGTCAATTTTGGTTTGGCAGAAGCATCGCTTTTCTTTTGGACAATCCAAATTGGAGAACAATAGGGGGACTTAGATATCCTAATTATTTTTTGTTCTATCATTTCATTAATTTGCTTGTTAACTTCTTGATCAAACGCTTGGGGGTATTTATGTATATGGTTTTTTATAGATAGGGTCTTCGTGTTTTGCATGAATAGAGTGCCTAATCGTACTTGTAAAGGTCAAATTTTCACCTTCTTTGTACTGAATATCATGTATTCGAGCAAAACGTGTGGGAGTTGTTCCCTTTCTTCTGTATTTGGATTTTCCAATCTAGATTCTCTTAACTCCTCGTTTAAGGCGTAGTTAGAGGATGTTACTAGAGGGGCTTCTTCTATGTAGGGGGTAATAAGAGGGTTTTCCTCAGATTCAGAAGACTTGAGACACTCATTGGTAATCTTGGATTCTTCCGGTGGTTTGGGGCACTCATTAGTAACCTTTGGCTCATCTGGTTTTGAGTGGGGTTTCCACTTAATTTTACGGAGGGTTTTCTCCTTTTTTGGGGTATGTAGAGGGGTTTCCTCTAGGTTAGATGAGTTGGGGTATTTATTGGTAACCTTTGACTCATCTGGTTTTGAGTTGGGTTTCCAGTTAATTTTACGGAGGGTTTTCTCCTTTTTTGGGGTATGTAGAGGCAAAGACACTAGAGTAATAAGATGCGTAACGGCCATACAGGGGTTTTGCACTATGCAATTACTTTTTTTGGTGGCGGCAATAATTGCTCTCTCCCCGCTTGCATAAAATAGAGAGCATAATAATCTAAAAATAGAATTCTCTTGCTTGCTAAGCAAAACAGTAAGCAAAAAAGTGTGCGATTTTCGGTCCGAAATCAATTTTGGTCTAAGAAACGAATTTGATTATTATTTTGGTCAATTTCGTTATAATATGATCTAATAAAATATTATTTAAGAATTGAAGCCGTGATTATCATTTTTTTAAGAAGGTTTTTTAATACTCGTTAGTTAAAACTGAAAACTGGTCATTTACATAAGTTTGCATATTTTTTTTTACTTGTATACTGATAATTTGTACTAATAAATATACTAAATAGTTAAAAACTATATATGCAACCTGTTTATTGCAATATTTAATTCTTGAGGCAGGACCAGCGCTCCTAAGAATCCCTAACTTCAAATATATTTTCCTCGTCCCGAGCTGAATACTCTAACGACATATTTTCTAGTATAAAGTAATCTTTGAAATTAATTATTATTATGTATTATTGTGCATTAATTAACATATTATATTATGATTTATTTAAATAATTATCATAATAAGGCAATGCAAAATTAAAGTTTTTTACTTGGTGGCACTCGAGTACAAATAATATATAATATGTAGATTGAAAGTCCATAAACTTCTGAAGTGAAGGGCATATTTTGTCAAATTTACCATATACGTGTGCACACATACAGTGGCTGTCACTGTATGCGTACAAGAGAGCTGCTGGCTCTAGAGCGCTCTCTCTCTGGCTCTTGAACAAAAATTCGAGAGAGCCTGGAGCCAGCTCTAGAGCTAGTACGAAAAAATCGTGTGCAAAAAAATCGTATGGCGTATGGTTACGCATCTTATTATTCTGGTGTCTTTGGTAGAGGGTTTTCCTCTAGATTAGATGACTAAGGGTACTTATTGGTAACCTTGGGTTCATTTGTTTGGATGTGATCGTACGACATTTTGACTGCGTTAAATAGTTAATTTAGCTTAAATTAAATTCATGCATGATCTGCTGGTTTGATACATTGCTTGAATTATTGTTTGGATTTGTTTTATTTGTGTTGTGAATGTGTTTTCTTTATTCTTAGAGGTTTGGCGTGGATTTATGTTAGAATTGGAGTTATTTTGGGGTTTCGTTCGGTCATTGAAAGTTATTTCGTATACACCTTGTTGTGCTATATGTTTGAGTTTAGATACTGTCGTTATCTCATGTCTAGCAAGAGTCATAAATAACCTATCGGGCAATTTTCTCATGATCACATCTTTAACTGTGTTGTTTAATGCATTTGTGTATAATAAGGTGTTGTTAATGTTATTTTCTAACATAAGTTTTTTTGATATTGTGAATGATTTAGTTTATAATTCTTCGACAAGCTAACTTCCATTGAAGGGTGTACTGTAGAGACGACGGAGTAGTTCTTCATATGGTGCTTGAGTTTATATTCACTGATGAGCGCGTTCATTAGAGTTGGCCAGGTTGTTGCTCTGGATAATTGTGCCACTCGTTGAGCGAGTTGCATCTCAATTGCGCTGAAGAACACATTTTTTTGTCTGGGGTCGGTTGTTGGGTAAAGTTGAAGTATAAGCTCGATCCTTCGTATAAAAGCACTGAGCTCTTGGGTGGCACCACTGAATGAAGTTATTTGCCTAATTTGACATAAGGCTTGATTCCAGTGGGATTCTGATAACAGTTTTGATAACACATTTGTTAATCGTATGCAGTGGGTTGACTATTATGTGACAACTACCGATTATACGTAGTTCTTTTGCGGATAAATAGCGTTTATTGTATTTCGATTTACGTTCAAATAGCGCCGATTCGCGAGGTTCAATCATTAAAAGATACGCTTGGTCGTACAGGGATCTTTTGTCACTAGATTGTCATTTGTAAACGAGTCGCACAACTTTTTCTTTTTATCCTACCGACTGCGTCATTTACGAATTCAGACCGAGGGTTTGATAAAAAAAAAGCACGATTGAGTTTTTTCTGTATTATTAAACTTTTTATTTATTCCAATAAAGGAAGAACTAGAGCCTTTGGATTATCACTAAGTTGGACAATAGACTTCGAAATTGAAGTTGGCTTAGCGGAGTTATCGCAGTTGACGTACTCATTACTGAACTGGTGCATGGAGACATGCATGCTGTTGTATAGGCAATTTGAAGTAGCCAAAGAACGAAGTTTAAGAGAGTTGGATTGTAAACATCTATTTTCCTGTTGGAAGAGAGTCTTCCGAGTAATAGGGGTAATTGGAGAATCCTGAGACAAGTGCGTAGGCGTTGGCACCGAACGGGAAAGTTTATTATTTTAGTTGGCTCTCCAAGTGGTCGAATGTAAATGGTTAGGCGACGAGAGTCGATGTTTATAAAGGCGACAAGAGTCTATGTTTATGATTCACGATTTTTGAGAAAGGGTGGCTTCTGAACATGACGCTGGGTGTGAATAACAAACAGGGTTAATCGAGGGCTCTTGTTCTTTGATTATATTTTAGACCATTTGAGTTTTATACTAGTGTATGTTGTTTATAATTATGTTATGGGGAGTTGTGTGTGTAGAATGGATATGTTACTATATATACGTGTATGGTAGTATGTATGTTTCACTGCGGCACGCTCCAACCGCTATCTGATTCTCCAATTACTTGATCACCGCAATTGCTTTGGATGTTGTTATTGTCACTTTATTTTTGTTGGCATTTAAAAGTTTTCCTTTGTTTGTTTTGCCGGCTGTTTATTTGTTTTTAATATTATCACTTTATTGCTCATTTATGCCAAGCGGACCCGCCTTTTAGTTCACTAGTTTCAATATCGCCAAAAACACAACACTACCGATGAAATTACGGATGTATTGTGCGCCTAGGATCTCTTGTAAAAGGCTTTGAACTCCTTGCTGCCCATCTTGGAACTTCTCGTCTATTGGTTTAAAAAGCAGATCTTTCTTCACAAGGCGTTCTTGTGACTTCCTGTATAATTGTTTGAAAAGTGGATCTTCCTTCTTCCAGTCCCGTATTAATCCAGTCCCAGGATTTTGTTCAGGATGGGAGCGAAGATGTTCTCTCTGGGCTCTCTGGACTTCAATTCGTCTTAAAAACAACACCGGCCAAGAAGATCTCTTCCAGAGAATGACTCCTCCCGGGAATGAGTGCTACTGGTTATTTGGATCTTGTTTTTTTTTTTTATGTCGAACTGCATTTTCTTTCTTGAATTCAGTCTGACTTAACGAGATAGTTTTACCCCTCCCTCTGCTTCAGATTCTGGCTGTCTTATGTGTGAGTCTTCAAAGTCTGAGGGTGTTAATAAGAGGGTGTAAGTAACATTTCTACGGCACATCATCTGTGCAATAATATCGTTGATCATACAGAGAAGCTGCGAAAGCATCTAAGCTCGCCTCTCTCTCTTGTGGTCGCGCCTACCCCTATGACTTAGCGTTCTGCTGTTCGCTCTGCAATTACGTCTCTTACATTCGCTTTAGTTTCCCATGCATACGCGTATCGATTCCAAATTTCGCTCTTACAAACTAAACTAAATCCTAAAGGTGTAAACCAAGTAAACCGAAGTTTCATAATTCCATGAGGTTATGACGAGTTCGAACGTAGACTGACTGTAATCAAAACAAAAAAGAACGTTATAGTAGAGTTCCTCGACTATTATATACCCGTTATAAAGCTGGTGGAAGTGCGAAGGAGAAATTTCAAAATTTTCAACGATATCTAAAAAAGATGCCAAATAAAATAATAATTTTCTTTGCGCTCATTTTTCCGCTAAAGCCTTTAAGGCTGCTAAAATTTCTGCCGCTGCCGCAAAGATGGTGACATTTTGAAAGCACATGGTGACTGAAATTAGAATAGAGTGGAACGCTTCGCGGACTCCTTGTCATGCTCTGTATTAACTTCGTTTGAAGATTCCGTTCTCCATGTGAAGTTGGAGCTGATCGATGAGCTGCAACAAACATTTAGAAAAAATTCTCAACGAGATCAAAAAACTATATTTGGTCGAAATTGAAATCTGGTAAAATGGAAGGAATGTTTGAAGGCTCAAGCCTTCAAAAATATTATTCCACTTTTATTTTTTTATTTTTAAGAGGAACTTTGGCAATTGCCGTGAATACGGATCTAAGCACCATTCTCTCCTCCTCGTCGAAAACTGGGTCTTTATCTCAAAAAAAAAAGCTGTTCGCTTTGCAGTTACGTCCCTCTTACATTCGCTTTAGTTACCCATGCATATGCGCATCGATTCCAAATTCCGCTCCTACAAACTAAACTAAAATATAGTCGAAATCGCGAAAATGCGTCTACGTCCCTGCAAACGTATTCTTAATGTTAACTTTCTAGCTTTTAAACTGTTCAAGAATTCAGGATGTATACGGACAGACGATATGAAATGAGTTGAATATTAATAAAGAAGGTACAAATTTCTTCATAACTTAATTAATTTAGTTAAATTTAAAATATTCGGCCAGTCAATAAGCGTGCAGTATTGGCCATGCGAATATTAATGATCTTTCGGAGCCCGACAGGCCCAGCAAAAATATGAAGAACAGTGGGACGAAGATCGTCTTGATAGTCTACCAAAAGGACAAGACAAAGACAGGGACAAACCCAAATTTACACTGTTATTCAAAAGCTAAGAAGGCTGCGCGTGGAGGAGCCAATAGACGAAATGTATTAACGAATAAGATATACAGGTATACGTGACATGAAAGTATTCAAATAAGGCAAATATGCATATAAGGCAGTGGGCTTGAGCTTTAGTGGTATCGCTTAACACGAGCGACGAGGTCCGCTAAGGGAATCAAAGACTCATGATTCCATGAAGTTCCATTTTGATCGTACAGTCAGTTATCCACAACAAAAGAGAACGCTGTAGTAGAGTTCGTCGACTGATAGATACCCATTACTAAGCTTTTGGAACTGCGAAGGAGAAATTTCGACATTTTTAATCATGTAGATAGAAATTGGAAAAAAATCAACAGATAATGCTATGTCGAGCTCCCCAACAATCAGATACCCGTTACTCAGCTAGTGGAAGTGCGAACCAGAAATGTTAACATTTTCTGGAATATCGGTAGAAGCTGGGAAAAAAATAATAAAATTAAAATAAAAAAAGTTTTTTGACAAATTAATATAAATTTACAAGACATATAAGAAATGAAAAAATATCACAACATTTTTCCAAAGTTTGGGCGTGTAAAACTTGGACGTTTTTTGGGCGTTAGAGTAGTCGTAGCAAAAATATTTTTGGAAAATCGATCGAAATTTAAAAAAGTAATTAAAAAATGGAAAAATATTAAAACATTTTTCAAATGTATGGGCGCGGAACTTTTGGGCGCTTGTGTGCGTTAGAAGAGCCGTGTCCAAAATTTTTTTCGAGTACCGATAAAAGAAGCTCTATCCAACTAAAATAAAAAAAAGTCATTCAAGATCGCTGCATATAAATCGTCGTCTCATTAAAAATAGCTTATAGACAAGAGAGAATGCTGTAGTCGAGTTCTCCGACTATCAGATACCCGTTACTCAGCTAGTGGAAGTGCGAACGAGAAATTTAATAATTTTCTGAAAATTACAATAAATAATGGTTTTAAGTTTGAGCTTCTGTTTTTTGCGGTTTGTGGGCGGTAGAAAGGCCGTTGCAATAAAAAATATCGAAACATTTTTCAAAAGTGTGGGCGTGGCAGTTTTTGGCGTTTCATGGGCGTTAGAGTGGTCGTGCAACATAATTTAACAAATAGTGCATATAGTGCCAATGGTTATGTCCACTGCATGTGGCGATAACCTGAGAACCCTTTTCTTCCATGTTGCAGGCTGTGCGTAGTCTTCGTTATTGCAAAGTGTCTATCTGCATGGGCTTCAGTTATGATATCATGCTCTATAGCCTACTCAAGGCAACGATATATATATATATATATTATATAGTTTTAGTATATAGTTTTATTATATTATAGTTTTATTATATTATATCCTTGGTATATCCTTTTCACGATACATATGATTACATTAATAAACTCGTCCATTCGTTGTGTTTTCTAATGACAGGCTGTTCCCACCAGAAGAATATTTGGAAATCGTCCTAAGCAGTCAAAATGTTTCATTCAATCAGCGCTACGATGCTCCACTGCAAACGAATAATCCTGCAGAGACAAAATTATGCAAGGGACAACCCCGGAGGAACATCCTTCTTCTTTAAATTTTCTATAAGCGCAGTTTGTTAGTAATACAAAATTTTCACCCAGCAAGTAGTGTTTAAATTTGTCAATCGCCAAGTATGCTGCATTTACTTCCAGGATGTAACTATGCCGTTGAATCGCTTCCCGTGGTTTTTTTACTTCCGAAAAATATTAAATGAAGATTTTTTTCCGAACCGCTGAAACAACGTTGCAGCATCTATGTGCAGATCCGTTGGTGCATTCTGTGAACAGACTCGAAAAATTGGTTCTTGATAATAGCTATTCTTCCACTGATTAAATGCGTTCAGCTCCTCGGCGTTCATCTTAAATTTAAAATCATTTTTCAGTAGGTTTGTTGATGGAATGTGCGTATTCTCTTATAAACTTGCGAAAAAGCCTAAAAAGTACTGCACTGGTTTAACATTACCGCTCGAGTCTGTTCGGAGCCAGGCCAAGTCCTTCCGTTTCGAACTGTATGTCCGAGGAAATCAATATTGTTTTCCAGAAAACGAAGGGCTTTTTATTGAACTCGAACAGGGTTGCTTTGTTATAAATGCTGTGTATTGTCGGCTCTCTTCTTCTACCGGGACATGAAAAGAACTGTTCTTCAAATCCATGACGACAAATAGCTTCGCTGTCTGCAGTTTTTCGAGGATATGATGCATAAGCGGTACGTAGAAGCAGTCTTTTAAAACCATGGCGAAAATCAACGCAGACACTTTTCATCTTTCTTTTTTACGATGACGACTCTTCTGACAAAATTCGACGTCGACTTGCGTACTCATTTTCGTTGCCATTCCGCAACCAATCCCGAATCGCTTCGCATTTAACCTTAGAATATCGACTGGTCTGGTGTTTAAAGGTTCTCATCTTCCCCTTGGGCACAATAATCAGCTCGATTTGGCTTTTTGCAGTGGGGATTCCGGCTTCAGATATGACCATGGATCGTATAACTGCTCGAATGGCGGAGGAATGTGGATTTCAATATCTGTTTTCACAACATTAAGTTGTATTAAGTATCTATAGCTCATTGTTTGACTCCTGTTCCACCGGCGAAACCTTCTGAAAATAGTGGTAACCATTCCGATCCAAAACAACTCAAAACTTTGAAACGAAATCGTAGCTCATCAGACCAATGTACTCCAACTTGTCATCCGGCACCACGACGAACTTCTGTTCAACTTTTATGTTGTCTACCAGCACATCAGCAACAAAATCTACCGTCGGCAATATTTTCCCCACCATTGATACCGACTTCTGCAACTGGATATTAGGAAACATTCGAACCACGCTGGCTTTTAGAATGGACAAATCAGCGCCTGTGTCAACCAGACAATCGATCGCAACTTTATTGATGACAACAATTTTAAGACGCTTATTGTCCTGTACCACCTTTACGCATTGCACAGCTTTTGGGCAATTTCTGGACATGACCACTTTCTCCACACTGCAGCTTGACAATCCTTCCTGAGATGATCTGTGGATCCGCAATTAAAGCAATCCGTTGCTGTAAAGGCATATTCGGTTTTTTCCTTGCTCCGGCTATATGTTTATGAACTGGTTCGCGTTCTTTCATCTGCACGTAAATTACATACAGACTCTGTAGTTCATCATTTGTAGTATGACTTCCAGGATTTGTATTCATTCATTGTTTTACAATCGACTATGTACCGGATAATTGACATCAAGTCCACACCTGCAACGAGCGAAGCAATTTGCCTCATTTTCGTTCTTGTATTCATGAAACGATTCAGCTTCTCTTTTCATTCACTCGCCCAGCTTCTTATCTAACATCTCCGCTGCCGTTTGACGCTTGAATTCATCGATTAATACTCGACAAAAACCGACAGTGAACCGACAAAAAGGCAGCTGCTTTGGTAATTTTACTACGTTTTTGTACATATCGCTGCTTTTCATCCAGAACGTAGGCATCTGTCCATAAAACTTCGGCATTCTTGCATTGTATGCTCAGCAGCTTCACAAATTCCCGATGATTTTAATTTGTTTGCCAAACATGTTGTTCCATCGTCACTACTGTAAGATTATTCAAGGCCAATTTTTCATCTTTCTTTTGTTTTTCTGCTTCCGACATATACATACTTGTATTTTTCCCCAGTTGCAGAAACTGCTGGTTTCACGGCTTCAACGACTTCTGTACAGCTGAAGGTTTCGTTTCGATGTTCTGTCTCTGTTGCACTGCTGGTTTCGTAGCGGCTTTTCTCTGTGTATTTGCGGCTTTTATTTTAGCTTACTTCCTCTTCTTATATTTTACCGCACGGTTTTCCACTAATGCAAACTCAGCTTCTTAGATATTCTTTTACAGTAAGGGCACATTTAACTGTTCATTAGCATTAGCAATAACTTTCATCCCCTCGATCACGCACGTTAAATCCCCAAATTTAGATATGTATATTGCCAAATATTGCGTCGTTTCGTAACGACTTTCCTCGGTGTATTTGCGTCTTTTATTTTACCGTATTTCCTCTTCTCATATTTTGTCGCACGGTTTTGCACTAATGCTAACTCAGCTTTTTAGTTAAAGCGTAACTTTTCACTCTCGACTTTTGACTCTCGACCGACTGACTACCAACTTGTACAAGGTGCGTTCCAAAGTAAACAGGACTTTAAACAAATAGTTTTATCGGCAAAATCAATTAATGTTATTCAAAATAGTATCCTTCTGCTTTAATACAATTAGAATAGAGGCGGACTCCTTGTTAAGCTCAAGGCTGGAGCTGATCGATGAGCTACAACAAACATTTAAAAAAATTCTCAACGAGCCCGAATAACTTGATTTGGACGAAATTTAAAGTAATTTGATTGAAAAATTTGATAATATTCTCGTAACAATAAATACCTTAGATTTGGGGAAAGATTTCAGCAGCGTCCACTCCGGCATTGAGCAGCGACTGAGCCCCCTCTAGGAGCTAAAGAGGGATAGCGGCCTTATCCGGATAAGCGAATTATTTAATAATAATATTATTATTTTGTATCCACAAAAAATAAAATAATAATTAAATTGTTACAATTTATTTGTTCCACAATAAATGTCTTTAAAAAGAAGTCAGACGACCTAGACAAAGTCTAAAATTGTAAAGAACATTTTTTGAATATATTATGAAAAAAAATACATGAAAAACAATACGAATATACAAAAAGAAATAAGGCAAAGCAATTAAACAGAATTAATAAGGAAACAGAAAAATACAGAAATTATAAAATGAACAGTAAACATTTTTATTAAAAAAAAAGGGAAAACAAAACAATTAAGAAAACTAAAATAAATTCTATATAGTGTAAAAAATAAAAGAGGAAACATTATAAAGGGAACACCTGTTTCATTTGAGAGCGATACAAGTGTTGGGTCAGTTTCACACGTTTATAAGCGTAAATGCATTATGTATATCGACACCAACAAGCACTCTATTCCACTACTTAAGACAAGAAAAAGCCATTGTGTTGTCCATATCACCTTACGTGACTATTAAGGAAATCACTTGAGGATAATATGTATAAATTTATTAGTTAATAGTGTAATTGAGTAACTATAGTTGCCGTTTTACGTCCCAATGAATGACGGAGCGATTATTGCGTTATAATTTTATTTGCGGAGCGAAAGGCTGCCGCTGTTGAATGCAGAATAAAGTCTAAAACTACCAGTGAAACCGCAACACATATCGTTGCGGATTCATGTTCTTAGCGGCCACGCAAATATGCTGCGTTTGCCGGCTATGCAGCGACGTCTAGCATTATGCTTACTTTGCAGAAAGCCGTTGCTGTCGCTTATTTTATCTGGCCGTCCGCGGATGTTATCTTTAGTTAACTACTCCCCCCTCAAGTTGGAGGCCGCCCTCGCCCGACCTGATTCCGGCAATCGCCTCATTCAATTGCCTTGTAGTTCTTCTGGCCCTTAGGATACGCCACTGATTTTAAGTCTGCGTGATCGAGAATATTCGGGCTAACGATATTGAGCTTTGCAAGTGTCACATTTTGAAGCTCCATCATGAGCATTCTATTTCTCGCCAGCAAGGTTTCATACAAATGATTGGTGTCAATTTGCGACCGTTTTGAGAATTACGTTGACTGTGGAAGTAAGTTGATTTATCTGGTCCTGAACTTTAGTGTTTATTTCTATTTGCCTATTGTTCGCGTCGATCAATCGCGCTTCTAAAAATCTGTTCCTCTCTAGATCGCTGGCATCTGGTGTGCCAGCTACGACGTTTAGCATGGAACCCAGAAAGTCTAGGCTCCTGGCCACCCTGTTGCGCAAGCCTAATGCATCCAACAGATCTTGGAGGTGTGTCGTATCCACACTCAGCAAATGCTTAATGTGTGACTGTGGGAAGTGTGTAGTGTACGTAGTTCGATAGATTTTTAACTAGTTGGTCTTTTAATAGTGGTTGGTAATTACTAATAAAGAGGACCTTGTACTTACTTCGCTAGGGATGCGCACTCTTGCTATGCTCGGGTCTAGCTCGCCGTAGGTCGGGGTTCTTTTAGCTTAGGATAGTACGAAACGCTACTACATTTTAATAAGTGCGTCTTACTCATAAACAATATTAAAAAGTGGACTACCGATTAATAAAAGAAATGGCTTTATATTGATACTAATGATACACGCCGACACGTGTGAATATAAGCTACAGATTCTGATAAGTATTGGGAATTTTGGATGTTAATGATTCCCTAAGTCTTTACCCTCCCTACCATGACAATGCTACTTAAAATATTTACATTGTCCCTTGGTCAAGTTCAAAATAACTCTACCACATATTTAAGAAAGTGTTCAACATAAGTACTCGACAAACCATTAAATCTATTTATTCACAATTCATTCTTTTTCAATATATCTTCAATAATAATTCCATTTATATAAATTCAGTTTAGTAAACGGTTCCATTAAATCTCTTTTACAACTTAACAAGTTTTAATCTACGCATAATTATCCTAGTCATTCTCTAACTCTTCATTTTCGTTTATATTTAGTAAGTAAAATAAAGTATATAAAAGTAAAGTACAATGCAAATAGTTATAAGCAATTGAATATAAAATTAGCAAATATAATTATATAATCTTTAGTCAATTGCAGATATTATTTTATTTAGACGTTCGAGTGGCATTTTGTTAGAATTTTAATATAGGTAATTCATAATAAGATTTTTATCATTGTTGGTTTGTAGTACTCACGACCTTAAATATCCACTCCATGATGTGCGTAAAGTTGGGCCCAAGTTCACGTTGACATTGTCGAGCTGTAGGTCAAACTTTAAAGGTTCTAAGTTAAATTCCTATTCAAATGCCAAAAGTTCCGTCAATCTGCGAGTATTTAATTCATTATAAATCGCAATACGAAAGAAAATCAAGAATCAAAACAGAACACGAAATATAACTGCAGTATTGCAGCGATAAGACCTTAGGAAACCGCTGGCTGCTACGCTGCGTTGCGATAAGACGAAATCACAAAGTTAGACCTCCGTTGGTCATAGGAGATGATCTTCACTGCGTGACGATGATGATGTCCAAATATAATCAAATCTGCTCCGGTCGTTTAAACTTCTGCATAGCTGAATAATCTGGATGAACTCTAGCCTTCCAATATATTTGCCAGTTATCATTCGGCAGGTGAAGGTTATGTCGCCTCGTGGCCTCTTCTTGAGCGACGGGATTTAGTCCATGAGCTGATGCGGGGGTCGACGAGACGGGGGGTAGTCGGCTGTAGAGCAACCAAATATTCTTATATAGGCCTGGCCTTCCATACGCCTTGGGGTCGAATCTCGTTGCCACTTTCACACGAATCGAACACGGAAATTTATTGAAATATCCCAACTCTTGTTTTTATGAGATTGGATATATAAATTAATATAAGTGTGGGGTGCCGCAGAGGGGATCCCTCGCCGCAGTCACTGGGTCACTGGTAAGTCAAGGTAAGTGTGAAGAGCCGTAGAGGGGATCTCTCGCCGCTGTCACTGGTATGTTGCCGGTTGGCTGATTATCTTCAGGTGCTCCTCGTACGGGAGTAGGAGGTAGTAAGTTCACTTGAAGAGTTATGCTGATTATGTTGGGAAGATGACTGTCTTCCTTTTGGCTTCTGGCCTAGGGACTCAGATAGCTATGGTAATTTATAATGATAACGACAGTTGCCGGAGTAAGTTTTATGAGCAATTGCTCTTTATTCTTTGAATGTCCAAAACGAACTGCTTATAAGCTAACAAAGGAAAAACTTCATAGCGGCCTCTGCCAATGCGCAGAGCTTCTGCCGGCTATGCATGAGCTTCCGGCCAAATGCTTGGTCAGCAATTTGACCGGTGCTGGTGTGCGGACGATCAGTCCGGTTAACTTAGTTAACTATTCCCTCCTCAAGATTAAGGCCGCCCTCGGCTGACCCTATTTGGGCGAGAACTTCCCTCAGTTGGGCTGTAGATTTCTTGGCCCTAGTGGTTCGCTGCCAGGTTAAACCGATGCAGATAAGAGCGCAGAAAATTGCTCCTGCAACTAGCGCTATCTGACTTAGTCGGTATCCGTCGACGTCTTTCTCGAAGTTCCTGATTTGCTCCAAGTTCTTTTCACTTAAACGGTGAAGGTATGGGAGGCTCAGGATCTCGTGCTTCATCGAGATATTAAGGACTGGGGAATTAGCCACTCCCGGCGCCCTATTCTGGACCATGTCATGATTAAAGAAGACGGTCTCGTTGACCATGGCACTCTCAATGAATGTTATGAGGTGCGTGCCTCTAATGTGGATGGCCGTTCCATTGTCCACACGCACGAGTGCTGGTCTGTCATTGATGACGATTATTCCTTCGTCGACGTAGGTGATCGGATGTAGATCACTCTGCTGTGTGTCGCAATGTGCTACGACCCCAGCGTGGAGCTCCTGGGCACACGAGCTCACTGAAGATAACTGGCAAAATGTTGCCCCTGGTGTTATGGAGCAATTCTTTACTGTGCGTATTTCTCTGTTGCACTCTGCTACCACATTATCTTTCAGCCTTAACACCGTATCGTGGTGTACCACTGGAAGGATAGTGACTTTGTTGCACGCCATAATAATCTTGGGGAATTTAATAATAAAGTGTAAGATGTTAAGGGATTGTAGGACTTTTACAGACGCAACGGACAAAATCTCCCTTATGGGGGTGTTGGTGGGCTCCTCGCCCCAAACACTCTCCAGATCTGCGTGGTCCAAGAAGTTTGGACTCACTACGTTAATTTTAGCGAGGGTTATAGTGAGCATTAAGTTTTGCAATTCCATTACAATGATTCTGTTGCGAGTAGAAAGCGTTTCATACAGGTGACCTGTATCAATCTGAGCGCTTTTGGAAATTTTTAAAAGTTTATTTATGGTATCAGTGAGTTCGTTAATTCGAATTTGTGTTTTGGTGTTTATTTCGATTTGGCTATTGTGTGCATCAACAAGCCGCGCTTCAGTGAACTTGACTTTCTCGAAGTCTTCCGCGTCAGGTGTCCCTGCGACAACCTTTAACGCAGTTCCCAAGAAGTCTAGGCTCCTTGCCACTCTGTGATGGATGCTCAAAGAATCAAGCATGTCACGGAGGTGAGCGATATCAACGCTCAGGAGCTTCTTCATATGGGACTGGGGGAACATACCGCGCATGCTGTCGGTTTCGTCAATTGCCCGCCTATACTCGGAGAGGTTAGCCGAGTGTCTGACATAGGCGAATTCCTCCCAGACTAAGACTTTACCGTCAATGACGGGAATGTAATTCGCTCGGGAATAGTCAGTAATGTGGGCCGATGTCGTGGCCAGGAAACAAAGAAGAAGCGTTGGGAGCGACCTGTAACGTGTGTGATAAATTACTACTTGTTCGGAATGGAGTTGCCCACCACCAATAATAGCGAAAATATATAAAAAATATGCCAAGTGGCTACAAATAAAAAACTTATGCCAAGCGGCTATAAAAACAATGAAAAAACTTATGCCGAGTGGCTACAAATTGGAAGAATAAAAGTGTGCCTCCGAGGGAGCCGCGGCTAGGCTCTGCTTGGGTCACTTGAGGTTGTCTTTATGGACCACCCTCCCTTTAATAAGGACTGTGGTCCCCAAGTCTGCCTCGATGGTCTTCTCCTCACATAAAGGAGTAAGTTTGTTGCCTAATCGTCTGTTTGACTTTACTAGGACTTTGTCGCCGACCTGGAACACTCTGTTCTGCCGAGAAGCGTTCTCTCGTTTTCTTGTCAAAATCTGGGCGTTTTTGATTTTTTCTTCGACATCGGTATGTGGATCGTCCGGATCTGCCCGCATGACTTCGGCCGGTTTTTTATTGATGACAGAGTGGATGGACTTGTTATATCTGGCTGTGGCCAGCAAGATCAATTCCACTGTGTCACTTATGCCTTTGTCGATTTTTAGGCATCTGGCGAGCTCAATTAACGTGCTGTGGAATCGTTCCACCTGTCCGTTTGAGACGCTATGTAGGGGCGGTGCATTCGAAATGCTGACGCCAAAATGGTTTTCCAGCATAGCCACTATTGTCTGCGATTTCAATGATGGTTCATTGTCGCAGTAGATGGTTTTGGCTTTGGGGAAAACATTCATAAGTTGTAAAAGGGGTGCTTTCAAATCCTCTATGGTTCTAGACAGAATCGGCTGTACCATGGCGAATTTAGAAAACTTGTCAACGCAGGTGAGAAAGTATTTTTTATCCGTTGAGAAAATATCGATGTGCAATATTTCTCCTACATGGGTCGGGACTGGTGTCTCACCGAGCTCCTGCTTCTTCGGATGTCTGTCATACTTCGCCTTTGCGCAAGTTTTGCAATTGGCTGCTATTTCGCTCGCCAATTTGGTCATTTTCGGGAAGTAGTACTCGGAGAGTACTTGTTTCACGTTTTCTTGGGCCGACCTGTGAGCTCTGTTGTGCTCGACGGTGAGGATTTCTTTTCTCACCTGCATCGCGAAAATGTCGGTGACCCTATTCTTACAATGCCAGAACTTCGTGGTTGGAAATTGTCGAACCACGTCGTCCTGGATTAGCGCCAGCGTGTGAAGATCACAGTGGAAGGCGTTTACACCATTAGGGATAATGATGTTGGCGAGTTCCTCCAGCAAAGCTTGTTTGCACGAGAAATTGATCGAGTGCCGCCTCTTATTCCCAAATAATATAAAAGTGCGTTTCCAATGGGAGCGCGCCTCTTCCAAAATTATCTGGTTCTGGAAGCAATTCACGGGTTTGTCCGTGGACTCGATCGTGTGCGTAAGCGAAAGTTCGCTGTGAATCGTGGCCGCGCACGACTCCGGTTCTTGCTCTTCAACAACGTTGAGTTGTTGTCTCGAGAGGGCAACGAGGTTGTTTTTCCCAGGCTTGTAAAAAATTCGTGCGCCGGACTCATCGATGCGTGCTTTCCATCTCTTAATTTTGGCGTTCGGATTGGACTCCGATACCGCGAATGTCAGAGGTTGGTGATCGGTAAAGATGTTTATCTCTTTAACCGCATACAGGTAGTGCCGCAACTTAGCCAGTGCCCAGACTATGGCTAACAGCTCCCTTTCGTTGGTAGCATAGTTAACCTCTCTGTCAGACAATGTCCTTGAGATCATTGTAATGGGACGTCCCTCTTGGGACAGCACTGCGCCAATGCCGTAGGCCGAAGCGTCTGTCGTTAGATCAAACGCTTTTTTGTAATCAGGGTATCTCAGGATGACGTCCTCAGACGCCAGGATATTGCGTAGCTTTTCGAAGGCACGTTGTTGCGCTTCGGAAAATTCTACCTGGATACTCCTGGACCTGTGTCGGCTAACACTACCGTTCTCGCCCTTCAGTATGTCTGAAATGGGTCTAGCTATTGATGCGAAGTCTTTGATAAAGCAACGATAATAGCTGGCTAAGCCCAAGAATGACCTTACCTCAAATACGTTTTTGGGTTCCGGAAATTCCTTTATGGCCTTAACCTTTTCTGGGTCAGTCGCCGCCCCATTGTTGGTGACGATGAACCCCAGGAAGCTCACGCTTTTCTTAAAAAAACGTGACTTTTCTGCCGATATTCTCATGTTAGCATCGTACAGGCTCTTCAGAACCCAATCTACATGCTTGACATGGGCGTTTTCATCTTCCGAAAAGATGATGACGTCATCGACGTAAACGTAGCAGAACTTTCCGATCTGCTCTCGCCGAATATCGTCAATTGTTCTTTGGAAGATGCTTGCAGCATTCCTGAGTCCGAATGGCAGCCTTCGGAACTCATACTTCCCTCCGTTTACTGAGAACGATGTCTTTTCACGGTCGCGTTCTGCGAGCGTGATTTGGTGGTAGCCAGACTTCAGATCGAGGGTCGTGAAGTATTTGGCCTTGCCGAGATTCCCCAATATCATTGAGATATTTGGCATGGGGTATCTGTCTGGTACCGTCCTTTCGTTAAGTTTTCGAAAGTGCAGTACCAAGCGCATTTTTTTATTGCCCGCATCGTCAGTGCCCTTTTTGTCTACGACCCATATTGGGTTATTGTAGGGGGACTTTGACTTTTGGATTATGCCATTTTTAAGCAGTTCCTGAATTTCGCCGTTGACGAAGTCAGCTGCTCCCATGGGATATGGGTATAACTTGGCATAAATGGGCTCCTCATCAACCGTCCGGATGGTGGCTACCACCGACGTATTATAAGGAAGAGCCTCATTAGGATCAGCAAAAGCTTTTTTCCTATTCCCGAGCATTTTTAAAAAAGCACCCTTAATTAAGGGCGGTGCGTCCGAGCAATCTACTTTGGTGAAATTGACATCGGGGCAAGTATGAAAGTCAATTTGCTCTGCTCCGGAGCCCCATTTGAGCTGGCCGGAAGCTAGGCAAAGCGACGCGCCGGCCTGTTTTAACAGGTCTAGGCCAACGATCGCGTCAAAGGAGGTCAAGTCTGGTAATAAAAAAAAGGTAGCTTTAAGATTAAAAATGGACACAAAACATTTCTTAGTTATTGTAGTCACACCATGAATCGAATGGATTGTAAATGGGGACTCCACCGGGCGGACGCCTTTCAACCCCTTAAATGGTCGGATAAAATTTTTTGCCGCGCCCGTATCAACCAGTAGTTTCATGTCGATCCCCGCTACTCTTCGTCTGATGACGGGTAGCAGGGACTTTCCCCTAAAAAATTAATGGTATCCGAGTCATACCCTAGGATGGAATCGTCGTCGACTTTAGCTGCTGCACTGGAGGCTGCGGTGTCATAAACCTTGTCCGAATCATCAGAGGCCTGGGCAACATGGTTGACCCTTTGCCTTTTTGGTGGGACCGAACGACCAGACGCGGCCGGCTTCGATTTCGGGTAAACCGGGGCGTGAGATGGCTGCATCCTGGACAACGACGGGTCAACGTCCATGGGTTCTGGCGTGTTCCCTCGGGCCATTCGGTCGCTACGTGGAGCGGAGTGCACCTGTGCTCTATGCTGCTTAGTAAAGTGCGGGTTCTTCCCAGCACTTCCCTGCGAGCCGGCTTGTGGGGGGGCCTGTTGGCGCTCCTGCACTTTGGGATATTGCTTGCGGTCCCTATCCTCTTGGCTTCGTGCAAATGAAGTTGCAAAAGTGTACCGCTCATGATTGGACTCTACTTCTTGCGCCAGGGCGAGCGCTGACGGCATGTCCTTAGGCTTTGCCGCGAATAGCACGTCCGTGAGGTTGCGCCTGAGCCCCGAGACAAAAACTCTCAAAGCATCATCTCGGAACTTCTCACACAGCACCGTTGCTGCCGACGCTTCATAAGACATAGTCGCCTTATTGGTGAGTAAGGTGAGTTTTTTCTCGACCTCATCATAATACTGGAGGAGCGTCAGGCTTCCCTGTCTGAGGGTGCCTAGCTCCTGCTCGATAACGTGTATCGGGCGTTTGTCACTGTACGTGAAATCGAGGCGACTTATGATCGCATCGAAATTCAGTATAGTCCCAAAGGACGACAGAACTGCATCAGCAGGGCCTTTAACTTTGCTCCTGATGATGACCACAGCTTGATAGTGTCGCGAACTATCCTCATATTTTCTGAACATATGGTAAGCGGCATTTGCCGCTTGCCGCCAGGAGACGTATGTCTCCTGTGTCCCCATAAAGTCTGGAAGACATTTAACGGCATCCAATGTTTCCCCACAAGGGACCAGTCCGGTGATTTCTACTGGTTTGTAAACCTTAATTGGGGGAGCTTCTGCCTGGGCAGGGGCAATCTGTATGGCCGCGACCTGGCCGGCCAGATCTTGAATTGTTTTACGCAAGTCAGCCTCCCTGCGTTGACTCTCTAAGGCTTGCTCTTGTAATGCCCTTATGAGAGCTTTAATTTGTTCCGTTTCGAGAGACATTTTATATGCAGTAAATGCGTTAGTTGGGGTGTTTTTACGTACAGAGTTTTCTGTCGAATCGTCGCTATCGGACTCTGAGTCGCTAGCGTACTTTTTAGAATTCCTATACTGTCGGAATGACTCGCTCATGGGTAGCTATGTATGTGAATACTCAGGCCGTTGTGCCCGTGGGGCCAAACAGTACGGCAAGGGGGTCGCGGGGGCTGAGTCGCCGCTTTGAAGGCATTGGACGAACCCTCAACGAGCATAGCCACTGCCTAGCTAAGTAACGATAAGGTGAAGGGCCTGCGGGGAGAGGGTCTCCAATAAGGCAAACAAATATACAAAGACAAAAATTGCCACAGCAAAGACAAAGAGATAAATAAAAGGCACAAAATTGTCACAGCAATGCATGCGCCAGTATCGGGTAGCGAAGTGGAGTGGGTCAAAAACAACAAAGCTTGGGAGGGCTGCGGAGCCAATGTAGTGAGCTTGAGTTTAAATGAAACGACAGTGTCCCGCTGATGTACAAAAATGGAACGAAATGCGCACAAAGTGGAGTGGGCAACAACAACAAAGCTTGAAAGGGCTGTGAAGCCAATGTAGCGAATTAAATTTCGAATGAAACGACAGTGTCCCGCGGATGTGCGAAGGCGGAACGAAATGCACACAATATGAATTGCAAAGTCAACCACAAACTAAAATTCGATATTTAAACTTCATAACAGTAACATAATTTTAATTCGCAACACATATAAACGTTTATTGTAGTGGAAATGCCGATTTTCTTAATTTATTTATGTAACTCGCACAAATATTTTAAATATTTTAAAACTCTAGACGCAGTTTGGAGTAATGTTTAAGTTGAGAATCCCACTTACATGATTCAGGGTAGTGGTGTGGGTTCCTGGAGTTGGGTGCCAATTAATATAAGTGTGGGGTGCCGCAGAGGGGATCCCTCGCCGCAGTCACTGGGTCACTGGTAAGTCAAGGTAAGTGTGAAGAGCCGTAGAGGGGATCTCTCGCCGCTGTCACTGGTATGTTGCCGGTTGGCTGATTATCTTCAGGTGCTCCTCGTACGGGAGTAGGAGGTAGTAAGTTCACTTGAAGAGTTATGCTGATTATGTTGGGAAGATGACTGTCTTCCTTTTGGCTTCTGGCCTGGGACTCAGATAGCTATGGTAATTTATAATGATAACGACAGTTGCCGGAGTAAGTTTTATGAGCAATTGCTCTTTATTCTTTGAATGTCCAAAACGAACTGCTTATAAGCTAACAAAGGAAAAACTTCATAGCGGCCTCTGCCAATGCGCAGAGCTTCTGCCGGCTATGCATGAGCTTCCGGCCAAATGCTTGGTCAGCAATTTGACCGGTGCTGGTGTGCGGACGATCAGTCCGGTTAACTTAGTTAACTTATATAACTAAATTATATTTCACGTGTATGTGCAGTTTAAATGGGCAGCGTCAAAAATTGTGAGCGTTCGCCACGAAGTTTAATCCGATAATGATTTAAGCTCTGGGAAGCTGCCTGCTGGTGGTCGCTGTTATAGCTTTTCTTTCCCTAACTGTATAATCGTACGATCATATTCTGTCCTGATTGGTCTAAGACAATTCTCTCGCTTTTTGTTTTACACAAAAGCTGCTATAATTTAGGGCGAGGGTGTCTTGAAGAGTTGTTGCAGTGTAAAGTTAAGTTGGTCACTACACCACAGATAAGGGTAACGAGACTATTTCAAGGAAGCCTTATCTGAAGAAACTCCTTGTTTTCTAGCTTGTATATCCTTCAAATGGAATACTCCTAATTTCTTTCCTCTCTCATCCTCTAATTCATAGTAGTACGAGCTACGTTTCTTATAAACTTTAGCTGGGATAAACACGGGTGCCAATTTACTACTGAATTTCTTTACGGCATTACTTTGTGTAAAGTTTCTAGCATAAACGAAATCGCCGTTTTTAAATTCTATCTGCCGTGTGCGTAGGTTGTATCTATTCGCGTTTTCTTCATGGGATCGGTTTAGGTTCAGTTTACCTTGCCGTCTCTGCAGTTCTAAAGCCTCCGGTTTAGATAACCGAGTGTCGTCCGCTAACATATTTAGAGTACGCAGGAGACTATAGTCCTTGCCGTTAAGGATCATATTTTGTCCAAATGTCAGAAAGTAAGTGACGAACCTGTGCTTCTATGTAATGATCTTTCCCTATATAAGCTCTTACAGCGGCTAACACCGATCTGTTAAGTCTTTCACTCGCGTTCGCCTGTGGAGAATATATGGCTGTATGTTTTTGCTGTACGCCAAAACTAGTAAGGAAAGCTTGGAAATAGCTTGACTTAAACTGACTGCCGTTATCAGAAAGTATTACTTCTGGGACGCCAAACGTATAGAATATAGCCCCCTTTAAGTAGTCACAGATTTTAGGAGCGGTGAACTTCTTAAGAGGTAACAAAAAGTGAAAACGGGTATTATGGTCAACGACAATCAACAAACCTATGTGTCCTTTTTTTGTGCGAGGGTATGGGCCTAAGAGGTCAATATATAATTTTTGGAATGGCCTGTCTGAGGTTAACGGTTTACCCATTGGCGGTTTTAGAACCGTGTTTGGACTTTTCGTGGTACGAAAAATTACACAATTAGATATATAGTTGCGTATTTGCGTAACCATGCAAGGCCAAAACAAATATCTTTTTAGTTTTTCTACAGTTTTACTCATGCCACAATGAGATGAACTTGGTGCATCATGAGCCTGAAATAATATATCGGGTACTAAAGCTGAAGGTATCCATAGTTTCCATGGATTTTCTTGCTTTATATCATCTGATACAAAAGTAGTTCTTTTGTAAATATATCCATCCCTGATTTGTAGATCGGGAAATCTTGATTGATTGTTAGATATTGTCTTTATTAAGTCCAAGTATTCCGTGGATTTGAAATGTGGGGAATCTACGTCAACTATGGGTCCATTTTGACAAAATTCATCGATGGCTGGGTCGTTCTGTCTGGATAAGGTGTCTGCAACGACGTTCTGAGAACCGCTACGATGTTTTATAGTGAACGTAAACGCTCTCAACTTCATTGACCATCGAGCTAACCTTCCTGATAAATCCTTCTGCCGCATTAGCCATTGAAGGGCTGCATGGTCTGTTATGACTAAGAAATCCTGTCCTTCAATATATGCGCGGACATATATGCTTTGGACAATTTTTCGGACATATACGAAATCGGAAGTTCTACTCCATCTCGTTCCTGAGCCAGTACGCAACCAACACCAAAAGAGCTGGCGTCACACAACAAAATGAATTGCTTAGAAAAATCTGGTGTTATGAGAATTGGTGAGGCAGTAAGACATGATTTCAAGTTTTCAAAAGCGGTTTGAGCCTCTTCGTTCCAGTCAAGCGTATTCTTCTTTTTAAGAAGTTCCGTTAAAGGAAAACTAATAGTGGCAAAGTTTTCTACGAACCGTCGGTACCATCCCGCTAATCCTAGAAATCTTCGTAACTGCTTAATCGAAGTTGGTTGTGGAAATTCTACTATCGCTTTAACTTTATCTGGATTGGTTCTTATTTGTCCATTCCCAATTATAAAACCGAGATATATGATCTCCTTCATACAAAATTTAGATTTGCTGACATTGATAGTGAGATTTGCTTTACGTAAGCATAAAGCTATCTCCTGTAGTAAAAGCATATGGGATTCAAAATCCTCAGACAAAACTAATAAGTCGTCAAGATAAACAAATACTCTATTCCTAAGATGAGCTGGAATGACTCGATCCATAAGACGACAAAGAGTTTGGGCCGCGTTACAGAGACCAAAGGGCATCATTTTATACTGATATAGCGGTCTATTCGGTATTGTAAACGCAGTGTATTGCTTAGAATTTTCGTCGAGCGGTATCTGCCAATATGCATGCTTCATGTCGATACCACTTATGAATTTAGCTGGTGGTAACCGGCTTAAGATGCCGTCTATATGAGGTAGAGGATATGCGTCTCGCTGAGTAACCTTGTTTACCTCTCTAGAATCAAGACATAGACGGTACTTGTCTCCTTTCTTTACTAACACGCAATTGCTGCTCCAAGCGCTAGTTGACTCTTCGATAACATCTAAGGCTAGCATGTTATCCACTTCAGCGAACATCAGCTTTTCAATGGCAGGTGAAACTGGCCAATGCCGTTGTTTAACAGGACTCGCATTTCCTACATCAATGCTATGTGTGGACAAGGTAGTACGACCTAAACCTTCGGAAGCAAAGGATGGAAATGTTTTTATTACTGTCTCCAGCCGAAGTCTTTCTCCTTCGTTCAGCTCATGATATTTTGGAGAATCTTCATCATCATCCAAAGTACCGATGTCTAATTCAGCAATGGTCGGATTGCTCGTAATTTTATTTAGTAATCCGAACTTTTTCCAAAAATCAATGCCTAAATATACATCCTGTTGAAGTTCTGGTATTATGAATAATTCAAGATTGTCTATCGTATCTCCATACTTAATGGAAGTTATAAGTTTTGACACTACTTTACTTTTTGTTCCGTTCGCAGTGCGAATTTCGCCAGAACATTTTTTTACGTTGTTGTGTTTAAGGAAGTTCTGAGCAGCTAAACCGCCTACACAACTTATTGTTGCTCCAGAATCTAATAAAGCCTTGTAAGTCTGACCCTCTATATTGATATCCGTATAGAGTCTTTGGTCAGAGCTAAGTACTATAGCGGAAATAAGTTTCTGTCGGTCACGACGAACCTTCTTCCAAAATTCTCTCAATCGGCTAGTAGATCGTCTGGGTTTTAAATGAGTCCCTATACTATCTACTTTACTAAATATTTCTCTACGCTTATTATTGTAATTTTGAATTCTTATGTGTAAGGGTATAAAAGAAAAATGAATATCAGGCTGACCTAAAGGTTCTATCTCCTGAAACTCACGGGCTTCAGTGGTTGACTTTGACTTAGCAACTTCTGAATCTACGGATGTATCTTGTTGCTCAGAGAAACATCCTTTTGTCGGTTTCCCGGATTACAGTTTGGACAAGTCGGCTTGTACTTTTCTTTAAGTCCGCAACCGTAACAAAATATAATTCTTTTAGCCATACAATCATCGAATCTGTGGCCTTGTTTGTCACAATTCCAACAAGTTGTGGTATTTCGACGTTGAATTTGGTTTACTTCTTCACCTACTCTTACTAAACCTGTTTCCTCTTCTTCGGTGGTTAATTCTGCCACGCAGGAGCGATAAGGTTTCGGCTTAAACGTCCTGAGATTGTTATAAACTGTTCATGCCTGCGCACTTCGTATCGGAGTTGTGTTCTGTTTGGGATTTTAAGATGCAGCAACTCATGATGTAAGCTAGGCTTCGAATTTCTAACCAATAACTCAACTAATTGTGTTTCGGAAACTCCATTTTGCAGTCTGTCAATCAACCGTTCCATGGTTTCCTGGAAATCTTCAAATGCTTCATTTTCTCCTTGCTTGCGTTTTCGGATTCCCTCCCAAATATCATAATCTGTCTCTATATCTTCGAATCTCTTCCTAAATTCGCCACAAAATGTGTTCCAATCGAAATTTGGATTGTTTCGATGAAACTTCCAATACCAATCGCTTGCTTTTCCTGCAAACAGAAGGTACAAATGGTCACATAAAAGTCTATAATCATTACCTAGATTTTGTTTGGTGAGTGAGCATATCCTGTAAATGAATTCATCTATCCTGATGCTTGTTTTGCTACCATCGAACTTTAATCCCCATTTTTGAATGATTCCTGATACTTTTTCCGGGCTAACATATGAGCTTGCATTGCTCCTGTTTCCGCCTCTTTCTTCTACATTATTGTCTAAATTCTGAGAATACCGATTTTGATTGGAATTGTTCCTGCTCAAATCTGTATTTGGTTGGACATTGTCAGGTGTGGAATTTGTATGTGTGGGCTGAGATAATTGTAAGTTGTCTAAATGACTTTTAATAGATGTCTCTATAGTCTTCCCTAAATAAGAGGTAAGGTTATCCATGAGTTGAGCCTGTTGTTGGCTAACAGTAAACTGTATAAAGTTCATCAACTCTGGTTGAGTACTAAGAGTCATACTGGAATTCGTTGGAGGTTCTGTTAAGATCCTATCAAAATTTCCTCTGTAAGTATTTCTTGTAGACACTCCTCGTCTAGGAGGTGTACCTCGGATCCTGCCTGATCTGGTATTTCTCCTTAATGGGAAAATATCATTATTATCTTGACATTCGCTTACGCCGGATGTGCCAGCTGTTGCAGCATCTAATTCAGCGAACAAGGTGTTATTAGAGTGAGATAAATTCGATTCGTTGCAATCTGCATTGCAAATTGGACATGTTTGTGTACTTTTTAAGTGGTTTATAATGCACTTTTTATGAAATGTATGCCTGCACGATGTTGTTGCTGACAAAACGGTTGGTGCTAAGATTTCATTACATATGGCACAGCTATTTTCAACGCCTTGTGAAACTTCAACTGCATTACCTGCACTATCCTTCGCTGCCATATTATTGTTGTTAAGATATGTTGTAATTATTTGGTTTGTCTTTCTTTATGTCGATCACTTCTATCAGAATCTTAGTTGTATCTCTATTTGTTAGTGGATTGTAGCTGGTCTATTGCCTCATGCTTTTATTTACTTGAAAATCGGACAATATACAGACTTATTGAAGTGTAAGTATAATGTATTCCAGAAAAATCAAATTGTAAATAAAGTTGAGTAAAGAAACGTATGGTGATGAGCTTCTGTGGATTCGAAACAGTTCCACTTGGTCGATCAATTCTCTTTCAAATTGAATCGCATGTTCCTAAGTTTTACTATCCCTTCCAAATAGATGCTCTCAATCCAATATGTTAATTTATTGGAACTAGTTATATTGTGTTTTAACTGTGGATGGATTACTTTAGAGCTTAGTGTGCTATAACAAGTTAAGGACTTTTCGAGCTTCACGTCTGAGCCAAAAATGTGTAGTACTTGTCGTGCTCCACTCGTTGGGCTTCAAAAATGTGTAGTACTTGTCGTGCCCCACGTTGGGCGCCAAAAATGTGTAGTGTACGTAGTTCGATAGATTTTTAACTAGTTGGTCTTTTAATAGTGGTTGGTAATTACTAATAAAGAGGACCTTGTACTTCCTTCGCTAGGGATGCGCACTCTTGCTATGCTCGGGTCTAGCTCGCCGTAGGTCGGGGTTCTTTTAGCTTAGGATAGTACGAAACGCTACTACATTTTAATAAGTGCGTCTTACTCATAAACAATATTAAAAAGTGGACTACCGATTAATAAAAGAAATGGCTTTATATTGATACTAATGATACACGCCGACACGTGTGAATATAAGCTACAGATTCTGATAAGTATTGGGAATTTTGGATGTTAATGATTCCCTAAGTCTTTACCCTCCCTACCATGACAATGCTACTTAAAATATTTACATTGTCCCTTGGTCAAGTTCAAAATAACTCTACCACATATTTAAGAAAGTGTTCAACATAAGTACTCGACAAACCATTAAATCTATTTATTCACAATTCATTCTTTTTCAATATATCTTCAATAATAATTCCATTTATATAAATTCAGTTTAGTAAACGGTTCCATTAAATCTCTTTTACAACTTAACAAGTTTTAATCTACGCATAATTATCCTAGTCATTCTCTAACTCTTCATTTTCGTTTATATTTAGTAAGTAAAATAAAGTATATAAAAGTAAAGTACAATGCAAATAGTTATAAGCAATTGAATATAAAATTAGCAAATATAATTATATAATCTTTAGTCAATTGCAGATATTATTTTATTTAGACGTTCGAGTGGCATTTTGTTGGAATTTTAATATAGGTAATTCATAATAAGATTTTTATCATTGTTGGTTTGTAGTACTCACGACCTTAAATATCCACTCCATGATGTGCGTAAAGTTGGGCCCAAGTTCACGTTGACATTGTCGAGCTGTTGGTCAATCTTTAAAGGTTCTAAGTTAAATTCCTATTCAAATGCCAAAAGTTCCGTCAATCTGCGAGTATTTAATTCATTATAAATCGCAATACGAAAGAAAATCAAGAATCAAAACAGAACACGAAATATAACTGCAGTATTGCAGCGATAAGACCTTAGGAAACCGCTGGCTGCTACGCTGCGTTGCGATAAGACGAAATCACAAAGTTAGACCTCCGTTGGTCATAGGAGATGATCTTCACTGCGTGACGATGATGATGTCCAAATATAATCAAATCTGCTCCGGTCGTCTAAACTTCTGCATAGCTGAATAATCTGGATGAACTCTAGCCTTCCAATATATTTGCCAGTTATCATTCGGCAGGTGGCCGGTTGCGTAACTTGTTGCTGAAGGTTATGTCGCCTCGTGGCCTCTTCTTGGAGCGACGGGATTTAGTCCATGAGCTGATGCGGGGGTCGACGAGACGGGGGGTAGTCGGCTGTAGAGCAACCAAATATTCTTATATAGGCCTGGCCTTCCATACGCCTTGGGGTCGAATCTCGTTGCCACTTTCACACGAATCGAACACGGAAATTTATTGAAATATCCCAACTCTTGTTTTTATGAGATTGGATATATATAACTAAATTATATTTCACGTGTATGTGCAGTTTAAATGGGCAGCGTCAAAAATTGTGAGCGTTCGCCACGAAGTTTAATCCGATAATGATTTAAGCTCTGGGAAGCTGCCTGCTGGTGGTCGCTGTTATAGCTTTTCTTTCCCTAACTGTATAATCGTACGATCATATTCTGTCCTGATTGGTCTAAGACAATTCTCTCGCTTTTTGTTTTACACAAAAGCTGCTATAATTTAGGGCGAGGGTGTCTTACAGAGTTGTTGCAGTGTAAAGTTAAGTTGGTCACTACAAGTGTTCCATTAGGGCGATTGTGTCTATCCATCTCTTCATCACTGTCTCTTTCAACAGTTTCATTTTCCATTTCTTCATTACTGTCTCTTTCAACAGCTTCATTTTCCATTTCTTCATTACTGTCTCTTTCAACAGCTTCATTTTCCATTTCTTCATTACTGTCTCTTTCAACAGCTTAATTTTCCATCTCTTCATCACTGTCTCTTTCAACAGTTTCATTTTCCATTTTTTCATTACTGTCTCTTTCAACAGCTTCATTTTCCATTTCTTCATTACTGTCTCTTTCAACAGCTTCATTACAATCTTACACTCCAATAGCTCCTTAATTTTTTCACGCACCAACTCTCTATCATTTGGACTAAGCCTATATGGTCTTCTTTGAAAAATTTTATTTGGGTCTACCAATTTAATTTTTATTTCCCCTGAGCTAACCCCAGACAAAGGAATTCCGTTAATAAAAGATTTTGGAAATTTTCCCATTAGACTCTTTAACCTCCTCATATCTTCACCAACAAGATCAGCATTCAACTCGCAAAGATGTTTATCATTTGAACAATAATTTACAGTTTTTGATCTGATAATTTCAAATTGACCAGGTGATACTATTACATTAAATCCTGAAAACAACACTTCTCGACCAATAATGGTATCATTTCTTAAATGCACATCGTCCAAAACATGAAACAATATCTCAATACAATAGTTGTTAATTTTCACGTTACTAAGTATTTGCAATGTGCTACAAATACTACCATTGCCAATACCTTTCAACAGCACTACATTGTTAATTCTTTTACCAACAAATTTGTTACTTAGCTTTTGTTTAATTAAAGAACATTCCGATCCAGAGTCAAAAGTTATTGGATATGTCTCGCACTGATGAACCATCTCGCCCTTGGGTTCAACAACTTCACAAAGTTCCGCCCTTTTTTTCCTGAAGCGTGCCTTTTTCTTTCTTCGGTTTACTGCAATATGTTGAAATATGACCACGTTCTCCACAGTTAAAACAGGTTACATCCGATTTTTGATGGTGACCAACTGCGCTTCTATCGTTGCTGTCCTTAGCACGAGATGAAAGATTTTGCTGCTGTTTAATTCTGCATTCGATCATCTTGTGGCCTAGTTTTCCACAGAAATGACATCTTATTTCAGACAGAGCCGCTTCTTCTTGCAGAGTTTTCTTCCTTTTGTTGAAGGTAAATGCTTTAAGCTCCGTTTGCAATTCACTTCTGGTCCGTACATTTATAGTAAATGTCAATCGCTGCAATCCGCTATCCACATGTGCCATCTTAGCAAGCGTTACTGAAGTTGCAATTTCCTCCACATTCATATCACGCCATTTCGTAATAAGTGACGTCATCATGCGACTAGCATAATGTGAAAGGCATTCACCGTCAGTTGGACAATCTGCCAGCATTGCCAAAAACATAGCCGCTGGAGTTTCCGCACTGGCAAAACGTTGAACGAAAAGTTCTTTCGGCCCAAGTTATGCCAGGATAACAAATTTGAGCAAGCCACTGCGAAGCACTACCTTCCATCGCTGCACTCAAAGCCATCACCAACGCGCTTCCTTTTATAGTGTTTTCTGCGAAAATTATGTCCACTGTAGAGCACCACGCCGTTGCATCGACGCCAGCACCGTCTGCGTTGAATTTGGGTAGCACTACCTAATTTTTATTTGTTGTTTCGGATGTCGTTGTTTACAGTGTTTTAACAAGTTCAATAAAGTTTCTATTTTGCATTTCCATTAAAATCCGCCATGGTTCACTAGACATATCAGGTAGCGAGCCCGATCCCACTTCTGATGTCGCAGTTTCGTTGTTATTTGCCATAATGCTAGCGCAGTGAGTTCCGATCGCACTGAAGTACTACGCACAACTGCCTTGTGTCGCACTCTTCTTCTCCGTGCTTACCATCGAACCACACTCGGCGTCAGCGACAACACGCTGGCGCCGCGCTAAAACGGTTCTTCCCAAAACTACAAAACTACAAGCAACCAATAACTGCGAAAAAGAGAGGCTGATGCAATATTTCCATTATGATGAAATACACTACCAGAATACCAATACACTAACACATGCAAAATTATGCTCCGACATATACAACGATGGTTCGTTGTCGCAGTATTTCATCTTGGCCCTTGGTAAGAAGTTCATGAGCTGAAGCAGCGCTGGCTTCAGGTCCTCGATGGTCCGCGAGCTAATGGGCTGTACGACGGCAAATTTGGAAAACTTGTCGATACAAGTGAGGAAGACTTTTTTGTCAGTAGAGAAAATGTCTATGTGTAGCATTTCCCCTGTGTGTGACGGTATTGGCGTTTCGCCAATGTCCTTGTTTCCTTGGTTGCCTGTCGTACTTGGCTCTTGCACGGGTCCTGCAACTCTGCACAATGTCGTTGTCTAACTTAGCCATATTGGGGAAGTAGTATTCGGGCAAGACCTGCTTTACATTCTCTTGAGCTGCCCTGTGGGCCCTATTATGTTCGGCGGTCAAGATATCCCTTCTCTCTTCTGCTCTGAATATGTCTCTAACACGATTCTTGCAGTGCCAGAATTTCGTGGCTGGGAACTTCCGAATTACTTCATCCTGTATCAATGCGAGCGTATGCAGATCGCAATGAAAGTCGTTTACGCCTCTTGGGACGATTACGTCTGTAAGTTCGTCTAACAGAGACCCTCTGCAGACGAAATTAATCGAGTGTCCTACCTCAGTAGGACCGCGCCTATGCCGTAAGCAGAAACATCTGTCGTTAGATCAAATGGCTTCTTATAATCTGGGTAACTGAGCATAACGTCTTCCGACGCCAAAATGTTACGCAGTTTATGAAACGCCTGTTGCTGGGCTTCGGAAAAGCGCACCTGGATGCTTCTCGACCTATGCCTGCTGACCGTTCCATTTTCGCCCTTCAGTATGTCTGAGATAGATCTTGCTATGACAGCGAAATCTCTAATAAAACACCTGTAGTAGCTCGCGAGGCCTAAGAACGATCTAACTTCGTATACCGTCTTTGGCTCTGGGAATTCTTTAATGGCTCTGACTTTTTCTGGGTCCGTTGTTGCACCGTTACTAGTGACTATGAACCCCAGAAAGTTGACGCTTTTCTTAAAAAAACGCGACTTTTCAACAGACACCCTCAAAAATTTGCCTATTTGTTCCCGAAGGATGTCTTCAATGGTTCTTTGAAAGATGCTGGCGGCGTTCTTAAGGCCGAAAGGCAGTCTCTTGAACTCATACTTCCCCCCGTTTACCGAGAAGGATGTCTTTTCACGGTCGCGTTCGGCGAGCGTGATCTGATGGTACCCGGATTTAAGATCCAGGGTCGAGAAATAATGGGCTTTGCCCAAATTGCCTAGTATCATTGAGATGTTTGGCATAGGGTATCTGTCAGAGATTGTTCTCTCGTTGAAGTCTATTACTAGCCGTTTATTCCGGTTAACCGCCTCATCGATTCCCTTCTTATCTACAACCCATATGGGTTTGTTGTAAGGGGAAGCCGATTTTTGGATTATGCCATTCTTAAGGAGGTCTTGTATCTCCTTATTGACGAAATCAGCTACACCCATGGGATAGGGGTAAAGCTTGGCGTAAATAGGCTCCTCGCTCACTGTCCTAATTGTGGCAACCACTGACGTGTTGTAGGGCAGTGCCTCGTTGGGACTTGCGAAAGCTTTCTTTCTGGTTCTTAACATTGTTAACACTGTTCCACACCGAAGCGGGCGCGTCTGAGCAGTCTATGTCTGTGAAGTTTACGTCAGCGCATGTGTGGAAGGAGATTTCCTCAACTTCCGTGCCCCATTTAAGATGGCCAGAGGCCAGGCAAAGCGATGCACCAGCTAGCACTAGCAAGTCGAGGCCAATGATCCCATCGAAATTAAGCAAATCTGGTAGAAGAAAAAAAATTGCTTTTGTGTTAAATACCGCGACAAAGCACTGTTGGGTGACATTAGTTGAGCCATGTATCGAATGCACCCTGAATGGTGTGCTAACCGGACTGACGCCACGTAGGCCCTTATGTGGCCTGATGAAGTTTTTTGACGCTATTCTTCGTCTGATGACGGGTAGCAGGGATTTACCCCTAAAAAATTGAGGGCGTCCGTGTCGCTCTCTCCATCATCCTTGATCTGTGCCACCGCGCTGGCGGCAGCGGCGTACGACTCTGCTCCCTGCCCAGCACCCTGAGGTTCACCCTTTGGTTCTTATACCTATCGTTAGTGCGCTCGGACGTGGCTGGCCGATTGTTGGCATCGTTCGATGCTTGCGCGGGCTGCCTGAACCTTGAAAGGGACGGATCGACTTCCATAGGTTGCGGTGCGCTACCGCGACTTTGTTGCTCAGCACCGCACTGACCGGGCTGGGCTTGCTGTTTGTGTTGAGTGTTAAAGTGCGGGTTCTTTGACCCGCTTGATTGCGCTTCGGCTTGCTGATTTGAATTAGCTCGCTGATTGGCATTAGCCCTCTGCTCTCTCTCGTCCATGCCTTTCGCGAAATTGGACGCGAAGGCATACCTGTCGTGGTTCGACTCGACCTCTTGGGCGAGTGCCAGAGCCGACGGCAGATCCCTCGGTTTAGCTGCAAAGAGCACGTCCGTGAGGCTGCGCATTAGCCCTGACACAAATACTCGTAGGGCATCTTCGCGAAATTTTTCGCAAAGTGCCTTTGTTAAGGCTGGCTCATACGACAAGTTGACTTTATTTGTCAACAGCGTCAGTTTCTTGCCGACCTCATCATAATATTTCAGCAGAGGCGAGCCATTCTGCCTGAGCGTGGCCAACTTTTGTTCGATAACATGAATCGGCCGCTTATCGCTGTAAGCGATATCGAGACGACTTGTGATTGCGTTGACGTTAAGTGCAGTGTCAAATGAAGCTATTTCATCATCTGCGGTTCCTGTGACTTTGTTTCGTATGATTATGACCGCCTCGTAATGGCGCGCCGTTCCGTTGTGTGGTCTGAAGACGCGATAAGCCATGAGGGCTGCCCGTCGCCATGAAGTATATTTTTCTTGTATTCCTGTGAATTCGGGTAAGCTTTTGACGGCATCTAATGGCTCATTACACACAGCATCGCTTGTTATATCTATATCAGAGAAACTTTCTACTACCGGTGGTACGATATTGCGTTCCTGTCATTTGCTGTGATAGCAATTCGACTTTGTCTACCAAGGGCTGGTATGCTTTGGCTTGTTCTGCTAAGGCAGCAGTAACAGCCGTTTGCACCACCAGTCTGAGTTGCCCAGCGTCCATGCTTGATGGTGCTGTCGACTGTCGAATGCGACTGTCGCAATCGGAATCTGAGTCACTTGGCTGCTGACGGGGGTTCCTATAGCAGCTGAAGGGTGAAGACATGGGCTTCTATGTAGCCAAAGCGATTTGAAAGGCAAGGCAACTAAGTTGCAAAATTGTGCGGATCGTGTTACACTGAGCGATGGCCCAGAACGAACGGAACAAAGGCAAACGGAAAAAAACTTATGACCACATGCATTTCATGCGGCGCTCGTAATGCTTAGTCAACAAATAACACTCTCATGTCAACCCAGCTCTCGAGGTACTGATGCCTTAAGATCACCACTTGTTAGTTAGTTTTATAAATATGTGTCACTTTTGCGTGGATAGTCACCACGAGTTCGGCGCCAATTAATTAGTTACTAGTGTAATTGAGTAACGTTTCACGTCGCATTGGAGCGATTATTGCGTTATAATTTTATTTGCGGAGCGAAAGGCTGCCGCTGTTGAATGCAGAATAAAGACTAAAACTACCAGTGAAACCGCAACACATATTGTTGCGGATTCATGTTCATAGCGGCCACGCAAATATGCTGTGTTTGCCGGCTATGCAGCGACGTCTAGCATTATGCTTACTTTGCAGAAAGCCGTTGCTGTCGCTTATTTTATCTGGCCGTCCGCGGACGTTAACTTTAGTTAACTTATATTATATGTCGACGTATGCTCGCCTCCCATTAGAGCGAATCGCGTTTGCTTGTTTATACAGGCGATAACTCAAGCATATTGATCTGCTCGTTTTTCTAACAGCCCTGAAATTACCTCGAACCACCTGCAGCTAGACAGGCGACTCGTCGTTGGCGCCCCGCTCCAATGGCGCCTGCAAGAACGAAGAGAAACAACCACAATGCAATCGTCAAGAGCACACGCGTTCCTTTCGTCGCCGCCGCCAAAATTTAATTATTTGCCACCAAAGTTTTTGGCTGATTTTTCTTTAATAAACTAATTTAGAGTTTCAAGCGCGATATGACAGACTAAAAACAATTCTGGAAGCTGGCAATTTTTTAACAATTTCTGTCAAAAAAAAAAATATAATTGTCAAATAGACTTAAAGCCAGGAAACCCTATCGCGGTAGAGTCAAAATTTCCAATTCCCTTAAATGGTATAATGGGCATACCCTTCACGAAAAAAAATAATTGTCAAATAGACTTAAAACCAGGAAACGACTGGCTTATACTAAGACATCTGTTTTTAGAGTAAACCACCTATCTCCCTATAACATGCCAATACACCATATCCTTCTAAACAATTCATCTGTTTTACTAGCAAGATCCGAAATCGTCCCAAAAATTTCAATACACTCAGACAAAAAGTTTATACTTATACCAAACTAAGAAATCCAAAATGAAATATTCATTAGAAACTGCATTGCAGATTTGAAAAACACTTTCGTCTGAATCCTTAATTAAAGTCCTTATTTAATTCCTTAAATACGATACAACTTGAACCGCTAGAAGATTACGAAATAATTATATCCACAAAACACGCAAATAAGAACTTTCCACCACAGTTCAAAAGAACTATGAACTATATACCAAGTACGTAGATATATTCGGAACCGAAACCGAACCGATATCAACTAATAATTTTTACAAACAAAAAACAAGATAGAATTCTATAGTCGATTTCCCCGACTATCAGATACCCGTTACTCAGCTAGTGGAAGTACGAACGAGAAATTTCTTCATTTTCTGTAATATCGGTAGAAATTGCTACAAAAAAATATAATAGGTTGGAAAATATCTCCCTTCCGCTTTTTTGCTCTTTATTCAATGCCTTATAAAAAGTGTTACAGTGATCGGATTTAGTTCAAATATGCGCCGTTTTGTTCGATAATCTGTTTCCATCTAGATGGCAACTTTATAATACCTCCCTCGTAGAAGCCCGCTCCTTATTTGCGAAGAACTCGGACAGCCACTTTTCACAAGCCTCTTTTGAGTTCAACTTTACACCACCAAGGGCATTCGCCATGGACAGGAACAGGTGGTAATCACTTGGCGCTATGTCCGGGCTATATGGTGGATGCGATAAAACCTCCCATCCGAGCTCCCTTAGCTTCTGACGAGTCATCAACGAAGTGTGCGGTCTGGCGTTGTCCTGGTGAAACACTACACCCTTCCTGTTGGCCAATTCTGGACGCTTCTGGTCGATCGCCTGCTTCAAGCGGTCCAGTTGTTCGCAGTAGATGGTAGAATTAAGCGTCTGGCCATATGGGAGCAGCTCATAGTGGATGATTCCCTTCCAATCCCACCAAACACACAGCAAAACCTTCCTGGCCGTCAATCCCGGCTTGGCCACTGTTTGGGACGATTCACCGGCCTTCGACCACGACCGTTTTCGCTTGATATTGTCGTATGTGATCCATTTTTCGTCGCCAGTCACCATCCGCTTCAAGAATGGGTCGAGTTCGTTCCGTTTCAGCAGCATATCGCAGGCGTTGATTCGGTCCAGAAGGTTTTTTTGCGTCAAATCATGCGGCACCCAAACATCAAGCTTTTTTTTATATCCAGCCTTCTGCAGATGGTTTAAAATGGTTTGGTGACTAACTCCTATCTCCTGGGCGATGTCACGAGATGCCACATGCCGGTCTAACTCGATGTTTTCCATGATTTGATCGGTATTTGTCGTCACAGGTCTTCCGCCGGCTGGCTTATCCATGGTGTCGTTTTCACCGGCTCTGAATCGTCGAAACCATTCCTCCGCGGTTCGAAGTGATAGAGTACCATCCCCCAAAACACCATTAATCTCACGGAACGTTTCCCTAGCGGTTTTGCCTTTAACGAAGAAAAACTTTAAAATAGCGCGAATTTCGGCGTTAGTGAACTCCATGTTTACACGTCTATAACTGTTGAACGCAATATCCAAACTAATCATAGCGTCGTTTTGTAGGTTATGTCAAGACCTTTCAAATTATGTATAGTATTGCCAGATACGAGCTCTGTAGCGCTTTGTACATAGCCGCGAAATTCAAAAGACAAAAAGGCGGAAGGGAGATATTTGCCAAACTAATATATGAAAAAAATTATACATTTTTTCAAAAGTGTGTGCGTGACATTTTTGGGCGGTAGAGTGGGCGGGGCAAAACGTTTTTTGGAAAATCGATAAAAATTTATAAGACTAATGAAAAAATATCAAACACACATTTTTAAAATGTAAGGGTGTTGTGGGCGCTAGAGTGGGCGTGCCAAAAATATTTTTGGCAAGTCTATAGAAATTTACAAGACTAATAAAAATATGAAAAAATATCACAACACTTTTTAAAAGTGTGAGCGTGACAGTTTTGGGCGGTTTGTGGGCGTTAGAGTGGGCGTGCCGACATCATTTAACAACAATAAAATTAACAAATAGATCGACCCGGTTATTGATCCTGATCAAGAATCAAGAATATACTTTATATGGTCGGAAACGCTTCCTTCTGCCCGTTACATACTTTTCAACGAATCTAGTATAACCTTTTAATCTACGAGTAACGCGTACAATAAGGTCAAGTCCACTTCACTTCACATGTGGAACAAGTGTTTGCGCAATAGCGGGTGTCAGGTGACTTGAATTTATGTTTTATTAACTCTTCTCTCTTTATTTGACGTTTGTGGCGACATGTAGTATGACCCTCCCTCGCTTTTTTCTGCTTTGGAAACAAGCAGGCGTGATAAGCAGTGAAATGACGAATAGGATTATGATCGTGCTTCTATTAAAGATGGTGTCAATCTTAATCTTATGCAATAGGTTGATGTTGTTGACATGCAGGTTCTCCAATCTTTGTAGAGAAACTATTTTGATTCTCTCTGTCTCCTCCGGGGTTAATTGTATGATGGGTACGCTTGGCCTCGTCAATGTCACCTCGGTGTTGCCATATTCCATATCGTTTATCTATGGATTCTCGTTGAAGAATTTTACCACATAGGAGCCCACCAAACGCTTTATTTTATTGCTCCACCTCAGCGTGCCATTAAAGTTGTTGAACATTAATATTCCATCGTCGTCCTCTTCGATCATCTTAATATGATCTGCATTACCAAATCCGCACTGCGACTGTTCTCCTATCAAAAGCCTAGGAAAACGTCTAATGTCTTACTTAGGTCTACGATTTCGTTTTTATTACAAACGATTTTATATTAATAACTCTCTGAATTTAACATTGATGATTGTATTATTCTTTACGATTGGCTTGATTAAAATGTTTTCGTATTCCTTATTCTCTAGATTTGGAATTTTTATTACATATAAAAGTGTTTTATTATGCAAGACTGAAACGTCCGAAAAACCTAGCATTTCCGCTATTGATAACGACGTTAGATTTCCATTTTCAAAAATGTTGTTTACATCGTGAACTTCATTTTCTCCTAATAGAAATGTATTTATTACGTTATTTTTCGCCCATTGAATGACATATTTTATATTTATTATTTCTTCTTTGATGAGCCTAACTTGGTTTTGAAGATTAAGTGTTATCTCTTCCGCAAAGTGATCATTTTTTTTAATAAAATTAGTTATGGAATTAGTGACACTAGGCAATTTATGAAGTCTGACCTTAAATTGGTTATTGATTACTACCTGTTTATTATTGTTATCTGTTATCTCGTTAACGTTGTTTTCTAAGGATGGTAAAGTCGTCGTGATCGGGGGTACCTGCCACGTATTTCCATGGGATGCCCAGTAAATTAATGGCTCTAACGGGTCTACTTTTATGGAACAGGGAGTTTTTTTATGCTTCAGATCAATGACATGTAAATATTCTTATTTTACCTATTCCCTTATGGGTCGTCGCCGTTTGTACGTCCGTATAGTTCGTAATTTCCATGGTTGCTTCTGCTCCAGTCAGCGTTCCCAACGTCAGTATTCCCTTTTGAATTTGGGAAATAACTTTGAACCAAATCTGGCGATAATTCTAACGTAAACTTTGTCGCCCGTCTTGTACGTTTTAATGGGCTTTCGTTTATTGTTGTGGTATTGTAGGTCCGGCTTTTGTTTTTGTCTTAATCTGTCTATATTGTCCAGCCTGGTTTTTTCTTCGGGACTAACTCTCTACTCTACCAAAAAAAACCTCGTGTGTTTTTTTCCTGTGACCGAATGGATCGAGTACACTCGTACACAGCTCTATTTAACAGTTCTTCGAAATTCCTATGATGGGTGATTCTTAATACACATCGATATTTCTGAGAGTGTAGAATGGAATCTCTCGATTTGTCATTGACAGTACTCTTATAGGGTGGTACTCGGAAAACATCAATGTTAAGCTGATCTTTGAGCATAAAAATGATTGAGGAATTGGGAGCTTATTCGTTGTCCATCACAACGTACTTGGGAACGCCGAAATAAAAGACAAGGTCTCTTAATGGGAGTTGAATGTCTTTCACCGCTTTAGATTTGGTTATTCGAGCTTGAGCCAATTTGAAAAATTTGTCAATTGCAGTCAACACTAGCTTCTTCTCGGTGGAGTAGATGTCTTGACAGAGCGTCTGCTACTACAATCGCTTTTCCAGGTTTATATTCCAACTCGTAGTCGTATTCATCCAAAATCGCCTTCCACCTTTTGATTCTTACATTACCATTCCAATTACTCAAGGAATGGGTCAAGCGGTCGCTATAGATCTTAACCTTGGCTCTACCATAAAGATAGTTCCTAAGAGTCTTCAATCCCCATGTCAATGTCCTGGACAAGAAGGATGTCCTGGGCTTATCATCCTGCAAGAGCACTGCTCCCAAAGCGTAGTTGAAGGCATCTTTTGTCAATTGAAATACCTTCTTAAAGTCAGAATATCTAAGTATAACCTCTTTTGAGATCAAATCACTTTTGAGTTTTCTTAAGCTTTTTCATCAAGTTCTATTGTCTAGCCTTAGATTGATTTGGACACACGTCCATCTTCCCCTCTTAAAAGAGAAGTCAGGGGTTTAGCGAGTCTTACGTAGTGCTTTATGAACCGCCTGTAATATCTGGATAATCCAGGGAAAGATCTTAATTCCTTCAAAGATTTTGGGTTTGATAATTCGGCAATTTCTGTGACTTTAGCTGGATTGGCTTCAATCCCTTTATCAGAGATTATAAATCCGAGGAATTCCACCCTGGATTTGAAAAACTCGCACTGGTCCAGCTTACATTTCATGTTAGCGTCATTAAGGGTTTTAAAATTGTGTCCAAGTTTTGTGAATGTGTTTTCTTATCTTTGCTGAAAACCACAATATCGACAATATAGATGTAACATATCTTCCCTATGTGGTCTCTGAGAACATCGTCCAGAGCACGTTGAAAAATAGATGGAACATTTTTGAGCCCAAAGGGGAGTCGTTTAAGCTCGTATTTGCCATTATTGACAGAAAAGGCTGTCTTCTCGATATCGCACGCCCTCAGCGGTATTTGGTGGAAACCACTTTTGAGATCACGTACGGAAAACAGTTTATTATTTCCGAGTTGCGAGAGTACCTTATTAATTTCAGCTATTGAATATTTATCCGGAATAGTTACTTTATTCAACTTGCGGTAGTCTATCACCATCCTATATTTTTTTTCTCCCGATGCATCAGTTTTTTTGGGGACCATCCACACTGGTGAATTGTAGGGTGACCTTGCGGGTCGAATGATGCCATCATTGAGGAGTTCCTTTACTTGGTTGTCTACCTCCTCCTTGAGAGACATAGGGTAATGGTAAAATTTTGAATAGACGGGTTCGTCCGATTTTGTCCGTATGTCCGTTTTGAGGTTAGTTACGAACGTTAACTTGAGTTGTGGGTATTTATTAAGTTTATTAAGTTAAGTATTTAGTTAGTTTAGTTCTTTGATTTGTGGTGGAGTCATATGGTCGGTACGGGGAATATGCTGTTCACTGCCTCGAGTTTTATTTCCTTAATATGTAATTTAACACGGTTTTTTGTCATCATTAAATTCTTTTTGGTGTAAATAATAGTTTGTAATTCTTTCAGGCTATCGTTTCCTAGAATAGCATCAAAAGTTTTCAGTGTGGGAAGTAAGAAAAATTTAATGGGAATGTCGGAATTAAGAAATTAGCTTTTATATGGTGGATGATTTTAATGCTACCTCCTACTGAGATTGCTTCGAATAGTTTTTCATTGGGTATCGGGTTAGAGACCAAATGAGGCTGAATATAATTTTTATTTGATCCCGTGTCAATTAGAATTTTTAATGTTTTCCCGCCCCCTACATTTGCTTCGAAGTATGGCAAGGAGAAGCGAGTAATTCTAAAAAATGTACATCCGTAGGTCTGGTCTTCCGTCTTGTCTGGTACTAGTACGTCTTCCCTATCTGTGTATTCTTGAAGGGTCTCGTCGAATTCTCCTACTGTGTTTTCCTGTTCCAGAATTTGATCATAATCCTTGTTCGTTGTCATATGTCTGGATATTAAAGTGTCTTTTATCACCTATCGCTTGGTATGGTGCAGATGGCCTTTTACCAGCTTCAAACCTGGCACTATTCATATAATTAATTTGCCTAGAACGAATACTAGGGTCGACCTCCATTCTGGTTTTGGTAATGGTTTAGGTGCCAACGGTCGAGGTGGTGGGGTTGGAAACCCGTAATTGTTTCTTGGGAATGGCTGTGGTCTAAGTTGTTGGTACGGCAATTGGTATTGTTGTCGTGGTGGATCTTGATTAAAGAATTGTTGGTATAGATGTGGTTGTTGTCGCACCACTGGAACATCATTATAATTGATCTTGTTTCTGGGTAAGGGTACCGATAAACCTTGTGCTGGTCTAAAACCCTGATTTCTATAGTTGGCATAAGCGGTCCTGAAATTTTGGTTCTCAAGCTTCAGGCACAATTGTAATGCTTGGGGCAAATCTTGTGGTTCTTTAATACCCAGAAGTCTGGGTATCTAGGTAGAAGTCTAAAGTCTTCTTTAGACAGTTTCATATATTCTACCTTGCTAAGTATCAAGGAGAGATGGTTGTAAATCTCCTGATAATACTCTTCTACAGTTTGGCTTTTTTGCATCATTGTTGTCATATGATGCTCTAAAGTGTTTACATCACGTTTATCTGCATAATGCAGAGTCAGACATCTGGATATGACGGACCAATCCAACGGCACATTTTTTGCAGGTGGATTCATTGACCTGGCGAACGCGGGAATCCGCTCCTGCAATGTTTCTGCCACTATGCTGGTTATCCAGCTTTTAAGCTCATTCATGTCTGGTGTATTGCGTTGACTTGAACTACTCGCGTTGGATGTAGAGGGTTGCGTGTTTAAGACGGGGGTCTACTAGGTTATTCGGGTTTGACATAATAAATTTCCTCTATATTATAATTTCCTTAAAATTATTACTATATTATATTACATAAGTTAACTCGTATAGAGTTCCAATCAAAAAAAAAAAATATATTTTTTTAATTGATGTTGTGACCATAAGGTCAAAAACAGAACAAATTTTAGTTTCACAAATTTGTCCCTACCTAAATTCGCCTGCCCGCCCACCTATGCTGCTGACGTCGGTGATGCTCTGCTCACAGAAGTTGGGCAGACGCTACGTCTGCACATTTATGTTGTATTCCGCAATTCCGTATATTCCGCAACCGGAGGCTCGTGCGACCCCACGAGTGTTGCGCAAGCGGATACGCGTGCAGCTCCGAATGTTCTTATCCAAACATTTGTGGTGTTAACTTTTGCACCTTCAAAAATGAACGTCTTTGTTCGTTGTGGACGGGTACGTTGATTATGACAGGAGTTTCGGCAATGTTGTTTCCTCTCGTCTTGATCGTCCTTCGGATTAGGGCCAAGATGATAATGATGGTAATAACGCCTCCAAAAGATATGTCGACCAGGTGTCTTAATTCTTTCATCAGCTCCAATGATAATTTCTCTTCGACTTGGGTAATGGCCACTTCAGTTTGCAAGATTGCTGGCATTGGCTTGGCATAGACGGCATCTTTTGCTTCGAATTGTTGACCCTTTGCTTCTATGACGGAATTGTTGTAGGTTAAGAGGAACGTACCTTTGAGGTTGGTGGTCGTCCTGTCAACATTTATTGTGCCTGTTCACACATGAACACGAATATATTTAAAGACTTACAATTTTGGGCTCCGTTCATATCTTATGTAAATGAATCGAGAGCGATAATTTATATTTAGGATTTTGTTATCTAAGGCGACATGGGTGCAGTGCTCAAAAACATGTAACCTAAGTGCACACTACTTGAGTCAGTCACTTGAGATCGTTCCCCGCCTCCTAAAATAGTCCCTTAGTGGGAGACCACAGATAAGGTCCTCGCCGCTCAAGATAGGCAGATGTGCCGGAGCGTGGGACCTCGATAAGGCGGGGACTACCTACTTAGGCCTCTGCGTAGGCCATTTACTCTAAGATGCGATTCTCATGTCACCTATTTAAACCGAAGATATTCCCAAATAAAATCAGTTTTCTTACAAAAACTCAACGAGTAAAGTCTTCTAATTTGGGATTTTACATTTGGTCCTTCGAGCCGGATTCGACTCTGCTGTTTCCCCCTATATGGTAAGGGATTCAGAGAAAGGCCAGCTCCTTTAAGCATTGCTAAGTTAATCTTGCAGCTAAAGGTAGCAAAAATAATTGACTCTAGTTTCCCCCTACCAAAGGTAAGGAACAGAGTATAAATATAAAAGCAAAAAGATACAAAAGAATCTTTTATGTTTTAAATAAAACAAGCACCTTATAGTCTATAGCTAAAGGTTGCTTTGTATACCATTATAAATTGTGGTAAGGCGTGTTGAGGCCATACATCAGCAATTGTGAATTTTAAATTTTGGTCAATCGAGCCTTAAATCGACTCTGCAGTTTCCCCCTATATGGTAAGGGACTCAGAGAAAGGCCAGCTCCTTTAAGCATTGCTAAGTTAATCTTGCAGCTAAAGGTAGCAAAAATAATTGACTCTTGTTTCCCCCTACCAAAGGTAAGGAACAGAGTATAAATATAAAAAGCAAAAAGATACAAAAGAATATTTTATGTTTTAAATAAAACAAGCACCTTATAGTCTATAGCTAAAGGTTGCTTTGTGTACCATTATAAATTGTGGTAAGGCGTGCTTGAGGCCATACATCAGCAATTGTGAAATTAAAAAGTGCATAACAAGAGTGCCTTATAAATGCTCTAATAGCATTAAAACAGCTCATAAAGAGAGTGCAGTGTATATGCCAAAAGAGCATAAATGCCGAAATAAATGACTAAAAAACAAAAAATCTGACTGGATTACAAAAATAATAAAACGTGCAAAAAAAAAAATCATCTTTAAACATCGACGTCAACGGAGCCTTAAAGAAGAGAAGGAAATCAAATTCAATTACAATTTGACTTACAATTTTGGGCTCCGTTCATATCTTATGTAAATGAATCGAGAGCGATAATTTATATTTAGGATTTTGTTATCTAAGGCGACATGGGTGCAGTGCTCAAAAACATGTAACCTAAGTGCACACTACTTGAGTCAGTCACTTGAGATCGTTCCCCGCCTCCTAAAATAGTCCCTTAGTGGGAGACCACAGATAAGGTCCTCACCGCTCAAGATAGGCAGATGTGCCGGAGCGTGGGACCTCGATAAGGTGGGGACTACCTACTTAGGCCTCTGCGTAGGCCATTTACTCTAAGATGCGATTCTCATGTCACCTATTTAAACCGAAGATATTCCCAAATAAAATCAGTTTTCTTACAAAAACTCAACGAGTAAAGTCTTCTAATTTGGGATTTTACAGTGCCCGTGAAGCTGTTAAGCAGGATGGTCCCTGGTAGTAACTCTTCCACCTCTGGGACGTGTTGGTTATTTGTTGTGGTGCAGTTGGCAGGTTTCCCTTTTAGTAAGTTTGGTAGGCAGGGCGAATTGCTTATTTCTCTTATACTTCAATGTTTACAAATGGTTATTTCATTATATTTATTACAGCTTACCATTTTTGAGAAAAGTTTTTCCTTACATTTAATTATATTTTCGCTTTCCATTTTATTGACATATTGTTCGATTCTAACTGGCTTAATCAATATCTCGTTGCAAAGTTCGGAATTTGTTAAAGGAATTTTTATGACGTATATTAACATTGGACCATTGCTCGCTATACTTATCTCCGCTGTATGCAGTGCTTCTTCGAAATTGACATAAGGCATTTGATCTGTTTCTAGTACATTCTTTATCTGTCTAGTTTCCTCATCGCCTAATATCAGAGGACTGGTTATTTCGGCTTTTGCCCATTGTACTGCATGGTTGAGATTAAGCATTTCTTCCTTTAGCATTTGGGTCTGGAACATAATGGTGGTGCTTATGTCTCTTTGTGCATTTCCCTCATATTTTAGACTGTTGGTAACCTGAGTAATGTTATTTATCTTTTCTATTATGGCTCTGTTTAAAATTACTTGGTTATTATTGTTTGTCAATGCTCCGTTAATCTTCTCCTGAATTATATTGAAATCCCTGCTATCTGGAGATCCGGCTAACCATTTCCGTGCGCTACCTAACATTTCGATGTGCCTTTTCTTTTTATTCTTAACTCTTAGATTGTCGATTAATGTTTGGGATTTCTTAATATCCTCAATGATAAACGGTAGTATTGGGTCATATGATTTAGTTTCTTTTAGTTTTAGTTTCTCCTGCATCATTCTCATTATTGGACCTGAACTAAACGATTTTTTGTTATCTATTACCACGATTTTTGGTATACCAAAATTCCTTTGTACTTCCTCTACAGGTTGTTTTACATGTTGGGTCGCCCTAGATTTTATGATTTTCGCTTGCGCGTATTTAGAAAATTTATCAATCGCGGTTAGGACAACTTGTTTACAGGTCAAGTACAGGACGATCTGATGTCTCTCGTATTTGTGTTCTTTACAGATTCTGCATTCCTTTACGATTTTCTCTATTTTACCTCTCATTTGTGGGATATAAAAGTTTTCTAATATTTGCTGTTTATTTTTTTTTTGCGCTACGATGAGCTCTTTTGTGTTCGTTAATCATTCTATTTTCCTGATCCGTTTCGTCCGTCAGGTCAGTTACTATTTTTTATGAAAATCTGTCCCTGAATTTACTAAAATGTGCCTCCTGTAGGAGGCCTAAAGTGCGTTCGTCCGAGAGAAGCCCATATATAACTGAAGGGATCAATAGTTTCTTTAAGATTTCAACAAGTTTTTTGAGGGTGTTTATTTCATCGTTTGATGGAATGGGTGGTCTACTCAATGCGTCTGCTACTACGTTTGATTTTCCTCGCTTGTGTAAAAGTTCATGATTATATTCTTCAAGGATTGCTATCCAGCGCTTCATTTGGTCATTCCTACTTTTGGGACTTGTGGCATACGTGAGTGATTCGTGGTTTGTGAAAATCTTTACTTTAGTGGAACCGTAAAGGTAATTGCGGAGTGTCTGTACCGCCCATATGATGGCAAGCATCTGTTTTTTGTTTGGAGCGTAGTGCTCCTCGGTTTTACTTAGAGCTCTTGAAATAAACATTATAGGTCAGTTGGAATTCCTTTTTAAAGTCAGGGTGAATTAACATAACTTCCTCAGATGCAAGAGTTTTCTTTAGCTTCATAAAAGCGTCCATTGCATTCCTATCGAGACTTATTAGAGTTTTGCTTGAGGCAGTCTTGGAGATTCGGCCTCGGCCCTCCTCCCCTCTTAAAAGGGCTGAAATGGGTTTAGCCAGTTTTGCGTTGTCTTTTATGAAACGCCGAAAAAACCCTGAAAGTCCCAAAAAAGATCAAAGGTCTTTAAGTGCCTTGGGAATAGGGAATTCTGCGATAGCTCTTACTTTTTCTGGATTTGTTTTAATTCCACCTTCTGCTATCAAAAATCCCAGGAATTCTACCACTTTTTTGAAAAATTCGCACTTGTCTAACTGAACCTTCATATTTGCCTCTTCTAAAGTTCGGAAAATTTTACGAATGTCGCTTGCATGCTGTTCTTCTGTTATGGTAAATATGTTGATGTCGCCTATATAGACGAAGCATCTTACACCGACGTTGTCTCCAAGTATATCGTCTAGTGCCCTCTTAAATATATAGGGGGCGTTTTTGAGCCCAAATGGTAATCTCGTAAATTCATATCTTCCCTGATTCACTGAAAAAGCAGTTTTCTCTATGTCGGATTTCCTTAGGGGAATCTGATTTTTAAATCTATAACGGAAAATAACCTTTTTTTTCCTAACTGTGCAAGGACAAAATTAATGTCTGGGATCGGGTACCTATCGGGAATGGTGGCCATATTCAACTTCCTATAATCAATCACCATTCTGAATTTTTTTTGGCCCGATGCATCTACCTTCTTAGGTATGATCCATGTCGGAGAGTTGTAGGGCGATCTTGATGGTCTTATGACTCCATTTTCGAGTAGCTCCTGTATTTGTTTCCCTACTTCGTTCCTGAGTGCTTCTAGATAGGGATAGTGTCTTGAATAGATAGGGTCGGTGTTAGTATTTCTAATTGTTGCTACCACTTTTGTTGTAAACGTTAATTTTTCGTTTGGGTCACAGTTTTGGGAATTCTGAGCAGATCTTTTTCATAATCTGTTTTTTGAGTGTTTTTGGCGTGTTCTAGTCGGAGATTGTTTATTTAATTTAATTTTTAGTTTATTTGCTATCATTATGAATCCTTGTCTTGAAAATATGTCTATTCCTATTTCTCTTATTGTGTCATTTCCTATCAGCGCCCCAAAGGACTCGAGTGCTGGCAAGAGAAAAAATTTGAGGTTACTGTTTTTGAATCCGAACGGGTTGGCTATTAAGTGGTAAGTCACTAAAACGGTGCCACCAACAGATCTTACATGGAAAGGTTTTTAATTTTTTTTTTTTGATTTATTGCATATTTTGGGTGCATGTAATATTTATTAAAGCCTGTGTCTATCAGTATTTTGATCATTCCTCACCCACCGATTCTACAGTTTATGTACGGTAAGGATGAGGATGTTTCTCTAAAAAATTAAGATCAACGAAGTCGGATTCCAATGGTTCGTTGTTGTATAGCTCTTGTTCTTGATCATATTCTTGTGCCTTACTATATTCGGAAGCTGATGCTCCCTTCACTTCAGACACATATTGTTCTGCGTTTTCCAGGTATTGCTGTTCGTCCTCAGTTGTCACATGGAAGTTCCTTGGTCTTTTGTCAGTCTGTCCAAATGTCTGCTATGCCAATGGTCTTTTAGTTACGGTGTCATTAAAAGGTCTGATCATGTAGTTTATGCGTCTTGTCTGCATGCTTTGATCTATATCCATTGGTTCCGGCCGCGCTTGGGGCTTTGGAGCCTATGGGCGTGGAGGGGGTGCCGAAAAGTGGTTTCCCTGTGGTTGGATACTACTTCTGTAATATTGCTGTTGTTGCTGTGGTGGGTTAGTTTGTGGCATATACGCCAATTGGGGAAAGAACTGTTTCCTAGATGTTTGAGAGTTTGGTTGTATGTTCCTTCTTGGCAAGGGTGGTGCTGGTCCCGGAGGACCGTTGAATTTTCTCGAATTGGCCTGATTATGATTGGCGTAATTGATTCTGAACTTTTGATTGAACTTTTGATCTTGTTATGGGATGACGTTAAGAATCCCATAGTACTTAGGTGAGCCGATTGTTGTTGAATACACTTTTTTTCCAAGAACTGAATTCTCCTTGTCCAGAAAATTCCCTAAGGCACTTTACTACATCTGGAATTCTGTCCAGTCGTTTATGTTATTCCCCTCGATTTTTACTGGTTGGTCCACTAATTGAGGGACCCCTGGGTTTAACCTATCCTCTATCATTCTCTGTACCAGTATTTCATCCTGCATACCAGCCATATTGATGGAAAGGACTTGATTCTGCTGCTGGTTTGCAGATGCGTTTAAAATGGGGGGTCTTACAAGGTTATTTGGATTAGCCATTTTTTCTTTTTAAATTTTAGTTCGGCAGTAGCAAAAATAAGTGAGCGGAATTGACAAAAATGAATAAATAATGATAGTGTAGGTTTCAATTGCTTTGCAGTATGATAAAAATCATATAATATAGATATAAAAATCATTATTTTATAAGTTCTTTCAGAAAATTAATTTTTTCTAATTTCTGTTAATTTTTTAAAATAAAAATATTTTGATTTATTAAAAAGTTTTTTTTCCTAAAATGCTTGATTTTAATAAATATTTCTTTTTAAATTGATTTTTTCTAATTTTTATTTTAGTTTTCTTAGATATCTTTATTTAAATTAATATTAAAGAACGCGATTTGAATTTATTTTAACTTTTTACTTAAATTTCAGTATTTCTAAAAAGGCTTGATTTTAATTATTTAGAATTGACTTTTTTACTTATTTTTATTTTGAAGTTTATTCCTTTTGGACTGGCTGGCAGGTAGTCTTCCTTTTCGCTGATCTACTGGGGTACCTCTTCGAGCACCAGCGAACCAGTTGTCAGCGACCAACGTCTGCAAACCGATGTAAGTGAGTTCGCTTGCTTTTTGGACTTGATTGTTTCGCTGGAGCAGCCAATTGGGTGCGTTTATCAGCGGCAGTTCGTTTTAATCTTTGGCAGCCAAATGGGTGCACTTATGGGATTTTTTTTCGGTTTCTCAGTTCACTACGGATATGATGAAAAACTTTTTTCGAAAGTGATCACAATAATCAGGGCAGCCAATCGGGTGCACTTACAGGTTGCGCGTACTTCGCGTGGTTTAACTTGACTTTAGTACCGCGCACAAGCCCTTTTTAAGATTGGGCGCCAGTTAACTCATATAGAGTTCCAATCAATAAAAAAATATATTTCTTTAATTGATGTTGTGACCATAAGGTCTTTATTTATTGAATGCAAAAACAGAACAAATTTTAGTTTCACAAATTTGTCCCTACCTAAATTCGCCTGCCCGCCCACCTATGCTGCTGACGTCGGTGATGCTCTGCTCACAGAAGTTGGGCAGACGCTACGTCTGCACATTTATGTTGTGCAGGTGCAGCGTATATTCCGCAACCGGAGGCTCGTGCGACCCCACGAGTGTTGCGCAAGCGGATACGCGTGTAGCTCCAAATGTTCTTATCCAAAATATGTGGTGTTAACTAATATAAGGTATATTTATTTTTTATATATATATTTTATATATATTATTTTTATATATTTATATTTTATAAATATATAATTTATTATATATAATTTATATACATATATAATTTATTATATTATATATTTATGTCTTATGCTTATGAAATTCACAAATTTTTTGTGTTGTAAATTTGAAAATTTATTTTTGTTTGTTCAAGATTCTTAATATTTTGTTTTAAAAATTTTCTATTTATTTTTTTCTTAATGTTGTCTTAAATTAAAATGTTGAAGGATGCATCATCCCGGTGGTCCAGATTTACTCCTTTTCACTCCTTTTCATACTTCAGTTGGACGACGAGCTGCGGTCGTACCTTACAAGTCAGAGCAGGATCAACTCCGGTCTATTATTGCCGGGGTGGTAGTTTACATTTTTTATGTTGTTTATGTTTCGTTTTTATGTTTTTGTCGCTTATGTTTTTGTGTAGTCGGGAGTCTGTCTCGATCGCGAAAGGTTTTTATTTAATTTTTTTTCTATTTAACCGTCACTGTGCAGAATTTTACAGCACTTAACACGAACTTAGTTTTATTGTACGCGCGTGACGGGTCCTGTTCGGGAGCCAGTTAAAAAACAGATAATTTATTTTTTATAAAAAATGTTTTCTTTATTTGAGCGGTCAAAGACCGTCCGTTTTATTTGATTATAATTTTAAGACTAAATTATCGTACCCTAATCTGGCCCTAAGAAAACGTTGTCGCTGGCGTTGGTCGCGTCATAGGCCTCGTTGCTGAAGAATCACGGAAGTGTCGCAGACGCTAGGTCAGCAATTTGGGCAAGTGCATTATTATTATTTGTGGAGCGGATGCTCGTGTGGTCATGGATCAGCGTTTTGGTCAAGTGCAATAGCGGGTGTCAGGTGACTTAAATTTATGTTTTTTAACTTACTAATCCATTACTTACTTACTAATACATTACTAATCCTACCTCAAAAGTCGTTACCAAATTGTACTAATTAAAGAGGGCGTTTGAAATTTACTATCGCCAAATTAACAAAATAAATGTATCGGAAAAATTCCCATTACCAAGTATAGATGATATTCTTGACCAATAAGTAAACGTCAGAAATGTAAAATCTTTTTCAAGGAGCAATGGCTATCATCGTTTCACGCGATTACCATACGGCTTAAAAATAGCGACAATCTCTTTTCAAAGAATGATGACAATTGCATTTTCAGGTATCGAACTTTCTCACGCATTCTCGTATATGGATGACCATATTCTTGTATATATTGTCATTGGATGTTCAGAAAAACATATTAACAAAATCCTTACAAACTTTTTTGATTTATGTAGAAAACCCCATTTTAATTTGCACCCAGAAAAGTGGTAATTTTTCAGATACGAAGTTTCCTTTCTAGAAACAAGTGTACTGGTAATGGTATTTTACCAAACAGCAAGAAGTATGATGTCAGTATGAAGTCTCTACGGACTTGGACAGCGCTGAAAGATTCCTTGCATTCTGCAATTATTACAGGCGATTGATCAAAAATGTTTCCGACTATTACGAAACATACCAAGGTTATGTAAAACGAATGTGAAATTCGAATGGACAAATCAATGTCAAAAAGAAATCGATTATTAAAAGTTTAATTGATGAAACCAACATTATGACAGTATCCCGATTTCGAGAAAGGATTTTGTATAACAGATGCAAGCTGATGCAAGCGTGTGGAGCTGTTCTAACTCAAAATCATAATGGAACTCAAATTACCAGTAGCTTATGCATCAAGATCTTTCAATATGGGAGAAAGCAACAAAAACACTACTGAACAAGAATTAGCACCTATCCATTGGGCAATAAACCATTTTAGACCATATATTTATTGCAAACACTTTACTGTAAAAACCAACCATAGACTACTAACATACTTGTTTTCTATGGCCAACCACAGTTCGAAATTGACCCGCATGAGACTAGATTTAGAGAAATACAGTAGAATATCTTAAGGGAAAAGACAACTATTAAGCAGATGTATTATCCAGAATAACAATATGAGACCTGAAAAACCTTAACACTAATAATTTAATTCCGGAACTCAGTCACAATCCTACGCTTCTTGAGATCAGTCATGTCTGTAGTGTACGTAGTTCGGCAGATTTTTAACTAGTTGGTCTTTTAATAGTGGGTGGTAATTACTAATAAAGAGGACCTTGTACTTCCTTCGCTAGGGATGCGCACTCTTGCTATGCTCGGGTCTAGCTCGCCGTAGGTCGGGGTTCTTTTAGCTTAGGATAGTACGAAACGCTACTACATTTTAATAAGTGCGTCTTACTCATAAACAATATTCAAAAGTGGACTACCGATTAATAAAAGAAATGGCTTTATATTGATACTAATGATACACGCCGACACGTGTGAAGATAAGCTACAGATTCTGATAAGTATTGGGAATTTTGGATGTTAATGATTCCCTAAGTCTTTACCCTCCCTACCATGACAATGCTACTTAAAATATTTACATTGTCCCTTGGTCAAGTTCAAAATAACTCTACCACATATTTAAGAAAGTGTTCAACATAAGTACTCGACAAACCATTAAATCTATTTATTCACAATTCATTCTTTTTCAATATATCTTCAATCATAATTCCATTTATATAAATTCAGTTTAGTAAACGGTTCCATTAAATCTCTCTTACAAACTAACAAATTTTAATCTACGCATGATTATCCTAGTCATTCTCTAACTCTTAATTTTTGTTTATATTCAGTGGGTAAAATAAAGTATATAAAAGTAAAGTATAAAGCAAATAGATATAAGTAATTGAATATAAATTTAGCAAATATTACAATCTTTAGCCAAATGTAGATCTTATTTTATTTAGACGTTCGAGTGGCATTTTGTAGAATTTTAATATAGGTAATTCATAATAATGTTTTTTATCGTTGTTGTTTTATAGTACTCACGACCTTAAATATCCACTCCATTAAGTTGGGCCCAAGTTCACGTTGACATTGTCGAGCTGTAGGTCAAATTTTAAAGGTCCTAATTTAAATTCCTATTCTAATGCCAAAAGTTCCGTCAATCTGCGAGTATTTAATTCATTATTAATTGCAATACAAAACGGCTGTAGAGCAAACAAATGCCCTTATATAGGCCTTGGCCTTCCTTACGCCTTGGGGTCGAATCCCTTTTCCACTTTCACACAAATCACACACGGAAATTTATTGAAATATCCCAACTCTTGTTTTTATGAGATTGGATATATATAACTAAATTATATTTCCACGTGTATGTGCAGTTTAAATGGGCAGCGTCAAAAATTGTGAGCGTTCGCCACGAGGTTTTATCCGATAATGATTTAAGCTCTGGGAAGCTGCATGCTGGTGGTCGCTGTTATAGCTTTTCTTTCCCTAACTGTACAATCGTACGATCATATTCTGTCCTGATTGGTCTAAGACAATTCTCTCGCTTTTTGTTTTACACAAAAGCTGCTATAATTTAGGGCGAGGGTGTCTTGAAGAGTTGTTGCAGTGTAAAGTTAAGTTAGTCACTACATGTCTTAGTTTTGCCAAGCAAAACTAAAGCTCATTAAGGAACTTACCAAAACCAACAACAATTCTCAGTATCTACCGTTACAACTAGTGCCAGTGAATTGTAACAACCGAGACATATAAGCAGCAACACCAAGATGGGAGATAAGCCCTATTGAGGACCACAAAATTCCACCACCAATAACACCGTTCTTCTAATCAAAAAAGAAATTGATTTTGCCTGTGGAGGAGAATTCGAAGAATGCAAAAAGCCAAGAAACGGTACTCTCCTAATCAAAACTAAAAACAACATTCAAGCTAAAAGACTTATGCAGCTAGAAGCTTTTGCTCCCAGCATCATTTTACTGTAAGTCTCCACAACTCTTTCAACTCAACAAAAGGGGTAATCTGCACAAATGATCTGCAAGGAATAGCCTAAAGTATAATTCTAAGAGAACTTGCACATCAGCAAGTAACCGATTTAAAAAAGATTTTGAAAAAATAAAACGGCAATCTCAACGAAACCGGCCTTTTTATATTGACATTCGAATCTCACGTACTCCCTGAATATGTAATGATTGACTATCAAAAAACCTCAGCCCGCGAGTATATTCCTTTGCCAACTAGATGCAATAACTGCTTCGGAATCTGGCCATTTGTACAAAACTTGTAAAAACAATAACACCTTCTGCAACTGCGGAGACGACTACAACCTCGATCCAAACAAATGCCCCCCCAAAAATGCATCCCCCAAAATGCACAAACTGTAACGAAGATCAAACCACATACCTCCACAACTCCATAAACAGAAGTTACCCAGTCTTCAAAACACATCAAGAATTGATAGCAATCAAAATCACAAACAAATGCGAAAACAAAACCGCCCTTAAAATCCTTAGTACTCGTAGCACCAACACCACTCCCATTCGCATCAGTTACGAAAAGCGGACCAAATATCAGCCACAATACCAACCTAAGCCAAAACGCAGAACGTCATCAACTCAACGAACCCAAAGGACAACAATAATACACTCCCTCCAGGACTCCAACATCATACGCAGATCTTAGTTCTCCTAAAAATAGTTAACTAGACCCCATAAGCTTACCTTTAACTAATCATAAACAACTCCCAAACCCTGTGCAAATCCTCTCCATCAAAATATCAAAACACATGATCGTATCGCTCAAAATCGGAATAAGAAATCTAGAAAAACAAACAACGGGATGTGTCTAGCGACTCTTGTGACATGGAAACCAACTAAAATTACCAACCCGTTTATAAACCCTTACTAAAGTATTTTAATGCTAAATGTAGTGTCTTGCACGCTTGTTTATTCATGACTGTTCTTAATTCGCTTTACATAACATTCTTATGTTCACATATGCAAGTTGTTCTTATGATCTAGTTCTGTATCTGTTCGCTTATCGATACTTGACAATATCGATGAAACGATGTTGAACTGTTTAAATATATGTTTATATCAATAATATCCAACACGCCATCACTTAAGCATTCATTACAATTATCTATATTTCATTTAAGATGAGCGTTGGTGTGCTTATTTTAATGTTATATCTATGCATTTCATTTAAGTACAATTGTTTTTTCTACTTTAGTCTTAATTTTATTTTGTTTTCTCTACAAAGTTAATGGGATACAATTTTATCATTATTTACTAAATGTTCATTATCATTTACAATATTTTCATTATCGTTTGCTAAATCTTTATTAGTGTTTGTAATATTTTCATTATCTTTAGATACAATCTCATTATTCTTTGTAATATATTATTTTCATTATTGTTAGCCATATCTCCATCACAAAGTTCTCCAAAATTTTGTTTATCAACAAGTGTTTTTTTACGCATTTGATTACAAAGTCTTTTTATTTCTTTGTTATTGTGATTAGATTAGAAAGTATATTAGTACAATTGGTTTAGTGCTGTATCAAAACATTTCAATCTTTTACAACATATTGATTCTTGTAGCGATTTCTTTAAAGTCTTAAAAATTTTCAGCTTGACCATTGCAGTTAACTGGTCCCAGTGCAGTTAGTATGTGATAAATACCATTTTTGTCTACAAAATGTCCAAAATCTTCTGATGTAAATTGTTTACCATTGTCTCTGACAAGTGTGTCTACTAGTGTGTCCAACTACTATCGTCTGTATCGCCAAAATATTACCCTTAGTGCTTTGATTGAAAATGCGGAAGTTATTTCTTTTGTCTCAATGACTTATTACAATATTGGACAAAGAGGAGTGCCCCAATCCGAATGATCAACGGGTTCTAAAATACCTTTACGAATTAATTCTCTAAGCTCTGCTTTGACTTTGATCTTCCAAGTCAATGGAATGAAAAATATAGGCTTTGCATTTTTATCAATACGTAGAGTTACTTTACACAAATTGAATGTTCCTAATTTTACCATTGAATAAGTCTCTAAATTCATTTGTAATTTCTTCAGAAATGTCACCCGTATTTATTTGTATGTTATTAATTTGTTGTATTTTAAAATTAAATTGTCTTAGAAAATCTCTTCCTAACAATGGATGACTTTTAGCTTTGGTTACAATTATTTTTACCATTTTTTTTGTCCCATTGTATCTTACATTTGCAATTAACTCACCAATGACTGGTATTTTCTCGCCTGTGTAGATTGTATATTTTGTGTCAAAAGGTTTTATTTTGCTTAGTTGCTGTTTACTGGTAATATAATATATATAGCGACATATCCTCAAGTCCCTTAGACTTAAGCATATGCCTACTGAGCATATACACAGTATAACTAATACACCCCACACTACCCACTACGTACCCAATCAATACCAGATAAGAACCAGACTGTCATATACAATACAGGATGTAATATGTCATATACGTAATGAACGACAATTAATCTAGATCAATAAGCAGAGTTCACTTTGAGACCTAAGTTAAGAAGGTCGGTGTTCTTCAAAATAAAGAGTTGTAATTATTCAGTTAATAAAAATTATATTTTTCTGACTTATGAATATTACCAACATATAATTATAAACATTTATATTCTGAGATGTTTCTATGCTGCAAACATAATTATTATCATTAATAGAATTACACAAATCTTTATTTTAATTAATATAATTGTTACCCTTACTTCTGCATATGTTCGCTAGATGACCCTCTTTTCCACAATTATCGCATTTGCTGTTTTTGTATTTACACGCCTGCGATGTGTGATTGCGCCTGTTAGGTAGGTTAGACCCGACCGATTAAATTCCATCTTGATGGCCTGCCTTTGATAGATTCTTGGTGCCGCGGACAAGTAAATGCTTGGAGCAGTCACCCCCAACTCCTCGGATGAAAACATTCAAAGCCTTATGCCTATAGGTCTCTATCAACGCATTGACAACTTCACGACGGCGATTTCCGGACTTTAAATTATTCAAGATTAAGGGGAGATGGCTGTTGATGTCCATATGAAATTTCTCTAATGGCCTAGCTCCTTGACTGAGTTGATGTTCAAGTGTACGTATGTCTCGTTTGTCCGCGTAATGGTTATCGTCCTGAACGCCGTAGGCCGCCAATTTGCTGTTTTTGTATTTACACGCCTGCGATGTGGATGTCATTTCTTGAAAGGTTACCGTTGCCTTTAGCTTTGTTCTCTTCGTTGTTTCTGTTGTACTTTTTACTTCTGTTGTGACTGTACCTCTTGTAGCCCATGTTCTGTTCTTCCTTCACTGAGTTCACGTTACTTGTATGGTTGCTCTTTGTCAACATTGTCCTTTGTGCGTTGTCCAGACTAAGTGTTTCGTTCTCTTCACATAGTTTGTCAAAAATTTTATCTTGCAACCCCGTTACAAAGCGATCTAGTACGAATGCATTTAAATTTTCACCAAACTTGCAGTTAATGGCCAACTCTTTAATTTTTGCAAGCCACTTTCGTTCATAGAACACAATTGTAGGAGCGCTTGTCGCGGCTAATATTGGATTCTATGCGAAAAGACAAACAAAACAAATATGCCTAAAAGCAAGCAATGGTTTTTGAATTTGCCGTTGCTATCGGCTGATTAACGTATTGAAAGTTAATTAGGGTCTGTCCTTACGTAAAGAATTCTTGGTAGTATAAAAACCAATGAATTGATTTATAGGCGTATAATATATGTATATTAATTATTCGCTTAAACTATATTTATAGTATAAATAAATACATAAATAAATTTAAAAATAATTGAGAAATTGAGATTTTTTTAGCTATCTTAATAAATACTAGATTAGTTAGGATAGTATGGTTTTGCTCCCTCACAGGGATGATACCATTATTCCAGTGTCAGTGTCACAATGACAAGGGAAAACCTCGTGGCAGAGGAAATAGGGGCCATAACCTAGATCTAGGCCCTTAGCTCGATCTTTTCGATTGCCAACCATGCAGCAGATCCCAACGTAGGTTCTCAAGCTAATCAAGGTGAACCTAACCCTACATTGGCCTGGGCAAGGCTTTCTATCTACAGTTGCATCAGCTTCGTTATATTGAAGTAGGTAAATATAGTGACCAATCTTCAGAACAGTGATAATAAAAGAATATTTTGCACAGGCCAACCTCGTCAATTTTCTTGGCTATTGCATCCGCCCAAATTATCACCACAAAAGCTTTGGAGGCGCAGAGAGGAGGCCGTACGCCAAAAAACGAGCCCTCTACGTTTCGTAAGCCCACTAGATGAGCGCAATCTGGGCAGCCTTCTATTTGGATCTATGAGCCAGTAGGAAAAGTTTCAGCAAGCCAACAATTAGAATCCATGAGCAAGTAAGAAGTTTCTACAAGCCAGATTCGACGCTGAATTAACCCCAGAAAGCCGCAAAATGTGAATTGTGAAAGTGCGAGAAGATCACCAGTTAACCCATAACCTCACAGAGCTTTAACATAACCCAAAATTGGGAAAAATTAATCGAAAATTGTCTGCGACGAGCTCCGTGTGCGACAACGGCGAGAAATCTGCGAGAATAGCAGAAATATATTTTTTTGGTTTTCCTTTTGTTTTTTTAAATAAAAGTATCCAATCCAAAAGGAAAATCCAAATTGTGAGAGAATGGTGAAGTGAAATATAATATGTTGTAACCAAAAAAAAATGGCAGTACTAAACGTATAACCTGAAAAGAAATATCATGAAAAACTAACCAATATAATATATAAAGGCAATTTAAAAGAAAAGAACCATAATGTCTAGCGAGAATAAATGTGGTGTGCGATTGCCGTAAAAATGATTGAAAATAAAGTATTTTAAATTGCCTACATAAAAGTGGAAAAAAAACGTAATAAGATGAACAATTAAATAAAAGTTTAAACATCGGAGGTACAAAATATATTGTGTACATCTTAACCCCCCTTTTCAGGCAAATCGCCGAAAGCGCTTTCGACTGTCTGGAAATGGAGTGATAAGTTTTCCAACTCTTTTATTTAATTGTGTTTTGACCATAAAATTGAGCTGAAATAAAATAATGAAAAAGTAAAGCTGAATTGCGCCTGCGAAGACAAAAATATGTAAGAAGAAAATAATCAACACAATGATTCAAAATTCTGCGAAGACCACCACTTTTGTCTGCGCCAGAGCTAGATAATGATCTAACTTTGATGGTTTACCTTTTTATATACCCTTCCTACATATATACATATTATGACTATACTTTGAATATCTAAACTATATTATTATATTATTACTATTATGCCATATTATCATTCCACAGCGCCATTCTCATGATTTTCTTAGATAGAGTATATTAAAATGAAAGTAAATGAAATTAAAACGTGAAAACTAGAGTAATTATTGTTAAATTTAAATTAAATAAAATGTAGTTTCTATTATCACTCATGAAACTTACAGGGTGCGTTATGAAAGTAATGCGCATGGTTTCATTGTCACGTAACTACCTGTCGTAGCACGCTCGGACCTGTCTGAAAATTTGGGGCGGAGTCTCTCCTTTCCAACGCGCTCGGTCTCAGTTCGCTCTGAGCAATAGAAGTGGTAGGACGTGTCGTAGAGCGAAGTCATTTTTTCTGTTGTGTCATGGTGCGATGGAGCGTTCGCTGGAACAGCGGTACGCCATAAAGTTTTGTGTGCGACTTGGCAAAAATGCCACTCGGAGCTCTGTCGTCGCACACAAAACTTTATGGCGTACCGCTGTTCCAGCGAACGCTCCATCGCACCGTGACACAACAGAAAAAATGACTTCGCTCTACGACACGTCCTACCACTTCTATTGCTCAGAGCGAACTGAGACCGAGCGCGTTGGAAAGGAGAGACTCCGCCCCAAATTTTCAGACAGGTCCGAGCGTGCTACGACATGTAGTTACGTGACAATGAAACCATGCGCATTACTTTCATAACGCACCCTGTATATTAGTTATAATAATGAATATATAGCTTATATAATGAATAAAATGTATAGATTGAAAATGAATTATTGCTAGAGTTTATCGAATAGGGGTCATGCCGATCGAAGATATGTTAGGGTATTAATCGGTTGACTTGGGCATAGGGACCATTTAAAACAATGTTTACATATAGTGCGGATGTAATGGTCATGGATGGGTGGGGTTCTTTTGTTTGCTGTAATAACACCAACAGCAACAACATTCAAGTCGCAATGCTTTAGTTGTCTATGTTTTATTGTGATCCTCTTTTCCTAGCTTTTTATCTTTTGTTTTAGATTTGAGTGAGCGAATTCCTATTAGATCCCAATCACGCGAAATCAAGTAATGTTTATGTACGCAAAGCCAGCATTTACGAATAGTACTTCTTTATAATAACCCCCCCCATCGCATCGAAATGAGCAGACCCGGTAGCAACGCGTGCTGTGCTAACTCGTAACGTCCATCAGCTGGTCACCACAGTATACCCTAATATTTTGTTTACTCGTGATAAGCTACACAATTGTCGGTGGTGTAAAATGCGATTCTAGCATAATACATAGCATAGTTTATGACACTGGAGACTCTGGAGTGGAAAGGCTATACAACAAGCGGTTCTCCGCTAATGGTCTTTAACAAAATTGCTTTTCTTTTGTTTTCGTTTGTACAGTTTATTTCGCACATTGGATGTCCAGCTGTTCCTTCCATATGTACCACGGCTCGGTAAGATGTACAAATTAGGGCAGAGCAGCAGTTTGTAACAGTGTTGTTACGTTAGATGATGCTGAAGCGTCACTTTTTTTTGTAATTTTTTTATTTTTTTTTTTAATTCGGTAGCACAACAATCTTAATGTACAAATCTATCTCTAAACTCTAAAGAAAACACCATCGCCAAATGCATAGATCTTTCAGATAATATTCTCCTGAACGACAAATCCTCTACACACTACTCAACTCAGAACACGTTGACACATATAAACCTTTTTCTTGTCGAACTAGCCCCCGAAACTAAATGGGAGTAATCGACGACCTTAATGATGTGATCACTTGTGCGATCACTTTCCAATCCTTATTTCAATGTTCCCTAGCTCTTCCTCTCCAACCTTCAATGCCAAAACCTCTTTCAACCTTAAAACTTTAGCAATAAAATCTCACACTTCAACTCAAAAACCCAACTCTACAACAGTATCTTCAACAAAGAAGCTGCACAGGGCGCACACACTTCTATTCCATAATACCGTGGTAGAAACAGGAACGTTCTTTTCTACAAAAATCAAAAAACAATAAATGGAATATACTTAAAAGAAACAGAAAACCCAACAAACATATTACAATTTAAAAAGGCAAGCGCGAAGTATCGAAGGGAAATTAAAAAGAAGTTAAGAAAACAGCTATCCAAAAATTCACCTCCCAAATACACCCCAAATCGGACCCTTTGAGAATGTGGGCAAATATTAAACGTTTATGCGGCATTTATCCCAGCAAGCATATACACGCCATACACAACCCCCATACCCAAACAACTACCACTTCCCCTTCGGAAATTGATAACACCTTCGACAACCTATGGTCACAAGAAGCTGACGACAGTAACTTTTCCAGCACCTTCAGAACAAACAAACTGCTCTTAAACACTTCATCAACCTACACGCCATCCCAAGCAGCCTGCCATATAGAACATTTATTTCATAGAACTGTTATCCGCCCTCAAATCACTTAACGGTTCCACTTTTTGAATGGACCGTACCTCCATGATCCAGAACCTTAAGCTCCTAAGCCTAAGACATTTCAACGATATCCTAAATTCCCGCATTACGAAGTTAGTCTAGTCCTTCCTATATAAAAGCCACATAATAAGCAACTAGAAACCACATTCTACAGACCTATTTCTCTGAACCCATGCCTGGCTAAAGATCTAGATAAAATATATAGCTAAACGTTTGTGGCCACCTAGCAATAAGATCCCTCTCTCTAAAGCGCGACCTCTCTATAATTTCATTAGACTTTTCCAAAGCCTTTGACAAAATATGTACCCACTCTCTTATCCACCAACTCAAAGAATGGAAATTTCGTCCCAGTATCATTAAAAACGTTTTAAATTTTATGACAGACAGCTTTCTCCTCAAAACCGGCATCCCGCAAGGTTTCCCAATCTCAGTCATTCTATTTCTAATCACCTACAATTCTCTTACTGCTATTATCGCCCCTCAAAAACAAATTAAGTTCGTCCCTTACGCCGACGATTTCCATTTAATAATTGAGCACAAGAAAACAAAAAACCCCTTAACTAACTATCTAACCTCTTTAACAATAAAAATCAATGGTACACTTACTCAGGTGCCTTGCTTTCAATATACAAATGCCAAGCCCGTCGTGAAAAAAAGGCAAACCGAAAATAGAAACCGGCACTATTAATATTCCAGCAAGCAACAGCACAAAAATCCTAGGTCTAACCCTAAACAATAGATGCAACTGGGCAACCTACAAAGGTAATCTAATAGACAGCCTCTGTAAACCCCTTAACATCATGAAATAATCCAATTCCTCCCTTATCCAAATAATAAATTCTGATACTGATCTCTAAAATAGACTACTGCCTGCCGAAAACACATAACAAATCGATAAAAACATGTAATAATCAACATTAGAGCAGCTCTAGGAGCTTTTAGAACAACCCCAACTAACAACTTAATAATGTAATCGCAAATAAACACTTTGGAACACAGGAGAGAATTCCTGACAGGCAAACTTTCCAGCAAGCACCTACACCCCTACGACTCACCCCTTAAAACTCTCGTTAAAACACTCAATAAGAAATTTCAATACCCCAGAACTATTGTCATAAGCTTTATGTCCCGATTTCACTAATAAAAACCACCCCAAGGAACAAATTCAACTCCGGAATTATACATAAAGCTACCAACACATCCCATCAAAATACAACATATCCAGCACATCCGCCACAACTTTCAAACTACTCTTTCAATCACTAAAAAATTCTATTCCCAACCACAGATGGCTCGATGGCCAATGGAATAGTATGCTAATCTGGCCAGCTCTCCCTTTTAGAACAATAAGCGAAATACTTAATATCCATAAACGAAGCAGTTAGGATTGCACTAAAAACCCCAGGCAAACATGCTACCTCAAAATGCCCACAGATACGCTCTCGTCTACACACCAAATTACAACTGTGGAGACATTTCTCGGCACATAAAAAAATACGTCAACTCCAAACAAACAGAACTGCTTAATAATATTACTTCCTGGCAGAAGTTCATCCTTCAAACTACCACACCAAACATCTTCTAGAACATCACATAACACAACGGGAAAACACAAATCCTTATGAACAGGCTCAACCTTTATGCTAAACTCTAACCTAATTCATAATATATAAAACTACATTCTTCTCTCAATCTGTGGAAACCATTGTCACCCTAGACGAGCGGAAGACCTTAGCTGCTAATGCTCCTAGTTCTTACTTACCTTATAGTTGTATATTTTAAGTTAGCTTTAAATAAAAAAATAAATAAAATTTTGAAAGTCAAAGTCAACAATTTTCCTGCGCAGGAATAGATAAAGTAGATTTGCCTAGGCAAACCCAAAAAAAAAGATTCTCAGTCTAACGTATACGAGCTCATTGTAAATGACGGGGTATGAAAAGTAATGACCTTGGGAATAACGGATTCACGATGTCTACTAAAACATGGAGCATTAGCTGCTGACCTACGTCAACACAGGCGACACAGCGACAACGTCATTAACCCCGCCTCTTGAGTACAATTGGCTGAGGTGCGCTATAGCGCAAATTTGATCTCACGTTACACCGAAGCCGCTGGAGCTCTTCGGGCAGCGAACCGTCGCCAGATCAGCGCGCAAGTCAGCAGTTATAATTATAAGAAACAAAATCAGGGGGCCGCGGATGATGTTCTGGCCTCTTTCGGCACAGTATTTAACTTTAACGAGATTATAAGTCGCCTCACGTCCAGTTCACGTAATCGAGCAAGAGTTGGGCACGCTGAGACAAGGCTGCATGTCTCTACTGCAAGATGAAGTCGGCAAAATACTTACATTGTTGACTAATAAAGTCAACATGTCATACGAGCCGGTCCTAGCAAAGGACCTCTGTGAAAAGTTCCGCGAAGATGCACTACGTGTGTTTGTTTCGGGACTCAAGCGTAGTCTCACAGATGTGCTATTCTCGGCAAAGCCAAGGGACTTGCCGTCGGCTCTGGCGCTCGCGCAAGAGGTAGAATCGAACCATGAAAGATATGCGTTCGCTGCCAGCTTCGCGAGAAGCATGGAGGAAAAAGAACGCAATGCAAGTGCCCAGCAGTGGGTCAAGCCACCCCAAAAAGCAGAAGCGCAGGAAAGCGGGTCAAATAACCCACATTTTAGTTGGCAGCACAAGCAGCAAGGTCAATCCGGCCAGCGAAATGCCGAGCAGCAACCTCGCGCCAGTGCTTCAGAACCAATGGAGGTGGACCCTTCGCTGTCATAGTTTAGACAGACCACCCAGGCCTCCGTTCGCGTCAGTATGCGGTCGGCCATGTCCGATCGCTCTAACGGTAAGAGCAGGCAACAAAGGGTCAATCATATAACCCAAGATGCTGGACAGGGGCAGAACTCGTACGCCAAAGCCGCCAACGGCGCTGTGGCACAGATGTAAGACGACGCTGAAAGCGATTCTGACGCCCTCCATTTTTTAAAGGCTTGCTCAGAAGTGCCCGCTTCAGTGCGGGAGGCTTATCGAAAATTACTAAAGACCAGAAAAAAGACCTTTGCAGACCCAAACGAGGCCCTGCCATACAATACTTCGGTGGTTGCCACCATCAGAACAGTGAGCGAAGAGCCCATGGGCGTAGCCGACTTCGTCAATAAGGAGATAAGGATAAAAACGACATAATTAAAAAATCGGCATCCCCTTACAACAACCCCATATGGGTAGTAGATAAAAAGGGCTTCGATGATGCGGGCAACCGCAACAAGCGCTTGGTGATAGACTTTCGCAAACTCAACGAGCGAACCATTCCTGACAAATACCCCATGCTACTAGTCAGCTACCCTGACTTTAAGAAGCCATTTGATCTAACGACAGATGCTTCGGCCTACGGTATAGGTGCGGTGTTGTCCCAAGAGGGCCACCCTATATCAATGATTTCAAGAACTCTTGAAGACAGTGAAGCCAACTACGCGCCAAACGAGCGGGAGTTATTGGCCATCATTTGGGCCCTGGCTAAACTGCGGCACTACTTGTATGGAGTGAAAGATATAAATATCTTCATTCCAAGAGGTGGAAGGCCCGCATAGACGAGTTCAATGCTCGACTGTTCTACAAGCCCGGTAAAGAGAACCTGGTAGCGGACGCCTTGTCCAGACAGCAGCTTAATGTGCTGGAACAAGAAGAGCGCGAATCTTGCGCAGCAACGATTCACAGTGAGATGTCTCTCACACACACAATCGAGTCGACAGACAAGCCGTTGAACTGCTTCCAGAACCAGATAATACTGGAGGAAGCACGTTTATCGTCTAAAGATACCTTTATTCTAGTCGGGAATAAAAGGCGCCACACGGTCAACTTCGTCTGCAGGGAGTCTTTATTGGACGAACTGGTAGACATAATCGTCCCAAGGAGCTTTCCATTGCGATTTGCACACGCTCGCAATTATACAGTACGAGCAAAGACACTAGAATAATAAGATGCGTAACGGCCATACATTGGTTTTGCGCTATGCAGCCAGTTTTTTGGTGGCGGCAATAATTGCTCTCTTCCCGCTCGCGTAAAATTGAGAGCATAAAAATCTGAAAATAGATTTCACTTGCTTGTGTGAGTGAAAACAGTAAACAAAAAAGTGTACATGTGTGCGTAGTTGTGCTAGAAGACGATTTTCGGTCCGAAATCAATTTTGATCTAAGAAACGAATTTGATTATTGTTTTGGTCAATTTCGTTGTAATATGAGCTAATAAAAAATATTACTAAAAATATTACTATTATTTATTTTTAAGAAGTTGTTTTTATATTCTTTAGTTAAAATCGCCGTTCGAATTAGCTACCGTTTACATATAAATATTTTTAATATTAATTATCTGTAATATATGTAATTTTTAATACCCAGGCCATTACAATTGTAATGGGGTCGTATATTTATATGACCTTCGAGACGACTTGAAATAATAAATCTTTTCAGCATTCTAATTCGAAATTGTCTTTCCTCAGACAATTTTTTATAAGCCAAATATTTTTTTTGAAACATTTTTTATGCTTTCATGTTTTTATGGCACTGACGACAAACTTCACCTGGGGGACTGTGAACGATATCTTTTTTGGGGAGGCGATTTTAGAGATCTTATATCATCATTTTTGCAACTCTCATATTTAATTAGGTTGCGATCTGGAATTGTTCCTTTCCTTAGATATTTTACGCCAATATCATCTGGCGAGAAGTGATCTTGATTTGATCTTTTTTTGTCGGCCATAGCCAATTTTTTTACATAAAACAATTAATGTTAAATTCAAAAGTTCAAACCTTTATCGAAAAGCAGCAGTACCAGCACAACGTAATATAGGCGCGGCAAATTATGAAAATATTAGTTTGGCAGATATCTCCCTTCCGCCTTTTTGTCTTTTGAATTTCGCGGCTATGTACAAAGCGCTACAGAGCTCGTATCTGGCAATACTATACATAATTTAAAAGGTCTTGACATAACCTACAAAACGACGCTATGCATGATTTAGTTTGCGTTCAACAGTTATAGACGTGTAAACATGGAGTTCACTAACGCCGAAATTCGCGCTATTTTAAAGATTTCCTTCGTTAAAGGCAAATCCGCTAGAGAAACGTTCCGTGAGTTTAATGGTGTTTTGGGGGATGGTACTCTATCACTTCGAACCGCGGAGGAATGGTTTCGACGATTCAGAGCCGGTTAAAAAGACACCATGGATAAGCCAGCCGGCGGAAGACCTGTGACGACAAATACCGATCAAATCATGGAATACATCGAATTAGACCGGCATGTGGCATCTCGTGACATCGCCCAGGAGATGGGAGTTAGTCACCAAACCATTTTAAACCATCTTCAGAAGGCTGGATACAAAAAAAGCTTGATGTTTGGGTATCGCATCCACCATATAGCCCGGACATAGCGCCAAGTGATTACCACCTGTTCCTGTCCATGGCGAATGCCCTTGGTGGTGTAAAGTTGAACTCAAAAGAGGCTTGTGAAAAGTGGCTGTCCGAGTTCTTCGCAAATAAGGAGGGGGGCTTATACGAGGGAGGTATTATGAAGTTGCCGTGTAGATGGAAACAGATTATCGAACAAAACGGCGCATATTTGAACTAAATCCGATCACTGTAACACTTTTTATAAAGCATTGAATAAAGAGCAAAAAAGCGGAAGGGAGATATTACCTATTATTTTCTAGTATAAAGTAATTTATTAAAATAATTCGGAATTATTATGTACATTTATTCACCTATTACCAGTTCTATGATGTAATTAAATAATTTTCATGTTAAGGCAATACAAAAATAGAGTTTTTACTTTTTACTTACGAGTACTTTGTACTCGATTGCCAGAGTACAAATAATATTGAAAGTCCATAAACTTCTGAAGTGAAATTTACAATATATAAGCATACGTGTGCACACATACAGTGCTCGGCTGTCGCTGTATGCGTACAAGAGAGCTGCTGGCTCTAGAGCGCTCTCTCTCCGGCTCTTGAACAAAAATTCGAGAGAGCCTGGAGCTAGCTTTAGAGCCAGCCCGAAAAAATCGTGTGCAAAAAAATCGTATGGCGTTACGCATCTTATTATTCTAGTGTCTTTGGTACGAGATAGTCCGGAGGTTCCCAGCCACACAGTTCTGGCATTGCAAGAACCGTAATCAGTGGACGTAATTGTGGACGTCATCAGATTTGAAGAAAGAAGGGAAATCCTAACTGCTAAACACAATAGGGCGCACAGAGCAGCGCAAGAAAATGAAAAACAGGTATTGTCGGAATACTATTTCCCGAAAATGGCCAAGCTGGCCGAATTGCAGAATTGCAGGACTTGTGCGAGGGCCAAGTATGACAGGCACCCAAAAAAGCAAGAACTCGGTGAAACGCCAATACCGTCACACACAGGTGAAATCTTGCACATAGACATTTCCTCTATTGACAAAAAGTCTTTCCTCACTTACGTCGACAAATTTTCTAAATTTGCCATCGTACAACCTATCGCCTCGAGAACTATTAAAGACCTGAAGACAGCGCTGTTTCAGCTCATGAACTTTTTCCCAAGGGCAAAGTCCATTTATTGCGGCAACGAACCGTCGTTGAAGTCGCACACGATCGTGTCCATGCTTTGTAATAACTTTGGTGTAAGCATTACAAACGCGCCACCACTGCACAGTACCTCGAACGGGCAGGTGGAGCGTTTCCACAGCACGTTGCTGGAGCTAGCCAGATGCATAAAGATAGACAAGGGCATGAGTGATACGGTCGAAATAGTAATGTTTGCCACTACCCAATATAATAAGTCGATTCACTCGGTCATCAACAGGAGACCGGCTGACATCGTCCTAACGCATCGTGATGAGCCACAGGTAGCGATCCACAATAGGATCCAGAAAGCTCAAACCGCGCTAAGGGCCAGAGAAAACGCCTCGCGGCAGAATAGGGTATTCGATGTTGGTGAAAAGGGATTGGTAAAATCCAACCGAATGGGGGCCATGGGGACCACGGTCCTTATTGAGGGGAGGGTGGTTCACCAGGACAAAAAATGACGCGGTCAGTAGCGAGGTCCGTGTACCGCTTAATTTTAAATTTTTTAGCCACTTTGCGCAATTTGTAGTAGATCTAAGCTTAGCGCCATCCGCGCATATTATATTCTTAAGAATTTTTCTTTTTATTGGTGTTGTGTTCCCCCTTGTCTACAGAACAGAAAAATCAACCATTTAAACTTTCACCCACAGGACCAATCCTTCTTGTGTATCTATCATTGGCATCGGAACACATCCCCGATTATTCGCGCGCCAAATACATTCCCATAGTCGACGGCCAGATCTTGGTGTGGGAAATTTCTGCCAATGTGAGGCACTCCGTAAATCTTTCGGAGTACGCACGTGTGGTAGAGGAGGCAGTCGGCCTGCTCGGCCACTTTCCACAATCACACATGAGAAATCTGCTGAGTATAGGTTCAGCACACCTCCGGAACTTCCTGGATGCGCTGGGCGCGCACCATCAAGTGACCAGAAGCTTGGGCTCCATGCTAAAGGTTGTGGCCAGTGATTTGGAGAAGAGCAGAGTCTAAGATCTAAGAGCAGGGTCTAGGCAAATAGAAATGCTTCGTTTTCATTTTAGCTCTTAATTTGAATTCTTGTATTCGTATATTCAGTTCTTTTCTACCCTCGTAAGCAGCAGCACTTGCTCTGTCCAATAAAGAGACATTTAAAAGTTATTCCGTCGAATGTTTCTTGTGAAGCCACCGGCTTACAGAAATTGACGTAAGCTACTACAGACATAACTGTTAAACATAACATACCAGGAAACTGGTTAATTGACATAACTGTTAAACATAACATACCAGGAAACTGGTTAATTTATATAAAAATTGGGATACTTGGCTCCCATATTTCAAGTATTGTTTAAACACTTTTTAACCTCTATTGCACACGATTACTGACCATATGAGCTAGTATTCTGTAAAGCATTGAACTTACCAATGCATTTTAATAGTATAAATAGAATAGAACCACCATCCACAATGTGGATGACTACACTATGGAATCAAAGTAAAGGTTAGAAGTAGCTTGTAAAAAAGATAGAATATAATACAAAATAAATCAATCATTTACGAAAGGAGTACGACTACGAGATAGTCTACAAAAAAGGTTCCCAAAACGTAGTAACCGACGCTCTTAGTCGAATAAATGGCGATATCAACACCAATGATATTGCCTCTCCCATTAACACAATCGCTTCCAAAGCAATCACCGTTTCCAACACACCAATAAACGAAAACAACATTCAAATCATTTTCAAGTGGGTAGCACTTGATCCAAGAAATCCGCTATGCTCTTCAAAAACAAAATTAGAAGAACGATATCGGAACCTCACTATGACAAGGACAAAATGGCCAACACTCTAAAACAAATTATTTGGCCTAACAAAAAATGTGCTATCTTCGCACCGGACGAAATTTTTAAGATGATCAAAGAAGCTCTAAAAGAATACTGCTTACCAACCCAACTATACAAAGTTATTAGATGAGCTTTATTGTTAAAAGACATTACAGTCCTACACTAACAGGAATCGGAAATACGACAGTACCATGGGGCAAGCAACCACAGAGGAAGAGACATAACAAGCAATAACAAAACATTCATAAGTTGAACACCTATACAGACTGGTAACACTAGAAACCTATATCGATATTTATTACATAACTTTACCATTAAGATTAATTAAGATACCAATATTCAACACTCACGTGTATAAGGTAGCACAAATTGTTCCTTTACCCATACACCAAGTTTTTAATTGTACCCAACTATACGACCAAAACGGTAAAATATTATATTTTGAAGAAAGGTGTCCCAAGATTCACGAAACATATATATGCGAGGGTGCCCAAGCACAAACCAATCTCGTCAACATCCACTGTCTCAAAGGAATACTCTACGACCATACGGCATCCTGCGACGTTAAAGGCATCGGCAAGCAAGAAATCATCAAAGAATTAGAACGACGATATCATTGGCTATTTTAACCACGATCACAGCATGCAGCCGGCAGAGCCGCACCGATCTGCGTTCCGGCCATTCCATCGTTGAGACAGTCACTTCTAGAACCCCATATACCCCATATAACTACCCCAGTAGTTCCGAACCTCATTTACAGAGTATATACAATTCGGTACCACCCGCCAAGCCACCTAGAAATGGTTCATCGTTCACATAAAATCCAACACAGCAACACGATACTTTGTGGAAATGCTGAGACATGATCTAAATTTAATTAAAATGTCAAACAGCTCAGGTTGTATTATAGGTCCTGCTAGGAACGCCTCATTAAAAGATTGGGCAGACAAAGTTATAGCCCACACATCAAACACCACGCGAAGCTTAGTCGTTATACTATCCTTCTTCCGAACACAATGATTCGGCAAAAAATAACTGCAGGAAGAAATTTTCGCAGAGTTAACCAGATAAAAGATAATTTATTTATTTTAAAAGAATGTTATTCGGACCAGAAGACCGGATTTATTTGCACAAAAATTGGAACTAAATCTGAATTACAAGTCTGGGTGACATTTATGCCCCAGCTCCGTCGCTACCTCTGCCTGCGGCGGTGCTGTTTTCTGCCGTCAGCGCTTGCACGAGAAGCGTTCCAGACGCTGATCCTGCATATTTTGGTTATTGCAACGTCAACGCCGGATGCGCGTGCCAGCTTTCGCTGTTTGTGGTTCCAAATTCTTTTGGTGCTAACTCCTCCACCTTTAAATCGAGTGTCCCCACTCGTTGCGGTCGTTGATCTGTTTGTCATCGGTAGTTCGGAATTTTGTAACCTTCTTACTCAAGATGCGGATCGTTATTACGACGATTCCGGTGATAATGACGCAGTCCATCAGAATATCGTCTGTGTGGGAGGCTTTAGGGTTTTATTATTATTGGCATTAAGTTCCTTAACCAATTCTTGTGATAGTTTTTCTTATTTTCAATTGTCATCTCGGTTTGGAGGATTGCCGGCATAGGATGATGGTGTAAGGTGTACTTGTTCGTGAAGACTTGTTCATCAATTTCTCTTGTGATATTGCTAAAGTCAATGACAAATGACCCATTAAGCGTTGACGTTGTTCCGTTGACTGAGATCTTGCCACTGAACTTGTTGGATAGGATAACTCTGGGTGCGATTTCATCGATTGTGGGGATGTGTTGGTTGTTGATTCTAGTGCAGGTTGCAGGGCGACTTCTAAGGAGATTTGGTAGGCAAGATGAATTACTAATGTCTATCATATTTTTATGTTTACAAATCGTATTTCATTATAGTTATATCATTTTCAAGTTTTTGCAAATATATTTTTTTTCGTTACATCTAATTACATTTTTGTTTTATATTTTATTGAAGTATTGTCCAAATTTTTTTGGTTTAATTAGAATTTCTTTGCATAGGGTTTTTACAATATAGATTAAAATTGGTCCCTTACTTGCTATGCTAACATCTGCAATGTGCATGGCTTCCTCAAAATTTGTGTAAGGTAATTGATTCTGATCTAATATTCTCTTAACTTCATTGATCTCCTGGTATTTGTCTGCTTTTGCCCACTGGTTGGCCTGATTGAGATTAAGAATTTTCTCTTTAAGCATTTGAATTTGAAACATTAATGTAGTGCTAGTATCCCTTTGAGCGTCTCCTTCATATTTTAGGCTGTTTATTTCAATTTCTATTAGCCAGAGTGATTTTATTTATTTTGCCTTTTAAGAATAGCCCTGTTATTGTTGTTAGTTAAAGCTCAATTTATTTTTTCTTAAATTATTTCACAATCTCTGCTATCTGGGGATCCAGCTAGCCAATTCCAAGCACTAGCTATTAGATCTACATTTCTTTTCCTTATACTCCTTTCAAGCTGTTGATTAGGTTTTTAGCTGTAACGTGCAACGTTTGTAAAGCACTGTTTCGAAAATGATCTGACTTTGCGGGAAACGCTATACGGTCCGGCTCTAGCTCGTGGACGTTGGGGGTGGAAGCATTTGATCTGGCATTTGCTTATTATTTATCAATCAAGAGCGTGCTGCGACGGCATACGAAAAGATATCGGAAATCGGGTAGAGAAACGTAAACAAATCCCAAAAGAGACGGTTAGAGAAAGAAAAGAGGAGGGAAATTCGGTAATGAGACGTAGGTGTTATTACGTCATCGGAGACCCGCCCAACCTATGATCACCATCTTCGAGTCTCACTCGGGTGATCCCTTCTGATACCCCTTACGACTGCTGAACCATCTGTCGAGTTCAAACAAAAAATAATTACTCCATGATATCGATAGCATACATTTTAATAATAATAATTAAGTCTAACAGCATAATTCCTAATATCGCAAATCTCTGCATGCGTACAAAATGGGTTGGATTAGTCAATGCCTAAGAGTAGGATTTAGATCACCAATAATAAGCCAAATATAAAGCAAAAGATACAAAAATAATTGAATTTTTTTCAATCAATTTTTTGAATAGTGCATACTAAATAAGGATTACGTTTTAGTTATAAATATATATAATATATACGTTCATTGTGTGTCTCTTAGGTTAATTAATAGTTTTCATTAATATTTTAATTTCGGTGGGCATGACTAAATTTTCTTTAAATTTACTTTCTTTATAAATTCCCTAAACTTTTATTTCAGTGTTCATCGTGTACTTGGTTTTCTAACTAGATTTAGTTTAATTTGTATATTCAAAAATATTTATTCTTTTAACGAAGATAAGTCGGTTTTGTTTGGTTTTAAGTACTTTTAACTAAATTCTATAACTAAATTCTATAAATGGCTATAAATGAATTCGACTTAAGATCGCCACTATTTAAACAAATAGTGTTCACAACATGTAGCCAGCTAAATCTTTTAAACCTTTCTCTTAAACTTAAAACCGTATTAGTTCACGACTGCTTAATTATTAATAAAATTTTAATGAGACGGCTAATGATATAATGATATTAGATGATTTGATTTTATGATATAATTTCTTAACTTTCAAAACTTTTAAATTTACAAAATTAATTTAATTTACGAATTTTTAGGTTTTGTTTAATTCCATTCCATTTCATTTCAATGATTCTCTTCTTTTCCCAATTGATAATAATTCAATTTGTGATTCAAATTAATTAATTTCAAAATTCTTTCTCGCAGTGTAATTAACGTAAACAAGCATTGGCAGCATGGCTCTCGCCGAAATTAGGGAACTCGTAACCGCTTATAAAACTAATGTGTGGCTCGCTTTTAATAAATGTTCGTCTCTATTATCGAGGGATCACTGTATGGGGCCGAAAAACCCACATTTTACAAATCCAAATCTAACAGCCAGGGTTCGGAAACGAGTATGGGACTTAAATCTGCCTTTTGGCCACCTTTACGGCATACCGAATGCACTGAGAACACTGAAGGACTACATTCGCACTATTTACTCCTTTTTATTCTTCTGGCTACACTTTGAAATTAAATTCCCTCGATGCTCCGCTGGCCGTAGAGGGTGCTCCGCCGGACGGAGAGGCTTAGCTCTGCTTCCTTAGCTGCCGAGCTAGTTGCTGTGCCTTTCTAGGCGATGGTGTTGCTGGTGCCCGCTGCCCTGCGAGAGGGGAGCTCCGCTGGACGGGGGAAAAATCCCAATCGGCGATGGGGTCCGGCGCTGCTGCTTCTGGAACACGTAGTCCGTTGATTCCTCAGCAATGGCGGAGAGGGCGCTCTGCCGTCTTGTCCGCTGCGTCTGAAAGGGGGCGCTCCTCTGGATACTTCCTATTTCAAACGATCGCGAAACAAAGATCAGAAAGGTCAGAATTACAACAGAAAACTATGGGCATTTTGTGGCTTACCTTGCCTTTCGCCAACTTATTAGAAATTGAGAAAATTTTCCCTCGTGGGAAAGAAGCACTAAGTCGCTGAGGTTATGTTTAGTTTTATTGAACCCGCACTCGATTAAAACGCGTGTAGTCGCTTCGGAATTTTCCAAGAAAAGAATGAGACCGGAATTTGATCTCAGGCTGGTGAAGTTGGCCGTGGTTCCAATGCTGAGCTTTGGATTGCGACTCTGTTACAGCTGCTCACTATTGGTTGCTCCGATGCAGCTGCAGCCTAAGTGCAATAATTGCCAACGAACTATTTAAAGTGCATACTTTCAGGCCAAATATTTATATATTTACGAATTCAGACCGAGGCTTTGATAAAAAAAACACACGATTGAGTTTTATATTTTATTAAACCTTTTTATTAATTCCATTTATGGAAAGAACTAGAGCCATTTGATTACCACGAAATTGGAAAGTTAAATTGGCTTAAGCGGTGTTATCGCGGTTGATAACGTACTCAGTACTGAACTACTGCATGGAGGCATGCTTGCTGTTTTATAGGCAATTTGGGGAAGCCAAAGAGCGAAGTTTAAGAGAGTTGGGTTGTAAACCTCTATTTTCCTGTTGGAAGAGAGTCTTCTGGAGAATAGGGGTAATTGGAGAATCCTGGGACAAGTGCGTAGGCGTAGGCGCCGATCGCGAAAGTTTATTATTTCAGTTGGCTCGCCAAGTGGTCGAATGCAAATGATTAGAGGACGAGAGTCTGTGTTTATAAAGGCGGCAAGTGTCTATGTTTATGATAAGGCGACAAGTGTCTATGTTTATGATTTGCGATCTGTGAGAAAGGGTGGCTTTGGAACATGACGCTGTGTCCAAGGTTAATCGAAGGGCTCTCGTTCTTTGATTACATTTTGTGCTTAGACTTAGATATTTTGTGTTTATACATTAATGTGTGTATATGAGCTTATACTAGTGTATGTTGCTTATAGTTATCTTATGGGGAGTTGTGGGTGTAATAATGGATATGTTACTTCCCCATCCTTAAGAAAAAAGCCTGTCCTCAGGCGCTTATTTTAGGGTACAATACAGGGGTATTTACCTGGGGTACAACGTTTTCTGTTTCAGGGTGTATAATAGTTTCGTTTTCTGGGGTTTGATTTTTGAATTTTACAATTAATTTTTGGGGTATAGTTTTATATTTATAAATAAAGTACAACGCAACAATTATAACTAGTATGATTAATGCTGTAAGTGTTATTATTTGAAAGATATTATTCGTCTGATTGTGTTGTTCGATTATTTCTTTTGTGTGAATGAATTCTAGTGGTTCAAGTTTTGTTACGTTATTATTTACATAGATAGTTTGAGTGTAATCTAACATTGTGTTGCTAATTAATATATATTCTAATTGAACGGAACAATTAAATGTTTTTATCATATTGTTACCTTCTATTATAATTTCTCTATTAATACAATTTTGGTTTAAAATAGTCTTGGGAAGGTTCCAAGTTGTAATTATAATAGGTTGGAAAATATCTCCCTTCCGCTTTTTTGCTCTTTATTCAATGCTTTATAAAAAGTGTTACAGTGATCGGATTTAGTTCAAATATGCGCCGTTTTGTTCGATAATCTGTTTCCATCTAGACGGCAACTTCATAATACCTCCCTCGTATAAGCCCCCCTCCTTATTTGCGAAGAACTCGGACAGCCACTTTTCACAAGCCTCTTTTGAGTTCAACTTTACACCACCAAGGGCATTCGCCATGGACAGGAACAGGTGGTAATCACTTGGCGCTATGTCCGGGCTATATGGTGGATGCGATAAAACCTCCCATCCGAGCTCCCGTAGCTTCTGACGAGTCATCAACGAAGTGTGTGGTCTGGCGTTGTCCTGGTGGAACACTACACCCTTCCTGTTGGCCAATTCTGGACGCTTCTGGTCGATCGCCTGCTTCAAGCGGTCCATTTGTTCGCAGTAGATGGTAGAATTAAGCGTCTGGCCATATGGGAGCAGCTCATAGTGGATGATTCCCTTCCAATCCAACCAAACACACTGCAAAACCTTCCTGGCCGTCAATCCCGGCTTGGCCACTGTTTGGGACGATTCACCGGCCTTCGACCACGACCGTTTTCGCTTGATATTGTCGTATGTGATCCATTTTTCGTCGCCAGTCACCATCCGCTTCAAGAATGGGTCGAGTTCGTTCCGTTTCAGCAGCATATCGCAGGCGTTAATTCTGTCCAGAAGGTTTTTTGCGTCAAATCATGCGGCACCCAAACATCAAGCTTTTTTTTATATCCAGCCTTCTGCAGATGGTTTAAAATGGTTTGGTGACTAACTCCCATCTCCTGGGCGATGTCACGAGATGCCACATGCCGGTCTAACTCGATGTATTCCATGATTTCATCGGTATTTGTCGTCACAGGTCTTCCGCCGGCTGGCTTATCCATGGTGTCGTTTTCACCGGCTCTGAATCGTCGAAACCATTCCTCCGCGGTTCGAAGTGATAGAGTACCATCCCCCAAAACACCATTAATCTCACGGAACGTTTCTCTAGCGGATTTGCCTTTAACGAAGGAAAACTTTAAAATAGCGCGAATTTCGGCGTTAGTGAACTCCATGTTTACACGTCTATAATTGTTGAACGCAATATCCAAACTAATCATGCATAGCGTCGTTTTGTAGGTTATGTCAAGACCTTTCAAATTATGTATAGTATTGCTCTGTAGCGCTTTGTACATAGCCGCGAAATTCCAAAGACAAAAAGGCGGAAGGGAGATATTTGCCAAACTAATATTAGGTTCTACATATTTTATTTCAAAATCAGAATGTGTTTTACTGTATCTACATTGTGTTGAGAGTTGGTTTAGTATACCTGTTATACATTTATTTATGACCAAGCTTTGGGAACTTGCTGTGTAAGTTTGATTATTGTGTAAAAAATATTTGTCATTATTGTTTCAGTCAGTATGTTACTGTTTTCGTCTGGGTATGGTATTATTTCAAAAACTGGTGTTTTAATTATTTCTCTCGGAATGTGGGATATTATCAGAATTTCGTTCGTATCAGATTTAAGCCAAGCAGAAGTTTTGATATTAAGAATTTTTTCAGAATTGACGTGTGTTAATGAATCGTGTTTCAAAAGTTTTGGGTTAAAGATACCTAAGCGTGTCAGTTGCAAACCAAGTTCTATGTCTTCTATGTATTCAGTGAATTGTTGTAGGTTGAAAATTACTAAGGCTAACATTTGTTCTCCTTCAAAGTTACTATTTAGATGATTGGTCAATTCAATTCCTTTATTAATGGCTTCTATTACGTGGTTGAGTTCGCTTACTTGTACATTATTTTTAGAGATGTCACCTATTTGTTGTTGTAATTCTTCTTTATCTTCTTTATTTAAGGTGCCGAATAAGTATTTGTACATTGTTCCTATAAAATTAGCGAGACCGCGTTTACTACGTTTTGCAATTCTTATACCGTTCATTTCTCTGTTAAGTTTTTCTGTTAGATACTGAATTTGTGGTAGAGTTTCAAAGATTTGAGCTTGCTTGATAAGTTCTTCATAAGTGTTTTCGGTTTTAGTTAAATTAACAGATAAGTAGTGATATTCATGGTTTATTGGTAAATCTAATGATCCGGTTTGAAAGATTAGGTAACCGTTTTTGGCCTGGATAGGTGTTACTTCTAAGTATTGTGTGTTAATTGTCGTTAGGAGGCATAACATGAGTATCATGCTCGGGAGTAGGCCTGGAATTATCGTTATTATATTTACTTTTATTAATTTTCTTTTTCCTTTTAAACTTAGATTTATAGTGTATTATTTTTCTACCTCTATTTGTTTCCTCAAAATGTTTTTCGTCTATTTGTCTTAAATTTCCTGTCTTTTTGAATGGGTTAGTCGTTTTTGATCTAACTAGAGGGGATTCTCTGAAATTGGTGTCTATACAAAAGTCTTGTCTAGTTTCATTGAGTTTGTTAATTTTGTTCACTTTATTTTCTTGTGTGTTATAGCAAGGGGTTCCTGCAAAAATAAAAATGTCTGCTGGTGTTCGACCAGTTGTGTTGTGTTTTGTTTTGTGATTGTATACATAACGTATTTTTTCGAATTTTGTGAATTGGTTTTCGGGTTCATTTTCGCTTGATATTATTCTTAATTTTTCATTAACGGTTTTATGAAATCTCTCGATGTCAGAAATTCCATTTTACTTGTCGTTATATTTAAGGTTACTCCTTCTGAATCTAACCAGAGTTTAAGTGCGACGCACATGAAAGCGGAGTCTTTGTCGGCTTTTATTTCTATGGGTTTACCCATGTCGTTGAATATACGTAAAATAGCTCTTTTAGCTTCAAGCCAGTCTCTACTATTTACTTCTATCAGGGAGGCGTATTTAGAATAAATGTCAATACATGATAGGAATTGTTTATTGTTTATTAAGTAGAAATCCATGACATATTTGTCTCTGGGGTTAAAGGTTTCTGGGGTTGTTTCGATAGTTAATTTTGTGTTTCTGTGTTCGGTTTTAGCGATGTTACAGATTTCACATTCATTTATGATGTTTTGGATAAGCTTTTGGTAATCGGGGTAATAATAAAGTTCTTTGAACTGAAGTGTTAGTTTTTCTATGCCAGGGTGTAAATATTCTTTATGTGTTTTAAGAATGATTTCTTTGAATTGGGCATATGTTTGAATGTCTATTAGTTTGTTACTGGTTTACATGGTTTTAGTGAAATTGTCGGGACTTATGATTTGAATATAAGCATTTTGAAATATCTGAAAGTCGATTTCATTAGGGAAGTAAATAACACTTTTCTTATTACAGAGTATTCTTTAATTAAGTCTTTAGCAAGGGTGTCGGTCATTTCTTTATAACTCATTTTTATTCTAGTTTTGTGGAAATATTTTATTATCTGGACGTCGTCAAAATTGTCTTTTATGAATTCGAATTGTCTGTTATAATAATTAAGGGGCCTTTCTGTTATTGGAAAGTAATTTTGGTTATCTTCTGATGCACTATGTATAGTAGCTGCTGTGGGAAGGGAGATTGGATCATCTTCTCCTAGGAAGTTTTGTTGAATTTGAAGCATCCGCAGATAGAGCATCCGCGACATGATTTTCTTTACCAGGTAGGTATTGGATATTATAATCGTATTCGTTAAGTTTTATCTTCCATCTCTGTAACTTCATGTTAGGGTCTTTTATATTATTTAGCCATACAAGTGGCCTATAATTGCTTAATATGTCGAATTTTCTATCGAGTAGTTAAGATCTAAAATATTTTGTTGTCCATAGTATAGCTAATAGTTCGTGTTCATTTAAAGTTCTGCTTGCATAACAAATAGATTTGTGTTCTTGGGATAATACAGCGCCTATAGCTATATTACTGTCTGTCGTTAATGAGAATTTCTTTTCGAAGTTAGGATATATTAGGATTGGATCGGACGTAATGAGTACTTTAAGTTTCTCGAAGGCGGACATGTAGTCATTATCTTTTGTGTTAATTGTTGCTCCTTTTTTCAATTTAAGTGTCATGGGTTTTGCTATTTTTGCAAAATTGGGAATGAACATACGGTAGAATCCGCAGAGTCCATGGAAAGATTTTATTCCTTTTGTAGTTTTTGGGATAGGAAAGTTAACAATTGCATTTATTTTGTTAGGGTTTGGTTTTATACCGTCTGTTGTGATAATGTGACCGAGAAATTCTGTTTCTTTCTTTAGAAATTCACATTTATCAAGTTGCAATTTTAGATTTGCTGATCGTAGCTTATCAAATACCCTTTTCAATGACATTATGTGTTCCTCTAGTGAAGTGGAGTAAACGATATCATCTAAGTAGACTAAACAATCCTTATAGATTAAATCTTCTAGAAGGTTATTCATGCAACGTTGAAAGGTTGCTGGTGCATTTTTCAAACCGAAAGGCATACGAGTATATTCGTAATGTCCATGTTTTGTTGAGAATGCGGTTTTGGGTTGGTCTGTTGGTCCATTTGAATTTGATGGAAATCTTTAGCTAGATCAATGGTTGTGAAGTATTGACAGCGTCCAAGCTTGTCTAATATTTCGTCCATTACGGGAATAGGGAATTTGTCGTCAATGGTTATTTCGTTGAGGCTACGATAGTCTATAACTAATCGAAATTTTGGTTTGCCAGAAGCATCGCTTTTCTTTGGGACAATCCAAATTGGAGAACAATAGGGGGATTTTGATTTCCTAATTATTTTTTGTTCTATCATTTCGTTGATTTGTTTATTAACTTCTTGGTCAAATGCTTGGGGGTATTTATATGGTTTTTTATAGATAGGGTCTTCGTGCTTTGTATGAATAGAGTGTTTAATCGTACTTGTGAAGGTCAAATTTTCACCTTCTTTGTACTGAATATCACTATATCGAGCAAAACGTGTGAAAGTTGTTCCCTTTCTTCCGTATTTAGATGTTCTAATCTGAATACGTTGGATTCTCTTAACTCGTCGTTTAAGGCGTAGTTAGAGGATGTTACTAGAAGGGCTTCTTCTATGTAAGGGGTAATAAGAGGGTTTTCCTCAGATTCAGAAGATTTGAGACACTCATTGGTAGTCTTGGATTCTTCTGGATTGGATGGCTTTGGCTCATCTGGTTTTAAGTGGGGTTTCCGCTTAATTTTACGGAGGGATTGTAGAGGGGTTTGTAGAGGGGTTTCCTCTAGGTCAGATGACTTGGGGTACTCATTGGTAACTTTTGACTCATCTTTTTGGATGTGATCGTACCACATTTTAAATGGGTAGCCATTTATGTTGACTGTTTGTGTTGAATAGTTAATTTGAGTGTTGGTTGACTCTAAATAGTTTCTGCCTAATAGTAGATCATATTTTTCTGAGAAATTGTGAATAAAGAATGTTTGTTTAGTCGGACAAAGTTTGCTTGAATGCAATGAAACGCTTTGGTTCAATACTATAGTGCCATTTATAGTGTGGACTTTCATTTTAGAGAATTTTATTGGGAAATTAAAGAAATTTTGTTTCATAATATTGATAGACGAACCAGTGTCTACTAGGCATTTGAGAGTAATATTATTTAGTTTAATTTTTAGGAATGGATTACCTAGAAAATTTTCGCTTGTGTCCATTTTGTATTGGTCACTAGCACTTTCTCTCTGCCGTTTGACGGGAGGGTTTGGTGCCTTACTATTTTGTTGTGGGTAATTTAAAGGGTTCTGGGCTCTACCCTGATTTAGCTTTTGCTTAAATTCATGCATAACCTGCTGGTTTGATACAATAGGTTTTGAATTATTGTTGGGATTTGATTTATTTGTGTTGTGCATAACATAATTCGCGAAATTTTGATAATTTCCTTTATTCTTAGAAGTTTGGGGTGGATTTGTGTTAGGATTGGAGTTATTTTGGTGTTTCGTTCGGTCATTGAAGGTTATTTCGTATACACCTTCTTGTTGTGCTATTTGTTTGAGCTTAGATACTGTTGTTATGTCATGTCTAGCAAGGGTCATAAATAACCTATCGGGCACTTTTCTCATAATCACATCTTTAACTGTGTTGTTTAATGCATTTGTGTATAATAAGGTGTTGTTAACGTTATTTTCTAACATAAGCTTATTTGATATTGTGAATGATTTGGTTTCTAATTCTTCGACGAACTTACGGATACTTCCGTTGAAGGGTGTATTGTAGAGGCGACGGAGTAATTCTTCACATGGTGTTTGTGTTTTATATTCGCTGATGAGTGCGTTCATTAGAGTGGGCCAGATTGTTGCTCCAGATAATTGTGACACTCGTTGGGCATCTCCTGCAAGCTGCATCTCTATTGCGCTGAAGAATACATGTTTTTGTCTGGGGTCCGTTGTTGGATACAGTTGGAGTATGAACTCTATCCTTCGTATAAAGGCACTGAGCTCTTGGGTGTCTCCACTGAATGAAGGTATTTGCCTAATTTGATTTAAGGCTTGATTCAAGTGGGATTCTGATAATAGTTGGATTTGTTCGGTTGCCATGGTTGATTTTTGTTTCTGTAGAGTCTTTTGGTTTTTTTGTTTTTACACTTTTATTAATCGTATGCAGTAGGTTGACTATTGTGTGACAACCACCGATTATACGTAGTTCTTTTGCGGATAAATAGAGTTTTATTGTATTACGATTTACGTTCACTTAGCGCCGATTCGCGTGGTTCAATCATTAAAAGATACGCTTGGTCGTACAAGGATCTTTTGTCACTAGATTGATATTTGTAAACGAGTCGTACAACTTTTTCTTTTTATCCTACCGACTGCGCCATTTACGAATTCAGACCGAGGGTTTGATAAAAAAAACACACGATTGAGTTTAATATTTTATTAAACCTTTTTATTAATTCCATTTATGGAAAGAACTAGAGCCATTTGATTATCACGAAATTGGAAAGTTAAATTGGCTTAAGCGGTGTTATCGCGGTTGATAACGTACTCAGTACTGAACTACTGCATGGAGGCATGCTTGCTGTTTTATAGGCAATTTGGGGAAGCCAAAGAGCGAAGTTTAAGAGAGTTGGGTTGTAAACCTCTATTTTCCTGTTGGAAGAGAGTCTTCTGGAGAATAGGGGTAATTGGAGAATCCTGGGACAAGTGCGTAGGCGTAGGCGCCGATCGCGAAAGTTTATTATTTCAGTTGGCTCGCCAAGTGGTCGAATGCAAATGATTAGAGGACGAGAGTCTGTGTTTATAAAGGCTTGCCGCCTTTATGATGTCTATGTTTATGATAAGGCGACAAGTGTCTATGTTTATGATTTGCGATCTGTGAGAAAGGGTGGCTTTGGAACATGACGCTGTGTCCAAGGTTAATCGAAGGGCTCTCGTTCTTTGATTACATTTTGTGCTTAGACTTAGATATTTTGTGTTTATACATTAATGTGTGTATATGAGCTTATACTAGTGTATGTTGCTTATAGTTATCTTATGGGGAGTTGTGGGTGTAATAATGGATATGTTACTATATATGGGTCAAAACGCTTCAGGCGCCGTTACATAGCAAGCCTGATTTCCTCTGTTATGAAGGGTAGAATTGGCTCGTAAGTTTTAAATTTTATTAAGGCTGTGTGGTTAATTTTATCAATGGTATTTTCATATTCATCTATGTCAATAATATGGATCAATATAAAGATCACTGTTTGATAGTCTATGCAGTGTCTATGCACTGTTTGATGACTACAGCAGTGTCACAATGTTATGTCATATGTTTGAAGTTATGCTGCCGTTTAACTCCGATTCAAATGGGTTGGGCAACGCTTTCGAGGTTACAAAGCGCGGTTTTTGTAGCTTGAGCGAAGTTTGTCTCGAGATCCTGACACTTGTGGTGCCAAGCACCAACTCTCCTCCGAGCGGTGGGCAGAAACAGCTCGAAACAGTCCTCATCGTGATGAACTCGCTGCCACTCGGAGGTCTCAGCCAGGACCCAAGCAACAGAGAGGACCTCACTCCCGGACACCTGCTGACAGGCGGGCCCCACATCGCAACATCAGCACTCCGGATCCCGGACCAGGCGAGTCTCAGTTGCTTGCGACGATGGCGGTCCCGGAAATATGTTGAAGTATATTTGTTGAAGCCGGTGTTGGCTGAAGATCTATGATGGATTGTTATTATTATTTATTTATTTGTTTTTTAGTAGGGAGTAAATTTTGAAGTGTAGTGTAAGCTTGTTTAGGGCGAAGGCGAAAGTATAATAGAACACTCTCTCGCTCTTTGCGAATTCAACCCTCTAAGTATGATCATATGGAAATATAAAAAAAGTTGGAATTTGAAAACGCACACCCGTTCCTTTCGTCGCCGCCACCAAAACTTAACCAAAGTTTTCGTTATTTTTTTTTTCTTTAATAAACTAATTAAGAATTTCAGAAACTCTTTTATGCTTTCTATGGTTTCAATATTTGCTTCTATGTATAGGTTGATTGTCGGTGTAGAGCAGAAAGCTACAAGCGAGCAGAGCTGAGTTTATACAGGTTTCAATAGGTTTCAATATAGATTTGGTTGAAGTGCCGTATATGGGTAATGCGAAGTCCATTTTGCATATGCACAAGTTTTTTATTATTTGCACCAGAGTATGTGGGTGGCTATTGTATCTCCCGCTGCATAAGCATTTGATGATATTTAGTGATTTGGTTAGCGGTGTATGTAGTTTTTTATGTAAGGTGTAATTCTGTATCAAAGGTTAATCATTAGAGCTCACTCTCGTTCATATTTGTTGTCGACAACATTCTTTAAGTCGACGATTATGTCTGCATAAGCTGTGAGCTTGATTTCTTTATAGAGTTCGAAAGGTTGTTGAAAGAGATGAGAAAGAAAATAACTGAGAGATTATTCCTTGCGGAATGCCGTGGTGAAGTGGGTGGACTTTTGAGAGTTTCACATTTACAGGTACTTTGAGTTTACTATTGGTAATGAAATTTGTAGTTTTTTTTTTTTGTAACAAACCACCAAAGTTGTTTTTTTTTTTTGTGTATTATTATTTTATTATTTTGTTTTAGGTTTTTGATGAGAATGGGTTAAGAGATATTAGTCGGTTAGATTCAATTATAGTTTTATCTGTTTTTTGCTTATGGATAGAAATTAATGTGCTGGTTTTATAAGAGAGTTTTATTGAGAGATATTTGATAATAGAATGTTGTTAAAACTTTTTACAATAGTTGATCCTGTCGTCACCTGGTGTGTGGTCTTTAAGACTATTTAGAGCGTATGAAAGCTTATGTCTTGTTCCATTAATGTAGCTGTTCTGTATGGTTCTGTATGTGTGGTTTGGAGTTGCAAATTCGTTCGCTATTTCTTTCGGGTAAGTAAGGAGGTTATCGTTGTTAATGTCTGTGATTCCATTTATTTATATGGCATTGTGCATAGCAGAGCTTTCTTCCTTTCTTCTTTTCATTGCGGGGAGATTGTGGTAGTAAATTTGAAGAGACTCTCGGACTTAGAGGATTTTATTTCTCTTCTGTATTGGGCATTTAATTTTAAATGATTGAAAGTCCGACAAGCCTTCTTTTTATCTTTTCTATGATTCTCAAGCTTTTTTTCCACCAACGGACATAATGGGGCTTTTTTGGAGGTTTTGTCTGTGGGATGCTTTTATATGCGCCTTGAAAGATGATACCATTCATATTCCATTGCAGGAGTTTAAGAGTCATTATAGATTTTTTAGGTGTTAAACCTTAATGATTTATTAAGAATTAAGGTTTGTAGGATTGGGAAAGGTTTGTTGTTGATAAAAGTGATTTTAGTTTTGATCTGGTCATAATCTGACTTTGGTCAGGATTGCCTTTAAGTAGCCTTTTGGTTTTGTTGGATGCATATAACCTAACTTTAGTCACTTTTAAATCAGGGATTCGTCATCTGTCCTAGTTGCTACTAGAAAAATAACGTCCGGAGGTTGCCTCCTTCAGATGCTTGGCGTGTCAAGTATGATAAGGGTCAACAAACTTTAAGACTTAAGAGCTGCCGAAATTGACCGTTGCGCTGAACTGAATGCAGATAAGCACTCTTTCTATTGGTTTCGGACATGAATTTGAATGCTCCTCTACGTAAACGTCTTGCGAAGGAAGGCGACCGATGGCTTAGGCTGTCGAATGTGATGTATGATTATTATACCCGTAACTATTATAATAAAGGGTGTACTAGTTTTAACCATATCTCTGGACATATCGATGGTCATGTCCGTATGAACGCAGAGTAAAAGGGTATACTAAATTCGTTGAAAAGTATGTAACAGGTAGATAGCCGAGTCAGAATTCATAGCCAAGTCGATCTTGCCATGTCCGTCTGTCCTTCCGCATGAACGTCGAGATCTCAGAAACTATAAAAGCTAGAACGTTTAGATAAGGCATACAGATTCCGGAGACATAATCACAGCGCAAGTTTTTTTACTGCTTACTGTCTACTCTAACGCCCACAAACCACCCAAAACTGTCATGTCAAAACTTTTGGAAAATATTAAATTTCTTTAATTTTATTATTTTTTTCCCAGTTTCTACCGATATTCCAGAAAATGTTGAAATTCTTCGTTTGCACTTGCTGTGTAACGGGTATCTCGGGGAACTCGGCTATGGAATTCTCTCTTGTTTTTGATACTTTACTTTGGATCCTTTAAAAACCGATTTTTATTTATACTTGATATATATATAATAACGAATCCACGGTAATTTATTTAGAAAAATATATAAATTCTTTATTCAAATAAATGTACAATCGCGGAAGCGGAGACAATTCACGCCTTAATGGTAAAGCAAATGAATTAAATCTAAATCTGGAGTGTGAGTTGAACGCTTAGCAAACCCTTGGCCGACTTTGTTTATATGAGCTTAGTGGCTCTCCTGTTTGTTTAAATGGGTTGCGCTCTTTAAGAGAGGAAAATTACCAGGATTTGTGCTGCGTTATAAGAATTTTTTGAGATAATAATACATTTTTATTTAACGTTAAGCAACCAATTAAATGGTTTTAAAACGTAGGAACTAACAAAATCGTAACAAACATAACATGGAAACATAAAAGGAAGGATAAACTAACAATTTTTATTACAATTGGGTTTTATATATATTTTGTTTTTGACTACTGGAGGAGCACACGCGTTCGTTGCCTCCTTGTTGACCAAAGGTCTCCTGGATGTCGCCTCTTTTGCCTTCGCCTGGACGTCGGGTTAGCCAAAGAAGCCGCTAGGTGGTTCGTGTGAAGGGCGATTGATCTGTTGCCTAACAGTGAGGATGTTGAGGTCGTTTGCAATGTCCACATTTCTTGCATACCAGGGCGCATTTGTGATCGTGCGCAACGCTTGGTTTTGAAGCCTTTGCCCTCGCATGATGTTCGAATCGGAGGCCGTACCCCATATCTGGACGCAGTAGGTCATCGAAGGGACCACTATGGCTCTGTAGAGCAGCACTTTGTTCCTTAGGCTTAGCTGGCTCGCTGGCTTCAACAACCAGTTTAGTTTCCTAAGCTTCCCGCGGCAAGTTGCTGCAATTTTATTGGTCTGCTGCCTCCACGTGAGCCACGTGTCCAGGATCAATCCCAGGTACATCGCTTGGGGTGATTGGGGGATAAGACTGTCCTGCAATTTGACCATAGGGAGGTCTATATGCCTCAGGGAAAAATTGCAATGCTGGGACTTGTTTCCATTGATGGATATATTCTACCTGTTTGTCCACTCGCTATACAGGTCAAAGAATTGAATACGTAACATGGAGTTAAACAGGAGCACAAGAAAGAGTATACCCTTTTTTGGCAGAGCTTTGGCTACTCTGCTATCGATACCGTCGAATCCTGGAGCCTTACTGGGGTGCAATCCTTCCAATTCGTCAGCAAAACCCAAGGAAACTTCAGCATCAGATCAGCACCAAGTGTTGTCAGCACGCTTTATAGGGATTCTGCGAGGGGGCTGCCGTTTTACTGATCTTGCTGCTTTCCAGAGGTTAAATCCGTTTGTGGGATCAGCATTTCGTAGCAAATTAGCGAAATAATCGTTTTTTGTTTTATGCAACAACTTCTTCAGCTCGTCCTCAGCACGACGATAAGCTCATTTATCGGCCGGATCTCTAGAACGCATGAACCTGCGACGCAAGGCTCTTTTTGACCTCACCAGATCCAGGACCTCAGGTTTTAAAAGAGCATGATGTGGGTCTGGTGAGTTTATAGTACCTTGTCCGCAGGTTGAGGATTCAGCAGCGATGTGGATGTTTCGGACAAAGAGCTCGGTGGCGTCGTCAATGTTTTCAGGGGAGCTTAGAATAATGTTAAGGTTAACTGCTGCCTGGAACCGAGGAATAATCGCGTTTTGAGGAAGAATATGCGTCTTTCGAGAGAGCTTGTGAGCAGCAGTAATTAGTTCGATTACCAAGGGGATGTAATCAGAACTAAGTTCCAAGCTGTCTTTGATGGATAAAAGCTCAGAGCGAATTCCTCCGTATATTGCAAAATCGATTGCTGATGGCGTACGCTGGCTGTACGGGTAGTGCGTTGGCCCTCCGGTTGCAAGGACCTGGATATTTGAATCAAAGATATACTCAGCCAAAACTCTTCCACTGGCTGTAGAATTTCGATTGCCCCAAAGTCGATGGTGTGCATTGCAGTCTCCGGCAATTAGGAATTTGGGCCCTAGTTCCTCGAATAATGTGTTGAAGTTATCGCTGGTGCGCAGAAAGTTTGGAGGGCAATAAATAGATGCAAATGATATTTCGCCTTGGTCCTTTTTAACCTTGACTGCAACATATTGAGCACTTTGATGTTCCATAGTTAAGAATTGGTAGTATTTAAGACAGGACTTTACGAGCACTGCAGAGCCTCCACGGTGACGATCAGCAGGATGGTTGGATTGGTGAACGTCAAATCCATGAAGCTTGTAGTATGACCGGGTGCAGAAGTGTGTTTCGCTGACCAACATGATATCAATGTTATGATTTTGCACAAAAAGCTCCAGCTCCAGAGCCTTGTTGGCCAGCCCATCGGCGTTCCACACGCCAATATTAAGTGCAATTTGACTCATGGTTGGGTTTGACGAACAGGGGGAACACCAGAGGCAGCTAGGGCAGTTCCTGGCGCGTGTTGCGAAATAAGGCCAGTGATAAGCGTCATCATTGACATCATCATCTGGAACATCTTGTCAATCTGGGCTACGTGGATGGATTTTTTCTCATCAGATCTCATAAACATTTGTTCTTGTCGCTGCCATTGCTGTTCAGTATGATGTTTTCGCATTTGATGGGATAAGTTTGGTTGGAGAGACGGTAACTGAGGTTGTGGACCTTGATGTTGCTCTGGTCTTGAGTTTGAGTCCAGCACTGGTTGCAGCGTCTGCCGGTTGCGATCCCTTTGTTGGCTTTGTTTGTTCTGCTTCCGGTTCCTACCTCCTAGTGGAGGAAATTGTTGCTGCTCCAGGTGACTAGTCCATTGCTGCGGACTGGCCTGCGGATGGATCCCCCTGCAACGCTCCCGTATGAAAGCATAGGTACAATGGCTCTTCGTGCAGCTGGTGCAATAGTTGATTATTGAGGGGGGCTACGATGGGAAGTAGCACCTCTACGTCGACTCACTGTCTGCTGGTAGACGATACAGCCCTTGTAGCTAGCTGTATGATTACCGCCACAGTTGACGCATTTAACTGAATGGACTTCTCGCTGGCAGTCCTCAATGTCATGTTGCTGGCCACATCTTACACAAATAAAATCCTTATGGCAGTTATTTTTTGTATGGTTAAAGGATTGGCACCGATGGCATTGCACGACGTCGTCCTTTTGGTGAGGAAGTTCGACGCGTATCCGTTAGCGACAGAGCGTCTTAAGCTCATGTACTTCCTTGTTGTTGGCAGCGGGTTCTAGTTCAACAAAAACAAGGTTAACGAGCTTTGTTTTGTCGAAACGGCTTCTGGGTCCATTGATAAACCTCACTATATGCCCCAGTGAGGTAAGGCTTTCCTTAATGTCCTAATCTGGGACAGAGTGATGTACACCTCGGATAACCATGCGGTAGGATTTCTCCTCTTTAAGCTGCAAGGTATGGAAAGGAACCTTTTTTAAAGTAAGCGATTTCGTTACGGCTCTGCACGTATCTGAGTCTGAAGCCAGGTTAAAAGTTTTTTTGAGTTTATATGTGTTAGATAATAATGTTTTAGTAATTTATGATTAAAATATCTTTTTCAAAATCTTTTACATAATCAGTATACTGTTGTAAATTATAATAAAATACTTTGATCGCTTTCATGTAATGCACTTAATATATTTATTAATTTTACTGTTATTCATTTACTGTTTTTATAACTTCGTTGAGTTCATTAGCTTGGACGCTGTTTTCGGACAAATTATGAATTTTATATTGTAGCTCTTTGTCTGCTTGATCTAAGGTTCCAAAAAGGTATTTATAAATTGTGCCCATAAAATTAGTTAAGCCGCGTTTGCTGCGCTTTGCTATTCTTATGCCATTTAATTTCTCTACTAAATATTGAACTTGGGATAAAGTTTCATATTCTTTTGATTGTTTTATTAAGTTATCTCATATGTTTGTTCTATTTTTGTAATATTTACAGATAAGTAATAAGTATATCCAGTATTAAATATAAGGTAGCCATTTTTGGCTTGAATTGGGTTAACTTCAAGATTTTGTCCTTGGACATGTTGGATAAAACATAATAGAAAATAGTAAAGGATCATCAAAAATGTGTAATTATGTTGGATTGCCTTGGTCGTTTTGGGTTGTGCTGGAATTATTGTTATATTTAGTTTCATTAATTTTCTTTTTCTTTTTATATTTTGATTTATAGTGGGTTATTTTCCTGCCTCTGTTTTTCTCTTCGTAATGTTTTTCATCAATCTGGGTAATTTCCCCTGACTTTTCATATGGGTTTGTTGTCTTAGATTTTACTAATGGTGCTTGTCTATATCTGGTATCTACTTCATAACTATGTCTATTTTCGTTTAATTTATTTATTTTATTAATTTTCTCTTGCTGGGTGTCATGTGCAGGTGTTCCTGCACATATAAAAATATCTGCTGGTGTTTTACCTGTTGTATTATGTTTAATTTTATGGTTATAAACATAGAGTAGGGTTTCAAATTTTGTTATTTTATTCTCTGGGTCGAACTCAGTGCTTATAATTCTTAACTTTTCGTTGACAGTTTTATGAAATCTCTCAATGTCAGAAATTCCATTTTTACTTGTTGTGACGTTAATGTGAACATTTTCGGACTTTAGCCATAAATGTAATGCAGCACACATAAATGCTGAGTCTTTATCGGCTTTTATTTCGGACGGTTTTCCCATTTCATTAAAAATTTTAAGTGGAGCTCTTTTTGCTTCGAGCCAATCCCTAGAGCTGACTTCAATTAAGGCGGCATATTTGGAATAAACGTCAATACATGAAAGGAATTAAATAAAAATCGATAACATATTTTTCTCTAGGATTGAAAACTTCTGGCGTTAACTCGTAATTTAATTTAGTGTCTCTATGTTCTGTTTTGCACATGTTACATACTTCACATTCGTTGACAATGTTCTGTATTAACTTTTGATAGTCTGGGTAGTAATATTTTTCTTTAAAAATTTTGGTTTGTTTTTCTATACCTGGATGTAAGAGTTCTCTGTGGGTTTTTATTATTACTTCTTTAAATTCTGAATATGTTTCAATATCTATTAATTTACTGGTTGCTCTCATAACTTTAGTTATGTTGTTCGGACTGACAATTTCTAAGAAGGCGTTTTGAAATGTAAGGAAATCTAATTCATTATGAAAATAAATTACTCTATTTTTTGTACATTCCTTTATTAATTCTTTTGCATACGCAATTGGCATTTCTTTATAATGGATTTTTAGTTTTGTTTTTTGAAAGTATTTTCTTATTTCTGTATTGTTATTGTCGTCTTTGACAAATTCTATTTGTCTATTATAGTACTTTATTGGTCTTTCCTTAAAGGAAATGTAATTTTGGTTATCTTCATGGCTACTATGTACGGTATTACGACCAAAAAGATAGGACCTGGAGTATTTAGTGGCCCAGACAATAGCTAAAAGTTCTTTTTCTATTGCTGAATAATTAAGTTCATGTTCTTTGATAGTACGGCTAGCGTAACAAACAGGTTTGTGATAATACTTCGAATGTTTTTTTTCGAAATTTGGGTAAATTAATATTGGTTCGGACATAATCAAAAATTTTAATTTTTCGAAGGCTGATACATAATCGGTAACTTTAGAATTTATAACGGAACCTTTTTTTAGTTTTTGTGTTATGGGTTTAGCAATTTTTGCAAAGTTAGGGATAAATTTACGGTAGAAACCACAAAGTCCTAAAAAATTATTTTATTTCTTTATAAGTTTTAGGTAATGGGAATTTTTGTATAGCTTCTATTTTATTTGGGTTGGTCTTTATGCCTTTTGGAGTTACAATGTGACCTAAGAACTCTATTTCTCTTTTCATAAATTCACATTTGTCATGTTGTAACTTTAGATTAGCTTCTTGTAATTTAGCAAATTCTTTACGTAGATAACATGTGTTCTTCCAATGAAATGGAAAAAACTATTATATCGTCCATGTAAACTAAACAATCTTTGTAAATTAGGTCTTCTTATAGATTGTTAATACAACGTTGAAATGTTGCAGGTGCATTCTTCAGTCCAAATGGCATTCGAGTGTACTCGTAACGTCCATTTTTTGTGGAAAAAGCTGTTTTTTGAATCGAGCTTTCATCCATTTGGATCTGATGAAAACCTTTTGCTAAATCTTTAGAATTACTATCATCAATAGTAATTTCGTTTTGTTTGATATAGTCGATTACTAACCTAAACTTTGTTTTACCGGAAGCATCGCTTTTTTCCGGTATTATCCAGATAGGAGAACAGTAGGGTGAGTTCGATTTTCGAAAAATGCCTTGTTGAATTATTTCTTTGATTTGTACCTCGATCTCCTTATCGTAGGATTGGTGGTATTTATAAGGTTTCCTATAGATTGGGTCTTTATGTTTAGTTTTGATGACATGCTTTACAGTACTTGTGGAAGGTACAATTTTCACCTTCTCTGCATTGTATGTCCCTAAATTCGTGAAGAATTTTAGAAAGAGCATTTGACTCTTCTTTATTTAGATGGTTAAGCCTGAATTCATTTGATTCCCTTATTTCGTTTCCTATTGCATAATTTGTGGCTTCATCATCAGTGGATAATGATGGCTGTAAATCATTCAAACAGTCGAGGTTGTCTTCTAGGCTACCGTATCGTTCTGGGGTATGTAGTCCATTAAGAAATTTTTGTTGTTTAAATCTACACTTCTTTTGCCAAAGTTTATTTCGGCTTTGACGTCTTCTAGGAAACCTGTACCTAATATCATATCATAATTTTCGGAAAAATTATGAATATAAAAAACTTGTTTAGCGGGGCAAAGCTTACTTGGTTTGAGAATTAATATTATTTTAGGGTTATTGTACCGTTAATGGTGTGGATTTGTAAATTAGTAGTTTTAGCTGGGAAATTAAAAATGTTTGCTTTTATGATGTTTATTGTAGACCCAGTGTCTATAACACATCGGGGAGTGGTATATTCTTTAAAACAATATTTATGAAGGAATTGTGTCCTCTTCTTCGTCCGAGGCATGCAGATAAAAATTTTCGGACGTATCCATTTTTAAATGGCCGCTGGTACTAGGTCTTTGTTGATAATTGGGGTAATTTTATTGATAATTTAAAGGATTTTGTGTCTGTGCTTGGTTGAGTTTTTGCTTAAATTCTTGGAATAGGTAGTCGAAAGGCTGGTCATAGCTGTTAATATTTTTGTTCATATATTGATTTTTATTTTAGCTAGTTGATGTTTGATTATAATTTTGATTTCTATTTTGATTATTTGTAATGTTATAGGTCGGGCTGTACTGATTTTTATTTTGGGTATTTTGAGTGTTTTGGGATTTTGAGTGATCGGACCATGTACTGTCATAACAATCCTCCTGCTGTACGATTTTATTTATTATTACAAACTTATTTGTTTATTACAAAGCATTTTGCTTCAAGCTCTTCTATGAACTTACGAACTGATCCATTGAATTGTGTGTTACATAGTCGTCTCAAAAGCTCTTCAAATGGTGTCTGGGTCTTGAACTCGGCGATTAGGGCTTCCTTCAATTCCGGCCATGTATTAGTTGCCTCCAATTTGCATTTCAGAGGACGTGTAACTGACGGACGTCAGTTGATGGATATAGTTGAAGTATGAACTCTATTCTTCTTATGAACGAGCTCAGTTCCAGTGTCCTACCGGTAAATGTTGGTACCTGTCGAATCTGACCAAGAGCCTGGTTCAGATGATTCTCGGAGAGTAGTTGCACTTGTTGTTGTGGTAGTGCCATTGTTGTTTTTCTTGTTGTTGTTGTTGATTTTATTTTATTTTATTTTTCGCTCCTCGTAGCGGTCACGCTTTTTGTTTTGCGGGCTACACACTGTCTTTAATATGCAAAACCTGGGGCTTCAGTTACCCTTTAGTGGTCTTGTCTTTGCAGCACTTATGTAATTTTTTTCACTTCTAGTAGCGGTCACACCTTTATGGTGGGCTACCAAGTTGAAGCGGTTTTAATTATTAAGCACTGTATGACTGGCGGATAGTCACTTCTTGTAGCACTGATTAGCCACAAAGTTGAAGTTAAATCACACACGAAGGTACTTTGTTTAGGACCACCGACTGCGCCCATAACGAATCCACGGTAATTTATTTAGAAAAAAATAGAAATTCTTTATTCAAAGAAATGTACAATCGCGGGAGCGGGACAATTCACGCCTTAAGTATCGAGCGAATGAATTAAATCTAAATCTGGAGTGTGAGTTGAACGCTTAGCAAACCCTTGGTCGACTTTGTTTATACACTGCGCGACAACCGATTAGCACACTCTCTAACCCATCAGTTTAAAGGAAAATAACTCCCGTACTCTGAGTATGTTTCATGCATATTCTATTTTTCCTATTAGTCCGTATTATTTTCGCTCATTCTAAGTATAACTGTGAGCTCTGGAAGTGTACCGTTATTTTGCTTTGGATTATTCTTTGAAGTGCGACATAAATGCATGCATGTTTTTTGCGCAGCCGTAAAGTTATTACCGCATATTTAAGCAATGAGGAAACATATGGGAAAAACATGAAAGGTCGGCCATCATCAGTAATAACACCAGCTGACAAGCGAATCATATTACGACAGGCATCTAATTCCCACGACTCAGCCGCCAAAAAATAGGAAAAAACTGGTGTTAAAGCGTGCGTTCGGACTGTGCAAAGAGTTATTTCGAATGCTGAACCTATAAAGCATCTAAACTTAAAAAAAAATACCACCACTAAACCAACTTAGAAAGATGCAACGACTCAATTTCTGTCGATCAAATATGACCTGGACTTTTTTCAGATGAAAAAAAGTTTAATTTGGAGGGTCCTGACGGCTATGCCTACTACTTTCATGATCTTAAAAAGGAATCTTTCCCTGCAATCAAGGATATTTTTGGACCCTTGAAATGGAAGTTCCAGAACAACGCATCTATCCGCACAGCCAGGATTGTAAAGTCCTGGATTGATGATCAAAACGTGGAATCACTGACTTGGCCGCCATACTCTCCCGACCTAAACATTATAGAAAATGTTTGGGGATGGCTGGCACGAACTGAAGCAGAACTTATTGAAGGAATAAAAAGTTCCTGACAGGCTGTTTCACTCAATTATATAAAAAAATTATATGACTCCTTACCTCAGCGGATGTACGAAGTCATACTTAACCGTGGAGGCTCAACACATTATTAATTTGTTTTCAAAATAGGTTACAAATATTGAAATTAATATTAAAAAACAATTTGAATGAAGTTTGAACCCATTTTCTTTTGTTATTTGAAGTTTTCAAGTGAAAATCGGCTGTCGCAAAAATAAAAGTGAATGTTGTATGTTATGTTTGTTTATATTAATTTAAAATGTTATTAATAAAGTTAGTATTCTATCTTCTATTAATTTTCGTGTGAAATTATATATTCTTCTAAGAGGAAAAAAATGTATTTGAAAAGCTTTTTTAGTTTTCCTGGTATTAAGTTTCTAAGACGAGCAGCATAGGGTGTGCTAATCGGTTGTCGCGCAGTGTATGAGCTTGAGTGGCTCTCCTTTTTGTTCAAATGGGTTGCGCTACTTAATAGAGTTGTTTATGTTAACGCGGCCGAAATTGTAATTGTCACCAAGAGCTTGGGATCCGACTTATGTGTTAGGGTTGTAAGTTTAAGTGTGTTGCTGGGCAAATGTATCATTTGATATTGGTGTGAATGAGTGGGTGTGATCAAGTGGTACATATGTACTGTGTGTGTGTGTGGTGTGTGTGTGTGTGTAAGTATGTGTAACAAGGTGTTATACTATGGTACATATGCTACTATATAATATATAAATATGTTAATATATATTATTAAATACATTTATATATGTTGGCAAATATCTCCCTTCCGCTTTTTTGCTCTTTATTCAATGCTTTATAAAAAGTGTTACAGTGATCGGATTTAGTACAAATATGCGCCGTTTTGTTCGATAATTTGTTTCCATCTAGGCGGCAACTTCATAATACCTCCCTCGTAGAAGCCCCCCTCCTTATTTGCGAAGAACTCGGACAGCCACTTTTCACAAGCCTCTTTTGAGTTCAACTTTACACCACCAAGGGCATTCGCCATGGACAGGAACATGTGGTAATCACTTGGCGCTATGTCCGGGCTATATGGTGGATGCGATAAAACCTCCCATCCGAGCTCCCGTAGCTTCTGACGAGTCATCAACGCAGTGTGTGGTCTGGCGTTGTCCTGGTGGAACACTACACCCTTCCTGTTGGCCAATTCTGGACGCTTCTGGTCGATCGCCTGCTTCAAGCGGTCCAGTTGTTCGCAGTAGATGGTAGAATTAAGCGTCTGGCCATATGGGAGCAATCTCATAGTGGATGATTCCCTTCCAATCCCACCAAACACACAGTAAAACCTTCCTGGCCGTCAATCCCGGCTTGGCCACTGTTTGGGACGATTCACCGGCCTTCGACCACGGCTGTTTTCGCTTGATATTGTCGTATGTGACCCATTTTTTGTCGCCAGTCACTATCCGCTTCAAGAATGGGTCGAGTTCGTTCCGTTTCAGCAGCATATCGCAGGCGTTGATTCGATCCAGAAGGTTTTTTTGCGTCAAATCATGCGGCACCCAAACATCAAGCTTTTTTTTGTATCCAGCCTTCTGCAGATGGTTTAAAATGGTTTGGTGACTAACTCCCATCTCCTGGGCGATGTCACGAGATGCCACATGCCGGTCTAACTCGATGTTTTCCATGATTTGATCGGTATTTGTCGTCACAGGTCTTCCGCCGGCTGGCTTATCCATGGTGTCGTTTTCACCGGCTCTGAATCGTCGAAACCATTCCTCCGCGGTTCGAAGTGATAGAGTACCATCCCCCAAAACACCATTAATCTCACGGAACGTTTCTCTAGCGGATTTGCCTTTAACGAAGGAAAACTTTAAAATAGCGCGAATTTCGGCGTTAGTGAACTCCATGTTTACATATAAATTATGTTTTAGTTATTTCCCTGGGTTGTCCCACGCCTCAGTCCGACTTGGTCGGCCTCTCGATCGGGGAGGGGAGCGGAGATCTTCTCTGCTCGTGATGCGCAACGTTTCGTTGCGCAGCTTGGTATAGGTTTAGTATATGTTGGGAGAACTTTCTCCGTTATTGACTGCCCTTAAGGCTAGCCAACCAATATAAAATATGCAGCCTTCGCTGGAGTAGGATTCTTGAATTATAATAGGATTCTTGGATTAGTAGGATTCTTGAAAAAAAAAATTACTCCAGCTATTCGCGGCCGGCAAGACGAGTAGTAGTTCCAGCCGATTTCGCTTCCTCCTTAAGCCCTTGGATAACCTCCAAATTTTCGTTGTTGATCCTTTGGAGAAGTGGTATGCTTAGCGTGGGATCGTGGCCGATGATGTTTAGCAATGGGGACGCAGCCATGCCCGGTGTTTTCCTTAAGTCTTCACGTAGGTTAGCGTATTTGGTGCCGTTGATGAACGCCACTCGCTCGAACATAATTAGATGTGAGCCGTTGGTATATATTTCAGGACCGTCGTCAGTGCTGACTTTAGCTGGGCACTCGTTGATTATTATTACGAGCGCAGGTATCGTGGTTAGCCAGCTTACAGTACGAAGCGTAAGTTGTTGATAGGCAATCGGTGACCACCAGAACGTCGTTGTTGCATTCCGCAACTATGTTCTCCGTTAGTTGCAGAATGATGTGGCTTTAATATTAGGATATGCAATTATCACATGGACAATACTATCGGACTGGAAGACTTTAATATTAGATGCCTCTATTAGGCTTATAACGGGGACTTCTGTGGGGTGATCAATTAATACAGACTTCAGACTTCGTTATGGTTAAGAATGGCAGGGTTTATGATATTGGCTTTAGCCAGTGTGACGGTAAGCATTAAATTTAGAATTTCGGTTATTAATATTCTGTTTCTAGCCAAGAGTACCTCGTACAAGTGGGGAGTGTCAACCATATTATTTTGTTTTGCTCGAATAATTTTGTTAACTGCTTCTGTTAATTCGTTAATCTTGTTTTGAGTTTGCGTATTAATGACCACTTGCCTATTATTTGACTCTATTAATCGAGATTCGGATATTTTTAGCATTTCAAAATCGGCGGCTTCGGGGGTGCCTGCTATTACCTTGAGTGCGGTGCCTAGAAAGTTTAGGCTTCTGGCAATCCTATGATGTACTTTCAATACGGACAATAAACTTCTGAGATGGTCGGTATCGACGTCTAACAATTTTCGCATATGGGACTCTGGGAAAAGCTCGGACAACCTAGAAGTCTCTTCTATGATCATTTCGAATTCGGACAAGTTACTAGAGTGCCTAAGCCAATTTCTCTGTTCCCACACCAGTGCAACACCGTCTGTTATGGGGATGTAATTAGCATGAGAGTAGTCCGTAACCCTAGCGTTAACTATAGCTAACGTAATTAATATGATTCCGGCAATCCTGTAAGAAGGCGGAAGGATAAATTGAATGTACATCCAATAAAGATAAGTATGCTTAAATATAAGGTGCATGAATAAAGACATAAAAATTGTGGGAGATGTAAATTCAAGAGGGAATTTTTTATCTAAGGTTGTCCTTATGGACCACCCTCCCTCTAATGAGGACAGACGTTCCCATGTCTGCTTCTACACGCTCTTCTGTGTAGAGTGCGGTTAGTTTATTTCCTAACCTTTTATTGTTTCTGGGGTAAACCTTTTCACCTACCTCAAAAATTCGGTTTTGCCTAGTAGGGTTACACCTTGCTAGGTTAGCCTGTTGCGCTTTTATGATACTGGTTTTTATTGCCAGCCTCTGAGCGTCGCTTGCAGAATGTAAGGCATGTTTAGGTTGCAAATTTGTGACTAAGTGTAACGTTTTGTTATACTCTACAGTGGCTCTCATGATGGTGTCGTCAACATTTTTGTCAATTTTAATGCACCTATCTATTTCCGATAGGAATCGCTCCACTTGCCCGTTGGAGCTGCTGTGTAAAGGGGGTGCATTAACGATGTCAATGTCATATTGGTTTTTCAATAACGAAGTTATGGTCTCCGAATTGAAGGATGCCTCATTATCGCAGTATATGGTTTTGGTATTTGGAAAAAAATTTACCAATTGTAGTATGGGGCTGCGTACGTCAACTATGGCCCTAGAATTTAATGGCTGTACTACGGCGAACTTTGAGAATTTATCCACACAGGTTAAGAATAACTTTTTATCCGTGGAGTAGATGTCTATATGCAGCATTTCGCCCACATATGAAGGAATTGGGGTGATACCCAATTCTTGCTTCTTGGGGTGCCTGTTGTACTTGGCCTTGGTACATGTCTTGCAATTTATAACCACCTCGTTGGCGAGTCTTGCCATATTTGGAAAATAGTAGTCCTGAAAGACCTGAGGCTGAACAAATTTTTTGGTTCAGTTTTTACCTTTTCCGGATCTGTTTTGGCTCCGTTTGATGTGACAATAAAACCTAAGAATTCAACATTTTCTTTGAAGAATTTGGTTTTTTCTGGGGCCACTCTCATGTTGGCTTGATACAGGCATTTAAGAACTGTGTCAATGTGTATGACGTGGTCCGCAGCATTTTCGGAGAAAATTATCACATCGTCTACATAGACGTAACAAATTTTCCCGATTTGCTCGCGAAGCACGTCGTCAATCGCCATTCGGAAGATGCTTCCTGCATTCTTTAGTCCAAAAGGTAGACGGCAAAATTCATACTTTCCTCCGTTTATGGAGAAAGCAGTTTTTTCTCGGTCTTTTTCAGCCAGATAAATCTGGTGGTACCCCGATGTTAAGTCTAGGGTAGTAAAAAATTTTGCCTTTCCTAAGTTCGCTAGAATCATTGGAATACTTGGCATAGGGTACCGATCGGCAATGGTTCTTTCAATCAGTTTCCTGAAATCGATTACCAGTCTTTTTTTTTTTTGTTGCCGTCGGCATCGGTCCCTTTTTTGTCTACAACCCATGTTGGGCGACCTAGAAGGCCGAATAATGCCATCCTTTAACAGCTGTTTGATTTCTGTGTTAACAAAATCCGCTGCTCCCATGGGATAAGGATATAGCTTGGAGTATACGGGTTCGTTAGTCTCCGTATGAATTGTGGCAATGATCGAGGTGTTAAATGGCAGCGCCTCGTTAGAGTGCGAAAAGACTTGTTTCCTCTTAAGGATCATTTTTTTAAATTCAGCTTTCACTGAACTTGGGACTTCCACGTCACCGATATTTGTGAAGTTCACATTATGGTATTTTAGCTTTTCAGATACGTTTCCATACCTGATTGCGTTGTTGCGTAAAACTAATGCTGATCCGGCCTGCGTTAGCAAGTCGAAACCTATTATGGCATCAAATGTACTAATGGTATCAAGTAAAAAGAATGGGGCCGTTAGGCCAAATATGTGCATTAGGCACTTTCTTTTTACTTTACTGTAGCCATGGATGGAACTCACAGTGAATGGGGAGTCGACAGGCGTTATGTTTTTGAGCTCCTTTAGGGGCTTTACATAATTTTTTGCCGCTCCAGTATCTATGAGGATTCTTAAAACTCTCCCCGCGAGCCTTGGTTCAATGAAGGGCAAGCGGGACCTTCCTCTAAAAAATTAATGAGGTCGTTGGACTCCAATGAGTCACTGTCGTCCTCAATTGCATTGAGAGCGGCTACAGCCGCGTTTTCGTAATCGTCATCTTCCTCCGCGTTAGCGGCTTGTTCGACCTTGAAAACCCTCTGGCGCCTTTGGCCAGATTTTCTCTCAGAAGAGTTTGATCTTTTAGGGGCATGTTTACTACTTCCCTGCCTAAAGTTTGTGGGGTGTCGAAACTTTGAAGACGATGGATCTATGTCCATTGGTTCTGGGGACTGATTTTGTTCAGGGACCCAGTCGTGCTGTTTGCGCCATGAACCGTTATTTTGATTCTTGTTTGGCTTTTTGAAATAGTGGGGGTTTGTTTCTGGGCCGTGGTCGGCACCAGAATTTGTGCCCTGTTTTTCAGGCGCGCGGTGGCTCTTGTGGAAATAAGTATTCTGATTTCTTTGCTCCATCATACTGGAGCGAACATACTTCGCTCGATACTGGCCTCTGCCTCTCTTGCTAATGCCAGTGCTGCTGGCAGGTCTTTGGTCTCTGCTGGAAAAACAACAACCTCTGTATTAAGCAATGTGGCTCTTTCGTCATCATATGTCATGACGATTTTGTTAGTAACGAGGGTCAATTTTTGTTCGACCTCATCGTAGTATTGCAGTAGGGTCTGGTCGCCCTCACGGACCGACTCAAGACCCTGTCGTAATAGGCGCAAGGATGTCTTGTCTGCATAGGAGCAGTCTAGTCTGGCCAAAATGGCGTGAAAGTTAAGCACTGTATTATGTGAAACTAGCAGCGCGCGCGCTGGCCCTTTAATTTTGTTCCTAATAATTGTAACGGCTTGGAAGTGTCCGCTACTACCTGTATAATCTTCGAATAGTTCATAAGCATCGGTGGCCGATTACCTCCATGCCACGTATTCGTCCTCAATACCGGTAAAATCGGGGATTGACTTTACAATATGTAACGGAATATCACACGGAGTTGCATTCGGTTTTACAGATACTCTTTGGTAGGTCTTTACCACTGGCACTTCTACACGCAAATCTTTCAACTGTTGATTAACAGCACTAATTTGATCAGCAAACTCGGCTCTGAGCCTCTGTTCCTGATTGGTCAAGGCAGCCTGAATTAACATTCCAATCTGGGCCGCGTTCATTGTGTACTTGTTTTTTTCCTCCTCTTCACTATCACTATCTAAATCGCGCTTTTTTTTTCCTATATGGGCCTAGAAAACTCATAAGGCCCTGGTAACACTAAGCACAATTATGGACACGCCGAATATTTCAATTCGACAGAAGGTAATTTGGCGTATGAAAATATTTATTTATTTAATATTTGCCTTAATATGCGAGTCATCTTTACAGTCACACTTATTTAAATTTAATGTGTTAAAATCTTTTGATAAATAATTTGTAGGGATCAGTATTGAAAAAAAAATTTTTTGTTAAATAATAAGTAGGGATTTTTATTTTTTGCCCTGTGTATTTGAGTCTGTATTATGTTTGATCAGCCCACTTACATTTTTTGGGGGTCGTGAATTCTTCTTTTGTTGGGTGCCAATTATGTTTTAGTTATTTCCCTGGGTTGTCCCACGCCTCAGTCCGACTTGTTTGGCCTCTCGATCGGGGAGGGGAGCGGAGATCTTCTCTGCTCGTGATGCGCAACGTTTCGTTGCGCAGCTTGGTATAGGTTTAGTATATGTTGGGAGAACTTTCTCCGTTATTGACTGCCCTTAAGGCTAGCCAACCAATATAAAATATGCAGCCTTCGCTGGAGTAGGACTCTTGAGCGTGTGCTCTTTATTATAATTGAAATCAAACTGAGCTTATTCTATTTTACTCCAGCTATTCGCGGCCGGCAAGTCGACCGCTCGTCCAGCAAGGTGCTGACACTAGCAAAAACTGCATATCTCCCAATACTGGGAAACCGTTGGGAACCAGGCACGGCCCCTAAGGCTTTTATGCTGAATCTGCATATAAAATACTAGGGTAGCGACCCTGAACTTATACCGACTTAAGTTTACTCATTAACCGTGTTAACTTATATAGTAAGAAAATATAATATAATTAATACAAATGAAGAAAAATATTTCGAAAAATGTTTGAAAACTAGCATAGTTACATAATAATATTTTAATTTTATTATTTAAATATTTGAAGTCGACTCGAATGGCATGATATATGACCCCAATACAATTGTAATGGCTTCCCCGTGGTGTTCCCTGGGTACCATAAATTACAGATTATAAATAATGAACATATAAATATACATATTAAAACGGTAGCCACGATTTTAACTAACGAATATTAAAAAAACTTTCTTTAAAAATTGAATTTAAATTGATTTCGGACCGAAATACTTCTTCTTGCACAAATACGCTCACATACACACTTTCGTGCTTACAGTTTGTACTTAAACAAGCCAATTAATTCTATTTTTAAAGAGCAATTATTGCGACAACCAAAAAAGTGGCTTCATTGCATCTTGCATCCACGAAGATTCATCTTGTTATTTGTATGACTTTGGCTGAACCTAAGGACATGCAAAGGTAAGTTCATGAAAGTTCTCGAAAGCTCAGGTTGTGACATCACAAAGAGAAGAGGTCAATGATATGACATGCACAGAGTACTATATCCTGAGTATCAAGGAGAAATTTAAATTATTGCACTGCTACACCCCGTGTATTCTCAGCAATCGGAAAAAGGCAAACAGAAAAGACTGCTGCACTCACTGGACAGAAGAGGCGTACCTCTCCATACCATTCATATCGATTTTTAGGGAATCGATAGACTTTACTAATATGAACACAAGCACATCCCAGTAATAGTGGATTTCTTCACAATGTTTTGTTAGTTGTACCAAATTACCGATCTGAAATTTACTTCGCAGGACTTCTTAAATTTATAGGAAATGACGTATACGATGTCCAAAAGATCTGTAGTTCAGATGCTCCGAATAACTCATCAACTTACGCTGAGTACCTAAAACGCTGATCGACACATGATGATGACATAGAGAAAGCATTGTATGATGTCCGAATGTGGAGTTGGTTTCCCTCGTAGTGCAAGCATACCATAATGTTTTCCATGACATGAACCAACCCTAGTTCGCTTAAAGATGAAAAAACCAGTAACGACGAGACAGAACGGAGAAGGACGAGGAAGAGGGGGAAGATAATTGAAGACGACGATCAACACCTATCAAGGAGAGAGTAGTTAAGTTCAGTCTTAAGAAGTTTAGCAAAAGACGCAAAGACGGAAAATCAATTTAAATTCATTCTACACATTTCTCCTATATTTGTTGCTTGAGTTTGTTTGTTCGTCCCACCAAATTTCTCGTCCAGAGTCCACACCGTTACCGTTCGACACACCGTCCATATACACCGTTCCTGACTCCTCTTGTCGACCTGCGCGTTCTTGATCTCAGCCGGGCAGTGTCAGCCTAGTAGACCCTGTCGTTTAGCGTCGTGACTCGGCATCTTGATCATTGTGCCCTTCTTTTTCCTTCATCTGCTGCCGTCTGCTCCCCGTCACCAGATCTGTATTTCAACTTCCCGCCTTCCTATGAAGTTCACACCCTTTTGTGTCTGACAACTCCACCGAACCTGACCATGATCGGGTTATGGATATTGGATATTATGGATATGTACTGTGTGTGTGTGAGTATGTGTAACAAAGTGTTATACTATGGTACATATGCAACTATATATAGTGACATATCCATAAGTCCCTTAGACTTCAGTACATGCCTACTTATTTACACACACAACAAGCATACTCCACACTACCCTACCTACCTACCAAATCCCAGAACCAAGGCCAAGTGGAAAAACCCCAAGTAATACAAGTACAGGATGTTATTTAGACAAATCACCCACTGGTAGACTAAACATTCTTTGCCGAAACCCCAAATAATTGTCACGTTGTCACGTATAAACAAAATCTTAAGAATCTAAGAGCACTTGTATCCAAGAGCGAATGCACTTGAATCCAAGAGAAATGCAGATAACTCCAAAATCCTAAACCTCTCTCTCTAAAATCCTAAAATCCAAAGTCCATATTTGAAAAGCTCGAGCCCGAGGCTTGAACGTCAATAAATCTATATCAATAAGTTGAGTTCAGTTTGAGAGCTAATACAAATCGGTCGGTGTTCTTCGCTAAACAATTTTAATATTTCGGTCAAATAAAATTATATTTTTTTGACATACAGATATTATGAACATGTAATTTATATACTTATCATATTTTAATTTTTGTGGCTTTGGTCTTCCGAGGCTATTTTCCGAAATTTTTCGAATGTGTCCATTGGCTTGGACTTGCACTGTTGATCTAATTGTAAGACTCTCACACGTTTTCGGGGAATACTACTACTCTGCGTACCCTGTCTTTTATTGTTTTGATAGAATAATAATGATTTCTAAAATAATAATTATTATAACTCCTGTTATTACACCTATTCCATTAGAGTTAAATCTCTCTCTCTCTCTCTTTAGGTTTTTACTATTACACAAATTATTTTTGGGTCTAGCCTCTTGGTTATTAAATGACTGCTAAAGTCAGGTGTTTGAAGTTACTAATTTTATGTTTCAGTAAGATTTTAATGTTTTAAATTCATCGATTTCATTGTCATAAGAATTTTGAGACATATAGGAATTCTTGTTTTAATTTAAGGGGTGTTAAAATATCATATTTACTCAAAGTTGCAAATGAGTTTGATGGATTATTGTCTAAGCTCAGTTAAAAACATATGTTATCTACTTGTCCGTTCTTCTAACTCTTTAAGAAATTTACATAAATTATTTTAATATTTAATCTTCAACTATGATCAAAGTGAAGGCATTACGGTGTTAAAGTCGTTGATTGTCAAAAAAAGGTTTGTTTTTATTCTCATGTATTATATCGGGGATATATTGGTAAGGTTGTTTATAGTTAGATCCGTAAATGAAACTGATTTTACAATGCATTATTTTTATAACTATGCCTTTCATCGGTGATAGCGATGCAATCAGCGAAAGTGGACTTTGATCAGAAAATTTCGATTGGTCATAAGTGTAGCCTGATGAATAGGTTTCCATCCAAGCTACATATTTTGTTTAATTTATTTAGATTTGTCAAAGCTTTTATGCTGATGAATATTTTACAGACTGGAAAGCTGATCGAAAGCTAATGCTCTCAATGCGGTCAAACTCATCATTTAACATTTAAAAATGTTGCTAATTTATTATTTGGCATGTAATTTTTTACCGATAAGCTAAAAACAATTTGTACACGCATCGGACCAAACTGCCCCGCAAGACTATTGAAAACTGTTTTAATTTTTTTTGTTATAACTAATCTTGCTAATTTCTATCACTATGTTAAAAACATTATATCCACGCCCACATTTATTTTTTATCATTTCTATCAATAGTCATTAAAACTTTTACAAAATTAATAATTATAATTCAATAGAATACTAATAAACATCAGCGAATAAAACATAAATATCATTTGTTTGTAAAATTATGGTATAAAAAAAAATGTATCAGATTAAGATCCGTAATGTTTTTCTTTTTTTTTTACGTAAATCTCTTTTGTAAAACGTTAGTCTACGAACATTAAAATCCATATGTACATATGTATCTTACAGAAGTGAAAATTGGAACGACCGAAATATCTTAAATAATTTCTAAAAATTTAAATTGTTACAAGTTCAGTGCTTTGAATTGGAACCTTACGAAACATTCGTGATTGCGAATTATTATTCGCACATATCATTACGCATATATAACAAATGTCACCCTATTAAATTAAAAAGGGTATTAAAAACCACATTCTTAAAATAAAAGCAAAGATTTTTCATAATTATTGTGTTTATTGTTTTAAAGCTTAAGCTACTATAGCATTCTTATAATCGAAAGCGTTTCTTTAAACCGAAACCTTAAATGTCAATTGGATAGTATTGATTTCATCGTGTATAAATAATACAATAACATGTAAATAATTTTGTTGTCAAATACTCGTACGTACATATATTTTTGACACATAACAATGAAAAATTAAAAATACTCCTAATACTAAAAATCCTACGAAATAATATTATATAATAAATAAGATTGAAAACGTTGTTTAATATGTAAAAAGACATCATCCCTAATTTCTTACAAAATATTGGGATAAATGAAAAATGTAGGTTACTTTTAAATTGTCAAATGTTAACAAATATTTAACTAACATTTTAGAACTAGCCCTCTCACAAATATATGTGATAATTAAATTAATTTTAGTGTTTTTATTAAACTTAAAATGCACTTAAACATAACATCCTACTATAAAACCTATTTTAACAATGTACTGCTCGACTGGATTATAGGTAAGTTAAAAAATTCTTTCGATAAAATTATTTTCAGTTTTAATATATCAATTTCCAGAGAATTTCGTGAATGCGTTTCTAATTTTTGATCAGGTTCACAAGCCAGTAATCAGATTAATGTGACGACCACACGTGCAGTTTTTTCTCAATTATTAACACTCCCGCGTTAAGATCTACATCAGTGATGCCAATATTTTTCTGAAAAAAAAGGACAGATTGAGAAAAAAAACGGAAAAAATTGGCTGAAAATTTAAAAAAAGGATAAAAAAACAGGACAAATTTTTTTTATGATTATTATTTATTTAGTTAACTTTTAATCTAATATTTTAAATGTTTCGTCCACGACGTATTCGTCCTCAACGTTTGATTCAGACGTTGCCATTGTGCCAATGCGTTTCAAATACGTTTCGGGCATTTTATAGGTGTTTCCTGGTTTCCTGGCGACACACTTCCTAGGACTTAACTAGTTGAGCACAGCACTTAGTATTTTGCACGTGCTTTTTGGTCTCCCTATGAGCACGAATTTGATAAATTTTTGCATTTATGCTGCACTTGCAGTATTTGCAAAAGCCTTTGTATTTATCACTTTGGTCCTTTGTTAACCAATTTTGAAAATCTGGCTGGTCAAGCCAGAAATCGCGTAATTTTTCTTTATACCCTTCTTTATGCATTTTGGCAGAAATCTCAAAATGTTTGCTTTTGTATATTATTTTGTTTGTATTCTTTTTTAGGCAATTTGACAAAGTGAGGTCGATATTCATACGATTACACACAATACCGATAACATTTTGCTTAAAAGAGATGCCACATAGTTTGCAAACAAAAAAATGTGGAATTATACCAATTAAATCTTAAAAATTCTAACATTGCCTAAAAAGGACAGATTTCCGGATAGAAAAACTTAAAAAACGACAGATTTCCGGGTTAGGGCTGTTTGCCATTTTTTCCGGATGCAGCAGTAAAAAACAAGACAGATCTGTCCGGAAAAAGGCTAAATTGGCATCACTGATCTACATACATATCATATACATATATATAGATACATAGATATTGCAAAACCCGTTACAGGCAGTGTATATATATAATTTATATGTATAAAGCCTTTTTCTTTTGTTATACCTGTTACTCATAGAGTAAAAGGGGATACTAGTTTCGTTGAAAAGTATGTAACAGGCAGAAGAAAGCGTTTACGACCATATAAAGTATATATGTGTTCCTGATCAGGATCAATAGCCAAGTCGGTCGGGCCATCTCCGTCTGCCTGTCCGTATGAATCTCAGATCTCAGGAAATATAAAAGCTGGAAAGTTTAGATTAGGCCGCCAAGCTGACTCAGCCACTCGTTGCAGCGCGAAGCAACACTCCAAATAATAGGTTGGAAAATATCTCCTTCCGCTTTTTTGCTCTTTATTTAATGCTTTATAAAAAGTGGTACAGTGATCGGATTTAGTTCAAATATGCGCCGTTTTGTTCAATAATCTGTTTCCATCTAGACGGCAACTTCATAATACCCCTCGTAGAAGCCCCCCTCCTTATTTGCGAAGAACTCGGATAGCCACTTTTCACAAGCCTCTTTTGAGTTCAACTTTACACTACCAAGGGCATTCGCCATGGACAGGAATAGGTGGTAATCACTTGGCGCTATGTCCGGGCTATATGGTGGATGCGATAAAACCTCCCATCCGAGCTCCCGTAGCTTCTGACGAGTCATCAACGCAGTGTGTGGTCTGGCGTTGTCCTGGTGGAACACTACACCCTTCCTGTTGGCCAATTCTGGACGCTTCTGGTCGATCGCCTGCTTCAAGCGGTCCAGTTGTTCGCAGTAGATGGTAGAATTAAGCGTCTGGCCATATGGGAGCAATCTCATAGTGGATGATTCCCTTCCAATCCCACCAAACACACAGCAAAACCTTCCTGGCCGTCAATCCCGGCTTGGCCACTGTTTGGGACGATTCACCGGCCTTCGACTACGACCGTTTTCGCTTGATATTGTCGTATGTGATCCATTTTTCGTCGCCAGTCACCATCCGCTTCAAGAATGGGTCGAGTTCGTTCCGTTTCAGCAGCATATCGCAGGCGTTGATTCAGTCCAGAAGGTTTTTTTGCGTCAAATCATGCGGCACCCAAACATCAAGCTTTTTTTTGTATCCAGCCTTCTGCAGATGGTTTAAAATGGTTTGGTGACTAACTCCCATCTCCTGGGCGATGTCACGAGATGCCACATGCCGGTCTAACTCGATGTATTCCATGATTTGATCGGTATTTGTCGTCACAGGTCTTCCGCCGGCTGGCTTATCCATGGTGTCGTTTTCACCGGCTCTGAATCGTCGAAACCATTCCTCCGCGGTTCGAAGTGATAGAGTACCATCCCCCAAAACACCATTAATCTCACGGAACGTTTCTCTGGCGGATTTGCCTTTAACGAAGGAAAACTTTAAAATAGCGCGAATTTCGGCGTTAGTAAACTCCATGTTTACACGTCTATAACTGTTGAACGCAATATCCAAATCATGCATAGCGTCGTTTTGTAGGTTATGTCAAGACCTTTCAAATTATGTATAGTATTGCCAGATACGAGCTCTGTAGCGCTTTGTACATAGCCGCGAAATTCAAAAGACAAAAAGGCGGAAGGGAGATATTTGCCAAACTAATATATAGGAAGTGTCAGCTTTCCCGCAGTCGGATGTTCTTGGCGCGGATCGCTGAACCCAATTCACGTCAGCATTGTTTGCAAGAAGCTACTCAGTTGTTATTTTATACATACATAGCTATATTTAGTGATTGTTGAAAGTTCAGCTTTCGTTTATTTAACATGTTATCAGTACAGTCCCACGCATATACGAAAGGCAGCGAAAAGGAGGGAAACCGCGGCGGAGAGGGAGAGGGAAGAGCGAGGAGAGGGAGAGGGACAGGGAGAGGGAGAGGGAGGAGGGAGAGGGAGAGGGAGAGGAGAGGGAGAGGGAGAGGGAGAGGGAGAGGGAGAGGGAGAGGGAGAGGGAGAGGGAGAGGGAGGAGGGGAGAGGGAGAGGGAGAGGAGAGGTGAGAGGGAGAGGGAGAGGGAGAGGGAGAGGGGAGGGAGAGGATAGGGAGAGGGAGAGGGAGAGGGAGAGGGAGAGGGAGAGGGAGAGGGAGAGGGAGAGGGAGAGGGAGAGGAGAGGGAGAGGGAGGGAGAGGGAGAGGGAGAGGGAGAGGGAGAGGGAGAGGGAGAGGGAGAGGGAGAGGGAGAGGGAGAGGGAGAGGGAGAGGGAGAGGGAGAGGGAGAGGGAGAGGGAGAGGGAGAGGGAGAGGGAGAGGAGAGGGAGAGGGAGAGGGAGAGGGAGAGGGAGAGGAGAGGGAGAGGGAGAGGGAGAGGGAGAGGGAGAGGGAGAGGGAGAGGGAGAGGGAGAGGGAGAGGAGAGGGAGAGGGAGAGGGAGAGGGAGAGGGAGAGGGAGAGGGAGAGGGAGAGGGAGAGGGAGAGGGAGAGGGAGAGGGAGAGGGAGAGGGAGAGGGAGAGGAGAGGGAGAGGGAGAGGGAGAGGGAGAGGGAGAGGGAGAGGGAGAGGGAGAGGGAGAGGGAGAGGGAGAGGGAGAGGGAGAGGAGAGGAGAGGGAGAGGGAGAGGGAGAGGGAGAGGGAGAGGGAGAGGGAGAGGGAGAGGAGAGGAGAGGGAGAGGGAGAGGGAGAGGGAGAGGGAGAGGGAGAGGGAGAGGGAGAGGGAGGGAGGGAGGGAGAGGGAGAGGAGAGGGAGAGGGAGGAGAGGGAGAGGGAGAGGGAGAGGAGAGGTGAGAGAGGGGAGGAGAGGGAGAGGGAGAGGAGAGGGAGAGGATAGGGAGATGGAGAGGGAGAGAGGAGAGGGAGAGGGAGAGGAGAGGGAGATGGAGAGGGAGAGAGGAGAGGAGAGGGAGAGGAGAGTAGAGGGAGATGGAGAGGGAGAGAGAGGAGAGGGAGAGGTAGAGGGATATTGAGAGGGAGATGAGAGGGATAGTAGAGTGAGATATAGATGAAGGGAGAGTTATATTGATATTGATGATTTAGATTTATATGAGATGATAGGATATTTATAGTTATATTTATATTATATTATATGTATATTATATTTAGAGATATTATATTATATTTATATTTATATTTATATTTTATATTTATATTATATTTATATTTATATTATATTTAATATTTCTATTTATATTTATATTTATATTTATATTTATATTTATATTATATTATATTTATATTTATATTTATATCTCATATTGAATATCTCATTAACGGTCGTCACAGCGTAATTGTAGGCATTGTCAGAGTCTTCGGGTCCTCGTTTTTGTAACCGTTCCTCGTGGAGCTAAAGTGCCTTACTAGATTTGTTGAAGTGCTTAACACGTAATTTTGATTTTGCTAATGGTTCCTTTGGCCGACGCTGATGATGTACTCCTGGAACAGGAAAACAGTTAAGGTCCCCGGATCCGTCCAGCTACCGCAAGTGTTGGATCCCCACCGAATCGGTCGAATAGAAATATTAAAAATAGAGGAAAACAAAACGTATTTCAAATCCAATTTTATTATCTTCATCCCACTAACCATAGATACAGTTTTTATAATTTTTAAAATGTTTTGAAAATTAAAGAAAACTTGCAACGAATAACTAAATATTTTACAGTGTCATAAAAGTTTATATCAGAAAGTTTGTGTATTGAGGATTTGATCGGCACTTGCTTTTCACCTCATCAAGAGATGTTTTGGATTAATTTATATGTCGTTAAAAATGAATTTTTTAATGCTATACATGCTAAATGTTAGTATATTTTCTTAATAATACAAATTAATTAAGATAGAATGCTATAGTCGAGTTTTCAGATACCTGTAACTCAGCTTGTGGAAGTGCAAACAAGGAAATTTCATGTTCATTTCAAAATATATATTTATAAAAAAAAATTTATATTTACATATAAAATAAATACAAATATGCATTCTGTTTATTGCAAAATTGATTTCTTTAGGCGAAATGTGCGGACACAAGCACCTAAGATAGAATCAATGCCTTTAAATATTTTTACACGTATAAGGTAATTTATGAAATTGATTATGTAATATTACGTACATATATTCAGCTATTACTATATCTATGTTGTATTCGACTAATTATCATGTTAAGGCAAAGTAAATTTAGAGTTTTTACATGGTGGCAATTGATCAATAATAATATAGACTTGAAGTCTATAAACTTTTGTCAAATTACATGAGCATGGTCGACTGTCGCAGTATGCGTACATATCTGCATAGATGTTTCTCGCACCATACAGGTATTTTCTTAATTTTTTAAAGCCAAAACAATGGATAGGAGCTCTCGCTCGTTTGTTGCGAGAGTATGTTCGGTACTCTGTAGTGTACGAAAAATAATGTAATGTCATGTAATGGGACGACCTTCTTGAGATAGCACCGTTCTGATGCCATGTCCCGAGGCATATGTTATTTAGGTCAAAGGGTTTTTTAAAATCTTGATATCTCAAAACGACATCTTCAGATGCCAATATATCTCATAGTTTCTAAACGCTTCATTTAGCCATTTTCGCCTTTTAAGACGTCCGTTAGGGGTATTACCGAATCCCTTGATAAAACACCAATAATAATTGGCTAGCCCTAGAAATAATCTAAGTGCAAAAAGGGTTCTAGAGATTTGAAAATTTTTTGGTGAAGTTTGAATTCTACCGCTGGACGCAGTGAATCCCAGATACTCCACGCTCTTTTTACAGCACTTGGAGGTTTCCTGAGACACTCTCATGTTAGCCTCTTCAATATTTTTTGTTTAAACTCTGTTAATATGCTTTATGCGGTCCTCTTTGTTTGTAGAAAAAATTATCACGTCGTCAACATAGACCTAACAGGTTTTTCCTACCATCTCATGGAGGACATCATCAGCCCTATGAAATATGCTCGGTGTATTTTTTAAACGGAACGGAAGCTTGCAAAGATCAAACTTTCCATTGTTCACAGAAAAAGCGGGCTTTTCTGTATCCCTTTTCGCCAGGTTTATTTGGTGGAAGCCTGACTTAAGGTCCAGTCTTGTAAAATACTGAGCTTCACCTAGGTTTACCAATATTGAAGAAATATTAGGTATTGGGTATTTATCACTCAGGGTTTTTTGATTCAGTGTCCTGAAATCTATGACTATTCTTTTCTTTTTATGACTGAATTCATCGACACCTTTTTTATCAGCATCCCAAATAGGGTTATTGTAGGGCGATCTTGATGGTCGAATGATGTCGTTTTCTAAAAGTTGTTTAACTTCTGAATTGACAAAGTCGGCTACACACATAGGGTATCGGTATAACATTGAGTACACTGGCTCATCATCTGCCCGTATTCTAGCTCGTATTACTAATCCTTCAGTTAGTAAAAAAGTTAATTCTTCAGTTAGTAAAACGATCAACGAAACAGTTATTCCTCTAGACAGCATAACAATGGATCCCGCACAAAACTTTAGCATTGATTACATAGAAAATGAGCAATCGAATTACATAGGCGGCGCAAAAAATAACCAAGCCTGAGAATGCCAATTGAAAGAGATTATTAAATGCAACTACTTAAGTGTGAGAAAACCTGCCGAACCTTTAGTCAAATGTGAAGTAAAACTATGTTTAGAAACGTCAAACCATTTAGGTGCGTCCCAAGAAGACTCACCTACTCGGAGAAAAAAAAAATTTACAAAAATTGATAGATGAATACGTAAAAGAGGGAATTATACAACCTAGCGAATCATTTCAGTAGGGTTATCCACTGCTTCATCTTCAGTAATATTGATATACGCCTCAGGGTCCATAGTGTCAGTGGTATCATCTTCATCCTCAATTGTTTGTAATGGGCGAAAATAATTAACAAAATCGTCTTTGTTTGGTTTTTTTTTTTTAAATTTTGAGATCGTGGCATTTTAAAGCTGGCAGGTGCCTGGCCACCGCCAGTTGTTGATATACGTCGCTTTATGATTGTTTTTGGTTTTCTTATCAGCAAAAATCAATTTTGTTTAGTTGTCGTTGGCTAAAGGGATTAACGGTAAACGATAAAAGAGAATTTAAAGTAAACACCGAATCCGAATTGCGCGTTAAGACCCACGTCCGAACTCAAGCACGATCAGAAAGCGACTTGGTTTTTTTAAGAAGTTTTTTAAATTATATTTTGAACACATAACTATTAAAAGTACATTTGCTGCGCGAGTGAATCCTTTTCGATTTGTGCAATATTTCAAACAAATTATTAAGCCTTTTATTTCTTTCTCACTTTGTGTTCTGTTTACTCTCCCTTTTGTGCGTTGTCCTTAGTGCTGTTTGGTGTTGTTTTTGTATGCACATTAATTGCATTGTGAGAGAGCGGGTCTCTCGCTCTTCCACACAAAATCAAAAGTTCTAAGCGTGCTAACTGCGCTCTGGCGGTACATTTAACAGCTCGCTTGCAAGTTTTGATTTTGTGTCTTTGTACAGAGGTATGAAACAAACAAACATGGAAAGCACATGTGTGCTTGCAAAACAAATGGCGTCCGGTCATAAAGCCTGAGCAGCCAAAAATTACTTGTTGGCTGTGTGATAATATGGTACACACTAAGTGCCCAGGTTTTAGTGGCCTAACAAGTTATGACCTATGTAAGGGACCGAATCGAAAATACTGTTGTGATGCTTGCCTAGGGGTTGCGAACGATGTAATCGATGTAATCGTTAATGCGACAAACTAAAGGTGGCTTGAAAGGAGTGATCAGCTAGAGATAGTTTTCGTCAAGCTAATGATCTCCATTCCGCACTAGATTCTCAGCTTAATAGCCTTAAGTTATTAGAGGAATCGTCAAAGCGCAAAAAAGCCGTTGGTGTTAGGCTGCATAAGGGAAATGCCCCGCAGTCTCCGGCAAGTGATCAACAGGATTCCACAGCTGATCAGTTGTGGATCGTAGCAGCTACAAAAGATTCGGAGCAATCCGATCAATCCGTTGTAGTGAAAGTCCCATTTGAGACTGCTAGAGATTCCGCTTTGTCTGCACAGGTTCACAGAGACTTGGTTAAAGCCAGAAATAGTCTAGTCTGAAGTTTTCCCAGGTACAGACACGATCGTCCCTCCATGCTGGTAGGTGGAGTCTTAATTGCGGTTAGATCACACTCACGTCACGTCAGAGGAGGTATTTTTTGATGAGTCCCGTAACTTTGAATTCATATGCGAAAAGCTGAAATTTTCCGATAGCTCTGTTTACATTACGTGCTCTTACATTTCGCTGTCTTCTGAATTCCTAGAATATCTGAAAATTTGTTCGATTTTCAACCAGACGAATTCATCGTTTTCGGACGGCAAACTTTCTGAGACAAAATAATTTTATATCTGACTTTAATTGGTCCGATCCTTACTCCTTCAACATATAGGCGGATGCCATAAATATTTTGTATACCTCAATCAAATAATTTTTTTAACTCTTGTATTCCGATGTACCATCAGTCTATCTCCAACAAACTTTCTTGGCTTAATAAAGAGTTGACACACCTAAGAAATGTAAAGTCCAGACGTTATTTAAAATTTAAAATACCGGTTGTCAATCTTTTCTAAATATTTAAGTGCTCGGTTAAATATTATTATTGTATCATTGTTATAAGAACTATTTAAACTGTTGTAAGTTTCAGTTCGCAGAGAATTCGAAACAGTTTTATAACTTCGTAAACACTAAGCGCAGAACGATTAATCGTTATTTTTTGAAAATACTACTGTCACATCGGATTAGGCAATAGCCGATCTGTTTTCCCAGTTTTTCATATTCTACGTTACCCCATTCCGAAAAGCCTTACTCTTACGCGGTATCAAAATCGAATTTAATATTTTGTCCCACTCTAAACGAAAGCTCACTGCTTTACGGTCTTCAGCGTGTTAAGCCTGTCTATTCGCCAGGTCCCGACGAAATTCATGTCTGTGTGCTCAGGTTCTGTGCGGAAGCCCTGTGCAAGCCTCTAGTGAAACTGTTTACCTTATCTCTGCAACCTTCACAGTTCCCTCATATATGGAAGCCCTTTGAAAATGTTATCATTCCTCAATGGCAGCACCATTGTAGGTCAATTATATCACGATGTCAACACGGTTTTATGAAACGCAGATCAACAACCACTAACCTTTTGAAGCTACCTTCCTTCCTAATACAGGGCTTCAAAAATAATTTCCAAACAGATGTTATCTACACTGTCTTCAGTAAAGCTTTTGACTCTGTTAATCATTCACTTTTGGTTAGGAAACTTGATTTATAAGGTTTCCCTGTTGATCTTCTAAATTGGATTTTAAGTTATCTTAATGGCAGGACGCATCGTGTCCTGTTTAAAAATTCTCTTTCTTGTATTCTCCGAGTCACATCCGGCGGCTCACAAGGGAGTAACCTTGGTCCGCTCTTTCTTATTTTTTTTATAAACTACCTTTATTTGTTAATAAGACATTCGCGTGTGCTTATGTTCGCAGACGATGTTAAATTATGCCTGCAATATTAGGACAGATTAGTTAACACTGCTGGCAACTGAAATAAAGCAGATTCGGAAGCTGACACCTCTTCAACGGCCGGGATAATTTGATGTCCTAGACTTCGCGCAATTGTTTTTCTTTAATTGTCTCTCTTTCAATTGTTTACTCTGTAAAATATTATTAATTTGCATTTATTTTGTATATGCATAGTTCACCAATTAAATTAGTATTGTAGTTATTTTCTACATAAGAAATTGTTTTCATTGGGCCGTATGTTAGTGCTATATTTTCAAATATTACCTAAGCTACATATTTTCTCTTTTGTTTTGAATTACTTGGTTAAGTGTTGATTTTTTGGTTACTGTGGACCAATTTTGATTTACGAAATTACGTGAAAATAAACCAAATGTTTCGCCACAAAGGCAGTAAAAAATGCATAGGTGAAATATAGATGAACATATATTATGTAAAAATACGACCCTTACAGATAATATCAAACTTTTCATGCTGCTTTTAAATCCAAAAAACGACTTCCAGTCACAGCTACATTATCGGAGCTCAACACCAAAATTTTTGAAGTCGAAGCAATAATCAATTACCGACCAAGCACACCAATGTCAACCGACATTTATTGGTGAGCCTTTGAGCGCCTCTTTCGTTGTAAACGCTGAGCTGATTTGTGTCATGGTGTTTTTGAAAGGGTGCAGCTTTTGGGTTATCATTCATATCTATTTAAATTCAAATTGATTGCGTGCAAACAGGCAACCGAACTAGTTAAGTTGTAAGTATTGGTAACTCTGCAAATCGACAGAAGAATTGTAATGAACATTTTCTCCGTGTACACCCCTATGTATTATTTGGACTACCGTCGTTCTCGGGACAGCATTGAATATCAAATCGACGTATTTACTGAGACATTATAATTAAATGTGATAATAATTTAAAATGATCTCAATAACAGGAACAGGTGGTAATCACTTGGCTCTATGTCCGGGCTATATGGTGGATGCGATAAAACCTCCCATCCGAGCTTCCGTAGCTTCTGACGAGTCATCAATGAAGTGTGTGGTCTGGCGTTGTCCTGGTGGAACACTACACCCTTCCTGTTGGCCAATTCTGGACACTTCTGGTGGATCGTCTGCTCCAAGCGGTCCAGTTGTTCGCAGTAGATGGTAGAATTAAGCGTCTGGCCATATGGGAGCAGCTCATAGTGGATGATTCCCTTCCAATCCCACCAAACACACAGCAAAACCTTCCTGGCCGTCAATCCCGGCTTGGCCACTGTTTGGGACGATTCACCGGCCTTCGACCACGACTGTTTTCGCTTGATATTGTCGTATGTGATCCATTTTTCGTCGCCAGTCACCATCCGCTTCAAGAATGGGTCGAGTTCGTTCCGTTTCAGCAGCATATCGCAGGCGTTGATTCGGTCCAGAAGGTTTTTTTGCGTCAAATCATGCGGCACCCAAACATCAAGCTTTTTTTTGTATCCAGCCTTCTGCAGATGGTTTAAAATGGTTTGGTGACTAACTCCCATCTCCTGGGCGATGTCACGAGATGCCACATGCCGGTCTAACTCGATGTATTCCATGATTTGATCGGTATTTGTCGTCACAGGTCTTCCGCCGGCCGGCTTATCCATGTCGTGTCGTTTTCACCGGCTCTGAATCGTCGAAACCATTCCTGCGCGGTTCGAAGTGATAGAGTACCATCCCCCAAAACACCATTAATCTTACGGAACGTTTCTCTAGCGGATTTGCTTTTAACGAAGGAAAACTTTAAAATAGCGCGAATTTCGGCGTTAGTGAACTCCATGTTTACACGTCTATAACTGTTGAACACAATATCCAAACTAATCATGCATAGTCGTTTTGTAGGTTATGTCAAGACCTTTCAAATTATGTATAGTATTGCCAGATACGAGCTCTGTAGCGAATGTACATAGCCGCGAAATTCAAAAGACAAAAAGGCGGAGAGATATTTGCCAAACTAATATTAACATTATAGTTTTCCTTACAACCTAACTTACCCGATTGATTTCTTTCTTATAATAAAGATGCGTTAGAGCGTTTCCCAACTTTTTTCAAAAACTTATTAAATTTTCACTATTTTCCTGTTCAGCGACTTTTACTTTTTACTTTTTTCTTTTTGTTTCGCCCGTAATGTATGTGAGGGCAATTGCCTCAGGCCAGCGGGTCTGATCTGTCTATCATGGTTAGGCAGTACCGAAAATTTGTATAAAACGGTATCATATAGGTATCAAGTATTATGTCCACATGAACGCAGTTGAATCTGTCGTTGGGAAGTGTGATCTTATCTGGAGTTAGATTATAATGCCTTATTGTGGTACGTTGACATGAAAGGTACGTCACCATTCAAAAGTGTTTTTTTGTAACCATACAAATTCTTCTTAATTAACTGCAGCGTCAATCTGCCGCTTTTCGAGTGCAATCTTTCCGAGTATGAAAGGTTGTGAGAGAAAGAAAAAATTTGTTTGCGAAAAGAATTGGGTACATTGGAGTACGGTTGAACAAAAGTGATATTGTCATCGTGGGGAAGAAGTTCAATTCAGAATATTTGAAAGCTCGGAGTCAGATGCCTGTGCTTCCTTTTAAATTTTGCTTGCGATTTGCTTTAAACTGGCACCCCTTGGCATGGTGATTGCACTTGCTCTGCAAAATACATCCGCGACCTTTGGTATGTATGTTTCAGTTATAAACTGCGAAATGAATTGAAGACTTATTTATTTAGACTTAATGTTGTGAATGTTTTCTTTATTATCATCCTATACATATCACTAACTTTCATTGTTCACAAAGAACCCTGAAAATATTTTGGTAAGCATAGTACCGCAGTAGACTTAAGTAGTAATTTAAGCAAGTGATAGATTTAAGTTAGCCCTAAGTGGCCATCCAAAACTATCAAATAAGTTAGGAGAATAGCTAAGTCCCCCGCCAAAGCCAATATGCAAAACACGATCAGCTCGCAAGGAAAAATACCAAAGCCTGTGACGATCTGTCAGTGCTCAAATGGCCAGGACTCGTCTCAGGAATTATTTATATTTGGTTCAGGTGGGAACGGACGGTCGCGTGGTCGTCCTGCCGTGCTGGTCGATGGGCGGCTCGCTGGAGGATGCGAGCGTGGCTTCGTACCAAATCCTGAGGTGGTAGCCCAAAAACCTTCTGGGCTTCTGGTGTCGAGTTTCCCAATGCTTGTGAACGGGGCAGAATTGGAGATTCTGGAGGCCGTTCAGGCCTACAAGTTAGTGGGGAAAGGTTGAAAGGCCTTTTAGGTCTACCCGGGTGAGAATGGTTGATGAGGCCTTTTAGGTCTACCAAAGTGAGAATGGTTTGAGAGGCCTTCTAGGTCTACCAAGCTGAGAAGAGTTGGAGAGGCCTTTTAGGTCTACCACGGTGAGAAGAGTCGGTCTACAAAAGTGAGACGCACGGGTCGGTAAACCGAACCGGAGAACAGACGATAATCAGTAAGGGTTACGATAATTACCGCTGGTTTACCCGTCTCCTCTTGCGTCCTCACCACTGGTTCTTAGCTGCTGGATCCGCCTATTTAACTTTTGCCGATCTCCGGCTGGACTGAATTAACTTCGGAGGGCTCTGGTCCGCTTTATAATATATAACCGCTTGGCGAGGCGGCGTGTACCCGCATATCTCGACATTTTGTCCACAATAGTGTGCCCGTTCCTTTTTGGTCAGTGTGACCCTTCCTTGCCGTACCATGTGCGCGTGCGCGGCTTGTTTGAATTCAAATGTTTTTATGTTTTTATTTATGTTTACTTCATTGTTTGTCTTTCAAATTTTTTATATTATCTTAATAAATCATATTATCTTAATATAGTATCTTCATTATTTCCTCTTATATTATTTTTATATTACTGTGCGCATCCTGCGTCACAACCCACCACAACGAAACCGAACATAGGAAATTTTTGGGAAAGAAATGGCAAGCGACGGACACTAAAACGACGCTTCCTCTTTGGAAAAGGCGCGGACCGGGAGATGACTGTAAATACAGATTGTGAGAGGAATCGAAACCGAAGAAGGCAAAGCTGTTTTTTTTTAACGGGTTACCATGACAGGAAGGACAGGTCACTGGCGACGGCGAGGAGGGTGAGCACGAGTGCGATAGGGACAGATAGGGCTAAGCAAGGAGATATATAATAAAACAATGAATAATTCCGGACCTCTTCGCAGAGTTTTCTCATCAGTGTTAACTAAGGTTGTGCCGCCTGCGAGTACTCCGGGCATTTTCGTAGAGTTTCTCAGTAGTGTTAGCCGCGATGGTGCAGTCTGCGTTTTACAGTCCCCGTTTACATTATTTTAGCCACCAGTGTAGCTTTGAATTATGTGCAATCCAGGCAGAAGCTTGACTTGACCGACGCATAGCAGTTCGTAGAACAGACTGGCGTCAATCAATAAATCTATGCGTTTAGAACGATGATAATCTGAATCCGCGACTTTAAGATTTTGGGGTATTTTCCAGCTGCAAATGTCAATGTTAAGGCAGCGTGATATTGGAGGCAATAACAGCAGTGATATCGGTCTAATATTTAGACATTCGATATCGCATTGAAATATTTACTGGCAAACCATCTAGAATCGCCGATTTCGGTCACTCAAGCTTATGACTTTGTCTTGTTATGTTAAAGCTGATTTGCGAATCAGAATGTACCCGAGACGAGAGGAGCAAGGCAAGGAACAAAGCTTCCTGAACGACTTTTCACTACGGTGAAAATTCATTCATTACGGTGGCAGTGGCTAAGAGCAAAAAATCTTTACTGAGATCCTGTGCAAGATGAGCAGCAGAAGTCGAGGCAATGTAGACGGTTCTACGGCATGATGTCAGTCAAGAGCAAGCGTTTCTCCAAGCTTTCCAGTGTAGTACTTAAATCTGGTGTACGGCAATTGCCTGACTTGCACTGCCTCAGTTGATGACAAGCGTTAAGGCAATTAATACAAAAAGTATTAAAAGCCTATTTGTTTCTAGAAATCGATTTGCTGGGGTCAGATTTTTAAGGCTCTGACAATAATATTGAGTGCCCAAAAGCAATGCAGAGATACGGGTCAATATGCTGAGACTTGTGACAAGAAATGCGGACCTTCCCACCGGATTACCTGGCGCATAGCTTGCCATAGCCAAATTCATTTTATCCAGTGTCCAGAAATGGTGCCAAGCATTTCCACGCTGGAATTAAATTTCTGAAAACTGCTCCTCCCATTTTGCCTGACTTGCCGGATCCAGCTTTTAAAGAGGGACTTGGACGATGATGTATCCAGCAATTTGTTCCGTTGAGAACATTTCATTTAGTGCGCGAGTATAAACGTTAAATTTGACCTATAGTTCACGAAGCATTGAACCGGAACAACTTTTCATTGCCCTTAGCGCCTAAAACTCAGCAATGTGTGCTGAAACCCCAAACGACGATAAGCATATCTAATTTGTAATAAATCCAATGTTATAGAATAGTTGCCATCTGAAATTTCCACTGGGTGCACAATTGAGTATGACTTCCAACATTTTGTTCTAAAGGGTCGGCCCATTCCAAAGAATTCGAATGGCATCTGTAAGATGCGTGTGGGTTCTGGTCCTCCGTTGCCTGCAGGCTTTGCTGAGATACGTTCTCCAAGGCTGCGGGTACACTAAGAGGTGGCGCTGAAGTCCGGATCGGATGCGGCTGTGCGCGGCTCGAGGATTGGTAATGAAAAATTATACTGGGAGAGAATATATAAGTTAACACCAAATGAATTGGGAACCACAAACAGCGAAAGCTTGCACGCGCATCCCGACCTTTCTGTTGCAATAACCGTAAGATGCAAGATCAACGTCTGGGAGCGCTTCCCGTGGGAGCGCTGACGGCAGCCAACAGCACCGACACAGGCAGAGGTAGCGACGGAGTTGGCACCGACGCAGGCAGAGGCAGCGACAGAGCTGGGATATAAATATCACCCAAACTTATAATTCAGATTTAGTTCCAATTTTTGAGCAAATAAATCCGGACCTCTGGTCCGAAAAACATTCCTTTAAAATAAATAAATTATCTTTTATTTAACTGGCGGCCAACTTTAAAAGGGTCCTGCCGCGGAAAAAATCCTTCGTCGTAACAAAAAAACCTGTAAGTGCACCCCATAGGCTGCCCTGGTCCCGCTACGCGAAATCGTAAAAACAACAGATCTGTAAGAGCACCCAATTGGCTGCCAAGATTACCGTGGGTCGGATCCTGCAAAGAAAGGAATCACTTACATCGGCCTGGAGGCTATCGCCGCAGACGACTGGACGGGAGTGATACGAAGGTACCCCAGTAGCGCCCAGGAGCAAAAAGGATGAATACCAAATAACCGTTCCAGGATGTATTTTATACTGTAAGTTAATTAAGTGAAGAAATTAAAAGGAAAAAATAAGAATACACGAGAAATACCTCAAAATATAAAAAATACAATTGTTTTAACAAAAATTACAGAGGAAAAAATATATTTGAAAAACATACAAAATCTATATGAAAAATACTTTGAAAATATAAACAAAATTTTTCTTATTCTGAAAACATACAAAATCTATACGAGAAAATAAAATTTGTTTGCCCTTTACAAATAATACCAAGAAAAAAATATTTAATAAATAATCATGGCAAACCCCCTAATTAGGTCTGCCCTACTTAATATCAACAATGGTAACATGAGTGAATTAGACCGAATCCCTGATAGGGTAAAGTGTTTAAGGGAATTTTCTGGACAAGCAGGAGAATTCAGTTCATGGAAAAAAAGAGTTGAGAGAATATTACAGATATGTATATTCATCAACAGTAGGATCAGCCAGATATTACTGAATTCTTAACGGTATCAGCAACAAAATTGTAGGCAGGCTCAGTCCTGGAGTCTTACAACACCCCAATAGAGTGGACAGCTATCTGAAAATGTTTGACAGCACACTACGCGGATAAGCGCGATGTGACAACACCAGAATGACATCGCTGGTGCAAGGAAATCAGACCACAGCACTACCCACCTATCACTTATTTTGAATAAAATTACTTGCATGGAAATGGGAAAAGAATCAATAGATCTATTTGCCAAAAACTACAGGGACAAGGCCTGACCTTTAGCTTCATTAGCTTCAACACCTTCATTAGAGGCCTGAACGGCGTCTTGCCCAGACTGTTGGGAACCAAAGAGCCTGCAGATCTCCCGTCAGCACGTCAGCTATGCGAGAAGTTAGAAAACCAAAAGTTTAGGACCAACTACGCAAGCAATAGCAAAAACTATTCAAGTAAATTCGAAGGCCCTAGTAGAGGTCCACCCCTACCGAGAAAATCCGCACAACAATTTTCAAACGCAGGACGACAACCATTCATTCCACACCTCTAGAGTAACTTATTATGTACCACAGAAACAATATGGTGGGCACCACCAACAATACTCTGTTAACCTGCCAACACAGCCACCAAGAAGATCGGCCCCAAAGCCACAACCTAGACCAGAGCCTATGGACATAGATAGAAGTATGCAGACAAAACAGATAAACTACATGAACAGACCCAAATTTGGACAGCAGGAAAAAAACCACCCCACAAGGACTAAACGGACTGCCAGACCAAAAACAAAGAAATTTCCATCTAGACACCGCTGCGTACAACAACAAATTACAGAGTACAACAACGAACCACTAGAAACTGACGAAGCAATACTCGATGAATACTACAGAAACCCCAGATTTCGAGCAGGAAACAGATTAGGCAGAATATACTGGATTAAATTTTTTAGAGTAGAACCCTCTTCGTTACCCTACTTCCAATCTAAAGCAGGTAATGGAGAGATGACCAAAATTCTGATAGACACTGGATCCAACAAAAATTATATTCAAACAAGATTAGTTAAGAAACCAATAAAAATAAGTCAACCATTTTTTGTGAACTTTGTGGGGTGACAAGTTCTTATAACGCACCATACAATCGCCAATCCTTTCGACCTAAGAGATACTTTTATTAAATTTTATCTATTACCCTCCTTAAAGACATTCGATACCATTATCGGAAACGATACATTGCGCGAAGTAAAAGCCCAAATTAATATGCAAAAGGGGTGTATTTCAATACAGAAAAGAAAAATAATTAAAATAAAACAGAAAACCTCACGCGAAGTCAACAAATTAGATATTCAAGTAGAACACGCTACAGAAACTCAATAGAGACATTTAAAAACTATTTGCTCAAACGTTAAAAATCTTTTTGGAGACCCGGACGAAAAACTGACACACACGACAAGAGTAGAAGCTACTATACGAAGTTCAAACGAGAGCCCAATATACTAAAGACATTACCCGTACCCAGAGGCTCTCAGACCAGAGGTGGAAAAACAAATACAAGAGTTACTCGTAAACGACATAATTAGACCCTCACTGACAACATACCCCAATATGGATTGACCCACAAAAAATGGATGTATCAGGACAAAGAAAGCACAGAATGGTAATCGATTATAGAAAATTGAACATGGTTACCATTCCAGACGGATACCCCATACCGGACATTAACAGCGTATTTGCACAACTAGGACAGAATAAGTATTTCTCTGTCATTGACCTCAAAAGCGGCTTTCACCAAATTGCACTAAAGAAATCTAATATCGAAAAAACGGCATTCTCATTTAACCAGAGAAAATATGAGATCACCGTTTGAGATTTCCGTTTGGCCTCAAAAATGCCCCTTCAATTTTGGATGATATCCTTAGGGAACATTTAGGGATTAGGTGTTTCTTCAAAAAAGAAGTTGAATTCTTAGGGTTTTTAGTGGCCGATACTAAAATAAAAAAGAAAAAGTCAGTGCCATCATAAAATTTCACTCGCCAAAGACCCTGAAGGATCTTCGTTCCTTTTTAGGACTGTCAGGGTTTTACCATCGCTTCATCATTGCTTTGGTTTCGACGATTCAGAGCCGGTGAAAACGACACCATGGATAAGCCAGCCGGCGGAAGACCTGTGACGACAAATACCGATCAAATCATGGAATACATCGAGTTAGACCGGCATGTGGCATCTCGTGACATCGCCCAGGAGATGGGAGTTAGTCACCAAACCATTTTAAACCATCTGCAGAAGGCTGGATACAAAAAAAAGCTTGATGTTTGGGTGCCGCATGATTTGACGCAAAAAAACCTTCTGGACCGAATCAACGCCTGCGATATGCTGCTGAAACGGAACGAACTCGACCCATTCTTGAAGCGGATGGTGACTGGCGACGAAAAATGGATCACATACGACAATATCAAGCGAAAACAGTCGTGGTCGAAGGCCGGTGAATCGTCCCAAACAGTGGCCAAGCCGGGATTGACGGCCAGGAAGGTTTTGCTGTGTGTTTGGTGGGATTGGAAGGGAATCATCCACTATGAGCTGCTCCCATATGGCCAGACGCTTAATTCTACCATCTACTGCGAACAACTGGACCGCTTGGAGCAGACGATCCACCAGAAGTGTCCAGAATTGGCCAACAGGAAGGGTGTAGTGTTCCACCAGGACAACGCCAGACCACACACTTCGTTGATGGCTCGTCAGAAGCTACGGGAGCTCGGATGGGAGGTTTTATCGCATCCATTATATAGCCCGGACATAGAGCCAAGTGATTACCACCTGTTCCTGTCCATGGCGAATGCCCTTGGTGGTGTAAAGTTGAACTCAAAAGAGGCTTGTGAAAAGTGGCTGTCCGAGTTCTTCGCAAATAAGGAGGGGGGCTTCTACGAGGGAGGTATTATGAAGTTGATTATCGAACAAAACGGCGCATATTTGAACTAAATCCGATCACTGTAACACTTTTTATAAAGCATTGAATAAAGAGCAAAAAGGCGAAAGGGAGATATTTAACAACCTATTATTATCAAGAGATATTCGTACATAACAAATATAAAAGATTAGGCCCCAAGTTGTCAGCCAGATACAAAAAAGAAATTGTCAAGGAATACAGAAACACCACAGTATTAGCAGAAAGCGGGAGAAGTATTTATAAAAAACTAATTCGAAATTAAACACCCTCATTTACAGAGCCCTTCTCACTGTGTGTGCTGCGGACGTATAAATAACGGACTACACAAACTCGGACTTGGTGACACTGGACTATCTGAGGTTTAAGCAGGGATCTTAAGATTGATCCATATTATTGACATAGAGGAATATGAAAATACCATTGATAAAATTAACTACTCATGAAAAAAATTTAATAAATTTAATAAACACATAAAATTTAATAAAATTTTCATAGCAGAGGAAATCAGGATTGCTAAAAACCTAATCGACAGCTTGAAAGTCAGGAGTATAAGGAAAAGACATATAGATCTAATAGGTAGTGCTTGGAAATGGCTGGCTGGATCCCCAGATAGCCGAGATTTTGAAATAACTCAAAAAAAAAAAATAAATTCAGCTCTAACTAACTAATAATAACCAGGTTATTCTTAATAGGCTTATCTTTGACAAAATAAATAAAATCACTCTGGCCAATAGACATTTAATCGCTCCTGTGCATTATGCACTCGCAATCGTTTGCTTCGGTCGGTAGATCCTGGGCCATAATTGGAGTCGTACGAGGATTGGTAATAAGAAATTATACTGGGAGAGAATATATAAGTTAACACCAAATGAATTTAGAACCACAAACAGCGAAAGCTTGCCCGCGCATCCGGCCTTGCAGTTGTAATAACCGATAGATGCAAGATCAACGTCTGGAAGCGCTTCCCGTGGGAGCGGTGACGGCAGCCAACGGTAGCGACGGAGTTGGCACCGACGCAGGCAGAGGCAACGACGGAGCTGGGATATAAATATCACCCAAACTTGTAATTCAGATTTAGTTCCAATTTTTGTGCAAATAAACAAAAACCTTCTTTTAAAATAAATAAATTATCTTTTATTTAACTGGCCCCAACGTTAAAAGGGTCCTGCCGCGGAAAAAATCCTTCGTCGTAACAAAAAAACCTGTAAGTGCACCCCATAGGCTGCCCTGGTCACGCTACGCGAAATCGCAAAAACAACAAATCTGTAAGAGCACCCAATTGGCTACCAAGATCACCGTGGGATGGATCCTGCAAAAGAAAGGAATCACTTAAAAATCACGTAAAAAATATATTTGAAAAACATACAATATCTATATTAAAAATTTAAAAATACTTTGAAAATATAACATTTTTTTTTTTATTCTTCGAGATCTATACGAGAAAATAAATTTGTTTTTATTTTTTTTTAAATTTTTGCCCTTAACAAATAAAAAATATTAAATGAAATATTAAAAAAAAATATTTAATAAATAATCATGGCAAACCCAAACAATCTAATTAGGCCTGCCCTACTTAATACTAACACAAGCCCCGAAGTACACCAAGCCCTTAACGTAGCCAATAGTACAGAGAATTTTGACCCAAAAATTAAACTCGGACACTGCACCACTACTTGATCAGGCAGTCAATATCAACAATGGTAACATGAGTGAATTAGACCGATTCCCAGATATAGTAAAGTGTTTAAGTCCACGCCCACAAAGTTGGTTCCGTTGCCACTATAGCGATGATGAACCATTCCTCGCAGACCGGTAAATCTGTCCAGAGCTTGCAGGAAGTACTCCGCGTTGCGGCCTAACACCGCTTCTAAGGCACTGCCTTTGTTGCAAGACAAATAAAAACGGCGTTATATCCTTTGTAAAATCTTGTCCCTCGCAAACGCGCTGCTTTCAGCTCTATAGCGCCTGTATAGTAAACACCAGTCGCCAGGAACGGTCTGCTAGGGGGGTTCACTCGATGATGCGGTAAATCTGCCATGAGCTGTGTCGAAGCGATTGGCCTGGTCCGAAAGCACCTCACATATTTCCGAACAACTGTTCGAACGGCTGGTCTTCATGTCAGTATCCAGAACCGTTCGCGAGTGTGCGCTAAAGTCAGCTATGTACCTACGTTTAGGGTCACAACGTGTGAGTACCGTATTACTAGCTGTGTAAAGTGATGACAACTTGGAAGAATTATTGGATGACGACGCTCGTGTGACAGCTCAGAATGGCGTCACCGCCGCCTTAGTTGCTTAAGAGCTTGCTTCTGGAAGGCATCCTTTTAGCATTCCTTACCACTCCAGAAGCGATGGCATTGGGACTGCGTGGTGAACGCGTACTTTGTCCGCCTTTGCCTCTAGCGCGGCACCATTCATGTCGACCGGTCCGATCTCCGTCGAAGGCCAGTCACCTGACTGCGTGTAAGCCACTCCTTCAGTTCACTCGGAGTAAGCCCTCTTGTACCAACATGTCTCCATTAAGATGGTGAAGAGTCATCTAAAATGGAGGCGACCCTGCTAGCGACGAAAGTCAGCCAATGCCCAGGAATTGTAGAATCCGTCTAATAGGAAGTCTGGATGGAAAGGTCTTTAGTCACTTAGCCGTGGTTAGCCATTTCGCCAACTTGATAGCCAGTTCTGCACAACTCATTTTGCAGCCAATTGAGTGTAGCACGCTCCACCCTCATGCTCAGATAAGTCGTAGCTGCATAAGATGTGTGACCCAGCGGGTCGAACAGCCTTACTATGCTCGACAGGATCGTCCTTTTGGTGGGATTAGCTGGTATCTCAAAATTGACCTGAAACTTGTAGCAATCCTTATTTGGGAGCTAATACGTTACGAGCGCCTTGATAGAACCGGTATTGTTCCAGTTTTAAAGTCCCGGACTGCACTGATGCTCCATCGGAATCGAGCAGACAATATTCGCTTTGTCGCTGGACCATTTCCGCAACTCCATGCAAGCGGGTTTTATTCCTACCTCTACCTAAATCCGTTTATCTTCCGTGTCTTCTATCGTACGCCCTTCGGAAAGAATGTCGTCCACGTATATCTCGTTCATCATCACTTCCTCCGCCTTAGGACATGAACGACGCTCATCCTTCTCTAGTTGTTGAATGACTCTGATGGATCCGAAGGTAAGCCGTGACAGTGCATAAACTTTCATGGATCCATCCGCGTATTGAGCTATGGGCTCTCCGGGCAATCCAAACCTGGTTTTTGGGCAACATGACCGTGCCTAACATTGACCGAATTCATTATCAAAAAATACAAACTTTAACTGTTGGTTAGAGATCCATCAATGTAAAACTGTCTACAGTACAACAAAGAGGCATAACAATAACTCAATTTACTTTTGAAGTTGATAAATTGAGAAAAGTCTTTGAAGCCTCGTTTAAAGACGAAGGCATTCCAGCTGAACCCCTTTATAGTGTAGAGATTGGACGTGCTGCTATAATTATAGAGGCCGTGGCGTATCCTACAAAAGCAACCACAACAACAATCAGTACGGAAATTCCAACAATGTCAGAGTAACCCAAATTACTTCAGGAAACTTACACAACCCTTAAATACAGAACAGTAAATCATAAAAAGGTTCACACCATTAATATCAACGAAAACATATCCTAATTCTTTACAAATATTTCAACATGAAATAGATAATCACGGAATAAGTGGAATAGTTTCCAAATTAGACCCATTGATTCGGAATACAGAATGAAAAATACATAATCCCACACTATTTTCATATAGTGAATTCATAATTCGCTGTTCCGGGTGATGGACGGAATACTGCGAATCGATTTAATAAAGACCGACTAATAATTAGCCCCATTATTAAAATTTTCAATTTGCAATCCCATATCATTTAGTTCTGGGAAAAACACGCTAATTCCGGATTATAGAATCGATCCTGCATGTAAAACAAAATTACTTATTATGTACGAAGTGTGTGTGGATAAACCGTTAGCACATAAGCCACTCATAACGGTACTTTATTTTGCTCTTCTTTTTGAGTTGATTTCGCTCTTGTTATTTGCGGTACATAGCGATATTTGAAGTGGTAACGTGTTTGAGCTGGAAAAAATAATAGAAACAAGCTACGTTTCTGCGATTTGTTTGAGTTTTTCAATGTTTATTTTGTAGGAAAATCAATATATTAAATACGTACTTTCACGTATGTTTAGCTCATAAGTGATTTTGTAAAAAAAAAAATGGTTAGTTTCGGCTTTTATATTCAGAATGGGGCGCGGAGTGCACTGTTCAGCTGTAGAACGAGATATTATAAAAAAACGAAAAAACTAAGGAAAAACAATAAGGGAAATTCCTGAACTAATGCACTGCGCGATTCCGCGATTCATTATAAAGATACGAAGGAGAAACGAGGCAGGAAGCGAGCCACATCCCAAAAGTTCGACGACCTTTTGATTCGAACATCCAAAAAAAATTCTTTTATGTCGTCGACAGACCTGAAATCTTTTATGTTCCAGACATCAGTGTAAAGTCGAACAATAAGAAATCGACTAATTGAAAAGGATTTCAAGGCACACTCGGCTAAAAGACTGTCGTTTGCAAAGCGACACCTAGACCGTAAGCACTGGAATAATGTTCTATGGTCTGATGAAACTAAAATTAATTTGTTCGGATCTGATGGCAAAATATATATAAGACATCCAAAAAATACCGCATTTGATCCAAAGCACACAAAAAAAAAACAGTAAAACATGGTGGAGGTAACATCATGATATGGGGATGCTTTTCCGCGTCTGGAGTTGGTCCGATATTCCGGATAAAAATAGGATGTGTGCTCCCGACTACGTTAACATATTGGAGAATGTTATGAAACCATATGCTGAGGAGGAAATGCGCTTAAAATGGGAGTTCATGCAGGATAATGATCCAAAACATTCGTCAACACTTGCTAAGAAATGGTTTCAGGACCAAAAATTAATGTAATGGAGTGGCCGGCCCAATCCCCGGACTTAAACCCCATAGAACATTTATGGGGAATATTAAAAAGAAGAATTGGAGGTTTTAAATCAAAAAATAAGGGAGAGCTGTGGGAAAAAGTTTGCGCCCCGAAATTTGCGCCAATTTAGTGAATTTAATAGCCCGTCGATGCTCAGCAGTTATAAAAAATAAAGGAAATACCACTAAATATTAATATTACAAATATTTTTATAAGATAATTCATAAAAATTAAGTTTTTCTTAGTTTTAAGAGTTTTGTTTCTATTATTTTTTCCAAGCGCCAAAAATGAAGTTAATTATTTTTAATTAATATAAAGATGAAACAAATTTTTTTGTTCCTTATTTTGAAATATACTTATATATGAATTTAAAAAAATAAAGATTAAAAAATATTACTTTCGTTCTGAGCACAAAATTTAAAATCAATGATTCAACCAACGTGTTTCTATTATTTTTTCCACCACTGTATGTCCGTACAACCGTACAACCGTACTAGGGAGCGTTGCACATTGTTCTCAGTATTTTACTCTCAGCTACACGAATTTTCTTTATGTACGATTTAGCAGCAATTCCATAAACTTGAAGGCCATATCTCCAAATCGGGCTGAGGAAAATTTTGTATATTACCACCTTGTTTTTTACATTGGGAAATAATCTATTTAAGACCCTATATTTACGGTGAGCATTTCACAGTCAGAACTGACCATAGACGACTCACTTATTTGTTTTCAATGACTAACCCTAGCTCAAAATTAACACGTATGAATTAGAGGAATATAATTTACTGTAGAGTATCTAAAGGGTAAAGAAAATTACCTAGGTGATGCGCTATTAAGGATTACCATCAAAGAACTTAAGAACATTACTGAAAATGTTATGAAAGTTACAAGCTATCAAGAAAGCTATCAAGGATTACTATCAAAGAACTTAAGAACATTACTGGAAATGTTATGAAAGTGATTACGAAATATCAAAGTAAACAGAATTCCTGCGCAGGAAAATAAAACGAAAATATAGAATTGCCGAAGCAATCTATACAAGCTTCAAAGGCTTGAATGCAAGGTGGTATACATAAAATAAACCAAGTTAAAATGGCAAAACATCTTTGGGAATATCCGCCAAAATTCCATTAAGCATTAATTACACATTAAATATAGCGATGAATTCAGACTGGAAACCGAATCAATAACTACAACTAAGTGCTGTAAATTATATCTTCAAAGCCAAAAAGATGAGATTCAAGCTCAAGTACAAAAATTAATTAAGGATATAATAGTTAAATACTTCGGATCACTTTATAATAGCCATCTTTTATTAGTAGCGAAAAATCTCTTCCAAACTCAGAAAAAAAGAAGTGGCGATTGACTATCTTCAAATCAATGAAAAAACTGTTGTCTCATAAGTTTCCACTCCTTAGAATTGATGACATTTTGGATCAACTGGCTCACGTTTCCATCAAATTGAACTAGAAAAGAGTTCAAAAACATAACTTCATTTTCAACCACAAGCGGTTGATGATTGCCGTATGGTCTGAATTATGCGCCTAATTCCTCCCATGACCTGTGCATTCTCAGGCTTTAAGTCTTCGCAAGCATTCTCCTGTGGGGACGATCTGATAGTCATAGGTTGTTCCGAGAAACATATGATTAGGAACTTATCAGATGTATTTGGCAAATGCAGGAAATACAACCTAAAATTACATCCTTAGAAATGTTCATTCTTTATGCGTAAAGTCAGCTTTATGAGACATAAATTCACGGATAGAGGAATATTGCCAGATGACACTAAGTTTAATGTCATCCAAAATTAGCCAGTGCCCCATGATGCGGATGGTGCAAGACGTTTTGTTGCATTTTGTAATTATTATAGGAGATTTATTATAAACTTCGCCGACTATTCACGGCAAATTACTATGTAATGTAAAAAGAATGTTCCCTTTGAATGAACGAAAAGTAATAGCACACACCCACACACGCCTGTACAGAGCTGTATTTAAAGTAAATCAGTGAATAATCGCCACTTCTTTTTTTCTGAGTTTGGAAGAGATTTTTCGCTACTAATAAAAGATGGCTATTATAAAGTGATCCGAAGTATTTAACTATTATATCCTTAATTAATTTTTGTACTTGAGCTTGAATCTCATCTTTTTGGCTTTGAAGATATAATTTACAGCACTTAGTTGTAGTTATTGATTCGGTTTCCAGTCTGAATTCATCGCTATATTTAATGTGTAATTAATGCTTAATGGAATTTTGGCGGATATTCCCAAAGATGTTTTGCCATTTTAACTTGGTTTATTTTATGTATACCACCTTGCATTCAAGCCTTTGAAGCTTGTATAGATTGCTTCGGCAATTCTATATTTTCGTTTTATTTTCCTGCGCAGGAATTCTGTTTACTTTGATATTTCGTAATCACTTTCATAACATTTCCAGTAATGTTCTTAAGTTCTTTGATAGTAATCCTTGATAGCTTTCTTGATAGCTTGTAACTTTCATAACATTTTCAGTAATGTTCTTAAGTTCTTTGATGGTAATCCTTAATAGCGCATCACCTAGGTAATTTTCTTTACCCTTTAGATACTCTACAGTAAATTATATTCCTCTAATTCATACGTGTTAATTTTGAGCTAGGGTTAGTCATTGAAAACAAATAAGTGAGTCGTCTATGGTCAGTTCTGACTGTGAAATGCTCACCGTAAATATAGGGTCTTAAATAGATTATTTCCCAATGTAAAAAACAAGGTGGTAATATACAAAATTTTCCTCAGCCCGATTTGGAGATATGGCCTTCAAGTTTATGGAATTGCTGCTAAATCGTACATAAAGAAAATTCGTGTAGCTGAGAGTAAAATACTGAGAACAATGTGCAACGCTCCCTAGTACGGTTGTACGGTTGTACGGACATACAGTGGTGGAAAAAATAATAGAAACACGTTGGTTGAATCATTGATTTTAAATTTTGTGCTCAGAACGAAAGTAATATTTTTTAATCTTTATTTTTTTAAATTCATATATAAGTATATTTCAAAATAAGGAACAAAAAAATTTGTTTCATCTTTATATTAATTAAAAATAATTAACTTCATTTTTGGCGCTTGGAAAAAATAATAGAAACAAAACTCTTAAAACTAAGAAAAACTTAATTTTTATGAATTATCTTATAAAAATATTTGTAATATTAATATTTAGTGGTATTTCCTTTATTTTTTATAACTGCTGAGCATCGACGGGCTATTAAATTCACTAAATTGGCGCAAATTTCGGGGCGCAAACTTTTTCCCACAGCTCTCCCTTATTTTTTGATTTAAAACCTCCAATTCTTCTTTTTAATATTCCCCATAAATGTTCTATGGGGTTTAAGTCCGGGGATTGGGCCGGCCACTCCATTACATTAATTTTTGGTCCTGAAACCATTTCTTAGCAAGTGTTGACGAATGTTTTGGATCATTATCCTGCATGAACTCCCATTTTAAGCGCATTTCCTCCTCAGCATATGGTTTCATAACATTCTCCAATATGTTAACGTAGTCGGGAGCACACATCCTATTTTTATCCGGAATATCGGACCAACTCCAGACGCGGAAAAGCATCCCCATATCATGATGTTACCTCCACCATGTTTTACTGTTTTTTTTTATGTGCTTTGGATCAAATGCGGTATTTTTTCGACGTCTTACATATATTTTGCCATCAGATCCGAACAAATTAATTTTAGTTTCATCAGACCATAGAACATTATTCCAGTGCTTACGGTCTAGGTGTCGCTTTGCAAACGACAGTCTTTTAGCGATATTTTTTTACTAAGCAGTGGAACTTTCCTGGCCGAGTGTGCCTTCAAATCCTTTTCAATTAGTCGATTTCTTATGGTTCGACTTGACACTGATGTCTGGAACATAAAAGATTTCAGGTCTGTCGACGACATAAGAGAATTTTTTTTGGATGTTCGAATCAAAAGGTCGTCGAACTTTTGGGATGTGGCTCGCTTCCTGCCTCGTTTCTCCTTCGTATCCTTATAATGAATCGCGGAAAACACTTTTTTTGCAGAGCAGTGCATTAGTTCAGGAATTTCCCTTATTGTTTTTCCTTAGTTTTTTCGTTTTTTTATAATATCTCGTTCTACAGCTGAACAGTGCACTCCGCGCCCATTCTGAATATAAAAGCCGAAACTAACCATTTTTTTTTTTTACAAAATCACTTATGAGCTAAACATACTTGAAAGTACATATTTAATATATTGATTTTCCTACAAAATAAACATTGAAAAACTCAAACAAATCGCAGAAACGTAGCTTGTTTCTATTATTTTTTCCAGCTCAAACACGTGACCACTTCAAATATCGCTATGTACCGCAAATAACAAGAGCGAAATCAACTCAAAAAGAAGAGCACAATAAAGTACCGTTATGAGTGGCTTATGTGCTAACGGTTTATCCACACACACTTCGTACATAATTAGTAATTTTGTTTTACATGCAAGCTCAATTGACTTGCTGATGCTCCCTCGGCAAACCCCTCGAGGCGTGCCCCTCGCGTTTGTTGGTCTGCTGCTACTGTTCTGGGCCTATAGGCTTAGGCGGTTCTGGTGTCGGTCATCGCACTGGTTTTCCGATGGATAAAAGTTCACTTATAGTGGTCCTGGGCAGTATTCTGAACAGGAGTCTTGGCAAGCTTTTTGTATTTTAATATTCATGATATTTGCATACTACAGTATTCAAGATACGATGTTCCCTAGGTGGCGCTTTTTCAGGACTTTGTCTAAAATCATAAACGAGCGGCACTTTGATGAAAAATACTCGACCCCCGACGCAGTTTTTGAAATATTTGATACCTTCATAAATAGTTATTAAGTTATTAGTTAGTAAAGAAAATTTACCTGTGCACTTGTCTAGGTTGGTGCATAGTCCATTCTAGCGAAAAATCTCCAAGACGGTTCAAAGATGATCTTTGTATTTCTCGGACCTATCTGACATAATAAGGATATCATTAATATACAAGTAACCGAAATCGATGCCGAGGAATACATTGTTAATAAACCTTTTGGACGGTCTGTGTGTCGTTTTTCAGACCAAATGGCATGTAAAAGAACTCAGTGAGGCCAAATGGTGTGCAAGCAGAGCTTTTTGGAATATATCATTCAGCGATTGGTGATAATACCATTCTGATAACACGCTTTTACCGGATCGAGAGTACAAAATTGTTGTTTCCGTGTAGCTGCTCTGAAAAATCGTGGATATGGGAAATTGGGGAACGGTCGGGTATAGTTATAGCATTGAGTTTGTGATAGTCTCCGCGGTATCGTGATCCTCCATCCTTTTTGTTTACTATATGCACTGGAAAAGCCAGTGGTCAAGGCTTTTTGAAAGACGACCGATGATGAGCAGATGAAAATGGAAAAGAAAGCTATACTACTACTTCTATTGTTATATTCTATTATAGTTTCATGACAGTACCCAACGTCTTTTTGTTCTAAAGCTCCTATCTTTTTAGGTAGCTTTACGTTTCCTTTTCAACTGTAGTCTATATGTAAATTAAATAAATGCTGGTGCTGCAGGGGGTCCCTCACTGCAGAGCTGCAGTCACTGGTAGGTTTGCCGGTTGGCTGGTGAATGTATCTCCAGGTGTCTCTCGTAGTCTTCCGAGCACAGAGGCGGAGGGTGGTAAATCCAACTGAAGATTTACGACGATTACGTTGGGAAGATGACTGTCTTCCTTTGGCTATTTGCCTAGGGAGCAAGATAGCTATGGTAAAATAAAGTATTAACGACAGGTTAATATGTTTAATGACTTAAAAGCTAACATAAAGAAGCTCCATAGCGGCCTCTGCCAACATGCTGAGTTTGCCGGTTATGTAAAAGCTTCCGGCAAAACGCTGTGTCAGCAATTTGACCAGAGCTATCCATCGGACGATCGATGAAGCCGTCGTCCGGTTAACTTAGTTAACTACTCTTCCCGCAGAATTAAAGCCGCCCTTGGCCGACCCTATTTGGGCAATAACTTCCTTTAACTGGGTCGCGGATCTTCTAGCCCGCTGGCAAGTTAGGCCGATGCAGATAAGGGTGCAACAAATAGCTCCTGTAATTAGCGCCATCTAGTTTACTCGGTAGCCGTCGACGTTCTCTTTGAATTTTCTGATTTGCTTCAGATTGCGTTCACTCAAGCGGTGAAGGTATGGGCGACTCAGGATTTCTTGTTTCATCGAAATATTCAGGACGGGACGCTAGCTACTCCCGGTACCCTTTTCTGGACTGTGTCATGGTTTATAAAGATAGTTTTATTGACCATAGCACTCTCAGTAAACGTTAAAAGATGCGTGTCTTTAAGGTGGATGTTCCATTATTCACACGCACGAGCGCCGGTCTATCGTTAATAACGATAACTCCTTCGTCGACATTGGTGATTGGGTGTAAGTCACTCTGCTGCGTATCGCAATGTGCCACGACGCCAGCGTGGAGTTCTTGGGCGCAAGAGCTCACCGAAGATAACTGACCGAACGTGGCCCCTGGTGACATCGAGCACTACACTCCGCCACTACATTATCCTCTAACCTTAACACCGTATCATGGTGTGCCACAGGAAGGATGGTGATCTTGTTGCAGGCTATTTTAACCCTGGGAAATTTTATAACAATGTGCACCATGTTAGGGGATTGTAAAACTTTTACGGACGCAACGGACAAAATATCCCTTATGAAAAACTCTCCAGATCTGCATGGTCCAAAATACTTGGACTAACTATGTCAATTTTTGCGAGGATTATGGCCAACATGAGATTCTGCAATTCCATGATAATTATTCTGTTACGAGGTAATAACATCTATTTTTGTGCTTTTAGAAACTTTTAAAATTTGATTGACTGTATTGGTGAGTTCGTTAATTTGGATCTGTGTTTTGGTATTTATTTCGATCTGCCTATTGTGTGCGTCAATAAGTCGTGCTTCAGTGTTAATACGTAATCGGAGTGGAGTTGCCCACCACCAATTATAATAAATAATTAAAGGATGTAAAATGAATTATACAAAGAAATGTAATATGCCAATATATGTATATAAGGTAATAAAACTTATGCCAAGTGGCTAAATATAATGAAAAAATAATGGAAACTTATGCCAAGTGGCAACAAAAAAAAAAGATTAAAAGTTCCGAGTGAACCTAAACTGGGTTCTGCTCGGATTACTTGAGGTTGTCTTTGTGAACTACCCTCCCATTATTCCATCGCGGCGATGTAGAAAGCGCTACAGAGCTCGTATCTGGCAATACTATACATAATTTGAAAGGTCTTGACATAACCTTGACATATCCAAAAAGTTTGGATATTGCGTTCAACAGTTATAGACGTGTAAACATGGAGTTCACTAACGCCGAAATTCGCGCTATTTTAAAGTTTTCCTTCGTTAAAGGCAAATCCGCTAGAGAAACGTTCCGTGAGATTAATGGTGTTTTGGGGGATGGTACTCTATCACTTCGAACCGCGGAGGAATGGTTTCGACGATTCAGAGCCGGTGAAAACGACACCATGGATAAGCCAGCCGGCGGAAGACCTGTGACGACAAATACCGATCAAATCATGGAATACATCGAGTTAGACCGACATGTGGCATCTCGTGACATCGCCCAGGAGATGGGAGTTAGTCACCAAACCATTTTAAACCATCTGCAGAAGGCTGGATACAAAAAAAAAGCTTGATGTTTGGGTGCCGCATGATTTGAGGCAAAAAACCTTCTGGACCGAATCAACGCCTGCGATATGCTGCTGAAACGGAACGAACTCGACCCATTCTTGAAGTGGATGGTGACTGGCGACGAAAAATGGATCACATACGACAATATCAAGCGAAAACGGTCGTGGTCGAAGGCCGGTGAATCGTCCCAAACAGCGGCCAAGCCGGGATTGACGGCCAGCAAGGTTTTGCTGTATGTTTGGTGGGATTGGAAGGGAATCATCCACTATGAGCTGCTCCCATATGGCCAGACGCTTAATTCTACCATCTACTGCGAACAACTGGACCGCTTGAACCAGGCGATCGGCCAGAAGCGTCCAGAATTGGCCAACAGGAAGGGTGTAGTGTTCCACCAGGACAACGCCAGACCACACACTGCGTTGATGGCTCGTCAGAAGCTACGGGAGCTCGGATGGGAGGTTTTATCGCATCCACCATATAGCCCGGACATAGCGCCAAGTGATTACCACCTGTTCCTGTCCATGGCGAATGCCCTTGGTGGTGTAAAGTTGAACTCAAAAGAGGCTTGTGAAAAGTGGCTGTCCGAGTTCTTCGCAAATAAGGAGGGGGGCTTCTACGAGGGAGGTATTATGAAGTTGATTATCTAACAAAACGGCGCATATTTGAACTAAATCCGAACACTGTAACACTTTTTATAAAGCATTGAATAAAGAGCAAAAAAGCGGAAGGGAGATATTTGCCAACCTATTATATTTCTCATCAGAAATGAATCGGAATCGGATGAATCTGACGAATATGATTTATTTAAATTGTTTTCGAAATTGATCAAAAGCCCAACTACGGTTTTATCAAAATTTAATTCTTTGCAACTAGTGTTAGAAATTTTGGACATAGCCGCTATATACGTATCCGATGAAAAATATTAAGCCGTTCATAACATCCTAGATTGTATTACTCCTTTTGTCCCTACGGGAATAGTTTAGTCGAGTGTGTCTGAAATCTTTATTCCTGGCTTCAAATGCTTCTTCAGACATTATACCAATAGAAAGTCCATTAAAACTTTTTGCACAGATGACGGCAAATAAAACCAAGGATATTTTTCTACAAAGATTTCAGCTATTTCGTTTGCATATGAGTTGAATAAATTTGTATTGACTTGGTGTCCGCTAGCCATCACCCTTAAGATCACACTGAATCGGTATATGAGTTCTTCACAAACTCCAGTAATGCCAGCAACCAAACAGTGGCTCATCAAGCCATTTCTGTTTTTTTTTTCTCGAAATAAGTTATGTTGTAATGACATGATTTCCAATTTTCTGTAAGTCGGCTCATAAAACTAGAGAATTTTCTAGTAATCCTTTCAGATTCTATTTCAGAAAGCTGGCGGTTCTTAAATATAGTATCAAATGCCAATTCTTTTAAAACGAGAGCTCTCTTTACGGGATCATTTTCGCTAATCCAAGTCGGTCTTACTAAAAAGTGCAACAGACTTCACAGTTGGTCGAAGTTGGATTTAATTTTAAAAAATTAATGACACAAAGACTCACACGTTTCATAAATGCTAAAATCAGGTTGAGCAAAAGTGAACAAGTTAATTATAGTCAAAATATGCTAGTATCAAGCATAATGCCATACCTGGTAAAATAACAAACTTCAAACACTCTTTAAAAAAAAAAAAAAAAAACATAAAAATACAGGTCACAAACACATTGTTTTTATTTATAACATACCTTTTCCTAAAGTTAACAGAAGTTGTTGAATCAATTTGTTTTACTTTGTTTCAATTAAAGGTTAATTGGCAAACACGAAACCGTTACGACAAATATTTGCAGCCGGATATTGTCAGTTAAAAAAAAATAAAAATACTGTATTTAAATATTTAAAAATGTGAGTTTTGTCCCACTAGAAAAATCATCTGACCCACTGTGCTGCGGTGACATAAGCCATGTCAGAATTATCTAAGCCTGCGCAACGTGGTTTTGTGAGGGGCTGAGCGACCAGACGCATCCGGCTTCAATCTCTGATAAACCTGGGCGTGCGACGACTGCAAAATTTTGGACAAAGACGGGTCAAGGTCCATGAGCTCCGGCGTGTTTCCTCGAGCCCCCTCTGGCTTCGTGGAGCAGAGTGCACCTGTGGCCGGGTTTTTCCCGGCACTTCTCTGTGAGTTAGCTTGTGAAGGGGCCTGTTGGCGCTCCTGCACTTTTGGATATTGTCTTCGGTCCCTATCCTCCTGACTTCTTGCAAACGTAGAGTGTATCGTTCGTGGTTGGACTCCACCTCTTGCGCCAAAGCGAGCGCTGATGGCATGTCTTTCGGCTTTGCCGCGAATAGCACATCTGTGAGGTTGCGCCTGAGTCCTGAGACGAAAACGCGCAAGGCGTCGTCACGGAACTTCTCACACCGGAGATCGTACGACATAGTGGCCTCATTGGTAAGCTGAGCTTTTTTTTCAACGTCATCATAATACTGTAAGAGCGTAAGGATTCGCTGTCTGAGGGTGCCTTGCTCTTGTTCGACAACGTGTATCGGCCGTTTGTCACTGTATGTGAAATCGAGTCGATTTATAATCGCGTCGAAATTTAATACAATTCCAAAAGAGGAAAGGTCGGCATCAGCGGGGTCTTTAATTTTGCTATTTTGGTAGCTCCTGAACATGTAAAACGCGGCTGTCTACAGCCTGTTCCTGTAATGCCTTTATGACAGCCGTAATCCGCGTCGAAAGACATTTTAAAAGAAAACTCGAGACGGCTGTGGAGCTAACGAATCGAAGTTTAAATGGAGTGTCCAAACATTACACGAAAGTGAAAATAAAATGCACACAATGAAATATAAATCGGAAAGTCATCCAACACTTGTGACAGTGTCCAAATAATACAGGAGATAAATCGCGAAGTCAATCAATATTTGAAAGTTAATTTTTTCTCAGCGCATCGGCTGGGATATTTTAAATTTTATAATAATAACACGAATTTACACGAAGTTACTATAAATTACAAAAACATGAAATATAGATTGTTGCAGTTTAATGTGTTTTATTAAAATCACGAATATATTTAAATGTTCAAATATATTATATTAACGGCATTATTATTATAAACGGCAGACTTACTGAAAACCTAGTGGAAATCCTGAAAAGTACTTCTGAATTGTTCTTCACACAACTTTTGCAAAAGTGACAGAATTGTCTTTGAATATGTCAATTCGTCTACTGAATAAATTATTTGTAGTGTATTATTAATCGATTGTCTTTGAATATGTCAATTCGTCTACTGAATAAATTATTTGTAGTGTATTTTTAAACGATACTTATACTTTTTCGCAACTAAAACAATTTATAACTTCTCTTTGGCAGATGCCTTGTATATACTCGAACAACCCATTCAAGGAGGGTTAGTGTTAGATAGTCAGGGCTTATATATACAGCATATACAGCTTATAATTTGTAAAACATTATTCTATTACATTCTCTGTAATAAAATTTGTTTGTGATTCTGAGGGCTCGGGCCACCAAATATATTCACCGCTTTTTATGCGGCAACGAACTTAACAATATGAATTAACAAATGATCTTAGAAAGATTAGAATATTATCTTGGGATGATGACAACGCCATACTGTTATCTATACACATTGTTGCCGTTCCGCATATAATTGATGACAGTATTATAGTCTTAGAAATTTGAATCTGCAATCTGAAAACAGATTGTAGTTGGCTAGTACATAGCATTAAGATATATTACAATTTTCCCGAAAATGAGCTCCGATTATATTGTGTACTTGGCATTATTCTAACCGTAAGAGTATACTAGATTCGGTGGAAAGTATGTAACAGGTAGAAAGATACGTTTTCTACAAGGTCGGAAGTATATATATTTTTATCAGAAGGGATCACTGGCCGAGTCGATCTGGACATGTCCCTCTTTTCGTCCGTCCATATGAACGCAGTGAGATTAGACATTCCAACGCCCAAACTCGTTCAAAACTGTCATGCCGACACTTTAAAAAATATTCCGATGTTTGTATTTTTTTATCTTGCCAATTTCTATTGGTATTATAGTCGAGGATATCGACTTTAGCGTTCTCTCTTGTTTATATTGTCTATTATTTCTAGTTTTAAAAAGGGGACGAACCAAATACTTTCCATACAACCTGCGGATCCTAATTAAAATATTTTTAAAGCTTATTAAAATTCGTCTCACCACATTTGTATTCGAAAATTTGGAGTTAAAAGGTGCACCTTACCTCGTTAAAGTGAAATGGTCGAGAAGAATATAAACGATTAAAAATGCTTCAACAACAAGATGTAACGAGTATAAGGTGGCGTTTTTGACTATTAATCATATATCTACCAATGCCGAGTCTATCCAAAGACGTCTTTACCCAGTTTTTTTTATTTTACCCCTGACTATATAAAAAGGCGATGAGAAAATACATTTTTTCACGTTAGATTAGAATTTAACTATAATATATTCTAATTTTATGTATTTATTTTTTAAGCTTTCTCAATTTCGGAATCTTTTGCAAAACTGCATTAGTCATTGCCTATACATAAATAAATCATAAATATTGGACTTGATTGAAGAAATGCACACTAATATGACATCAGATCGCGGTGGAGGAGGAGGCGGTTCTTGGAGACTACCACCGGATGAAACTTTGCAGGTGCAAGATCCAAAGCAAAAAGATCATGATTTCGATTTGGACGAAGGTCACAATTGGCGCAGTATAATCTTTTCATTACTTGTTATTAGCTTTGTTGTAGCTGGAATCGTCACAGCTATATATTTATTAGGGTAAGTATTTATTATTCACTTATTTGGTTATGTAAGTACGCGTATTCGCTGTAGAAAGCAAGCTTATTCATTCCTTTAGATGGTTTTGATGGTTTCGGATGACCAGAGCCTAAAACCAAGAAACCAACGCTTAAGTAAAGTCGCCGTTTTAATTTTCTTTGACAATAAATATATATTTATAAAGTTTCTCGTAGGGTAAAAGCAAAGACACTAGAATAATAAGATGCGTAACGCCATACGATTTTTTTGCAGACGATTTTTTCGTGCTGGCTCTAGAGCTGGCTCCATGCTCTCTCGAATTTTTATTCAAGAGCCAGAGAGACAGCACTCTAGAGCAAGCAGCTCTCTTGTACGCATGCAGCGACAACCGATCACTGTATGTTTACACACGTATGCTCATATATTGTAAATTTGACAAAATATGCCCTTCACTTCAGAATTTTATGGACTTTCAAACTATATTATTCGTACTCGATTGCCACCAAGTAAAAAACTCTAATTTTGCATAGCCTTAACATGATTATTATTTAAATAAATCATAGAAATAGTAATAGGTGAATAAATTTACATAATAATACCTAATTAATTTCATAAATGACTTCATACCAGAAAATATGTCGTCAGAGTATGCAGCTCGCGAGGTGGAAAATATATTTGAAGTTAGTGATTCTTAATTGCGTTGGTCCTGCCTCAAGAATTCAATTTTGCAATATACAGGTTGCATATAAAGTTTTAACTATTTAGTATATTTATTAGTACAAATTACAAGTAAAAAAAAATATACATACTTATGTAAATGTTCAATTTTAAGTATTTGAAATGCAAATATTACTTTGTTGAATGTTTTTCGTATAATTTAATTTAATATTTTTAAAAACCTCTCAATTTTGGGTGGGAAAAAAGGCGCGCCAAATTAATGGTTTCTTCTTTTAGTTCCTCTTAATCCGTTTGCTTAAAGCTGACAAATATATAGAGTAGACGTCTGCATGAATACAGTCAAAGCAGCATATGGTACTCTCACTCAAAGTTCTGACTGAATGAGTGAGATATTGAGTAAAACGGATTTGGCAAATGTGGCAAAGGCATGAGTAAAATATTTACTATAACCGAACGGCGAGGCAATGCACGAATGAGTACTCGCGACCGAGTACTCGAAATAACGGAAACGGAAATTTATTGCGTGTTTGTTTTTTCGTTTTCGTTTTGCTTTTGAATGCAAGACATAGAAAAATAGAAAGACATGAAATAATTTTTATGTATAAGTATATATTTTATTTATTTTAATTTTCAATAACAGAATGGAGAAACATTATTTGGTTTACTGTATTAGAATTGTTAGCAATAATTTAAGTTTGAAGTGCTTCCAGTAAATTTATACACACTGTAGCACTTTTTGCAGGCAACTACACCAGATATGTCCTCTCCATCCTTTTCTTTTATATTGGCGAATATTTCCCAAACTTTACTACGTCCCTTTTTAAGGTTGAAAATATACTCTCCATTTAAAAGTTTGGATTTTTGCGTAGATACGGCTGCATCCGAAAGCTATAAACGAAACATGCAGCCAATAATTATAAATTCTAAATATACCAACATAGAAGCTTCATACACTTACGTGATTACAAAGTTTGTTTGTAATACAAACACATGGAAAAGACTGCACGTGGTAGACTAAACATTTTGTTAAAGGAGACAAACACTTCAATTGAGCTAATTATATTATTAATTTGTTATTCTATTTACACATATATTATTTTTTTTACAATTTACAATTACTAAAGTACTTACGATTTCGTCCGAGCTCTGGATTTTTATTATTATAAAATTTCTGCTCTGCTGCGTCTGCTCTGCATGCCATGAATGAAGAGAATGCCAAAATTTTATGCGAGTACTCTACACATTTACTCTGCATCCACTCATTCTATCCATTCCGCTTTGGTTTAATTTTCACTCATTCCACATACAACAAAAACAACGCTAGCCAATGCGCAATTAACTCTGTTGAAACCGTTTCGGCGCGCCGAAGTGCGACTTAAGCTTGTGAGTACTCAATTAACCGAAAATTTTGAGTGCACTCGTGCAGACGTCTAATATAGACGTTTGCTCATCGTTTGCTTCTATTTTTCCAAATTTTAATAATATATCCGTATTTATAATCAATAAAAGTTTATATGTAAAAGTTGTAAACGGTAGCTAGTTCGAGCGGCGATTTTATGTAACAAATATTAAAATAACTTCATAAAAAAAATAAGTCACGGCATCAATTTTTTAATAATATTTTATGAGATCATATTACAACGAAATTGACCAAGACTATAGTCAAATTCGTTTCTACGCACACAATTTTACGCGAGCGGGCAGAGAGCAATTATTGCCGCCACCAAAAAAGTGGCTGCATAGTGCAAAACCAATGTATGGCCGTTACGCATCTTATTATTCTAGTGTCTTTGGTAGAAGGGTATACTAGATTCGTTTAAAAGGTAGAAATAATCGTTACGGACCAAGTAAAGTATATATGATGAAGTACCTAAATACTTCATTTAAAAAAATTTAATTTTATAATTATATTATTTGTGTAAAACTTATATTTTCTGTCTTTTTATTTATTCACTTCTGTTGGCTTCGCACTTCCTCGACCGTGCACGGTCGTTAATAATCTATCGAGTGCATCGATAGTTACAGTGTAACCTTATCTTTAACTTATTTACAATATTTACATTATTTACATTGGGCCGACCTGGCTATAGATCGACCACGATCTTTATAAACAAAGGGCAAACAAAGTTCTTTAACATTACTTATCCAAGGCTTAAGTCTAGCAGGTTCTAACACACCTCTAAATGGCAGTTGAGTTAACTGGCAATAATCATATCAACTACTTCGTATCGATCATTATTAAACAGACGACTTATCCTATAAGGCCCACGGTACTTAGGGGCAAACTTCTTATTAATTCCTGCACTAGTATCAACATTTCTTATAGGCACATAATAACCTACTTTATATTCACGAGGAGATCTATGTTTTCTACTATATGACTCATCATTTCTTATCTTTGAATTTTGAATATTAACCGATGCGTTCTCACGGATGCTTACAAGATCTCTAGGTTCATCATTGAATTTATTCTCTAAGTACTCAGACAGCTCATCAACTACAGGTCCCTTTTGTAGTACTCCCAACAATAAAACACTAGGCGCTACTTGAGTGCTACAATGTACTGCGTTATTATATTCCACTTTATTAAGTAATTTGTACCAATCGGTCTGACTAAGAGATTCTGCTAATTTCCCTAGCATTGGCGTTAACACTCGGTTTACAAGCTCCAGCTGGCCATTAGCCTGAGGCGCTCCTGTGGCTACTTTTATGTGCTCAATGTCACGCTCTTGGCAAAAGGTGGTGAACTCAAGTGACGTAAAACAAGTACCGCGATCCGAAATAATCCTATGGGGTCAACTATAAAAATCAAAGTATTTACTCAACGCATCTCTCGCTTCTCTTGTACTAGTCGTATTAACGGGAAAAAGTTTGACAAACTTGGTAAAAGCATCTATAACAACCCGGAGATGCTCTCTCTTTGAAATGATACTCGGTAAGGGACCTAAATGGTCTATATGGAGTGTATTAAACGGACTACAAGGTTTAGGAATACTATGCAAGGTTCTATTATGAATAGATCTCGGCAACGAATGCAAAATGCACGAAAGGCAATTTCTAGTAATATGCTCAACTTTAGTTCTCATTTCTGGAAACCAATAGGTCCTTCTCAAATCCTTAGCACACTTATCTGCTGCCAAGTAACCTAGTTTTTAGTGAGATTTTCTAATTAGCTGTTCTACCATACAAGCAGGTGCATACAAACAATAAGAATCATCCACGTTCTTTCGACATACTAGTCCACCCCTTAACTCAAAGTTAAGTTTCTCTCTCAAATGAACTATATTTTTATCCCCCATTTGCTCCGTTTGTAGAATTAGGTCTACGTCATCAGGTGTTGTTCCTACAACTCCAACTAACGGTATTGATTTTAGGAAAGCGTCCTCACGAAACTTTAATTTATCAACTCCCAACGCCTTTTTACTACCGTTCATGTAATTACTAGCAGCTTTCTCACAATTTATTCCACCATTCTCTTCCTCTTCTTCTTCACTAAGGTTTTCTTCCAACATAACACGAAGTCTCTTTAAGGGATCTTCACAAAGGTCATCAAGTGGGACTCTATCAACAAGGGTGTGTCTACGGATTTTTAAAAGGCTTTGAATAATGATATCTCCATGTCTCTAAGGTTTTCGAAAAGTTTGTGGAGGTAATAGGAAAATCAAAAATCAATCACAGAAAAACAACATTTCCCTTCCAAATACTCCAGGCAATCTTCAATAAGGGGCAAAGGAAAATTATCTTTAACGATACGCTTGTTTAAACCACGGTAGTCAACGCACATTCGAATTTCACCAGACTTTTTCTTCACAAGGACCAAATGTGAGGCGCTACGACGTATTACTTTTTTCTTAAGCAAATCGTCAATGATTTCCGCTACTTTCTCCCTCTCAAAATAAGACAAACGTCTCGGAGAACAGGAAAACGGAGTGGTATCGGTTAATCTAATAGACATCCGATATCTAGGTGCACTGTTATAATCGTATTGGATACTAAAATAATGAGATTGAATAATTTGTTCACACCTATTTGCAATTTCCAACCCAAACTCAGTGCCTATCTCAAATGAATCCTCTAATGATGGCCAAAAATCTCTGGGCATCACTGTCAGCATCCAAAATTTCTACAGAATTTTCATTATCTAAACCAGAGTTTTGATTATGACTTAAATTTATGGGTTTATGAATAGCTGTACTTAAATTGCGTCTCGACCAATTAATACAGGGAGTGGTAATATTTTGTCATCAACAATATTTAATAGGATAGAATATGTTTTCGCATAAAATTTAACAGAGGCTTTCAAAATGTCCCAAATCTTTGAACTCAAAACAATATTTTTCGGAATAAATGACTTTCGAATAAAGCTTACCGAGCTGCCGGTATCAAATAGACTTAAAATAGTAATGTATTTTCCCTTTTCACCTCGCAAGCCTCAGATTTCTATTTGTTGAATCGCTCCCAAGTTATCTGATTCAGACTCCTCCTCATCCTGCAGAACTGCCGGCCTGGTTGACGCCCTGCGCTCGGGCCATTGCTGGTACTTATGATCCACGCTAAAGCACTTAAAACAGGCCCCCTCCGGCCTCTTCGGTTGTTTGCACTCTCTAGCCATGTGACCCATTTGCCTACAATTGTAGCAACGAATGGTTTCGGGCATGGACACACGGACTTGGGGCTTCACCACTTTAGTTTTCTCCGCTTACTTTGAAATTTGGGCCGTTATCTTCTTAAATTTGTCGTAGATCATTTCGCAACTCCTTCAAGAACTACAATAAGCCATTGCAGACGGATCTCCGGATTCATCTCCCAAGACTTTTACGATGAATCGAATAATATCTTCTGGTGCCAACTCTACTTGTCGCGCAATACCGGACATGGAGAAAAAATACTGGAGAGCACCCTCGTCAGGAAACTTCTTCCTGGCATCCAGTTGCTTGAACACATCGAATGCAGTAATCTTGAGGTCAAAAACGGCAATCAGCTCTGCTCGCAAACTCGGCCAATCCAAAGCTGCCGTTTCATTCATGAACACTCTTGCTGATCCAGCCAGTAAACATTTGGCGAAGATAAAACGTTTTTTCTCCGGCACGCAATATATATCCATTATATTCGAAAAGTCGTCGATCCAACGCAGCACAGGGTATCCATTGTCTCTAGAAAACGATTGAATTAGGGCATCCAAATCACTCATATAGATGTTGTCTTCTTGAGCTGATTTATTTTGTCCCAACTCATTTTCTAAATCAGCCACTCGTTTGCGCGCAGCGTACAGCCTCTCAACTTCCTGTAGATATTGTATTTCTGCCTCGACATTTGCCATTATTCGATCACGTAGCTGCACGTTCGCAGCCGCTACATCAGAACTTTCCAGAATTTCATCATACGCCGCCACTCGATCACGACGCTGCACGTTCGCAGCTGCACTACCAGGAACTTCTCCAGACGCCGCCACTTCGTCACTGCTCGCCAACATAATATCGCCGTCTCTTTCTTTCTCATGTTCAATTTCGCAAATAACACCAGCGTCGTAGCCCGATCTCGAAATATCGGCTACTTTGAGCTCAAAGAAGCTGGGTTCGGAAAAATGGAATTTTTGAAATTTGAAAGGTGGAATCGTTTGCCCATCGTTTGCCCATGTTTGCCCACCAATTAGTTTTTTTTGCCCACGTCCAGTTTTGAAGATATGAAATTTCGAAAATTTTCGAAAATTTTCGAAAATCAAAAAGTTGACTTTTTTGAACTTTTTTTTTTTTAAATCGCAATAACTTCGTTTGCCCACGTTTGCCCACCCTTTAGAATTTTGAAAAAACTTTTAGTTTAGAAAATATAAGGCCTTAAAGAATTATGCATTTTCCACCTACTAAGACTAAATATTTTCAAAAAAAATCTTTTGCCCACCCTTTAAAAATGGTTCTAAACGTTTGCCCACCCTTTAGAATTTTGAAAAAACTTTTAGTTTAGAAAATATAAGCCCTTAAGAATTAAGAATTTTTCATACCTCAAAACTAATTATTTTCAATCAAAATCGTTTGCCCACCCTTTAAAAATGCTTTTTATCGTTTGCCCACCCTTTAAAAATTGTTTTTTTCGTTTGCCCACCTTTAAAAAAAAATATTTTCGTTTGCCCACCTCTTAAAACTAAATATTTTCAAACAAAATCGTTTGCCCACCCTTTAAAAACGCTTTTTATCGTTTGCCCACCCTTTAAAAATTGTTTTTTTTCGTTTGCCCACCTTTAAAAAAAAATATTTTCGTTTGCCCACCTCTTAAAACTAAATATTTTCAAACAAAATCGTTTGCCCACCCTTTAAAAATGCTTTTTATCGTTTGCCCACCCTTTAAAAATTGTTTTTTTTCGTTTGCCCACCTTTAAAAAAAAATATTTTCGTTTGCCCACCTCTTAAAACTAAATATTTTCAAACAAAATCGTTTGCCCACCCTTTAAAAATGCTTTTTATCGTTTGCCCACCCTTTAAAAATTGTTTTTTTCGTTTGCCCACCTTTAAAAAAAAATATTTTCGTTTGCCCACCTCTTAAAACTAAATATTTTCAAACAAAATCGTTTGCCCACCCTTTAAAAATGCTTTTTATCGTTTGCCCACCCTTTAAAAATTGTTTTTTTTCGTTTGCCCACCTTTAAAAAAAAATATTTTCGTTTGCCCACCTATTAAAACTAAATATTCTTGCATCTCACAATTCGCACGGAAATCTTTCTTTTTCTCTTTCTTACTCCCAAAAAACGATCAGAGACTTGAGGTTTCTTTGCATATAACCAACATATACATATAAATAAAACACACATACACATTTTCGGTTCTGCTATCTGCACTGAAAAAATCAAATTGAATAAAAAATGAAAATACATATTTTTAATGCTTATAAAAACTCCAAATTATTTTAGATAATAATATGGTAAAGCAAACACATATTTGTTTTTAAATAATATCTTTTTTTCTGGGTTGTATGTATGAAAAACAATTTGCTAGCAACGAAACGTACAACTGATTTTTAGCTATGTAGCTTTTCAGTCGGACAGCAACTTAACGGTTAAGCATGTGAAATTGTTGTTGCTCATCATACAGAACTAGTGAAGAATAAGCAGAATACACAATATTGTTTTTGTAATATGTACGTATGTATGTATGCATAGCCAATGCGGCAAGTACCACGTGTGCGTATGCATGTGTTCTATAGGCAGATCCTAAAGCGAGTTGGCGCCACAACTTACTGAAAGTAAGTTTTAATTGAAAATATTTTTTTTTAAGGATAAAAACAATTTTTTTACGGTTGGGAGTAAGAAAGAGAAAAAGAAAGATTTCCGTGCGAATTGTGAGATGCAAGAATATTTAGTTTTAATAGGTGGGCAAACGAAAATATTTTTTTTTAAAGGTGGGCAAACGAAAAAAACAATTTTTAAAGGGTGGGCAAACGATTTTGTTTGAAAATATTTAGTTTTAAGAGGTGGGCAAACGAAAATATTTTTTTTTAAAGGTGGGCAAACGAAAAAAACAATTTTTAAAGGGTGGGCAAACGATAAAAAGCATTTTTAAAGGGTGGGCAAACGATTTTGTTTGAAAATATTTAGTTTTAAGAGGTGGGCAAACGAAAATATTTTTTTTTAAAGGTGGGCAAACGAAAAAAAACAATTTTTAAAGGGTGGGCAAACGATAAAAAGCATTTTTAAAGGGTGGGCAAACGATTTTGTTTGAAAATATTTAGTTTTAAGAGGTGGGCAAACGAAAATATTTTTTTTTAAAGGTGGGCAAACGAAAAAAACAATTTTTAAAGGGTGGGCAAACGATAAAAAGCATTTTTAAAGGGTGGGCAAACGATTTTGTTTGAAAATATTTAGTTTTAAGAGGTGGGCAAACGAAAATATTTTTTTTTAAAGGTGGGCAAACGAAAAAAAACAATTTTTAAAGGGTGGGCAAACGATAAAAAGCATTTTTAAAGGGTGGGCAAACGATTTTGTTTGAAAATATTTAGTTTTAAGAGGTGGGCAAACGAAAATATTTTTTTTTAAAGGTGGGCAAACGAAAAAAACAATTTTTAAAGGGTGGGCAAACGATAAAAAGCATTTTTAAAGGGTGGGCAAACGATTTTGATTGAAAATAATTAGTTTTGAGGTATGAAAAATTCTTAATTCTTAAGGGCTTATATTTTCTAAACTAAAAGTTTTTTCAAAATTCTAAAGGGTGGGCAAACGTTTAGAACCATTTTTAAAGGGTGGGCAAAAGATTTTTTTTGAAAATATTTAGTCTTAGTAGGTGGAAAATGCATAATTCTTTAAGGCCTTATATTTTCTAAACTAAAAGTTTTTTCAAAATTCTAAAGGGTGGGCAAACGTGGGCAAACGAAGTTATTGCGATTTAAAAAAAAAAAAGTTCAAAAAAGTCAACTTTTTGATTTTCGAAAATTTTCGAAAATTTTCGAAATTTCATATCTTCAAAACTGGACGTGGGCAAAAAAAACTAATTGGTGGGCAAACATGGGCAAACGATGGGCAAACGATTCCACCTTTCAAATTTCAAAAATTCCATTTTCCCGAACCCAGCTTCTTTGAGCTGCTACTTTGGGCGAAGCTTCATCTAGGTTCAACTCCTCTAGGTTTAGCTTATCCAGTTCGTTTGATTTCTGATTGTCCATTATGGTTTTCGCCGCAGCACGCAGTTGATACGTTCTCTCACTCTAGGACAGCTTTCAGCTCAGGTCTCGTTTTTTTTCAATATTTCACTATTTTAAACGGGTGTTGACCCCACACCTGGTATGTAAAACAAATATTTTCTGTCTTTTTATTGATTCACTTCTGTTCGTTTGGCGCCTTCTCGAGAGAGTGATCGCACTTCCTCGATAGTGCACGGTCGATAACAATTTATCGAGTGCCATTCTTATCGATAGTTATAGTGTAACCGTATCTTTAACTTATATTATATTTACAATATTTACATGATTTACATTTGATTGATTTATTTGTAGCTCATTACACCAGACTCACCTAATAACTGATTATGAAAATTAATCTTATGTTCCAACAAACCGTAAAGATCTACGGAGCTTTACATGTTTGCTTATCGAAAACTTAAGCATTCGTTTAATGGTTTGTGTCTTGGGAGCATCATTAATAAACATTTTGATTATTATTAAACAGCCCATCTGTACAACAAACTCAGCATATAAAGAGCGTTTCTATCACTGAAAATAACTATACTTATTACACCTGGAAACTGCCAACAGTCCTTGCAAACATCCGCGACGCCTGTGGAAACAGACCGTCATGCAAAATGCTCCTAGAACTGGATCTACAGAGAATAAGAAAGCATCGAACGCATGCATGGATTTTCGTTCTTGATCTGGCAGAAAACAACGCTAGCGTTACAAGGGCAGTACTAGGGTTCCTGGGTTATGCGAAACATCTCAAATTAGGTCCACTTCAGGGAGACCCACAAATTTATACCCGTTACTCGTAGAGTAAATAGGTATACTAGATTCGTTAAAAAGTATATAACAGGCAAAAGAAAACGTTTCCGACCATATAAAAAAGTATATATATTCTTGATCACGATCAATAGACGAGTCGACCTGCCAATGTCCGTCTGTATTGGCCTCGATCTCAGGAACTACAAAAGCTATAATGTTGAGATTAAAAATGCAGCTTCCAGAGACATAGACACAGCGCAAGTTTATCCAAATGTTGCCACGCCCAATCTAACGACAAACCGCAAACTGTCACGCCCACAATTTGAAACATAAATGTTTGATATTTTTTCACCTTTGAATATATTTCGTATATTTCTACAGATCTACCAAAAAACTTTTTGTCATTCCCACTCCAACGCCCACAAGCCGCCCAAACTGTCACGCCTACACTTTACAAATATATTTTATTTCTTTTATCTTATTATTTTTTTCCCCCACTTTTTTCCAATATTTCAGAACATTTTTAAATTTCTCGTTTGCACTTTCAGTAGCTGAGTAACGGGTATCTGATAGTCGGGGAACTCGACTATAGCAATCTATCTTGTTGTTGTTATTTTCCGCACCACCATACCACCCTAAATTTGTCCTATAAGCTGATATCAATATTGTTTGGCTCAAGACTGAGAACGGCATATTGCTTCATTTTCGCCTGTTGACGTTTAGAGTCTTAAAACAACTGGAAAACGACCACATCGAAGAGTATCCTGCAGCCGCCCGAGCACGATGCCTATTTGTACGATATCTCCAAGGGATGCTATTCGATTTAAGAGCGTTTGCTATTAAAAACCGAGTACTGTACTTGTACTGTTGGAAAGGACGAAATTTAAATTACGAAAATAGACTGCCAATTGTTCTCTCCATTCACCTGCTCAGATATTCAGCCACGCATACGCCAATCCTTTAAATTCAATGGAACTCAGGAACAGATGTTATGTCTTTAAACATAAAGGGCTTCGATGCGAGCCCTTCTACGAAACGAGAATTATTGTCCAAAATCCCCCAAATACACCGCATGGGCTCGCAGCACCGACAACTCATATTTCAAGAAAGTTGAACAACAGTCTTACAATGGGTAGACCCTGAAACCATGAGCACGCGCTTGAGAGCGTTGGTCGAGAATCTTCCTTCGTTTATTTACTGTCACCTACCTTGATACATTACAGCTCCTTTCTAAGAAGTTCAACTGCAAGGGCTTGCGAACACCTCCATGTAAGCCTACGGCCACATTGTCCACACTCGGGTTGCAATCGGTCACTTTTCAAATTATTTAGCTACTGTTATCGGTTTGACTAAGGAACAGCTTATCATTCCCCACCTCATAAGAACTACTGGCAAAAAGGGTCTTCGTTCGAGAAAATACGCAGCTCCTAAGTCGACACCAACTGAATGCATAGCCTCAGCTTTTTCGGTTTTCTCCCTTCCTGGATGATTACTGAATCATTCGCATCAGGAGCTCATTAATTGAGCATTCTTTAATTAACTACACATAAGACACACTGGAGTGTGATTTAATTACGTGTTTCAGGAAATGGAGTCCTTTTCGTGTACTTAAAGCTTCTAACAGGCAAAAAAAAAAAGTACCACACCCATTAATATAAAATTTATATAAATAGTATTACACCAAATGAACTGAGTTTTGTCAACAAGGAGGTCGGAGTTCGGACAACCCGAGTCACCGAATTTAGACACACCAGAACGACGAAAGAGGCAGGACAGCGTAAAAGTGGTCGTCAAACCCTTAGCGGCCTCCTTGCCCTTTGGCGATCCATCATATTAGCTTATGGCTATTAAACCGCGAATCAAGCGGGGAAAAGAGATCATGAGCTCGACGAAAACTATATCTAGCCACGCTAAAACGGCTGATCAGTTCTTTTAAGCCAATTTTAGTTTGGCGCATAAACGATTTTATTTCGTTTGCAATTATTTAAGGGCAATCATTTGAGCCCTTAGCTATGTCATTACTTGATCAGCCGCTAAAACCAGCGCACTTAGTGTGCACCATTTTATCACACAGCCCACTCTGACGACCACAAACTGTCCAAAACTGTCGCATACTTGTCACACTTGTCAGTGGCGTTGTCTTGGATCAGGAACGAACTTTCTAACTTTAATGTATTCTGAGTGGCAAACCGAGTGTCCTTTTTTCAGGAGCTAACAAGCGGCATATTCTTTCCAAATGTAAAACTTCTAGTCAAGTGATGCAATCTAAGCTTTGGTTTTGTGGTCCGCCCTTCTTTTATAAGGTTCGAAATACTGGCAGGCCTCTTGTGTTATTAAACGCCCACTAATTGAGCTCCGGAACTGCGTGCTGCTAAGAAGTTCCGCATATCTGGATACTACTATATTGCGAGTTTATTAATTCATTCCCTACCATGCAACGAATATTTGGATACGTCTCCAAATTTATTTCCCGTAATCGCCATCCTGGGCATTGGCTTTCCGATATTTTACACGGGACTAAAATTCTTATACGGCTCGTCCAGCGTGCGCATATGTGGAACGACAGCTGGACGCAGGCCCACGAGCACTGCTGGCAAATTTACGCTTGGAGTTCTGGCCTATTGGCGGGTAAAAAATTGTATCAAGAGTAGTTCGCAAATGCGTTAAATGCTTTAGCATTAAATGCGCAGCTTATTAAGCATTTCATGGGCAACCTTCCGAGGATCGATTGGCTCATTCTCGGGTTTTTGCAGTTACTGGAGTCGACTACTGTGGTCCTTTCTACTACAAGTCGTTGAATCGCAATAGGCCGCCCACAAAGTGCTACATCTCGGTCTTCATTTATTTCACCACCAAGTCAGTGCAATTGGAGCTCGTTCAGGACTTGGCAACGAACTCATTTCTAGGAGCGTTAAGTATCCACTCGAGGCAAACCCAGTCAAATTGGGAGTGACAATACCACTTTGTCGCCGCAAGAATGAATTGAAGGAATTAACACAGTTAGCATTGGGCAACGCTCATTCTTCTGATACTGTGTGGCTGACAATATCGATTAGCTAACCATTCCCCCCCCCCGATCACCACATTTTGGGGGATTGTGGGAGGCAGCGGCCAAGCATTATCTGTATCGCTGCGTTGGAACATAGGTTTTGACGAGCTGCGTACTCTCGTCTGTCAAATTTCCGCCATCGTTTATTCTTGATCTTTAGTTTCGATTTCAAAAATCCCAGGCGACCTTGATGTTTTGACTCCCGCACACTTTCTTCCTTGTGGACTCTTGTGGAACCTGACTTGACTGCTATGAACTACAATCGGTTAGACGGATGAGTAAACACACCTTCAGCAGATATTTTGGGTTCGTTGGCGTGAGGGATATCTAACCCTGCTTCAACAGCGCTCCAAATGGCGCTCAACAAGTCGACCTCTTCGCATAGATGATTTGGTGCTGGTCAAGTACGAGAATCTATCTCCAATGCGTTGACCACTGGCTCGAGTAGTCGGTCTTACTATAGAAAAGGATGACTTACCTCGAGTGGCTGAGTTAAGGACGGCAATTAATAATGTTCCCTAAATTAAGGCTGAGTTTTAATTGGAAATTGAAGGTGCCAAAAAGCTGGCAGCGCAAATCGAATCTAATCTAATCTTTGTAAAGATTCACACTTTGGAATTATATGATTGTGATAAAGATAACTTGATAAAGAACTTGTTGTCGTAAAATAGAATTCCAAAAATTTTTTGGAATTAAAAAGGACACAAAAGATACCAATCTTAATAAAGATCTTCAGGATTCGCAATCGAAGTCAATTTTTTTAAAAACGTACGTTAATTATAAAAACGTACGTACAACATAATATCCGAAACCGAAAATGACTTCATGATCCTGTGTCTTTCGAGAAGCTTTCATTCTTTTTATTACATACGTGTCCATTGAATTAGAGTGTTCTATTTAAACTAAAAGTATATTCTGGTCTTATCGGTATATAAAGGAGGAAGCCCTTGTCAACTCAACCTTAGTTGTTTAAATTGTGTAAACAAATCATCATGAATGCTGCAGATCGAAATTCAAGCATTATAGTAGACTTTCAATATCTACTTGGAATCAATAAACAAGTTTTTGTATAAGAGTGTAAAAGCGTTCATGCCTGCCGGAACTGTAATAGCTAATTTCTATCATTTTAAACCACCATTTAACATTAGGAATTGTATAATGAAACTCTTCAGCAATAAAGTTTAACTCAACTTCCAATTTTGTGCGAAAAATACATAAGATAAAAACGTTCACTTAAATAATTCACTTAGTTGAAGTTATTTGTATTCCTAAAAAACCCAAATTATGAAATACACAGTAATGGTGACACTTATGTTTAAAGTTAAGTAAAAATAATTTACAAACCATTCATCGTTTACTATGGATTCCTTTAAAAAGTTGTTTGGTAATAATCCAGAGAAAAAAGGATACTTGCAACTTATATTAGTTTGGCAATTATCTCCCTTCCGCCTTTTTGTCTTTTGAATTTCGCGGCTATGTACAAAGCGCTACAGAGCTCGTATCTTGCAATACTATACATAATTTGAAAGGTCTTGACATAACCTACAAAACGCTATGCATGATTAGTTTGGATATTGCGTTCAACAATTATAGACGTGTAAACATGGAGTTCACTAACGCCGAAATTCGCGCTATTTTAAAGTTTTCCTTCGTTAAAGGCAAATCCGCTAGAGAAACGTTCCGTGAGATTAATGGTGTTTTGGGGGATGGTACTCTATCACTTCGAACCGCGGAGGAATGGTTTCGACGATTCAGAGCCGGTGAAAACGACACCATGGATAAGCCAGCCGGCGGAAGACCTGTGACGACAAATACCGATCAAATCATGGAATACATCGAGTTAGACCGGCATGTGGCATCTCGTGACATCGCCCAGGAGATGGGAGTTAGTCACCAAACCATTTTAAACCATCTGCAGAAGGCTGGATACAAAAAAAAGCTTGATGTTTGGGTGCCGCATGATTTGACGCAAAAAAACCTTCTGGACCGAATCAACGCCTGCGATATGCTGCTGAAACGGAACGAACTCGACCCATTCTTGAAGCGGATGGTGACTGGCGACGAAAACTGGATCACATACGACAATATCAAGCGAAAACCGGCCGGTGAATCGTCCCAAACAGTGGCCAAGCCGGGACTGACGGCCAGGAATGTTTTGCTGTGTGTTTGGTGGGATTGGAAGGGAATCATCCACTATGAGCTGCTCCCATATGGTCAGACGCTTAATTCTACCATCTACTGCGAACAACTGGACCGCTTGAAGCAGGCGATCGACCAGAAGCGTAAAGAATTGGCGAACAGGAAGGGTGTAGTGTTCCACCAGGACAACGCCAGACCACACACTTCGTTGATGACTCGTCAGAAGCTACGGGAGCTCGGATGGGAGGTTTTATCGCATCCACCATATAGCCCGGACATAGCGCCAAGTTATTACCACCTGTTCCATGGCGAATGCCCTTGGTGGTGTAAAGTTGAACTCAAAAGAGGCTTGTGAAAAGTGGCTGTCCGAGTTCTTCGCAAATAAGGAGGGGGGCTTCTACGAGGGAGGTATTATGAAGTTGCCGTCTAGATGGAAACAGATTATCGAACAAAACGGCGCATATTTGAACCAAGTCCGATCACTGTAACACTTTTTATAAAGCATTGAATAAAAAGCAAAAAAGCGGAAGGGAGATATTTGCCAACCTATTATATTGTAATTATTGCGGATCTGAAACACATTTCGAGAAGAACTGCACCAAGACCAGTGATTTTCCTGCAACAGCAAAGTATTTTTCCAAAACAGTTGTATAAGAAAATAAAGAAAAAAATATAAATTTTATAATTTATCTCGAATAAAATAATTCATAATTCATTACATAATATACTTTAAAACGACATTTCTAGAAATGAGAATTAGAAGAAGAATCTAGAAGAATGAGAATTATTTGTTGTTAAGGGGAGGAGAATGCTAAGCCTAATTTTAATAAGATGCAATAATTTAAAGGAGTTCCTGTAACAATCGAAAACGAAACTAATTAGCCTATTTTCTTGATATTGGACGACTTGATAGGAGCCTTTAACCAAAATGTGTGTGAACTTTTTACTAAAGGTTCACACCACAGAAATTTATCTGTTATTTGGTTACTCAAAACACCAAATTATACTTTTATTTAGAAATCCTCGTGATAAGTATCAATTTCAATGCCTAGACAAATTAATTTTATTTTTTAAGTTATTTTGAATATGTAAAGAAGAGCAACCATACGGGTTCACTTATGGATTTTACTCATGGAATAAATGATCTCTTGAGACGCAGAGCCGACATTTTTAATTGGAATATACAGTTTGCTATTCCGATGAAAATGATTTACAAAAATAGCGTAAATCGCTTGAAAGCGAAGAAACAAATATGGTATGTTCCCAAGAGGGCCAACAACAAACTACGGATGGCAATTATATGCAATGGTGATAATAAGATGGTAAAAACATTAGGAGAAATAGGTTTAAATACATAACGAGGAAATCATAGTCACTAAAGAGCATCTAAATGCTTTAAAAAATTAATAAAAATGCATTGCGTGTCTTTCACGTCCAAAGCGCACATTAAACACTAAGAGAAAAGTCCTAATTTAAAAAGGTGTTTTTTACCAATTTTAATTAGTTTATTGCTTTCACGAATTTTTGGAAAATTTAAAAAAATTAATAAAAATATGCATTATTTATATAAAGTAATTTTAGTACATCCTAATACCTTTCTAAAAGTACTTAGCAATGATCGAGGGAATGAATTAATACTTAACAATTTTGACCAGTTTATAGTATATAGTATATATATAGTATATAGTATATAGTATTTATATATATATAGTTTATATATAGTATAGTATATATACTAGAATGCTATAGTAGAGGTGGAATCACTGTTTGAGGTTTGCTGCAGACATATCGGAATCACTAGCAATCCCAAATTGAACTCCCTCTACATCGGATTGATCGGATTGCTCCGAATCTTTTTAGCTGTCGATCTTTGCAACTCTTAAGGATTTGCTGCGATCGTTTCACTGAGAGGCCCCTCTGGAATCTGTAAGAAGATTGATCTAATAGAGCTAATGCGTTCGCCGATAACCTTTAGAAAGTAATCTGACCTTATACCATATCTTGAACGTTATTACGAGATTTAGATACTATCCCAAAAGGCAAAATAAGCGGGTCATAGTGATGATTCCCAAACCTGGCAAATCAAAACGCAACACTCATCCTAGAGTATCCAATCAGTCTCGTGTTTCTCAAAACTGTTTGAACACGCATTTTTAAATCAAATAACGCCCCACTTAAAAAGGCGAAATAAATTACCATCGGATCACTTTAGATTTCGACAAAATCATGGAACAATAGAGTAGGTCAATCGCATCACAAACGAAATTCGTACTCCCTTTGATAACAGGGAATACTGCTCAGCTATATTCTTGAATGTTGCACAAGTAATTGACCGAGTCTGGCTGGAAGCACTAATGTACAAAATTACAAATCTGCTTCCCTCGAACACACACAAAGTGTTTGAATCTTATCTCTTCAAAAGAGTGCTTTCAACCCAGTGTAACAGTTCAATGCTGGAGTCCCCCAAGGTAGTGTGATGGGCCCGTTCTTTACACTCTATACACAGCAGACTTGCCTACAAACACGACCTACTATCACCTCACAACCTTTGTTGTCGATCTCAGATACTCAGCCGATCTAGATGCCTAGCAAAAGCACCATAACACCTCTTAAAACAATGGAAATATAGTTTGAGGACTGGCGCATCAAGATAACCAAGGCTAAAAGAGGCCATGTAACCTTCACACTTAATAGACAAACTGGCTCACCCTGCACCCTAAACAATACACAGGCGTAGTAACATATCTCGGCGTTCACCTTGAGTGGGCGGGGCAAAGCGTTTTTTGGCAAACCTATAGACATTTACAAAATATATAAAAAACTAAAAAAATATCACAACATTTTTTTAAAACTATGAGCGCGGCAGTTTTTTTGCGGGTTGTGGGCATTAGAGCGGGCATGGCAACATTATTTTACAAGCTGCGTCTAATTCTCTGCAAGCTGTGTGCCTAATCTCAATCTTCTATAGTTCTGGATGTCTGGACGTTCATATGGACGGACAGACGGACATGGCCCGATATTTCCTGACTATGTAAAGTGTGCATTTACAAACATTGTAAATATCCCCGAAGAAAGGAATGATGACTGGGAACGCATTATTGATATGTATCTGAATACCTACATTAACATTAGCTAAAAAATAAATTTATTCGAAGAAACAGAGTTTGTTAAATAGTAAATGCTCTATTGAATCATTGGCATAATTAAGACGATGTCTGTTGGTAGTAACAGACCCCAATGTGTTCGTGTAATGCATTATAACGGAACAGAAATAAATATTAATTTTCAATATATTGAATATTATCCTATGGATATATGGTCTCTAAATATTAATTACGGATTCCATTATATAAAGGTTCTTTCGTAACTTGTGCTGTTCCGATTTTTGTCACAATTCACTTTAGAAGGAGAAGGCCAAACCTATAAATAATACAAACCCCAATAATTTTGTCTTAGACCACAAATAGCCAGGATTCTTATGTAAATCAGTGTGGAGTTGGATTGTCCAATATAGGAACCCTAATGTAATCCCACGAATTATTCAACAAGGTCGAGGAATCAGAAACTTTTTAGTGGTTTTTTTAATTACATAAAACCTTTTTTTTCGGGATTAAATGCTATTAAAAATCAGGCGGCAGAGACTGGAAAAGCTGTAATTAATGAATTTGGTAGAAAGACTTTAAAAAATATTATTCAAGAACAGAGTAAAATTGCTTTACAAAATCTATTAAAAAATAGGCAGTGGAAAAATAAATAAAAAGCGAGGTGCTAGTAAAAAAACTAATAATTTAGCATCTAAGCGACAACATACGTAAACATACCTACCCGCATCATAAAAGAAAAAGAACAGAAGAGGTTTCTTATAATCCAATTGCATCCTGGACGGCGTCTTCTCAATCAAATTTGTTTTTTTGGGAAATGGTGGAAAATATCGAGATCTATCTAGTCTTTATTTACGACTTGTGGTGCAATTGAGAAAAAATGATAACAGCAACATTAAGGGAAATGGTGTCGGTGTAATAAGCAATATCTTACATTCAATATTTAGAACTTTACAGTATACTTAAAGAACATTTTAGTAACACAGAATGGTAATAATTATCATTATAGAGCATATCTGCAAACAGTTTTAAATTATGGGAGTGATGCCTCGGAAAGCCACTTGATCTCGCAAGGTTATTTTACAATACCTAGCTCTAATGAAACATTTAAAAAAAAATTTTTTTCAAAATAGTAATAAGGTTTAACTATATGAACAAAATTCAGAGACATATATTTAATCAAACGAAACTGCTTGTCAATTGTGTTGACTTAAGAATTAATTTATTTGATGGAAAACGATACCGAATCTAATTTAAAGATATTAGAAGCACAACTTTCCATGAATCACGTAACTGTGAACCTCATCATTATCTTACCCGTTCAGTAAAGTAGAAGTAAAATCGTTTACAATTTACCCAGGAAACTATACGTTATCAATAGACAATGTGGTAATTGAACAATTACCAATGTATCGTACTTAGGATACAGAGGACTAAATCCATTTATTTTGAACATTTTCAGTTCAAATTCTTTCCCAAGCTTTGGAGTTTGACTACTCAAACTCCGAAAACGTTAAAAGCTCATGAGGCTATAATATGCTATTCAGATCAAGTGAAATAAAACCGTGGTCTTCAATTTAACAAGTAAATATTTAATACGAACAGTTTTATATAAGCCATTGATTTAACTGATGATCGGTACCATATGTTGAAATTTTATTTCGCAAGGCACTATAAGAATCGAAGGAAGATTTTTAGAATCTTGTTACGTCAGCGTATTAGTGTCAGTGTCCTGGAAAAGGACTAGGGCCGAGGGAAAGGCATCCGTTTTTCAGGCACCAGGTGGCCAGCGTAAGCTCGCTGTATTTGGTTAGCTTGATCGTAAAAAGATCAGGCAAAGTTTCGGCTACATTTCCTCCCCTTCACACGTCCGTGTGCCAAATGGATCGTCGCTGGCCAATACGATCCCTTTTTGTTGTTCGTCAAACGTTATGTCATCATTTCTGACCTATCCCACTTCTCGCCTCAGCACCCCCTGTGAAAATGTTTACCTACTAATTTTTGTTGTAATTAAATTAATAGCATTTCTTTATTGGTTTATAGCAATATAGCAATGGCTTGAGCCACAAATAATACAAAAATAAACGGAAAGTGTACAAATGCTCTACAAATTTTACTACAATTGTCTTAGCGGAGAGTATCGAATTTCATCCCCGGACCACGGTGCACAAGTCAACAAAAATTGTTAGCAACAAAACAATAAATTCACGACTGCAAACGCCGCTCGGAGGGGTCTTGTTTTTGCATATCAAAAACAAGTCTGATACTCGACGCTGGGAAGCTATATTTATTTTTACCAGTATAAAACATTGAACATCTAATTTTGATTCATGAGATATATTGCCATGGAAGAGGCGAACAATAAAAATATCTCTTAAGACTAACCCCTTTTGGTTACCGCTATTACAAGAATATGTATATATTTATATGTATATAGGTGTTGTAAGAAACTCAAGATTGGCACAATAATATATGTATATATAAAAGACATATAAAGAAAAGACGTAGACTGTGGTTTGTCAAACTTACCCCATTTTAATCCTGAGCGATGAGATGGGATTAGATCCTGGGTGTTGCTATGCATGCTGATGAGCTAATTCATACATTCGTGCACCAATAATTTGTAGAGTAAACAAAAATAATGTAAAACATTAAAAAAAAAAAACTAAAAATCAAACAAACGCTACCTGCTCCATATTTTTGGTTGCTGAAATCGTACCTGGAAGGAAGGCGATTCGCTGTGCGTTTCCATTCAGCACTTTCCACCGAACATAATTTGCCAGCTGGAGTTCCACAAGGTAGTGTCCTCGGCCCCCTGCTTTTCTGCCTGTATAGCCACGATATGCCGCAGCCAGATGTAAGCCTATACAGGAAATCTCTGTTGGCCACATTTGCCGATGACGTGTGCGTCACCTACAGGTCCCGATGCGAGCACTTCGCAGCCGATGGTATCCAAGACTTTGCAGATCGGTTCTCGGTATGGGCAAAGCGTTGGAACATCGGCATCAATAGCAGTAAATCCACCAACGTCTGCTTTACTCTAAAGCGGAGAACGTCACCGACCGTACCACAGCCGAACGCAGCAAAGTACCTTGGAGCGCTGGACCGCAGACTCACATTTGCCAAGCATGTGACTGCCATCAGAACACGCTTACGTGCTAAGGTGGAGAAGTACTACTGGCTACTCTGCTCGCGCAGTAAACTGCCACTCTCCAACAATTTACAAACAGATCATAGCACCAAACTGGAAGTACGGGTGCCAAATCTGGGGCTTGGCATGTGACAGCCAAATCAAAAGGATCAAGGCTATCCAAAATAAGGTCGCGAGACATCACCGGCTGCGAATGGTTTGTGCGAAACACCACCCTGCACAGAGACCTCAAACTCGCGACGGTATTTGACCTTAATTTGCTGATTTTCTTTTATTGTCACTGCTCACACATTCTTCGTTGACTCCGCCTTTCCAGATGCACTTATTGAAGCTGCTGAATGCTGGACATAATCGTTTCGTCGGCTCTACGGCGCTACACTGACCGCCTGTAGGCCTTTACTAATCTGAATATCGCTATAAACAAAAGCAGCACCGCGATGAAATTATGTACGCTGCACGCCCAGGATCTGGGCGTGATCTGTTGATCACATTGGCCGTATTGTCAGAGGTTTTGGACTCTATGCCGCCCATCTTGAGATTTCTTGTATGTTGCTTATCACTGTCGGTCTTCCTTCGCAAGACGCCCACTTGACTTCCTGTCGGTTTGCTCGGAAAATGGTTGATTTTCCTTGATGAGGTGTCCTTAGACCCGTCTAGGACTCTTGAATCCTGTAACTTTGTGCAGGATTGGAGCGAAGGTGTCCTCTCCGGGTTCACTGGACTTCTTGACTACGAGATCGAGACCTTTCACTTTGGACAGCTCTGCCTTGTCTTCAGACGGTCTTCCCCCGATTATGACACCTCCCAGAAAAAGAAAGAACTTCACTCTCCCTGTCTCGGTTGGCCGAAGTCTTTTTATACCGGTTCAGAGCTTTTTCTTGGCTACTCTGGTCATCGGTCTGATAGGCCACGTGTTCCCACCTAAGAGTCATATTACATATTTCTCCTATTTTGGCAATCAATAACCTGTTGCTGAACTATGCCCATTACAGGATTAGCATTTCCGTGTAGTCGATTGCGGCCGTTAGACTGGTAATCTGACACCCGTTTATTGTCGAACTGCATTTTCTGGGTTAAATTCCGTATAGCCTAACGAAATGGTTGTACCCCTTCCACTGCTTTAGGGTCTGGCTGGTTTTGTATGCGAATATGCAAAGTCTTATGAATACACGAATAGAGCGTACGCAACAGGAAAAAAGTTATCTATGCGTTTACGTATGATAGGACTTCGTAAAAGAAACTCGTACGCCATCTCTAGTTTGATTTCTCTTCCCTTTAGGCCCATAAACGTGTGGCTTCGACCTACTCCTGAGATTAGGAGTCGCATGTTCTACCGACTAAGCCAGCCACAAAGAATTTTACAGCGAGGGGATAAGTGGAATATGTATTTTGTATGTTTTATTTATTTATATAATAAGTATGTAGCCGCAGGAAGTATTCCTCCCTCCAAATTTATCCCAACGTGGGATTACATTTATCCAGGGCATGCATCGACCGGCGAATCTGTGTGCTGAAGCGCCACTCCTTCTCTTGATTGAGGGCGAGTTCCAGTCGGAGCCAGTTTAACGTTTCCTAGTACCGGAACTATTGCTTCCGGTTTTCTTGATCCTTCTCATTGCTGACGTATCTCTGTGCGTATAGGCCGGCGGTCACGAGTTGCCGACCGGAATGGGCCTGTTATTTCTAGCTCCAGTAGTCGGATGTGAAGCGCTTGGAGGTTTTCTTCTCCTTTTCTTCTCCAGGGTGGATTGCAGCTGGGAGGTTATTTTCTGGAGCTGCGCCCGGATCGATGTAGACTGTTTCGTAGTCTCTTTGATTTCCGTCACGATTGTGGTGGCGTTCATATTGTGGTTCGCTTGTCTCTCGGTGTTCTTCTGGTATCCGTGCTTCGTCGAATTTATTGGTCATTTTTGGAGCACGACTTCCGGTTCTCAGGTGACATACAAATAATTCACGTGGAACACTCCGACACTTTTGCCCTGCGCATTGCCCTGAGCTTGGAATTATACCCCTCTGGTTTGTTACTCTGCCGGTAGTTCTTCCTATAGACAACCTGTTCAAGTGAAAATACTACCGGCTGGCTGCGGGTGTTATATGACCTCTCTTTGCCCTTGATGGCTCCTGTTAAGCCCTTGTGCTTAAAAGTATAAACACCTTTTTGCCGTATAAGTTCCATTTTGTCTGGTAGACTTAACTTGGGGTCTGCGAAGGGTATGCCTCCTAATTTCCTCAGAGCCGCGTAGGCGGAGCCGTGAGTGATCATTCGTGTTCCGAACCTGGCGTAGTATGGTTCCATTCCGATTGACTCATGAAAGCCACTGCGAAGGGTACATTCAATTCGGCTGAGCTGCAAATCCCAATTTCTCTGATTAGGTGCAACTGTGTCTCGACGAATTTGTAGGATTGACCGGTTTACTCGTTCAGTGGCCTTGGATTGTGGGGAATAAAGCCCGGTTCTTATATGTTGAATGCCGTTGCGGTCCAGTAGCTCGTCAAATGTTTGGGAAACAAATTGTTTTCCATTGCCGGAATGTTGGTATTCTCGAACCACATACTGATGGAAAATGTTTACCTCAAGTAATTTGACCACTTCTGTGGCAACTGCCTGTCTCATCACCCGCAACCAAACGAACTTCGAGAAATGGTCGAGGTATAAAAAAAAACCTGAGTTCCCGGCTTTGGTCCGTGGATATGGTCCCGTTCAGTTACTCGTTGTTCTCCCATGGGTGGGCGATTATTCTTGTTGGTGGTCTTGCTGACCTTGCACACTTCACATGTCTGAACTATCTTCTGCACATCCATCGTCATCCCGGGCCAGTAGTAGAACTGCAGTAGTTTCGCTAGAGTCTAGTGTAAACCCCCGTGTCCTGCCGTCATGGCATGATGCGCTCTCCAAGACAGTTATGACCGTAATATCAATAGTTTACACGCGCGGTCGTCGTTGATGGCGTCATGTTGGCGAAAACTCATTCGCTTGTAAACAAATACTTTCGATGTTTGGCGTTGGATTCGGCGACCCGTATTAGTTCGAGGTATTCCGGGGATTGGAAGAAAGTTGATTTTAGGTCGATGTGGATGTCGGCGCGGTGCCGTCGTTTTTTTGTTCTTCATCCATGGACCCTCGGCGGTGTTGGTGAAGTCGAAGGCCTGTAACTTGAGGCTCTATCGCGCCCGACACATTTTTCTGACCCGAGGCCATTTCAAACAAGTGTGTTCGGTTATTACTTTAAATGGCATTCCTTCCACATAAGCGCTGAACTTTGTGATGCTGAGGATGGCGGCGTAGCATTCTAGTTCAGTTATGCTGTAGTTCCTCTGTGCCTTGTTTCGTTTTGCGGACATGTACGCGATGCGTCTGTTCTCCGCCTGCGTCATCGTCCTGAAGCAGGACATCCAGTGGTGGATGTGCTGCATTGAATGATGGCCTTTTAAAGTCAGGGTGACAAACACAGGAACTGCTGCCATGTTGTTTTTTAGGGTCTGAAACGTCTGACCTGCCTCTTCGGATAATTAGAATTTCTTTACAGATTCTTTCTTAAAACATTCATGAAGAGGGGATGCCGTTTGGGCGTAGTTCTGAATGAATCTCCGGTACCACCCAGTCATGCCTAGAAACCTTCGCATTTGTTTAGCGGAACTTGGCCTGGGGAAATGCGTATCGGCTGTATTTTTTCAACATCCGTGCGACTGCCTCACCCTCCAACACGTACCCCAGATATCTGGCTTGACTATAGCAGAACTTACTCTTATCTACGTTGAGTTTCGCGCGCTGTAGGCAACCACTCACCTGGTGATTAGGTGATCTTTAAAAGTAGGTGAGCAGACCAGTAAGTCATCAAAGTAGACAAATACCTGCTCACGTAGAGCCGGCACATTCTTTGTGCGGCGTTGCACAAGCCGAAGGGCATGACGGTGAATTGGTAGATTGGTTTGCCAGGAACCGTAAACGCCGGCTTCTCCCTACCTTTGGGCTCTAGTGGTATTTGCTAGAAGGCGTCTTTTAAATCAACCGCAGAAATATAGTTGGTTTTCTGCAGCCGACTTAGTAGGCCGTCAATGTGTGGTAAAGGATACGAATCTGTAATGGTTCGGACGTCGCTCGAGTCCTCCTTTCGCGACGAAAGTTAGGCAGAACTTTTCAGTGAAAGAATCACCTTTAAAAAGAATCATAGAGTGTTTCTGCATTAGCTTGAGGACACTTACGACGGTTTGACGAGTCCCCGGTCCGCCTGGTTCCTCTGTCTGGCCTGGTGGAAATCCCGTGTGCTTAGCGTCATTACCTGGCTTCCGGCTTCTAGACATGCAGGGATTCTTGTTCGCAGGATATCCATATCCACACACATAGCAAACCATATCGTGCAAAGAGTTTCTGCACCTAGGCGCTGTTCTGTTGAACGCGCGGCTGTCTTCCGGCTTCTCATTTATGGGTCTACTTCGCATCGGTTTCCTATGGTTATTCAACCATCGATCCACTCGGAGCCCTTACTTTTTAAGCTCTGCCAGGTTTCTTATTGGGGACGTCAACACTAAACCCATTTGGCAGTCCATGTTACCTTTAAGGAGTTCTTCAAATTCATCCTCAGCGATATTGTGGTTCAATTTAAAGTGTAAGTTGTAGATTTCGGAGACATAGTCGCTGAAGGATTTCTTATATCCTTGTTTCCTCTCCATCAGTTATTTCACCTTCATTAAGTCACTTCCATTTGTGGAAAAAGGTCTCTTCATATCCCTGGTGAGTGAATACTTGTCAAAATGGTAATCCTCCGCTCGATCCGCCAATACCATTTGCTAGCTGCGCCGATCAGTAGACTATGGAACTCTCTAAAAACTTGTCGACTTATTCCATATAATTCTTGTTACCTTTCCACACGGAATAAAAAAACATTCAACGGTCATACCATCGAATTTCAAGTTCCATTTATCAGGCCGAACCCCCTTTGATACTGGAGCTTCAAATGTTAGACTCCGATCTAATTCGGGGTGAAATGGATGACTGGTCTTCACGCTTTGTGAAGGTATTTTCTGTGGGGTGGCCGTTCGTCTAGGCTCCCTCAATCGATGCATCTGGCTGTTAAAACACTCTTGTGAGTTTTTAGTGACGGGGTGTCTTGATGCCTTAGGAAGCTATCCGTAGGGTCTCTGGGTAGCCCGGGTGGTGGTGCCATTCTTGGTTGCTCCGTAAAGGTTTATGCGGCTTGCAACTCAGCCAATTTCTTTTCAAAGCGTTTATTTGAGCGCTTATTTCCGATTGCGTCTCTATACTTTATCTTACTAAATCCATCAGCTCGAGTTCCCTCCGGTCAGCAGCATTCGACCGGTCTCCCGAACTTACCTGGCACCGCGGAAGTACGCTGGAGCGACCTCCAGGAGGCCCTAGTGGTAGAACCATCCCTCCGGCTGCTTCCTCCATTGCGTTGCCAATCTGGTCCGCCTGGTGTCCTACATCTTCCGGCTGGTTTTCGACGTTTTCGAAACTCTCTTGATTACGTGTCTCATATAGGCGCGGAGTGTCTCACGCGCTTGCACTTCGCGGTGTACGTCTCTCTTCTTTCGAAAACTTTAGAGAACTTTAACAAGGTTTATACGGGAAGTGGCCCACCTGGACCAGTGGTTACTTTTGTTGGAGAGATTTTACTAGGTTCATACGGGAACTGGCCCACCTGGAACAGTGCTTCCTTTTGTTGGTACGCTTTTACTAGGTTCATCCGCGAACTGGTCCACTTGGAACAGTGCTCCCTTTTGTTGGTGCGCTTTTACTAGGTTCATCCGTGAGCTGGTCCACCTAAGACAGTGTATGTCCAAAAGCCCCCTTCCGCCAGTCGTCGGAAAAGCCGACTGTCCAGTGGGATCCACTACCCGCTATAGTTTGACCTATACTTCGGACTCCGCACCAGTTTTCCTATTTCTCCGGTCGCGAGCTACACAAACGACCTGGCTACTTGGCCTAGTACGTCGGCAGCGCCGGCCAAAGTAACTAAAATCGTCCCCCGCCCAAAAATGGTCATGGAAAGCCGTAAAGACTCGATCCGCTCAAACGAGCTGGCTCCTTAGCCTAATACATTGGAAACGTCAGCCAAAATCCATGTTATTAGAAAGACATATTTTTTTAAAAATATTTTTATTATTTATTCTTTTTTTTTTTTGTATATTTATTGGCAACGAAAATATTTTCTTTCAGTGTGCGCATGTCACTCTTTTTTTTCATTTATAAGAAAGAAAGCTGAGTTTAGCTTGCTATGTTTTGTCTATCAGCTATCACAGTCCACTTGCAATGCTTGAAAGGTAAGTTTTTTATATGTTTGCTTCAAATATAAATTATACGAACATAACATTCATTATTTGGGTGAAACTATTTTCATTAATTTTTTGTAATTGTAATTATTTTGTAATCGATCTAAGGGCAGCCAGTTTGTCACAGCTCTTCGCTAACGAAGCTTGCTGTTGCCCCGGTGTCGATATTGGCCTTGTATGTGTCTCCACCATTTGTCAACGCTGCGGACATCTGCTCCTCCTCGTTTATTTTGCCCGTTAGCTTGGGGAGGCGGCAGCGTGCGACCCCTGTGCGCCTTTCTGCGGCTAAGATCGTTGGCTGATTCCCCCTCTCTGACAGCATTCCATGCACCTGCGACGACTTCTTGCAAATTGGCAACGTGGGTTTTGGTTTTGACCCGAGTTGCCCCGAGTGCCGTTCCATGGACACTCTGGGTAGTGATTGGCGACCTCCAAAGGCTTGCGTTCTGTCACCTGGATTGCATCTGGTTAGATTGTGCCCAATGGTCGTGGGCCTGTGTGCGTGCTCATCCGCTCACACTTTATACACGTGACTTGTGCCGTGGACGGGGCTTTGTTTCGTCTAAATTTGTGCCCTCCCGCAAGAGCTTCCCGTTCCTTGTGCAGCTCCTCGTACTCGTCTGTCAGAATCATGAGTACTTCTAGGTTGTGTACGTGGTAGGTTCTCAACGCTATTTGTAGGTCTGGCGTGCAGTTCTTCTTAATGATCACTAGCGTTTTCTTCTTCCCATATTAGGGTCTGCACCTCGACCATGTAGTCCTTGAATGGTTCCCTAAACCCTTGTTGCCTTTGCCGCACCTTGTCTACAAGTTTTGCAAAGTACCCCTGGGCAGGAAGCATGTCTAAAAACTTTCTATGAATTCGGCCTAAGTCCTTCACTGTCTATTGTTGGAAATTAACCTTTTCAGAGACTATTCCCTGACCTGGGTTGCGATTTTGCCGTAATCCGGTTGGCTTGGCCAGAATCTCTCAGGACTTGGCCTTTTTTCTCTGTTCGACTCTCCTTCCTGACCCTCTTGCTGCATTTCTTACATGCTCAGACTTGCGATGATGTCTTCGCACTGGAGGCTCTTCAACTTTATGCTTGGACTAGCTTGGATAGACCAGCTCAGAAGATTCTGTGTGTTCGTCTCACCAAATTTATTTTAATCGTGATCAGCCGTTTACCAGTAGCAGTTCTTGTTTCGTTGATCTTTACATGTCTCGTTTTACACTTTGATCTGATTTTCCGTTCTTTTTCCTCCGCTCTCAGGTACTGTGGGCTATAAGGCCTAGGGAAGCGTTACCGTTTCTAGACTAGGGTGAACAGCTCTCAAGGCAAACGCCATCCTAGCCGCAACCTTCTGTCCCTTGCTGTGTCCCGGCCGGTCCCGCCAGACACCTTTTCAGTTTCCACTTACACTCCGTACCAAGCCCGGCTTCTGCTGTCCTAACCCTCTCGTCGCCCTGGGTAGTGCGGACTGCGCTGCTGGATGCCAGACACTTGGGCTAGGAATTGCTGTCGAACGCGGACTCAAGGTAGCTAACGGATGCGTCCTCCAGACAACCGCCGTCTGCTCCGACCGGCGCTTCGGTACAATGCCTGTTTGGCTCTTACGAACGCTCTGGGCAACCACCTGGTCTACGTGCGCAACCTCCGGAAGTCGACCGTATCTTCACCACAATACCGCCCCGCACGAAGGTCCTTGCTAGGAGTGGGCCTGCCTGTCCAGACACTATCGGACTCGCTGGACTCGGACGCCAACGCCAGGGTCTGGTTTCCATTCGTCGTAGCAGGCGTCTCAACCTAGACGTGCTTTGTCTTAATGAACCTCAGCTACCTGCATGTGAGGTTGGACCTGATCTACGAGCTACGAGTCACGCAAATGTACTCCCTTCAACCTTGGCGGACGGCATTTCTCCGTGTGATTGTGCGCATCAGCAGCGTCTACTCTGGAATAGGGCACCGCCGCTTCCGCATCTTGAGCTCCCGAGATTCGCTGGAGGCTATGCTAGTTGGCAATGCTATGTTTACTACAATCATATATAGCAATCCTTACCTCACAAACATAGTGAAGCTACAGCATCTACGATCATGTCTGAGGGACTCTGCGTTGCGTCCGAAATTTGGGAGGCCAACTATGAGTTGGCCTTGGAATTGTTATTTGGAACAGATTTGCTAATCGGCGTTTGTTTCTTCAGGCTCATGTTACGGAGATTCTGGGGCTGTGGGCAGTGGATCCCTTTCAATGGTTCGTCAACTGCCGAATAAATTCATCGCTCATATTCGCGCTCCATATGGTTTGGTACAACATAGCAAACCGCTGGAGACATTGTCGTCCAAGTACTTGTCCAAAAGCTAGTCAGGCCAAAAAGGAAAGACATTTATCTTGTCAGTTACCTTAACAATGTGATCTCGTACCTTTAAATAGTCGGGGTTGGAGCAGCTCAGGTGGTGACCCAAGGTCGTAGAAGATATTTATTTTAGTCACATGTGATTGCTGGAAAAAGAGCGGTGGCAAAGTCGTGCAGCGGCTTGGGGATGAGTGACCGTCGTCCGTGGTTACGCGTCCTTCTAAGGCCTGTGATTAAAAAGGAAACTGTCGGTCCTGGGCGGGTATGCGTAGTTACCCGTGGGTCGGGGATCCTTGGGGTCAGCCGCTGCCCAAGATGACGAATCACTTGGGAACCGCGAGGGTCAGCCCCAAGAGCAAGAGAGCCCTAATTCGGGGACCGCGAATGTCAGCCGCGCAAGAGAAAGAGAGACTTGGGGACCGTTCAGTCAGCCACAAGTTCATTTATTAGAGCTAGATTTGCTGATCCGGTCCTGATCGGACAAAAGTGACTCTGCTGCTAACTACTGGATGGGTAGGCTTACCTCATCCGATCGCTATCGGCTGTTGAGTCCCTAATACCCGGCAGACGCTCGCTTTATATAGGCCCCGGCTGGGATTTAGTGTGCCCAGCGTCTGCGTGACATTTTGATGTATTCGCGTGGGCAGCCTTCTGGCTCCAGGGTGACCCTCCGCCCGCGCATGTTGGCGCGCGAGCTACCACCCATCGGTATCACACACCACCTCTCCCCCTAAACCACCGCTTAGAAGACATTGAACCGGGAAGCAACATAAACATTAGCGGCGAGTCAGCCGCCGACATCCGCCCAAAAAGCTGACACCACATTTCTTGTAGACAGGGCAGCAGTGCATTTTCAAAGACATACTTATAAACACATTTTTGCTATATCAAGCACTTCGTTTCTAAGAACGAAAACTTTGTAACACAAATATACATTCATTTTAGCTTATATTAAATAAAAGAATAAAGACAGAATTCATTCGATTGCCAACTCTGAGCATATCCACAAGCGTCTTCATTTTTAAAGACTTCCCACAGAATAACAAAGGAAGCCAAGTCAACAAAAGACCACACACGGAATAGCAAACGAAGCCCAGCCCAACCCACAACTGCAGAATAACACCTACCGACGACTCCCCGGTGGTGACTGGCGCAGCCGGAAATTGGAATGGATAATACAATGTTAAACTTTATACTAATTTTATCGTAAGTAGTTGTGAAAAAAAGAGTGAGGAAATATGTTAAAACAGAATAAAAAGTGCAAAAAAATCCTAAGTGATACATAAGCCGCCTTAACAAACATACACATACACTTATACAAAAAAAAAAAAATCGACACCTAACTAAAACATAAATATGCTGTGGTCGTGAAAAGGGACGTGAAATTCGTTTCACGGTCGTTTGTCGGCGAAATTGATTAAGTGGCGAATTTTACTACGAAAGAACACCAAGCCTCGCTTTAGTCGGAAACGTGCTTTTTCTAGACCCAAAAAGGACTTTAGCTCATACAAATTTGTAGGCTCTGGGTATTCCTTTATAGCCTTTACTTTTTCTGGGTCGGTTTTCGCAACTTCATTGGTGACAATAAATCCCAGATATTCAACGCTTTGCTTAAAAAAGATGCGTCTTCTCATTGGATACCTTCATGTTGGCATCACAAAGGCTTTTTAAAACCCAATCTATATGCTTAACATAGTCGTTTTCATTTTCAGAAAAAATAATGACGTCACCTACGTAAACATAGCATGATTTGCAAAAATGTTCCCGTAAGACGTCGTCGATCGCTCTTTGGAAGATGCTTCCCGCATTCTTCAACCCGAACGGTAATCGACAAAATTCATACTTTCCGCCGTTAACCGAAAAAGAGGTCTTCTCACGGTCATGCTCGGCCAAGTATATCTGTTGGTAGCCGGACTTCAAATCTAACGTTGTAAAGTACTTGGCTTTTCACACGTTTGCCAGTATCATGGGGATGTTTGGCATATGGTACTTATCAGCGATGGTTTTTTCGTTAAGTTTCCAAAAGTCTATAACCAAACGCTTATTTTTGTTCCCCAGGTCATCATGGATATTTTTGTCCACAATCCATGTTGGATTGTTGTACGGTGACCTTGAGGTTCTAATAATGCCTTTCTGCAGTAAGTCTGCGACTTCTCGCTTAACAAACTCAGATACACCCATGGGGTGCGGGTAAAATTTGGAATATACCGGCTTATCGTCGCTTGTGCGAATTGTGGCAACAACAGAAGTGTTAAACGGCAGTGCCTCGTTAGAGGATGAAAATGCCTTAGATCTGTTTGCGAACATATTTCGGAATTGAACTTTTTACGTTAGTAAAATTTACATTGTCGTAATTATGATGCTGAAGCTTTTTAGAAACAGAACCATAATTTATTGTACCTTTCTCTGCGTCGAGTTTTGCTCCCACCTGAGCTAAGAAGTAAAAATCCTATAATACCATCGAATGGTGTAAGCTCGTCTAAAAGAAAGAACGGAGATGTTTTTCCAAAAATAATCATTAAGCATTTCTGGTGAACTCTGTTAGAACCATGAATGGAACTAACTGTGAAAGGGGAATCGACCGGCACCACATTTTTAAGCTCCTTTACGGGCTTGATGTAGAGAACTATTTTGTTGGGGCCTATTCTGTTTTTTGTAAAAATTGGGGTTCTTCCCTTGGCCATCTTCGACCCTGCTATATTTTCCATGCGGCTCCCTTGAGCGGTTTTGGTTCTTTCGGTGCTCATAGGTGAGTCCTCCCAAGCCTTTGCATATGTGGCAGCAAAGGTAGTGCGGTCTATGGTAGCCTCGGATTCCCTAGCTAAAGCCAAAGCTGAGAGCAAATCCTTGGGCTGCGTTGGCAAGACTATGGCCCTAAGGCCATATCTCTATCTAACATCCTCTCTAACTTCATTATTAAACATAATGGCACTGTCCGGTTCGTGTGTCATAACGATCTTATTCGTTATTAATGTCAATCGCTTTTCTACTTCGTCGTAGTATTCCATTAGGCTAAGTTTTCCTTGCCTAACTATTTCCCTGCCTAAGGACACGCAACGACGTCCGCGTAAGTGCAGTCTAATCGAGCAATAATGGCATCGAAATTTAAGACTGTGTTATGCGCAACCAGTAACCTTCTTGCCGATTCCCTGATTTTATTTCTGATGATCGAAACGCCTGGTAGTGTTCCTCGCTACCGTGATACGGTTTGAAGATCTCGTATGCATCTACGGCCGACTGCCGCCATGACACATAGTCATCCTGTTCTCCCGTAAAATCTGGCATGGTCTTAACTATGTCAAGCTTGACTTCACACCGAATGCATGGGTCTACGGTTCTTTTCTGCTTCCACTTGTGGTGCTTCTACGCGAAAGTTTTGCATTTGTTGTTTCACCTCGTCCAATTGTGACTGGAACGCCTGCTTCAATCTAGCTTCCTGCTAGGCTAAAGCCTGGCTAACAGCTCCAGATATAATTGCCTGTAACTGGGCAGCGTCCATGTCTGTAATGTTATCTGTCGTAGTCGGACGAAAGCCTTCTGATTCTAAATCCCACCTGTCGTCACTATCGCACTCGACCTTGATATCTCTATATGCACCTGCACCTCATTGACCATTGGTTGGCACCGCACACTTAATTCTTTCCGAGCACAGTTGATCGGTTTTCGCGAGGCGGCGCTATTTACGACGCAGCCGATGGTATCCAAGACTTTGCCGTTCGGTTTTCGGTATGGGCAAAGCGTTGGAACATCGGCATCAATAGCAGTAAATCCACCAACGTCTGCTTTACTCTAAAGCGGAGAACGCCACCGACCGTCCATATCGAGGGAGCCCCCGTACCACAGCAGAACGCAGCAAAGTACCTTGGAGTGCTGCTGGACCGCAGACTCACATTTGCCAGGCATGTGACTGCCATCAGAACACGCTTACGTGCTAAGGTGGCGAAGCACTACAGGCTACTCTGCTCGCGCAGTAAACTGTCACTCTCCAACAATTTACAAACAGATCATAGCACCAAACTGGAAGTACGGGTGCCAAATCTGGGGCTTGGCATGTGACAGCCAAATCGAAAGGATCCAAGCTATCCAAAATAAGGTCGCAAGACTCATCACCGGCTGCGAGTGGTTTGTGCGAAACACCACCCTGCACAGAAACCTAAACACTCGCGACGGTATTTGACGAGATAAACCAGCACTCGAGTCGATACCATGACAGACTGGAGCGCCACAGAAATCGACTTGCCAGCGCTCTATACAGATCTCGCCCACCAAGGAGGCTCAACAGAAGGCAACCGAGGGATCTCATTTGACTAGGGCCAGCAGAATCTGAACCCTATCATAAATTATTTGTTATCTGTGATTGTTTTGTTATTGCTAAAATTTTGTTAAATTGATGAAGCTAACTAGACTATAGTTAGCCGGCGCGCCCAAATGGGCTGAATCAATACAGAAAAAGGACATCAAGGGGTTCCCAGATTTCCCCGTAAGCCTCAATAAAGCTTTAAGAAAAAAAACGTATCAAACTTACATGGTTTCTCTTCTTAACTACCCTGTTAAGATACTATGTTCTTAATAATCGTCGGGCGCCAATTAGCTTTTTCCTCCGGTCCGGATGTCTTCTGCGACTCCAGACGCTGGGAATGTCTTCTTCCTGAGTCCTCGGTGTGTCCGGCTGCTAAGCCAGAGAGTGATGACTTGGGAATGTCTTCCTTCGGAGTCCACGGTGCGTCCGGCTGCTAAGCCAGAGAGTGATGACTTCTTATGGAGATTAGGATGGAGGGCGTGACTTTGCCCCCTTGGTCGATCGCTGGCCGTTTGGCTCAGCGAGAATGTTCAATATAAGCAAATGGTATTTTTACGGCCAAGTGCCGGAGTAGCTGTTCTTTATTGTTAAAGTGCTAGCTTAAAACTCAATACAAAGAATCGAGAAAATATGAATTTACCCTAGCTCCAATGCATCACGCCATAAACCCATGGTCGGCAAGCCGACTCAGCATTTATGCAGCGCAATTCGGTACCCCGGATACTGGGTGTCCGATTGCCGCTGCTGACCGTTCTTAGCGCGGACTCAGTTGAAGCGCATCAGCGTTGTTTGTATGAAACTACTTAGTTGCTAGGGCATTACGAACGTAAACTATGTGGCTGCTGACTCAAATATATTGAGCGTTCTATTAGTTGTTAACTTATACATACGTGTACAAGTGACGTGTAATGTACTTGTGTGAAATCAATCGCTGATAATCACTGCCGTAGGTTAGTAAGGCCAAGTAGCACATCACTATTTTCATGTGTACATATATATATGCGAAACAATCAAAACAATATACACATACACAAATATTTCAAATGCAATATATAAAAAGTGTAGTGTACCTGAGTGGCATCAATCGCTGATAAACCATTGGCGAAATATTAAAGGGCTACACCACAAAAATATATATATAAATTAATTTCCGTTTAATTAAAAACTCAGAAACTTTATTTCGTTGTAGTTTTTTTCAACTCCAAATTGTGACTAAGCAGCGACGCGGTAGAGCTCTCCAGATCTGGTTTGAACTGACCATGATCTACAATGTCAGCAATTTGTCGTCAAGGGCCGAAAATGCGCACGCAAGACAAACTGCGGACTGTGCGACGTTTTGAACGGATGTCTGTTTATTGAACTGAACAGTGTATTACAATGTTGCAGTTCTTCAGTTGGGTCGGCGGGTGTTTAGTTTATTGAACTAAAGCAATGTTGCAATATTTTCTTGTTAAATGTTGTTTTGTATTATTAGCTGTAATTTTATTATTTATTGATTCGTTGGCTGCTTATATTGTTTTGTATTAACTATAGTTAACTCCCCCTCCTCCTCGAGCTGTTGTTTTTTTTTTTTTTTAAATATGGAATATTATTAAATTCCGGATTAATCTTTTTGGGCTGTGATATTGTATTTATCGGGATTGTATTATTTAATTTTTGGGGAGCTTTTCTTTGTATATGTAGAATAACTTTTTCTTTTGGTCGACAAAGGAATTTTGCAGTAGAAATAATGATAATTATGATGCAAATAAGTGTGAGAATGGCTATGCCATTAGCCGTAGAGTGCGTCGCCAATTCGTTTAGATGCTTTGTATTTTTAATTTGGTGAGTTTCTAATGCTTTTAAGGATAGGACTTGTAGTCGCTCGGCTAATTTTGGAGTCATTTATATTAGTGGTATTCCCTGCTTCATAATTTTTGTTTCTTTATTATTAAATTCTTTGCCCTTTATATAAATTTTGTCATTCCAAAAGTGCATTATGTGCCCATTAGATATTGAGTTATATTATTATTGGTTGGGCCATTAAAATTATTAAGTAGAATTATGCTCTTGTCGATTTCTTCTATTTTTTCGATATGTTCCGCGTTACTAAAGTCACACAGCGATTCCTTTCCCTGTACTAGCTTAAAAATACATTTTGTGTTATTTAGGTTTACAATATTGTTCTTATTACAAATTTTTAGATTATTAGATAATTTACAATTTTTTGGTATTTTTAACATTTGTTCTTTATATTGGAATATTTCGTTACTTTCTAGGTGTACAATGGAATGATTTTTAATTACAGGCTTGATTAAAAGGTTTTGATATGTTGTTGTTACTTGTTCTGGGATTTTGACAATATAAATAATTGATGTTTTATTGTGGAGGACCGAGACATCGACAAATTCTAACATTTCTTCAACGGACAAGGAAGTTAAGTTGCTTATATTTATATTTATATTTCTTTTTCAATTTCTATTTCATTTAAAAGTAATGTGCTTATAATATTTAGTTGTGCCCATTAAATGGCGTATTTGACATTAACTATTTCTTCTTTCATTAATCTAACCTGATTCGGTAAACTTGTCGCTATTTCATTATTAAAAGAATCGTCACGTTTTATTGAATTTACCAACATATTTGAAACTTTAGTTAAATTGTTTATCCTATTCTGTAGTTCGATATTTATAATTATTTGATCGTTATTATTTGAAATAAAGTCGTTTTCGATCATTTCTTTTTTCGTTATTTATTATTTTCAGAAGTTCGTTTTCGATTTGTTGTATATTTATAATATGAATAAGGTTTTTGGATGATATTTTTATTTTTCCTTCTCTATAAATTTGTATAGTATGCGCGTCAGTGTAATTTGTGATATCCATGGTTGCCATTACCGATGGCAAGACCATTCAAATTAAAAGATACCTATGAAAGAAAAATTTGTTTTATTAAACAACCAAGTTTTTTGGCGGGCATGGGCCGATCCCTTCATGATCGGATTGATACCCGCAGTCGGACGACAGCTGGTAAATGTGATTGGTCTCTATATTTTTTTTTATATATTTTTTATTATTTTATTTATATTACTTTTTTTCAGAGTGAACGGACTTAGGCTTAATTTCTAGGAGTTTTGCGGAGCTTTTTTAGTATTATATAAAAAAAAATAATTTTTTTTTGTTACGGAGTGTATTGAGTAATTATACTCATAAACGGATCTGTCTAATAGTTCTTCAAATGTTCGGTGAACCTGTTTTTCGGCAAAAGTGGAATGGAATCTTTCTATTTGTCCGTTAACTGAATTTTTATAGGGAGGAGCTTTGTAAATTTCGATGCCTAATTTATCTTTTAACATGAAGGTAACATGAAGCTGAGTTAAATGATTTTTCATTATCCATTACTATAAATTTGGGTACGCCGTAGTAAAACAAAATCCGTGCAAGGGTTTTTTTTATATCTTCTATTGATTTTGAATTTATGTTTTTGCATAAGCTAATTTGGAAAATGTATCGATTGCAGTCAGGACTACTTTTTTTTCTGTCGAGAATATGTCAATACATGTCCATACAAATAACCATTGAATGTTTTTAACGCCCAACACATGGCTAACAATTCCTTTTTGACTGTTTCATAATTTTCTTCTGTTTCGGATAGGGTTCTAGATATGAATGATATTGGTCTATCGTTTTGGGAAAGTACTGCTCCTATTGCATAGTCTGAGGCATCTGTAGTTTGGACAAATTCTTTATTAAAGTCGGGATATTGTAAAATGACATTATCGGATATTAGGGTACTTTTGATTTTTTCGAACGCCTCCATGGCTTCACTTTTGAGTTGGATTCTTTTTCTAGCTGAAGCTGATTTGGAAATACGACCGTCTTCTCCTCTGAGCAATGTTGTGAGCGGTCTAGCTGGCGATGCGTAACCCATTATAAATCTTCTATAGTAACTCGCTAATCCAAGAAATGCTCTTAGTTCTTTAACTGTTTTTGGTTGCGGATAGTTGGCTATTGCTGCTACTTTTGTCGGATTTGTTTCTATTCCTTTATCGGATATAACAAATCCCAGAAACTGTACTTTATTTAAAAAAAAAATTCGCATTATCTAGTTGACATTTTATATTAGCTGCATTTAAAGTATCAAAAATTAAGTCAAGGTTTTTATAGTGCGTTTCTTCGTCCTGGCTAAAAACTATTATGTCGTCAATGTAAATGTAACAGATTTTACCTATGTGTTCTCTAAGGATAACGTCGAAGGCGCGTTGGAATACAGAGGGTGCGTTTTGTAGTCCAAAAGGTAGTCTAGTAAATTCGTATTTTCCGTAATTTATGGAAAATGCCGTTTTTTCTATGTCGCTCTCTTTTAGCTGTATTTGGTGAAATCCACTCTTGAGGTCAAGGACGGAATACAATTTGTTATTGCCTAGTTGTGCTAATACTGTGTTGATATCTGGTATGGGGTATTTGTCTGCTATTGTAACGCTATTTAATTTTCGGTAGTCAATTACCATTATATATTTTTTTATATTTGAGGTATTTCTGGTTTTTTAAATTTCGAATAAACCGGAGTATCTGTGTCTGTGCGGATTTCTGCTTTGACTCTAGTGTTGTAGGTCAGTTTTTCGTTGGGCTCAGCAAAAAGGTTGGGGTATTTTTTTACAAGTTGGCTGAAGTTTGTTTTTTGAGATTCTGTCAGGTGAGATTCTGGTCGTGGGATTATTACGTTCAAATTTATTTTCTTGTATTGGGATACTCATACCATTTTTTAGTAGCATTAGTTTGCTTTTGATGTCGATTACAGCACCTAATTCTTTTAGGCTGTCGCTTCCCAGTATAGCGTCCAACGTCTTTAGTGTTGGTAGTAGGAAAAACTTTGGTTTGGGTCGTTGGATAAGTTTGCCATCTTGTAATGGGTTATTGTAATGTTGCCTCCTACAGAGACTGCTTGAAATGGATTTTTGTTTTGTAATGGATTTGGGACGAATTTGAGCTGGATATAATTTCTATTTGAACCGGTGTCTATTAATATGTTAAGCACTTGGCCACTCCTCAATCCTCAGTCGGTTACTCTAAAAAATTTAGATAAGTTGATATTCTTGGTCATTTTCCTCAACACGTTCAGTATAGTCTGACAAACTTTCATCTTGGTCTTGTTGTTCATCCTGGCTTGCAATTAACTGTTCATATTCGTCAAGTGTGCTATTAGAATAGTCAGTGTCTGTTTGTTCGTCTGTGCTTGTTTGAATGTTAAAATTTCTTTGCCTTTTGTTAGCGTCGTTTTCTGTTGTATTTAGTGTTGGCGGTCTTTTTCCTGCTTCTATATGAGGGGGCCTATTCATATAATTTATTTGTCTTGTTTGAATACTTCTGTCAATGTTTATAGGTTCTGGTTTTGGTTGAGGCTTGGCAGCCAATGGCCGTGGTAATGGCTGTGGTATTGGTTGGTACATTAGAAATTGTGGGTTAGTATTTTGTGCGGTCTGGGGGAAGAATGTTCTTGTTGTTGGCTGTCCAAAGTTATTATTAGGTCTGATCGTGGCATAAGGATTTCTTGGTGGAACCATTGGTCTTTGTTGGGTATTTTGGTTTTGAAGAAGATGTGGTGGAACTGTAGTAGGCTTTGGTGGTAGATTTCTATGTGCAATAGGCTATCCCTTAATCGTCGCGTGATTAGTTCGATATGCTTGATTTTCAAATTTCAAGCACAAATGGAGGGCTGAAGGTAGGTCAGTGGGCTCTTTGATGCCCAGAAGTCGTGGCAAATATCCACGAAGTCCTCGAACAAAGGTGTCTAGTGCTTTATCCCTAAACAGCTTGGTCATAAGTTGTTCTGATTCTGCGCATAATTCCATGCAGCCAATTTTATTTAAAATCAGGGATAAATGTTTGTATACTGCGTGGAATTCTTCAACAGTTTGATTTGCAGCTTGGGTTATTATTGTCATTTAATATTCAAGTGTACCCAAATCTCTCTTGTCGGCGTAGGGTAACAACGAAAAATCATAATAAATAAAATTTTTTTTTGGAACATGCATCCATATTCCTACTCTTTCAACACAAATAAATTATTTTAATTATATGTACATACATACACTAATATCACTATATTACAGAAATTTTTTTAAATGTCAAAAAAATTAACACAAACTATAAAACAAACAACTCGTTCCGTATTAGGATCACACACATTACCAAAGAGAGTCACACGATCAGTTGCTAAAACAAACACCCTTCCCGTAATCCAACCTATAAATATGGATTCAGGCAACGCCATCTCATCCTGAATTAGTGTCAACGTGTGGAGATTATAGTGGAAGGCATTTACACCATTAGGAATAATGGTGTTGGCAAGTTCCTATAGAAAAGACTGTTTGCACGAGAAATTGATTAAGTGACGTCTTTTATTTCCAAACAGTATAAAAGTGCGATTCCAAAAGTGCGGTTTTGGAAGCAGTTCACGGGCTTATCCGTAATGTAATCACTTATCAATGCGTGTTTTCCACCTCTTGATCTTTGCGTTCGGATTGGATTTCGATACTGCAAATGTCAGAGGTTGGTGGTCTTTACCGAAGATGTTAACTTCGGCAATATAGTGCCGCAACTTGGCCAGTCCCCAGACTATGGGGCCTCGCTATTGATGCAACATCTTTAATGAAGCATCTATAATAGCTGGCCAAGCCCAAGAACGACCTTACCTCAAATACATTTTCGGGCTCTGGGAATTCTTTTATGGCCTTGCTGCACCATTTTTGGTGACTTTTCCGCAGATACCAATCTACGTGTCTTACATGGGCATTTTCATCCTCTGAGAAGATGATTACATCGTTAACGTAAAAGTAGCAGAGCTTGCCGATTTGCTCCTGCAGAATATCGTCAATTGTCCTTTGAAAGGTGCTTGCAGCATTCCTGAGTCTGAATGGAAGTCTTCGGAACTCATATTTCCCTCCGTTTACTGAGAATGATGTCTTCTCACGGTCGCGTTCAGCGAGCGTGATTTGGTGATAGCCAGATTTCAGGTCGAGTGTCCTGAAGTACTTGGCTTTTCCCCAATATCATTGAGATAATAGGTTGTCAAATATCCGCTTTTTTGCTCTTTATTCAATGCTTTATAAAAAGTGTTACAGTGATCGGATTTAGTTCAAATATGCGCCGTTTTGTTCGATAATCTGTTTCCATCTAGACGGCAACTTCATAATACCTCCCTCGTAGAAGCCCCCCTCCTTATTTGCGAAGAACTCGGACAGCCACTTTTCACAAACCTCTTTTGAGTTCAACTTTACACCACCAAGGGCATTCGCCATGGACAGGAACAGGTCCTCCCATCCGAGCTCCCGTAGCTTCTGACGAGTCATCAACGAAGTGTGTGGTCTGGCGTTGTCCTGGTGGAACACTACACCCTTCCTGTTGGCCAATTCTGGACGCTTCTGGTCGATCGCCTGCTTCAAGCGGTCCAGTTGTTCGCAGTAGATTGTAGAATTAAGCGTCTGGCCATATGGGAGCAGCTCATAGTGGATGATTCCCTTCCAATCCCACCAAACACACAGCAAAACCTTCCTGGCCGTCAATCCCGGCTTGGCCACTGTTTGGAACGATTCACCGGCCTTCGACCACGACCGTTTTCGCTTGATATTGTCGTATGTGATCCATTTTTCGTCGCCAGTCACCATCCGCTTCAAGAATGGGTCGAGTTCGTTCCGTTTCAGGCATATCGCAGGCGTTGATTCGGTCCAGAAGGTTTTTTTGCGTCAAATCATGCGGCACCCAAACATCAAGCTTTTTTTGTATCCAGCCTTCTGCAGATGGTTTAAAATGGTTTGGTGACTAACTCCCATCTCCTTGGCGATGTCACGAGATGCCACATGCCGGTCTAACTCGATGTATTCCATGATTTGATCGGTATTTGTCGTCACAGGTCTTCCGCAGGCTGGCTTATCCATGGTGTCGATTTCACCGGCTCTGAATCGTCGAAACCATTCCTCCGCGGTTCCAAGTGATACCAGTGAGTACCATCCCCCAAAACACCATTAATCTCACGGAACGCTTCTCTAGCGGATTTGCCTTTAACGAAGGAAAACTTTAAAATAGCGCGAAATTCGGCGTTTGTTAACTCCATGTTTACACGTCTATAACTGTTGAACGCATCAACAGTTGAACTAATCAAGCATAGCGTCGTTTTGTAGGTTATGTCAAGACCTTTCAAATTATGTATAGTATTGCCAGATACGAGCTCTGTAGCGCTTTGTACATAGCCGCGAAATTCAAAAGACAAAAGGGCGGAAGGGAGATATTTGCCAAACTAATATTTGGCATGGGGTATCTGTCGGGTACCGTCCTTTTGCCCGATTCATCGAAGCCCTTTTTGTCTGCGACCCATACGGGGTTATTTAAGGGGTCTTCGACTTTTAAATAATGCCATCTTTAAGCAGCTCTTGGATTTCGCCGTTGACGAAGTCAGCTGTTCCCATGGATACAGTTTTGGCATAAATGGGCTCCTCATCAACCGTCCGGATGGTGGCTACCACCGACGTCTTGTAAGGGAGAGCCTCATTAGGATCAGCAAAGGCTTTTTTCCTACTTCCGAGCATTTAAAAATAAACACCCTTAACCAAGGGTGGTGCGTCCGAGCAATCTACGTTGGTGAGATTAACATCAAAGGCAAATGTGAAAATCTATTTTTTCAAGTTTGGTAGTATAAAGAAGGTAGCTTTTAGATTAAAAATGGACACGAAACATTTTTTCGTGATTGTAGTCACACCATGAATCGAATACATTGCAAATGGGGACTCAACCGGGCGTACACCTTTCAACCCCTTAAATGGTCGTATGAAATTTTTTGCCGCGCCCGTGTCAATCAGGAATTTCATGTCGATCCCTGCTAATATTCGTCTGATGACGGATAGCAGGGACTTCCCTCTAAAAAATTGATAGCATCAGAGTCGTACTCCCGAATAGCGTCGTCGTCTACCTTTCCTGCAGCACTGGAGGCTGCTGTCTTCGGCCTTGGTTGACCCTTTGTCTTTTGTGAGGGGCCGAGCGGGCAGACGCAGCCGGCGTCGACTTTTGGTAAGCCGGGGAGCGGGATAGTTGAATCATCTTCGACAACGACGGGTCGACGTCCATGGGCTCCGGTGTGTTTCCTTGAGCAATCTTATCGCTTCGTGGGGCAGAGTTCGTTTGTGCCTTGTGTTGCTTAGAAAAGTGCGGGTTCTTCCCAGCACTTCCCTGTGAGTTAGCCTGTGGAGGGTACTGTTAGCGCTCCTGCACTTTGGGGAACTGCTTATGGTCCCTTTCTTCTAGGCTTTTTGCGTGGTGTGGTTGGATTCCACTTCTTGCGCCAAGGCGTTGGTAAGCAAGGTGATCTTTTTCTCAACTTCGTCGTAATATTGTGGGAGTGTTAGGATTCTCTGTCTGAGGGTGCCTAGCTCTTGTTCGATAACGTGTATCGGGCGTTTGTAACTGTAAGTGAAATCGAGTCGATTTATGATCGCGTCGAAATACAATACAGTTCCAAAAGAGGATGGGACAGCGTCGGCAGGGCCTTTAATTTTGCTCTTGATAATGACAACCGCCTGATAATGGTGTGCTATTCTCATAGTTTCTGAACATATAGTATGCGGCTATTGCCGCGTATGTTTCCTGGGTCCCCAAAAATTCTGGTAGACATTTAACTGCGTCCAATGTCTCGGTACAATTTACTGCTCCCTCAATTTTTATTGGTTGGTAAACCTTAATTTGTGGAGCTTTTGATTGTGCAGGGGCAACACTTACAGCCACGACTCGGTTGGCTAGTTTCTGAATTTTTTGATTCAGTTCCTGTTCCCTAAGTTGGCTTTCTACAACTTTTACTTGTAGTGCTGCTATGACCGCCCTAATTTTTTCCGCGTCGAAAGACATTTTTTTTTAAGTGTAAATGCGTTAGCACCGACCTTTTTCAGTGTAGAATTTTCTGCTGAATCTTCGCTATCATACCCTGAGAAGCTAGCGTATTTTGTAGAATTCCTATACCCCCGGAATCAATAGCTCATGAGAAGCTGCGTTTGTTGATATTCAGGCCGTTCTGCTTATGGGGGCAACTTGCATGACGAGGGGGTTGCGGGGTCTGAGTCACCGTTTTGAAAGCATTCACCGAGGGCTTGCTGAACGGAGCGGCTACCTTGCCAACCAACGATAAGATGATGGGCTCGCGGGGGACGGGTCTCCGCTGAGACAAACAAATATTATATAAAAGACTAAGGAAAATTTCCACAGCAATGCTTGTGCTGCAGTATCGGGTAGCAAAGTGGAGTGGGGCAGAATCAAATGCACACAGTTCAACATAAATTGCAAAGTCAATGAGAATTTGAAAGTTGGTATTTCCTCAGCGTGTTGCTGGAATAGTTAAATTTAAATTTGGTGATAATAATAATATTATTATTATTATTAATATTATTATTATTAATAATATATAATATATTGTAAAACAGATTATTAATATAAACCACAAAGTCAATCAGAATATTAAAATTGATACCCTTTCAGCGCATCGGCAGTGATATATATTATAAATAAAATTTTTCTTTTAATAATGTTTTATTACTTAAACCACACAATTAGAATTTTTATAGCGCGTCGGGTATATATAATAATTTATATAACAATAATAAATATTATATTATATAATAATTATAATAATAAAACGAATTTGTTAGTATAAGTTATAAAACATATCTACTATTTAATGCATTATTATAGAAATGCAGATTTTATTCTTGCAGTGTAGGGTTCTTTTTATTAAAACCACAAAAATATTTGAATATTTTATTGTAAATGCAGAATCTGAAGGGTTAGTTTGAGTATAGTTGCTCACTTACATATTTTTGTGTCGTTGATAATGTTTTAGTTGGGTGCCAATTAATAAAGTCGGGGTGCTGCAGGTGAACGTCACAAGCCGGCTGCCTGATGTGGTCTTCACGAAAGTTGGCTGCGTCTAGCCAACTATTCTCCTCTCCAGAGTGTTCCTCGCAGCTGTCTTCTCACGGTGTCGGGGGAAGTGATCCAATAAATCCAATTATAGATTTATGAAGATTATGATGGCTTCCGTCTATTCGACTTTACTAGGACTTTATCACCGACCTGGAACACTCTGTTTTGTCGAGAAGCGTTTCCTCGGTTCCTGGTCATATCTTGGGGGATTTTTTTTTCCTGGACGTCTCGTTGAGGATCGTCCGGGTTTGCTCGCATAACCTGAGCCGGTTTCTTGTTAACGACAGAGTGAATAGATTTGTTGTATCTGGCGGTGGCCAGCAAGATCAATTCTACCGTGTCACTTATGCGTTTGTCAATTTTCAGGCATCTGGCAGGTTCGGCCAGCGTGCTAGGCCTGTACAGACACTATGGAGGGGCGGTGGTTTTCCTGCATGGCCACTATTGTGTGTGATTTCAATTATGGTTCATTGTCGCAGTAGATGGCCTTAGCTTTGGGGAACACATTCATCAGTTGTAGCAGGGGCGGTTTCAAATCGTCTATGGTTCTAGATGGAATAGGCTGTACCATAGAAAATTTAGAAAACTTGTCTATGCAAGTGAGGAAGTATTTTCTGTCCGTTGAGAAAATATCGATGTGCAATATTTCTCCTACATGCGTCGGGACTGGAGTCTCGCCGAGCTCCTGTTTTCTCGGATGTCTGTCCTACTTTGTTTTGGCGCATGTTTTGCAATTAGCGGTAATCTCGCTCGTCATTTTCGGGAAGTAGTATTCAACGTGTGGAGATCATAGTGGAAGGCATTTACACCATTAGAAATAATGGCTAGTTCCTCTAGCAAAGACTGTTTGCACGAGAAATTGATTGAGTGACGCCTTTTATTTCCAAACAGTACGAAAGTGCGATTCCAAAGGGAGCGCGCCTCTTCCAAAATTATTTGGTTTTGGAAGCAGTTCACGGGTTTATCCGTAGACTCAATCATGTGAGTGAGCGAAAGCTCACTGGGAACCGTGGTTGCGCACGATTCTGATTTGTTGTCTGGAAAGGGCATCTGCAACGAGGGTTTTTTTGTCGGGATTGTAAAAAATTGGCCCACCGGACTCAAAAAATTCGCGCCAATTGTCAGAGGTCGGTAAAGATGTTAACTTCATTGACCGCGTAAATATAGTGCCGTAACTTGGCCAGTGCCCAGACTATGGCTAACAGCACCCTTTCGTTGGTTTCATGTTAATCTCTCTGTCGCTCATCAAACGTTTTTTTATAATCTGGTTATCTGAGGATGACATCCTCAGATGTCAGGATATTACGTAATTTCTCGAAGGCACGTTGCTGCGCTTCGGAAAATTTTACTTGAATATTCCTGGATCTGTGCCTACTGACACTCCCATTCTCGGCCTTTAGTATATCTGAAATGGGCTATCTATAAATGTCGCTATTGATGCAACATATTTAATGAAGCATCTATAATAGCTAGCCAAGCCCAAGAACGACCTTGCCTCAAATACATTTTCGGGCTCTGGGAATTCTTTTATGGCCTTGCTGCACCATTTTTGGTGACTTTTCCGCAGATATCCTCATATTTGCATCGTATAGGCTTTTTAGAACCCAATCTACGTGTCTTAAATGGGCATTTTCATCCTCTGAGAAGATGATTACATCGTTAACGTAAAAGTAGCAGAGCTTGCCGATTTGCTAATGCAGAATATCGTCAATTGTCCTTTGAAAGGTGCTTGCAGCATTCCTGAGTCTGAATGGAAGTCTTCGGAACTCATATTTCCCTCCGTTTACTGAGAATGATGTCTTCTCACGGTCGCGTTCAGCGAGCGTGATTTGGTGATAGCCAGATTTCAGGTCGAGTGTCCTGAAGTACTTGGCTTTTCCGAGATTCCCCAATATCATTGAGATATTTGGCATGGGGTATCTGTCGGGTACCGTCCTTTTGCCCGATTCATCGAAGCCCTTTTTGTCTGCGACCCATATGGGGTTATTGTAGGGGGTCTTCGACTTTTAAATAATGCCATCTTTAAGCAGCTCTTGGATTTCGCCGTTGACGAAGTCAGCTGTTCCCATGGATACAGTTTTGGCATAAATGGGCTCCTCATCAACCGTCCGGATGGTGGCTACCACCGACGTGTTGTAAGGGAGAGCCTCATTAGGATCAGCAAAGGCTTCCTACTTCCGAGCATTTAAAAAAAAAACTTATACTTATACTTATAACTTATCACCGCCCTATCGTTAAGAATGTTTCACACACAATCTAAATGTCGAATATGTATTTATATGTATTCATTATTTTCTGCCGCTATCTGTTTCTACAATTATTTTTTAATATACTCGCCCTTTAGGGTTTCATTGTATTGTTCTTCTAAGTTTACAAGTAATGCATAGCCTTGTCTTTTTTTATTGTTTGGCACGCAATTAATTGAATTAGCTTTTGTGCAACTCCGCTATTTATATTCATTTCAGGGTGACTTTAATACTTTGAAGTGTGATACTGTTTATTCACTATAACATTTCCAAAACGTAATAAGCGATAGACGACTCTGATAATAGACCTTAACACACTAATTACAGGATTTTATCTTTCCCTCCAGGAACTCCTTCAGCATAAATCTGTATGTTGTCATTTAGATTTAGAGCTTCAATTTGTTAATAGCCGAACTGCATTTTTTGTGTTGATATAAGTCAGACTCAACGAGCGAGTCGCATCTTTCCCTTTTGCTTTCCGATATTTTGCAACTCTATGTGTGCATATTTAAATACTACGTTTTTTTTATTAAGATTTAACTTAAAAATATTATCTAATATATATATTATGAACTTAATAATATTTGAATGGTTCAATTTTAGGAAAATAAATCATGTACTCTGTCATTATTTTTATAGATATGTTGATGAACTTCTTTATTGGTCGGGTCGCAGAATGATATTAGACGAATACTTGCAAGGAGACTTAACACCTAGAAGGTTACCTTCTTCTTGGGTAACGACTCATAAGTATGTTTTTCAATCAGATGATGGAAGTCTATCAGTCTTGGATACAACCACAAACTTAGTAAAAGTATTGGTGACAAATCACACCCTTCGCCAACTAAATGTTCGAGGATATTTATGTTCCAACAATCTTAAATATGTATTGTTCACGCACAATGTAAAAAAAGTAAGTGTTCTCCTAAATGTTCTATTTAATAATAAACAAACTCTTTTCGTAGAATTTTCAGAAATCATTTACCGCATTTTATACTATTTATGATGTAAACAATGATCACCACACGCCAGTAAAATTAAAAGACTCATTAAAGGTACAAAGAACTCGTCTTCAGTATGCGGCTTGGCTTGGCAATACGACTGCAATTATATTTGTAGTGAAAAATGATATTTTTATCCGACAATCACCTTTAGTGGAGGAAGATATAAGAATAACCTCATCGGGACATGAAAACCAAATATATAATGGCGTTCCTGATTGGCTTTACCAAGGTATAATATATTTATCTACTAATACCCCATATCATATTATACATGGGTGCTACGTAAAATGCTTTAGTTTGATATAGTATAGTATAGTATCGTATAGTAACTTTTTACCACGCCCACTCCAACGCCCACAAAGCGCCTAAAACTGACACGTCCAGACTTTGAAAAAATTTTGAAATTATTTTTAATTTTATTATTTTTTTCCCCAATTTCTACCGATATTCCAAAACATTTTGAAATTTCTCGTTTGCACTTCCACTAGAGTAACGGTTATCTGATATTCGGGAAACTCGAAACTCTTTTTGTTTATTACAAAGGATGTAAGTTCACCGTGCTGACACTAAGATAAAACTGACCTTCAAATGGTGAGTGACAACAATTTCAAAATGCTTAAAGATAGAAAACTATAAAGACTTACCTCGGTAATCGCTTCCATCCAATTTGTACCTTTGTTTGTTGAGAGAAAAATGTAACCTGTATAAATACCGGTAAAATTTAACAGAGACCTTAAATATTTAGAAGGTATTTTTGATTTTTTGATAGATTCTACTTTTGTTAATATAATATCTCTAGAGTAGAGATCTGAAAAATTAGCCAGATCAAATTTGTTAATCCTCGGAAAATTTGCCTTGCGAAAACAGTTTCTATCAACAGTTGATACTTTGTATGCAGTTAGAAGTAATGTTTTTGGTTTGACTTCATTTTATTTGTACTTTGGTTTTAACTTCTTTTCTCTGCATACGCACAGGCTTTACTTATCATTGAATTCGTTAACTCAAATTAACACTTAATTTAAATTCACTTAAAAATCATGGATTTGAAATGTAATAAAAATAATAAAAACAAGAGAGAATGCTATAGTCGAGTTCACCGACTATCAGTTACCCGTTACTCAGCTGTCCTCAGGCTCTCTCGAATTTTTCTTCGAAAGCCAGTGAGAGATCGTTCTAGAGCCAGCAGTTCTCTTGTACGCATACAGCGACAGTCGACAACTCTATGTGTGCAAGTTATGAGTTTCTCTTCTGTGTTCAGGAGTCTTCCTTCTCAAGATTAGGTATGATCGCTGCAGTTAGGAAGATTACGTTGGAGGGCTTGACTTCGCCCCCTTAGTTATCTTGCTAGCCTTGTGGCTTAGCATCCCAATGTAAATAAGTACAAAGTGATTTTACGGCTACGCGCCGGAGTTATGCTGTGCTTTATTGAGCAGCCTTTTTAGAACTGAAGTACAGACAATATTCTTGCTTAGTCTACCCTACGCGACAATGCATTTTGAAATCATCACGCCACCAAGATATGAGCGGCAAGCCGACTCAGCATTCCTTGCGGCACAGCGCGACACTCCAAATGGGAAGCGTCGGACTTCTACCGCCGAACGGTCTCAGCATAGAGCGCTGAACTCCATTATGGCGTGTCAGCATTACTTTGCGAGGCTACTTAGTTGCTAAGGGAATGTGAACTTGATGGGTTGTTAACTATCCCCCCCTCAGGCCTTTGACCGTCCTCGGTCAAGCTGTATTTGTCGATGGACCGCTGCATCTCCTCGGAGGCTCGTCTTCTCCTTAACGCCAGGTAAAGTAAGAAGGAGCCCATCAGGCCAACGTTCAGGATGACACCAGCTGCGAACCAGACCCTAGGCGAGCCTGCAGATTCAACTTCTTCCTTAAAATTTTGGATGGAGCGCAAGTTTTCACTGTTCATTCTGTGCAACAGAGGGATACTGAGCACCGGGTCGTGGCCGATGATATTAACTAGTGGAGATCTGACGATTCCTGGTTGCTTGCTTAGTGCCTTTCGGATGTTTACAAATTCGGTACCATTGATGGTTGCCGTTTGCTCGAAGGTCACCAGGTACGTTCCCTCGATCAGAATCTCTGGCCCACCATCTGTGCTGACGTGGGCTGTTGCTTCGTTGATTATCACAACACCGTCGTCAACCAGCGTTATTGCTTGCAAGTGGCTGGGTTGTGTGTGGCATTGTGCAGAGTTTCCCGCATGGAGTGAACGCGCATATGATTTGCGCCGGGTCCGTTCGCAGAACGTGTGGTGTGTGGTCTCAATGCATCCTGTGACCGCGAAGGTGTCATCTTTACATTCCGCCAGTGTGTTGTCGTCGAGGCGTAGGAGAATGTGTTGATGGGAGACTGGGTAGACAGCGACCTTCTTGCACCTGAACTTAACCCTTGGGTAGGCTATTAGTATATGGATGATGTTTGCGGACTGGAGGACTCTAATTTTAGATGCTTCTATTACTATAGGAGTGTCTTGTTCGACAAGCGATTTCAGATCGGCATGATCAAGGATTGTGGGGTTTACTATATTTGACTTGGCCAGCGTAATGGTAAGAATCAAATTTTGGATTTCTGTGGAAAGCATCCTATTTCTTGCCAATAGTGCTTCGAATAGATGTGGGGTGTCAACCAAGTCGTTTTTTCGGGCTTTAATTATCTTATTGATTGTGTCGGTTAGTCTATCGATTTGTTTCTGGGTTTCTGAGTTGATGATTATCTGCCTAGAGTTAGATTCCACTAGCTGAGCCTCCGTTATCTTGATCTTTAGAAAATCGGAGGCATCAGGAGTACCCGCCACTACTTTCAAGGCTGTACCTAAGAAGTCTAAGCTCCTGGCAATCCTGTGGTGAACATTAAGGACGGACAACAACGTTCTCAGGTGATCTGTTGCAACCTCTAGCAACTTACGCATGTGGGACTGGGGAAAGGACTCGGACAGTTTTTGTGTTTCGTCTATCATGATAGCGTACTCGGAAAGGTTAATTGAATGTTTCAAGAGGTCACGCTGTTCAAACACCAGCACATCCCCATCTAACACGGGAATGTATTTGGCATGCGAAAAGTCGGTGATCCGAGCATTCACTAATACCAGGGGCATTAACATCATGAGGGTGAACTTGGAAATTAAAGACAAGGTGAGACTCCGGTGCTCGGGTTTTCCTTAACGTAACTTATTAACTAACTGTAAAGGGAGCGCTTACTTGAGGTTGTCCTTATGGACCACCCTCCCCTTAATGAGGACAAACGTTCCTAGGTCTGCTTGCACCTTTTGTTCCGTGCATAATCGGGCCAGCTTGTTTTCTAACCTCTTGTTGTTTTTTACAAAGACCTGTTCTCCTACCTCAAATATGCGGTTTTGTCTGGTCGGGTTGCATAGTCGGCTTATGGCTTTTGCATAATACGGACGTTCGCGAGTAAAGGTCTTCTTGTAGTGAAATATCAACAACTCTTTTTTAATCTTACTGTGCACGAGCACAAGTTCTATTTTTAGCCACTGCACAGCGGTGGTGACAAACATTTGCGGTACTTATCATAGATAAGCTCAACCGAAACGACGCTTTGTACGCCCCTCGCCTGCGCACTGCGCAAGCGTGAGGCTGATACCGTTTGATCTTCGCTCGAACTAGCGAAGTTGTTTACAGTGTGTTATTTAGGAAAAATAATATCAGTTGTAATAATGGATAATAAAACAGTGACTCACTCCCTATCTAGAGAAAGACTAGCGGAGATGAGAAAAGTAGCCGGAGCAAGCCCTGCAACAATTCGCACACAAATATCAAAAGGCGCAATATCATCAAATGATACTTTACCGCCGCAAGCGATGTACACTCTCCCATCGGTAACAACTAGTAGTAACACCAATGTTACCTACACCATAACTACGACCCAAGCTAACTGTAGGACTACAAGCTCATATACTGTGATAGCAGCAGCAAGTTCTAGGTCCCCAACAACGTCTCTTGGAATACCTACGATTTCTGAATTAGCACCTCCCATCGCTCGAACAGCGAATGTTCCAATCAGTCATACCTGAGGGCAGGAAACTTAAGGGAAACAGGCGTCGCAGCTGCAGAAGATACCATCTAATGTTGAGACACCCTCATTGTCTCCACTTAGCAATAACCGATTTGCAGCCTTGGCTGAAGAAGCAGATCGAATTATGCAAGTAAACCTGACTGAAAGTAGTTCTGATGAAGAAGAAACAACTCCAGCTGCTGATAATGGAAGCAGACAATCTTCAAATGCGGTTAAGCCTCCAGCCATTTGTGTCCCAAACATCAACAATCCCCACGCACTGGAACTGGCGCTGAATTCGTGTACTGGTGAGAGCAATTATACTCTACGAACTTCGAAATTCGGAGTGTCACGGATATACACGGTCAATTCTGAGGCCTTCCGTGCCGTTGTAAAGAAATTAACTTCTCTTAATTGTAAGTTCTCGCATCATCAACTAAAAGAGGACAAAGTCGTGCTCAAGGGAATGCATGCAAGTGTTCCCAAGGAACAAATTAAGAATGCATTTGCTGATCTTGGTTACGAAACTCTCAACATATATTGTCCGAGAAAAGGAGACTGGCAGAACGAACAAATCTGTGATGGGGATGACGAAGCGGCTATCAACCACAAGACCAGACAAAACCTGTTCTTCGTTAATCTAAAATACGTCTTAAAAATTTCTGAAGTTCTAAAGGTAACGCAACTTGGAAGACACAGAGTCACCATAGAACGTGCTCGTCGCAGGAAAGAAGTCCTCCAATGTCTGAGATGCCACATTTTTGGGCACTCCAAAAACTATTGTCTCCAGGATCCAATCTGTGGCAAGTGTGCTGGGCCCCACGCAACTGGCTCTACGCTATGCACGAGTGACAATTATTTGTGCATCAACTGCGGTGGTAATCATGCTTCAACGGACAAAAACTGCCCTGTCAGAATTGAAAAAGGAAAGAAGCTTAAGCCAAACCCAAGGCTCCCTACCTTTGTTGGTCAAGGCAACGCTGTCAGCTCTAAAAAAGGTGAAAGCTGTACTCACGGATTCATTCCGGCTGAGGCCATCAGAAGTAATATTTCATACGCCGATATTGCACGGCCCAAAGGTCCTCAATTTGGATCATCTGCGACACCACAGTGAACTAGACTCACCTCAAGACTTAGGCCTTGGAAAAAAGTTTCGGGCGCTGGAAAGCGCCATCTGAGATATAAACTCGAGAATGGACAAAATGTTCAAACTAATAGAGGAGACTGTGGAATCCAATAAGGCTTTCAGAGAACTAGTTCAGATCCTCATATCACGGACGTCAAAATGACCCTACCAATAATAAAAATCGGATTGTGGAATGCACGAGGACTAGCTAGGAACTCTAAGGAGCTTCAGCTTTTCCTAAGAATGGAATATATTGATGTCATGCTTGCCACTGAAACACACGTGCGGGAAGGACAGCGCATTTCTCTACCTGGTGCTGGAAACAGCAGAGGTGGAGCCACTGTCATAGTGCGCTCCTCCTTGAATCATTGTCCCCAACCTCCAATCTCAACCAACGACCGGCAGGTAGCGAGTGTGCAGCTACAGACTTCAGAGGGAACGGTTACTTTAGCATCGGTGTATCTCCCACCCAGCGAGCGTTTGATAAAAGCGAATATTGAGTCACTTTTTTTAACACTTGGTGACAAATTTATAGCAGGTGGAGACTACAATGCTAAACATCGTTGGTGGGGAAACTCAAGAGCCTGCGCTAGAGGCAAACTCATACAGGATGTAGTCGCAAACGGCCACTACCAAATTTTGGCAACTGGAGAGCCAACATTTTTCTCCTCCAACACACAGGTAGCGCCATCTGCATTAGATTTTTTTGTAACCAACGGCTACTCCATGAACAGATTCAAGATCCGAACTCTGCACGATCTGTCATCAGACCACACCCCTCTCCTGGTTGAACTACATGCCATGCCACTGAAGAAGCCTCTACGCTCCCGTTTCCTAGCTCCTGGTACTCATATCGAGACTATTAAGGATCACCTGTCTGAACTAATCGACTTAAACATAGAAATTCAAGGTACAGAAGGTATTGACAACGCCATAAGCTCATTTATGGAAAAACTGATAGAAGCAGCAGCACATGCTGCACCGAGTACTCCACGCAATGTGCAAGCCTTTGTTCAGCCGTTCCTACCTTTTGCAATAGTGGACCCTCTTCGCCTCAAACGGAAAGTCAGAAGGGAGTTTGCAAGGACAGGAGATTTCCGAATCCAGCAGATCTACAGAAGGCTATCTAATCGGCTCCATAAAGTGCTGACCCAAAGAAACCGTCTGGTGGTTGGTGCCGCACATCACAGGACAAAGCAGAAGTGTTTGCAAGCAACTTGGAGGAAAGATTTAAGCCACTCGCATTTGCCGATGCGAATCAGTGCCGTTTGGTTACGGAGTCTCTTGAAACGCCATTTCAAATGGCACTGCCCACGGATCCTGTCACTCTCGAAGAACTGAAACAACTTGTTTCCTTGTTGAAGTCAAAAAAAAGCGCCGGGTCATGACCTTCTCGACAACAGAACTATAAAAGTCCTACCTGAGCAAGCTCTGCGATTTCTGGTACTCATTTTTAACAGCGCTTTACTCGAGGGTTATTTCCCAAAGGTCTGGAAGTCTGCAAACATAATCCTGGTACTGAAACCAGGGAAAAAGCCAACAGAGGTAGACTCGTATAGGCCAATCAGCCTCCTTCCTTCCCTTGGTAAAATTATGGACAGGATAATTCTTAACAGAATGCGTGACGTTGAGCCTGTAGTATTGCCGATACCTGATTTCCAATTCGGATTCCGGAGGAATGTTCCGTGGAACACCTGAGCAACTCTATAGGGTTGTCAATTTTGCGCTAGAAGCCCTAGAAAGGAAAGAGTATGCAGTAGCAGCTTTTCTAGACATCCAACAAGCTTTTGATAGAGTGTGGCATCCTGGTCTTCTGCATAAAGCAAAGAAAATACTAACACCCCAGCTATATCAGCTTGTGGAGAGCTTTTTGTTAGGACGTACTTTCCGTGTGACGACCGATGGATGCACTTCTTCCGTTAAAGTGATCGAAGCTGGAGTACGTCAAGGAATCGTGTTAGGCCCAGCTCTATACTCCATATTCTCCGCGGATATGCCCCCCAGACAGCAGTCACAGGATTAGATCGCAAAGATGTGCTGATTGCAACATATGCAGACGACACCGCGGTTCTGACAAAGAGCAACAGCATTATCGAGGCCTCGGACGCCCTGCAAGAGTACCTGGACGCATTCCAGAATTGGGCAGAGTTGTGCAACGTCTGCATCAATGCTGACAAATGTGCAAACGTCACCTTCACAAATCGACAAAGTAGTTGCCGTTGTGTCTCACTGAAAGGAAGAGTACTTGACCACAAGACATCATGAAAATATCTTGGTTTGATCCTAGATAGAAGTTTAACCTTCGGAAGGTATATTACGGCGATACAGAAGTCCTTTAAAACTAAGGTCTCCAAAATGGCCTGGTTAATTGCTGCCCGCAACAAACTTTCCCTCGCCAACAAGGTGAAAATATACAAGAGCATATTAGCTGGAATATGGAATTAGCTGGTATGGAATCGCTGCCAAAACGCACCTGAATAAAATTCGGGTTCTCCAGGCGAACACACTGAGGCAGATCACAGGCGCTCCTTGGTACATGAGAACCAGAGATATTGAACGTGATCTAAAGGTGCAAAAAATTGGAGACAGGATTCGGGACATAGCGAAAAGGTACACTGACAGACTAGAAGCACATCCTAATAGTCTAGCTAGACGACTAAGTATCGCAGCCCAAAGCCATCGGACAAGAACGAGAAGAAGACTAAAACGCCACCGCCCTCAAGACCTGACCGACCGGGACTTGACTTAAATCCTACCTAATTAAGAATGGTTTAAATTAATACCGATTAGATTAAGTTGTCCAAGAAAGATAATAGTACGCTAGTCAAACAAAATAATTTCCTTTAATAAAAAAAAAAAATAAAAAAAAAAGTCGGGTTGCATCGTTCGATGTTGTCCTGCTGAGCTTTAACCAATCTGGCCTTGATGTTTAGGCAGCGCTCGTGGGTCCCTGAGTGTATAACCTCAACTGGCCTCTCACGAGTTACTGAGTGCACGGTTTTGTTATATTCTACCGTTGCCCTCAGGATTAGTTCTACTGTGTCATTTGTCTTTTTGTCCAACTTCAGACATCTGGCAATTTCTTGAGCATTAAGGTGATAGTTTCTGAGTTGAATGCGGGTTCGTTGTCGCAATACACCGTTTTGATACTGGGAAAGAGGTTGACAATTTGCAGCAGGGGTGCTGTGATGTTCACTATTGTTCTGGACACCACTGGTTGCACTATTGCAAATATTGAAAATGTGTCAACGCAAGTCAGGAATAACTTCCTGTCGGTTGAGAAAATGTCAATATGCACTATTTCACCAGCATAACTGGGGATAGGTGTTTCCCCGAGCTCTTGCTTCTTCGGGTGCCTGTCATACTTAGGAAAATAATAGTCACGAAGAACTTGTTTAATATTTTCCTGCGCAGCTCGGTGCGCACGGTTGTGTTCTGCAGTAATGATTTCTAACTGCTCGTTCCTATCTGATATATCCGACACGACATTCTTGCAGTGACGGAATTGGGTAGATGGGAAATGCGTAATGAGGTCGTGTTGAAAACTTGCTAGGGTAGGCAAATCGCAATGAATCGCGTTTATAACGTCAGGGCTAACGACTTCTTTTAGGGTTTGCAATAAATGACTCTTGTCAGTGAAGCTGATCAAGTGGCGAGTTTTGCTTCGGAACAGGACTAAGTTTCGCTTGAGTGGAAACCGTGCTGCTTCCAGAATGATCTGGTTCCTGAAGCAATTCAAGGGTTTGTCAGTGGTTTCGACCGTATAGGTCAGGGACAGCTCGCTGTGGATGGTCGCGGCGTCTGATCGGGTTTCGTTTTGTAAGGCATTCAGAGTCTGCCTAGATAGGGCATCTGCCACGAAATTTTCTTTGCCAGGTTTGTAAAAAACCTTGGCATTATGCTGGTCTATATAAGATTTCCAATTTTGGCATTCGTGTTTCTATCGGCAACAGCGAATGTGAGGGGTTGGTGGTCGGTAAAAATATTGATTTCCCTCGAGCCATACAGGAAGTTCTGCAGCTTACCTAAGGCCCATACAATTGCCAGCAATTCCCTTTCGTTTGTTGAATAGTTTTGCTCGGGCGGCTTAAGGGTACGAGAAATCATGGTGATTGGCCTGCCCTCTTGAGACAGGACTGCACCGATGCCACTTGCGGACGCATCTGTGGTGAGGTCAAAGGGCTTCTTGAAATCGGGGTATTTGAGTATAACATCCTCGGATGCTAGAATATTACGCAGCCTTTGAAATGCGTTCCGCTGAGTCTCGTTAAACTCAATACGAATCTTTTTGGACATGTGTCTACTCACCGAACCATTTTCCCTTTTCAGGATATCTGTAATTGGCCGGGCTATGGCGGCAAAGTCTTTGATGAAGACTCTGAAGTAGCTGGCTAAGCCAAGGAAAGATCTAACTTTATAGACGCTGTCTGGTTCAGGGTATTCCTGAATGGCCCTCACCTTTTCCGGATCGGATTTTGTTCCGTCCTTGCTTACTATAAAGCCGAGGTATTCTACACTTTCTTTAAAGAACCTAGTCTTTTCCTGGTTTACCCTCATAATGGCATCGATTAGGCATTTTAGCACAGTATCGATGTGGCGGACGTGGTCGAATTCGTTTTCTGAGAAGATTATTACATCATCTACATAGACGTAACATATCTTCCCAATCTGTTCTCTTAATACGTCGTCTAAGACTCTTTGAAAAATGCTGCCCCCATTTATCGAGAACGACGTCTTTTCACGGTCATGCTCCGCAAGGTATATTTGGTGATAACCTGACTTAAGATCAAGGGTAGTAAAGAATTTTGCCTTGCCCAGATTCGCTAGAATCATGGGAATGCTAGGCATGGGGTAACGGTCCGGGATGGTTCGCTCATTGAGCTTCCTGAAATCTATGACCAACCTCTTTTTCGGGTTACCGAAGGCGTCGGTGCCCTTTTTGTCAACAACCCACGTCGGGCTGTTGTAGGGTGACCGTGATGGCCTGATAATGCCATCCTTTAGCAGTTGTTTGATTTCGTTGTTCACGAAGTCAGAAGCACCCATGGGGTTTGGGTAAGCTCTCGAGTACACCGGTTCGTTGTCTATTGTACGAATTGTGGTGGTGGCCGCAGTGTTGAAGGGGATAGCTTCGTGCGACGTAGAGAAGGCCTTTTTCCTTCTTAAGATTGTGTCCTTGAACTCCTTTTTAACGGAAGCAGGCACCACAATGTCATTCACGTCTGTGAAATTTACACTAGGGCAGTTGAAATAGTGAAGCGTTTCATAAGCGCCCTGATACTCCAGAAAGTCCTCAGCTAGGGTTAACTTGACTCCGGCCTGTGCTAACAGGTCTAGGCCTATAATAGCGTCGAACGAGTTGAGCGAATTCAATAGGAAGAATGGGGAGGTGTGCTTGCCTTGTCTACCCTGGAAGCGGCTCTTGCCGTTTCCAGACGTTTGCGCTTGTTCCTCTATAGCCGTGGCGTAGGAACTCGCGAACGTGCTCCTTTCAATGCTTGCTTCCGCTTCTCTGGCCAGAGCGAGGGCAGATGGCAAGTCCTTGGGTTGAGCCGGGAAGACCACAGCTCTAAGGACTTTTTGAGGCCGGAAGTGAAGGCATGCAGGGCATCGGCTCTTACTTCAGCATTGAGTAAGTCAGCGCCCCCTTGCTCGTGTGTCATCACAATTTTGTTGGTGACGGGCGTCAATTTTTTTTCGACTTCGTCGTAGTATTGCATCAATGGCATGTCCCCTTGCCTGACCATCTCTAATCCCTGCCTCAGTAGGCGTAGGGATGTCTTGTCTGAGTACGTGCAGTCTAACCTAGCCAATTAATGCACCTCGTTATTTCTGAGGGTGTAGAATGGAATCTCTTGATTTGTCCATTGATAGTACTCTTATAGGGTGGTACTCGGAAAAATTCAATTTTAAGCTGATCTTTGAGCATAAAAATTATTGAGTCTGAATTGAGAGCTTTTTCGTTGTCCATCACAACGTACTTGGGAACGCCGAAATAAAAAACAAGGTCTCGTGACAGAGCGTCTGCTACGACGTTCGCTTTTCCAGGCTTATATTCCAACTCGTAGTCGTATTCTTCTAAAGTCGCCTTCCACCTTTTGATTCTTGCATTACCATTCCAATCACTCAAGGAATGGGTCAAGGGTTGAAGGTCGGTATAGATATTGACCTTGGCTCTACCATAAAGATAGTTCCTAAGAGTCTTCAATCCCCATGTCAATGTGCTGGACAAGAAGGAGGCATCGGTTGTCAATTGAAATACCTTCTTAAAGTCAGAATAACTAAGTATGACCTCTTTTGAGATCAAATAACTTTTTAGTGTTCTTAAAGCTTGCGAAACTTTTTCATCAAGTTATATTGTCTTAGCCTTGGATTGATTTTTGGACACACGTCCATCTCCCTCTCTTAAAAGAGAAGTCAGGGGCTAAACGAGTATAGCGTAGTCCCTTATGAACCGCCTGTAATATCCTGATAATCCAAGGAAAGTTTTTGGGTTTTGAAATTCGGCAATTTCTGTGACTTTAGCTGGATTGGCTTCAATCCCTTTATCAGAGTTTATAAATCCGAGGAATTCCACCCTGGATTTGAAAAACTCGCACTTGTCCAGCTTACATTTCATGTTCCCTATGTGGTCTCTGAGAACATCGTCCAGAGCACGTTGAAATATAGATGGAAGATTTTTGAGGCCAAAGCAGAGTCGTGTAAGCTCGTATTTGCCAATATTCACAGAAAAGGCTGTCTTCTCGATATCGCACGCTCTCAGCGGTATTTGGTGGAAACCACTTTTGAGATCACGTAAGGAAAACAGTTTATTATTTCCGAGTTGCGAATATTGAATATTTATCCGCAATAGTTACTTTATTCAACTTGCGGCATATTTTTTTTCTCCCGATGCATCAGTTTTTTTGGAGATAATCCACGCTGGTGATTGTAGGGTGACATTGCGGGTCGAATGATGCCATCATTGAGGAGTTCCTTTACTTGTTTGTCTACCTCCTCCTTGAGAGACATAGGGTAATGGTAAAATTTTGAATAGACGGGCTCGTCCGATTTTGTCCGTATGTCCGCTTTGAGGTTAGTTACGAACGTTAACTTTTCGTTTGGCCTGGCAAAGAGTTGTGGGTATTTATTAAGTTTATTAGGTTAAGTATTTATTTGGTTCTTTGATTTGTGGTGGAGTCATATGGTCGGTACGGGGCATATGCTGTTCACTGCCTCGAGTTTTATTTCCTGAATATGTAATTTAACACGGTTTTTTGTCATCATTAAATTCTTATTGGTGTAAATAGCAGTTTGTAATGCTTTCAGGCTATCGTTTCCTAGAATAGCATCAAAAGTTTTCAGTGTGGGAAGTAAGAAAAATTTAATGGAAATGTCGGAAATGTTAAACAAATTAGCTTTTATATGGTGGATGATTTTAATGCTACCTCCTACTGAGATTGCTTCGAATAGTTTTTCATTGGGTATCAGGTTAGAGACCCAATGAGGCTGAATATAATTTTTATTTGATCCCGTGTCAATTCGAGTTTTTTTGCGGATTCATTTACCTGGCGAACGCGGAAATCTGCTCTTGCAATGTTTCTGCCACTAGCCACTGCTGGTTATCCAGCTTTTAAGCTCATTCATGTCTGGTGTATTGCGTTGACCGGAACTACTCGCGTTCGTTGTAGAGGGTTGCGTGTTTAAGACGGGGGGTCTAACTAGTTTATTCGGGATTGACCCAATGAATTTCCTCTATCACTCTCACAAAACAAGATACAAATTTTCTTTAAATGATTCTTTTTAATTCACTTTATGTCAGAGTTCACTTTTACTTATAAATTTTGAATTTGATAAATATTTTTTATTTTCTCGAGGAAGGAAAATTTGCTTATTTATTTTCTATTGCTTATGAAATTGTAAAAAATTGTTTGTGTTGTAAATTTGAAAAAATATTTTTATTTTCTTTTTTTTTACTTTAGTGTTGCTTTGTAAATAATAAAAATATTAATTTTTGTGTTTGTAAACACAGAAACTATAAATAAAATTATGTTTCTGCATTCAGTAATTTAAAAATAAATTAAATAAATTACATACATATATAATATAATAATTCATGTCTTTCTATTTTTCTATGTCTTGTATTAAATAGCAAAACAAAAACGAAAAAACAAACACGCAATAAATTAGACGTCGCCAATGCGACGCACAATTAACCGACTCGCTTATTCCGAGTACTCGGTCGCGAAACTCATTGCTTCGTCGTTTGGATATGGTAAATTTTCTACTCATGCCTTTACAACATTTGCCAAATCCGATTTACTTAATGTTTCACTCAGTCAGAACTTTGAGTGAACGTACCAAATGCTGCTTTGACTGTATTCATGCAGATATCTAGTCTCTTAGCACCAATCAGTTATTACCAACATTGGTGACATAATTAAGATCTTCGTCACCTTAGCTGTGCGATAAGCTTTTGGTATCTATGCATAGACGCTGCGTGAGTATTTAAACTCGTCCCTCTCGTGCTCCCTCTCTCTCTCTCTCTTTCTCTTGTACTCACGCGGATGCACGAACACCAAAAGGCGGATGCCAGTCTAATCGATAGAATGCTTCTTTGACGAAGTGTTTCCTTAACCTTGCGTTCTGAATCGTGAGGAAACTGATAATGGAATTCGGGAGTGATTCTTTGAATTAACCTCACTAATCACGATGACTCCCAGAAGTCCGTTCTTCCATTGTTTTATGCTATTAGAATTCTTACTGATCCCACGACATTTTGTTTTTAATCATCCGCTGTCTAAAATATGCTTTTTGGAGTCCGCCAATGTTGAACCTATGACAGATTGGCTTCGCTGTCCGGAAAAGCTAGACAATGTTCTCCGAATACTTCTAGATCTCAAACATATATATATCAAAAGGGTCGAATATGTAAAGCGGTTTGGGCGTCATTTGTTGTGTCAGAAGGTGCACATTCATAATGATGATCAACTATTAGGACCTAGCAACTCTTTAAATTTTTGTGAGCGTATATAAATGATAAGGCTTAAAATGTGCGATAAATGAGCAGAATGTTGGATGGACATCTCTTCCGTTACTCGGTGGATATCATGCGTGTGGCCTAGAACCACACTGTCTACAAAAGTGTTTGTAAGGGTCGGGAAGACCTTATCTATAACTAAATATTCCACTTGCTTTCAGACAATCGTTATACATATTTCCCAAGTCGTCACACTTCTAAAGCATTTTTAGTTGTCTTTTGATTGCAGTACTCAAACCTCATTGGATTCGTATTGCTCAGGCTCAATACGTCAATAATTCGTTTGAAAGCCTTACTGTGTTGTTTGACTTTCGCGTTAGGATGAACTTTTAATGGAGATGGCACTGTTTACGTCTGTTTGCCCTGTCAGCTTTTTGGCAGCTTAATTTTTCAATTTAAACAGCCCTAGTTTGGGAAACGTTATAAATTTTATTTCTTGTGAATTTGCGCTAGAATAGCGGCCTAGTTGTCGGTTAGCCATCAAAAAACAAAGATTGAGTCCAACAAAACGACCGCCGCTGCCGGCTGATATATCTATGGATACAAAAACTAAGAGAGAGATGTTAATGCCTTACATTATAATAAGCAAAGAAATAACATAGTTTAGTGTAAAGTATCTACGGAATTCGATTTTGTTGCTATGAAATCATAAGAAATTGGCTGCTGTGGGCATGCTTCCCCCGTTGAAAGACTCGCTTTCAACAGAAGCATATAATGGTAGCAGACACAAATTCCTGACCGCTCTACAAATGATGCCGGATGCCGTCCTTAACTCATCCAATAGTATAAGTAGATCCAGTGAGATAAGTAGAGCCCTGCACTGACAAGAAGAAAGCTGGCTTGGTTCCATAAGTGACTGTGTCCAACTTGAACACACTTAACTCCTCCTTAGGAGATTCTCTCCACATGATGCATTGATAATAATTATCTGGAGCCATCATACGAACACACCGATATATTTTGCATTTAAATGTCTCCAGTAAGAGCAACTGCATATAATTAAAATTTCATTAAAATGTCAAACAGCTTAGTTGTTCATAATGTCCTGGTCCCAAATGTCAGGTCCTTCTAGGAGCGCCTCATTACGAAATTGGCCAGACGAAGTGATAGCCGATCCATCAAACACCAGTCGTTGTACTATCCTCCTTCTAAACATAATGATGCGGCAGAAAATATCTGTGGGATGAAATATACGCAGAGTTAACTAGAGCCATGTGATTAAGGCTTAGATATTCATGAATAAAGGCCAAATATTGTTCTCTGAGGCGAGGCTGCTGCTCTAGCTTGCGCTTCAGATTTAAAAATCTAAGGTGAGCTTGCGCTTCACCTAAATTTGTGGACTTGGCACCTGCGGACTTTTAAGGGCAAATGCCCAGAGTATTCCTCTAGGTAATTGGGTGTAAGTGTCAACAAAATGCCTCTCAAAATCAAGCTTTTCCTTGGTTTTAGTGCAAAATGCCTAATTGCAGCTCTCTAACTCCCAGAATCGGCGAGCAATCTAATACAGACTATCATCACTTCGATTATCCAAGGCACCATTGGCAGGCGGTAGGCGGTGTAGGCGGTAGAGAAAAGTTAATAGCGGGCCAGCGAATGTAACCAATTTTGCTCGACTTTGTGAAATTATAGCGTCAAATGTTAATCAATGCTGAAGGTTGCCGAGCCAATAGCAACAAATCAATATTGGCAAAAAGTACAATACTAATAGTATGAAAAGCAACAATAACAATTCCCAATTGTAACGATGCGAGAAAACTCGAGAAAGTAATTTGAAACGCAAACGATTGTAGATAAGGTGTTTGAAGGGGCGTCAATGGTAAGATGGGCGGTAAGCGTGAACCAACATCCAATCTTTGCAGCAGCATGTATACGGTGGGGCAATCTGCAATTTTCTGAGTTTATACGCCCAAGATATATCTACTTTCTTGAAGCTAAGTATTTCCTTGATGTAAAACTGGAAAACAAGAAATTTATAAAATACCGTTTAATGAGTAAATCTGGATAGTTGACCGACGATATATCTAACGACTTAATGGCATCCATTGGTGGTCCTTGCAGATAGGTTATCAAGTATTGCAGCTTTTCAATGTTGTATAACTCAGGGTCCTTGTCTATAATTCTATAAAACATCGATATGAAATCCGCATACGCATACCCTGTATCCTCTGGCGAACTAAGGCAACTTCAGCTTTGGAACACGGGAACGTTTAGCCGTGATGTAAGCTGTAGAGCCGTTACGTCAGTTAGGGCTGGTAGCTTGTTCATCTCTACGGTGTTGAGTATGAGCACATAAACGAAACTCAAGATGTAAAGTCATTTCATCAAATTCACGTTATAAATTGTATTATTTATTATATTAAGCCGTATATATAAAATATTCCTGTAAAATAATCATTAAAATGCTTTTGATTGCCTGTAGGAGGATGTGGAAGAAAAGTTTTTTGGGTTAGTCCCTCAAAAAAATTCGATATTAACATCTGTGCCTACACGCGCTCTCTATTTCCAATCGTTGCATATAGTGCATGCTATTGCTTCATGTGCATGCTTGCTACCGCATTTAAGTATTCGTTACTATGTCTTACTGAAAACATTACTAAGCTTGGGTATTAATAGTATTGAAAAGTTAAACGAATAGTTGATACGTTTCATTTTGCTTCAAAAACTGGTGGTGCCATATTGTTCAAATCTAATTTTCAAACCTAGAGTAAACAATGCCACATTGTTCACTTATATTTACTTTCGCGCCAACATTTTAAAATTCTTCACTCATTAAAGGCTTAAAAGCACATTTTATAAAAATATAGTTTACTAAACTAATTTATAGAAAACTTAAGAACATGCTATTTCAAAAAATTACAATGAAGTATGTATTAGTCAGTAATACTTGAACAGTACGGACGTGTTTATTTTCTATACAAAAAGTGAAAAGTGTATAATTACCAACCATTTACGACAAAAAATTGTACAATAAGTGAAAAAGACATTCGCGCTCAACGTATGTCGTTGAATGTCGTCTCTCTGAAACAATGAGTATTTCTCATACGTCTCTCGGTAACCCGCGGAATCGCTGGAAATGGGGGTGAAGATGGGGTGAAGGAGGATAGGAGTACTCTGAATACAGACGAGTGGTACATAAAAGTAATTTACAATCACTTTTTTCAGATGGTTCACAGCGATGTTAAGGACAGGTATGTGTGTTATAGAAATCATGAACTACATTAATGCACACTGAAAAGCTTAAGAGTAATAAAACAAGCATAAAACAAAATAAATACCACACTCTGCAATGGTATAGGAAGGTTTTATAAACTCACTTATTATAAACTTAGTTTATCGTTTGACTTAGCTTATTCAATAAGATAAAACAGCTTCCTAGCTGGGAAATAGCTTAGATTTAAATTAATAATCATTAATATTAATTGAAACTATTGAATCGAATCTATCCCCCCAAACTTTAATACAAATAAATCATTAGTTTCGAACTTGGAATCCAATGGACAATAATAAATATTATTAATTCTGAAATATTTGTGAACACCCTGGAAACGCACAGATTAATAACATTGGATGGTTGTAGCATTCACGCACCCAGGAATATATCAACCGTATTACACTGATAACGTTGTGCAAGACAGCCATAATCCCCATGATACACAAAAGGAAGTCAGTCCAATTGCAGTCAATGTGCAGCAGAGAACAAACAGTATTCAGCGCCAGCTACTATAATTTAAGACCCACGTTCCGTATTATATTGATCTGTATAGGTACAAACAGAAATAAACAGAGAAATAACAAATATTGAAAATTCATAGTTTCCCAGACCGGGCACAGCCGTACAGTAACCCGTCAGCTCTGGCGCAACCAATACAAGCTACAAGCTTAGCTCAGAGTAGATTTCATTTAAGTTTATCAGTCGCAAATTTATATTTTTTAAGCAAATACTGTAAAACTATATATATATTTGTTTTTAAACTTATATTTATGATCATATTCGTCCGACCGTGTGGCATATTTTTATCAACAGGCAATCTCAGGAAATTAAAAACCTAAAAGGTTAAGATGAGGCACATTCTAATTTGTTCCAGACGTTGTCACGCCACAAACCGCCAAAAACCAAATAAAATTGTCACGGTCACCCAAGAAAATGCTTGATTACTTATCGTTTTTCTTTTGTTATCAAATCATTTGTTTAGAGAGCCAATCGCGATTCGTAACTGATTTTTTACAGTTTATAATGCGTGCTTAGTGCGTAATGAGCGCAATGAATTGCGGACTTGTGTATTCTCTGTGGTCCGAAAATATACAATATATTCAAAGTAAAACTATACAAGAACCAAGAATTTACGACAACAAATTTAGCGAAGACGCTCAATGTCTTCTAAAATCGCTTATTTATATTTGTTTGGAGCAGATCGCCAGTGCCTAGTCATGCGCCCATAGGTGTACCACTGTACCTGCAGCGCTCTTCGAGTCTCTCTTTTCGCCCTTCTGTGGTCTCTCGCTAAAGCTGTCGAGTTATCTATTCAGATAAACTACTTTGCTTATATTTTAAGGCCAAGCTTTCGCTTAGTCAGTCTACATCTCCGAATAAAACAGAGTATTCCTATACATTAATGTAACCTATTTGTGCGTTCAACCCTCAGGAAGCATATTGGTTGTCTTCCCCATAAATATTTGGTGACCCCGTGTTGGTATTGATTAATATTGTTTAAGCAAGCCTTATTTTTTAGTTGTCGTTCGCGGGCATTCACACACGAATGTCACAAACACACGAATACATACATACATATATAAACATACATACATATGTAAACATACATACATATGTAAACATACATACATATGTAAATATACATACATATGTATACATACATACATATGTAAACATACATACATATTATTATACATACCTATATATTATATTATGTAAACATACATATGTTGAATTCTCTTCGTCTCCCATTAGAGCGCAGCGCGTTTCGAACTATTCACAGGCGATCACGCCAGCATACTGCCCTACTCGTTTTCTAACAGCCCATACAAAAACTCGAACCACACTCGGCGGCAACGTCGCGACGCATCGTCATGAAAATAGACAGGCGACGCGTCGTTGTCGCCCCGCTCCAACGGTACTTGCAGAAAGACGACGGACAACCACAATGCAAAGACGCAAAACATAATATGATGAAATAATTCAAGTTCATGCATAATCTTTATACTCCGATACGGCCATCCTGACTCTAACACGACCTCGTGTTCCATTCAATTGTCTTTTTTATAATTTTATTATTATTCATTTGTCTTTTTTTTTTTTTATAAACAAAAGATTTAATATTTCCTTATCAAGTTAATTTTACAAAACAGCATCAAGCCTTCTTAACCAGTATCTTTACATAATTCTTACTATAATGTAATTTTTAACAAAATTTTTACAAACTCAATGCCCCACACGCCATGATCAAAACAAACTGATGTTTGCTTGCATTATTTATCTGGTCTTGTTACTCTGCCATTTTCTTTGGCCAGCAGTAAATCTTTCATCACCTTTATTGGTGTGCTTCACTTTCTTCAGTGGCTTCAACATTTTCATTTTCGCTCTCTTCACACACATTCAACTCCTCGGGCACTTGCCCCTCTGGCATTTTTCTCAAATCTTCATGTGCATATTTATAATTTCTTTTATTGGTAAAGGTACACTTTAGTACCTGTCACACTCCAGAACCTGTATTATTTCAAAAGGCCCCTTGAATTTTGGACTCAACTTGGTTTGATGCCTCTCTTCGCTTTTAAATAGCACAAAATCTCCTACTTTGTGTCTAACAACTTTTGCCTTATTTTTATCAAATCGTTCTTTGTCATAAACTGCCGTGGCTAAAACATTCTTTTCAGCTTGTGCTCTTACATTTGACAGATCAACATCATTTTCTATGTCACCAGGTGGAAGTAATCCTAATGGGCGTGCTACCTTTCCCAATAACATTTCAAGAGGACTTGCCTTCGTCACACGGTTAGTTGTACAATTGATTGCCAACTGCACCTCCCCTAACACGTCCTGCCAAGACTGCGGTCCAGTTTCAACCGCCGTTAACATATTTTTCAAGGTGCTCATGGTTCGTTCAACTGGACCATTAGCTCGGCTAGCCCCGGTGGCAATCAAATGCAAGTTTATTTTCTGATCTGAACAGAATTGACTAAACTTTGCACCCGTAAAACACCTTCCCTGGTCAGCAACTCTCACTGTCTAATTTAAGGCTATGACTAGGATAGACATACTTGGTAAAAGCTTGAAGCTTGAACAATATTATACTCCTTCTGGTCACTCTTGCCACTTAATTTCCCTGTTATATCGATGTGTATAGTGTGCCAAGGAATATTGACTTTTGGGATTGGATGCAATTCGGCCTGAATTTTTCCTGAGTTTGATTTGGACATTTTGCATGTGATACAATTGTCAACAAATTTTCTAACATATTTTGACATATTGTCAAACCAATAAAAATCGTAAACTTTATCTAGTGTCTTTTCCCAACCTAAATGCATTATTGACTCATGCACCTGGTTTATAACAGACCATTTGAAGGAACGCGGTATCACTGGTAAACAGCGTGTTCTGCCATTTCTCTGTATTTTTCGGTAAAGAACTTCTGCCCTCAGTTCATAGGTTTTCGCAATATCTTCAGCAAGAGAACAATCTTTTAATTTGCTCACGATTTCGGCTATGTCCGAGTCTCGACGCTGTTCAGCAATGAGCCAGTTGCTTGAAATTTCGGCTTCTCTTCTCTTCAATCACCTTTACAGCATTAGTAGACTTCGGTGAGATAGGATTTCTTCACAAAAAGTCAACATGTGCCATTCTTTTCCCTTCTTTTTTCTCTTTCCGACACATACATATGTAAACATACATACATATGTAAACATACATACATATGTAAACATACATACATATGTAAACATACATACATATGTAAACATACATACATATGTAAACATACATACATAAGTAAACATACATACATGTGTAAAAATACATACATATGTAAACATACATACATACATACATACGCATATAAATATGCACAGCCGGCCGCCCTATTTTTTGTGCTGTAAAAAACCAAAACTGTGTTGTGCAAAATATTATTAACAAAAGTGAATCGCATTTAATCTTTGTTAACAACGCATATTACATATACATATGTAAGTTAACTAAAGGTAACGTCGCTATGTCGAGCGCATGAATTACGACGACGGCATTCTGCAATGTAAGCATTGCTGGCAAACTTTGTTTATTTGCATGGCCGCTACGAATATGAAACCGCAACAATGTGTTTCGTTTTCATCTTAGCTCCTAATGTGAATTTCTGTATTCGTAGTTTTAGTTTGATTTCGTGCTCCAACGCCACAGCTCCGCTTGGCTTGTGAAATAAAGAATTAATATAAACTCCTTGTCATTTATTGTCGCGGCCCCGCCCGACACCCAGACTCGAATAGCCGGGCGCGATTACGCCAACCTAAAATACTTAATTGGCGCCCAACCAGTGGTAATTACACCATGACTCGAAAATAAAAAAGAACAGATCTAAAACAAAGTGATCAAGTGAGCAGTCTACGGCCACACAGTGACAATACTAAAAGCTTAAAGTACTTGCGAGCAAAAGTTCTCAGTGGTTGCGCAAAGCAACAAGAATCGTTCAACGATTGCTGACCTAAGCCACTAAGGCAGCGACAGTGACACCAACCAACATTAACCGCAATAGCGCTACTAATTCGAAGTACAGCTCTTCGGGAAGCGACCTATCGCCAGATCAGCGCGCAAGCTATCTGGACAGCAGACACGGCAGCGCGGGACACACTACATCATACAACCCAAAAAATGTAAGTGGGCACCTTCTTTTAAGCTGTTTTTAAATCTGCAAACTAGATATAAATATATGAAATTAGTCTTTTGCAAGTGTGTTTGCCTAAAAGTTTTAACACGCGCAACGATTCATGAGAGTAATGGTGAATTAACTTGACGAGAAGTAGTTGGCTTTTTGCTGCAATGATAATTTAAATAAAAACACATTTATTGAAAGCAGCGTATCAAATGCACGCGCGCACAAATTTTTTTTCCGTCTGCCTTTGTCTCGTTCCTTTTGTTTTGTCGTTCAACGTAATACGATCCGTGGAACTTTGCAACTTCGTTGGCTCTGTCCTCAAGCGTTGTGTTCGAGGTTTCGTTGTTTATATTGGAAGCATATGACTTCACAATTCCGTCGCTATAGAACCCACTGCCGTCGGTGTAGTGATTCGGACTCTGATTGCGAAATTTTTATTCGTCTTCCAGCGCCAAGACATTCAGTTTTATCGCCCCCCACTCTAGAAAATATGGATCCAGACCAATTGAAAAGCGTAATACAGGCAGCTGTCACCGCTGCCTTAGCTCAGCAAGCCGCTGCAAATAGGGCCCTGCTTGACAGAGTCAACGCAATGTCTCAGCAGTTGGCGGCAGCTCATGTTACGCCGCCAGAGGTGCAAGCCTATGCACCCATAGAAATAAGCAATGATATCCGCTGCGAGGAGTCATTGGATGCGGTCAAATGCTTGCCCGAGTTTTCGGGCGCACATGAATCGTACGTTTCATGGCGACAGGCGGCCCTCGCAGCCTACCATATTTTTAGGCCATACAACGGCAGCTCACGCCACTACCAGGCGGCTATAATTATAAGAAATAAAATCAGGGGGGCCGCGGATGTTGTTCTGGCCTCTTTTGGCACAATACTTAACTTTGACGCGATTATAAGTCGCCTCGACTTCACATACAGCGACAAACGTCCAGTTCATGTAATCGAGCAGGAGTTGGGCGCGCTGAGAAAAGGCAGCATGTCTCTACTGCAGTATTATGATGAAGTCGGCAAAAAACTGACATTGATGACCAATAAAGTCAACATGTCATACGAGCCGGCCCTAGCAAAGGGCCTCTGTGTTCCGCGAAGATGCACTACGTGTGTTTGTTTCGGGACTCAAGCGTAGTCTCACAGATGTGCTATTCTCGGCAAAGCCAAGGGACTTGCCGTCGGCTCTGGCGCTCGCGCAAGAGGTAGAATCGAACCATGAAAGATATGCGTTTGCTGCCAGCTTCGCGAGGAGCGTAGGAAAAGGAACACAAGGCAAGTTACCAGCAGCGAGCCAAGCCACCCCAGCAGGCGGAAGCGCAAACAAGTGGGTCAAAGAACCCACATTTTAGTAGGCAGCACAAGCAGCAAGACCAATCCGGCCAGCGAAATGCCGAGCAGCAAAATCGCGCTAGTGCTTCAGAACCAATGGAGGTGGACCCCTCGCTGTCAAGGCTTAGACGGCCAACCCAGGCCTCCGCTGGCATCAGCAAGCGGTCGGCCATGTCCGATCGCACTAACGATAGGAACAAGCAGCAAAGGGTCAATCATGTAACCCAAGACGCTGGTCAGGGGCAGAACTCGTACACCGAAGCCGCCAGCGGCGCTGTGGCACAAATCGAGGACGATGCTGGAAGCGATTCGGACGCCCTCAATTTTTTAGGGGAAGATCCCTGCTACCCGTCATCAGACGAAGGGTAGCAGGGCTGGATATGAGCTTCTTAATCGATACCGGAACGTCCAAGAATTACATCAATTACATCGTCCGGTTAACTCGCAATTCAGCTTGCGTTCGATCCATAGCTCAACCACAGTCACACAAAAATGCTTTGTTGCGTTGTTCAACGTGAAAACAACATTTTTCATTCTGCCAGACTTGTCAACCTTTGATGGGATAATTGGTCTAAATTTGTTAGCTCAGGCTGGGGCGTCACTCTGTTTGGCCTCCAGTCAGCTCAAATGGGGTACGGAAGTCGAGAAAATCTCCTTCCACAAATGCGCTGATGTCAACTTCACCGATGTGGATTGCTCAGACGCGCCCGCTTCAGTGCGGGAGTCTTTTCGGAAATTACTAAAGACCAGAAAAAAGGCCTTTGCAGACCCAAACGAATCACTGCCATACAATACTTCGGTCGTTGCTACCATCAGAACAGTGAGCGAAGAGCCCATCTATGCCAAGCTATACCCATATCCCATGGGCGTAGAAGACTTCGTCAATAAGGAGATCCAAGATCTTCTAAGAAACGACATAATTCAAAAATCGGCATCCCCCTACAACAACCCCATATGGGTAGTAGATAAGAAGGGCACCGATGAGGCGGGCAACCGCAACAAGCGCTTGGTGATAGACTTTCGCAAACTCAATGAGCTAACTATCCCCGACAAATACCCCATGCCGAATATATCGATGATACTAAGCAACTTGGGCAAAGCTTACTATTTTTCGACCCTGGATCTGAAATCCGGATATCATCAGGTTGTGCTAGCGGAACGTGATCGCTAAAAAACTTCTTTCTCCGTGAACGGGGGAAAATATGAGTTCAAGAGACTGCCGTTCGACCTCAGGAAAGCAGCCAGCATCTTCCAGCGAACAATCGATGATATCTTACGATATCTTATCTGATCATCTTCTCGCAAGACGAGGAGACTCACATTAAACATGTAGAGTGGGTGTTAAAAAGCCTACAGGAAGTCGAGAAATCGCGTTTTTTTAAGAAAAGCGAGAGCTTTCTTGGGTTCATAGTCACCAGTAACAGTGCAACAACGGACCCAGAAAAAGTCAAGGCCATAAAAGAATTCCCGGAGCCCAAGACAGTATTTGAAGTCAGGTCGTTTCTGGGCCTCGCGAGCTACTATAGATGTTTTATTAAGGACTTCGCTGCTATAGCAAGGCCCATTTCGAACATATTAAAGGGCGAAAATGGAACGGTTAGTAGGCATAAATCAAGGAACATTCAGGTGCGTTTCTCTGAGTCCCAGCGAGAGGCCTTTCAAAAGCTGCGCAATATATTGGCATCAGAAGATGTCATGCTCAGCTACCCTGACTATAAAAGCCATTTGATCTAACGAAAGATGCTTCAGCCTACGGTATAGGTGCGGTGTTGTCCCAAGAGGGCCGCCCTATAACAATGATATCAAGAACGCTTAAAGACAGTGAAGCCAACTACGCGACTAACGAGCGGGAGTTATTGGCCATCATTTCGGCCCTGGCTAAACTGCGGCATTACTTGTATGGAGTGAAAGATATAAACATCTTCACTGACCATCAGCCTTTAAAATTTTCTGTGTCGGAATCAAACCCGAACGCCAAAATTAAGAGGTGGAAGGCCCGCATAGACGAGTTCAATGCTCGACTGTTCTACAAGCCCGGTAAAGAGAACCTGGTAGCGGACGCCTTGTCCAGACAGCAGCTTAATGTGCTGGAACAAGAAGAGCCCGAATCTTGTGCAGCAACGATTCACAGCGAGATGTCTCTCACCCACACAATCGAGTCGACAGACAAGCCGTTGAACTGCTTCCAGAACCAGATAATACTGGAGGAAGCACGTTTCCCGTCTAAGAATACCTTTATTCTGTTCGGGAATAAAAGGCGCCACATGGTTAACTTTGTCTGCAGGGAGTCTTTATTAGACGAACTATTCGTCCCAAGGGGCGTAAACGCTTTCTATTGCGATTTACACACGCTCGCAATGATACAGGATGAGATAGTGCGGAGGTTCCCAGCCACGAAGTTCTGGCATTGCAGGAACCGCGTCGTGGACGTACTCAGAGTTGAAGAAGGAAGGGAAATCTTAACTGCTGAACACAATAGGGCGCACAGAGCAGCGCAGGAAAATGTAAAGCAGGTATTGTCGGAATACTATTTCCCCAAAAAAGCAAGAGCTGCTTCAGCTCATGAACTTTTTCCCAAGGGAAAAACCATTTATTGCGACAATGAACCGTCATTGAAGTCGCACACGATCGTGTCCATGCTTTGTAACAACTTTGGTGTTAGCATTACAAACGCACCACCACTGCACAGTACCTCGAACGGACAGGTGGAGCGTTTCCACAGCACGTTGCTGGAGCTAGCCAGATGCATAAAGATAGACAAGGGCATGAGTGATACGGTCGAAATAGTAATATTGGCCACTACCCAATATAATAAGTCGATTCACTCGGTCGTCAACAGGAGACCGGCTGACATCGCCCTAACACACCCTGATGAGCCACAGGTAGAGATCCATAATAGGATCCAGAATGCTCAAACCGCGCTAATGGCCAGAGAAAACGCCTCGCGGCAGAATAGGGTATTCGACGTTAGCGAAAAGGTGTTGGTAAAATCCAACCGAAGACTCGGCAACAAGCTCACGCTATTGTGCGAGGAGAAAGCTATAGAAGCAGACATGGGGACCACGGTCCTTATTGAGGGGAGGGTCGTCCAAAAGGACAATCTAAAATGATGCGCTCGGTAGCGAGGTCCGCGTACCGCTTAATTTTAAATTTTTTAGACACTCAGCGCAGTTTTAGTAGTTCTAAGCCTAGCGCCATCCACGCGCATTATATTCTGAAGCATTTTACTTTATTGGTGTTGGCTTCCCCCTTGACTAAAAAACAGAAAAATCAACCATTTAAACTTTTACCCACAGCACCAATCTTATCCTTCTCGTATATTTGTCATTGGCAACGGCACACATCACCGATTATTCGCGCGCCAAGTATATTCCCATAGTCGACGGCCAGATCTTGGTGTGGGAAAATTCTGCCTATGTGAGGCACTCCGCGAATCTTTCCAATTCCCGCAATCACACATGAGAAATCTGCTGAGCGTAGACTCAGCACACCTCCGGGACTTGCTGGATGCGCTGGGTGCGCACCATGGGATGGCCAGAAGCTTGGACTTCCTGGGCTTCATACTAAAGGTCGTAGCCGGCACACCTGATGCTGGTGATTTGGAGAAGAGTAGGGTTTTAGAGGCGCGGTTGGTCGACGCGAACAATAGGCAGATAGAAATCCATACAGAAATCCAGAGTCAAATCAATAGACTAACTGCCACCGTCAACTTAATTCCCAAAACAGCAAAAGAGTCGCAAATTGACACCGGTCATTTGTATGAAAAATTGCTCGCGAGAAATAGAATGCTCATGATGGAGCTTCAAAATTTAATGTTGGCCGTGACACTTGCAAAAATGAACATTGTTAGCCCAAATATTCTCGATCACGCAGATTTAAAATCAGTTTAGCTGGAGGAGCCCACCAACACCCCCATAGGGGATCTCATGTCCGTATCGTCCGTAAAGATTCTGCAATCCAGTAAGGCATCACACTTTATCATTAAATTTCCGGTAATTAAGTTCGCCTGTAAGAAAATTACTATTTTCCCTGTCAGTCAAGACGGAGCCATGCTACGATTAGACGATGGCGTTATCGCAGAGTGCAACAAGGAGATTTGCACCGTTAAAGCTTGCACTGCATCAACCAGCGCCACCTTCTGCCAGCTATCATCAGGCAGCTCATGTGCAAGAGAACTTCTTGCCGGAGGCACGGCGCACTGCGAAATACAACCCAGCAGCCTATGTAGATGAGGGGATCGTCATCATCAACGACAGGGCCGCCAGGGTGCAAGTGGACAACGGCACTGAAATCTGGGTGCATGGTACGCACCTTGTTACCTAAGCCCGACGTGCCGTCATTAACGGAACCCTGTACGTTAACCAGAACGGAGTCCAGAACAGAGTACCCGGGGTAGCAAAATTCCCTCTGCTGAATGTCACCTCCCACCAAAGCGTGCTAAGTCTCCCGTACCTTCATCGCCTAAATGAACGTAATGAATTTAAATGAACTTAGAGACAATCCGGAGGTTCAGAGAAGAGGTCGATGCCGAACGCCCCAGCGAGTGACACTAATCGTGGCAGCATCATGTTGCCTCCTGTTGTGCGTTGCCATTGTGGGCTGGCGTGCCCAGAAGGCCAGGAGATCCGCCAGACGATTGAACGTGGCGATCACCGAGTTAAGGTCGGCCGAGGGCGGCCTCCATCTTGTGGGGGGAGTAGGTAACTAAAGTTAACGTCGCTATGTCGAGCGCATGAAATACGACGACGACGGCATTCTGCAATGTAAGCATTGCTGGCAAACTTTGTTTATTTGCATGGCCGCTACGAATATGAAACCGCAACAATGTGTTTCGTTTTCATCTTAGCTCCTAATGTGAATTTCTGTATTCGTAGTTTTAGTTTGATTTCGTGCTCCAACGCCACAGCTCCGCTTGGCTTGTGAAATAAAGAATTAATATAAACTCCTTGTCTTTTATTGTCGCGGTCCCGCCCGACACCCAGACACGAATAGCCGTGCGCGATTACGCCGGCCTAAAATACTTAATTTGTACATATAGCCACCGCCATCGTTTATCAGTTATATTCGATGCTCCTAGGCAGGAAATTTACCGGCAAGTACAACAACAACAATAAAGTTAACGGTTCCGTTGCATTTTGGCAACGCTTGTTACCTCTACAACTTAGCGGTAAAAGTAAAGGGTGTTTCGTGACGCGTTGTGAGATTTTATTTTATTTTTTTTAAATTTGAAATTTTTATTTGAAAATTTCTGATACGCAAGACTTGGTTCGAATCCCCAAGTGAAGTGAACTTCTACCGAGCCCTAGCCCAATCTATGTTGCCACAAATTTAATTTGAACGTTGATGAAGCTGACTTACTGGCGCGAGTGGAATGGATCAATTCCCTAAGCTTAGCGGTTGATTCGCCGCAGACATTATTGGAAAAATTTTATTTTACGGAGATCTCGAGTTACCATCGGTTTGAATTTTCTGCAGGTTTCATGGATCTGAAGGCGAAGTTAAACCGAGGATTAGCTGCTCATCGCAAGTCGCAATTGCTGCCTTCAACCCCTGCCAATTCAACATCTATTGCCATTACTAACAATGCGGGTCTTTCTTTTCGAAGTAGGAAACTTCGGTTGCTAAATCTGGAACTTGCTCGTTTTCATGGATTGGCCGGATTTTCTCGCCACTTTCACCATGGTCATTGGAAATTATTATGAGCCAAGTGATATTGAAAAATTACAATATCTACGGTCCAGTTTGGCGGCGTGGCAATGGAGACCATACGCTCGCTCAAAACTTCGAAAGCCAATTATAACATGGCTATGAATTTACTGATTAATCGATTTGATAATAAAGCTTTACACTTTCAGGCACACATTCAGGCAATATTTGGTTTAAAAGTTATCGAAAAGGGATCATAAAAGGATCTTCGGGAGCTCAGTGACTGCATAAATTCGCAGCTGCGGGCAATTCGAACCCTGGCTACTACATAACAAATGGATAGACTTCTGATTCACATCGGCTCTCGAAATTCAAACACCATGCCAGAAGGTGGGAAAAAACTTGCACAAATATAACCAAAACACACTTATTGCTTCTGCTTATGCAGAACACTTATGCCTTGCTGAGCAATTTTCGATTCAGCCTCCCGCTAATCTTCATAACTTCTCGCTTAGCTAGTCAACTGAATTTGAATCATATAAGATCGCATACTTCAAATTCTAGGATCGAAGAATCTTCCTCCTTATCTTTTTGATAAGGCAGTCGATACTCTTGCGCCATCACGGGATGCAAGCTATCGTTGTTCATTCGCATCTGTTGTTACTCACAGTACACTGATTATCAGCTCCATTTCAATATAAATGCAACATCATGGAGGATACCACCCTCGCTGATCCTTATTTGACCTTTAGAATTGACCTTTTTATTGGCGCTGGTCTGTTTTTGGAATTAATTTCCCCGGGACAAATTCATTTGGACAGGTCGTTGCCAACTCTTCAAAACACCAAACTTGGTTGGATAGCATCTGGAGGGATGTCGACTATGCCAAATCATAAATCAGTTTTAACAGCAATTCAGCAAAAAGTCTTTAATATACTGCTTCGCTGTCAATTTTATCTTTGTGGAGATATCTGCAAGATGTACCGTTGCGAACCCGGATGACTTTTTGCAGTGTATCGTTTTGCCGAGAGAACTCCACGGATGAGTTGAATGTTTTTAAATTGAACACTGTGCTTTTCGGAACCAAGCCAGCTGCCTTCTTGGCTATAAGATCCATGCATCAGCTCTCTTATGATGAGGTGGAATCATTTTCAGTTGTTCGTAGAGATTTCTATGGGGATGATTTAATCTCTGGTGGGGACTTAGTTAAGGGCGTGATAGAAATTCGTCATCAGGTGAAGGAACTACTGTCGCCAGGTCACATACCAATCAGTAAATGGTGTTCGAAGGAGCCCTGGAAGGAGAGTCTGACTGCGTCAAAGAACAGTTGATCAAATTTCACGATGGATTGGATATCGGCAAATCATTGGGATTAGCTTGGGATCCAGTTTCAGATCACCTTCTATTATTTAATTTTTTTCAAATACCGTCTAACCATCGACCCGTCTAATCATCGACCCGTTGCATTGTCAACAATACCCAAATTCTATGTTCCACTTGGTCTAATAACCCGAAATGTCACAAAATCTAAGATCTTTCGGCAATTTCTATGGAGTGCTAATGTGGATTGGGTTGACGCATAGTCAGAGCCAATTTTTGGCGCTTTATTGGCTGAGCTAATCGTAAGCGTCAAGGAATCCATGGATTTCAATTGTGCCTCTCATTGGTAGTCAGACTCGTCTATTGGGTTGGCGTGGATTCGGCAACCTCCGAGGGAGTTGTATTCGTGTCAAACAATATCGCTTAAATTCAGGAGATGATGTCAGACATGACTTGACTTCAGAATCCGACGAACTTAGGCCAGGCAGACGTCACGTCGCGAGGATGTACCCCGAGAGAAACGCAAGCTTGGACGATACGAGGAATCCGATACTTTCACCAAGGCACTTATTTTTTATTATCATGAGAAGTTTTTGCATTCAGGACCGCAGGCGTTGCTTGCCACATTACGGCAAAGATTCTTGCGGATTGGAGACCGCAAGTTCGTTGCTAGTGTCATCAATAAAAGCGTCCGATATTTTAGAATGAAGTCTGTGACTGGAAGCACGTGATGGAAAGCTTGCCAGCAAATCGAGTGCAGCCCAATCCAGCATTTCATACTACAGGAGTGGACAATTGTGAGCTATTCTATCGAAAGGCAGAGACCAGAAGCAAGGCAGCCCACAAAAGACATATCGCCGTCTTCATTTGCTTTTTCACGAAGGCAGCTCATTTGCCTTCAAGGCAGACCATTTGGAGTGACAATGCTACAAGCTTTGTCGGTGCAAAGATCGAGCTTGCCGAACTGCGAGAGCACACGGAATCCATAGCTTTCGCCTTAAATAATGGGATCGATTGGAAGTTCATCCCCTCCGCGTGCCCCGCACTTCTGTGGTTTATGGGAGGCTGCTGTTAAGTCGGCTAAATTTCACTTCGTCGGTGATTCTTAGCTATTGAGGAATCGTAACTATTGTGAAATTGAGATTTGTGCCATTCTTAACTCCCGTCCACTCTGTCCAATTTCAGAAAATGCTGAATGTCTTGAGGGGCTAACGCCGGCACATTTCCTAAAGGGTTCCAGCTACAAACAATTTCCTGACATTACCCATCCGCCTCAGCAGATGGCAGCGGGTGATACAGATGCAACAAAACTTCTGGAAAAGATTGAGGTGCGAGTTTTTGTCCCTACTATAAGAAAGGAGCAATTGGCGCGTCGATACGTCTAACTTCAAGGTTGGAAACATAGTTTGCTGAAGGTGGATAACATTCCACCGTTGAGATGGCAGCTTGGGCGCATCTACGAAGTCATACGGATATTATCCGTACAGCTACGGGTCTAATCAAGAGAGCCGTCGCCAAACTTGCCCTTCTGCCCATCGATTCCGATATAGTTGGAACCGTACATTTTCCAACGGAGGGAGTATGTACGGAGCAGATCACCAGCGCTTAGTCATGCGTGTACTCATAGGTGTACCACTGTACCTGCAGCGCTCTTCGAGTCTCTCTTTTCGCCCTTTTTTCTTCTCTCGCTAAAGCTGTCGCGTTATCTATTCAGATAAACTTTGTTTATATTTTGAAGCCAAGCTTCCGCTTAGTCAGTATGCATATCCAAATAAAACAGAGCATACATATACATTAATTTAATCTATTTGTGTGTTCTTATTAATCATAACCCCAAAGGTGGCATATTGGTTGTTTTCCCCATAAACAATATTGTTGTACAATTCATTTGTTTTATACAACTTATCTACTTCAAAACAAACTTATACAGTGAGTGAAAACGACATTCTTGGTAAACATCAACGCGATCAAGACGAACGACGTCTCTCTTCGATATGAAACAAAGCGTATCTCTATTTGTATCTTCGCAGCCCGCGGAAGTGCACGAAAAATACACCAAAGTTATATACGCCTAGTTATTCCAGCAATGAGCAAGAAAGCGCGTACTTGCTCACCGTTATTACCAACGATAAGCCGAAGAGAACTGACTATAGGCACTGCATTCACAACAACAGCGAATACTGCACGGTGTCGACTGCAACGCCTGTTTCTGCTGAAACAGTAAAACTGAGTAAAAAAAAAAAACGAACTGAGCCTCGATAGTACACCAATAGATTTGGAATATTGGCAGATAACGATAAAGATCTACCCCCAGCACTGATAAAGGGGATATAAAGAAGCCAAAGCCCCCACCAACTTACATTCGAGAGAAAAGGTCGAATGCTATTCAAAAAAGAGGCAATACAATTCCTAGACTTACCAACTAAGAAATAGCAAGGGCCTTCTAGTCGTTCTCAATGTAATAGAGCCTGAAGTAACACCTGCAGATATTACGCAGGCATTAAATAATAAATGTCGTTTCAAGACAACATTTGTCTTTAACAACCTGAACTAAGACAGACAACCACAACCACGAAGTGGAAAAATGAAACGAAAAAAAAAACGAAGTGCACTCTATTGCACTCTACCCTGCCCCTTGCTCTGTCCCTGCCGGGCCTTCCAGACGCCTTTCCAGTTTCCACTAACGCTCCGTACCATTACCTGGTTTACTCCGCAGTCCCTGTAACATATCGTCTAGTGAAAGACAAACGTTCTACCAGAGGTTTTCTTCAAGGACTCCCGTTCCCGTCGTCCTGGATGGTGCGGACTTCGCTGCTGGGTGCCAGACACTTCGGGCTAGGAATTGCTGTCGTACGTGGACTTAAGGTAGCTCACGAATGCGTCTTCCAGACAAACGCCGTCTGCTCTGACCGGACGCTCCGGTACAATGCCTGTTCGGCTCCTATGAATGTGCGCAATCTCCGGAACAGTCGACCGGGTCTTCACCACAATCCCGCCACGCACAAAGGTCCTTGCTAGGACTGCCCGCCTGTTAAAACACTAACGGACTCGGACGCCAACGCCAGGGTCTGCTTTCCGTTCGTGGTGTACCTGGCGTCTCAACCTAAACGTGTTTTGTCTAAATGGCTAACTGTGGCTCAATTCGGTGACTTGCTTCGTCCCGAACGTTCGACGAAGTGTGTAACGGGTGTAGCTCCCGTGCTGCTTACGTTGGTTCGCGTTGTTCGTTCGTATTCTCGTTCTTCTTGACTGTCCCGCTTCCAACTCTTACCCTGCCTATTGCATCGTTATTCCTTGATGTCACAAGGTCCAAGGTCCATGGTTTTACTGTTTGCCTAGTCCAAAGTCCAGCTTGGTACTGTTGCTTCCTTTAAATTGACACGCAGACACTCTGTGTTCTGCTGTTATCCTGCTCTAATTTGAGCCGTCCACTCTTGCTTTCCACACTTGCTTTCTCCATACTCTGTCCCTCCAGAGTCTCCTTCTACAATCGATTGGAGATTGGAGGTTCTGTTTTTTCAAACTCTACAGATTCTGTTTCTACAAACCCTCTACAGCTTCTGTTTATCCAAACTCTCTTTCCCCAAACTTTCCGCTTCGTACCGCCGTCACTTCGCTTTGATTTTTTGCGTAACTGGCATCAGGCAGGCCCCTTCTTCTGCAGATGACATCTGCATTTGCGCATTCGTTATTTTCAGCTTTAAAAATGTAACAAATTACTAATTATTACCTAAACACATAAACAATACATAGCGCAAATCGTACAATGCTCTTTAAAGCTTAAAATGTAATTATATCACTGTTGTTGTGTGCATTGTTTAACAAGAATATTATCTGCAATATTCTGATAGGCTTAAAGACAGTGAGCAATAAAAGGCATTCCTTTGGTTACGCAAGATTGCAATACATAATGAGTTATATTTGTGCGCGTATATAGTTATCTTCCCGCTGGAACCGAATTTCGAGACGCTGTTTCTGCCGGTTTGCCATGGCTGCTGAAAATTCTCGAAACGTTACCGTTGCCGCAAAGGGTGTCATTTTAAATGCGCAATGTGTATGGAATTTTTAATAGAGTGGAGCGTTTAACGGACTCCTTGTCAGGCTCTGCGCTAACTTCGTTTTGTGATTCCGTCCTACAAGTGATGTGCACGGAGGTGTGAAAACAAGGTAGCAGCCATAGGATAGTAAGAACCACCCTCGTCAGTCCGTGAGTTAAGACAAACCAAGACTGCTCACAGACCCGGTTCTAGCGTGCCCAGACATTGGCGATATGTTTATTTTGCCACACGCCAGCAACTACGGGGTCCCATATTCCATATTCGAGCCGAACCCTAAATGGTGTCGAAAAGCTGCAACAGAGAAGGAGAGCTTGGCAATTGTGTGTGCGATTCGAAAGTTAAAACCATACCTGGTGGGCTACCAGGCTACCATTTTAAGGTGGTGATGGATCACTAGGCACTGAAGTGGCTAAACAGCATCGAAAGCTGGATGAAATTGAAAGTAACCTGAGTGAGAAATTTAATGATGAATAATGATTGATACAAAACAAATTTGCTATTCGGCGTTTTTTTCTCAGGCTCATGTTACTGAGATTCTGGGACTGTGGGCAGTGCAGAGTGGTTCCGTTTCAATGGTTCTTTAACTGTCTGATAAATTCAACGCTCATATTCGTGCTCTAAATGGATTGGGTACAACATAAAGAAATTATTACATGCGAACACAACAGAGCCCACTGGGCTGCCCAGGAAAATGTTAAGCAAGTCCTTCAGGATTGCTATTTTCCCAATATATCCAAACTCGCCAACGAAGTGGTTATTAACTGCAAGATTTGTACCAAGGCAAAGTATAACAAAGAGACAGGAATTGGGTGTCACACCAATCCCCTCATATGCGGGCGAAATGCTGTATATAGACATCTACTCCACACATAAGAAGTTATTTTTAACCTGTGTGGATAAGCCATGTGTTTATTGCAACTAAAGGAGAACATAGTAGCAGAATGCAAACCACGACGTTTTTGCAGTCACCGATTGCGTACCAACAACTTACGCATTGTACTATAAGCTTGCAAACCACGATACTTGCTCTTAAGGCCTACACGCGGGGAGCACTGCACAGCTATTTAAGTCCGCTCGGCGGGTCCGGTTCGGGTTCTCGGCGGGGGGGTAGGCTCGGCGTCCGGCAGGGTGTCGTTCAGCGGCTAGGGGATGAGTGGCCGTCGTCCGTGGTTCCACGTCCTTCTAAGGCCTGTGGATAAAAAGGAAACAGCCCAGCCAGGGTGGTTAGCCGTGGCTCGGGAATCCGTGGGACCACGGCCCACAGCCCAAGATGAAGAATCACTTGGAGACCGGGAGGTTCGTCCGCAAGCGCAAGAGAAAGAATCACTTGGGGACCGCGAAGGTCATCCGCGCAAGAGAAAGAGAGACTCTGCTGCTAACTACTGGATGGGTGCTAACAGGTGGCCTTAACTCATCCGATCGCTGTCGACTGTTGAGTCCCTAATACCCGGCAGACGCCCGCTTTATATAGGCCCCGGCTGGTATTAACGCGTACTTCCTGCTCCGCATATTGGGGTCAGTCCATCCTGCATTCTGCAACGAGACGGTTTGTGTTTCTGTTAGTGTTGGTATGGTGATAACTGTTGTGTTGGTGTATGTATTTTGTCTAGTGTAGGCTTAGTATTTGTGGTCCTGTTTCTGCTGTGGTTTTCGGCGAGTATTTGTTGGATCTCCGCCCTTGTCATACACAGTTTCCATAGTTACGGGTCGCAAGCAAAGGTTTAGGGAACCATTCAAGGACTATATGGTCGAAATGCAGACCCTAATATAGCCCATGAGATACGGGAAGAAGGAAACGCTAGTGATCATTAATAAGAGCTGCACGCCAGACCTTCGAATAGCGTTAAGATCCTACCACGTGGACAACCAAGAGGTACTCATGGTCCTGGCAGACGAGTACGAGAAGCTGCACAAGGAACGGGAAGCTTTTGCGGAAGAGCAAAAATTTATATGAAACAAAGCCCCGGCCGCGGCACAGGTCACGTATAAAAGGTGTGAGGAAGCGGATGAGCAAGCACACGGGCCCACGACCATTGGGCACAAACTAACCAGATGTAATCCAGGTGACAGAACACTATTTGGAGGTCGCCTATCACTACCCAGAGAGTCCATGGAACGACACCCGGGGCAACTCGGGTCAAAACCACGTTGCAAATTCGCAAGAAGTCGTCGCAGGTGCGCTGGACAAGGCCATTGGGCAAGAGGCTGCCGAAACCAGCGGTTTCTGTTCTGATGGATGTGCGGAAGAGTAGGAATCAGAAGCATGGAATGCTGTCAGAGAGCGGGAATCAGCAAACGATCTTAGCCACAGAAAGGCGAGCAGGGGTCGCACGGTGCCTCCCCAAGCTAAATGTCAAATTAAACAAAGAGGAGCAGCAGATGTCCGTAGCGTTGACAAATGGTGGAGACACATATAAGGCCACGATCGACACCGGGGCAACAGCAAGCTTCGTTAGCGAAGAGCTGTGATAAGCTAGCTGCCCTTGGATCAATTACATAGATAAGATGGCAAGTTAGGTTGGCAGATGGAAGGGGATGCGAGATCAGTGCACAGTTCGAGGTAGAAGTCGAATTCGCAACAGACGATTCTACATGAGCCTCCTGATACTACCAGGAGTAGTGGATGCGTTGGTGTTGGGGTGGAATTTCCAGGGCCGAAATCAGATGCGCCGGTCACGAAATCCGGATACTGGCCAGAAACAGACACAACAGGTTGCTTGACGAGAAGTTGTCGGTCGCAGTCATCCAAAACGACGGCGAAGAAGACGACGAGGAAGAATTCATGGAGAGACTATAAGTTAGATGAACTTCTGGAACTGGGGCTCTCTAGAGCACTCGAGAAGCTCGCGCAAATGGAGACTGTGCGTGGACTTCAGGCAGATAAACGTGAAATCCATAAAGGAGAACAACAAAATGGCACTAATATTTGTGGTCCTGTTTCTGCTGTGCTATGGTTTTCCGCGAGTATTTGTTGGATCTCCTCCCTTGTCATGCACAATTTCCATAGTTGCGGGTCGTTTTCGTCTCCTATCGGTTTATACAGCCTGTCTTCTTCTAGTCGATACTCCGGTTCACTGATCTTGTTTTCTATCTCCCTCCGTTTCTTGGTTATCCAATCCACCGCCTCGACCACTACTTTACCTACCTGCGTGGTAAGAAAACTGAGGGGCTCTCGATAAGACAACTGCATTTATCTTGCCTCTTCGATATTGGCCTTCGAACTGAAAGGGCTGTAGCTCTAACGCCCTTCTTTCACCCCTTTCTGACGGACTCTCTATCGAGTTTAGCAATTTCAGTGCCATGTGGTATGTCACTACCACGAACTGGTAACCTTCCAGGTACATTTTGTACTTGTGGTTACCCCACATCGGCTTAACCCCAGTATTTGGCTACTTATTCCATTTCCGTCGCACTGTACATCCGTTCCACCGCGCTCAGCTTCCTACTGGCGAATGATACCACTTGATCTCCGTTGTCACCGTCCTGCGTCAAGACCGTCCCTATTCCAAATTCACTGACGTCCGTTTGTAACTTGAACTGCCTTGTGAAGTCTGGGCAAGACAGTACCGGTGCTTGGTGCTTCCTGGTACTTCTCGCTGCATTCGAACTTCGGCCCCTTCCAAATTAAGATCTGCAGGGCTCCGGCTCACTGAAATTGGGTATGAACGATGCCTTCCTTAAAAAACTATGTACTTGCTTTGTTGTCCTTAGCGAACTCCTGTATTACCGCCACCTTCTCAGGGTCTGTCCGGGTGCCCTGGTCACTCACCACATGTCTCAGGTTCCTTAGTTCCTTTTGGAAGAAGTGGCATTTTTGATGTTAATCCGTAGATTCGCCGCTTGCAGCCGCCTAAACCCCTCTTGCAGCATCTAAAAATGCTCCCGCTTACTGCGACCGATAACCATGATGTCGCAACGAACCTTCCCAGTGTCCTTTGTCTAGTTCCATTCGTGAACGTGATCTCTGTCCTTGTTCCCGACCATTCCTCATGCTCTCCCTTACCGCATGTTCAAGTCGCATGTCCGGTGCCTCCACAACGCATGCAAATCTCTGTACTGACTTGCCACTGCACTGGCTTGCTGGTTCCGGCATGATTTTCCGCTCCCTCTATCTCCTGCCTTCCAGCGGCTAATCGTAAGAACTCCGTCAGCTATGCGAGCCCGGTCCTCCTCGTGTACAGCTTTATTCTACTCCTGCAATTCCTATAACCTCGTAAATCGCATCAGCTTTCGTAGTTCCATAGCGACCTTTCTTACGGGTTCGGTTTCCCGCTGTCTCAACTGACTAATCCGAGTCTCCAATTGTTCCTCATACCTCGGGGGCAGTAAGTATTCTCGTAGCTCTGTTGTCAGTTGCGCCCATGTCCTTATCTCGGAGGGCGTTACGTATTACCAGCGGCTCCTTCCTGGATAAACGGCATCGACTGTACCAGGTGAACCTCTTGGATTCCGTACCCAGCTGCCCATTGCTCCAGCTCGACATTACTGGAAGTAGAAGCCGACCCGTTCACAGAGTAGAAGTCGGGGTGAATTACGTAGTAATTGTCTATCAGACCTATTTTATTTAGATAAAGGCTATAGTAGAGTTGAATGGTTATTGCTAGGGTCCGCGCCGCGGGTCCCGTTCGGGTTCAAGCCGGGGGCGGCGGGGAAGTCGTGCAGCGGCTAGGGGATGAGTGGCCGTCGTCCGAGTTTGCGCGTCCTTCTAAGGCCTGTGGATAAAAAGGAAGCAGTCGGTTCTGGGTATGGGGTCAGCCGCAGCCCAAGATGACGAATCATTCGGGGACCGCGAAGGTAGTCCGCAAGCGCAAAAAAAAGAATCACTTGGGAACCGCGAAGGTCGTCCGAAAGTGCAAGAGAACCCTAACTCGGGGACAGTGAAGGACAGCCGCGTAAGAGAAAGAGAGAGACTTGGGGACCGTTCGGCAGCCACAAGCCGATTTAATAGAACTAGATTTGCTGATCCGGTTCTCCACAAAAGTGACTCTGCTGCCAACTACTGGATGGGTGCTACCAGGTAGGCTTACCTCATCCGATCGCTGTCGACTGTTGAGTCCCTAATACCCGGCAGGCGCCCGCTTTAGATAGGCCCCTGCTGTGATTTAGTGTGCCCAGCGTCTGCGTGGCATTTGGCTGTATTCACGTGGCCAGCCTTCTGGCTCCAGTGTGACTCTCCGCCAGCGATTGTTGGCGCGCGCGCTTAAATATTTCCATTTTATTTGCTTCAGTTTTATATCTCTTAGTTCTATTTATACCTAATCTAAGACTTCAGTTTATTTCTCTTAGATCTATTTATAACTAATGTGCGCGATACGCGTCACAAATAAAGAGCGCATAGCTTACAAAACTAACTCTAAAGCTGATATTATTGAATTGGTTATCTAGTCTTAAGGGCAGATAATAACGGAAATTCAGGAACGACGCTGAGCTCACAAAGAGTCAGTCAGCGCACCACCCGGAGAAGAAGATCTCCGACACACACAGCCCTAGCATAGCAGCCGAGTACATCGGCGGTGATGTCTTCACCCCCTTCCCTAAGGACTACAGCGTGAGACAACTTACGGAAGTTACCTAAAACGTAATTTTTAAGCTTATAGACTGGACCGTGATCCACTCCAAACCGTAATAAGAGTGGCTCCAATTTTTGGAGAAAAAACTTAACTATTAATTGCAGCACTGATTTAGTTTGTGATTGAAGCGGAAAGAAACGTAAACCATTTTTATAATCGTAACTCGCAGAGTGTACAAGAATTTTTAAAAATATTCGTTAAAGAGAAGAACAGAAGGAAGAGTTTCTAATCCTATAAATATTTTCTTGGTCATGATCGTCAATCTTCAGATTAGGCATGGCGCTCGCCAGCTTCAGAACGTTGCCCGATAACATAAACCGACCAAAATGTCCACGCTCACACCTTTGAAACATATGTAGATTTTTTTCATATATATATATCATAAATATTTTTTATTAAATCAATATCAAATCAGTATAAAATGGTCCACGCCCACAAGCCGGTTAAAACTATCACACCCACACTTTATTGTTTTTCTTTTCTTTTTATACCCAAACCATATAATTAGTTAATTAATAATTAAATACTTGTTCAAAGACCTACCACATCCCAGTGTAAGTTATTACGAGGTTAAATTAAACGAAAAAAATGTGAAGGCTGGAATTATTATAAATTAAGAATCTCTTCATACAGATTCTAAGTCCTTTGACGCCTTTTTCTTCCTCTTTTTTCATCGCTTTTGTCTGTCCCTTTGCCCAATTCGTTTAAATATATTAGTTTCCTTATCGTTTAAGATGCACATACCAAGCTCAATTTGGGCCTTCTCAGTTTTTCTTTTTTTATGACTGTGATGCCGGTCCAAATGACCTGCTGTTCTAGCACGTAGCGCTTCGTGGACCCACATTATTTTGGAGTATTTATGTCCATAGGGACGCGAAGATGGAAAATTAAATTTATTAAATACTTCGATACTTTTTATTCGTCGTCTAGAAATATTGTAGCCAAATCTTAAATAATCTTTAATTAATTCAAAATCCTTAATATGGTGACTTAAACGGTATAAGTGAAAGAAGTCGAAAGAATAACCAATTTCGCCTAAAATACCCCGTGCAAATTTTCCATACGAACTCGAGGTTTAAAACGGCAGAGACCTTGCGCATACCTGGCGAGTCGCTTAACGCCTTAACCAATGTGCCTTAACCAATGTGGTAGCAGGCCTTAAGGAAGACATTAAAGCCAATGATAGGGTGGCCTTTTTAGAAGGGGACCTTGGAAATGCAAACCCAGTAGTCGACCAACTACAACTACTGGTGCGCCCGCGCACCTTGTACGAATGAAGAGAGACATCGGTCCTCCCTGATTGCCTTCAAAGTGTTTGAAGGCCATCGGGAAGTCTATTTGTCTTGGCTAAATAGAGCCCAGTCGATATTATTATGAAGATCAAAATTCTATACTGACATCAACAGCCATTTCTCCATAATCATGAATCTCGCCCTCGTGAAGTGGTCAACGCGTTGATAAAGACCTATAGAGATAAGGCTTTGGAGGGCGACATACCGCACCGCCTCCACAAACCTCGGCGACTAGTGTAGATAACAAAGGCCCTTCAAATGAGGTCTATTACGACCACGCGTCTCAAAACGTCAAGGAAGGGGAGATTTTTATGACCGTCGCCTCTCTAGTATACCATACCTAGAGTATGCGACAAAGAGGGGGGGCTACAGTTTTTGATCGACACGGGCACGAACAAAAACTATAGTAGCCACAAACTTGCAGCCGGCTGTATTCACAAACCTTTCAGGCAATATTAAAGTAACACACCGCCTGGTTGAAAAATTTTTCGAGCCACTGGGGAACAACTCAATTACCTCTTTTGTTCTTCCAAATCTACGTACCTTTGATGGTATCAATGGCGATGATAAGTTAGAAGCCATAGTAGACAGGAAGAACCATTTTCTAATAATAGCCCCGGGAATCAAAATTGCCCTTTCGGCCAGAGTCTCATTAAATATCAACCCGTTATTCGCCGCCGAACACCCGGATAGCATACGGGAAGTCTTGAATTCTCTTCTTGAGGAATATTCCCGCATCTTCGAACCTCTCTCACCAGGAATGTCCGTTGAAACGGTCGTCAAGGCCGAAATCCGCACAAGCACGCAAGACCCCATCTATACCAAGAGTTATCCGTACCCAGTCAACATGCGCGGAGAAGTGGAGTGCCAAATGGGTAGTCCCAAAGAATCTTAAACCCAGTGGTGAAAAACAATGTCACATAGTAGTCGATTAAAAGCGGTTAAGCACCGTCACCTACTCCATCCCGGATGTAAACGCTACGTTAGCCAGTCTTGGCTATGCCACCACTCTAGATTTGACTTCTGGGTTTTTCTATTTTGAATGGAAAGTACGAGTTCCTCCGTCTACCATTCGGATTGAAAATGCAATTTTCCAAGGAATGATCGACGATTTTTTGCGCGAGCGCATTGGCAAGACTTGCTTTGTTTATATCGACGATATCACAGTCTTCAATGACTCTTTGCGAGCTTGTTGAAGGCAAACCTTCAAGTAAACCTCGAGAAATCTCAATTTTTGGCAACACAGGTGGAATTTTTGGATTACGTTGACACAGCCGATGGAATCAAGGCAGATACGAAAAAGGTCAATGCGATCAACGAAATGCCACCCCCAACTTCTGTTAAAGAACTAAAAAGGTTTCGCGGTATGACATCATATTACAAGAAGTTCATTCAAGGCTAAGCGAAAGTAACAAAACCACTCACGAATTTGACGAGACGACTGTATGCAAATTTAAAATCTTCGCAATCAAGCAAGGTTTCAATTATATTGGACGAAACGGCTCTACAGTCTTTCGACGATTTGAAGTCAATTCTTTCTTTCTCGGAGATATAAGCATTTCCCTGCTTTACCAAGCCATTCCATTTAACTACAGACGCCTCTAACTATGCCATTGGAGCTGTCCTTTCACAGGGCGAACCCGTCTTTAGCAATAGCGTATATTTCCCGATCACCAATTAGGACGGAGGTAAATTACGCTACAATTGAGAAGGAAATGCTCGCGATAGTTTTTTGGGTATTGGGTCTTACTTGTGTGGCGCAGGTTCTATTAGGGTATAAGTTAACTTAAGTTAACGCCGCTACGGCGAGCGTGTGAAATACGGAAACAACGGATGTCGTTAGGTAGTCGGCAGACACAGCTTATTTGCGTGGCCGCTACGAATATGAAACCGCAACAATGTGTTTCGCTTTCATTCTAGCTCTTAAATTGAATTCTTGCATTTGTGTATTCAGTTCTTTTCTACCCTCATAAGCAGCAGCACTTGCTGTGCTCAATAAAGAGTTTTTAAAAGTTACTCCGTCGTGTATTTATTGTGAAGCCACCGGCTTGGGGAAACCGGAGTAAAATACTATAAACATAACATACCAGGAAATTTGGTTAATTGGCGCCCAATTTGTGGTATTTGACAGCGCAATAGTCATTACCCACGAGCAAAAAAAAAAAAAACCACTTTTAACTACAAGTGAATCAAACTCAGCCACGTCAACAGGGCTGTAGTGACAAACACCAAAAACAAAAACAAGTAATTGCGACCACTGTTGCTTACAACAGAACAATCCGACAAGTGGCTGACCTACGTCAACACAGCGACAAAGTCATTAACCTCGCCTCTTGAGTACGGTTGGCTGAGGTGCGCTATAGCGCAAATTTTAATTTCAAGTTACACCGAAGCCGCTGGAGCTCTTCGGGCAGCGCATTGTCGCCAGATCAGCGCGCAAGCTATCTGGACAGCGGAGACGACAGCACGGGAAGCAGAGACAACGCAGAGCACAACAGCAGACACCAACTATAAATTAGAATACCATGCTACACCACACAACACCAAAAAATGTAAGTGGGTACCTCTCTTTAAATTATTCTTGCATCTGCAAATTAGAAATAAATATAAAAATACAGTTTTTGCAAGTGTGTTTACTAAGATAGAATTTAACAGTAAAAAGTTTTAACACGCGCAACGACGCGTGAAAGTAGTGGTGGCTTAGGTTGACGAAATAAACTATTGGCATCAAGAATAATTTAAAATAGAAAAAAAAACATTATTGAATAATTATTAAAAGCAGCGCATCAAATGCACGCGCGCACAAAATTTTTCCGTCTGCCTTTGTCTCGTCCGTTTGGTTTTGTCGATTCAACGTATCACGATCCGTGGAATTTTGCAGCCTTGCTGCCTCCGTCCTCAAGTGTTGTGTTCGAAGTTTCGTTGTTTATATTAAAAGCATATGACTTCACCCTTTCGTCGCTATAGAACCCACTGCCGTCGGTCTAGTGATTCGGACTCTGATTGTGATAACGTTACAGCGCCAAAACATTCAGTTGCGGCGCCCCCCACTCCAGAAAATATGGATCCAGACCAATTGAAAAGCTTAATACAGGCAGCTGTCACCGCTGCCTTAGCTCAGCAAGCCGCTGTAAATAAGGCCCTGCTTGACAGAGTCAACGCAATGTCTCAGCAGCTCATGGCGGCAGCTCATGTTACGCCGCCAGAGGTGCAAGCCTAAGCACCCATAGAAATAAGCAATGATATCCGCTGCGAGGAGCCATTGGGTTTTCGGGCGCACATGAATCGTACGTTTCATGGAGACAGGCGGCCCTCGCAGCCTACCATATTTTTAGGCCATACAACGGCAGCTCACGCCACTACCAGACGGTTATAATTATAAGAAATAAAATCAGGGGGGCCGCGGATGTTTTTCTGGCCTCTTTTGGCACAATACTTAACTTTGACGCGATTATAAGTCGCTTCGACTTCACATACAGCGACGAACGTCAAGTTCACGTAATCGAGCAAGAGTTGGGCACGCTGAGACAATGCAGCTTGTCCCTACTGCAGTCACGATGAAGTCAGCATGTCATACGAGCCGGCCCTAGCAAAGGGCCTCTGTGAAAAGTTCCGCGAAGATGCACTACGTGTGTTTGTTCCGGGACTCAAGCGTAGTCTCACAGATATGCTATTCTCGGCAAAGCCAAGGGACTTGCCGTCGGCTCTGGCGCTCGCGCAAGAGGTAGAATCGAACCATGAAAGATATGCGTTTGCTGCCAGCTTCGCGAGGAGCGTAGAGGAAAAGGAACACAAGGAAAGTGCCCAACAGCGAGCCAAGCCACCCCAGCAGGCGGAAGCGCAAACAAGTGGGTCAAAGAACCCACATTTTAGTAGGCAGCACAAGCAGCAAGGCCAATCCGGCCAGCGAAATTCCGAGCAGCAAAATCGCGCCGGTGCTTCAGAAGCAATGGAGGTAGTCCCTTCGCTGTCAAAGTTTAGACAGCCAACCCAGGCCTCCGCTGGCCTACGATAGGAACAAGCAGCAAAGGGTCAATCATTTAACCCAAGACGCTGGTCAGGGGCAGAACTCGTACACCGAAGCCGCCAGCGGCGCTCTGGCACAAATCGAGGACGATGCTGGAAGCGATTCGGACGCCCTCAATTTTTTAGCGGAAGATCCTTGCTACCCGTCATCAGACGAAGAGTAGCAGGGCGGGATATCGATTAATACCGGAACGTCCAAGAATTACATCAGACCGCATATGTGCTTGCGTGGCGTTCGTCCGGTTAACTCGCAATTCAGCTTGCGTTCGATCCATGGCTCAACCACAGTCACACAAAAATGCTTTGTTGCGTTGTTCAACGTGAAAGCAACATTCTTCATTCTGCCAGACTAGTCAACCTTTGATGGGATAATTGGCCTAGATTAGTTAGCTCAGGCTGGGGCGTCACTCTGTTTGGCCTCCAGTCAGCTCAATTGGTGTACGGAAGTCGAGAAAATCTCCTTCCACAAATGCGCTGATGTCAACTTCACCGATGTGGATTGCTCAGACGCGCCCGCTTCAGTGCGGGAGTCTTTTCGGAAATTACTAAAGACCAGAAAAAAGTCCTTTGCAGACCCAAACGAATCACTGCCATACAATACTTCGGTCGTTGCTACCATCAGAACAGTGAGCGAAGAGCCCATCTATGCCAAGCTATACCCATATCCCATGGGCGTAGAAGACTTCGTCAATAAGGAGATCCAAGATCTTCTAAGAAACGACATAATTCAAAAATCGGCATCCCCCTACAACAACCCCATATGGGTAGTAGATAAGAGGCGGGCAACCGCAACAAGCGCTTGGTGATAGACTTTCGCAAACACAATGAGCGAACTATCCCCGACAAATACCCCATGCCGAATATATCAATGATCTCAAATCCGCATATCATCAGGTCGTGCTAGCGGAACGAGATCGCGAAAAAACTTCTTTCTCGGTAAACGGGGGAAAATACGAGTTCAAGAGACTGCCGTTCGGCCTCAGGAACGCCGCCAGCATCTTGCAGCGAACGATCGATAATATCTTACGCGAACAAATAGGCAAATTTTTCTATGTTTATGTTGATGACGTGATCATCTTCTCGCAGGACGAGGAGGCTCACATCAAACATGTAGAGTGGGTGTTAAAGAGCCTACAAGAAGCGAACATGAGAGTATCGGTCGAGAAACCGCGTATTTTTAAGAAAAGCGTGAGCTTTCTTAGGTTCATAGTCACCAGTAACGGTGCAACAACGGACCCAGAAAAAGTCAAGGTCATAAAATAATTCCCAGAGCCCAAGACGGTATTCGAAGTCAGGTCGTTTCTGGGCCTCGCGAGCTACTATAGATGTTTCATCAAAGACTTCGCTGCTAGAGCAAGGCCCATTTCGAACATATTAAAGGGTGAAAATGGAACGGTTAGTAGGCATAGATCAAGGAACATTCAGGTGCGTTTCTCTGAGTCCCAGCGAGAGGCGTTTCAAAAGCTGCGCAATATATTGGCATCAGATGTCATGCTCAGCTACCATGACTATAAGAAGCCATTTGATCTATAGACAGATGCTTCAGCCTACGGTATAGGTGCGGTGTTGTCCCAAGAGGGCCGCCCTATAACAATGATATCAAGAACGCTTAAAGACAGTGAAGCCAACTACGCGACTAACAAGCGGGAGTTATTGGCCATCATTTGGGCCCTGGCTAAACTGCGGCATTACTTGTATGGAGTGAAAGATATAAACATCTTCACTCAGCCTTTAACATTTTCTGTGTCGGAATCAACCCGAACGCCAAAATTAAGAGGTGGAAGGCCCGCATAGACGAGTTCAATGCTCGACTGTTCTACAAGCCCGGTAAAGAGAACCTGGTAGCGGACGCCTTGTCCAGACAGCAGCTTAATGTGCTGGAACAAGAAGAGCCCGAATCTTGTGCAGCAACGATTCACAGCGAGATGTCTCTCACCCACACAATCGAGTCGACAGACAAGCCGTTGAACTGCTTCCAGAACCAGATAATACTGGAGGAAGCACGTTTCCCGTCTATGAATACCTTTATTCTGTTCGGGAATAATAGGCGCCACATGGTCAACTTCGTCTGCAGGGAGTCTTTATTAGACGAACTGGTAGACATAATCTTCCCAAGGGGCGAAAACGCTTTCTATTGCGATTTACACACGCTCGCAATGATACAGAATGAGATAGTGCGGAGGTTCCCAGCCACGAAGTTCTGGCATTGCAGGAACCGCGTCGTGGACGTACTCAGAGTTGAAGAAAGAAGGGAAATCTTAACTGCTGAACACAATAGGGCGCACAGAGCAGCGCAGGAAAATGTAAAGCAGGTATTGTCGGAATACTATTTCCCCAAAAAAGCAAGAGCTGCTTCAGCTCATGAACTTTTTCCCAAGGGAAAAACCATTTATTGCGACAATGAACCGTCATTGAAGTCGCACACGATCGTGTCCATGCTTTGTAACAACTTTGGTGTTAGCATTACAAACGCACCACCACTGCACAGTACCTCGAACGGACAGGTGGAGCGTTTCCACAGCACGTTGCTGGAGCTAGCCAGATGCATAACGATAGACAAGGCATGAGTGATACGGTCGAAATAGTAATGCTGGACACTATATATTGGCCACCCAATATAATAAGGCGATTCACTCGGACATCAACAGGAGACCGGCTGACATCGTCCTAACGCACCCTGATGAGCCACAGGTAGAGATCCACAATAGGATCCAAAAAGCTCAAACCGCGCTAAGGGCCAGAGGAAACGCCTCGCGGCAGAATAGGGTATTCGAGGTTGGCGAAAAGGTGTTGGTAAAATCCAACCAAAGACTCGGCAACAAGCTCACACCGTTGTGCGAGGAAAAAGCTAAAGAAGCGGACATGGGGACCACGGTCCTTATTGACGGGAGGGTGGTCCACAAGGACAATTTAAAAAGACGCGCTCAGTAGCGAGGTCCGTGTACCGCTTAATTTTAAATTTTTTATCCACTTGGCGCAATTTGTATTAGATCTAAGCTTATCGCCATCCGCGTATATCATATTCTTAAGCATTTTTCTTAGTATCGGTGTTGGGTTCCCCCTTGATTACAGAACAGAAAAATCAATCTTTTAAACTTTCACCCACAGGACCAATCTTATCGTTTTCGTGTATCTATCACTGACGTCGGCACACATTAACGATTATTCGCGCTCCAAATACATTCCCATAGTCGACGGCCAGATTTTGGTGTGGGAAAATTCTGCCTATGTAAGGCACTCCGGGAATCTTTCGGAGTACGCACGTGTGGTATAGGAGACGGCCGGCCTGCTCGATCAATTTCCACAATCACACATGAGAAATCTGCTGATTGTACATTCAGCACACTCACCGTGCTCAGTCTCCCGTACCTTCATTGCCTGAATGAACGTAACTTAGAGACTTGAGGGGGGGTAGTTAACTTAAGTTAACGCCGCTACGGCGAGCGTGTGAAATACGGCAAAAACGGCATTCTGCAACGTAAGCCGGATGACCGGATGTCGTTAGCTAGTCGGCAGACACAGCTTATTTGCGTGGCCGCTACGAATATGAAACCGCAACAATGTGTTTCGCTTTCATTCTAGCTCCTAAATTGAATTCTTGCAGTTGTGTATTCAGTTCTTTTCTACCCTCATAAGCAGCAGCACTTGCTCTGCTCAATAAAGAGTTCTTAAAAGTTACTCCGTCGTGTATTATTGTGAAGCCACCGGCTTGGGGAAACCGGAGTAAAATACTATAAACATAACATACCAGGAAATTGGTTAATTTATATACTGACCATCAACCCCTCACGTTCGCTCTGGGCAGCAGGAATTTCAACGCGAAGTTGAAAGGTTGGAAGGCTCGCATAGAAGAATACAAATGCTCAAATACTCATTTACAAGCCCAGAAAATCAAATGTGGTACCTGATGCGCTTTCAAGCATTCCGCCCCAGCTTAACCCGTTGAGTGCCGATCCAACTATCAATCCCGATGACTATACACAGTTTTTGGCTACTGCCCATAGCGCTTGGCATGACACTTTTCAATTGATTCAACATGATGTTTCATACAAAATTCGAATAACACAGCGATTGGTGGTGGAGAAAGCGAGAAAGACCACCGTAGAGTACATAGGAGCCCTACAGAAATTCGCCTTCATTTTCTAGAAATGTATTACTTCCCGGGGATGTCCAGTACTATTCGTTTGCAAACCTCGTCAACCTGCAAGCCAAAATTACAACCTACGCCTGTCCTTAACTACCCAGGTGAAATAGTTGACATAGACATATTCACCCTCAAAAAAAAATACTTGAGTTTGCCAAACTTTTCAGCTTGCAGTCAAAAACATCCGAGCACTTGCGGGAAACTCTGGTAGAAGCTCTTTATTATTTCACCGCCCCTAAGATTTTAGTTTCGGACAACGAACGAAGGTTATTATGCCCAATAGTGCTTAATTACCTTCGGTCTCTGAACATCGACCTTTACTATGCCAACTCGAAACCAACTCCAACTCAAAAGAGCGAAGTAAATGGCCAAGTCGAGAGATTCCATTTCACATTCTTAGAAATTAATCGTTGCCTTAAAAGTGAGCACCCCACCTTCAAACTTATCGAACTGGTTCCGATAGCAATGGACCGCTATAATACCTCCGTCCACTCAGTAAAGAACCGGAAACCAGCCGATATTTTTTTCGACCGCTTGTCGAGAATAAACTATCAGGGATTGACGGATTTCCGACGATAATCTTTAGAGCACATAAGGGGTCTAATTGAACATAGGTTAGTTACAACAAACTCGGCACGATATAATACTAGGATCGAGCCCAAATCTTATGACTGAGGGGAGAAGCTTATGTTGCTAATAAGCTAATAAAAACAATAGAGAAACCAAGGTTCAGATGCGAAAAGATCTAGGAGGATAATAATGTAACAGTTAGAACCAGATAAGGGAAGAATTTCCACAAATCTGATCTGACGAATTGAGACACGGATTTAATTAAGGGAAAATAAAATAATACTAAAATCAAGTTCATTGAACAATCCTACATACATTAAAAAACCAATAAAATATTTCAAGAGAAAAAACATATAAAATACTAATTATATTGTATATAATAACGAGTTCGCGGTTGCAAGTTTTGAAAAAAATATAAGTTTTTATTTCAAGATAAAAATACAACTTTGAATTGGAGTCAATTCACGTCTTAATGGTATATCGGATGAATTAGAACTATCTCTGGAGTGTGAGTTGAACGCTTAGCAAACCCTTGGTCGACTTTGTTTATATGAGCTTGAAGGCTCTCCTCTTTATTCAAATGGGTTGCGCTCTTTAAAAGTTGCGCATGGAAAATTACCAGGATTTGTGCTGCGTAAGCTATTTGGTTGCTTAGTGGGAATAACGAATTTCGGCATCGGCGGATGTTTATGTCTATGAATCAATTGTTTATGTTAACGCGGCCGAAATTGTTATTGTCGCCAAGAGCTTGGGATCTGACTTATGTGTTGGGGTAAATGGATTGGGTGGGTGTGATCAAGTGGTACATATGTACTGTGTGTGTGTGGTGTGTGTGTGTGACAAAGTGTTATACTATGGTACATATGCTACTATATATATTATAAATTACAAATTATATAAAAAGAAACAAAAGAAGGGTTAAGGCTAAAAAAAAAATCTTTTTAATGTAAAATGTACCCCAAAATGTACCATTTACAAACACTATACACATTCTTAAGCATATGTAGACGAAGAACAAACCAAACGATTAAATCTCTACAAATTGTCTTTTTGTAAGCTCGATTTCTGCATGCGCCTACGCATACAAGAATGAGGGGCCGGGGATTCCTTTGCAATACGGTGATATATGGAGAATCAACAGGAATCACGGAAAACGGTTGCGTTGGCTGATAGGAGAGCCGAAGCTTTGGCCAACTACTACCTCAACACGGCCATGAAAGGAATTAACAGGCTTTCCGGACGACCGGCGTGCAAACTCGTTCGTTGGACTGGCTAGGAACGGCTTGGAAGTGGACAGGTTGCTGCTGATTGGACGTCGTTTTGACCACACAAGGGATGACATCGAAGAACAGCGACCAGCAGTTAAGGACAAATGAGCGGTTGTTTGACGCAACGCATGAATCTATCGAACAATTTAACAATGTCATCGCATGGGTGACTGCAGTGGACAGCGACCTATACAAAACCACGACAGTGCTACATAAGGCTATCATCTTATCTAACCAGGTTTCTGAAGTCTTCAGAGCTTGCCAGTTGGCCAAGACCGGCATCGTCAACTCAAACTTGCTGGATCATGGCGAGCTCGTGACCATACTGATGGATGTAGAAAACTTGCCGTAGAGAAATTTCACCGAAATATTATTTCACCGAAATATTACAATTGTTTAGGGAAGAACACCGACCGATTTTTATTAGGTCTCAAACTGAACTCTACTTATTGATCTAGATTGATTGACGTTCAAGCCTCGGTTTCGAGCTTTTCAAATATTCACTTTGGATTTTAAGATTTTAGAGAGAGCTTTGGAGCTATCTGCATTTCTCTTGGATTCAAGTGCATTCGCTCTTGGATACTCTTAGATTCTTAAGATTATCTTTATTTCAATTTTAAACTTTTTTTTTCGAATTTGCGAGTCCGAACTTTGAACGTGACAATTATTTGGGGTTTAGGCAAAGGATGTTTAGTCTACCGGGGGTGATTTGTCTAAATAACATCCTGTATTCGTATTACTTGGGGTTTTTCCACTTGACCTTGGATCTGAGATTATATATGTAGAGCAAAAAAATATAAAATAATTAATAAAAAAAGGAACAAAATATATTATATACGGCCTTGCCATGATTTGTGGAGTAGATCTGATATCTTGGAACTTGCAAGTTATACTTGTTTTTGAGGTGAGTCTCGGAGAGCAGCATGACATCAATGTTCTTATCATTTAAAATTTGGGCAAGTTCAGACTTATGATCCGAAACGCCGTTAGCATCCCGCATAGATATTATTAATGGGGCCATTAAGTTGACTTAGACGATTTTAATTTCGCATGAGATCTTGCATCGAGCTCTTGCATAAACGTAATAAACTCTTTCATATTTTTCTGGAGCGAAATCATTATCGCTTCAAAGCCAGTTGTAGCTGGCGATTTAGCTCCTGATTTTAGAACGCTAGCAAAGGTCTGACTAAGGTCGGTATGAAAGTTGATCAAGGATGGCATTCCAGATGAAGTCTGTTGTATTAATGTGTGGATGATTTGTTGAGACTACTTTTGAGTTCTTTATATACGTCACAGCCTCGCAAATTGGCTGTGTGTTTCCTTGCAACTATGCTGCATAGTTTGAATGAGCAATCTACGTTGTTCTTTTGGCACTTTATAGTACAATGAGCTTCGCTACAGACAACACATATTGACTTCAAGGTGCATTAAGCAGTCCATATTCTTGACAGGGAAAAAATTTGACACAAGCAACTTGCGCTTGTCAGTCTCTTTCACAGTGTTTCTCCGGTGCAATAAAAGCATGTAATTTTTTATAAATTTTTTGCACTTCATTCCTTTTTAGTGACTTACCCTCTGACTCCCATTCCTTAATAGTGGTTGCGGTGCCCTGTTCATGTTTATAATATGGATGACTGCTTTGGCGTTAAAACCCTTTACTTTTAATGCATTTCTTTACTTGATTCTTTAATTAGAATCTGTAGTTCCTTTGCTTTTTTGAGGTGCTAGGTATAGTTATTTTTACCGGTTTTATCCAAGAACTTAGTCACCATCCAGTTACTAGCCTCAGTTTGGGTATGGACTTATGTTGCATGTATATTTCCTTTGGTTAGAGGGATTGCGTAAAACATGTTATCTTCATTTAGCGCAGCAATTTTATTTACTTTTTTACACTTGATTTTACTTTGGCTCCACTTCATCATCCAAAATTGCGTAACTATTTTTATTAGGAAGGCAAGGCAGACCGTTGTTAACGTGGTTGCGGATTACTTTAGGACTATTTCCAGTCTGATTGCTTTGCAGGCTTAGCACTCGGTTGATTTTCATAGTTTGTTTTGTTTTCTTTTGTGTTTTGTTCGCTTCTGGTGTGGTTACTTTGGTATAGTGCTCTTTTACTGTTCGTTGCTGGCTCGTCAAAATCGGGTCCACCGTCGGTATTGTGCAGAGAGTTGATATAACAGTAGTTGTTGTTGTTGGTGTAAGCGATGTCACTGTAATCGTAGCTTTAGGGCTTACCGGCTTAATAGCTTAGCTCAGCGTGATGGTGCTCTCAGTGCGTTTAGCCAAAAAGGCCACAGACATGATCATACTTCGACCATGCAACAATGTCAGTGTACCAAGAATTCACTAGCAGTTTGCTACGAACACGTCGAATCTTGATGGCTTCTCCCGAATCCAAGAGTAAGTTGCTACAATTCGAATGTCCCCTAGGAACAACAGATACATAGGCTCCATAAACCTCGATGCTGGATCACAAAAACCATGAATCTCAAAAAAAGCTTGGAGAAAGGGTCAATCGTGGGAATGCAGCATCCCCATTTGTGCAAAACGACTGTAAATATCTCGCCATTTTGAATCTTGCGCCAAAAGGATCATAGAATCGAGCAATTGCAGAAAAACACAAGCCCGTTAAGAACAAGGCCTTGAAGGGTTAAATAATAAGAAAAACAACTGACACCTGATCCCAGGCCCTCAAGAAGGACTCCCTTTAAGAAGGACTCCTTAGCACTCCAAAACGGCTGGTATATTTGAGCACCACTCTCAGCACCCATTGGAAATGTCGTCTTCTCATCCATAGATAACTGACGCACCTGGTGGACCACATAGTTAGGTAGAAAGCAGAGTTCATGCCATACGTCAACGGATCAAGCTTAAACACGCACAGATCATCTTGAGGAGAATCTCTCCACAACATTCATGGATATAGCTATCCTCAAGCGAAACCCCGACACTCCGGTATATTTTACAGATATCTCCTGTGATTGGGATCTGAAATATTTCTGGCTGAATTACTGAAACAGCCATAGGAACATATTTTAAGGAGTATCCTGAAGAAGTTGATGCTGATCCATCAAAAACGACGCGAAGGTTAGTGGTGGTGCTGTCCTCTTTCATGACGCAATGGTGACGCAAAAAATATCGACAGCAACTAGACTCATTTGTCAGAGCTGCTGGCATATGTCCCAAATGGAAGTAGTCCTTTATGAAAGCCTTGTATTGGCCCTTGACGGATGGACGATGCTCTAGTTTTCTACTATATCAAGAGACAAAAATCTTTGCGGAGCTTGCTGGTAGGACTCAAAAGATTTAAATTGTACTTGGATGGCAATCGAACAGAATAGTCCCTAGTAGGCAAGCGTGTAAAATGCTTAAAGAATTGAGCTTCACAGTCTAGATCTTCCTTAGTAGATTCCAAAACCGACGAAGCAGCACCTCAAGACGATCCACTTTGGTTTTCTCATTAGCTGAAACAGCCGCACAAACCGCTTTTCCATTGGAACGACTGCAGCCTCCAGAAGCAACCAAGGCTAACCGAGTTTTTTTGAACTAGAGGCAATCCCGGCTTTAGTTAACCGTCGCATAGCAGCTCGTAAAATAGACTGGCACTAATCATTAAATCTTTTAAGTAGTATGTTCTAGCTGAATACGTCGATGTTAAATGCTGGATGCTCGGTTATATTGGAAGAAATAATAGTAGTGATAGAAGTCAACTATGTAAAGGTACGAAATCGCATTTTTAGGTTAACTGAAAAGCCAAATGCTTCTCCCATTTGGCCTGACTCGTTGGATCTAACTTTTGGACAAGTAATACGTATGTTGTTGCTATGTTATACCCAATTCAATGAGAGCGCGAATATGAGCGATGAATTTATTCGACAGTTAACGAACCATTGAAAAGGAACCATCCACACTAAACGACGATTAGCAAATTTTGTAACAATTCCAAGGCCAAATCATTGTTGCCCTCTGAAATTTCCAGCGAACGGATGGTTTCCAACGCAGAGTCCCTCAGACATGATCGTAGATGCTGATGCTTCTCTATGTTTGTGAAGTAAGGATGGCTATCTATGATTGCTGTAAACATAGAAGCGAATCACGGGAGCTCAAGATGTGGAGGCGGCGGTGACCTATGCCGAAGGGGACATTGCTGATGGCCACAATCACATGGAGAAATGCCGTCCGGGATGGGAGTGCATTTGCGTGTCGCGCTTTGAAATCTCCATCTGAACTGAGGATTTCAGACTTACAAGAACATCATCAAATTCATCCAAATCAAGTTCTTTGAGTTCGTTGAGAATTTTCCCAAATGTTTGTTGTAGGTCATCGATCAGGTCCAACCTCACATGCAGGACAGAATCGCCAAGCGAAGTTTGCGCAGAGCTTGACAAGGAATCCTATAAACGCTCCACTCTATTAAGAATTATGCATTAAAAATGACACCCTGTTTGCGGCAACGGTAGTGTTCCCAGAATTTTCAGAGCCATGGCAAACCGGCAGAAACAGCGACTCGAAATTCGGTTCTAGCGGGAAGATAAGCACAAAGCGAACGAATGCGCAAATGCAGATGTCATCTGCAGAAGGAGAACCTGCCTGATGCCAGTTACGCAACAAAACACAGCGAAGTGACGGCGGTACGAAACGGAAACTTTTGTTGTTTCGTTTGTGGTTAACGTTTTGTTGTTTCAACCACAGGTTTCCTGGAGAACAGCAGAAAAGAGGCTGAAAAGAGCACACCCGTTGAGGTACGTCCGCACCTGTTTGCGGAAAGGCTAGGGTGGTACGTTCATCTTTCACTAGGCGTCATGCTACAGGGACTGCGGTGTAAACCGGGCGATTGCACAGAGCTTTAGAAACGGTAACGCTTCCCTAAGCCTTACAGCCCACAGTACCAGGGAGCAGAGAAAAAACCCACAATGGAAAATCAGATCAAAGTGACAAAATAAAGATCAAGGAAACAAGAACAGCTAAGTGTTGTTTCTGGTAAATTTGGGACGAACACGCAGAATCTTCTAAGCTAGCTGCAAGTGTCTCGTAGCGAGCAGACAGATAAAATCAGTTCGTTACATCTGGCGCCCAACCCGTGATTATCCCAGCAGTATAGAAAAAAACAGTATGAATAGATGTTGGATCTACGGCCTTAAGAATGCTCTGCAATGGTTAATTCCCAACAATAGACAGTGGACATAAGGATTTGGAAGATTTTGCGGAAGAGCACAAATTTAGACGAAACAAAGCCCCGTGCGCCACAGGTCAGTGCGTGACTTCAGGAATAATGTCACGAATAAATTATATCATCGACCAACTAAGGGAGGTGCGCTTTATAAGCAGTCCAAGTACCAAGGTGATATAATCGTAATTGGGAGTACCCTAGATCAACTCTAAAAATACCTCAGAGAATTGTTCAGCCGCATGAAAATCGCAAAACTAAGGATAAACCCAGAAAAATACCAATTCTTCAAGCAAGAACACCCTCGAAAGTCCGTGAGCTCAGACAATACCTGGGAGCAATACCTTTGAGGAAAACAAGACTGCTCACAGACCCGATGCTAGCGTGCCCAGACCTTGGCGATATGTTTGTCTTGCCAGACGCCAGCGACTACGGAATAGACGCAATTCTCACACAGGACACCGAAGAGGGCGAAAAAGTTTTCCCATACTCGAGCCGAACCCTAAACGGTGCCGAGAAAAGCTACTCATCTACAGAGAAGTAGAGCTTGGCAATTGTGTGTGCGATTCGAAAGTTAAAACCATACCTGGCGGGCTAGTATTTTAAGGTGGCGACGGATCACTAGGCACTGAAGTGGCTAAGCAGCATCGAAAGCCCTTCGGTAAGAAGGGCACTAAAGTTACAGCAATATGACTTTAAGATTGCCAGGTGAACGAACAATCGATCGAGAGAAGCTAGTGTGACCAGATAACGGAAGAACGGATAATACGGAATGCAGGAAAAGAGTGATGGTGAAGCAAAGGAAATAAAATGAAGCAATCATTTCGCGGAAATGAATATGGGCAGCAGATTAAAAAAAAAACGGATGAAACAGGGCGCTGAGAGGAGATCGGAGTATAACTCAGGATGGAACTGTAAGCGTCGAGGAAATCGCAGGAATGTTTACCGAGTAGAAACGGCAGTGCGAAACGGAATGTTTGGAGAAACAGAATCTGTAGAGAGTTTGGAGAAACAAAATCTGAAGAGAGTTTTGGAAATCTGTTGCCTAGATTTGATTGATTACACAGCGCAGCCGATCGAGGCACAGGAAATGGAGCCAATGTCAAGTCAAGGTTAGCTCATGCAAACCAATGAGCAAGAGCACATTCGCAATCGAAATCGTTTGATGCAGTTGTTTGTGTCATCTAAGTCAACATTAACAACATCTATGCGGAATGCTAAGACATTTCGCAGCATAAGTCTGAGCTTGCCCAATTTTTACATTAATAATTTTTACAGATGTCATGCTGCTCTCCGAGACTCACCTTACAAACAAATATAACTTCCAAGTTCCACGATATGAATTCTACTCCACAAATCATCCGGACGGCAAGGCCCATGGAGGAACCGGTATATTAATTAGATTCTGCATAGAACACAAATTTTGTAACAATTCCGAAAAAGAATATATGCAGTCCACCTCAATAAGCTCGAGTCTGGCAGCGGATCTCTCACTCTGGCTGCAGTCCACTGCCCACCTCGCTTCCCAATCTCTGAGAAGAATTTACTTGGAATTCTTCAATTCACTAGGTGAGAGATTTATTGCAGCCGGCGACTACACGCCAAGCACACGCACTGGGCTCTCGTCTTCTAACCACAAAGGGAAAGCAACTATACAAGGTGATCATCAAGCCGCAAAAAAAAAAAACGGACTACGTTTTTCCAAGGGCGCCTACATAATGGCCGGCAGATCCTAAAAAGCTACCAGACTTAATTGATTTTGTTATCACTTAAAGGATTCCTCGAAGTCTAATAAGTACCGAGCTACTTCCAGACTTATCATCAGATAACTCTCCAGTCTTACTTAAGCTTATTCACCAGACACAATAAATCGATCGAATGTATAAGCTTTCAAGTTTGTCCTGAAAATGGACTTTTGTCAAAGTTGTCCATCAAACGTTATATCATAATTTTTACCTACTCCACTTCTCTCGTCAGCACCTTCGAAACTGGTTTACCTACTCATTTCATCCTAGTGGAATTCAAATGATGTATATTTTTATTGATTAATAGTTGTTGGCTAGATAAAAAAAATAAAATAAATAAATCAAGAAAAAAATAAAAGAAAGAAAAAAGATAAAAAATAAAAGATAAAAGTCTTTCACTAGATTACTTGCTACAGGGACTGCTGCGTAGACCGGGCGATGGTACGGAGCGTTAGTGGGAACTGAACAGCTGGCGGGACCAGCCGGGACAGAGCAAGGGACAGGAGGTTGCGGTTAGCACGGTGTTCGCCTTGAGAGCCCAGCACCTGTCCACCCTAGTCTAGAAACGGCTTCACTAAGCCTTACAGCCCACAGTACCTGGGAGCGGAGGAAAAACACACAACGGAAAATGAGATCAGAGTGTAAAACGAGGCAAATAAAGAACAAGGAAACAAGAACTGCTAAGTGTTGTTACTGGTAACCGGGTGATCACGTTTATTATAAATTTGGTGGGACGAGAGCAGACCAATAGCATCAGTTCGTTACATATGGTGCCCAAAGCGTGATTATCCCGGCAGTATATAAAAACAAGAGAGAATGCTATAGTCGAGTTCCCCGACAACCAGATACCCATTACTCAGCTAGTGAAAGTGCGAACGGGAAATTTCAACATTATCTGAAATAATTATGGAAAAAAGAATGAAAGGAAAAAGTGTGGGCGTGGCAAAAAGTTTTTCGCAAATCAATAATTTACAAACCTAACAAAAAATTAAAAAAATGTCAAAACATTTTGTGACGCAGGTCCCAATGAGTTTTATTCAAACTTCAAAAACTTTTTTAAGACTTTATTATTGTGGGACGAGAACACAATCCTCTGAGCCAGCCGCACATATCTCGTAGCGAGCAGACCAATAACATCAGTTCGTTACATATGGCGCCCAAAACGTGATTATCCCGACAGTATATAAAAACAAGAGAGAATGCTGTAGTCGAGTTCCCTGACTATCAGATACCCATTACAAAACTAGTGAAAGTGCGAACGAGAAATTTCAACATTATCTGAAATAATTAGGGAAAAAAGAATAAAAGGAAAAAGTGTGGGTGCGGCAAAAAGTTTTTCGGCAAATCAATAATTTACAAAACTAACAAAAAAATTTTAAGACTTTATTATTGAGGCTTTTTTTTTTGGTAAGATTAAAACAGGGAAGGTTCCGCCTTCAATGGAAGTAAATTCGTCAATATTCTTAAAATCTTCATACAAAGGTTTTTAGCCTAAAACAAAGAACAGCGCTGCCGGCGTAGCCTGTAGCGCAGCGGCGCTTATATGTACATATATCTTATGTATTCAATTGGTCGCCGAGTGACGGCGCTGGAAGGGATGAGTGCTATAGGCACTCCAGGCAAGGTATGCGGTCAGCGCTTGGCCAGCATGAGAATGCTATTTTTAAATATTTGCTCAGATCAGATATTACTGAACGTTTTGTATTCTGTTCCCTTTGGCTACAGTATTTGAGTTTTTATTTGGTATCGGTATGGCGAATAAGTATTTTGTCAAATCACATATGAGAATGAGTGCTCATTCTTTACCATTTACCGATTTTGGTATTGGACCAATTGTATCCACTACAAAGTTTTTGGAATGCCATTATGTCCTCCTTGTACGAGATCATCGTGTTATGTAGAAATTACAGCTTCTTTTTATATTTCGGTAACCGGGTTGAAAAGCGCTACTCTCAATACATTTAATATTTTATTGCCCATATTTTTGAAACTATCTATTAAAATATTTTTAAAGATATTTTCTCACGATACTATTTTATTTGGTTGATTTTGTGTATACTGGCCTGGTTTTCAAGCCTTTGGAAAAACTGATCGTACCTCGTCGTATTTAATGACACAAAATACGTTGGGCTTTGAAGTTTTTACATTTTTCTCTTTTTCTCTTTAAAATCTGGTAGTGTTATTTAATTTATTAATATCGCGTCGGCTACATGGTTATCCCCTTAACGTATTCTACCGTAAATTTGACTTTTAACCTAAATATCATAAAGAAGGTACATATTTCTGGATGTATTTTTATGTTATGTTGTCTGCATAATTTGAAGACATCATTTAAGTTCTTTAGCATATGCTTTTCAGAACAAGCGATTACCACAAAATCATCTACAAGACATCATTCTTTGGAAGAAATTTGGTGCTTTTTTTTAACCAAATGGTAATCGCGTGTAGCGGTATGTTGAAGCTGAGAATGATGTTATATATCTTTACCTTTTATCTCATTCGATTTGATGGTATACAGGCATCAGGTCTAGGCACAAGAAATATTGCTAGTTCCTTGTTTATTTGGCTATAATCGATTTCTGAACTTCATCGCTATTCCTCCGAATTTGGCATTTTCACTTTCTGGCATTCTATAGTTTTTTATGTACACAGGGATATTATAATTCAATCTCAATTTTTGTTTATACAAATTATTAGCTGATATGGTTTCTGTTTCAAGACCAAAAATATCGCTATAATCGGGTGACTTTCAAATCTTTCAAAATGGTTATATCCAAGTCATGAGTTCCGACAATTTCACTAAAACTTTGAAAGCCAGTGGTAAACTAATAGACTTTAAAACATACGCCAAATTCAAGGAAAGCATTCTATAAACACATAACGAAATATTACACCCTGGCATAGAAAAACTCACACTTCAGTTCAAGGAACTTTACTATTACCCCGATTACCAAAAGCTTATCCAAAACATCATAAACGAAGGTGAAATCTTTAACATCGCTAAAACCGAACATAAAAACACAAAATGTGTAGTGTACATAAACTCTGGATAGATTCAGAGGGAGTAACCTTAAATATAACAGACACATGGAATTTCTGACATTCACATTATGACATTTCGCATCTTTGTCGATGCGTTATGCTGTTTGCTCTGTAATACAATCACTCTTGTTCTCGAATTTCTCGAAAAAACAATAAATAATACAGAGCTATTTAAATCTTTAACTTTTATTCGCTGTTACTGCTGAGTGATTTGTGCATAAACAATCATACCAAGCTGTTTAAAGCTTAAAGTTCGCTGTTACTGCTGAGTGATTTGTGCATAAACACTATTTGTCTACAATAATTGCATATTAAAGCCAAAGAACAGAAGCTCCGCTGATTCTTCCTTGCGCTCATCTTCCCGCTTGAACCGAATTTGTTGTTGTTGCTGTTGTCATGGCTGCTAAAAATTCTGGAAACGTTACCGCTGATGCAAACAAGGTGACATTTTTGAGGCCTAAGGCGACAGCCATATATAATAGAGTGGAATAATTAGCAGATTCGTTATCCAGTTCTGCGTAAACTTTATTTGACGATTCCGTTCTGCATGTGAGATTGGAGCTGATCGATGAGCTGCAACAAACGTTTCGGAAAATTCTGAGCGAGATTGATGAGCTTGATTTGGATCAAATTTTTATTCTATGGTTACGACTATAATAGATAGCCATCCTGACCTCACAAACATAGAAAAGCTGCAGCATCTACAATCCTGTTTGAGGGACACGGCATTGGAAACCATTCGCTCACTAGAAATTTGAAAGGGCAACTATGCTAGCTTTGGAGTTGTTACAAAACAGATTTGCTAATCGACATTTAGTTTTTCAGGCGTATGTCACTGAGATTCTGGGGCTAAGAGCAGTGCAGAGTGGTTCCGTTTCAATGCTTCGTGAGCTGTCGTATAAATTCAACGCCCAAATTGCTGAGTGCAATATAGTCCAAGTACTTGTTTAAAAGCTGGATCCGGCGAGTCAGGATAAATGGGAGGACCTCGCTCTGCGGAATTTAATTCCAAAGTGGGAATCTATGGCAATCGTCATGGCAAGCTATGCGCTAGGCACCCAGGTGGCTAATCGTACATCTAATATGCGTAGGTAAGCCGTTCTTGCCACAAATCTAAACCTTCTGACATGTGCTTTCTGTAATGCTTCGGGGCACTCAATTCAGTATTGTCAGCGCTTTAGAACCTAAATCCAGCATGTCGATTTCGAGAAGCAAAAAGGCGGACTCTTTGTATATATTGCCTTAAAAGCGACCATCAATTGAGACAGTGCAAATCCGGTCATTGTCGCTCCTGCGGATCTAAGCACCACACTCTGCTTTACTTTGGAATCCTAGCATCGTTTTCGTCACACGAAAGCCGTAAACAGGGCAGTGAACAAGTGCGTCAGGTGTTTTCGAACGAAACCTCGCCTAATTAAGCATATAATAGCGGATCTGCCAAAAGAGCGTCTTGATGGATCTCATGCGTTTGAAGTCACTGGCACCAATGGTCTGTGGACCATTTTTGTACAAGCCTGAGGCGCGCAATAAGGCTCCAGAAAAATGCTACGTGTGTGTTTTTATTTGCTTTGCAACCAAGGCGATACATTTAGAGCGTATTAAGGATCTTTCTACAGTTGCTTTCTTGCACGGCCTAAAACGGTTTATATGCACAAGAAGGAGGTCACGACAAATTTGGTCCGACAATGCAACTAACTTTGTTGGCGCAAAGAACGAGTTGATTGAATTGATGCGTCTTTTCCCCAGCGACGACTACACCAAAGCAGTGTTGGATTTTTGCCTGGTGGAAAATATCGATTGGCGTTTCATTCCACAGTAAAGTGGAATGAGTTTCGATGAGCTGAGAACCCTTCTTTGCCACATATCTGCGGTAGTTAATTCTCGAGCCTTAGTATCAATTTCAGAAAACCCTGCCGATCTTGATGTTTTAACTCCAGCACATTTTTTGAATGGTGGTCCGCCTTAAACTTTAATCGCTTAGATAGCTGGCAGCCGATCGCCTTCCTGCAGCAGGTTTTCTCGTCCCGATGGACGGAAGAGAATTTCACCTTACTACAGCAGCGATCTAAGTGGCGCACTCCCAAGCCTGAGTTATTTATGATGTGTCGTAAAGGATGAATGTTTGCCGCCCCTGAAGTGGCCTTAAGCGAGTGTCGTTGAGTTGCTGCCTACAAGAGATGGAGTCGACCGAGCTGGTGTGCTTAGGACACCAACAGGATTGACGAAGCGGGTAGTGAATAAGCTGTGTCTGCTTAAGGATGCGGCTGAAAGATACGCTTCCAAGGGGGGGAGTATGTCGGATCTCGTAGCCGCCAACAGCTATCTCTTGTACTCTCGCCTGCATCTTTGTCGTTTAGTAATGCTGTTCGCTCTGTAATACACTAACTCTTGTTTTCGTACCACATATCACAGCCAAATGTTTCGAAGCAAAAATAAATTACATCGCTTGAATTCGCTACCATAAAAATCCTCTTTCATTCTCATAAAAATGCCTTTTAGCCCAACAAAGTTTTTTTTTAATATTCGTTAGTTAAAATAGCGTATCGAATTAGCTACCGTTTTCATATGTATATTTATATGTTTATTATTAATAATGTGTAATATATTATATGTAATTTTTGGTACCCAGTGGGAGGGCATTACAATTGTAAGGGGATGATATTATTATAATAGGTTGGAAAATATCTCCCTTCCGCTTTTTTGCTCTTTATTCAATGCCTTATAAAAAGTGTTACAGTGATCGGATTTAGTTCAAATATGCGCCGTTTTGTTCGATAATCTGTTTCCATCTAGATGGCAACTTCATAATACCTCCCTCGTAGAAGCCCCCCTCCTTATTTGCGAAGAACTCGGACAGCCACTTTTCACAAGCCTCTTTTGAGTTCAACTTTACACCACCAAGGGCATTCGCCATGGACAGGAACAGGTGGTAATCACTTGGCGCTATGTCCGGGCTATATGGTGGATGCGATAAAACCTCCCATCCGAGCTCCCTTAGCTTCTGATGAGTCATCAACGAAGTGTGTGGTCTGGCGTTGTCCTGGTGGAACACTACACCCTTCCTGTTGGCCAATTCTGGACGCTTCTGGTCGATCGCCTGCTTCAAGCGGTCCAGTTTTTCGCAGTAGATGGTAGAATTAAGCGTCTGGCCATATGGGAGCAGCTCATAGTGGATGATTCCCTTCCAATCCCACCAAACACACAGCAAAACCTTCCTGGCCGTCAATCCCGGCTTGGCCACTGTTTGGGACGATTCACCGGCCTTCGACCAAGATCGTTTTCGCTTGATATTGTCGTATGTGATCCATTTTTCGTCGCCAGTCACCATCCGCTTCAAGAATGGGTCGAGTTCGTTCCGTTTCAGCAGCATATCGCAGGCGTTGATTCGGTCCAGAAGGTTTTTTTTGCGTCAAATCATGCGGCACCCAAACATCAAGCTTTTTTTTGTATCCAGCCTTCTGCAGATGGTTTTAAATGGTTTGGTGACTAACTCCCATCTCCTGGGCGATGTCACGAGATGCCACATGCCGGTCTAACTCGATGTATTCCATGATTTGATCGGTATTTGTCGTCACAGGTCTTCCGCCGGCTGGCTTATCCATGGTGTCGTTTTCACCGGCTCTGAATCGTCGAAACCATTCCTCCGCGGTTCGAAGTTATAGAGTACCATTCCCCAAAACACCATTAATCTCACGGAACGTTTCTCTAGCGGATTTGCCTTTAACGAAGGAAAACTTTAAAATAGCGCGAATTTCGGCGTTAGTGAACTCCATGTTTACACGTCTATAACTGTTGAACGCAATATCCAAACTAATCATGCATAGCGTTTTGTAGGTTATGTCAAGACCTTTCAAATTATGTATAGTATTGCAAGATACGAGCTCTGTAGCGCTTTGTACATAGCCGCGAAATTCAAAAGACAAAAAGGCGGAAGGGAGATAATTGCCAAACTAATATAAGTTGCAAGTATCCTTTTTTCTCTGGATTATTACCAAACAACTTTTTAAAGGAATCCATAGTAAACGATGAATGGTTTGTAAATTATTTTTACTTAACTTTAAACATAAGTGTCACCATTACTGTGTATTTCATAATTTGGGTTTTTTAGGAATACAAATAACTTCAACTAAGTGAATTATTTAAGTGAACGTTTTTATCTTATGTATTTTTCGCACAAAATTGGAAGTTGAGTTAAACTTTATTGCTGAAGAGTTTCATTATACAATTCCTAATGTTAAATGGTGGTTTAAAATGATAGAAATTAGCTATTACAGTTCCGGCAGGCATGAACGCTTTTACACTCTTATACAAAAACTTGTTTATTGTTTCCAAGTAGATATTGAAAGTCTACTATAATGCTTGAATTTCGATCTGCAGCATTCATGATGATTTGTTTACACAATTTAAACAACTAAGGTTGAGTTGACAAGGGCTTCCTCCTTTATATACCGATAAGACCAGAATATACTTTTAGTTTAAATAGAACACTCTAATTCAATGGACACGTATGTAATAAAAAGAATGAAAGCTTCTCGAAAGACACAGGATCATGAAGTCATTTTCGGTTTCGGATATTATGTTGTACGTACGTTTTTATAATTAACGTACGTTTTTAAAAAAATTGACTTCGATTGCGAATCCTGAAGATCTTTATTAAGATTGGTATCTTTTGTGTCCTTTTTAATTCCAAAAAATTTTTGGAATTCTATTTTACGACAACAAGTTCTTTATCAAGTTATCTTTATCACAATCATATAATTCCAAAGTGTGAATCTTTACAAAGATTAGATTAGATTCGATTTGCGCTGCCAGCTTTTTGGCACCTTCAATTTCCAATTAAAACTCAGCCTTAATTTAGGGAACATTATTAATTGCCGTCCTTAACTCAGCCACTCGAGGTAAGTCATCCTTTTCTATAGTAAGACCGACTACTCGAGCCAGTGGTCAACGCATTGGAGATAGATTCTCGTACTTGACCAGCACCAAATCATCTATGCGAAGAGGTCGACTTGTTGAGCGCCATTTGGAGCGCTGTTGAAGCAGGGTTAGATATCCCTCACGCCAACGAACCCAAAATATCTGCTGAAGGTGTGTTTACTCATCCGTCTAACCGATTGTAGTTCATAGCAGTCAAGTCAGGTTCCACAAGAGTCCACAAAGAAGAAAGTGTGCGGGAGTCAAAACATCAAGGTCGCCTGGGATTTTTGAAATCGAAACTAAAGATCAAGAATAAACGATGGCGGAAATTTGACAGACGAGAGTACGCAGCTCGTCAAAACCTATGTTCCAACGCAGCGATACAGATAATGCTTGGCCGCTGCCTCCCACAATCCCCCAAAATGTGGTGATCGGGGGGGGAATGATTAGCTAATCGATATTGTCAGCCACACAAAATTGACTAGTATCAGAAGAATGAGCGTTGCCCAATGCTAATTGTGTTAATTCCTTCAATTCATTCTTGCGGCGACAAAGTGGTATTGTCACTCCCAATTTGACTGGGTTTGCCTCGAGTGGATACTTAACGCTCCTAGAAATGAGTTCGTTGCCAAGTCCTGAACGAGCTCCAATTGCACTGACTTGGTGGTGAAATAAATGAAGACCGAGATGTAGCACTTTGTGGGCGGTCTATTGCGATTCAACGACTTGTAGTAGAAAGGACCACAGTAGTCGACTCCAGTAACTGCAAAAACCCGAGAATGAGCCAATCGATCCTCGGAAGGTTGCCCATGAAATGCTTAATAAGCTGCGCATTTAATGCTAAAGCATTTAACGCATTTGCGAACTACTCTTGATACAATTTTTTACCCGCCAATAGGCCAGAACTCCAAGCGTAAATTTGCCAGCAGTGCTCGTGGGCCTGCGTCCAGCTGTCGTTCCACATATGCGCACGCTGGACGAGCCGTATAAGAATTTTAGTCCCGTGTAAAATATCGGAAAGCCAATGCCCAGGATGGCGATTACGGGAAATAAATTTGGAGACGTATCCAAATATTCGTTGCATGGTAGGGAATGAATTAATAAACTCGCAATATAGTAGTATCCAGATATGCGGAACTTCTTAGCAGCACGCAGTTCCGGAGCTCAATTAGTGGGCGTTTAATAACACAAGAGGCCTGCCAGTATTTCGAACCTTATAAAAGAAGGGCGGACCACAAAACCAAAGCTTAGATTGCATCACTTGACTAGAAGTTTTACATTTGGAAAGAATATGCCGCTTGTTAGCTCCTGAAAAAAGGACACTCGGTTTGCCACTCAGAATACATTAAAGTTAGAAAGTTCGTTCCTGATCCAAGACAACGCCACTGACAAGTGTGACAAGTGTGCGACAGTTTTGGACAGTTTGTGGTCGTCAGAGTGGGCTGTGTGATAAAATGGTGCACACTAAGTGCGCTGGTTTTAGCGGCTGATCAAGTAATGACATAGCTAAGGGCTCAAATGATTGCCCTTAAATAATTGCAAACGAAATAAAATCGTTTATGCGCCAAACTAAAATTGGCTTAAAAGAACTGATCAGCCGTTTTAGCGTGGCTAGATATAGTTTTCGTCGAGCTCATGATCTCTTTTCCCCGCTTGATTCGCGGTTTAATAGCCATAAGCTATTATGATGGATCGCCAAAGGGCAAGGAGGCCGCTAAGGGTTTGACGACCACTTTTACGCTGTCCTGCCTCTTTCGTCGTTCTGGTGTGTCTAAATTCGGTGACTCGGGTTGTCCGAACTCCGACCTCCTTGTTGACAAAACTCAGTTCATTTGGTGTAATACTATTTATATAAATTTTATATTAATGGGTGTGGTACTTTTTTTTTTTGCCTGTTAGAAGCTTTAAGTACACGAAAAGGACTCCATTTCTTGAAACACGTAATTAAATCACACTCCAGTGTGTCTTATGTGTAGTTAATTAAAGAATGCTCAATTAATGAGCTCCTGATACGAATGATTCAGTAATCATCCAGGAAGGGAGAAAACCGAAAAAGCTGAGGCTATGCATTCAGTTGGTGTCGACTTAGGAGCTGCGTATTTTCTCGAACGAAGACCCTTTTTGCCAGTAGTTCTTATGAGGTGGGGAATGATAAGCTGTTCCTTAGTCAAACCGATAACAGTAGCTAAATAATTTGAAAAGTGACCGATTGCAACCCGAGTGTGGACAATGTGGCCGTAGGCTTACATGGAGGTGTTCGCAAGCCCTTGCAGTTGAACTTCTTAGAAAGGAGCTGTAATGTATCAAGGTAGGTGACAGTAAATAAACGAAGGAAGATTCTCGACCAACGCTCTCAAGCGCGTGCTCATGGTTTCAGGGTCTACCCATTGTAAGACTGTTGTTCAACTTTCTTGAAATATGAGTTGTCGGTGCTGCGAGCCCATGCGGTGTATTTGGGGGATTTTGGACAATAATTCTCGTTTCGTAGAAGGGCTCGCATCGAAGCCCTTTATGTTTAAAGACATAACATCTGTTCCTGAGTTCCATTGAATTTAAAGGATTGGCGTATGCGTGGCTGAATATCTGAGCAGGTGAATGGAGAGAACAATTGGCAGTCTATTTTCGTAATTTAAATTTCGTCCTTTCCAACAGTACAAGTACAGTACTCGGTTTTTAATAGCAAACGCTCTTAAATCGAATAGCATCCCTTGGAGATATCGTACAAATAGGCATCGTGCTCGGGCGGCTGCAGGATACTCTTCGATGTGGTCGTTTTCCAGTTGTTTTAAGACTCTAAACGTCAACAGGCGAAAATGAAGCAATATGCCGTTCTCAGTCTTGCGCCAAACAATATTGATATCAGCTTATAGGACAAATTTAGGGTGGTATGGTGGTGCGGAAAATAACAACAACAAGATAGATTGCTATAGTCGAGTTCCCCGACTATCAGATACCCGTTACTCAGCTACTGAAAGTGCAAACGAGAAATTTAAAAATGTTCTGAAATATTGGAAAAAAGTGGGGGAAAAAAATAATAAGATAAAAGAAATAAAATATATTTGTAAAGTGTAGGCGTGACAGTTTGGGCGGCTTGTGGGCGTTGGAGTGGGAATGACAAAAAGTTTTTTGGTAGATCTGTAGAAATTTACGAAATATATTCAAAGGTGAAAAAATATCAAACATTTATGTTTCAAATTGTGGGCGTGACAGTTTGCGGTTTGTGGTCGTTAGATTGGGCGTGGCAACATTTGGATAAACTTGCGCTGTGTCTATGTCTCTGGAAGCTGCATTTTTAATCTCAACATTATAGCTTTTGTAGTTCCTGAGATCGAGGCCAATACAGACGGACATTGGCAGGTCGACTCGTCTATTGATCGTGATCAAGAATATATATACTTTTTTATATGGTCGGAAACGTTTTCTTTTGCCTGTTATATACTTTTTAACGAATCTAGTATACCTATTTACTCTACGAGTAACGGGTATAAATTTGTGGGTCTCCCTGAAGTGGACCTAATTTGAGATGTTTCGCATAACCCAGGAACCCTCGTACTGCCCTTGTAACGCTAGCGTTGTTTTCTGCCAGATCAAGAACGAAAATCCATGCATGCGTTCGATGCTTTCTTATTCTCTGTAGATCCAGTTCTAGGAGCATTTTGCATGACGGTCTGTTTCCACAGGCGTCGCGGATGTTTGCAAGGACTGTTGGCAGTTTCCAGGTGTAATAAGTATAGTTATTTTCAGTGATAGAAACGCTCTTTATATGCTGAGTTTGTTGTACAGATGGGCTGTTTAATAATAATCAAAATGTTTATTAATGATGCTCCCAAGACACAAACCATTAAACGAATGCTTAAGTTTTCGATAAGCAAACATGTAAAGCTCCGTAGATCTTTACGGTTTGTTGGAACATAAGATTAATTTTCATAATCAGTTATTAGGTGAGTCTGGTGTAATGAGCTACAAATAAATCAATCAAATGTTAATCATGTAAATATTGTAAATATAATATAAGTTAAAGATACGGTTACACTATAACTATCGATAAGAATGGCACTCGATAAATTGTTATCGACCGTGCACTATCGAGGAAGTGCGATCACTCTCTCGAGAAGGCGCCAAACGAACAGAAGTGAATCAATAAAAAGACAGAAAATATTTGTTTTACATACCAGGTGTGGGGTCAAGGCCCGTTTAAAATAGTGAAATATTGAAAAAAAACGAGACCTGAGCTGAAAGCTGTCCTAGAGTGAGAGAACGTATCAACTGCGTGCTGCGGCGAAAACCATAATGGACAATCAGAAATCAAACGAACTGGATAAGCTAAACCTAGAGGAGTTGAACCTAGATGAAGCTTCGCCCAAAGTAGCCGATATTTCAAGATCGGGCTACGACGCTGGTGTTATTTGCGAAATTGAACATGAGAAAGAAAGAGACGGCGATATTGTGTTGGCGAGCAGTGACGAAGTGGCGGCGTCTGGAGAAGTTCCTGGTAGTGCAGCTGCGAACGTGCAGCGTCGTGATCGAGTGGCGGCGTATGATGAAATTCTGGAAAGTTCTGATGTAGCGGCTGCGAACGTGCAGCTACGTGATCGAATAATGGCAAATGTCGAGGCAGAAATACAATATCTACAGGAAGTTGAGAGGCTGTACGCTGCGCGCAAACGAGTGGCTGATTTAGAAAATGAGTTGGGACAAAATAAATCAGCTCAAGAAGACAACATCTATATGAGTGATTTGGATGCCCTATACTCGGCAATATACTCGGTAAGGGACCTAAATGGTCTATATGGAGTGTATTAAACGGACTACAAGGTTTAGGAATACTATGCAAGGTTCTATTATGAATAGATCTCGGCAACGAATGCAAAATGCACGAAAGGCAATTTCTAGTAATATGCTCAACTTTAGTTCTCATTTCTGGAAACCAATAGGTCCTTCTCAAATCCTTAGCACACTTATCTGCTGCCAAGTAACCTAGTTTTTAGTGAGATTTTCTAATTAGCTGTTCTACCATACAAGCAGGTGCATACAAACAATAATAATCATCCACGTTCTTTCGACATACTAGTATGTCCCCTTAATTCAAAGTTACGCACGTTTCCTCTCTCTAGTTTCTCTCTCAAATGAACTATATTTTTATTCCTCATTTGCTCCGTTTGTAGAATTAGATCTACGTTATCAGGTGTTGCTCCTACAACTCCAACTAACGGTATTGATTTCAGAAAAGCGTCCTCACGAAACTTTAATTTATCAACTCCCAACGCCTTTTTACTACCGTTCATGTAATTACTAGCAGCTTTCTCACAATTTATTCCACCATTCTCTTCCTCTTCTTCTTCACTAAGGTTTTCTTCCAACATAACACGAAGTCTCTTTAAGGGATCTTCACAAAGGTCATCAAGTGGGACTCTATCAACAAGGGTGTGTCTACGGATTTTTAAAAGGCTTTGAATAATGATATCTCCATGTCTAAGGTTTTCGAAAAGTTTGTGGAGGTAATAGGAAAATCAAAAATCAATCACAGAAAAACAACATTTCCCTTCCAAATACTCCAGGCAATCTTCAATAAGGGGCAAAGGAAAATTATCTTTAACGATACGCTTGTTTAAACCACGGTAGTCAACGCACATTCGAATTTCACCAGACTTTTTCTTCACAAGGACCAAATGTGAGGCGCTACGACGTATTACTTTTTTCTTAAGCAAATCGTCAATGATTTCCGCTACTTTCTCCCTCTCAAAATAAGACAAACGTCTCGGAGAACAGGAAAACGGAGTGGTATCGGTTAATCTAATAGACATCCGATATCTAGGTGCACTGTTATAATCGTATTGGATACTAAAATAATGAGATTGAATAATTTGTTCACACCTATTTGCAATTTCCAACCCAAACTCAGTGCCTATCTCAAATGAATCCTCTAATGATGGCCAAAAATCTCTGGGCATCACTGTCAGCATCCAAAATTTCTACAGAATTTTCATTATCTAAACCAGAGTTTTGATTATGACTTAAATTTATGGGTTTATGAATAGCTGTACTTAAATTGCGTCTCGACCAATTAATACAGGGAGTGGTAATATTTTGTCATCAACAATATTTAATAGGATAGAATCGCTGTTGAATCGCTCCCAAGTTATCTGATTCAGACTCCTCCTCATCCTGCAGAACTGCCGGCCTTGCATAGTATTCCTAAACCTTGTAGTCCGTTTAATACACTCCATATAGACCATTTAGGTCCCTTACCGAGTATATATTATTTTTATTGTTCGCCTCATCCATGGCAATATATCTCATGAATCAAAATTAGATGTTCAATGTTTTATACTGGTAAAAATAAATATAGCTTCCCAGCGTCGAGTATCAGACTTGTTTTTGATATTCAAAAACAAGACCCCTCCGAGCGGCGTTTGCAGTCGTGAATTTATTGTTTTGTTGCTAACAATTTTTGTTGACTTGTGCACCGTGGTCCGGGGATGAAATTCGATACTCTCCGCTAAGACAATTGTAGTAAAATTTGTAGAGCATTTGTACACTTTCCGTTTATTTTTGTATTATTTGTGGCTCAAGCCATTGCTATATTGCTATAAACCAATAAAGAAATGCTATTAATTTAATTACAACAAAAATTAGTAGGTAAACATTTTCACAGGGGGTGCTGAGGCGAGAAGTGGGATAGGTCAGAAATGATGACATAACGTTTGACGAACAACCTTGACAAAAAGGGATCGTATTGGCCAGCGACGATCCATTTGGCACACGGACGTGTGAAGGGGAGGAAATGTAGCCGAAACTTTGCCTGATCTTTTTACGATCAAGCTAACCAAATACAGCGAGCTTACGCTGGCCACCTGGTGCCTGAAAAACGGATGCCTTTCCCTCGGCCCTAGTCCTTTTCCAGGACACTGACACTAATACGCTGACGTAACAAGATTCTAAAAATCTTCCTTCGATTGCCTTGCGAAATAAAATTTCAACATATGGTACCGATCATCAGTTAAATCAATGGCTTATATAAAACTGTTCGTATTAAATATTTACTTGTTAAATTGAAGACCACGGTTTTATTTCACTTGATCTGAATAGCATATTATAGCCTCATGAGCTTTTAACGTTTTCGGAGTTTGAGTAGTCAAACTCCAAAGCTTGGGAAAGAATTTGAACTGAAAATGTTCAAAATAAATGGATTTAGTCCTCTGTATCCTAAGTACGATACATTGGTAATTGTTCAATTACCACATTGTCTATTGATAACGTATAGTTTCCTGGGTAAATTGTAAACGATTTTACTTCTACTTTACTGAACGGGTAAGATAATGATGAGGTTCACAGTTACGTGATTCATGGAAAGTTGTGCTTCTAATATCTTTAAATTAGATTCGGTATCGTTTTCCATCAAATAAATTAATTCTTAAGTCAACACAATTGACAAGCAGTTTCGTTTGATTAAATATATGTCTCTGAATTTTGTTCATATAGTTAAACCTTATTACTATTTTGAAAAAAATTTTTTTTTAAATGTTTCATTAGAGCTAGGTATTGTAAAATAACCTTGCGAGATCAAGTGGCTTTCCGAGGCATCACTCCCATAATTTAAAACTGTTTGCAGATATGCTCTATAATGATAATTATTACCATTCTGTGTTACTAAAATGTTCTTTAAGTATACTGTAAAGTTCTAAATATTGAATGTAAGATATTGCTTATTACACCGACACCATTTCCCTTAATGTTGCTGTTATCATTTTTTCTCAATTGCACCACAAGTCGTAAATAAAGACTAGATAGATCTCGATATTTTCCACCATTTCCCAAAAAAACAAATTTGATTGAGAAGACGCCGTCCAGGATGCAATTGGATTATAAGAAACCTCTTCTGTTCTTTTTCTTTTATGATGCGGGTAGGTATGTTTACGTATGTTGTCGCTTAGATGCTAAATTATTAGTTTTTTTACTAGCACCTCGCTTTTTATTTATTTTTCCACTGCCTATTTTTTAATAGATTTTGTAAAGCAATTTTACTCTGTTCTTGAATAATATTTTTTAAAGTCTTTCTACCAAATTCATTAATTACAGCTTTTCCAGTCTCTGCCGCCTGATTTTTAATAGCATTTAATCCCGAAAAAAAAGGTTTTATGTAATTAAAAAAACCACTAAAAAGTTTCTGATTCCTCGACCTTGTTGAATAATTCGTGGGATTACATTAGGGTTCCTATATTGGACAATCCAACTCCACACTGATTTACATAAGAATCCTGGCTATTTGTGGTCTAAGACAAAATTATTGGGGTTTGTATTATTTATAGGTTTGGCCTTCTCCTTCTAAAGTGAATTGTGACAAAAATCGGAACAGCACAAGTTACGAAAGAACCTTTATATAATGGAATCCGTAATTAATATTTAGAGACCATATATCCATAGGATAATATTCAATATATTGAAAATTAATATTTATTTCTGTTCCGTTATAATGCATTACACGAACACATTGGGGTCTGTTACTACCAACAGACATCGTCTTAATTATGCCAATGATTCAATAGAGCATTTACTATTTAACAAACTCTGTTTCTTCGAATAAATTTATTTTTTAGCTAATGTTAATGTAGGTATTCAGATACATATGCGTTCCCAGTCATCATTCCTGTCTTCGGGGATATTTACAATGTTTGTAAATGCACACTTTACATAGTCAGGAAATATCGGTCCATGTCCATCTGTCCGTCCATATGAACGTCCAGATATCTAGAACTATAGAAGATTGAGATTAGGCACACAGCTTGCAGAGAATTAGACGCAGCTTGTAAAATAATGTTGCCATGCCCGCTCTAATGCCCACAACCCGCAAAAAAACTGCCGCGCTCATAGTTTTAAAAAAATGTTGTGATATTTTTTTAGTTTTTTATATATTTTGTAAATGTCTATAGGTTTGCCAAAAAACGCTTTGCCCCGCCCACTCAAGGTGAACGCCGAGATATGTTACTACGCCTGTGTATTGTTTAGGGTGCAGGGTGAGCCAGTTTGTCTATTAAGTGTGAAGGTTACATGGCCTCTTTTAGCCTTGGTTATCTTGATGCGCCAGTCCTCAAACTATATTTCCATTGTTTTAAGAGGTGTTATGGTGCTTTTGCTAGGCATCTAGATCGGCTGAGTATCTGAGATCGACAACAAAGGTTGTGAGGTGATAGTAGGTCGTGTTTGTAGGCAAGTCTGCTGTGTATAGAGTGTAAAGAACGGGCCCATCACACTACCTTGGGGGACTCCAGCATTGAACTGTTACACTGGGTTGAAAGCACTCTTTTGAAGAGATAAGATTCAAACACTTTGTGTGTGTTCGAGGGAAGCAGATTTGTAATTTTGTACATTAGTGCTTCCAGCCAGACTCGGTCCATTACTTGTGCAACATTCAAGAATATAGCTGAGCAGTATTCCCTGTTATCAAAGGGAGTACGAATTTCGTTTGTGATGCGATTGACCTACTCTATTGTTCCATGATTTTGTCGAAATCTAAAGTGATCCGATGGTAATTTATTTCGCCTTTTTAAGTGGGGCGTTATTTGATTTAAAAATGCGTGTTCAAACAGTTTTGAGAAACACGAGACTGATTGGATACTCTAGGATGAGTGTTGCGTTTTGATTTGCCAGGTTTGGGAATCATCACTATGACCCGCTTATTTTGCCTTTTGGGATAGTATCTAAATCTCGTAATAACGTTCAAGATATGGTATAAGGTCAGATTACTTTCTAAAGGTTATCGGCGAACGCATTAGCTCTATTAGATCAATCTTCTTACAGATTCCAGAGGGGCCTCTCAGTGAAACGATCGCAGCAAATCCTTAAGAGTTGCAAAGATCGACAGCTAAAAAGATTCGGAGCAATCCGATCAATCCGATGTAGAGGGAGTCCAATTTGGGATTGCTAGTGATTCCGATATGTCTGCAGCAAACCTCAAACAGTGATTCCACCTCTACTATAGCATTCTAGTATATATACTATACTATATATAAACTATATATATATAAATACTATATACTATATACTATATATACTATATACTATAAACTGGTCAAAATTGTTAAGTATTAATTCATTCCCTCGATCATTGCTAAGTACTTTTAGAAAGGTATTAGGATGTACTAAAATTACTTTATATAAATAATGCATATTTTTATTAATTTTTTTAAATTTTCCAAAAATTCGTGAAAGCAATAAACTAATTAAAATTGGTAAAAAACACCTTTTTAAATTAGGACTTTTCTCTTAGTGTTTAATGTGCGCTTTGGACGTGAAAGACACGCAATGCATTTTTATTAATTTTTTAAAGCATTTAGATGCGCTTTAGTGACTATGATTTCCTCGTAATGTATTTAAACCTATTTCTACTAATGTTTTTACCATCTTATTATCACCATTGCATATAATTGCCTTCCGTAGTTTGTTGTTGGCCCTCTTGGGAACATACCATATTTGTTTCTTCGCTTTCAAGCGATTTACGCTATTTTTGTAAATCATTTTCATCGGAATAGCAAACTGTATATTCCAATTAAAAATGTCGGCTCTGCGTCTCAAGAGATCATTTATTCCATGAATAAAATCCATAAGTGAACCCGTATGGTTGCTCTTCTTTACATATTCAAAATAACTTAAAAAATAAAATTAATTTGTCTAGGCATTGAAATTGATACTTATCACGAGGATTTCTAAATAAAAGTATAATTTGGTGTTTTGAGTAACCAAATAACAGATAAATTTCTGTGGTGTGTGAACCTTTAGTAAAAAGTTCACACACATTTTGGTTAAAGGCTCCTATCAAGTCGTCCAATATCAAGAAAATAGGCTAATTAGTTTCGTTTTCGATTGTTACAGGAACTCCTTTAAATTATTGCATCTTATTAAAATTAGGCTTAGCATTCTCCTCCCCGTAACAACAAATAATTCTCATTCTTCTAGATTCTTCTCCTAATTCTCATTTCTAGAAATGTCGTTTTAAAGTATATTATGTAATGAATTATGAATTATTTTATTCGAGATAAATTATAAAATTTATATTTTTTTCTTTATTTTCTTATACAACTGTTTTGGAAAAATACTTTGCTGTTGCAGGAAAATCACTGGTCTTGGTGAAGTTCTTCTCGAAATGTGTTTCAGATCCGCAATAATTACAATATAATATATAAGTTGCAAGTATCCTTTTTTCTCTGGATTATTACCAAACAACTTTTTAAAGGAATCCATAGTAAACGATGAATGGTTTGTAAATTATTTTTACTTAACTTTAAACATAAGTGTCACCATTACTGTGTATTTCATAATTTTGGTTTTTTAGGAATACAAATAACTTCAACTAAGTGAATTATTTAAGTGAACGTTTTTATCTTATGTATTTTTCGCACAAAATTGGAAGTTGAGTTAAACTTTATTGCTGAAGAGTTTCATTATACAATTCCTAATGTTAAATGGTGGTTTAAAATGATAGAAATTAGCTATTACAGTTCCGGCAGGCATGAACGCTTTTACACTCTTATACAAAAACTTGTTTATTGTTTCCAAGTAGATATTGAAAGTCTACTATAATGCTTGAATTTCGATCTGCAGCATTCATGATGATTTGTTTACACAATTTAAACAACTAAGGTTGAGTTGACAAGGGCTTCCTCCTTTATATACCGATAAGACCAGAATATACTTTTAGTTTAAATAGAACACTCTAATTCAATGGACACGTATGTAATAAAAAGAATGAAAGCTTCTCGAAAGACACAGGATCATGAAGTCATTTTCGGTTTCGGATATTATATTATAATTAACGTACGTTTTTAAAAAAATTGACTTCGATTGCGAATCCTGAAGATCTTTATTAAGATTGGTATCTTTTGTGTCCTTTTTAATTCCAAAAAATTTTTGGAATTCTATTTTACGACAACAAGTTCTTTATCAAGTTATCTTTATCACAATCATATAATTCCAAAGTGTGAATCTTTACAAAGATTAGATTAGATTTGATTTGCGCTGCCAGCTTTTTGGCACCTTCAATTTCCAATTAAAACTCAGCCTTAATTTAGGGAACATTATTAATTGCCGTCCTTAACTCAGCCACTCGAGGTAAGTCATCCTTTTCTATAGTAAGACCGACTACTCGAGCCAGTGGTCAACGCATTGGAGATAGATTCTCGTACTTGACCAGCACCAAATCATCTATGCGAAGAGGTCGACTTGTTGAGCGCCATTTGGAGCGCTGTTGAAGCAGGGTTAGATATCCCTCACGCCAACGAACCCAAAATATCTGCTGAAGGTGTGTTTACTCATCCGTCTAACCGATTGTAGTTCATAGCAGTCAAGTCAGGTTCCACAAGAGTCCACAAGGAAGAAAGTGTGCGGGAGTCAAAACATCAAGGTCGCCTGGGATTTTTGAAATCGAAACTAAAGATCAAGAATAAACGATGGCGGAAATTTGACAGACGAGAGTACGCAGCTCGTCAAAACCTATGTTCCAACGCAGCGATACAGATAATGCTTGGCCGCTGCCTCCCACAATCCCCCAAAATGTGGTGATCGGGGGGGGGAATGGTTAGCTAATCGATATTGTCAGCCACACAAAATTGACTAGTATCAGAAGAATGAGCGTTGCCCAATGCTAATTGTGTTAATTCCTTCAATTCATTCTTGCGGCGACAAAGTGGTATTGTCACTCCCAATTTGACTGGGTTTGCCTCGAGTGGATACTTAACGCTCCTAGAAATGAGTTCGTTGCCAAGTCCTGAACGAGCTCCAATTGCACTGACTTGGTGGTGAAATAAATGAAGACCGAGATGTAGCACTTTGTGGGCGGTCTATTGCGATTCAACGACTTGTAGTAGAAAGGACCACAGTAGTCGACTCCAGTAACTGCAAAAACCCGAGAATGAGCCAATCGATCCTCGGATGGTTGCCCATGAAATGCTTAATAAGCTGCGCATTTAATGCTAAAGTATTTAACGCATTTGCGAACTACTCTTGATACAATTTTTTACCCGCCAATAGGCCAGAACTCCAAGCGTAAATTTGCCAGCAGTGCTCGTGGGCCTGCGTCCAGCTGTCGTTCCACATATGCGCACGCTGGACGAGCCGTATAAGAATTTTAGTCCCGTGTAAAATATCGGAAAGCCAATGCCCAGGATGGCGATTACGGGAAATAAATTTGGAGACGTATCCAAATATTCGTTGCATGGTAGGGAATGAATTAATAAACTCGCAATATAGTAGTATCCAGATATGCGGAACTTCTTAGCAGCACGCAGTTTCGGAGCTCAATTAGTGGGCGTTTAATAACACAAGAGGCCTGCCAGTATTTCGAACCTTATAAAAGAAGGGCGGACCACAAAACCAAAGCTTAGATTGCATCACTTGACTAGAAGTTTTACCTTTTGGAAAGAATATGCCGCTTGTTAGCTCCTGAAAAAAGGACACTCGGTTTGCCACTCAGAATACATTAAAGTTAGAAAGTTCGTTCCTGATCCAAGACAACGCCACTGACAAGTGTGACAAGTGTGCGACAGTTTTGGACAGTTTGTGGTCGTCAGAGTGGGCTGTGTGATAAAATGGTGCACACTAAGTGCGCTGGTTTTAGCGGCTGATCAAGTAATGACATAGCTAAGGGCTCAAATGATTGCCCTTAAATAATTGCAAACGAAATAAAATCGTTTATGCGCCAAACTAAAATTGGCTTAAAAGAACTGATCAGCCGTTTTAGCGTGGCTAGATATAGTTTTCGTCGAGCTCATGATCTCTTTTCCCCGCTTGATTCGCCGTTTAATAGCCATAAGCTATTATGATGGATCGCCAAAGGGCAAGGAGGCCGCTAAGGGTTTGACGACCACTTTTACGCTGTCCTGCCTCTTTCGTCGTTCTGGTGTGTCTAAATTCGGTGACTCGGGTTGTCCGAACTCCGACCTCCTTGTTGACAAAACTCAGTTCATTTGGTGTAATACTATTTATATAAATTTTATATTAATGGGTGTGGTACTTTTTTTTTTGCCTGTTAGAAGCTTTAAGTACACGAAAAGGACTCCATTTCCTGAAACACGTAATTAAATCACACTCCAGTGTGTCTTATGTGTAGTTAATTAAAGAATGCTCAATTAATGAGCTCCTGATACGAATAATTCAGTAATCATCCAGGAAGGGAGAAAACCGAAAAAGCTGAGGCTATGCATTCAGTTGGCGTCGACTTAGGAGCTGCGTATTTTCTCGAACGAAGACCCTTTTTGCCAGTAGTTCTTATGAGGTGGGGAATGATAAGCTGTTCCTTAGCCAAACCGATAACAGTAGCTAAATAATTTGAAAAGTGACACCGATTGCAACCCGAGTGTGGACAATGTGGCCGTAGGCTTACATGGAGGTGTTCGCAAGCCCTTGCAGTTGAACTTCTTAGAAAGGAGCTGTAATGTATCAAGGTAGGTGACAGTAAATAAACGAAGGAAGATTCTCGACCAACGCTCTCAAGCGCGTGCTCATGGTTTCAGGGTCTACCCATTGTAAGACTGTTGTTCAACTTTCTTGAAATATGAGTTGTCGGTGCTGCGAGCCCATGCGGTGTATTTGGGGGATTTTGGACAATAATTCTCGTTTCGTAGAAGGGCTCGCATCGAAGCCCTTTATGTTTAAAGACATAACATCTGTTCCTGAGTTCCATTGAATTTAAAGGATTGGCGTATGCGTGGCTGAATATCTGAGCAGGTGAATGGAGAGAACAATTGGCAGTCTATTTTCGTAATTTAAATTTCGTCCTTTCCAACAGTACAAGTACAGTACTCGTACTGTAAGCAAACGCTCTTAAATCGAATAGCATCCCTTGGAGATATCGTACAAATAGGCATCGTGCTCGGGCGGCTGCAGGATACTCTTCGATGTGGTCGTTTTCCAGTTGTTTTAAGACTCTAAACGTCAACAGGCGAAAATGAAGCAATATGCCGTTCTCAGTCTTGCGCCAAACAATATTGATATCAGCTTATAGGACAAATTTAGGGTGGCATGGTGGTGCGGAAAATAACAACAACAAGATAGATTGCTATAGTCGAGTTCCCCGACTATCAGATACCCGTTACTCAGCTACTGAAAGTGCAAACGAGAAATTTAAAAATGTTCTGAAATATTGGAAAAAAGTGGGGGAAAAAAATAATAAGATAAAAGAAATAAAATATATTTGTAAAGTGTAGGCGTGACAGTTTGGGCGGCTTGTGGGCGTTGGAGTGGGAATGACAAAAAGTTTTTTGGTAGATCTGTAGAAATTTACGAAATATATTCAAAGGTGAAAAAATATCAAACATTTATGTTTCAAATTGTGGGCGTGACAGTTTGCGGTTTGTGGTCGTTAGATTGGGCGTGGCAACATTTGGATAAACTTGCGCTGTGTCTATGTCTCTGGAAGCTGCATTTTTAATCTCAACATTATAGCTTTTGTAGTTCCTGAGATCGAGGCCAATACAGACGGACATTGGCAGGTCGACTCGTCTATTGATCGTGATCAAGAATATATATACTTTTTTATATGGTCGGAAACGTTTTCTTTTGCCTGTTATATACTTTTTAACGAATCTAGTATACCTATTTACTCTACGAGTAACGGGTATAAATTTGTGGGTCTCCCTGAAGTGAACCTAATTTGAGATGTTTCGCATAACCCAGGAACCCTCGTACTGCCCTTGTAACGCTAGCGTTGTTTTCTGCCAGATCAAGAACGAAAATCCATGCATGCGTTCGATGCTTTCTTATTCTCTGTAGATCGAGTTCTAGGAGCATTTTGCATGACGGTCTGTTTCCACAGGCGTCGCGGATGTTTGCAAGGACTGTTGGCAGTTTCCAGGTGTAATAAGTATAGTTATTTTCAGTGATAGAAACGCTCTTTATATGCTGAGTTTGTTGTACAGATGGGCTGTTTAATAATAATCAAAATGTTTATTAATGATGCTCCCAAGACACAAACCATTAATCGAATGCTTAAGTTTTCGATAAGCAAACATGTAAAGCTCCGTAGATCTTTACGGTTTGTTGGAACATAAGATTAATTTTCATAATCAGTTATTAGGTGAGTCTGGTGTAATGAGCTACAAATAAATCAATCAAATGTAAATCATGTAAATATTGTAAATATAATATAAGTTAAAGATACGGTTACACTATAACTATCGATAAGAATGGCACTCGATAAATTGTTATCGACCGTGCACGATCGAGGAAGTGCGATCACTTTCTCGAGAAGGCGCCAAACGAACAGAAGTGAATAAATAAAAAGACAGAAAATATAAGTTTTACAAAAGAACGTTTTTTTTAATATTCGTAAGTTAAAATCGCAGCCCAAATTAACTGCCGTTGTTATATGTATATGTTTATTATGTCATATGTTTATTATTAATAATCTGTAATATAGGTAATTTTTGATACTCAGGTAACACCACAGGGAGGCCATTAAAATTGAAATGGGGTGATATGTTATAACCTTCCTTTGTTTGTTCCTTTGTTTTTTTATTATTAATTATTTTATATTTCTTTCGTTAATTATTTACATATTTTTTAAAATGTCACTAATTTTTTCTCTTATAGGACAGAAAGCTGAGTTCAGCTTGCTCTTTATACCCGTTACTCATAGAGTAAAAGGGTATACTAGATTCGTTGAAAAGTATGTAACAAGCACAAGGAAACGTTTCCGACCATATAAAGTATGTATGATGATCAGGATCAATAGCCGAGTCGATCTGGCCATGCCCGTCTGTCCGTCCGTCTCTCCGTATGAACGCCTCGATCTCAGGAACTACAAAAGCTAGAATGTTGAGGCTCCCAGAGACATAGACGCAAGTTTATTTACTTAAAAAAAATTGTTAAGTTATTTTTAATTGTATTATTTTTTCCCCAATTTTTATCGATATTCCAGAAAATTTTGAAATTTCTCGTTAACGGGTGAGTAACGGGTATCTGATAATCGGGAAACTCGACTATAGCATTCTATCTTGTTTTTTTTTTTTTGTGTATCAGCTATCACTGTCCACTTGCAATGTTGAAAAGTTTAAACTTTTATAAGTTTGTTTAAAAAATGAATTTTAAACACATAACAACAAATTATTATTATTATTTACTACATCAATTTTAGATATTTTCTGTATAAAAAATAACATAACAGAATGTGTACATATGCGAAAAAAAGGAAATAAATTAAATAAATGAAAATAAAACAAAATACATAACAAAAATTAAATAAATGCCATATTGAAATAAATAAAAATAAAGACATAAAACCAAACCAAGCAAATGCAAAACAACACAACGTCAGACCAAAAAAAAAAAAAAAAAAAATTTTTTTGTGAATGAAAACTAATTTTTTTTTTTTTAATAAAAACAAAAATTTTTTCTATAAATGAAAAGAAAAGATAGAGCTATGTCGAATTATAATTACAAAAATCAATTAGTAACAAACACTGAAGCAAGTCAACCCCAAGTTGACACGCTGGACGCAACGCGATCTGATTCGAAGAGGTCACTGAAGCGTAATATGGTGCATGTCCTTAGGTCAACCAATTATTATTACAGATTTTAAACAATCGCACTACCACAAAGGGTTCCACCTCACTTTGACACCTTCATTTAAGAAAAACGCAAATAAGAAACAACACAATACACTTACTCTTAAGTAATACCCATACAATAAGCAACAACACAATACATTTACTCTTAAGTAATACACATATGATAAGCAACAACACAATACACTAAATTCTAAATAACTCATACACTGTACTATAACAGTACCCCTGGATTTCCGAGGCAACGTTAGTTTATTTGTTTGAAATTTGATACAGAGACCAAAAAGTCTAATCAGAATTTTACTACATTCAAAAATAAGATATTAAATGTCTACAATTTGTAGTGTACGTAGTTCGATAGATTTTTAACTAGTGGGTCTTTTAATAGTGGGTGATAATTACTAATAAAGAGGACCTTGTACTTCCTTCGCTAGGGATGCGCACTCTTGCTATGCTCGGGTCTAGCTCGCCGTAGGTCGGGGTTCTTTTAGCTTAGGATAGTACGAAACGCTACTACATTTTAATAAGTGCGTCTTACTCATAAACAATATTCAAAAGTGGACTACCGGTTAATAAAAGAAATGGCTTTATATTGATACTAATGATACACGCCGACACGTGTGAAGATAAGCTACAGATTCTGATAAGTATTGGGAATTTCGGATGTTAATGATTCCCTAAGTCTTTACCCTCCCTACCATGACAATGCTACTTAAAATATTTACATTGTCCCTTGGCCAAGTTCAAAATAACTCTACCACATATTTAAGAAAGTGTTCAACATAAGTACTCGACGAACCATTAAATCTATTTATTCACAATTCATTCTTTTTGAATATATCTTCAATCATAATTCCATTTATATAAATTCAGTTTAATAAACGTTTCCATTAAATCTCTTTTACAAACTAACAATATTTTTTTATCTACGCATAATTATCCTAGTCATTCTCTAACTCTTCATTTTCGTTTATATTCCGTAAGTAAAATAAAGTATATAAAAGCAAAGTATAAAGCAAATATATATAAGTAATTGAATATAAAATTAGCAAATATAGAGTTACATAATCTTTAATCAAATGCAGATATTATTTTAATTAGACGTTCGAGTGGCATTTTGTTAGAATTTTAATATAGGGGATTCATAATAATGTATTTATCATTGTTGTTGTAGTACTCACGACCTTAAATATCCACTCCATGATGTGCGTAAAGTTGGGCCCAAGTTCACGTTGACATTGTCGAGCTGTAGGTCAAACTTTAAAGGTTCTAAGTTAAATTCCTATTCAAATGCCAAAAGTTCCGTCAATCTGCGAGTATTTAATTCATTATAAATCGCAATACAAAAGAAAATCGAGAATCAAAACAAAACACGAAATATAACTGCAGTATTGCAGCGATAAGACCTTAGTAAACCGCTGGCTGCTACGCTGCGCTGCGATAAGACGAAATCACAAAGTTGGACCTCCGTTGGTCATAGGAGATGATCTTCACTGCGTGACGATGATGATGTTCAAATGTAATTAAATCTGCTCCGGTCGTCTAAACTTCTGCATAGTTGAATAATCTGGACGAGCTCTAGCCTTCCAATACATTTGGTTATCATTCGGCAGGTGGCCGGTTGCGTAACTTGTTGCTGAAGGTTAGGTCGCCTCGTGGCCTCTTCTTGGAGCGACGGGGTTTAAACCATGAGCTGATGCGGGGGTCGACGAGACGGGGGGTAGTCGGCTGTAGAGCAATCAAATGCTCTTATATATAGGCCTGGTCTTCCTTACGCCTTGGGGTCGAATCTCGTTGCCACTTTCACACACAAATCGAACACGGAAATTTATTGAAATATACCAACTCTTGTTTTATGAGATTGGATATATATATAACTAAATTATATTTCCACGTGTATGAAGTTTAAACGGGCAGCGTCAAAAATGTATGAGCGTTCGCCACGAAGATTTATCCGATAATGATCTAAGCTCTGGGGAAGCTGCATGCTGGTGGTCGCTGTTATAGCTTTTGTTTCCCTAACTGTATAATCGTACGATCATATTCTGTTCTGATTGGCCTAAGACAATTCTCTCGCTTTTTGTTTTGCACCAAAGCTGCTATAATTTAGGGCGAGGGTGTCTTGAAGAGTTTTTGCAGTGTAAAGTTAAGTTGGTCCCTACACCACAGATAAGGGTAACGAGACTATTTCAAGGAGGCCTTATCTGAAGAAACTCCTTGTTTTCTAGCTTGTATATCCTTCAAATGGAATACTCCTAATTTCTTTCCTCTCTCATCCTCTAATTCATAGTAGTACGAGCTACGTTTTTTATAAACTTTAGCTGGTATAAATACGGGTACTGATACTTTTTCCGGGCTAACATATGAGCTTGCATTGCTCCTGTTTCCGCATCTTTCTTCTACATTGTTGTCTAAATTCTGAGAATACCGATTTTGATTGGAATTGTTCCTGCTCAAATCTGTATTTGGTTGGACATTGTCAGGTGTGTAATTTGTATGTGTGGGCTGAGATAATTGTAAGTTGTCTAAATGACTTTTAATAGATGTCTCTATAGTCTTCCCTAAATAAGAGGTAAGGTTATCCATGAGTTGAGCCTGTTGTTGGCTAACAGTAAACTGTATAAAGTTCATCAACTCTGGTTGAGTACTAAGAGCCATACTGGAATTCGTTGGAGGTTCTGTTAAGATCCTATCCAAATTCCCTCTGTAAGTATTTCTGGTAGACACTCCTCGTCTAGGAGGTGTACCTCGGATCCTGCCTGATCTGGTATTTCTCCTTAATGGGAAAATATCATTATTATCTTGACATTCGCTTACGCCGGATGTGCCAGCTGTTGCAGCATTTATTTCAGCGAACAGAGTGTTATTAGAGTGAGATAAATTTGATTCGTTGCAATCTGCATTGCAAATTGGACATGTTTGTGTACTTTTTAAGTGGTTTATAATGCACTTTTTATGAAATGTGTGCCTGCACGATGTTGTTGCTGACAAAAGGGTTGGTGCTAAGATTTCTTTACATATGGCACAGCTATTTTCAACGCCTTGTGAAACTTCAACTGCATTACCTGCACTATTCTTCGCTGCCATATTATTGTTGTTAAGATATGTTGTAATTATTTGGTTTGTCTTTCTTTATGTCGATCACTTCTATCAGAATCTTAGTTGTATCTCTATTTGTTAGTGGATTGTAGCTGGTCTATTGCCTCATGCTTTTATTTACTTGAAAATCGGACAATATACAGACTTATTGAAGTGTAAGTATAATGTATTCCAGAAAAATCAAATTGTAAATAAAGTTGAGTAAAGAAACGTATGGTGATGAGCTCCTGTGGATTCGAAACAGTTCCACTTGGTCGATCAATTCTCTTTCAAATTGAATCGCATGTTCCTAAGTTTTACTATCCCTTCCAAATAGATACTCTCAATCCAATATGTTAATTTATTGGAATTAGTTATTTTGTTTTTTAACTGTGGATGGATTACTTTAGAGCTTAGTGTGCTATGACAAGTTAAGAACTTTTCGAGCTTCACATCTGAGCCGAAAATGTATAGTACTTGTCTAGCTCCACTCGTTGGGCTTCAAAAATGTGTAGTGTATTTTCTCGAGCCCCCACGTTCGGGCGCCAAAAATGTGTAGTGTACGTAGTTCGATAGATTTTTAACTAGTGGGTCTTTTAATAGTGGGTGATAATTACTAATAAAGAGGACCTTGTACTTCCTTCGCTAGGGATGCGCACTCTTGCTATGCTCGGGTCTAGCTCGCCGTAGGTCGGGGTTCTTTTAGCTTAGGATAGTACGAAACGCTACTACATTTTAATAAGTGCGTCTTACTCATAAACAATATTCAAAAGTGGACTACCGGTTAATAAAAGAAATGGCTTTATATTGATACTAATGATACACGCCGACACGTGTGAAGATAAGCTACAGATTCTGATAAGTATTGGGAATTTCGGATGTTAATGATTCCCTAAGTCTTTACCCTCCCTACCATGACAATGCTACTTAAAATATTTACATTGTCCCTTGGCCAAGTTCAAAATAACTCTACCACATATTTAAGAAAGTGTTCAACATAAGTACTCGACGAACCATTAAATCTATTTATTCACAATTCATTCTTTTTGAATATATCTTCAATCATAATTCCATTTATATAAATTCAGTTTAATAAACGTTTCCATTAAATCTCTTTTACAAACTAACAATATTTTTTTATCTACGCATAATTATCCTAGTCATTCTCTAACTCTTCATTTTCGATTATATTCCGTAAGTAAAATAAAGTATATAAAAGCAAAGTATAAAGCAAATATATATAAGTAATTGAATATAAAATTAGCAAATATAGAGTTACATAATCTTTAATCAAATGCAGATATTATTTTAATTAGACGTTCGAGTGGCATTTTGTTAGAATTTTAATATAGGGGATTCATAATAATGTATTTATCATTGTTGTTGTAGTACTCACGACCTTAAATATCCACTCCCTGATGTGCGTAAAGTTGGGCCCAAGTTCACGTTGACATTGTCGAGCTGTAGGTCAAACTTTAAAGGTTCTAAGTTAAATTCCTATTCAAATGCCAAAAGTTCCGTCAATCTGCGAGTATTTAATTCATTATAAATCGCAATACAAAAGAAAATCGAGAATCAAAACAAAACACGAAATATAACTGCAGTATTGCAGCGATAAGACCTTAGTAAACCGCTGGCTGCTACGCTGCGCTGCGATAAGACGAAATCACAAAGTTGGACCTCCGTTGGTCATAGGAGATGATCTTCACTGCGTGACGATGATGATGTTCAAATGTAATTAAATCTGCTCCGGTCGTCTAAACTTCTGCATAGTTGAATAATCTGGACGAGCTCTAGCCTTCCAATACATTTGGTTATCATTCGGCAGGTGGCCGGTTGCGTAACTTGTTGCTGAAGGTTAGGTCGCCTCGTGGCCTCTTCTTGGAGCGACGGGGTTTAAACCATGAGCTGATGCGGGGGTCGACGAGACGGGGGGTAGTCGGCTGTAGAGCAATCAAATGCTCTTATATATAGGCCTGGTCTTCCTTACGCCTTGGGGTCGAATCTCGTTGCCACTTTCACACACAAATCGAACACGGAAATTTATTGAAATATACCAACTCTTGTTTTATGAGATTGGATATATATATAACTAAATTATATTTCCACGTGTATGAAGTTTAAACGGGCAGCGTCAAAAATGTATGAGCGTTCGCCACGAAGATTTATCCGATAATGATCTAAGCTCTGGGGAAGCTGCATGCTGGTGGTCGCTGTTATAGCTTTTGTTTCCCTAACTGTATAATCGTACGATCATATTCTGTTCTGATTGGCCTAAGACAATTCTCTCGCTTTTTGTTTTGCACCAAAGCTGCTATAATTTAGGGCGAGGGTGTCTTGAAGAGTTTTTGCAGTGTAAAGTTAAGTTGGTCCCTACAAATTGGGAAAGTTAAAAGACATCCCAAACGCTAGGAGCAGAGTCAGAGCTAGCACTAGCCTAACAGATATTAGGGATCTTTCCGCCTTATGACGGCAACCCGAAAAAACTCAGCGACTTTATTAACAATGTAGAAGAAATCCTCCTCTTGATCAGGGGAACCGACAAGACACCTTACGGACAAATTAGGCAGAAAATTGAGGGCAAAGCCGACTATGCGGTTCACACGCACTAATGTTGCATTGCTCTGACAAACGTGACGAACAAACTCTTATGTTCGACCTTCATAGCCTCGCCTATGCGCAACTTTCATTACAAACCCTCTTCGGCTTCCAAAAATATTGTGAAGCTTCCGGATAGTGGTGATAACGGCGCCTTTTGGTGCGAACAACCAAAATCCGAAAACGTCTTCATTTCGGCAGGGTTGTACCAAGCTAATAATAACTCTAGTTTTATGAGTCATCAATTTTTCACAAGATCAACAAAAACTGTGTCTCGACTCTGAACTGCAGGTTAAAGAATACACCGAACAAGACTTCATCGAACTAAATACTATCTCCGAAGCTAATGCTAGAATTCCAGGGGACAAAGTTAATATTTTGACCCAATTACGTACAGACCATTTAAACTCCGAAGAATTAAAAGCATTAAGAAACATTTGCAAGAAGTTCCCTAGACTGTGTCACCGAGAGGGAGACAACCTGACCTTCACTAACCTCGTAAAGCACAAGATAAATACCACAGACGAAATCTCACTGTATTCCAAAACATTTAGATATAGCCCAATAGAGAGACGGGAGATACAAAAATAACTCAACAAACTGTTAGAACAAGACATTATTAGACACAGCCACTCCCCCTGGGGACACCAATTTTCCTCGTGTCAAAAAAACCTGACGCGTCAAACACTAAGAAATGGAGATTGGTAATCGACTATAGACAACTAATTGAAAACACAATCAAAGATAAATACCCAATGCCTAATATTAACGATGTCCTGGACAGAATAGGTAGAGCCAGGTATTTCACAGCCCTGGACTTAGCAAGTGGGTACCATCAAGTGGAGATGGACCCTAAAGATATTAGCAAAACGGCCTTTTCGGTTATGGAGGACACTTCGAGTTTGTGAGAATGCCTTTCGGCCTCACTAATGCTTCAGCTACCTTCCAAAGAGTGATGGATAACATCCTAACAGACCTCAACGGTAACTGTTGCTTAATTTATCTCGACGATATCATAGTCTTTTCATCCTCACTCCAAGAACACATTAACGACTTAAAATTAGTATTCGACAGACTTAACAGAGCAAATCTAAAACTCCAACCAGAAAAATCTGAATTTCTCAGAAAAGAAATCGAATATTTGGGACATGTGGTAACCAGCTCTGGTATAAAACCTAACCCCGAAAAACTAATAGCCATCAAAGCATTCCCCATACCTAAAAACAAATCAAGTCCTTCCTAGGCCTACTCGGCTATTACAGAAAATTCATAAAAGACTTTGCAGCCATATCTAAACCACTGACACAACAATTAAAAGGCAAGACCACAGTCAAAATTGACGAAGAATACAAAAAGGCATTCGAAACTTGCAAAACGCTGCTCTGCAACGATCCGGTTCTCCAATACCCCGATTTCAACAAACTTTTTATACTCACTACAGACGCTAGTAATTGCGCCATTGGGGCAGACCTGTCCCAAGGCACTCTTAACCACGACAAGCCGGTGTCCTTCGCCAGTAGAACACTTTCCGACACAGAAATAAATTATTCTACAGTAGAAAAAGAAATGTTAGCCATAATTTGGGCTACAAAGCACTTTCGTCCCTATTTGTACGGACAGACATTTAAAATTGTAACAGACCACAGGCCATTGACTTGGCTTATGAATTCTAAAGAACCGAACTCAAAACTAGTTCGATGGAAACTTAAGCTACAACAATATAATTATGAGGTAGTCTATAAGAAAGGCTCTTATAACGTTGTGGCCGACGATCTCAGTCGAGTTACCGGCGACATACATAAATACAAATTCCGTCGTCTCTCCCACTAACGACAATTCCTTTAACGCATATCCAACTTCTAGTAAACCGTTAAGCGAGTTCAATATAAAAATCTATTGGCACACAAGCCGAAAAAACAACCTCCATGCTCTTCAAAAACAAAATGAGGAAAACAATTTCAGATACACATTTTGATAAAGAAAAGAAGACTAATATCTTTAAACAAACATTAAAGCCTTACAAAACATGTGCTATCTTTGCATCTGACGAAATTTTTTAAATCATTGTAGAAACTCTGCAAGAGTATTTCTTACCAATCCAATTATAAAGTCATTAGATGCATAACTATACTAAAAGACATAACCGACCCCCACGAACAAGAATTAGAAATTCGTAAATATCACTTGGCAAACAACCATAGTAGCAGTAGCTTATTTGAGAAGATCCATATACTTCCCACTACTAGAACATAAAAAATTAAAATAAAATACTATATTTTACTTCCTTTCAACAATCTCCGAGTAATTCCCCAGTGAAAAGACTCCATTCGTCTCTAACTGAGATATACAGAATAATTTTAAATAAAAGAAAAACAGAAAAACTCTCCTGCGATCACGAAGACATTATATTTGAAACTCTGACAACATATAATAATTCAATACACTCATCTACCAAATACACAACCTTCGACCCCACTTACTAACTCAAGACGTTACTTCTAACAACGAACACGACTATTTACAAAAACTTCACGAATTTCGCAATACTATTTATACGGGTATAAAAGAGAATATGGACGAAAAAATGAAATCTAGAATAACAAAATGCAATGAAAATAGAAATCTACCAGAAGCAGTCGAAGAAGGAAAGACAGTATTTAGGAAAGAAAATAGAAGAAACAAACTAACACCTCGATTTTCTAAACACATCGTAAAGGAAGACAAAGGTCTAACTATTATTTCAAAAAAAGACCAAAAAATCCATAAATCAAAAAAGGGAACAAAATAGTAATTAGAGTCATATTTTCAGATTCTGCTGTGTAACAGCACAAAATATCCAAGTCCAACAACTGTAAGAACACGACCAGATAGCAAAAATAAATCTGGGAAACGCAATTGTAATACGATCCTACAAAGACCTCTTACACAAGATCAACACGAAAAATTTCATAGAGAATATGAAAAGTAGCAGCATTGAACAGTTTAAAACAAGTAGAATTTTCTGAAGAAATCATAGGTGGTCTAAAAACAAAATTAGACCAGTTAAAAATAAAAATTAATGCACTAATTCCCAAGAAAAGGGAAAAGAAAGGATTAGTAAACGGTCTCGGCAGCTTAATTAAATCTGTAACAGGAAATATGGACGCTAAAGACGCCCAATCTATCAACAAAAAATTTAACGTTGTTGAAGAAAACCAAAAAGAAGTAACAGAAAGCATTAATAAACAAATAATAAGGAAACTATATTAAGATTTGAAAATATTACAGAACATATGTATTAACAAAGAACAAGAAATAATTAATGAATTTATAAAAAATTATTGTAACCAAATTTACAAATCGTTTAATGAGGAACAAAAAGAAATACATCTGCTACAATATGTTACTAGAATAATGTATGAATATAATATGTACCCAACTATTTTGTATATGATCAAATTTTATATTTCGAAAATAAGTGTCCTAAAGTACTCAAACATATATTTGCGAAAGTGCTCGATCACAAACCAACCTGGTCAACACCCACTGTCTCAAAGGCATACTCTACAACCAGACCGCAACATGCAACATAAAGGACGTCGGTCAACAGGAGATCATCAAAGAAATAGAACAGCGACACATCCTTATATTCAACACCTTGGATACCAACGTCACGTCTTCTTGCCAGAAACCATACAGAATCAACGGGTCAGCGATACTTACATTCAACAACTATACGGTCAAAATTAACGGCTTGGCATATTACGACACAGCTTTGGAATTCGAACTACAGACAAACCTCTCCATAAAATCGTTCAAACACATGAACATAAACAATACGTTCGAAGATATAAACTTACACAAACTTCATAGGCAGTCCTTATCGAGCCAAGACAACTTGATCGTCATGAAAGCAACAGCGACAAACCATTTCTATTTGATATATACACTGATTGTCCTATCGACCATATGTACAGTATGTAACCTGATTTCGAAGAGAAGAAACATTATTTTCACCCCGACGGAACTTCCTTTAAATTACGTTCCGACCATAACTTCGTTCTAGGGGGGAGGAGTTACCGAATCTGTATATCAGGGTATACACAATTCGGTCCCACCCGCCAAGCCGCCAAGAAAGAGTTCCTCGTCTTTATAAACACAGTACATAGTTTCACTCAGTACTTTGACAAAAGCTCACTACATTGTTGCAATGCAACTCAGCACTTGGACAGGATGTCGATTGCCATATTTCCATAATATGCGGAATAAGCACTTCCGTAGATACACGTTGCCAACATTTTTATATACATTTAGCTTAGCTTAAGTTTATGAAATAAAGTACAGATCAGTTCAATTTTGGAACACGAAAGAAAACATTCGAGTAGCTACTTTATTATTTGAATCCCTGCAATATCTATTTGGTATAAAATCCTTGGAACGATAACCAACGGCAAGGACATCGGCAACAAGGACAACTGCAATCAGGACTTCTGAAACTGGACAACCTGTATCTCGCGCCTCACAGATCCACGTACACTTAACTCCGTGCGATTGTGGCCATCAGAAACGCTCATCCCCAATAGTGCACCGTCGCTGCCCCCTCTGGAGCTACCAAAATTCGCTGGAGGCTATGCTAACTGGCTGGATTTGTATTATATGTTTACGACGATAATAGATAGCCATCCTGACCTCATAAACATAGAAAAGCTGCAGCATTTACAATCCTGTTTGATGGACACGGCGTTGGAAACCGTTCGCTCACTAGAAATTTGAAAGGGCAACTATGCTAGCTTTGGAGTTGTTACAAAACAGATTTGCTAATCGACATTTAGTTTTTCAGGCGTATGTCACTGAGATTCTGGGGCTAAGAGCAGTGCAGAGTGGTTCCGTTTCAATGCTTCGTGAGCTGTCGTATAAATTCAACGCCCAAATTGCTGAGTGCAATATAGTCCAAGTACTTGTTTAAAAGCTGGATCCGGCGAGTCAGGATAAATGGGAGGACCTCGCTCTGCGGAATTTAATTCCAAAGGGGGAATCTATGGCTGGGGCGGCGATGCAGAACTCTGGAGACTATGGATTTCGTCATGGAAAGCTATGCGCCAGGCAGCCAGGTGGCAGCTAATCGTACATCTAATATGCGGAGGTCAGCCGTTCTGCTTTCTGTAATGCTTCTGGGCACTCAATTCAGTATTGTCAGCGCCTTAGAACCTAAATCCAGCATCTCGATTTCCAGAAGCAAAAAGGCGGACTCTATGTATTAGTTTGGCAAATATCTCCCTTCCGCCTTTTTGTCTTTTGAATTCCGCGGCTATGTACAAAGCGCTACAGAGCTCGTATCTGACAATACTATACATAATTTGAAAGGTCTTGACATAACCTACAAAACGACGCTATGCATGTTTGGATATTGCGTTCAACAGTTATAGACGTGTAAACATGGAGTTCACTAACTCCGAAATACGCGCTATTTTAAAGTTTTCCTTCGTTAAAGGCAAATCCGCTAGAGAAACGTTCCGTGAGATTAATGGTGTTTTGGGGGATGGTACTCTATCACTTCGAACCGCGGAGGAATGGTTTCGACGATTCAGAGCCGGTGAAAACGACACCATGGATAAGCCAGCCGGCGGAAATACCGAGCATATCATGGAATACATCGAGTTAGACCGGCATGTGGCATCTCGTGACATCGCCCAGGAGATGGGAGTTAGTCACCAAACCATTTTAAACCATCTGCAGAAGGCTGGATACAAAAAAAAGCTTGATGTTTGGGTGCCGCATGATTTGACGTAAAAAAACCTTCTGGACCGAATCAACGCCTGCGATATGCTGCTGAAACGGAACGAAGTTCGAGTCCGAGTTCTTCGCAAATAAGGAGGGAGGCTTCTACGAGGGAGGTATTATGAAGTTTCCGTCTAGATGGAAACAGATTATCGAACAAAATGGCGCATATTTGAACTAAATCCGATCACTGTAACACTTTTTATAAAGCATTGAATAAAGAGCAAAAAAGCGGATATTTGCCAACCTATTATATATTGCCTTAAAAGCGGCCATCAATTGAGGCAGTGCAAATCCGGTCATTGTCGCTCCTGCAGATCTAAGCACCACAGTCTGCTTCACTTTGGAACCCTAGCATCGTTTTCGTCACACGAAAGATCTCAGCTTACTGAAACGGTGGCCTCAGAATCATTTAGTCTCGCGACAGAACCCTCTGCATTATCTGGCCCATCTTCAGCTCTTTTTGCGCATGATTTAGGCGAAGATGTGGTACTCCCAGACACTGCCACTGTGTTAGTAAAAACCCGTTCAGGAATCTTTGTTACTTACCGTGCTGTACTCGACTCTGGCTCCCAGCTGCATTTAATAACTTCAGCTTAGAAAAACAAAGTCGTCCGCTTGTGTCACCGTAATAGGTGACTCTAGAGTCAAGACAGATAGTTTGTCACTTAGCTTAACAATGTGATCTCGAACCTCCGAGTACTTGACTTCTATCACTGCCGTCATGGCTTCCAATATAACCGAACATTAGCCCAACTTTAACATCGACGTTTGTAACTGGAACATACCCCAAAACCTGAACCTGATCCTCGCGGATCCAGAGTTCAATCGTCCCCAGCGCGTTGATTTGTTGATAGGCGCCAGTCTTTTTACGACCTGCTATGGGTTGGTCAAGTCAGACTTCTGCCGGGATTGCCTCTAATTCAAAAGACTCGCTTAGGCTGGGTTGTTTCCGGAGGCTGCAGTCGTTCCAATGGCAAGGTTTTACTATCGTCGTGCGCGGTTGTTCCGCCCAATGAGAAAACCCATGGACCTCCCTTTCTGAGTAGCCCTGTAACTAATTGGCCACAAACTCCTCCGTACACTGATATTGTTGCATGCTCCAAATATGCGAATTCATTTGATGCTTTACAACGTAAGTTTGGATACATTCATAAGTTTTGCAAGAGCATTCGACATCCTGGGCTTACTATCACCGACGTTAAAAGTGGGACTTCTCTGTTGCTGCGTGTGGTTCAGCGTGCTTATTTATGAAATGACATTAAATCCTTGCAGACCAAAGGGGTAGTACCGAAGTCTAGTCCACTTGCCTCGCTGTCACCCTTCATTGACCAAGTTGGGCTTCTTCTGGTAGATGGTTGGTTGAAGAACTCTTCGTTCAATGGCCGCCACCCAATCACCCTACCAAAGGATCACCCAGTTACCAAGACCATTGTAAATAACGCTCATGAGCGCAACCTACATATTGGTCCTCGTGCTCTTCTCAGCAGAATTCGATCCGAATATTGGCCTATTGGGAGGAGGAAAACCGTAAACAGGGCAGTGAACAAGTGTGTCAGGTGTTTTCGAACAAAACCTCGCCTAATTAAGCATATAATAGCGGATCTGCCAAAAGAGCGTCTTGATGGATCTCATGCGTTTGAAGTCACTGGCACCAATGGTCTGTGGACCATTTTTGTACAAGCCTGAGGCGCGCAATAGGCTCCTGTAAAATGCTACGTGTGTGTTTTTATTTGCTTTGCAACCAAAGCGATACAATTTGAGCTTATTAAGGATCTTCCTACAGTTACTTTCTTGCACGGCCTAAAACGGTTTATATGCACAAGAAGGAGGCCACGACAAATTAGGTCCGACATAGAAACTCACTTTGTTGGCGCAAAGACCAAGTTGCTTGAACTGAACGTTTATTCCTCAGCGACGACCACACCAAAGCATTGTTGGATTTTTGTCCTGATAGAGAATATCGAGTGGCATTTCATTCCGCCTCGATCGTCTCACTTTGTTGGTCTTTGGAAAACTGCAGTGCATCACTTTTATCGTGCTGTGTTGTCTTCCATTTGGACCTTCGATGAGCTGAGAACCCTTCTTTGCCACATATCTGCGGTAGTTAATTCTCTACCCTTAGTATCAATTTCAGAAAACCCTGCCGATCTTGATCCAGCACATTATTTGAATGGTGGCCCGCCTTCATCATTTATCAAGCCAGATGTGACAAAGTTAAACTTTAATCGCTTAGATAGCTGACAGCGCATCGCCTACCTGAAGCAGGTTTTCTGGTCCCGATGGAAGAAAGAGTATTTAACCTTACTGCAGCAGCGATCTAAGTGGCGCACTCCGAAGCCTGGGTTAGTTGTGTATGACGTGGTGCTCGTTAGGGATGAATGTTTGCCGTCCCTGAAGTGGCCTTAAGCGAGAGTCGTTGAGCTGCTGCCTAGAAGAGATGGAGTCGCCCGAGTTGCTGTACTGAGGACACCAACAGGATTGACGAAGCGGGCAGTGAATAAGCTGTGTCTGCTTCCCCCTAAGGATGCGGTTGAAAGCCACGCTTCCAACGGGGGGAGTATGTCGGGTCTCGCATCCGCCAGCAGCACCTAAATTTAAGTCCCGTTGTTGTCAACATTGGAGAAAACAATTAGTCCACGGCACCTCAGCTTCATCTATGCGGATCAGCTGCAGGTCGCTCTCTCTTCTACTCTCGCCTGCATCTTTGTCGTTGCGTTTAGCTTTTCGGTCTGTAATACACTCATTCTCGTTTTCGTCTCCAATGCATGCGCATCTCTGCCAAATTTCTCGAAGAAACAATAAATAATTCGCTTGAATTCGCTACTATAAAAATCTTCTTTCGTTCGCAAAAAAGGAATTGTGCACATGGCTCTTCTGTGCTTTCTTAATTACAAACATGCTTGTTGCAGATAATGTTTATCTTGTAAAAAGGTGTCGTTAAAGATAAAGAAAATACTCTTCCAATTTAGTAAGTGCTACAGTGACTACAGGAATCTCAAGCTAGTAATTCATATATTTCTACTAAGCGTCACTTACCTCTGTATTCATAAAATAGCTTCAGATGCCTTTGCATTTTTGCAAAAAATTTCGCGAAATTCATGACAAAATTATAGGTTAACAAATTTTTCGGATTGCTTACTGCAGTTTGCCTTTGGACTCTTGATAAATTTGGTGCTGTTTTTGGTGAGGCCAGTCTGAGGCTGAGAAATACGGGCATAGTTCCTAATTTTCAAAAGTGTCCTGGAGGTCCCAATAAACCAAAGATTTAGATTAACGAGGCGCTGGAAAATATTATAAAGGTTTGAAAGGTCAAGGGGTACTACAAAAAAGTTATACTGTCTTAAACGATTACTGCAATTTCACTTCACACTTGTCCTTGGTTATTCATTCGACTTCTTTCACTTATACCGTTTGAGTCACCATATTAGGGATTTTGAATTAATTAAAGATTATTTAAGATTTGGCTACAATATTTTTAGACGAGGAATTAAAAGTATAGAAGTATTTAATAAATCTATTTTTCCATCCTCGCGTCTCTCTGGACATAAATACTCCAAAATACTGTGGGTTCCGAAGCAGCTGAGACAGTGCATCGTTCACGAAGCGCTAGAACAGCAGGTCATTTGGACCAGCAGGCATAAAAAAAGAAAAACTGAGAAGGCCCAAATTGAGCTCGGTATGTGCATCTTAAACGATAAGGAAACTCTTTAAATGAATTGGGCAAAGGGGCAAACAAAAGCGATGCAAAAAAGAGGAAGAAAATGGCGTCAAAGGACGAAGAATGAAGAGATTCTATATAAAATAATTCCAGTAAAAAGTAATAACAGCCTTCACATTTTTTTCGTTTAATTTAATAATAATAACCTCTTAATAACTTACACTGGGATGTGTATGGTGTAAATGTATGGTGTAAACCAGTATTTATTTATTAATTAACTACTTATAATTAATTAACTATAACCAAAAAAAGATTTAATTGCAGTATAAAAGAAAAACAATAAAGTGTGGGTGTGATAGTTTTGGGCGGCTTGTAGAAGTGGAAAATTTTATTTTCGCATACTGATTTGATACTGATTTTTATTTGAAAGACATATAATATGAAATATATATGACATATGTATACATACATGTATGAAAAAAATCTACATATGTTTGAAAAGTAAAGGCGTGGACATTTTGGTCGGTTTATTTGATCGGGCAACGTTCTGAAACTAGCGAGCGTAGGCGATACTGCAATCGGCATGCCTAATCTGAAGATTGACGATCATGACCAAGAAAATATTTTTAGGATGAGAAACTCTTCCTTCTGTTCTTCTCTTTAACAAATATCTTCTTTTTAAAAAATCTTGTATACTCTGCGAGTTACGAGTATACAAATGGTTTACGTTTCTTTCCGCTTCAATCACAAAATAAATCAGTGCTGCAATTAATAGTTAAGTTTTTTCTCAAAAAAATCCATACTATAGCTTAAAAATTAGCCGAGGTACTCGGCTACTGTGCTAGGGCTCAGAGCTGGTGGTGCGCTGACTGACTCTTTGTGAGCTCAGCGTCCTTCCTGAATTTCCGTTATTATCTGCCCTTAAGACTAGATAACCAATTCAATAATATCAAGTTTAGCGAGAGTTCGTTTTGTAAGCTATGCGCTCTTTATTTGTGACGCGTATCGAGCACATTAGTTATAAATAGATCTAAGAGAAATAAACTGAAGTCTTAGATTAGGTATAAATAGAACTAAGAGATATAAAAGGAAGCAAATAAAATGGAAATATTTAAGCGCGCGCGCCAACAATCGCTGGCGGAGGGTCACACTGGAGCCAGAAGGCTGGCCATGTGAATACAGCCAAATGCCACGCAGACGCTGGGCACACTAAATCCCAGCAGGTGCCTATCTAAAGCGGGCGCCTGCCGGGTATTAGGGACTCAACAGTCGACAGCGATCGGATGAGGTAAGCCTACCTGGTAGCACCCATCCAGTAGTCAGCAGCAGAGTCACTTTTGTGGAGAACCGGATCAGCGAATCTAGTTCTATTAAATCGGCTTGTGGCTGACCGAACGGTCCCCAAGTCTCTCTCTTTCTCTTGCGCGGCTGACCTTCGCGGTCCCTGAGGTAGGGTTCCCTTGCGCTTACGGATGACCTTCGCGGTCCCTAAATGATTCTTGCTTTAGAAGGACGCGCAACCACGGACGACGGCAACTCATCCCCTAGCCGCTGAACGACTTCCTACCCCCTGCAGGAAACCGAACCGGACCCGCCCCGCGGACCCTGGCAATAACCATTTAACTCTACTGCTATCTAAATAAAATAAGTCTGATACACAATTACCTCGTAATTCACCCCGACTTCTACTCTGGGAACGGGTCGGCTTCTTCTAACAGCATCCACATCTGACTCAGATAAATATCTGCGACGAGCCTGGGCCACCCCCGACTTACCGTCACAGTGGCGTCCGAACAGATTAGAGTGGTTACAAGAAAGGGAGCGGCACCGGAAGAGTAATATCAAGCTGGGTATATCTAGCACAAAAAACGAGCTGACGGATTACGCGAGCGAGTTCGGGTTGGATGCATCGGGAAGAATTGAGGAACTAAGACGGTAGTTTGCTTCGTTTGCGAAAAGAACAGATCACACAGATCTTTCACAGGCAGTGAAACAGCGACTCGCGGAATTGGCGGTAAGGCACAGAAGGAACGGAAGCCCCGCGGCAAGTACAGGACCGGAAGTCGGAGGAACAAATTCAGAACAACAGACCACCGTGATAAAAGGAGAAAAGGAGAGGAAAACGGATAAAAGGGTTGGAACGAAGATCGTACACCGAGTACGCAGCTGCAGCATCCGGTACCATTGGAATTCCTGTGCAAAATGGAATGGGCAGCTGGGTACAGAATTCAAGAAGATCAGCTGGTACAGGCGATGCCGTTTATCCAGGAAGGAGCCGCCATCGACTGGTGGGACGTAACGCCGTCCGAGATAAGGACATTGGCGCAACTAACAACAGAGCTACGACAATACTTCCTAGCCCGAGGTATGAGGAATAATTGGAGACTCGGATTAGTCAGTTGAGCCAGAGGTCGCAATGGAACTACGAAAGCTGATGCGATTTACGAGGTTATCGGAACAGAAGAAAATCGACCGCATATACACGAATTGCAGGAGTAGAATAAAACTGTACACGAGGAGGTCCGGGCTCGCATCGCTGACGGAGTTCTTACGATTAGCCGCGGAAGGGGAGAATATAGAGGCAGCGGACGCCAGTGAATTTGGAATAGGGGCGGTCTTGACGCAGGACGGTGGCAACGAAGATCACGTGATATCGTTCGCCAGTAGGAAACTGAGCGTGGTGGAAAGGAGGTACAGTGCGACGGAAATGGAATGCCTAGCCATATACTGGGGTATAGCCATTAGCCATTATAACCATTGTGGGGTATCCACAAGTACAAAATGTACCTGGAAGTTTACCAGTTTGTGGTAGTGACATACCACATGGCATTGAAGTGGCTAAACTCGATAGAGAGTCCGTCAGAAGGGGCGTTAGAGCTGCACCCCTTTCAGTTCGAAGTCTATCGAGGAATATCGAATAGGCAAGCTAAATGCTGTTGCCTCCCGCAGGCAGAGCTAAAAGTAGTGTTCGAGGCGATGGATTGTCTAGCCAAGACACAGAGGGAGATAGACAACAAGACGAGCGAACCGGAGTATCGACTAGAAGGGGACAGGCTGCATAAACCGAGCGGAGACAAAACGACCCGAAACATTTGAAGCTGTGCATGACAAGGGAGGAGATCCAACAAATACTTGCGAAAACCCACAGCACAGCAGAAACAGGACCACAAATACTAAGCCTACACTAGACAAAAAAACTATACCAACACATAACAGTTATCACCATACCAACACTAACAGAAACACAAGCTGTAGTAGTTCCAGCCGATTTCACCTCCTCCTTAAGCCCTTGGATAACCTCAAAATTTTCGTTGTTAATCCTTTGGAGTGGTTGGAGTGGTACGGAGTGGCCTTGGGGTGTGGCCGATGATGTTTAGCAATGGGGATGCAGCCCGGTGCTTTCCTTATGGCTTCACGTTGGTTGGAGTATTTGGTGCCATTGATGAAAGCCACTCGCTCGAACATAATTAGATTTGAGCCGTTGGTAGCTATTTCGGGGCCGTCGTCAGTGCTGACTTTAGCTGGGCACTTGTTAAATATTATTACGCCGTCAGATCTTACGCCAGTGTGATTGGGCTTAAATGGCTGTTCAGTGCTCCTCTCGGATAGGCCTTAAGCGCCAGTGGTTTGCCAGCTTATATTACGATGCGTAAGTTGTTGGTACGCAATTGGTGACTGCAGGAACGTCGTGGTTGCATTCTGCTACTATGTTCACCTTTAGTTGCAATTAGCACATGATTTATACTATCGGACTGAAAGACTTTAATGTGAGACGCCTCTATTAGGCTTATAATGGGGATATCTGTGGGGTCATCAACTAATACAGACTTCAAATCAGTTTTGGTTAAAAATGGCAGAACTTATGATATTGGCCTTAGCCAGTGTGACTGTAAGCATTACATGTTTCATTTCGGTTATTAATATCCTATTTCTGGCCAGCAGTACCTCGTACATGTATGGAGTGTCAATCATGTTACTTTGTTTCGCCCTAATGATTTACCTGCCTCTGTTAATTCGTTAATTTTGTTTTGTGTTTGTGTATTGATGACCACTTGTTTATTATTTGACTCCATTTAACGAGATTCTGACATCTATAGCATTTCAAAATCGGAGGCATCAGGAGTGCCCTTTAGCGTGGAAGTTTAGGCTCCTTGCAATCCTATGATGTTCCTTTAATACGGACAATAACAACTTTCGCATATGCGACTCTGGGAATAATGCGGACAACCTACAAGTTTCTTCTATAATCATATCAAATTTGGTGAGATTACTAGAATGCCGAAGTATATTTCTCTGTTTCCACACCAGAACAGCACCGTCTGTGATGGGAATATATTGGGCGTGCTAGTAGTCCGTTACCCTAGCGTTAACTATAGTTAACGTTATCAATATAATTCTACTGTGCATATAATGGGATGTATATGTTTGAATATAAGTGCATAAAAATAAAGTAGAAACATTGTGGAAGATGTAAATTTGAGAGGGGTTTTTAACTATTGTTATCCTTATGGACCACCCTCCCTCTAATGAGGACAGTCGTTCCCATGTCTGCTTCTACACGTTCTTCTATGTGGAGTGGGCTCGTTTATTTCCTAGCCTTTTATTGTTTTTAAGGTATACATTTTCGCCTACCTCAAAATGCCGTCTAGTAGGGTTGCACCTATCTAGGTACGCATGTTGCCCTTTTTCGATGCTGTTTCTTATTGGCAGCCTCTGAGCGTCGTTGATTGAGTGCAAGGCATATTTGTGTTTCAAGTTGGTGACTAAGTGTAATGTTTTATTATGCTCTACCGTGGCTTCCATGACGGTGACGCCGTTGGAGCTACTGTGTGGAGCGGGTGCATTAACGATGTCAATGTTATATTGGTTTTTCAACTATGTCTCCGAGTTGAAAGAATTATATTGTTTTGATAATTCGAAAAAAAATTACCAATTGTAATATGGGGCAGCGAACGTCAACTATGGCCCCAGAGGTTAATGGCGGACTTGGAAAACTTATCCACACAGGTTAAAACCAACTTCTTATCTGAGGAGTAGATGTCTATATACAGCATTTCGCCCTAAGAATTATATTGTTTTATTTATTATAAGGGGATTGATGTGACACACAATTCCTGTTTCTAGGGGTGCCTGTTGTACTTTGCCTTGGTACAAATCTTGCAGTTTATAACCACTATGTAATAAATTCCCTCTACTCGTTGGCATCCGTAATATCATTCACGAAGTTTTTGCAATGTCAAAACTTGGTTGCTGGGAATTCCGTCACTAAGGCATGCTGAATGTATGCGAGTATGTGGAGGTTTCAGTAAATAGCGTTTACAACATTTACATTTACATTTACAATCAATTAATCAATTCAAGCAGCGCGTCTTTTTTATCGATGTGGATTATATGTTGGTTTTTAGTTTACTATAAAATGTCGTCGTGAGGGCTGGCTTGCTTCTTCAAGAACTCTTTGATTCCTGTAGCAGTTCAATGGTTTGTCGGTAGTTTCGACCGTGTAGGTCAAAGACAGTTCACTGTGCACAGTGGCTGCGTCAGAATTCGTTTTCCAAAGCATTAATATTTTTTCGGTACAAAGCGTCGGCCGCAGGCCAGGCTTCTAGAACACTTCGACGTTGTGTTCTTCGATGAATGCTTTCCGTCTTTTGATTTTAGCATTTGTATTCCGCTTGGACACAGCGAAGGTAGAGCCTTCTCCCATTTGGCCTGACCGGATCTAGCTTTTGGACAAGTACTTTGACGACAATGTACCCGGCGTTTTTCTATGTTGTACCCAATCCATTTAGAGCGCGAATATAAGCGTTGAATTTATCCGATAGTTAACGAACCATTAAAACGGAACCACCCTGCACTGCCCACAGTCCCAAAATCTCAGTAACATGAGCCTGAAAAAAATGGATAACTATCTATAATTGTAGTAAACATAGAATAAATATCTGCCAACTAGCAAAGAACTCAAGATGCGGAAGCGGCTGTGCCCTATTCCAGAGTAGACGCTGCTGATCGGCACAATCACACGGAGAAATTCCGTGTTGCGTCATGCTTATTGTAGCTCGTCAATAGGGTCCAACCTCACATGGAGGACGTAATCGTCAAACGAAGTTGACGCATAGCTTGACAAGGAATCCGCTAAACGCTCCACTCTATTAAAAATTGCAGACACCTTTCCCATTATAAATGTCACCCTGTTTGCGGCAAAGGTAACGTTTCCTAATTTTCAGCAGCCATAGCAACAGCAACAACCATAACCCGGCAGAAACAGCGACTCGAAATTCGGTTCTAGCAGGAAGATGAGCACAAAGAGAATTAGCTGCAGCTTCCATTATTTGACCATACACACGCGCACAAATATAAATCGTTATGTATAAGAAATCTTGCGTAACCAAAGGAATTCCTTTTAATGCTCAATGTTTTTAACCCATTCGGAAAATATTCAATAAAAATAATGCAATAGTAGAAAAATATCGTTGTTGCACACAACAAAAGTATATCGATGTTTATTAAAATTAAAATTATTAAATTTTTTCATTACTGTGTAAAGGGGGCACATTAACGATGCCAATGGTTTTTCAATAACGAAGTTCAGGTCTCTGAATTGAAGAATGCCTCATTATCGCAGTATGTTGTTTTGGTATTTCGGAAAAAAATTACCAATTGTACTATGGGACTGCGTACGTCAATTATGGCCCTAGAAGTATGTAATAATTTCCCTCTGCTCATTAGCATCCGTGATATCACTCACGAAGTTTTTGCAATGTCAAAACTTGGTTGCTGAGAATTCCGTCACTAAGGCATGCTGGATGCATACAAGTTTAGGTAGGTTGCACAACATCTACGTTTACAACTTCTTTAATCGATCCGAACAGAGAGTCTTTATTCTCAAAGTGGATAATGTGTCGGTCCTTGTTCCCGAAAACTATAAAATGTCGCGGTAAGCGCTCGCTTGCTTTTTCTAAGATTATTTGATTTCTATAGCAGTTCAGGGGTTTGTCGGTAGTTTTGACCGTGTAGGTCAAAGACAGTTAAGTGTGCAAATTAATTATATCCTAATGCCCAGGGATCCTCTCGCAGATCCTCGGCAGATAGGGTATAGTTTATGTTGTTCCCGTGTTCCTGTAGTTATCCAGGCGGGAGTCTTCTTATGAAGATTACGGTGGAGGGCGTGACTTTGCCCCCTTTGCTGACCTTCTGGCTCAGTGTGGATAAATTAAGTCAAATGAAATATGTTTTTACGGCAAGTAGCCGGAGTAGCTTGCTCCTTATTGGTAAAGGTCTCGCTTAGAACTGAAACTTAAATTATAACAAAAGAGACTCGCAGCGGCCACGCAAATATGCAGTGTTTTGCCAGCTGCGCACGAGCATCCGGTCCAATGCTGGGTCAGCACGCCGGTATTCGGTTTCATACACTGAGCCGTACGTTGGCTCGTGTTAGCTTGCACAGTGGCTGCGTCAGTATGGGGTTCGTTTTCCAAAGCTTTAATATTTTGTCGTGATAAAGCGTCGGCAACAAAATTTTCATTTCCAGGTTTATAGAACCTTTTGGCGGTGTGGTCTTCGATGAATGCTTTCCATCGTTTAATTTTGGCAGTTGTTTTTAGCTCGGACACAGCGAAAGTGAGGGGCTGATGTTCCGTAAAAAAAATGAAGTGCATTAAGCACTTTTTTGTTACTTTACTGGAGCCATGAATGGAACTCACAGTGAATGGGGAGTCGACAAGTGTTATGTTTTTTTCAACTCCGTTAGGGACTTCAGTATCAATGAGAATTTTTAGAATAATGAAACTCTTTAAACGAATTGGGCAAAGGGGTAGACAAAAGTATTGTTAAAGCGATGCAAAACAAGTGGAAGAAAACAAGTTCGAATGGGTGCGCCTTGAGGAAAAGCTGTCAAAGGACAAAGATAGAATCTGTATGAATAGATTCAATATAAAAAAATTCCAGTAAAAAAGAATAACAGCATCCACATTTTTTTTTCTTGTAAAAGCAAATAGCGTTACTATATATAATTTAATCTCTTAATAACTTACACCGGGATGAGGTCAGTTTTTTTTTAACAAGTATTTAATTATTAATTATTAGGTTTGGGCGTAAACGAAAAATAGATGTAATTGCAGTATAAAAGCAAAAAAGAAAATAAAGAAAGTGTGGGCGTAATAGTTTTGGGCGGCATGTGGACGTGGACAATTTTATTTTGCATGCTGATAGTTATTTAAAAGACATAGATTAACATGAAAAAAAATCTAATTAATCTAATCTAATCTAATCTAATTAATCTTATTTTTAGCTGACAGACGGAAATGATCGACGATCATGATCAGCAAATATAATATTTATAGGATTAGAAACTCCTTCCTTCTCTTTAACAAATATTTCTAAAAGATCTTGTATACCCTTTCACTCTGCGAGTAACGAGTATAAAAATGGTTTTCGTGCCTTTCAATCATAAAATAAATCAGGGATCCAATTAATAGTTAGTTACGTTAAGGAGTGGTTCACGGTCCAGAGTATAGAGAGTATACAGAGTATTACCTTACTCATGCTTACCGCGGCTGAGTTTATGCTGAATCTGCATACTAAAAAACCAGTTATGACCCAAGACATATAGCAACTTAATTTTACTAATTACGGTATAAACTTACATATTCAATCAACTAGTTATTAATGTATAACAATTTTGAACGATAACCAAGTACTACCAACCAAACTTTGTTTTTCGTTTTAGAAGAAATTTTTGAAACTCCAGAGGCGATATGGCCATCTGCTGATGGAACACATTTTATGTTCGCACTATTTAATGACACCAATGTTGGAATGATGACGTACCCATGGTTATCGTCTGGAGCTTTATTCTCTGGAAGTGGGATGTTTTCTGGAAGTATTTTTCCCGAAACGAAAAATGTTAGATTTCCAACTCCAGGAACTACTAATCCTGAGGTGGAGTTGTGGGCTGTTGACATAACTAATGTGAGCGACATTAAAAAATTTAGCATTAAACCTCCTGCCTCTATTTATGGACAGTAAGACTTTTAATAAATAAGAGTTAATATGCTTTACATATATCTTGATTTGTATACTAGAGACTATTACCTCACATCAGCAGGTTGGATACCTGGTACCAATTGCCAAGTATCGGTAGTCTATATGGGAAGATCTCAAAATTACAGTGTTATTTCATTGTGTTCTAAAGTGGAAAACTGGAATTGTTTGGAAGTAAGTTATAATATTTGAAGTAAAACAATTAAACACGTTTGAATTCATTTTAAAGGTTCACTCTGAACGTGCTCCCGAAGATGAATGGTTGGATATCTTTCCCCACCCGGTATTTTCTTCAGATGGTAGTAGTTTCTTATTTTTGGCTAATATTCAGGAGTCCGAAAACTACCAATTTAGACATATTAAACATGTAACGATATCACAGCGAAGAATTTCTGTTATTTCTCATGGTCGATATGAAGTAAGTAATACTTGAAATGTTTGAATATCATAGTCGTAGGTTAGGTGGAAATATTCAATTAAGAACATGTCATAGTTTGTTTTCACAAATTAATTAAATAAATTAATTAATTAATCATAATCACAATTAATCATAAATTAATATAATATAAATTAATATTAATATAAATAAATTATAATATATTATAAATTAATAAAAATAGATAGCAAATTCGGTAGACAGTCCATGTTCATTAAGAAATACGTGCTATAGAACAATCTAAGTACGTCAAAAACAATTTAATTTTATTATTAAACTCAACTAGAGATGCCATAATAACCAAAAAAATTGTTTTCCAATGTCCAGAAAACAACATATTACCACGACACAAAACACTGAAGGGGAGCACGCCAACTGAATTAAGTCTGGTCAGATACTTCTGCCCTCATCCGATTCAGCTTTTCGATAGGCTTATAAATTTATTAAACTAAGAGTGCCTGATGGGAAGCTATATTTAGAGTATGATCTAATAGTTTAACGCAAGACGGGTAACTCGCAAAAATTGAAAAATTTGCAATGACTTTCGACAAGTTAGAGGAAAATGCTCTTGCATGTTGGAGACATACCGCATTTGTAATTTGAAATTGCAGAAAAGCGAAGCTTGGAGAACTTGAGACAACTTTCCGCCCAAGTGTATGCGCAGCAGGCTAAGAAAACTAAAAAAATCGGATTTTCTACCCGTTCCTCGTAGAGTAAAAGGGCATACTAGATGTATACTAGAAAATTATGTAAGAGGTAGAAGGAAGCGTTTCCGACTATATAAAGTATATATATTCTTGATAAGGATCAATATCCGACACAATCCATGCCCGTCTGTCCGTCTGTATGAACGTCGAGATCTCAGGAACTATAGAAGCTAGAATGTTGCGACATGCATTCCAGAGACATAGACGCAGCGCAGTTTTGTTAATTGATGTTGCCACGCCCACAAACCGCCTAAAACTGTCACGCCCACACTTTTGAAAAATATTTTGATATTTTTTTATTAGTCTTGTAACGATTAGCAAAAAAACTTTTTGTCACGCCCACAAACCGACCAAAATGTCACGACCCCACTTTTGAAAAAATCTTTAATTTTGTTGTTAGTTTGGTAAGTTTCTATCGATTTGAAATATTTTGAAGTGTTTTTCATTTAATTCTTTTTTTCCCAATTACTACAGATATTCCAGATAATGTTGAATATTCTTGTTCGTACTTCCACTAGCTAAGTAACAGGTATCTGATTGTCGGAGAACTCGACTATAGCATTCTCTCTTGTTTATAACTCGAATTTGGATTCCAATTACAATGGTCGTAGTATATGCCTTGTTATTTATGTAAATAAGAGGGTAAACACTAGAAAAGTATTCGTTTTCATAGCTGAGCACTAGCTGAGATACATCCACCAACGAGTGCGCATGAATAAATAATTATAAATCTCTATTACATTAATGTTTAAAATCATTCAATGAACTGGAACGAATGTATCAAATTTAAAAGTAAAAAGTTAAATGTTTCTGTTTTAAGCTCAGGAATTTTTAGTTAAGAAATATTTTTTAAGAACAAGGGAGTACGCTTTAGACGAGTTCCACGACAATCAGATACCCGCTACTCAGATAGAGGAAGTGCGAACAAAAAATTTTTTCATTTTCTGGAATATCGGTAAAAATTGAGTTAGAAAAATAAAAAAATGAAAATTATTATTAATCCTGTGAAAATTAAATTTTTTTAAACGTGTGGTCGTGACAGTTTTTGGCGGCTTGTGGACGGTGGAGTAGGCGTAGCAAATCTATTGTTGGAAAATTGATATACATTTACAAGACCAATAAAAAAATATCAGAACATTTTCAAAAGTGCACGCGTGGTTGTTTTGTTCAGATTGTGGGCGGCATAGTGGGCGTGGCGAAAGGTTTTTTTTTAAATCGATACAAATTTACAAGCTGACTCTGTTCGACTCTTCGATACGCGTATTTTCACGTTCCTCACCAAACGGTTCTTAACCGCATCTGTCGTGTCGTCTTTTAACGCATGTATTCCCCGGCAGGTGAGCCGTCTTTGCCTTCTTGGTATCTGAATGTTGAAGGCTAAAGATAACTGGTGACGTACATTTTTTTATCCTGAAAGGTCCGTTATATCGTTCGACAGGTGGTACTCCAAGGACCATACCGTGTTCCCCACCTGGGGTTTCCAGGGAGGCCTCCGTGGATTGTAATGGAGCGTCTGAACATGCGTAGCCTTATTCATGTTTTTCCGTATCAACCGAAGTTTTCCTTTAGTTGCTTGGAGTCTTCTGTCTGCGTTCTTGTGTCGTTGCACGTACCGATTGTCTATTCTTAATACAACGCGTTCGGCAACCTTAGCTCTTTTCCTTGCGTTATAAATGATAGCGAGTGGACTCCCCAGTACACGTGTTTACCGCCATTTGCAGCTCCGGACAGTTTTAATCCCATGTCCTTATATCCTGTGATAAGCCCTATCATTGCACTGTAGGCTGAATAACACCTTTTTGTGTGTCTCCAAAACGGAGACACATATTTAGTTTGTGTTTTTAATGACACTAGCCCAGATCTTTCATAATATCAAAAATTGTGGATGTGTCACAACCCCTTATATTTATTGAAGTTTATAGCTCCAGAATGGATGTACACTAGACCAAATGTATGCGAATTCTCAAAGCTGTGGGCTTGGTGCCGAACTTTATATTAATTAACAAATTTTCGTATACATTAAAAGTTTGTTTCTAATCCACGAAAAACCCACTGATTTAGTGAAACTATTTGCATTTTAATTTTTTTTACAAAAAGTTACAGCAATAACCATAGTAAAAATTATAAAAATTCACGAACCGTCTTTATAGGTCCCATTGAGCACAAAATTGCTCTAAATTTGATAAAGTGTTGTTGGGTTCTAAAAATTAAAATTTCTCAAAAAATTATTAATTATTAAAATTATTATTATTATTAAATTTAAATTACTAATTAAAATAACTTTAACCAAGAACTAAATAGGCTACAATATTAAGTACATTTCGTCGATTTACTATGCTGGAGTTATTTTTTGCGCTCCGAACTCCTTTTTTTATTTTTATTTTTTTGAATCTTGTCTGACTTGTGCACAATTTCAAAACTGTATTAAACCTTCTGTGTTTTTCGAGGTTTGTAGAAGTTTTGCTTGATGTTGTTTTTGTATGCACATTATCTGCACTGTGCACCCGCTCTCAAAGTCAAAATCCAAAGTTCTAAGCGTACAGACTGCGCTCTTGCAGTACATTTAAAAGCTTGTTTCTTTATGCAGTGGAATAAAAACAACAAGTGATGACCTAGCAAGGGCCCAAATCTAAAATGGTAGGCTCCCTAAGGGGAACACCCCGCATCATCCGGCAAGTGATCAACAGGACTCCACAGCTGATCAGCATTCAATCGCAGCAATTCCCACAATGTTGCTAAGATCGGCAAGTAAAAAGGTTTCGGAGCAATCTGATCAATCCGTTGTGGAGGCAGTTGGATTGCTACAGTTGGCCCTTCAGAAATACAATCTGCATGCAAGAGGCTTGTAGCAAGCTAACTAAAACGTATATTGAAAGGTTTTAAATCATTTGTCCGACATCCAAACCGTCTCAAATTAGCTGTTCGATAGGAACCAATTTATAGTTCTAGGTGATTTTAATATACCTGGTCCAAAGGTAAAGCACAACATGGCTTTATTAACTACTTGCGCGACTTATCGTTGTCGCAAGTTAACTATATTTGAAATTCTTTTTGGTCGATTACTGGACCTATGTTTTGTTATAAGTCCTGAATGTAAGTTTCTGTCCAGAGTAGCACCTCTTACTTAACCTAAAGATCCATATCATCCTACTTTTGAGGTGACAATTGACTTTGTAATCGAAGTAAAAGAAAAATCAGAGAACTCAACCAAACGAATACATTATTTTCGCAAGGCTAATTCTCTGAGGTTACATAATTTTTTATATGGCTTTAATAGGACTGATCTTTACGCTGGCAACATTATGTCGGATTCCAAAAATATTTTTTATACGTCAACTAAATACTTTTTTTAGCTCTTGTGTTCCGATGTACTAACCTTCTTTGTTTAGTAAGGAGTTGGCACTCCTAAGAAATATAAAGTCTAGACTTAATACAACATTTAAAGACAACATTTCTCAATATATCTTTTCTAAATATTTAAGAGCTCGGTTAATTTTTACCGTGCCTAATCCTCAGTATCATTAGTAACTCAGTAACCTAGTTTAAAAAAAAATATATTCTACATTACCTCATTCTGAACAGCATAATCAATATCGAATTTAATATTTTGTCCCACTCTAAATGAAAACTCACTGCTTTCCATTCTTCAGCATGTTAGTCCTGTCTATTCGCAAGGTCCCGACGGAATCCCTGGTTGGGTGCTTAGGTTCTATTAAAAAGGTACTTATTATAAGGTGATGATTGCCTTATAAACCCATTCTTTTTCCACTAAACTAATGTTAATTAACTTACCTTCCCTAGCTAACCGTAAACCGTGGCTAAAGTTTTTTGGCAAATCTATAGAAATTTACAAAACATTTTTTAAAAGTGTGGGCGTGACAGTGTTGGGCGATTTGTGGGTGTTGGAGTGGGCGTGGCAAATTTTTTTTTTGCAAATCTATAGAAATTTACAAGATATATTCATAAAAATCACATTTTTCAAAAGTGTGGCCGTGACAGCTTTGTGCGGCTTATGGGCGTTAGAGTTGGTGTGACAACATTTGGAAACAAACTTGCGCTGCGTCTATGTCTCTGGATGATGCATGGTTAATCTTAACATTCTACCTTTTGTAGTTCCTGAGATCGAGGCGTTCATACGAACAGACGGACAGACGAACAAACAGACCGACGGACAGACAAACAGACGGACAAGGCCAGATCGACTCGGCTATCGATCCTGATCAAGAATATATATACTTTATACGGAACATATACTGGTCGGAAACGTTTCCTTCTGCTTGTACATACTAGTCAACGAATCTAGTATACCATTTTACTCTACGAGTAACGGGTATAAAGACGGAGTCCGTTTAACAAACATAAACAGTGTAGTGACATACATATAAACCATCCAATTGAACTGAAATAATTACAGTCGAGAATAAACAGCAACAAACAAAAGATAATAATGAACATATGCATTTTTAAACGTCAGGCAAAATAAAGTAAAAACAATAACACCCAAAGCAAGTGCAGTGACCGAGTAATTGGAGAAACACATAAAGGTTGGAGCGTGAATATATAATATTCACTTTACATACTACACATTAAAAATATATTTTTAGCCTTTTCCAGGTAAAAAAAATTGTACTTACTAAAATTATATGTTTGATAATTAATAGTTTAATAAAAATAGTTTCAGCGGCGAGTATCAGCCTTGTTTTTGTATGCACAAAGACAACAGTCGTTACATAGCGAGAAACTTACAATAAATGTAGAAAAAAATAATTTTTCTTAATTTTTTAAGAGACTTATTGATCGCAAAACAGCACCCTCTATTTATCGCATAATAACGAGTAGTAATTATTTTAAAGCTGCAGTGGCAAAGAGAGTTCGACTGGACAAATGGAATTTAAGATTCGATGAAGCGGACATGAAAGATGAAAGTTTTCTATTCCGCGTGGGGAAGATACAAAATTATATGAAATTAATAGACAAAAAAATTTTTAGAGAACAGGTAGCAAATGGTAGCATTGAAACGGGCTTCTCCCACGCCCGGAAGTGACTTCATGAAGAATATGCATTAGCCCGAAAGCGCAAAATACAAAAGTTTTAAGAAAATAGAGCAGAACATCGACGGCTCAAACAAAAAGCCGTGGACAAAGTGGTACAACGTGACAACTGTTTCTTTGCTATAACTAAATTTGTCGGAGAAGATATTTTAGCATTACTGGATATAGGTTCTGGCGCGAATTGTATTGTCAAAGGAGATCTTAAAAAACCGACCGCAGACGATAACAGAACTAAGCAAAGAGTTTGTAACAGGGGTCATCACACTACCTGTATCAACTCCTAATCGTGCAACGATTCTATTTTGGAATCGATTTTTGGCAAACTTTTGGCCTAACATTCCTCGGGAAAGGAGAAACTTGAACAAAAATGGATTTAAGTGATGACTTTGATATGGGTGAAATACATATGCCCACAACCGCGTATACCCCACATCAGCTCACAACAGAACAAAATTTGGAACTGAAGCAAATGATAACAACATTTCCACCATAACTGGAAAAAGGGTTACGAAAAACCTGTTGGAGCAGCATATAAGTGAAGTAACACTGGGGACCTACCAATAAGCAACGGATTCAATATCACCAGCAACACGAAAGTTGGTATATGCTGAATGAAGAAAGCAATGGCAGCTGAAGTTCACCAGTGACCTTGGTGCAGAAAATTCCCAGAAAGGCCCCGTCTTCGCCTCGACGCTCGTAAATGTAACACTCGCACCATTTAAGGAGCATGTCCGTTACCACATATAGGCGGTCTACTAATTCGCGCGTTCTTATAAGGCGGAAACACAGGTAGAGGACTCTGTCGAAAACATTCTTCTTGCAACCATAAAGTATAAAAGATCAAACCATTCGGTGACAAACGAGAGACCTAATTCACGTAGTCTCCAAAGACAGAAACGCCTCAAAACAACAAAAGATCCTTGACCAAATGAATAAAAATAGGGTGTATAATTCGTATTTGGTAGCCAATAGGGTTTGGATAAAAAACAATAAAAGATTAGGAAATAAACACTCACCCTTATTTACAGAAGTTATTGTGGAAGCCTACCTAGTTACGACGGTTTTTATTAAAGGGAAGGTGGTCTAAAAGGATAATCTTAAGTAGGCTTTTGACATTTAAAAAATCATGACAAGTATTTTCTTACCATATTAAATTTTGTTATGCTTAGATATCTTTACAGTTTAACAAGAGAAAATATAACCTTAACCTTTTGAAACTTCGACGATACATTGAAATTTATAGATAAACTACGCAAGAAGCACATGAAATAGGTAATAAAAATATATGTACAACACAACCTTAATAGCTCCCTTGACCGTTCAGCACCGACACATTAAGTAGTGTCCTTTAGACAATTGCAGGAACACCAGATTTTGATGACTGATTTCTGACAATTAAAATTTTAAAAAAGTCAGCTATTACATTCTAACAGCAAGCAGATAGAGATCGAAAGTAAATTCCTGGCAAGTCTTCAACGAAGTTTTGAAATCATTTGCAGAGGTCGAACATTTTTATAAAACAATTTGTAGCGCAGAATGCGCACATTAATATAAATATAATATAAAATAATCATAAATATATGTAAGAGAAAATAATATCCTATATAGAAAATAATGAACAACTTTTGTAATCATATTAGCTACCCAAGTGAATGCCTGCAGGAAGGGAGTTAGGAAGGCGAAAGGCCCTCAAAATGGGTTCATTTTTCGCATAAAAGGTCCTAACAGAGGCTAACAGATACTTTTAACTGCATGGTATTTCGCCTAACAAACCCAAACATTGCATACGCCTTCGGAATAGTGAAATTTGACTCCGCACAAAACTGAAATTTCCTATCGAAAAGAAATCTTAGGTCCTAAATTTAAACTAACAAGGACAGCGGTTCATTATTTAGTTGCAATATCTGTCAAAATCAGCCTGAAGCAATGTATTGAGAGATAGATATATCTCTCAGCGGAAAGCACCATCAGCAGCTAAGACCTAAAGACCTTTGGAGACCTAAAAGACCTCTCAAACCGTTCTCACTTTGATAGACTTAAAAGGCCTCTCAAACCATTTTCACCTTGGTAGACCTGAAAGGCCCTCTCAAACCATTCTCACCCGGGTAGACCTAAAAGGGCTCTCAACCTTTCCCCACTAACTGGTAGGCCTGAACGGTCTCTCCAATTCTGTTCCGTTCGCAGACATTGTGAGCCCAGAAGGATCTTGGGCTAACACCTCGGGATTTGGTGCGGATCCACCAAATCGTTTTTGATCGAAAAAAAAAAAACAAGCGAAAATATTTTATTAAAAATATTAAGTTTTTAGGGGTGGGCGACCGAAAAAAACTATTTTTTTATGGTACAAAATCGTTTTTTATCGATAAAAAAAAAAAATCAGTATTATGAGGTGGAAAAATCGAAAGTAATTAATGTTAGGGGTAGGCAAACTTAAAAATATTAAGTTTTTAGGGGTGGGCGACCGATAAAACTATTTTTTTAAGGTACAAAATCGTTTTTAATACAAAAAAATACAGTTTTATGAGGTGGAAAAACGAAAATAATTAATTTTAGGGGTAGGGAAATGCCAAAAACTATTTTTAATAGGTGGGCAATAGTTTTGTCTTTCTGATCAAATATCCCAAAACTTTGTTATATTGTAAAAAAAAATGCCCTTCCTGTTCTGCATAATAACTTAGTATTGGATCTAGAAGAAGGTAATATGTTGGCCGACTGTGTACCTTTTGCAGAAGACTTCGTGCGCCCGTGATGGTAATTGGCGAGAGTATTGCAATAATAAACAGTGCGAATCACTAAATGGTACCCGTTGACCTAACCATGAAAAATCTCCGCCATATCGGGGATCTTAGATCGGGATTATCGGTTCGATCATTTGCTCCTTGACACTCATCGCCCTATTACTACTGGTAGCATAGCTTACTGGCGCCTGGTAGCATAGAAAGAAGTAACCCGAGAACGCGTTTCAAACTATAAGGGAGAAGCTAGCACGCGCAAGCTTGAAATTGCTGACAACGCGCCGGATGCCGTCGTGACAAAGTTGCTGGTGGTGGGAGCGTAACCGTTTGCCAAGCAGATTCTTAGACCTCTTAGAATTAAATGTAGATAATTTTTTCTTTTAAATGTTTAATCTGATTGTGCAAATAATAGACACTTCGATACTGACTGAACTCCTTTTTTGAATAAAATTTGTGAGAGCGTTAGACACTGAATACTTTTTCAATAAGTTTATCTAGGTTTTGCTCTATTATGACCAGGTCATGATACCAGACCCTAACTATTTTAAGGACCTAATTTTTCGTGTGTTGTGAATGGGTGAATTGTTTGGAATATGTGAATAGTTATGATTATCTCATGATGAAGGGTAGCGTAAAATGTACTGCGTTTCAGTATATTTTCTGTATATTCCTCTAAAATGTCTAAAGCGGTTTGGATTGGTCAATGAACTTGGTCGGTGAACCGTTATGTGTGTAACATTCCGATCCCCTTGGTTATTGCTAGTATCTGTGCGTTTGTGCATCTTTCCAGATACATCATTTGTAATCCATTATATGCTGAAAAATGTTATATTTTAATGTATGTACTTTTTTCCGATTACGTTATTTTTGTAGTGTACTTGTTTACCTTAACTGTGTCTTTCTTATATATTTTTTTATATCTTTTCTTATATATTTCTTATCTAGTGTTGACCTTAAGAAAATTTCTTCTTAATTTTGGTTATTTCATTTTTGTTCTTGTTATGGTCTGCTAGGTCTGTTTTATGTTTATCTATGTTTTTCAATGTTATCTTGTCGGACTGTTTCGTATTGGTCTGGATATGTCACTACTCTGCTGCCGAAGAATACTTCTAATGTCCCTTTTTTGTTTTGGGGCATCTCATTGTTTCTGAAATTGTTGAATGTTTTAGTAATTTTGTGTGGTAGGGCTACTTCTATCTGTAGATGCTCTAGCATGAACTTAATTAATTGAAAATTGAAAGCTTTCGTTGCCCATAACGATATGTTTAGGGACTCCCGCTAGCGCTAGAGAACTTGTGACGGTAGTTTATCCTGTGGATAAAAAGGAAAAAGTCGGTTCTGGGCGGGTATTTGTGTTTACCTGTGGCTCGGGGAAGCCGCAGCCCAAGAAGGTCGTCCGCAAGCGCAAGAGAAAGAATCACTTGGGAACCACGAGGGTCAGTCGCAAGAGCTAGAGAAGAATGACCGCGAGGGTCGTCCGCAAGCGCAAGAAAAGTAATCACTTGGTGATCGCGATGTTGTATTGGGTATGAACCTTCTATACCACGATGCCTTCCTTAAAAACTATGGACTTGCTTTGTTGTCTTTGGCGCTGAGTACTCCTGTATTGCCGCCACCTTCTCAGGGTCTGTCCGGATGCCCTTGGGACTCACCACATGTCTCAGGTACCTTAGTTCCTTTTGGAAGAAGTGGTATTTATGCGGGTTTATCCGTAGATTCGCCGCTTGCAGCCGCCTGAACACCTCTTGCAGCATCTAGAAATGCTTCCGCTTACTCCGACCGATAACCATGATGTCGTCGAGGTATGCAATCTTTGGAACGTCGCCGGTGCAGTGATAAAACTCCGTCAGCGATGCGAGCCCGGACCTCCTCGTGTACAGCTTTATAATACTCCTGCAATTCCTGTATATGCGGTCGAGTTTCTCCATTTCCGAAAACCTCGTAAATCGCATCAGCTTTCGTAGTTCCTCTCTTACGGGTTCGGTTTCCCGCTGTCTTAAGTGACTAATCAAGTCTCCAATTGTTCCTCATACCGCGGGGCCAGGAAGTATTCTCGTAGCTCTGTTGTTAGTTGTGCCTATGTCCTTATCTCGGACAGCGTTACGTTCCACCAGTCGATGGCGGCTGGTACCAGCTGATCCTCTCGGATTCCGTACCCAGCTGCCCATTGCTCAATTTTGCTCAGGAATTCCAATGGTACCGGATGCTCCAACTGCGTACTCGGTGTACGATCTTCGTTCCAACCCTTTTCCCTCCTTTTTCCCTTCCATATCGGTGGTCTGTTGTTCTGACATTGTTCCGACTTCCGGTCCCGTACTTGCCGCGGGGCTTCCGATCCTTCTGTGTCTTACCGCCAATTCATCGAGTCGCTGTTTCAATGCCTCTGTGTGACCTATTCTTTGTGACACCCAGCTCGATATTACTTTTCCGATGTCGCTCCCTTTCTTGCAAACACTCTAGTCTGTTCGGACGCCACAGTGACGGTAAGTCGGGGTTGGGCCAGCTCAGGGGGTGGCCCAGGGTCGTCGCAGATATTAATATGGCGTATTTTAAAGTCAGATGTGGATGCTGTTAGAAGAAACCGACCCGTTTCCAGAGTAGAAGTCGGGGTGAATTACGTCGTAATTGTGTATCAGACTTATTTTATTCAGAGAAAGGTAAAGTTGAATGGTTATTGCCAGAGTCCGCGCCGACTTCCGGCAGGAAAGACGTGCAGCGGATAGGGGATGAGTGGACGTCTGTTAATCTAAAGTGAAAGGGTATACAAGACCCGTTGAAATCTGTGTAACAGGTACAAGGAAGCGTTTCCGACCATATTAAGTATATATATTCTTGATTAGGATCAATGCCCGAGTCAATCCGTCCGTCTGTCTGTCCAATCGCAAATGGCCCCCACTCTAATGCCCACAAACCGCGAAAAACTGCCATGCCCACAATTCCAATTTCTACCGATATTCCCGAAAATGTTGAAAAGTCATGTTCCCAATTCCACTCGCTAAATAACGGGTATCTGATATATTTGAAAGGGTATTTGAAAGCCACTTTTCAAGTCTAAAGCAGGGAATACTTTATTGTCCCCTTTTTGGTAAGTACCTCATTTACCTGCAATGGATATTTTGCTGAGCTTACAATAATCAAGATGATATGTAACATTTTTTCGCCTGAACCATTTGACATTTTGGGTAATGAGACCTAGAACTTCAAATTATACCATCTTCTAAAAGTTATTTAATATGTTTGTTTACTTAATTTTTCAGTGTAATGTTATAATTTCGAGTAAACCGGAATATCGGACGAGTTTCGGATCGTTGCCTTAACATTTGTTGTGTTGGTCAGTTTTTGGTTTGGGTCTACGAACAAGTCTGCAAATGACTTAAGTAATTCCTCCGCTTGGGTTTTCGTGTGTCCGACAATATTTATCGGAAAAATTGTGCTGACTGCTTCAAATTTGATATCATTGACGGGTCTCGAGATAGCTTTTCTAATGTGATAATATTTTTCCCGATATTTATCTCTGCACCTAATTCCTTCAAAATATCGTTGCCTAAATTTGGATAATAAGATTTTAGTATGGGCAACAGGACACCCTTAACTTAATCGTTCTGAATATGAACGGGGTTCGCTACCATTACGTGAGTAACTAGCATAATGCCTCCTTCTGAGACAGCATAAAAAGGTGATTTTCTGTATTGCATTATCAACGAGTTTGGGTTGGATCAAATTTGTGTTTTAACCGGTATCTATAAGTATTCTAATAAATTTACTATTCCTTAACTTGCATACGAAATATGAAGAGGAAGACTTCTTTGGTTAAGTAATGATGCGTCCTTAGCGTCAGCTTCATTAATCTGATCCACGTAGTCGTCCAGATTGCCGTCAAGGTTTTTATATTTCTCATACTCTGCCGTAGCTTCTTGTTCATAGTTCTTCATTGTCAACGGAGTCTAGGTGGGTCGCGCTTCGTTTTCTTCAGTCGAAGCCTGTATATTGAAGTCCCTTTGTAGCCTTAATCATCTGGTATTGAACTAGGTGATCTTTTGCATCGTTTAGGTCTGTTCATAAAACTAACCATTCTGGTATGAACACTGGGCTCTGGATGGGGCAAGCTGGTAAACGAAATTTTTCGAATTTTGTCGTGGTTGCTATCCGAATTGATAATATTAAATTCTTGGGGCTGAAATTGGTTGTTGTATATTGATAAATGGTGTGCTGCGAGCAGGTATAGTCTTTAAATTCTGGTCCCTAAATTGTCTTGTCTGTCCCATGTTTGTTGCATGCCTTGCTCTGAAATTCTGGTTTTTTAATTTAAGATAAACGAGGTAAGTTGCTTTGAAGCCCTCGCATGAAGGTGTCAAGGGCGTTATCTCTGCACATTTTCGTCTTTAACAATTCTGCTTCTCTTCGTAATCCCATACAACCGATCTTGCTAAAAATTAGACCGCTTGCAGCAAATGTAATTGCTAGCCACGAACTTACAAGACGTTTAGCTGTATCGTACGCTCATTGGTCCCTGTCCAAATGCCATTTAATTATTTAACAAGTGCCAATAAAAAAACATCAGATAATGCTATAGACGCCTTTTTATTTTACGAGTAGCAGGTATAATAAAAAGAATTTGACTTCAAGTTGAAGTAACAACAACGACTTTATTGACTTAAATCCGAATAACAACTAACTACTTAAACTGTGCGTAAACAACTTAAGCTATCGGATGCGCTGCCCTTGGTGCCTTCCCTACTTCAAATAGGCTGATGTTGGTTGAATTGGTGCAGTCTTCCTGGAATCACATGCGCCGGTGGGAGCGCAAGCGTTTGCTGAACATATTCTTAGAATTCTGCTTGGCAGCTCGGGGTGTGTGGGAAATTATGCAGACACTGAGGTTGCATATTGGGTTTCGTTATTCTAAATGGTAACATTATTGTTGTTGACGACAAAATCTAACTTAAAAATAAGATTGAACTATATAGTCGAGTTCCTCGACGATTAGATACACGTAACTCAGCTGTGGGAGATCGAATTACAAGTTTCAACATTTTTCTGGCATATCGTTAGAGACTGGGAAGAAAAAAAATGAAACCAAGTACTTTCAAAAGTGTGGGTGTGTCAGTTATGGGCGGCTTGTGAGCATTATTTTTATGTCAATTTCTATCGATCTGCAAAAAATTTTTCTTTTGCTTAATCTCAATCTTCTCGACGTTCTACAGACGGAAGAACGGACATATCCAGATCGACACGGCTAGTGATCATGAATATATATCACGAATATATATACTTAATAGGATAGAAAACAGTTCCCTTTCGGTCAATTGCCGAACCCAGTTTGTTGTTCAATGGGTGCAACACAATACAATTTTGTTTGAGAATTTAGCTTAATATAGTTTATTGTATGAAGAGGTGAGGGGTTATTTTAAAACAGGCAATGAGAAAATGCGCTGGCGACAATGCAGTTCCATCCGTTTGGTTGTTTGAGATCGGCGCGATTGGGCGCGAATTTACTATAGCTTCGACTTCTGTGAGGACGGTCAGGAGATACTCGTACGTGTTATTCAGCTTCAGCGACGTTTTTCAGTAGGTGCATCTTTTCTGATTTAACCACCGTCTCCCAAGTAACATAAATATTGCATGCTCTAGGAGGGATACAACAGATTAGAATCCCTTGCAGGGCCCAGGGGCTGATAAGGTTCAAGAAATGCAGTCTTAAACTACATTATTTTGCTGGCAGAATTTCTTTGACGTTGTCGCTGTATACTTCTTACTATGTTTCACTTGTTACTTGTTACTATGGTCTCCTGCCTTGAATTTTATACGTAGTCATAAAGCGCCCACAAAAATCGACGTCAGTCACTAAGAATTGGCGTTCTCCATAGAAACGATTCGATGGAAGATTTCCCATTGCTTGGGACTTCAGTCAGTTCATCACTCCAGTCATTGGAGTTCGCCAATCTTCTATCTACCCCACCATAATCAGGATTCCATTGTCTAGACGCATTTTGTCAATTAAGGGTGTAGGAGACGGGATTTTAGTAATAAATAATAGTAATAATATCGGCTGCTGAATGTGTGCTACGATTCTTTCGCTTAAACTTGAAATTCCAGCTGGAGAGACCCCATAATAAGGCAAATACCATTAAAAGACTTCAGATACTTCAGAAAGTCAGTCCTTAAGTTATTTCAGATAATGGCTTGATCCTTGAAACGTGCTGGTCCTGGACGAAATCCTTGTAGTTTCGTCTAGTGGGAAGGTCCGAATAGGTATAAGGCATCTTTTTAAGGATCGAGGAAATAGGACTGAGATTTTAACTGGCTAATTGGATGCTTGAACTTAAAGCATAGCAGTTGATTGACCTTCATAAAATGATACGTGAGTTTCCGGGGATAGATAAAACTGAATGGTGATTTTATAAGAAATTCCGTGCTAGCTGAAGCCTGGTGACTAAATAGCATAGAGAAATGTAATGAGCCTCGTATCGCTGACGATGTATCAAAGAAGTGCCGCAAAGCTATCGTATCTGACTTTACAATTTCTTATAGATTGAAAAGGTGTAGTGTACGTAGTTCGATAGATTTTTAACTAGTGGGTCTTTTAATAGTGGGTGATAATTACTAATAAAGAGGACCTTGTACTTCCTTCGCTAGGGATGCGCACTCTTGCTATGCTCGGGTCTAGCTCGCCGTAGGTCGGGGTTCTTTTAGCTTAGGATAGTACGAACGCTACTACATTTTAATAAGTGCGTCTTACTCATAAACAATATTCAAAACTGGATTATCGATTAACAAAAGAAATGGCTTTATAATGATACTAATGATACACGCCGACACGTGTGAAGATAAGCTACAGATTCTGATAAGTATTGGGAATTTTGGATGTTAATGATTCCCTAAGTCTTTACCCTCCCTACCATGACAATGTTACTTATAATATTTACATTGTCCCTTGGCCAAGTTCAAAATAACTCTACCACATATTTAAGAAAGTGTTCAACATAAGTACTCGACAAACCATTAAATCTATTTATTCACAATTCATTATTTTTCAATATATCTTCAATCGTAATTCCATTTATATAAATTCAGTTTAATAAACGGTTTCATTAAATCTCTTTTACAAACTAACAATATTTTTATCTACGCATAATTATCCTAGTCGTTCTCTAACTCTTCATTTTTGTTTATATTCCGTAAGTAAAATAAAGTATATAAAAGTAAAGTATAAAGCAAATATATATATGTAATTGAATATAAAATTAACAAATATAATTATATAATCTTTACTCAAATGCAGATATTATTTTAATTAGACGTTCGAGTGGCATTTTGTTAGAATTTTAATATAGGTAATTCATAATAAGGTATTTATCATTGTTGTTGTAGTACTCACGACCTTAAATATCCACTCCATGATGTGCGTAAAGTTGGGCCCAAGTTCACGTTGACATTGTCGAGCTGTAGGTCAAACTTTAAAGGTTCTAATTTAAATTCCTATTCAAATGCCAAAAGTTCCGTCAATCTGCGAGTATTTAATTCATTATAAATCGCAATACAAAAGAAAATCAAGAATCAAAACAAAACACGAAATATAACTGCAGTATTGCAGCGATAAGACCTTAGGAAACCGCTGGCTGCTACGCTGCGTTGCGATAAGACGAAATCACAAAGTTGGACCTCCGTTGGTCATAGGCGATGATCTTCACTGCCTGACGATGATGATGTTCAAATGTAATTAAATCTGCTCCGGTCGTCTAAACTTCTGCATAGTTGAATATCTGGATGAACTCTAGCCTTCCAATATATTTGGTTATCATTCGGCAGGTGGCCGGTTGCGTAATTTGTTGCTGAAGGTTATGTCGCCTCGTGGCCTCTTCTTGGAGCGACGGGGTTTAAACCATGAGCTGATGCGGGGGTCGACGAGACGGGGGGTAGTCGGCTGTAGAGCAATCACATGCTCTTATATATAGGCCTGGTCTTCCTTACGCCTTGGGGTCGAATCTCGTTGCCACTTTCACACGAATCGAACACGGAAATTTATTGAAATATACCAACTCTTGTTTTTATGAGATTGGATATATATATAACTAAATTATATTTCCACGTGTATGTGAAGTTAAATGGGCAGTGTCAAAAATGTATGAGCGTTCGCCACGAAGATTTATCCGATAATGATCTAAGCTCTGGGGAAGCTGCATGCTGGTGGTCGCTGTTACAGCTTTTGTTTCCCTAACTGTATAATCGTACGATCATATTCTGTTCTGATTGGCCTAAGACAATTCTCTCGCTTTTTCTTTTACACAAAAGCTGCTATAATTTAGGGCGAGGGTGTCTTGAAGAGTTTTTGCAGTGTAAAGTTAAGTTGGTCCCTACAAAGGCTTGAAATTTAATCGAGAAATAAAATAAATTATGATCATACCGTTTCTTTAGACGAGCAAATGCATTGGTGTAATTCCCCTCTGATACCCTTGCACCAGTTGAAGAGCTGGTCCAGATATGCAATACAGCAAATAAGTAAATTAGTCCCGATTTGGAGTGAGCCCATCACTATTAATGCTCCTTCAAAGTTTTTGTAGTAGGAATATGTTCGATCGCAGTGGTGGAATTCAAACGTGGCAAGTGGGATTGATGTGCACTTGTTGTTTTACGTAAAAAACTAAACTAAATCTAAGGTGTTAGCTACACCTTGATTGTTGACAATTGATTTTTTCTTTACTTTTGGATAGCACGGCCGTCATCGCCGTAGTCTTACTCCTTGATTCTAATTTGTAGTTGAGATAATTGTGTAGATATGATTGCAAAATTTGCAAATGAATAGCTCTCAGGTGTTTCTAATAAAAAAATTCAAAACATTCAAAATTGTATAATTTAAGGACAACACTATTATTGCGTTTGGAAAATTAAATTACTCAATAAAATTTAAATTTATGTATATAAATTTATTCATATAAATGTATAATAACTTTAAATAATGATTCGTCAGGTTAAAAAAAAAAAAATAAAATATCTAACGACAAGAAAAGTATAACTGCCGACATTGAAACGCCGAAACAGTAAGCGAGCTCAAAGTATTTTAAAACTCTTGTTCATTAAGAAGATGATCTTAGCTTTATTGTAATAGATTTTAACCGAGTATTTTAAGACTATAGGTCCGTAACTAATTAACACAGAGGACCTTTCTCACCGTCAGCAATCGTTCATCTTTTGTTTTTGAATAATAAAATCAATTTCAGGCTTTCAATTGTAAATGGTTCCATTTCTAATGAAGACCTAATTGTATGGACAGAAATTTGCCAAATGTTTTGGTCTGATATTAAATCTGTGCTTTTGGCGATGCATCCATGAGAGCATATGGAGCTTGAATTCGTAAAAAAACTAAGGGCTGTTATAAACTGTCATTGTTGGCAAGGAAATCCAAAGTAGCGCCACTCAAGACTAAAATGATTCAAAACCTTGAGTAATGACTTCTCACTTCTTGCAGATCTTTGTCACAGAATCAAAACTCCATCCAAACGTCCATATCGAATGAATAATTTATTATACCCAGTAGATATTTTATGTGACGACGAAGCAAATTAAACTCTTTCTGAATTACATCTGACGTAGCATTCTCAATCACAGATCTTTTTTAAAATTATATTTTTTATTGGAGATCTCAGGAACTAAAAAAGCTAGAAAAATTAAGATTAGACAAATAGATTCTAGAAACATTGACGCAGCGCAAGTTCATTTGCTTGTTTTCACGCCGGAAAACCTCCTAAACCGCCTAAGAGTGTCACGCCCACAATTTTAAAAAAAATATGTTGTCTTCTTTTAAATTTTATTGTTTGTTTTTTTCAATTTCTATCGGTATGCCAAAACGAATGTTGATCTTTCTCTTTCGCACTTCCACTCACTGACTAACGGATATCTGATAGTCGATAAACTCGACTCTAATGTCTTTATCTTTATGCCAATTACTCAAAAGAGTATACTAGATTTGTTGAAAAGTATTTAACAGGCAGAGGAACCGGTTCCGACCATATAAAGTATACATATAATAGGTTGGCAAATATCTCCCTTCCGCTTTTTTGCTCTTTATTCAATGCTTTATAAAAAGTGTTACAGTGATCGGATTTAGTTCAAATATGCGCCGTTTTGTTCGATAATCTGTTTCCATCTAGACGGCAACTTCATAATACCTCCCTCGTAGAAGCCCCCCTCCTTATTTGCGAAGAACTCGGACAGCCACTTTTCACAAGCCTCTTTTGAGTTTAACTTTACACCACCAAGAGCATTCGCCATGGACAGGAACAGGTGGTAATCACTTGGCGCTATGTCCGGGCTATATGGTGGATGCGATAAAACCTCCCATCCGAGCTCCCGTAGCTTCTGACGAGTCATCAACGAAGTGTGTGGTCTGGCGTTGTCCTGGTGGAACACTACACCCTTCCTGTTGGCCAATTCTGGACGCTTCTGGTCGATCGCCTGCTTCAAGCGGTCCAGTTGTTCGCAGTAGTTGGTAGAATTAAGCGTCTGGCCATATGGGAGCAGCTCATAGTGGATGATTCCCTTCCAATCCCACCAAACACACAGCAAAACCTTCCTGGCCGTCAATCCCGGCTTGGCCACTGTTTGGGACGATTCACCGGCCTTCGACCACGACCGTTTTCGCTTGATATTGTCGTATGTGATCCATTTTTCGTCGCCAGTCACCATCCGCTTCAAGAATGGGTCGAGTTCGTTCCGCTTCAGCAGCATATCGCAGGCGTTGATTCGGTCCAGAAGGTTTTTTTGCGTCAAATCATGCGGCACCCAAACATCAAGCTTTTCTTTGTATCCAGCCTTCTGCAGATGGTTTAAAATGGTTTGGTGACTAACTCCCATCTCCTGGGCGATGTCACGAGATGCCACATGTCGGTCTAACTCGATGTATTCCATGATTTGATCGGTATTTGTCGTCACAGGTCTTCCGCCGGCTGGCTTATCCATGGTGTCGTTTTCACCGGCTCTGAATCGTCGAAACCATTCCTCCGCGGTTCGAAGTGATAGAGTACCATCCCCCAAAACACCATTAATCTCACGGAACGTTTCTCTAGCGGATTTGCCTTTAACGAAGGAAAACTTTAAAATAGCGCGAATTTCGGCGTTAGTTAACACCATGTTTACACGTCTATAACACGTCATGCATAGCGTCGTTTTGTAGGTTATGTCAAGACCTTTCAAATTATGTATAGTATTGCCAGATACGAGCTCTGTAGCGCTTTGTACATAGCCGCGAAATTCAAAAGACAAAAAGGCGGAAGATATTTGACAACCTTATATTATATATTATATTTAAAATAGAACTTGATGATTACAAATTTATTTTACCCGTTACGCGCAGAGTAATAGGATATACTATTTCGTTAAAAAGTATGTAACAGGAAGAAGGATGCATAATGTATATATTTTCTTGATCAGGATCAATAGCCAAACCGATTTGACCATGTCCTTCTGTCTGTCTGTATAAACGCCTCGATCTCAGGGACTACAAAAGCTTGATAGTTGCGCAAGTTTGTTAAATGATGTTGCCCACTCTAACGCCCACAAGCCACGCAACACTGACACTCTTTCACTTTTGAACATTTTTGAATTTTATAAATTTTTTTCACAATTTTTAACAGCATTCCAGAAAATGTGGAAATTCCTGGTTGGCACTTTCACTAGCTGAGTAAAGTTTTTCTGATAGTCGGAGAACTCGACGATAGCATTTTTTTACCCGTTACTCGTAGAGTAAAAGGGTATACTTTCCGACCATATAAAGTATATATATTCTTAATCAGGATCAGAGGTAGAAACCTACCAGACGGTAGCTGTAAAACCTTTACACATTAAGTCAATTCCAGAATTTACTGATATACAGGATGAATACGTGGCATGGAGGCAATCGGCCACGGATGCTTTTGAATTATTCAAGGATTATCCAGACAGTAGCGGACATTACCAAGCCGTTACAATTATTAGAAACAAAATTAAAGGCCCAGCGCGCGCTGCTAGTTTCACATATCACAGTGCTTAATTTTCACGCCATTTTGGCTAGACTAGACTGCTCCTATGAAGACAAAACATCCTTGCGCCTATTCCGACAGAGTCTTGAGTCTGTCCGTCAGGGCGAGCAAACCCTAATACAGTAGTACGACGAGGTCGAACGAAAATTTACCCTCGTTACTAACAAAATCGTCATGACATATGACGATGAAAGAGCCACATTGCTTAATACAGAGGTTTGGGCTGAAAAAATCCCTAAGTGCTGTTGGGTTTCCAGCAGAGCCCAAAGACCTGCCAGCAGCTCTGGCACTAGCAAGAGAGGCAGAGCCCAGTATCGATAGAAGTATGTTCGCGGCTACATACGCCAAGGCGGTGGAGCGGTGATTTCCACAAGAGCCAACACCGTGCGCCTGAAAATCAAGGCAAAACTTTTGTTTTCGACCGCGGACCAGAAAAAAACCCCTATTATTTCAAAGAGCCAAACAAGAATCAAAATACCGGTTCATGGCGCAATCATAATGACTGGGTCCTTGATCTACACAAACAAAATCAATCCCCAGAACCTATGGACATAGATCCATCATCTTCAAAATTTCGACATACAATGTACTTTAGGCAGGAAAGTAATAAACATGCCCCTAAAAGATCAAACTCTTCTGAGAGAAATTCTGGCCAAAGGCGCCAAAGGGTTTTTAAGGTTGAAGAGAATGATTATGAAAACGCAGCTACAGCCGCTTTTAATGCGATTGACGATGACATTGACTACTCGGAGTGCAATGACATTATTAATTTTTTAGAGGAAGGTCCCGCTTGCCTTTCATTAAACGAAGGCTGGCGGGGAGAGTTTTAAAAATTCTCATAGATACTGGAGCGGCAAAAAATTATGTAAAGCCCCTAAAGGAGCTGAAAAACATAACTCTTGTCGACTCTTGTCATGGCTCCAGTAGAGTAAACAGAAAATGCTTAAAGCACATATTTGGCCTAACGGCCCCATTCTTTTTACTTGACACTATTAGTACATTTGATGCCATAATAGGTTTCGACTTTCTAACGCAGGCCGGAGCGGCATTAGATCTACCCAACAGCGCAATCAGGTACGGAAATGTATCTGAAAAGTTAAAATACCACGAATGCGATACTGTGAACTTCACAAATATCGATGACGTGGAAGTCCCAAGTTTAGTAAAAGCTGAGTTTAAAAAAATGATCCTTAAGAGGAAACAAATGTTTTCGCACTCTAACGAGGCGCTTCCATTTAACACCTCGATCATTGCCACAATTCGTACGGAGGCTAACGAACTCGTATACTCGAAGCTATATCCTTATACTATGGGAGCAGCAGATTTTGTTACCACAGAAATTAAACAGCTGTTAAAGGATGGCATTATTCGGCCTTCTAGGTCACCATTCAACAGCCCCACATGGGTTGTTGACAAAAAACGTCTCGATCTCAGAAACTACAAAAGCTAGAATGTTGAGATTAAGCAGCCAAAACTGCCGCGCCCACATTTTTGAAAAATGTTTGTATATTTGTTCATTTTTAACGGGTATCTGATAGTCGGGGAACTCGACTATATCATTTTATCTTATTTGTTTTTAAATATACGTGTATTTATCCTTGATTCTTATGCCGATTTCGCTTAGATAAATGGTATTGGTGATAATTTTTCTTCGTTTTTTGACATATTTTACATATTCGTTTTACACATTTTTAAATCTTTGATCTTTGTTATTTGTTTATATAAAAGGAATCTCGCTAATTGGTCCAATTAGGATACTATTAGGAGTTAACGCCACGGTCTCAGTCGAACATGAAGGATAATAAAGCAATGGGTGACTACCTTACATAAATTAGATGTCGAAAAAAATACCTAATACATATGACTTTATGTACATATATTTTAGTATTTAGCTTTAAGTTACCTTTTGTCAGATTGTATTAATCCCTTTAATGCTCCTCACAAATGAAAAATTAATTGTTTGGAAAACTGAATATTATTTTATTCATATTTATACCCGTTAATCGTAGAATAAAAGGGTATACTAGATTCGTTGAAAAGTATGTAAGAGGTATAAGGAAGCGTTTCAGACCATTTAAATTATATATAAGTTTGGCAAATATCTCCCTTCCGCCTTTTTGTCTTTTGAATTTCGCGGCTATGTACAAAGCGCTACAGAGCTCGTAACTGACAATACTATACATAATTTGAAAGGTCTTGACATAACCTAAAAAACGACGCTGCATGGCGACGCTATGCATGATTATAGACGTGTTATAGACGTGTAAACATGGAGTTCACTAACGCCGAAATTCGCGCTATTTTAAAGATTTCCTTCGTTCAAGACAAATCCGCTAGAGAAACGTTCCGTGAGATTAATGGTGTTTTGGGGGATTGTACTCTATCACTTCGAACCGCGGAGGAATGGTTTCGACGATTCAGAGCCGGTGGAAACGACACCATGGATAAGCCAGCCGGCGGAAGACCTGTGACGACAAATACCGATCTAATCATGGAATATATCGAGTTAGACCGGCATGTGGCATCTCGTGACATCGCCCAGGAGATGGGAGTTAGTCACCAAACCATTTTAAACCATCTGCAGAAGGCTGGATACAAAAAAAAGCTTGATGTTTGGGTGCCGCATGATTTGACGCAAAAAAACCTTCTGGACCGAATCAACGCCTGCGATATGCTGCTGAAACGGAACGAACTCGACCCATTCTTGAAGCGGATGGTGACTGGCGACGAAAAATGGACCACATACGACAATATCAAGCGAAAACGGTCGTGGTCGAAGGCCGGTGAATCGTCCCAAACAGTGGCCAAGCCGGGATTGACGGCCAGGAAGGTTTTGCTGTGTGTTTGGTGGGATTGGAAGGGAATCATCCACTATGAGCTGCTCCCATATGGCCAGACGTTTAATTCTACCAACTACTGCGAACAACTGGACCGCTTGAAGCAGGTGATCGACCAGAAGCGTCCAGAATTGGCCAACAGGAAGGGTGTAGTGTTCCACCAGGACAACGCCAGACCACACACTTCGTTGATGACTCGTCAGAAGCTACGGGAGCTCGGATGGGAGGTTTTATCGCATCCACCATATAGCCCGGACATAGCGCCAAGTGATTACCACCTGTTCCTGTCCATGGCGAATGCCCTTGGTGGTGTAAAGTTGAACTCAAAAGAGGCTTGTGAAAAGTGACTGTCCGAGTTCTTCGCAAATAAGGAGGGGGGCTTCTACGAGGGAGGTATTATGAAGTTGCCGTCTAGATGGAAACAGATTATCGAACAAAACGGCGCATATTTGAACTAAATCCGATCTCTGTAACACTTTTTATAAAGCATTGAATAAAGAGCAAAAAAGCGGAAGGGTGATATTTGCCAACCTATTATATTCTTGATTAGGATCAAGCCGAGTCGATCTGGCTATGTCCGTCTTTCCGTCCTTCCGTATGAACGTGGAGATCTCAGGAACTATGCAATTTAGAACGTTGAGATTAAGCATACAGCTTCAATAGATATAGATGCGTTCCAAATATTACAACACCCACTCTAATGCCCTCAAACCGCCTAAAATTGCCACGCCCACCCTTTTCGAGAATGTTACATTTATTTTCATTTTATTATTTTTTCCCAATTTCTACCGATATTCCAGAAAATGTTTATATTTCTGATTAGTAATGTCCCTAGCCTAGTAACGGGTATCTGATAGTCGGAGAACTCGACTATTGCTTACTCTTTTGTTATACCCGTTACTCGTAGAGTAATTAAATTTTATAAGGTCGGAAACGCTTCCTTCTGACTGTTACATACTTTTCAACGAATCTACTATACCCTTTTACTCTACGAGTAGCGGGTATACACATGCAAAAAAAGGAACAGGTAATATAAAGAACAAAAAGATATACTAAAGTTTTAAAGAACTAAGCGTAAAGCTGAGTTAGGAAATCCATTAAAAATATAGGAGCTTAAGAAGAAAAATACGAAAAACACTAGCAAGAAATTTGTGGGTCTTCAAAAATCACGTAAATTTAAAAAAGCTAAAATTCAAAATCTCTTCCGGCATTCCAGAAGAACTGATATTTCTGACTCTGCTTATAAATATATATTTGGAACATTACCTGAAGATGATATAGAAGAGTTAGGTAAACAAGAAAACTTAGATTACCTGAAAACAGAGAATTTAATGAAATAATAAATAAAAAATTCAAAAATATAAGCAGACTCGTAAAAGGTGAAGAGGACTTTAAACATTTTTAGATTTTAATATCATGTCCTTAATAATCAAATAGCCAAAAAACGTTTGTATCATAAAATTGGTCTATAAATATTAATAATAATATAATAACATATAATATAAGTGAAACGCAAATTAAGCAAGATTGCGAAATGTTCCAAATCAATGCAGGTCAACAATTTTATAAAATTAAACCAATACAATATAAAAATAAAAAATACGTACAAAATTTACAACTTCAAAAAATATAAAATTATTCAATTATAAATTATATTATCCGAGTATTTCTTTGTAATAACGAATATGATTGCCTTAAATAATAAAAAAAAGTCTATTACACATCATCGAAATCAGAAATGAATTTATAACTTGATTATCTTTACAATATTCATTAGTTATAATTTTAAACATCGCTCTTTACATCATATTTACCTATAGGTAAATATAAAACATAAGTTCTTGTTTAAATCCAATTTAAGGGATGTAATACCCTCTTCTAAGGCAAATACCCTAGACACAAAAAAAAAACCATTTGTAAATACTTTAGGTTTAGAGCCAACTATCGGAGTTATTCATATCAATTTTATCGACCGACCACACCCTACTTTTTTATAGCTCTATAGCTGTGAGCCAAAGGTCCGCTCAAGTTCCATGGCTTTCACGAAAGCCAAATTATTGAGCTGGGATTTTGTTGTAGGCCCTCAGATGTGGATTGAGTCGAATTAGCCATTTTAAAATAGTTTTGAAAGACATGGGAATAGTCTGGCCTGTACGATGAAAGTAAAATAATAAAATTTGGTAAGGGCAAAAAGCTGGTTGATGTAGGGACCTGCACAAAGTGCCAGTTTAATGTTCATTATCGGAGTTATAAGGTCACAGCCGCGAGGTTGTTTTTGGGATGAGATTATGTATAATACTTTTTATTATTTCATTTGTGGCGCTCTCTGCATCACTACGAGCCCAGCCGCCTGCTAGATTTTTAATCGGCCAAACGGTTTCAGCTGATGGGCGAAGAGCTTGGTGTGCTCTCCACAGTGACGGCTTAGTGCCTGTAGGTGATAGTTGATCTATATATCGACATTGAACATATTCCTCTTCTTGTTTCAGAGCATTGCATACGTTCCTGTGCGTAATGTAAATCAATTACAGTTCTTGGTCGCCGACGGTCAGCCCGACATACATACATTTGACCAGATCGCTACTCGCGGCGTCGCTGTTTAGCTTTCTTTTTTTTGTTTGAAGCACTAAAATAAGTCAAGCCACCACCAGGAATCACTTACAGGATGTAATCGCACATACGTGTAAATCGCACCATTAGGGAACATCTAAGTCTTGTCTGCAATGGCTGGCCCAATGCGAGGCTACTAAGAAGCAAATTCTCGGGTGTCGTTGCATAACATGTGACACAACCAAACACTGCGAGGTATATTGAAGTAACGGATCTTTGATCGGAAGGATAGGTACCTTAGCAATCGATAGCTTAGCAATCTGAAGGTGTAACGATGAGTAACCGATATTCGTTAGCTTTACATAAATCAGTTTTCTATTGCTTATTCATTTTTTAGTAATCTAAAAAAGAATTTGAATATCTGATAATTATTATTTTTTAGTATCTTCTTCTGTACAGTCAAATACCCAGAGAGTATCAGCCTAAAAATCATTATATTTAACATGCGTATATATCAGCCTAAAAATCATTATATTTAACATGCGTATATATGTATATACAAAATTTTTATATTTTTATTATTAGTAGGTAATCAAGTGTGGTGCATTTTTTAATGACGTTAACCAATAATGGCAAAGATATACAATTAAGAACTAAGGTGACATTCTTGTGGAAATGCTTTAGTGAAGTGCGTTTGTGAATTTGAAAAATGAATTCAACTTAATTTTCCTGAAATGAAAAAGTCGAATTTGCTTCGTTATTAAAATTATAACAAAACATCGTTCCGTTTTGAACACTACGGTAGATCTAACAGAGGAGGGTGTTGGGTAAAAAATAAGTATAATACAACAATAATAAATAATTCTGTTAATATTAAAATTCCGCGTCCTTTGAATGCTAGTTAACTGCATAGTGATATCAAATTGTACGAACGAAGGAGTGGGAGAGATAAAAACAAATTTTATTTAAGTTTCCAGGGGGGTTGAAAGTGAGGGGAAAAATCAAGAATCATCATTAAATATATATAACATATTAGCCTTATTAAACTAGCACCATCCGACTTCTTAAAGTCAAGAAAGCTATAACAGTGGCGGTCATCGCGTTCTGTCTATCCAGCGTCCGCATAGAATTTTTGCACGCACACCTACGACCGTTCGCTGCCGGTCCCCAGCGTCCGCATAGAATTTTCGCTCGCGCATTTGCACACGGCTCGTATCAGCCCTTTGCATCTGCCGGCCATATTCAAGCTGCATCACTCCACCACTGCTCACGGCCGCTGTTGATCATCGTGCAGCCTGGACATCGTTGGAGTGGAGACACCATCCTCCAAATCTCACCGCCATAGTTGGAGTCGACATCGCGGTCCTCCATCTATAGACCAACACCCTGGAGCACGGCCCAGCATACAAGTTAACACTGTTAATGGTTAAACTTAAGTCGATGTAAGTCCGGGGTTGTTACCCTAACATTTTATATGCAGATTCAGCATAAACGCCTCTAGGGGCCGCTTTTGTAAAATAGAATCAATTTCAGTTTGATGTCAATTATAATAAAGAGCACTCGCTCAAGAATCCTACTCCAGCGAAGGCTGCATATTTTATATTGGTTGGCTAGCCTTAAGGGCAGTCAATAACGGAGAAAGTTCCCCCATACAGGGTGCGTTATGAAAGTAATGCGCATGGTTTCATTGTCACGTAACTACCTGTCGTAGCACGCTCGGACCTGTCTGAAAATTTGGGGCGGAGTCTCTCCTTTCCAACGCGCTCGGTCTCAGTTCGCTCTGAGCAATAGAAGTGGTAGGACGTGTCGTAGAGCGAAGTAATTTTTTCTGTTGTGTCACGGTGCGATGGAGCGTTCGCTGGAACAGCGGTACGCCATAAAGTTTTGTGTGCGACTTGGCAAAAATGCATCGGAAACTTATCAAATGCTTCGAGAGGCCTTTAAGGAGGAGTGCATTTCGAGATCTCATTGTGGAAGGTGGCACAAGGCTTACTACAAAATGTTGCGCACCACGAACAAAGAAGATCTCCGCTCCTCTCCCTGATCGAGAGGCCGTCCAAGTCGGACTGACGTCATCACCCCTTCCCGTCGGACTGCGGTGTGGGACAACCCAGGAAAATAACTAAAACATAATTTACATACCCTCGTTCAGCAGCAACTTAGATGTTCGGTTTGGCGAGCGAAAACTTTCCACGTTCCATTTTATCGTCTCGCTCGCACTTACACACCTTGCCAATAAAGGCATTGCCAGTTCAAAAACAAAAGAGAACGATGTAGTCTAGTTACCCGACTACCAGATACCCGTTACTCATCTAGTGGAAGCGCGAACGAGAAATTTCAACATTATCTGGAATATCGGTAAAAATTGGAGAAAAAATAATAAAATGAAAAAAAAAATTAACAAAATTAAAATTTTTTTAAGTGTGGGCGTGACACTTTTGGGCGGTTTGTGGTCGTTAAATTGGGCGTGGCAAGCAATTTTTTTTTTGGCAATTTGATAAAATATTGAATGAGTAATAAAAATATGAAAAACTATTTAAACATTTTTTAAGATTGCGAGTAACGGGTATAATAAATAAAGAAAACAATCATCTGCGAATTGTCTTGGATTGAGCAACTTAAAGCTCAGCTAACGAGTGCTCGAAAAAACATTGCGCGTATTAGCAAATCAGAGGAACCTGGTTTGAATTTATCTCCTTTTAAACTATTTTCCCTTTTGTTGATTTTGGAATCATATTTTAAACTTGTTCTAACTTGCTCATAGAGCAGATAGATCTAGCTGAGGCGCACCGCAATGCTCGTTTCGAAAAAAAAACGATAAAAAAGTAACCAGACGCAAATATCACAGGCATTGATGTCTCCACGGTAAATTTTTGGCAACACGTCTGCAATCAAGCTTACGCGCTTGTCGTTGCCGACATTCGATGGCAAGTACTGTTAGTACCAAAACTTCATCACGTCGTTAAATCAAATCCTTGGCCACCTGCCATTAATGTCTGACAACGAGAACTTCAACTAGTTGGTAAACTTTCTTCGAGGACCTGCCTTGGAAACGGTTTCAAGCATTCCAGGTGATTGCAGACAACTACACGAAAGGATCGCTTAAGGCAGCGCAATGACTACCCAACTCTCGTACTCTTGGACAACATATTGTCGCTCTTCGCATTGCCAACTGCTCTCAAGTCAAATGGCGAGCAGTTGCGCAGTCTAATTGATAATACATCCGCATTATACAACTCGATGTGTTCGTTGGGCACAAGGTCTCAAAACAGACGACAAAACCTTTAGATTACCAGAACTTGCAAGAGCAAACCTCGTTTGCCTTACCACAAGGGCTATACATGACAAAGTGGTATCAGATCTCACGAGGGATAGCTTCATTGCATCACTCAAGCGCTCCATTGCCCGACGCGGGCTGCCCTATTTTGTGACAACGTCTCAAATTTCGCAGAAGCTGACAACGCCACAAATCCTCAACTTTCGCCGCTATTATCAGGCACTCCGAGCACTACTAAAACTTCCAACAATCGCCAATCTGGAGTTGCCAGATCCAGAAGTATATAAGCAAGCTCCAAATCTATCTGTGAATGACATGTTCATCGGTCACGACGATATTATTTTTTCACAGCGGTGGTGGCTCTTTGGGCGCATACTCAGCCCCATCGCTGGATCGGACAATATCGCGCGTGTAGCCAACGTACGTACTGCCAAGGGAATTATCCTGTCCTCTACAAAGTCGATCGCATAAAGGGGCCGTTATGTTGGTCAAAACCTAATTAGCTTAATTTTGTTAATATTTAAATTCCGCGACTTTTGAAACACCTATTATAAAGATGCTTACAAATCGTACGAACGAAGGAGTGGATAGTTTGCAACGCTTCGACAAGTTGGATGTAAGGGGAGAAATCAAGAATCATCATTTAATGTTATATTATTAAACTAACACAATCCGACTTCTTATTAGAATCAATCTGAAAAACATCAGTAATCAGAAAAAGCTCTTGTTTAAGAGAGGGTTTTGATGGAAATGCATGACATTTGTAGTCCATTTTTTACAACCATAAGGCGCCTGTGAGATGCTACGTTTGCGTTTTTATTTGATTCGCATCCAAGGTGATTTATTTGCAGCTGATCAAGGATCTCTCTACAGTTAATTTTGTTGGCGCAGAAACTAGTTGTTTATTTTAAGAAATTGCATGGAAGACGCCATATTTCATTCATTCATTCATTTCATTTCATCAACATTTCATTTCATTCATTTCTTCAGTGAAGACGACCAAGGATCATTTTCACCGTGCTCTGGTCTCTTCAACTCTAACCTTCGATCAGTCCAGAACCCTTTGCTACATATAGTTTCCAAGCTTCCAAGAATTCCCAGTCGCCAACATATATTAATTGTTAATTCTTTTATAACATGCCCACTTCGAAAAATGTCCAATCCTTTGATACATTTATCAACCTCGAATAGCTCTGCGGAAGTTTTCTACTGAAGGATCCAATTTTATCACCGATTGTGATCACCGCTTTTGGGCCATTTTTGATTACAAATTATTACCGCCGGCTCGATATTTTAATACTAGCTTTTACGGCTTTACTATCAAGATTCTCAGCGCCTTAGTTACCTTTATCATTAACGAAATTCAAAATACTTATATTCCAAATTCCCTAACAATTTAAAAATATATATTTTTAAAAGTATATATTTTTAAGAAAATAAGTCGCGATATTAAGCCAAAACACAAAGAAGGGATGTTCAATGTTTCCGCTGGGATTTTCAGTTATGTACGCAAGTATAATACTTACTGGAAGCTATAGCGACGTGATCTCGTTAAACTTTAATGGGATTGTCACAGTTGTCCAAGTTACTTACAAGTCAGAATACATTCTTATTTTATTTAGTAAAAATAATTTACATGTAAAAACTTTGTCGCGGAACTGATTAATGTAACGATCAAGCATTTTAAATGTAACGCCTCAGCTTAGTATTTGTTTGTCATTATTGTCATATAGAAAGAAGACCGTAGATAACGGCCATATAAAGGCCAAGCGATTGGAGTGATCACAGAAACCGGTAGGCAAGTCATCGGTATGTAGTAAACTTTAGTTTCGTATGTGAGCAGCAGTCACAGACTTCTAAGAACAGTGGGCTTTAAGTAACGAAGCCGAATGGCGATTCACAGGCCGATGAATCATGAGAGGATACGAATTCCAGAACCGTCTATGTTTGCTATGAAAACAATCGCAAGCTTGGAAAGGATGTTACAAAGAGTAAGGGGACGTGACTGCTCATCTACACGAGCAACGTTCAGGCTGTAGTAGACGGAGCAGCTGATAGCAAAAGATTAGACTGAGCCGGACACTACGCTGGACTAGGATGATACCTAATGGTTATACTATTTAGAGAGTGGGTGAACCAGCTCGTTAAGATGGTTCAATGCTCGTTCAATGTGAATGTGTATGCCAAAGCGGACTTGACTACTTTTTGCACGATAGACACACCCGACCGCTTGTATACGGTTGGACCCGGAGAGATCAAATAAGTGGCCGAAACCGGACACTGTAGGCACGTAATTTCCCATGATGCATGTCACAAGGGAAAGAGAATGGGATTACTTAAGAATCTAAGCGGCGTCAATTCATGCTGAAGCCATCTACTTTTTCGACTCTCAACTTCGGAGTGAAAGCGGTTTCGCCAGTAGCAGCTAGTAGAGTCTTAGGAATTCTATACAATACAACTAGGCATGTGGGCAAATTATGTAAAACTGTGCTGTGCTAAAAGAATACCAGGGAGAGACTACCAGATAGCTATAACATAATATATGAATACATGAATTTTTGGTTTGCTTGCAGAGCAACAGGTAGCTGGCAGTCGAGTCACTCAACTTATAAAAGAAAACTCCGACCTTTTTATACTCAAACTTCTTAATTCCAAATAAACTTCACAATCAAGTGTTTATATCTTATATCAGCAATATCTAAAAAATAAAATAAAACATCTGATTTAAAGATAAACACCAACAATAATATAATAACAACGACGTCGTATAAAACCAATTGAACCCGTCTTGATTTTCGAAAGCTCTGCTACATATGGTCTTCTATATCTCTTAGCAGTTTTTGTCACAAGTCGTACGCCAAGGACTTATACTGGTCGACTTAGTCGACTTGGACATATACCAAGAATTTATTTTTATACTCGATAAAAGTGTATACTAGATTCGATGAAAAATATGTAACAGGTAGAAGTAAGCGTTTTCGACAATGTGAAGTATTTATATTCTTGATCAGAATGTAGACGCAACGCAAGTTTGTTTACTCAAAAAGGCCCAAAATTGCCACGCCAACAATTAATATTGTGGCACGCCCACTGTAACGCCCACAACCCAACCAAGACTGCCACGCCTACACTTTTGAATAGAATTTTTTGAATGTTTTGATTTTTTGTTCATTTTGTGGTTTGTCCTGCTAATTTCTATCGGCGTACTAAAAAAAACTTTGGATACGCGCCTTATAACGCCTACAAACCGACCAAAACTGTCACGTGCACATTTTTGATTTGCCTAACATTTTATTTTATTTCGCAGTTTCTATCGATATGCTGGAAAAATTTTAAAAATTTTCGTTTGCACTTCACCTAGCTGTGTAACTACTTAGCTGTAGTCGGGGAATTCCAATATAGCCACACTATAGCGTTCGCTCTTGTTTTTTCCTTTACACGAAGGATGTAAGAGGTGGTATACTATATTCGTTAAAAAGTACGCCGACAAATTTATAAAGCTCTGTATAGAAATGAATAAAGTTATCTTGGTAGTGAATTATCTTTCTGTCAACATCTAGCGAACGACGTTTATGACGTCAATGAGTAAAGGTAAGTATCACTAGGTGGCGATCCCGACAAATACGGGAATCGGACTCCCTTTACCTGAGGAATGGGTATCTGATAGTTAAGAAACTCAATTTCAGAGTTATTATTAGCTTTGCTTTGCGTAATTCTAAGAGCTTTCGAGTAACATCTTATTTAAAAATCGTTTAGTGTCAACTCCTTTCCTTTGGCAAATTTCAGGCAGTCTGACTTACATACGTTAGTCGTTAAACACCACGTCCGCCTCGTGGGGCTTATGTGAAAAAAGATATTAAAAAATAACTTTAAAGTGTACTATGATTGGTATGAAGAACACACATCACATCGGTTGTCTTTTATGTACATGCAGATCAAGTGAAAAAAATACAAAATTGTTTGATGTGTTCTAAAATTTATGCTTTTCCATACTGGCCGAGATTTAAATAAAGAGTATCCCTGAATAAAAGCTCAACTCACACCGAACTTGTTGACTGACCTATTGTCTAAACATGTGTTTAGACATGATAAGTAGACAAACTATAAATATGTTATATTTAAGGGCTGCAATAAACATGTCACGGGGCAGCATAAGTGGCAACTACAGATAAGTACGATTGCAGTGGTCTATTGCCGAAGTGTCAAGAGATATAATCACGCGGGAGATGATTAGCGCGGTCATAGGTCACAAACATAGATTTAAGATAAGTCTCAGCTGCATTGACCAACGCAGACTGCAGCGTCTTACAAGCGCTGCATTATATAATTAGATGATAAGAACCTATGTAAGAATGAATAAAAGGCGATGCCCTCGCAGTAGCGAGTCAGTTAGATTCAAACACCCGAATTGAACTCATTAAGTGTACGCATTAGTTTATAGTGTGAACATTTTGGTCCTTCGAGAAATTCTGTTGTTTTCCCCCACCAGTGGTAAGAAACACAGAAGAAAAAAAAACCAGCGCTTCAAAGTAAAAAGAGCAAGGTTATTCGAGTGATTCTGTTGTTTCCCCCACCAGTGGTAAGAAACACAGAATAAAAGACCACGCCTTAAAGTACTAGGACTATAAGGTGAAACATTGTGTTCTTGCTTTTCCTTGGCTGATCAATCAGCTGTGAGTCGAGGCACAGCTAGGTCAACTGGGCGACCAATCAAAAAATCCTCCAACGGATCACGCCAAAGAATATAAGCAGAAAGCACAAAAAAGTCACAGTGATTGTTTTCCCAAGATGTTGTCGGAAAGATCTGTGAAATTGATGCAAGACCAAGGAGAGCTTCAGAACAAAATACTGCAAGCAATCAAGGAAAAGGCATCTATACCAGCAATAGAAGCATTGGTAGTTCGATTTACTACTAACAACAATGCGCTGGTAAAATTGGGAGTTGGCGATCATCAATATTTTAATGATAAAATATTTATTAAAACTATGGATGCTGTCAAGGCCTACAAGGAGTCGCAATTAAAGGTAGAAACACTTGAAGAAATAAATATACCAAGTGGATCAAAATTATCTGATACCGCATCAGCTCGGAGCTCCAGTCCAGTTGATAATCTGGTTCAACTGGTGGATAGAAGAGCGGACAGGGTGAGGCAACAGATGAGCCTAATCTACGAAACCCTGGATAGTTCAAGTGAGATTGAACTAGTCAAGCAGCTGGCAATGATGAGGCAGACATTCTGCAATCTGAAGTTGCCGCACTAGAGATGGTACTTCAAATGAAGTTGGAACAGTTCAAAAGTTCCAATTACGACGTGCCAGAACTCCCAAAAGCGGACCTTCCAACGTTCAATGGAAATGCGAAGGAATGGCCAACATTTTACGAGCTGTTCTCTGAACTAATACGCAAGAAGGATCTCAGCAACACAAGGAAGCTGGGATATTTAAGAGCCTGCTTAAAAGAAGAAGCTCAAATGGTGGTTAGCCAATTGATAACGGGATCAGCAGCGAGCTATGCAGCAGCGTGGGAGCTTATCTGCAAACGCTATGAGAATAGCAGAAAGATATTCTCCCAACACTTCAACAAATTAATGGAACTGGAGTGCTTGCTGCCCCATGATGAGAAAAATTTAGGGAAGTTTAGGGAAGGCAAAAAGGAAAAATGGGAAGCTCTGCTGACGTAATTTTAGCAGAAATTCTGCTGCGGAAATTTTCGCCAGAAGTCTTGCAGCTGTATGAACAGCATGTAAAAAAGGCAAGAGCTATATAGTCCTTACAAGATGTACTTGAGTTTATTGAGCAACAAAACAACTCAGTAAATGCCATTACCAAAAATACCGCTCAGCTTGCTACAAGAAAAGTGCAAGTTAGATCGTGTGCCTTTTGCTCTAAGGATGGCTGGATATGATAATGGATATGATAAAGTGTCTCAAATTCAGAGCACAATCAATCGAAAAAAGAAAAGAATTCGTTCAAAAGAACAGCATGTGCTTTAGATGCTTTGGAAAGCATAATCCTATCGACTGCAGAAAGGAAATTACATGCAATCGATGCTCCAAAAGACACAACAGCCTTCTTCATGAAGACACAAGACGCAGTATCAACAGCAACAGCCTTAAGCAAGGCCAAGACACACTATTGGCTACAGCTATTGTTTTAGTGAAAAACAAAGCTGGAGGTTACAACGAGTTGAGGGCGCTTATTGACGGTTGATCTCAGAAGACGCTGATTTCAGAGGAAGCAGCACAAATATTAAATATATTGCATCAAATATTGCATACAACGAATACTATAGAGGTCGAAGGTATCTCCCGGACTACTCAATTATCAAATAATAGTGTCCACCTGACGATCAAACCAAAAATTCCAAGCAGCTTCCAAGCATCAACGGAAGCATTGGTTTTACCAACACTCCATAGAGCCCTTCCCAGCAAAAAGTTTGATATTGATATCAACAAAGAGTGGAAGGGCTACAGGCTAGCAGATCCACGATTCAACGAGCCAAGCAGAATTGACGTAGTGATAGGTGTTGATCTATTCCCCCTTTGGATGGATTGTGTCCGGAAATATAACTCGAGCAGCAAAGCAAAAAATTATAAGTGCCACTACAACAATAAATCTAAAGGACCTGGAACGCTTTTGGGAATTGGAAGATGAAACCGATGAGACGATTACAGACAATGCAGAATGCGAAAGAAAATTCCAAGAAACAACTGTCATCAACGAGGAAGGCAGATTTGTGGTTTCAATTCCATTCCACCAAGAGGCAAAGCTTGGGGACTCTCGCAAACGGGCAATGGCAAGGCTTATGCAAATGGAAAAGAAGTTTCAAAGAAACCCAAAGAACTGGGCTGCATACAACGAATTCATGAAAGAATACCTTAAGATGGGACATATGGAATCTGTAAAGACAACGGGTCAAGGTAAATACTATTTACCCCATCAAGCAATCATCAGGCCTGGAAGCTTAACTACGAAGTTACGAGTAGTTTTTGACGCATCCGCAAAGACGACAAATGGACTAAGCCTAAATGACGTTATTATAGCTGGCCCTAAGATTCAAAAGGATATATTCGATATTCTAATTAAATGGCGCAAGTGGCAATATGTTATGGTAGCTGACATTGAAAAAATTTATCGCCAAATAAAGGTTGCTGAGAAAGACCAAGAATACCAATATATCCTATGGAGAGATGATCCAAAATTGCCGATCAGTGAGTTTAAGTTAACAACTGTAACTTATGGCACCTCGGCAGCTCCTTTCTTAGCAGTCCGATGTCTACGAGAGTTGGCAGATCGCTTTTGCCAAGAGGATAGCGTCTAAGCAGAAACAATAAGAGACGACTTTTATATGGATGACCTCATAACTGGTGGAGACACAGTCAACGAGTGCTATGAACTTCAAAGGAAATTGAGACAAGTGATGGAGAAGGCCGGCATGCATCTGCGAAAATGGGTTGCAAATGACGAACGTATTTTAGCCGACATTCAGGACGACGGTGCTACGGAGAAAATCTGCATTGAGGAGAATGAATCGATCAAAACCTTAGGACTCCAATGGGATCCGAAGAAGGATACATTTACGTTTTCGGCAGAAAACCCAATGCTAACACGCATAACAAAGCGGTTAGTATTATCACAGTTGTCCAGAATTTTCGACCCACTAGGATGGGTGGCACCTGTAACGATTCAAGGCAAATGTTTCATTCAGGAACTGTGGAAGTTACCGATGACTTGGGACGTTGAATTGGAATCCAACTTAGCAAACTGGTGGATGGAATATGCTAAAGGTCTATCAGATTTAAAAGAAATTAGCATTTCACGCTGGACTGGATGCTCCAAAGGTATTATGGAGCTACATGGATTCTGCAATGCATCAGAGAAAGCATATGCAGCGGCTGTGTATACAAAAGTAGGCGGCAGAGTTACTTTGCTAGCAGCAAAAAGAAAAGTAAATCCTATAAAAAACAGGAAAACAATTCCAAAGTTGGAATTATGTGCTGCGCATTTACTAGCAAAGTTATTAGCGAAAGTGCAGGCTATATGGAGCAACAAGATTACAACGCATGCATGAAGTGATTCGCAAATTACTATTGCTTGGATACAGAACAAGCGCAGCAAAGATAAGTTCGTCAGAATTAGAGTGGAAGATATCAATAAACTAATTCCCAATGTCAAATGGAATTACGTTAAATCGGAAGAAAATCCAGCAGACGTGGCTTCAAGAGGGATATCACCGCAAGCTCCTAAAATCTGTGAAATTTGGTGGAGAGGGCCGAATTGGCTACCTATAGATGCACAACACTGGCCCACTCAAAAGGAATCGGAAATTGTTGTGGTATCCACATTGATAAAATCCGAATATCTGCAAAATCATCTTTTATCGAAGTATTCATCGATCGACAAACTTCTTAGAGTAATGGCGAATGTATTACGCTTCATAACAAAGCTGAGAGGAAGATCGCAACAGCCGTCATATCTTACGGTGGAGGAATTAAAGCTAGCGAAGATTGCTGTGGTAAAGATACAACAACAGCTAGATTTTGGACACGAAGTCAGACTACTCAAAAACAAAAGACCATTAGACCCAAAGAGTAAGTTACAGGCGCTAAATCCTTTTTTGGATAGTGATGGCGTACTTCGAGTTGGTGGACGACTACAAAACGCAATGATACCGTATAATGTAAAACATCCAATTATACTGGATAAGTCACATTTGACTTGGTTAATTGTAAAGGATTCTCATAAAGAAACTCTGCATGGCGGAATTAACATTATGAGAACTTATATTCAGAGGTTGTTCTGGATATTTGGCATACAAAATTCCTTAAAGAAATATTTAAGGGAATGTATTGTATGCATACGATACAAGCAAGAGATGTCCAGTCAACTGTTGGGAAATTTACCAGTTTATCGAGTAACGGCTGATTACTCGTTTCAAAATACTGGAATCGACTACGCCGGACCGTTCCAGATTCGCTGCTCAAAGGGAAGAGGTCAAAAAACTTATAAGGGATACATTTGCGTATTTCTTTATATGGCAACAAAAGCGATACATCTGGAAGCTGTTAGCGACCTTTCATCAGACAAATTCCTGGAGGTTTTTCGACGGTTCTTTGCAAGACGAGGCAAGAGTGATAACATATACTCAGATAATGGAACAAACTTCGTAGGAGCTTCAAGAGTATTGGACAAAGAATTTGTAGCTGCCATTAAAAACAATAATGAGTTAGCACCTACACTAGAAAAAGAAGGCATCAAGTGGCACTTTATTCCCCCGGAAAGCCCGCACATGGGAGGTTTATGGGAAGCCGGTGTAAAATCAGTGAAGCATCACCTTAAACGAGTTATTGGTGAAAACAGCTTTACATATGAAGAACTTGCATCGCTGCTATGTCAAATCGAAGCAGTGCTAAACTCGCGCCCATTAGTCACTGTAACGAGCGAAAACGGTGGTGAGGACATATTAACGCCGGGTCATTTTCTGGTGGGAAGACCTCTAATTGGAGCTCCTGAACATTTTGACGAAAGTAAGACAATCAGCTCTTTGGATAGATGGAAGCTTATTCAACGCATCAGAGGTGATTTTTGGAAGAAATGGAAAGAGGAGTATCTGGTGTCATTGCAACAGCGAACCAAATGGCGCCAAGTAAAGCCAAATCTGAAGGAGGGACAGCTGGTTCTTATAAAACATGAGAACACTCACCCTGCAAGATGGCCAATGGGAAGAATCATTAGTACGACTAAAGGACAAGATGATAAAGTCCGGGTAGTCACGGTTAAAACAAGCGATGGGGAAGTAAAAAGATCGCTAAACATGATCTGTCAACTTCCTGTTAGCGAAGCAAAACCAGCTGGAGCTGCAACGCCATCTATGACGGAGTCAATGCAGCTACGCAAGGACAGGAACGCTAAGCTACGCTTAGGCAGCGAGTTCCAAAAGGCAAAAGGAATGGCACTGGAAGCATAGCTACTGTGCTATGCTGATTATTGATGTTGCAAGCTACAACTGCGACAGAAAATTCGGAAGAAATTTCCAAAGAACTTGGGAAAATTTACGACGCAAAAGCTGCAGTTATGGTGAACAAAATTGGTAAAATTGAAGTCGCTTCATCCAGTTGGCAATTATTGTTTTATTATGACATGCAAGCCTATTTTGATGTAATAAAACAATCAGAGGACTTCCTGGAAAAATCCCGCTTGGTTTGCAAAAAAATGGGAGACTTCAAGGACTACTGCGATTTCTTCGGCACGACAATACGGACAAAAATTGACAACATAAAAGAAAAAGACAAAATACTACGGCACCGTACCAACCGAAAGAAAAGGTTTATACTGTTCTTTGATATCGGAAATGCAAATAGAATACAGGAAAATATGCAAACGATCATAAAAAAAGAAAAACATCTAATGGAATATGTTGACAATCAGACCTCGGTCATCAATGCCACGGAAGAATTAGTAAGAGCAACTACGATAGAAGCAAACCATGAAGGAGCACTTTATGGTATATAAGGAGTCAATTAAATTCCTTATGTTATCAAATCAAGTGCGAAACTGGATTGAAGAGGCAGAAAGCCTACAAGCAACAGCGATCTCAATGATAACGGACATTAGTGAAGGAAGAATTCATCCTACACTAATTGCGCCTAACAAAATGCTGGAGGAGCTCGAAAAAGTTAAGCAAAAATTAGGACGAAAACAAATGCTACCGGGTGGAAATTCAGTTATACAATTACCACTGATCTATAAACTGATGAAGGCACAAGCTATGTTGAAGGATAATGTCCTATTCATTGCAGCAAAATTGCCGATATACAACAATCAGGAAACGGATCTCTTTGAAGTAATCCCAATACCACTGTGGACAAAGGGAACAAAGCTTATTCCGAAATTGAATTCTAAATATTTTGCGTTCAATACAGACATAAACGCATATCACCTAATGTCTGAAATGGAAATTAACCAATGCAGACAAGAGGATTCGACAACATGGCTTTGCGAATGTAATTGGGCATGGAAAAACGCGGATGATCATCTCCATTGAAACCAAGCAAGGCACACTCATGCGAAATGATGGAATTCCAAGGCAATTCGTTCATCAAAGAGATAAGTGGATCCAACCGTTGGCTATTTAGACTGTTTCGGAATACAACAGCTAATATAAGATGCAACGAACAGCATCAAGTTATAAGACTGCCCAATCAAGGCATTATACAACTACTTGCAGGATGCACAGCAATATTAGGGGATACAACAATAATTACTCCTCAAAAAGTAATTTCGACAGCGTCTGAAATGTCTATCTTCCCCAGTTTACGAATTATAGATGACAAGGAGACATGGAACGTGGTCCCGCTGAAGCACTTGATTGTCAACAACACTAATGAACTGCAAAATCTTCAAATGCGCATCAAGACTCTGAAAAATAGCAAAGTACACATTGATGACTTGATTTTCCACACGGCAAGCGGACACTCGGCCCTAGCGTTGACAACGATTATTATAATTATAATGGTCATTTATATCCGGAGGCAACACATAAATGAGAGACAACTACTGGCCATACATTTCCCACAACCACAAACATAGATTTAAGATAAATCTCAGCTGCATTGACCAACGCAGACTGCAGCGTCTTACAAGGGCTGCATTATATAATTAGATGATAAGAACCTATGTAAGAATGAATAAAAGGCGATGCCCTCGCAGTAGCGAGTCAGTTAGATTCAAACACCCGAATTGAACTCATTAAGTGTACGCATTAGTTTATAGTGTGATCACCTATGGTAACCGATTCGAAACATGGTCATTACAAAATATCGCTCGGTTGCTTGTGTGGGAGTTTTTTTCGATGGCAACGCGTGCCTCTTTGTTGTTCTTGTTACTGAAACGTAACAATTGCACTCAAAGGTACTACGACCCAAACTTAACCGGTTTAAAGTTATTTTATGTTTGTCTGCTTTTTTGTTATTTCCTTCTACTGCGCCAATCCACACTAGTAAACCTCGAAAATCAAACACAAACTCTTTCTGTTGCCATTCGATATGAGGGTTTGCAGCCGAATCTGTGAGCGAGGATATGTTGCGTAGCCAATAAAAAGTTAATCACTGCAAGAGAGCGGTAGGAATTAAGAAGCTGTATAATGCCGACAAATTTATAGCTTGCCTGAGTACTTTCTCTGCAAATCCAAGAAAAACAAGAGTTCCCCGACTATCAGATACCCGTTACTCAGCTAGTGGAAGTGCTAACGAAAAATTTCAAAATTTTCTGGAATATAGATAGAAATTGGGGAAAAATAATAAAATTAAAAACAAATTAACAATTTTTCAAAAGTGTGGGAGTGACAATGTTTGGCGGATCGTGGGCGTTAGAGTGGGCGTGGCTAAACGTTTTTTGGCAAATCTATAGAAGTTTGCAATATATACAACCATTTTGTTGTATTTTGCTAAGTTAAGACTGAAATCATTTTTGACTATTCCGCAATGTTAAGAAACAAATTAATATAATAAAATTATTTTACCTCTGTTTCAGGTGACCAAAATTTTGTGTTGGGATACAATTAACCACAAAGTATATTTTTTGGCTACTCAAGACAAAAAACCTGGGCAACGGCACTTGTATTCTGTTCAAGATCCAATACATGATGATATAAGAAAGTAAACAAAACATTGTGGATCATGTACTCAAATATATATTTATTTTTTTTTTAATTAATAGAATTGAACCACAATGCATAACATGTGATTTGGGTGAGGATCTTTGGAGTAGTCGATACTATTATACAAACTGCACACATTTTGAAGCCTTCATAACACCAACATTAGGTGTTGCAACGAACTATGGAATTGAGTTTTACATTTTGGAATGCCAAGGTCCAGGATTACCTGTATCAGGAGTACATATGCAGACTACTCACGGTTTAGTCAAAATTTTGTATGATACACGGCCATTTTATACAGAGAAGTTGCAAAAGCTGGCTTTACCAACCCAGCGATCTTTTGAAGTGGCATTACCCCATGGAGGACGCGCTCAAGTTCAATTATTACTTCCTCCCAGCTGGAGAGAGGAGTTACGTGATGCTGCTTTCCCAGTTATTGTTGAAGTGTACGTACTCAATGCTTTAAGCTATTTGTATAAGCTTTCAGAAGTCATTACAATTACAATTAACAGTCATATCCAACATTTATGTGTGCCATCTGTAAAATTAGTGGATTTCTGAAAAACGATTCGATCATAAAATTGTACATTACCACAGCATTCATGGCTTTTTTCGGCCTTGAAAACTTAGGGTTTTCACCTTTTAAGAATGAACTTGATTTTGTTTAATAACTTTTAAAAGTTATAGTACATTCCTAATGCTTTGATATTCAAGAGGACCACTAACTCTCTCACTTTCCTTCTGTTGTTATTATGTTGTCCGACGCTTTTGAGGTTGAAGAACTGCGTAAGAATTTTATTCTCATTTTACGGTATTTTGTTCCGGCTTTCATAGCGGACATAACGGATTTGAGGGTCAATTATAGGATTGCAATTATGGCTTCTTATTGTAACCATGTCGCGGTACAGATATCAAGTATCTCTGAATCTTACCTAAACTCTAACATTCTTCGTACATGCAACCTAGGGTTCTATATACAAAATAATGTGGTTCACCACATGGAACCAAACAGTGTTACCACCTGGTTGCATTAGTTCACTTCTGCTTTTTCATGAACTAGAGTTATTGAAGATCGTTTAACCAAATGCCGGACCGTTTAGCAATATAGTGGTATTTTTTTTGTTCCCGTTGACTGGATGGCCTCACTTTAAAGTGTTTACACTGTGGCGGCCCATCGCTACAAATAACATTAAATAGAAACAGATAGAACATTCCAACAAAAAGATTTTAAATGAAAAGGCACACAGGTGTATTGCGGTATATTGGGAGCTTTGTTGTCGTTAAAGTGTGCGTGGCAACATTTGGAAACAACCTTACGCTGCGTCTATGTCTCTAAAATCTGCATGATATGCAAATCTAAATTTTACCTTTAATGTAAAGAACAAAATCCATTAACAGTTGCGGTCAGGAGGGAGTCTATATTAAAACCTTCGTGTAGCTGTTATTACTCGCAGTACAGCAAATATCCTCCATATCTTCCGCAAGGGCTTAATTTCAACCGGAACCGGAACCGGAACTAGTGCAACTCCAAAAAGACTTCCGAAGGTATTCATTCACTTTCTCTCTTTTTTCTAAAGATAATGGGAGTTCCGATTATGAGAAATATTTTGAAATATCATACAAACTGTTTATCGGGTAATGTAGCGAGCTAAGTTAGGTTGTGCAATTTTCTCTGAAGATAATGGGAGTTCCGATTATGAGAAATATTTTGAAATATCATACAAACTGTTTATCGGGTAATGAAGCGAGCTAAGTTAGGTTGAGCAATTTTGTTGTTAACTCCTCCCTCCCTAATTTCTGCTTGTCCTCAAGCAGGCAGTTTTTTTGGTTGTACCTCCTTTGGTTTATTCCCTTGGTCAAGGTCCTTGATTTGCGAACTAGGGGCCATCTGTAGTATAATATTCTTCTTTTTTCGACCGTACTAACTAATTAATAAAACCAGTCCAAATAGCGAGATGAGGGTGACCCGATTTATTGTGGTTTGAACATTTAGGTGATTTAGATGTTCAGTGTTGTTGATGTGGAGCTTCAAGTGATTTTTTAGTGATTTTTCTTCTGCTGGCGTTATTTGGATGATCGGGTTCCCGGTTTCATTACAGTTACTTCTATATTTTCAAACTCCTTATCATTTACAAACACAGTGTCGTTTGAGAAATGAATTAAGTATGTGCCCACTAACTTGGTATTGGTGTCTTTCCAAGTGACTGTTCCGTTGAAATTGTTAATTATTATTATGCCGTCGCCAACTCTTTCTATCTTGTTTATATGGTCAGCGTTGCTAAAGTTGCATGCTGCTTTCTTTTCCAATCTGTTTTATTTAAATTAACAATTTTAAAAAAATAATAAAATTAACAATAAAATTAACGAAAATTTCCTTTTCGTTTAGATGCACTATGACATTATTTTTTACAACAGGTGTTCTGATAATTTAATTCTTCAATTTTGGGTACTTTTACAATATAAATGAGTGTAGTTTTATTATTATTATTATTATTTTATTATCTGAAAATTCCAACATCTCTTCAATGGACAATTGTGACAATTTACCGAATTTGAATATTTCATCAACTTGTTTTAACTCTTCTTTACTTAAAAGCAATGTATTTACTATATTCAATCTTGTCCATTGTGTTGCATATTTAATATTATTGATTTCTTCCTTTATAAGCCTAGCCTGGTTTTGTAAGCTTATCGCTATTTCATTACTTAGGAAACTATTCTTTTTTATTGAATTTGTAAGATCGTTTGTTATTTTTGTTAGTTTATTAAGTCTTTGCTCAAGCTGCCTATTGATTATAACGTGTTCGTTGTTGTTTGAAATTATATTGTTAAGTGTTTGTTCTATTGTAACTAAGTCATCGTGATCAGGGCTTCCTGCCACCTACTTCCAGGCCGAACCGATGCAATTAATAGATCTAGTATGACGTGTATTAAAATTTGAAGTAATAGTGTGGTATGCAGTGAATGTTTGAGTTATTTCATGGTGTAGTGTAGGGTACAAACTGTTAATTTTTAATTCATTTTCAATGTAATAGGATAATTTGTCATGTGTATGGACTATTTTTATGGTGGAGGTTCTTATTTTTCCTATCCCTTGGAAGATAGAAATTGTTTGGGCATCAGTATAATTGGTACTTCTACGAATCCATCTGTTTTGGTCAGGCTCCCAAGTAATAATAATAACCTGAAAAATTATGAATTTCTTATATTACTTTTGTGAACTATTTTTCCCGATTCTGTAAGAATTGTTGTGTTCCTATCCTCTTTTACTGTTTCCTTTTGAAATCTAGCAGTTAGCATAGACCCTAGCCTTGTATTCTTTTTTACGAAAATTTCTTGTCCTGGTAAATAGCTTTTTATTTCTTTCCTTGTCTTATTGTGAGTTTCTAGGTTCTTTAATTGTTTTAATTTAATTTAATTTAATTAATGTTTAATTTTGTCTATATTATCTTGTCTACTTTTTTCAAATTGTTCGGGGTTTGTAGTAATATTTCTTCCAAAGAATATGTCCAGTGGTCCTTTTTGCGTCACTGAGTGAACGGTATAATTGTATTCGTAGATAGCTCTATCGATTAATTCTTCGAATGATTTATGTTCTTGTTTAGTTTTTAGGCAGCGCATAATTTCTGACAAGGTTGAGTGAAATCTCTCGACCTGTCCATTTACGGAACTTTTGTAAGGTGGGGCCTTAAAGATTTGAATACCTAACTGGTCTCTGAGTATAAAAGTTATTGTAGCGAAATTAAGGGATTTTTCGTTATCCATTACAACGTACTGTGGCACACCATAATAGAATAAAATATCATACAATGATTTTTTAATGTCTTCGATGGCTTTTGATTTTATTATTTTGCCCTGTGCAAGTTTGGAAAAAATATCTATGGCAGTTAGAACTAATTTCTTTTCCGTCAAATAGATATCTATGTGTATTATATGTCCTGGATATTCAGGAATAGGTGTTTAAGATATTTCGGGAATAGTGGGATGTCTATCATATTTTTCTTCTTTACAAACTCTGCACTGTTTTACTAGAGCCGTTATTTTCTGTTTCATCTTGGGAAAGTAAAATTTGTCGCTTGTTTTCTAGGGTATTTCGATGAGCTCTATTATGAATTTGGAGGATTATTTCCTCTTGTTCTGCTTCTGTTGCGAGGTCTTTGACAATTAAAGATGTAAATCTCGATTTAACGTTTCTAAAGTGTTGAGGGTAGATTTTCTGTATTTCTCCCATTATTTTTTCTTCAGTAAAGAATCCGTTTATAACTGATGGTTTAAGAATTAAGAATTTTTTTTAGTATTTTAACAAGAGTTTCACTATCAATACTATCAATACACCTCAATACTCGGAATCAGATATTCTGCAGAACTTTCTGAACTATGCTGAGTAGTAACCGAATTTATTTCATTGATCCTTGACAACGAGTCGGCTACAACATTTTCTTTACCGGGTCTGTAAAGTAATTCATGATTGTATTCTTCGAGAAAGTTTTTCCACCTTTTTACTCTACCGTTTCTATTCCAGTTACTAAGAGAATGCGTTAAGGGCTCATGGTCAGTGAAAATTTTCACCTTTGCTTTACCGTACAGGTAATTTTTGAATTTTTGTAATGCCCATATTATCGCTAGCATTTCTTTCTCGTTTGTTGCCTAATTCTCTTCTGTAGTTGAAAGTGATCTGGACAAGAAAGCGATTGGCTTGTCATTCTGTGATAAAACCGCCCCTATTGCGTAATTGGATGCGTCCGTGGTTAGCTGAAATTCTTTATGATAGTCAGGGTATTGTAATATTACGACTTTAGATACGAGTGCGTTCTTTAGTTTGTTAAATGCCTCTAACGCTTCTTGATTAAGGTCAATTAATTTCTTTGCTGACTCTCTCTTGGACACACGACCATCTTCCCCTCTTAAAAGGGAGCTAAGTGATTTTGCCATCTTAGCGAAATCTTTAACGAATTTTCTGTAATAACTAGCTAAGCCAAGAAATGGTCGTAGTTCTCTCAGCGTTTTAGGCTGAGGATAATTAGCCAATAATATGGCCAACACTTTATTCGGATTTGTCTCGATGCCTTTGTCTGATATGACAAAACCCATGAATTCTACTCTGGGTTTGAAGAACTCGCATTTGTCTAACTGGCTTTTCATGTTAGCTTCTTGCAAGGTTCTGAACATTTTTTCGAGATTTTGGGTGTGCGATTTACATATAATATATTATTTTACCAATATGTTCATGAAGTATATCATCGAGCGCGCGTTGAAATATTGAAGGCGCATTTTTCAATCCGAATGGGAGTCGTACAAACTCATATTTTCCGTTATTTACGGAGAAGTCTGTTTTTTCTATATCAGATTCCTTAAGTGGAATTTGATGGAACCCACTTTTAAGGTCCAAAACTGAGAAAATTTTGTTATTTCCAAGTTGGGCCAGTACCTAGTTTATATCGGGTAAGGGGTATTTATCCGCTATAGTCACCTTGCTAAGTTTCCTATAATCGATGACATTACGATATTTCTTTTCACCTGATGCGTCTGCTTTTTTTGGAACAACCCACACTGGTGAGTTGTATGGTGATCGGGATGGACGAATTATTCCGTCATCCAATAATTCTTTGACCTGTTTGTTCACTTCATCTCTGAGAGGCATAGGGAATTGGTAAAATTTGTAAAACACTGGTGTGTCTGATCTCTGCCTTGACATTTGTGGTGTATGTAAGTCTTTCGTCTGTTTTAGCAAATAGTGTCGGATACTTTATTACTAGTTGGTCCAAGTCTTTTCTTTGTTTATCGGTTAAATGGTCTGTTCTTGGGATAATGTTATTGACTGCTTCATATTTTTTTCCTTTGATCGGCACATTAATCCCATGTTTGGTTGTCATTAGGTTTTTACTGATTTTTATTTCTGCCCCTAAATCTTTAAGGCTATCATTTCATAAAATAGCATCGACGGATGTCAGGGAGGGTAGTAGAAAAAATTTTATATTTATATCCGGATGATTGAAAAGGTTGGCTATTTTATGATGACTTACTTGAATACTGCCCCCAACAGTGACAGCATTAAACTTGGTTTTATTGGGTATGGGATTTGTTACTAGGTCGGGTTAATGTAATTTCTGTTTGATCCGGTGTCAATAAGTATTTTTAATATTTGACCACTCCTCACCTTACATTCAAAATAAAAAATTCAAGGCTGAGTTGTCATAGTTATTTTCGTCTTCGGTCTCGTCATATTGATCAATGTAGTCCTCTAAAGTTTGGTCATAGCATTCCAGTGCTTCATGGTCGGTTATTGCTTGTTCGTAATCAGTTATGGTAGCATATGCTTCGGCTGTCATTTGCACTGATTGATCGTCGTTATTTGTTTGGATATTAAAATTTCTTTGACGTTTGTCCACTTCGTTTGTCTGTGGTGGTGGTTGTCTTTTGCCAATTTCAAACTGTGGTCTGTTGATATAATTTACCATTCTAGTTTGGGTTAGGCGCTGTTGAGCGCGACGGATTAACATATTGAGCTTGCTGAAATTGCAGATTAGGATTCTGCCTTGGGGATAATTGGTACCCGAATTGCTTATAATTTTGTCCGAACATATTGGGTGCTTGTTGTTGTCCGTAATTATGATTATTGTATCTATGCATATTGATTTGGTTTTGTTGTGGTAGGTTCCGTGGAGGAATTGGTGGCGGTTGCCGATAATGTAGATTGTTCGACGTCATTATGGTACGTGGAGCTGGCGTTGGTCTTAGGTTTGTTTGTCGTTGGTCAATGATTCGAAATTGGTTATTGTTGTTTTGAATTCTACTAGTCGCATAGTTGGTACGGAATGATTGGTTTTCCAGTTTTAAGCACAGATGTAGCGCAGTTGGGAGATCTGTGGGTTCCTTAATCCCAAGTAAACGAGATAAGTCACCTCGCAGTCCTCGGACAAAAGTATCCAGAGCTTTATCTCTGTAAGATTTTGTCATGACCATTTCTGCTTCTCTGCCTTGACCCAAAGAACCAATTTTGTTCAGAATTAAAGATAGGTGTTTATAAACATCCTGGTAAAATTCTTCCACAGACTGATGACTACCTTGTACGATTGTAATCATTTGATATTCGAGGGTTCCCAAGTCTCGTTTATCCGCGAAATGCAGGGTCAAACACCTAGAAATAGCTTCCCAGTTAAGGGGTACGTTGTAGGATTCTAGGGCACTGTCAGCGTGTCCTATTATTTTAAGACGTATTGTGTGCAGAATAGCAAAATATTTTGGAGTTCCTTTATAGCTGCTATATGTCTCCAAAATCCTATCGATGCCCTTCTTTTAGGAGCTGAATTCAGCGGGATTTCCCGAGAATTCCCTGATGCATTTAACAATATCTGGCACTCGGTCTAAATCGGCCAGATTATTACGATGCTCCTCTGCTATGACCTGCCCCGTTTCATTTGCAAAGTTAGTTGTATTATTATTATTAAAATGCTGAAGCAACCTCGGTAATAGCTGCGCGATCAGCTGCCCTAGTAATGCTTCCATGTTTCCAGGTTCTTGTGGTACCCTATTCTGTTAGTATTCTATTAACCCTATTTCTGGTCAAAATTGAAAAAGTACAATTTTTATTTGTTTAATTTTATTTTTTTCTTTTTTCGTGAGGTATTGTATTTTTAAAAAAGGAGCAATTTGTTAAAAAAAATTAAAAATTTGTTATTTGTTAAATTAAAAAAATAATAAAATTGAAGAGTAAATAATATTCGGTGTCGGCATAAGTGTTCAAGTATTTAGTTGAAGAAATGTTAGAATTATATAAATGTAATTGTGTGAGTGTACAACTTTTTTTATTTTATGTGTGTGTAAATTTTAAATTCGTAGAATTGTGCAAAAATTTGTATAATAGTGTGAAGATTTTTATTATATTTTTTTTTGTTTTATTTATTATGCTTTTATTTGATTTTGAAATATTTATTTAAATTTTTTATTTTATTTAATATTTTTACTTTTTGTTTTGGTAACTTAACTATTTAGTAGGTTCTTTTCTTTAACACTAATTCGATTTCTTTTTCTTTGATGTGTTTTGTGTTTAATTTTTTCTTATTCACTAACTTACGATACTATTAATGCTGCTGCGGCCGCCTATCCTGATGGGTAGGAGGTGTTCCTTTTTGGTGGTCCTACTGGGGTTCCGTTGTCCATACTCCGTGAAAGTGATCTGCGAACTGATCAACAAAGCTTGCGGTCTGCCGATGGGCAATTTAAATATTTAAATTTAAAATTGCTGCGATCAAATTCACGACGACCAATTTAATGTACCGGAGTCACTTTTTCGAATTTAACCGCGATTTGGCCACTACGCGATCTTTTTTATTTAGCTGTAAAGCCGTCAGATAGTTATCTTTTAACGCGCGGGTCCCTGTTCGGGCGCCAGTTATTTTATAAATTAAACACTTCAAAATAATTTCGGTGTTCTTTATTTAGATGTACGATTGTGACTGCTTACTTAGATCAATGCTATGCCTAAGCTAAGCTGAGTTGTAGCGGCTACAAAGCTGCAGCTACAAGAAACTGCTGAGTGAGAAGTTTTGGCGTTTTTGGCGTGTTCGCTGCAGAGGCAGTGGAAGGGGAATTTAGGTTGCACGCGCCTTGGTGAGGAAGTTATCCAGACGCTAGATCAGCCTTGTATTACAATGTAGCGAGCTAAGTTAGGTTATGCAATATTATATTTTCTGGGTCAGGGTAAATAGCCGAGTCGATGTGGCCATGCCTGTTTGTCTTTCTGTCTGCGCATCTGTCTGTCTGTCCATTCGTTCGTCCGTCCGTATGAACGTCGGTATCTCAGGAACTATAAAAGCTAGGAAGCATGCACGCCCTCAATTTTGATGCACACAGCATCAGATTTACATAGCATGATGCACATGAGACTGAAATCAATTCACATTAAAGTAAAAAGGATTTCTAAATCAATTCATATTAAATTATGTTAATAGGATTTCTAACATTACATAAGATCAAATAATCTCCAAATGCAAATCAAATTCACTAAATTCATTATTATTACAAAAAATCCTACCCAAATAAAAGTTAAAGATTTAACCCTGGAGTGATGGTGACGCGTAGGAGAGACCTGATAGGTGCCAGTGTCCTGTGTTTCCGATACACATGTAATGGCATCGTATACTTTCAAAATCACCAAGATTCGCGCCTAAGGTAATAACGATAATTATTATCTGGCAACGCCATCAAAATGTCAATTGACCAGCTGGTGAATATAGACTCGGAACTTTGGATAAGGGTTTTTCGGTTCCCAAGCATCTCGCTTCGATATTTTTTTTCGACGATCGTCAAGCAGAAATGTTCGGTCTAATCCCAGCAGATTTAAGACCAATGAGCAGGCATATTAAGAAAAAAACTGGAGTACCCTCCCATGTGCTCCCAAGTTGAATTCAGATTTTATTTTGGCATCATTAGTAAAAGACCACAAACAAAGGCCAATTAATAAGCGGTGGAGGATTGTCGAGTCGGCAATTGATTATTTCCAAATAAAATTGCCAAAAAACTCCTAATACCATTTGTGCACGTTTAGGGAACAACTTTTCTTATTTATTTGGAAACTTATTTGGAAATCGCGGAACAAAGATTTACAGAAAATCAAAAAATTTTCTATCATATAATTCATTACCTTCAAGTAGGTGCAATGTAATGTCGAGTTAAAGCATAATCTAGAGAAATTCACTATTTATACAAAAGGAAATACCTTAAGTGCTTAAAACCCAACAATTAATTGAAGTTAAAAATAATAATAAATAATAAGTAAATGAAGAGAAGAAAAAAATACAAGCTGGCAAACTCATTGTAAAATCGCACAATGAAAGAAAATAGTTTCGTTGCCAATTAATATAATAAAAATCGAAATGAATAAATAATTATTATTAAAAAGGTAAAAGAAAAATATATCGCCCTAATAATTAACTTAAGCTAACGATAAAACCAAAAAAAATTATCAATCCTATAATAATTTATCATTCAAAAAAAAATTTCAATAGTTACATCACATTTTTCAATGGTGAAGGCGTGACAGCTTTGAGCGGTTTGTGGGCGTTAGATAGTTTGATTAGATTTTGTTTGACTAGAACCGTTAGCTTTTGCCAAAAGCTTTTTGGCAAATCTATAGAAATATATGATATGAAATGTAAATGATATGAATATGATATGATATGATATGATAATATATCGACTCCGGCTATTGACCCTGATCAACTCATATAGAGTTTCAATTAATAAAAAAATATATTTCTTTATTTGGTGTTGTGACCATAAGGTATTTATTCATTGAAATTTGTCCCTACCTAACTTCGCCTGCCCACCTATACTGCTGACGTCGGTGCTGCTCTGCTCAAGGAAATTGGGCAGACGCTACGACTGCACATTTATGTTGTACAGGTGCAACGCATGTTCCGCAATCGGACGCTCGTGCGACCCCACGAGTGTTGCGCAAGCGGATACGCGTGCAGCTCCAAATGTTCTTATCCAAACATTTGTGGTGTTAACTTATATATACTTTATATGGCCGGAAACGTTTCCTGCCTGTTACATACTTTTCAACGAATCTAGTATTCCCTTTTACTCTACGAGCAACAAGTATAAAAAAAGGGAAAATTTTAAAATCGCGCATTATAATAAATACATGAGTCCTACAAATATATTAAATTAAACTATGGCGGCATACTCTAATATTAAAGGTGACCATTAATCGCGATTGGCACTAAATGCATCGTACATTAAATAGAAGAGTGGCGTTAAAACCATAAATCCATGCTGACTGTAAATTTATTAACCAAATCATGGCAGTGTATAACCAAAGCCTAAAGCGACTACCAATTGCTATAATAACGAAATGCACTTACACATAACTTACACATTACGAATTCAGACCGATGGTTAAATAAAAAAAAAAACACAGTTGGTTTTTTTATGTAATTTTAAACGCTTTTTATTAGTCCAATAAAGGAAGAAGTAGAGCCGTTATAAAAGGTTGTCAAATATCTCCCTTATCTCGCCTTTTTGAATTTCGCGGCTATGTACAAAGCGCTCGTATCTGGCAATACTATACATAATTTGAAAGGTCTTGACATAACCTACAAAACGACGCTATGCATGATTAGTTTGGATATTGCGTTCAACAGTTATAGACGTGTAAACATGGAGTTCACTAACGCCGAAATTCGCGCTATTTTAAAGTTTTCCTTCGTTAAAGGCAAATCCGCTAGAGAAACGTTCCGTGAGATTAATGGTGTTTTGGGGGATGGTACTCTATCACTTCGAACCGCGGAGGAATGGTTTCGACGATTCAGAGCCGGTGGAAACGACACCATGGATAAGCCAGCCGGCGGAAGACCTGTGACGACAAATACCGATCAAATCATGGAATACATCGAGTTAGACCGGCATGTGGCATCTCGTGACATCGCCCAGGAGATGGGAGTTAGTCACCAAACCATTTTAAACCATCTGCAGAAGGCTGGATACAAAAAAAAGCTTGATGTTTGGGTGCCGCATGATTTGACGCAAAAAAACCTTCTGGACCGAATCAACGCCTGCGATATGCTGCTGAAACGGAACGAACTCGACCCATTCTTGAAGCGGATAGTGACTGGCGACGAAAAATGGATCACATACGACAATATCAAGCGAAAACGGTCGTGGTCGAAGGCCGGTGAATCGTCCCAAACAGTGGCCAAGCCGAGATTGACGGCCAGGAAGGTTTTGCTGTGTGTTTGGTGGGATTGGAAGGGAATCTTCCACTATGAGCTGCTCCCATATGGCCAGACGCTTAATTCTACCATCTACTGCGAACAACTGGACCGCTTGAAGCAGGCGATCGACCAGAAGCGTCCAGAATTGGCCAACAGGAAGGGTGTAGTGTTCCACCAGGACAACGCCAGACCACACACTTCGTTGATGACTCGTCAGAAGCTACGGGAGCTCCGATGGGAGCTCCACCATATAGCCCGGACATAGCGCCAAGTGATTACCACCTGTTCCTGTCCATGGCGAATGCCCTTGGTGGTGTAAAGTTGAACTCAAAAGAGGCTTGTGAAAAGTGGCTGTCCGAGTTCTTCGCAAATAAGGAGGGGGGCTTCTACGAGGGAGGTATTATAAAGTTGCCATCTAGATGGAAACAGATTATCGAACAAAACGGCGAATATTTGAACTAAATCCGATCACTGTAACACTTTTTATAAGGCATTGAATAAAGAGCAAAAAAGCGGAAGGGAGATATTTTCCAACCTATTATTATCACTAGGTTGGACAATGGACTTCGAAGTTTAAGTTGGCTTAGCAGAGTTATCGCAGTACTAAACTGTCTCATGGAGACATGCTCGCGTTTATATAGGCAAATTGGAGTAGCCAAAGAGCGAAGAGAAAAGTGTGGAGAGAGAGTCTTCCAAAAAATAGGGGTAATTGGAGAATCCTGAGACGAGTGCGAAGGCGCCGAGTGTAGACGCCGATTCGGGAAAGTTTATTATTTCAGTTGGCTCGCCAAGTGATCGAATGCAAATGGTTAGGCGACAATTGTTTGTAATTGTTTCAGAGTCTTTGTTTATGGTTCACGATCTGTGGGAACGGTACTTTCGGAGTAAGTGTGATTTTGGAACATGACGCTGTGTGTAATTAACAACCAAGGTTAATCGAAGGGCTCTCGTTCTTTGATTACATTTTGTACTTAGACATTAATGTATGTGTCGCAGATCATTTAAATTTAACGACATTTCTAGCAATTGCGTCTTTCTGCTTGGCACGCGCCATGCAGGCGCCTTTTATATTCTTTTAATGCGCGGCAGACAACCGTGAGAGTTTCTGCCGAGCGTAGTCTGGTCGCGGGTATGAGCGGGGGGAAGTAGAAGTCTGCACGAAAACGAGAAGCATACAGAAAAATGCAGTGTGCATTAGTATTGGTGTATGCGGACTGGAATAAGTCTCCAAAATGTGTTGGTATTGCATGTAGAGTTAAGAACTACGCATAATTCTGATTTTGTGAAAAGAGATTGGGTCAGTCAGTTTTCGATCATAAAGCATAACAGACATGCCTCGCTCACGCGTCAGAAAACGTCGCGCTGACAACAACGAGAGTAGTGAAGAAGAAGAAGGGCTTCCTGATGACTCTTCGACATCAGAAGTGGGATCGCCTGTACCTACTTTGAACAATGAAAATAGTTTGCTGGCAATTTTGGAGTCGCAAAATACCCGAACTGAACTTTTGAAAGAAGTGCAACACTCACAAAGAGAGCCAAAAGAATCGTGAACGTGCGGGATCAGATGCGCAATCCTGGTATTCAACGGAAGACTACATCTTGTCTGAAAACGAACTGGAAGGCAGCGCTCTTGTGATGACCCTCAGCAAATCTCTGGAAGGAAGCGCGTCTCATTGGCTGTCACAGACTTGCTTTCCGGGTTTAACATGGACACAGTTCCGAGAATTTTTTCTGCAACATTTTGCGGGAACAGAAACATTAGCGGCAGCAGTTATGAATCTGCTAAATGGACGCCCCGCGAGTGCCTTTCGTTATATGGAAGCCGAATGGTTACCTCGCTTATGGCCAAATGGAAGACGCTGAGTGTGAAGCAAATCGCAGTGTCCATTACACTGGCGCATGCAGCTGGAATTAACAGGCGTTTGCGGCGTTTAGTTTTCACATCCGACATCAACACTCGTAACGAGCTGCATCAAGAACTGACGCTATTCATTTGACGCTAGACCGAGCCACCTTTCAAACGATGGTACATCAGAGCCGCCAGGAAAACGAGCTAAGCCCTACTTCAAGTGTCACAACTGCGGAAAGCCTGGTCACAAAAAGGCGGATTGTCGATCAAAAACAATGGAAGTGGACGTCCAGCAACTCGGCAAGCAACCATCAGGGAAAGACCGGTCTACTTTGACTTGTTTTAACTGCGGAAAAGCTGGACACATCTCTACAGTATGTCCTGATCGTCTTCCAAAAACAACATTGTAAAAGATGTCAACATCTGTACCGTTTTTGAACCTGTAGGAACGTTTTCGCAATCTGGTGAGTCGTTCCAATTTTGTTTTGACTCTGGAGCCGAGTGTTCACTCATCAAGGAAGCTACTTCGCAGAGACTATCTGGATCCAGAATGGGCAACGTAGTTATTTTAAGGGGTCTTGGTAGCAATACTATTTGTAGCACCTTGCAGATATGGGCCAGTGTTTTGATTTGTGAACGTTCATATGATATATTGTTTCATGTAGTGTTAGACAATTATATTAAGTATGACGCTCTGATTGGTAGAGATATTTTGATCCAGGGAGTCGGTGTGACAATAACATCAAAATCTCTTACTATGTTTAATGAAAAATCTATATTGCCTGTTGAAGTTTCCGAAAAGAAGCCTGATTTGGCTAGTGTTGACACCGATCTGCATGGACCTGATAGAGACCAATTGTTGTCAATAATACAAGAATATTCAGGGTCATTCATAAATGGAATTCCACAAAGCCGTGTGACTACGGGACAGTTAGAAATTCGCTTGATCGATCAAAATAAGACGGTTCAAAGGCTCCCATATAAGTTGAGTGTAGAGGAAAATGAAAAAGTTCGGAATTTAATTCAACAGCTGTTGGAATCAAACATTATTAGACCCAGTTCCTCCCCCTTTGCGAGCCCAATGTTACTTTTCCGAAAAAAAAATGGTACTGACCGCCTCTGCGTGGATTATAGAGAGCTAAACGCAAACACCGTTTCTGACAAGTACCCTTTGCCGCTAATTTCTGATCAAATAGCTAGGCTGAGTGGTGCTAGGTTTTTCAGCTGTATAGACATGGCAAGCGGATTTCACCAGATTCCTATTCACCCGAATTCAGTCGAGCAAACGTCTTTTGTCACCCCAGAAGGCCAGTCCGAATATTTGACTATGCCATTCGGGCTTAAAAATGCACCTTCCGTATTCCAAAGAGTTATTAATCGTGCCTTAGGTGATCTTACCCATTCATATGCCATTGTTTATATGGATGACGTAATGATAATTGCACGTACAAAAGAAGAAGCTTTTGAAAGATTGCGAATAATATTGCAAACACTTACGCATGCTGGATTTTCTTTTAATATTACAAAATGTTCCTTTCTCAAGTCTTGTGTTAAATATTTGGGCTTCGAGGTAAAGGCAGGTGAGATTCGACCAAATCCCAGGAAAATTCAAGCCCTTTTGAGTTTGCCACCCCCGCAGTCCGTCACTCAGTTGAGACAATTTATTGGGCTAGTCTTTTCGACAATTTGTACCCAAGTTTTCACAACTGATGAAACCTCCTTACGGCCTTACTTCAAAGAGCAAGTCATTTTTGTGGGAATTGGAGCATGAGCAAATACGGCAAAAAGTAATATCTATTTTAACTAATGAACCCGTCCTTACTATATTAGACCCACAATTTTCTATCGAGCTCCATACAGACGCGAGTTCTGTTGGCTATGGCGCTATTTTGCTACACCGAATTGAACAGAAGCCTCGAGTTATCGAATATTTTAGCAAGATGACATCTTCAGCAGAATCACGTTACCATTCATATGAACTCGAGACACTTGCTGTCTACAATTCTATAAAACACTTTCGCCATTACTTGCTTGGCCGTCATTTTGTTGTGTTTACTGACTGCAATTCGCTTAAAGCCTCTCGTACAAAAGTAGAACTGACACCACCTAGAGTTCATAGGTGGTGGTCGTACTTGCAATATTTTAAATTTGATATTCAGTATAGACCAGGTGAGCGTATGGCTCATGTTGACTTTCTGTCTCGGAATCCGGTTCTAAAAATTGTCAAGAATTCCATAATCGTAGTCGAAAGACATATCAATCTGACAGAAATATCCGACAACTGGTTGTTGGCTGAACAGCAAAGAGACGAAGAAAATTCTTCTATTATCTCTAAATTGCGTAATGATTAATTGCCCGAGAATTTGGCCAAAACTTACGAAATACGGTCTGGAACTCTATACCGAAAAGTTCAAAGAAATGGAAAGACTCGATGTCTGCCCATAATCCCAAAACAGTTTCGGTGGTCCGCTGTAAACAACGTACACGAGTCAATTATGCATCTCGGGTGGGAGAAAACTCTTGAGAAAATTTACGAGTTCTATTGGTTCGATGAAATGTCTAAATATATTCGCCAATTTGTGGACAACTGTAGATTGTAGATTTTCCTAACCTCCGTCTGGCTAAAATACAATCCGAACTCCATCCCATTCCTAAAATCGACATCCCGTGGCATACGATTCATGTGGATATTACAGGTAAACTTAGCGGAAAAAGCGACCAGACGGAGTATATAAATTTGACGCATTTACCAAATTTGTCTACCTCTCCCATACTATGAAGTTAGACACTGATAGTTGCATTAAGGCAGTGAGATCTGTTATATCATTATTCGGTGTCCCCTCCCGACTTATCGCTGATCAAGGTCGTAGTTTTGCTAGTTCAGCATTCCGTGATTTCTGCTCAGCACAGAAAATAGATTTATATTTAATTGCCACAGGTGCTAGTCGTGCCAATGGCCAAGTGAAGCGAGTCATGAGTACTCTAAAGTCCATGCTGACCGCAGTTGAAACTGGACCGGGATCTTGGCAGGATTATTTAGATGAGATTCAGCTGGCTCTTAATTGCACCCCAACAGAGTTACTAAAGTCAGTCCATTAAAGATATTTATCAGATACTTACAGACCAAACTAGATCCTAAGTTTAAAGGTCCATTTGTAGTAGCCGAAGTATTACCAGGAGATCGATATAAACTTAAAGCATTAAATAAAAACTTTAAAAACTTATAAATATTCCATTAAATATTAAATATCCAGATTACCACAGTGTTTGAAGATGAAAGCGCAGAAGACGCCAGTGTGGTTCGCCATTTTGTTGCAGTTAAGTTTAAATTTGGTAACGGTTGGTGGTGTGAGTTAGTTGGCCGGTTTATAGACTGCGTCAACTGGGTGTCACGTATGTTGGCCGGATTGACGAGTTGTAAGCTGTGAGATAGGCTAACAAAAGATGGACTGGCCGGTTTAAAAAACTGTGTGCTAGTAGAAAAATGTATGAAAATCAAGAACTTTAACGATTTATGTGTGAAGAAGATAAAATTATGATTGTTTGATTGAAAGTTAATGGTAATCCGGATCTCATGGCTTAAATGTAAGAAATGAAATGTTTTTATTATTTGTATTGGTTTGCTTTAAAGTAATAAAGAATGAAGAATAACTTTATATTTTGAGAAAAAAGAAAGAGAATAAGTCTTTAAAACGTTCTGTTTAATTTTTGTTCGAAAAGAAAAAAAATGCAACTTTTGATGCACGGCAGACAACCGTGAGAGTTTCTGCCGAGCGTAGTCTGGTCGCGGGTATGAGCGGGGGGAAGTAGAAGTCTGCACGAAAACGAGAAGCATACAGAAAAATGCAGTGTGCATTAGTATTGGTGTATGCGGACTGGAATAAGTCTCCAAAATGTGTTGGTATTGCATGTAGAGTTAAGAACTACGCATAATTCTGATTTTGTGAAAAGAGATTGGGTCAGTCAGTTTTCGATCATAAAGCATAACAGACATGCCTCGCTCACGCGTCAGAAAACGTCGCGCAGATAACAACGAGAGTAGTGAAGAAGAAGAAGGGCTTCCTGATGACTCTTCGACATGTGTATATGAGTTTTATACTAGTGAATGTTGTTTAAAATTATGTTATGTGTAGTTGGGGAGTTGTGGGTGTAGAATGAGTATGTTAATTCCCCATCCTTAAGAAAAAAGCCTGTCCTCAGGCCCATATTTTAGGGTTCAATACAAGGGTATTTACTGAGGGTACACCATTTTCTGTTTCAGGGCTTATAATAGTTTCGTTTTTTGGGGTTTGATTTTTTAATTTTCCAATATACTTTTGGGGTATAGTTTTATATTTATAAATGAAATACAATTCTACATGTATAACTTTTATATTATAATTATTGATGTGTTATTATTTGAAAGACATTATTCGACTGATTGTGTTGTTCAATTATCTCTTTTGTGATATTGTATTCGAGTAGTTCAAGTTTTTTTACGTTATTGTTAACATAGATAGTTTGAGTGTAATCTAACATTGTGTTGGTAAATAATATATCTTCTAATTGAACGGAACAATTGAATGTTTTTATCATGTTGTTACCTTCTATTATAATTTCTCTATTGATACAATTTTGGCTTAAGATATTCTTGGAAAGAATCCAAGTTGTTAGTATATTAGGCTCTACATATTTCACTTGAAAATAAGAATGTGTTTTATTGTATCTACATTGTGTTGAGATCTGGTTTAGTATGCCTGTTACATATTTATTTATGACCATGCTTTGGGAACTTGCTGTGTAAGTTTCATTATTGTGTAAAAAATATTTGTCATGTATTGTTTCAGTTAGTATGTTACTATTTTCGTCTGGGTATGGTATTATTACAAAAACTGGTGTTTTAATTATTTCTCTCGGAATGTGGGATATTATCAGAATTTCGTTCGTATCAGATTTAAGCCAAGCAGAAGTTTTGATATTAAGAATTTTATTCAGAATTGACGTGAGTTAATGAATCGTGTTTTAAAAGTTTTGGGTTAAAGATACCTAAGCGTGTCCGTTGCAAACCAAGTTCTATGTCTTCTATGTATTCAATGAATTGTTGTATGTTGAAAATTATTAAAGCTTACATTTGCTCTCCTTCAAAGTTATTAATAGTTGTGAAGTATTGACAATAGGGAATTTGTCCTCAATGGTTATCTTATTGAGGCTACGACTAATATAAATTTTGGTCTTCCAGAAGCATCGCCTTCCTTTGGTTCAATCCAAATTGAAGAACAATAGGGGGACTTAGATATCCTAATTATTTTTTGTTCTATCATTTCATTAATTTGCTTGTTAACTTCTTGATCAAACGCTTGGGGGTATTTAAATCGATTTGTAGGGTCTTCGTGTTTTGTATGAATAGAGTGTTTAATCGTACTTGTGAAGGTCAAATTTTCACCTTCTTTGTATTGAATATCACTGCAAAACGTGTGATGGTTGTTCCCATTCTTCCGTATTTAGATGTTCTAATCTGAATACGTTAGATTCTCTTCACTCGTCGTCTAAAGCATATTTAGAGGATGTTACTAGGAGGACTTCTTTTATGTAAGGGGTAATAAGACTTTGGACACTCATAGGTAGTCTGGGACTCTTCTGGATTAGATGGTTTGGGACACTAATTTGTAACCTTTGACTCATCTGGTTTTAAGTGGGGCTTCCGCTTAATTTTACGGAGGGTTTTCTCTTTTTTTGGGGTATGTAGAGGGGTTTCCTATAGGTTAGATGACTTGCGGTACTCATTGGTAACCATTGAGTCATCTGTTTGGATGTGATCGTACCACATTTTGAATGGATATTTTAGAAAATTTGATTGGGAAATTAAAGAATTTTGTTTTATAATATAAATAGAGGAACCAGTATCTACTAGGTATTTGTTCAATTTAATTTTCAAGAACGGATTACCTCTCCCTCTGGATCGCTCTTCCTCTGGAATAAAAACTACAATAACATAAAAAAAAAAAATGTCCATGGACAACACTCGTGCCTCCGGAGATTTTCTTTTCGCATGGGCAACGGTTGAAATAAATTTCCACACTATCTGCTGCCTCATAAATTCATTTTGTAACAACGTTGGGCAACTCTTTGGCCCTGGTGTCTTCAGAAAACTTAATTTGAAATTGTACTCCCATCTGGACAGACAAGCCGTCATTTGCTTGGAAAGCTAAAGATAATTCCGAAGATCAGACTAGATGACTTCGAAATTTTAAAAAAATTAAGAATTCAAAAACTAACCATACTATCAGACAATGAGGTCTACAAATTGTGGTCCATAGAAACTAGTTAATTGGACAAAGCTTTAATATTCGAAGTAAAAATTCTTTTTATACCAGCTACTGCCCTTACCATTTAACAATACTGAAATTGTAGTGTTACCTTAATTTATTAATAAAAATAACATAGAGATAAGAGCATTAAAATTACAATGTATTAGACTTAACAAAACATTTATTTGCGAAACCCCTTCGACCCTGAAAATCCCAGAGTTTCTCCATAATCTACACGAAGATACAACGCAACGTGCATCACGGTGGAAAGTATGCCACAACAGCGGGTTTTCATCCAAACTGAAGGACTACTGCTCATATTGAAAAAAAAGTAATAAAAAGTAATACCTGCAATAGAGCAGCTCAACCTTCAGGAACTACATTTAAACACACTAAAAAATTGCTGGGCTCTAACAACTCATCTGGTGTACTAATCTCCATTTCCACCGTGATAGTCATCGCCGCCTGGACCCTGAAGACGAATACAACTGTCTTCCCCACCACGTACTTGGCTACTACCGCTACTCCTGCCATACCTTCGTTATGGCCGTCGTTCCGTCTTGAGGGATTACGGATTACAGGACTGCGGCAAGCGGAGGAAATGCTGACGGATGCATGTAGCCCGTCAGAAACAGTCTCCTTCAAGCGGGGGTAAAAACGACAACGAAGGGGTTTCGAAACCATAGTTGTACCAGACCAGAATGTTAAATACTACACATATAATATATTTGTCACTTTACTTTTGACTTCAGAAGAGAAGTCTTTAAATTCAGAAAAAATTAAACCAAAGTGAACCAAACCTACTTTGATTGGATAAACTATAAAACTCCATCTAAACAAGGCGTTGACTCGCGCACATAAAAAAACATAGTAGCAAGTATTCGAATAAGGTTATTAGTGTATAAAATTAAAATAATTGTTAATATAGAAGGCTTAAAATTCATCGATTCTTTTTCAGCAATGGACGTCCTGGTTCAGAATCAGTTTCTGAGAAATTTAAAATCGACTGGGGTACATACATGTCATCAAGAAATGATGTTGTGTATATTCGCCTAGATGTACGAGGGTCCAAGGGCCAAAGCAAAAAAACACTATATCGTCATTTAGGAGGAGTAGAAGTTTTAGATCAAATTTCTGTGCTTGGGTGAGTACTTTTGAATTATAATTCTTAAAATATATGTATAAAGTATACTATTTTAGGTATTTGCTGGACACTATAGGTTTTTTAGATGAAACTAGAGTAGGTATGTGGGGGTGGGGCTATGGAGGTTATGTAACCTCAATGGCTCTCGGTACGCAACAAGACGTATTTAAATGTGGAATCGCAGTTTCTCCCACTGCAGATTGGTTATATTCAAGTAAGTACTAAAGATAATAATATAAGAGTAAAATTTAAAATGCAACATCTGTAATTTTACAAAAACCTGATTAAATTATCTATAACTCCCTGTCAATAGATTCGGCGTTTACTGAGCGTATATTAGGCCTGCCTGCTGAAAATTTTAAAGGCTATGTTGAGGCAGATGCAACTCAAAGGGCACGTCTAATTAAATCCAATTCATATTTTTTGATTCATGGCCTGGCAGATACCACAGCTCCCTTTGTCCATGGAGTGCAATTAGCGAAATCCCTAACAAGCGCCAATGTTCTCTTTCGATATCAGGTAAAAAAAGAAAATGTAAGTACAATATACTGACAATATATTTTTCAGACTTATGCAGATGAAGGCCACGACTTAAGTGGTGTACTCGAACATGTATATTCTTCTATGGAGCAATATTTTGCAGAATGCTTAAGCTTGGACCCGGATGATACAAAACCAGAAGTTGATAAAAGCATAGTCCCAGCTGAATAAAAAAAGTTTAATTTGACGATCATGTAAATAAATTCGCAATAAACATTTTTGCTTTAAATAATTAATTACGAATATTTACTGTTTAAATAACAGTCCATGAAATGTTTACAAGAATCAACATGACCTAAGGGAATATGGTTTTGCCGTGTGTGTTGCTTATTTAATAATTTATAACAGCCAAACTTTTGACACAACACTAAAGTGGAACCACCAACATAGATGGATATAAATATTTATTTTGTTATTGCAAAATCGTAAGTAAAACTATTGATGAATCTGAGAATTTAAGAAAAAATGTACTTAGGATCAGTTAAGTGTTGAAGAACTTATTATTTTTTAAGCCATATTCGAGAAACGCTTATTTAACTAGTATGCATTCTTCCTCAAAAAGATATGAAGAAATCGATCTGAACAGTTTTGTGAGAAATAATTTTTCAAATGCAAAGAATCAAATCAAAACTTGGACCTCCCGGCTGTACACTAGTATACTAGTAAGAAACACCAGTTTCTTACTCAGCTATTCAGCAAACTCAGGCGGAAATGTTTTTAGACTATTTTAATCGAAAAATAGAATTCACTTGCTTGTGTGAGCAAGAAACTGTGTATGTATGTATTGTGCTAGAAGACGATTTTCGGTCCGAAATCAATTTTCACCTTGGAAATTAATTTTATGAATGTATTGGTCAATTTCGTTGTAATACGATCTAATAAAATATTATTTAAAAGGTTGACGCCGGTACTATTATTTTAGTTGTTTAGTTTTCTAACTATTGCTTTTCGACATATTTTGCTCGTTTACTATGTACATGTATATATTATATATGTATATACATATATTTATGTTCAGTCGTCAATTATTTAAATATTTTTTAACATGTAGGAATTGCCACTCAAGTTTTCATTTATGGGATAGAATGCAGTCCACTTGCAATGCTTAAAAAGTAAAACTTATACAAGTTTGTTTAAAAAATCGATTTTATGCACATAACATTCATTATTTGAGTGAAAACATAATCAGAAATCGCTACTTTCATTTGTACATTGCTTTGTACATGCATTGCTCTACAATAATTTTTTTTTTTATACTTTGTTATTTTGTATTAGTTTTTAAAATAATTTCAAAAACTTTAGTTTTAGACATTTACAAAATATAAAAAAAAGTAAAAAAATATCACAACATTTTTCAAAAGTGTGGCCGTAGCAGTTTTGTGCGGTTTGTGGGCGTTAGAGTGGTGAGGGCAACATTTAGAAATAAATTTGCGCTGCGTCTATGTCTCTGGAAGCTGCATGCTTAATCTCAACATTCTAGCTTTTGTAGTTCCTGAGATAGAGGCGTTCATACGGACATGTCCAAATTGACTCGGCTGTTGATCCAGATCAAGAGTATATTATATATACATTATACGGTCCGAAACGTTTCCTTTTTCCTTTTACATATTTTTGAACGAATCTAGTATAAACTAGTATAGTAAAGGGTATAAAAACAGATATTGACTTTAGTTTTCCAAAGTCCGAATCTATCGAGTATGTTTTCTCATGTAATATATGAAAACTTCTGATGGAGCTATTAAATGATCACTTTCTTTTAAAATCAAAGATCTGCATTTATCGTAACTGGATCCCTTAGCTATATCTACAACAAAACACCTACTCGAATTTAATTCAATGGGTACATCATAAATACAAATATGCAACCTGTTAATTGAAAAATTGAATTCTTGTGGCAGGACAAGCGGACATTGGCTCTGGAAATTCGAGAAAGCCTGGAGCCAGCTCTAAAGCCAACACAAATAAATCATGTGCAAAAAATTCGTATGGCGTTACGCCTCTTGTTATTCCAATGTATTTCCTTTAACTGGGTAAACCTTACTTTTATTGAAAACAAATTGTCCGGAGATAATTTTTGTATTTGTCCCATCAAATCTTTTGTAGTGTAAATTGGCGCAGCTTACGCGCAGTTTCATAGCCTTCTTCGGTCTTTGAGATGGTTTTAGATATTAAAGCTATTGGTATACCGGCTTGAGAGAGGACTCCCCAATTGCGTGGTCAGAAGCGTTAGTAGTATGTGTCAATTCATTATGCAAATCGGGATACAGTAGAATTACATCATTAGAAATTAAGGTATTTTTTAGCTGGTCAAACGGTTTTAGAGCTTTATCATCAGTTGCATCAAAATTTTGGGACGCGGCCCTTTTGATATGCGTCCATCCTCCCCTCTCAGCAGTGCTGTGAGTGGCAGGGCGATTGCAGCATATGCCCTTATGAACCTTCTAAAGTACCCTAATAACCATAAAAAGGACTTTAATATCTTAAGTGTCTTGAGACGTGGGTAATTGGCTATGGCTTTTACTTTATCAGGATTTATCTCTATGCCCTTATCTGATGTGACAATCCCAATTAATTTTACCTTCGTTCTAAAGAAATTACACTTATCTAGTAAGCATTTGATATTAGCGGAATAACGGAATTGTAAAGTCGTACTTTCCATTATTAATGAAGAATACAGTTTTTTCTATATTCATTCTTTTAGCAAAATGAAAAGAAGTCTGTTATTGCCTGTTAATTGTGCAATCGCAATTCTATTTTTTTTTTTATGTTTGGGGCATCTAACCACACCACACCGGTGACTTGTACGAGGTTTAAGATGGGCGTATAATGCCATTCACATTCTTCTACTTGTCTGTTAGCTTCGTCTTTCTAGAACACGGAGTATTGGTAACATTTTGAATAGATGGGAGTGCCACTGTTTGTGCGAATTTCTGCTTTAACGTTGGTAGTACACATAGGTACATTTTTTTATTGGGTTCAGCAAAGAGTTAAGGGTATATTTTTAAATAATTAAGTTAGTTCTCACTTTATAATATTAACTTGCACAAACTTTTTTGTATTGGGATAATTTACCACCTTTTAAAAATATTAATTTTTTTACAGATGTGAATTACGGCGCTTAATTCTTTTAGATTTTCTCTTCCCAGCATTGCATCAAATGTTTTAAGTGAGGGTAATAGAAACAATTTCGCTGTTGAATATTGTTCGTCAAAAGGGATAGCTAGTTTGTTGTGGGTATTTGAATTTTGCTCTCACAGCCACAGGGACATGTAATTTCCGTTTGATCCGGTATATATAGTATTAGGATTTTTTAAATTTTCCCGCTCTTTATCCTACACTCGATTTATTAAAGACAGAAATCAGTTACTTAAAAAAATGTTGGGCGGTGTAGTCGTAATTGTATTCATTATTATTCGAGTCTACTACCTGGTAATTATACCCGGCACTCGTCGAGTAAAAAGGTATACTAGATTCGTTGAAAAGTATGTAACAGGCAGAACGAAACGTTTCCGACCATATAAAGCATATATATTCTGGATCAGGATCAACAGCCGAGTCGTCCTGGCCATGCCGTCTATCTGTGCGTGTGCGTATTAACGCCTCGATCTCAGGAATTACAAAAGCTAGAGTGATGAGCTTAAGCATGCAGCTTCAAGATATATGGACGCAGCGGAAGCTTCCACGCCCACTCTAACGGCCACAAACCGCTAAAAACGCCCACACTATTGAAAAATGTGATATTTTTTCGCTTTTTTATATATCTTGTAAGCTTCTATAGATGTTCCAAAAAACTTTTTCCTACGCCCCTTCTAACGAACACAAAGCATTCTGTCTTGTTTTTAGTTAAAACCTGCTAGAAGGCTTGATTTCCTAACTTTAAGCAAATATTTAGAGCAGAGGGTATGTCTGTGGGTTCCTTCATTCCCAATAATCGTGATAAGAGTCCACATAGTAATCTAACAAAGATATCGAGAGCTTTATCCCTATACAGTTTAGTTATAAGCAGTTCCGACTGTATAATTATGTCCATATTACTTCTTCTATTTAGGATTATCTAGGGGTGCTCGTAAACGGTTTGGTGCATGTCCTATACGGACTGATTAAGAGCCTTTGAAATTTTAGTCATTTGGTAATCTAGAGTATCCAGATCGCTTTTATCTTGCAGCTGCAGTGGGGAGTCAACTAGATTTAAGTTTGAAGCTATGTTTTAAAGATCTAGCCTTTTCATTCAGATAATGACAATATTAATACAGCGGCAGTCGCTTGACTATCAGGGCATAACTTTCTAACTCGAATATCCGCCGGCTCATTGCATCTACAGAAAATCCTTTGTTTTTGGTGTGTGGGCCTGCTTTCTCCTTTTATTCTTTCACAGAAACCGCCAAATATGGTGACAACCATAGGAATGCTGTTATCATTAATTCTTTAAAAAGAATATTAATTGTAAATGGAAGTGCTTTTGAGTAAAGTATACTCTTATTAAAGTATTCAAGTATATATAATATAAAGTATTAAAGTATTCTTCTTATTATTTGTTCCGTTATTAATTACTATTCTACATGTAAAAAAAAGTTTCCATTTGCTTTTTTTTATTTTCCTTTGCTAATTTTTATCGATATTACCTGCATGATAGAGAGTCGAGAAACTGGAAAATAGCGATCACTCTTGTTTATATTTTATATTTTATAATGTTTCTTGCCTTCTTTAATCGATATTCAACCGATATTAAAAACGCAGAAAAATTACCTTTACAATACATTTCTATTGTGTTTCATATTTTAATGCTTGCAATAAAAACCATTAAAATTTGTACTGGTTTAACTAAGTTGAATAAAAATACATTGAAGTGCACGCTCACTCTAAAAACGCAAGTCACTTTACAATTGCACTTTGTAGAAAAAACGAGGGCTCATTTTAAAAGTTGAACAACGAATTAACCGGAACTGTAACTAATTATATAAAAACGGGGGTTCAAGGGAGATTAAGACAGCAAGGAAAATTAACAAAGCGCTTACTTAATATAATATTACCGTGATAGCTCTTATAGTGGAGAGTGTCAGGGAAGAGTAAGGTGGGGATATTGAGCTCTTTCAATTTTTCAACGGATATATAAACAACAGAATTAATGTACTTAACTTACAGATACATACAAAAATTACTTCAAAGCTAGCGGTGTCGAACTCGCTGACCCGAAAGTTAGAGGTTTTTATACAGACATTTTTTGATTATTAAATATTTTATTCTAATATGTAATATAATTATATTAATATTATTAATATTATGATACACTTATGTATTATACCACTCTTAGTTGCGAAAAAATAAAAACAGTGCGAGCTTCTTCTCTTTCCAAGATCTTCCTGGTTATCTCCTTTTGCAAAACACACAGAACAATATTGAATGTGTGTACCGTCGCAACTTTTGTATTTTTAACAAGCCACCTTAAGAAATACACAGAAACAATCAAATAAATTACCAAAAATTTGTCTTTTCACTGGACAATTTTTTTTTCCTGATACAGTATCTGCAGCAAAGAATTGGGAAACTCAGTGAACCCAAATTAGAATCAATCAAAACATAAATTAACTAGATTCTTTAAATCAATTCTATAAATGCTTAGTAATGCTTACAGGCAGCAGGTCGTTTAAGTGCGAGTGGAAAAAAGCTTTTTGTTAAATCGATTAAAACTAACAAAAAAAAAGAAATAATATTAAAACATTTTTCAAAAGTGTTATCGTGTCAATTTTAGGTGGCTTGTGGGCGTAGCAACATCATTTAACAAATTTGCGCTGCGTCTAAGTCTTTGGAATCTGCATGCCTAATCTCATCTTTCTAGCTTTTATGATTCCTGAGATCTCGAAGTTCATTCGGACGGACAGACAACTTTGTTAAATTATGTTGCCACGCCCAACTCTAACGCTCACATTTTTTAATTTTTGTATAAGTCTTCCAAATTTATATCGATATGCCAAAAATCGTTTTGCCATGCTCACTCCAGCTGCAACGAACCGCCAAAAACTGTGTTTTTCACACTTTTGAAAAACGTATTGATATTTTTTATTTTTTTTTTTTAGTCTTGTATTAGCTTATCGCATTCCCTCAAATTGTTTCGCAACGCCCACTGTACCGCCGACAAAACGCCTAAAAGTGTCACGCCCAAAATGTTGAAAAAAATTTTAATTTTTTTTCTCGTTTGCACTTTCACTAGCTGAGTTACGGCTATTTGATAGTCGGGGAACTCGACTATAGCATTCTTTCTTGTTTATAATACAGGTATTTATTACAGCGTTTATATACTGTTTCTGCATGTAGATTGTTGGAGCGGGACATGACATTCGATTATGTACATATAATATGTGTCCCTAAACACTTATTAGCGAAATAAAGATGTTGAATGTATCAATGAATAACTAAACCTTTTGCAGTTGGTTTAAGAAAACAGCGAATATTACTATTAATGTTGAAAAATGTCGTGGTCGAGACAAGTGTCTGTGGAGAAAAGTGTCAGTGCAGCAGTTCTGTATATTCTAATGGAATTGAATCTATTCGGTCGAACGGACGGACAGGCGGCCGTTTTTAGAGTGAGCGTGCGATATTTTTGCACTTCAATGTATTTTTATTCAACTTAGTTAAACTTGTACAAATTTTAAAGGTTTTTATATCAAGCATTAAAATGTTAAACAAAATAGAAATCAATTGTAAATGTATCTTTTTTGCTTTATTAATATCGGTTGACTAACGATAAATAGGCTAGAAAAATTATATAATATTAATAATAGGTTGGAAAATATCTCCCTTCCGCTTTTTTGCTCTTTATTCAATGCCTTATAAAAAGTGTTACAGTGATCGGATTTAGTTCAAATATGCGCCGTTTTGTTCGATAATCTGTTTCCATCTAGATGGCAACTTCATAATACCTCCCTCGTAGAAGTCCCCCTCCTTATTTGCGAAGAACTCGGACAGCCACTTTTCACAAGCCTCTTTTGAGTTCAACTTTACACCACCAAGGGCATTCGCCATGGACAGGAACAGGTGGTAATCACTTGGCGCTATGTCCGGGCTATATGGTGGATGCGATAAAACCTCCCATCCGAGCTCCCTTAGCTTCTGACGAGTCATCAACGAAGTGTGTGGTCTGGCGTTGTCCTGGTGGAACACTACACCCTTCCTGTTGGCCAATTCTGGACGCTTCTGGTCGATCGCCTGCTTCAAGCGGTCCAGTTGTTCGCAGTAGTTGGTAGAATTAGGCGTCTGGCCATATGGGAGCAGCTCATAGTGGATGATTCCCTTCCAATCCCACCAAACACACAGCAAAACCTTCCTGGCCGTCAATCCCGGCTTGGCCACTGTTTGGGACGATTCACCGGCCTTCGACCACGACCGTTTTCGCTTGATATAGTCGTATGTGGTCCATTTTTCGTCGCCAGTCACCATCCGCTTCAAGAATGGGTCGAGTTCGTTCCGTTTCAGCAGCATATCGCAGGCGTTGATTCGGTCCAGAAGGTTTTTTTGCGTCAAATCATGCGGCACCCAAACATCAAGCTTTTTTTTGTATCCAGCCTTCTGCAGATGGTTTAAAATGGTTTGGTGACTAACTCCCATCTCCTGGGCGATGTCACGAGATGCCACATGCCGGTCTAACTCGATGTATTCCATGATTTGATCGATATTTGTCGTCACAGGTCTTCCGCCGGCTGGCTTATCCATGGTGTCGTTTCCACCGGCTCTGAATCGTCGAAACCATTCCTCCGCGGTTCGAAGTGATAGAGTACCATCCCCCAAAACACCATTAATCTCACGGAACGTTTCTCTAGCGGATTTGCCTTTAACGAAGGAAAACTTTAAAATAGCGGGATTTTCGGCGTTAGTGAACTCCATGTTTACACGTCTATAACTGTTGAACGCAATATCCAATATCCGCAATATCCGCTAATCATGCATAGCGTCGTTTTGTAGGTTATGTCAAGACCTTTCAAATTATGTATAGTATTGCCAGATACGAGCTCTGTAGCGCTTTGTACATAGCCGCGAAATTCAAAAGACAAAAAGGCGGAAGGGAGATATTTGCCAAACTAATATATAAACAAGAGTGATCTCTTCAGTCCAGTTTCTCGACTCATAGTTTATAGGATTAAAAGCGCTTTCTTCTACCAATAATATTTTTTATAAAGAATTAAACAGTTTGATTAGGGTTGTCACCTAATTTGGCGGTTTCTGGAAAAGAATAAAAGGAGAAGACAGGCCTACAAACCAAAAAGAATGGGGTTTCTGTAGATGCAATGAGCCGGCGGATATTCGAGTTAGAAAGTTATGCCCTGATAGTCAAGCGACTGCCGCTGTATTAATATTGTCATTATCTGAATGGAAGAGCTATATCTTTAAAATATATCTCCAAACTTAAATCTAGTTGACTCCCCACTGCAGTCGTAAGATAAAAGAGATCTCAGTACCTTAGATTACCAAATGACTAAAATATCCCAGGCTCTTAATCAGTGCGTAGAGGACATGCACCAGATCGTTTACAAGCACCCGTAGGCAATCTTAAATAGAATAAGTTGTATAGACCTAATTATAGAGTCGGAATACTCTAACTAAACACTAACACTCTGATTAAACTATATAGAGATAAAGCTCTAGATATCTTTGTTAGATGACTACAAGGAGACTTATCACAATTATTGGGAATGAAAGAACCCATAGACATATGCTCTAATTTTTTTGCTTGAAGTTAGGAAATCAAGCCTTCAAGCAAGCCAGGAAGAGCGGCACAATTTTGACCAGTCTTTAACTAAAAATTACCAGGTAGTAGACACTAATGTTCAAAATGTTTCAACCATCACACGCTCCGGCTTACCAGAACTCAAAGCCGGACGTGTCTGAGCGTCCGAGCGACCACATTTCTCCGGGCGCGGACAGCTTTGACACGGCATATGCCGCCGCAGCTTCCAGTGCAGCGGAAAGGATCAATAACGAATCTGTTTTAGAATACGACTCTGACACCATTAATTATTTAGGGGAAAATCCATGATACACGTAATCAGACGAAGAGTAGTGGGGATCGACAAAAGACGGTTGACACGGGCGCAAAAACTTTCACCCGACCATTCAAGGGGTTGAAAGGCATCCGCCCGGTTGAGTACCCGTTTGCAATCTATGGCGTGACTACAATCACGAAAAACTTTTTCGTATCTATTTTTAACTTAAAAGCAACTTTTCTTTATCTTACCAGACTTCACCTCCTTTGACGCGATCGTTGACACCTGCTTAAACAGGCCGGCGCATCGCTTTGCCTAGCTTCCACTCAGCTCAAATGGGGCACCTAAGTAAAGCAAATCAACTTCCCACCTGCCCCGATCTCAATTTCACTAACGGAAATTGCTCGGACGCTTCGCCTTTAGTTATAGGTATTTAAAGATTCTTGAGAGCCTTTGCGGATCTTAACGATGCGTCTTCTCTACAATGCGTCGGTGGTAGCCACTATCCGGACGCTTGATGACGAGTCCATTTAAGCCAAATTATACCTATACCCTATGGGAACAGCTGAATTCGTCAACGGCGAGATTCAGGAACTGCTTAAGAACGGCACCATCCAAAAGTCACGGTCCCCATACAATAACTCCATATGGGTCGTAGACAAAAAGGGGACTGACGAATTGGGTTAAAAAAATGCGTTTTGTACTGGACTTTCGCAAGCTAAACGAAAGGACTGTACCCGACAGGTACCCATGCCAAATATGTCGATGATTTTGGGTAATCTTATCAATGACAAATACTTCACAACGCTCGATTTGAAGTCCGGCTACCTTCAGAACGCGACCATGAGAAAACGCCATTCTCAATAAACGGGGAGAAAAATGTTTCCAAGGCTTCCAATTGGACTCAGAAACGCTGCAAGCATCTTCCAAAGAGCCATTAACGATATTCAGCGGCAGCAGATCGGCAGGTTCTTTTACATCTATGTTGATGACGTAATCATATTTTTAGAAGATGAAAATGCCCATGTGAAACACGTAGAATACAACTGGCCTTCAAGAAACTGTGCAACATCCTAGCATCTGAGGAGGTCATCCTTAGGTACCCAGATTACAAAAAAACGTTTGACAACGCTTCGGTCTACTGCATCGGCGCAGTACTGCCCCAAGATGGGCACCCCATTACTAGGACATTGGATGGCAAGGAGGTTAACTATGCTACCAATGAAAGGGAGCTGTTAGCCATAGTCTGGGCGCTAGCCAAGTTTCGCCACTGCCTCTACGCGGTCAATGAAATAAATATCTTTCCCGAACATCAACCTCTGACTTTAGCTGTTGTGACGAAATGTTTTTCTTGGTTCTGCTCGCTATGAATTGCAACTGCTGGCTCAGAGAGTTTGGTTGTTCGTCCCACCAAATTTATGATTTGTGTGACTGCCCGACCAGAGAGTTTTAGATTCAAACAGCTTTATTGTCAGACCACTTCAAGGATAGATTCCTACAGTCCTCGCCGTCGGCTTCGCTTTCACACTGCTTCGCCTTCCATCCCTTGTTCTCGACAGCTTACCCGTGCCGGCTCGAATGGGCTTAGGATGTTATGGTGTTGGAGGTGTATCGTCCGTAGGTAAAGCCAACGCTTTTCCCCGAACCACCTTCGCCGATCAATGACTCCACTGTCCCTGTCCCTGTGACCGTGCCAGGTTCTGAACTTGCAGGGATCATCCTTCTGCATCCGGCGCGTTCTCACTAGCCGTTAACTTGTCGACGGGTGCGAGTCTATCACTTTCTCTCACTCGCGGATCTTCTGTCGACCCCGAGGTATAGCTCTTCGCGTATTCTAACTGACTGTCTGTCGCGCGGCTGCGTTGGGACTGCGCCCGTTCTCTGCCCGTACTCTCTTGCACGTATGACTTACGCGTGTTTAGCTGACTGCCCCGAGCTGCACTTGCACCGTCCTATAATAGGCCGCGGGGAACCATATCCCATGTCCCGTTAGTTCACGGTGCGTCCTCTTTGTGCTCATCCAAAGTCCACACCGTTACCGGTGCGCCCTCTGCGCCCTCGGCCGGCTTGAGTACAAGGACCGGCGCGATACCGTTATTTCACGGTCTCTCCGCCTTGCCGTGCAAACAATTATTGCTGGAAGAGCTTGCCAACACCATTATTATAATAAATGTTATATATTATTTTATTTATTATTTATTATTTATTATATAAATGCCTTTCACTGTGATCTTTACACGCTGGCATTAATTCAAGACGAAGTGGTTCGAAGATTCCCAGCCACGTAGTTTTGATACAGCATGAAAAGGGTTACTGATATATTATATTTGCGGTCGAAGACAGAAAGTAGAAAGCTGGCCAATCCTCATTGCAGAGCATAACAGTGCTCATAGAGCGGCTCAAGAATACGTGAAGCAGGTAATCTCTGAATACTACTTCCCAAAAATGGCAAAGTTAGCGAGCGAAATCGTAGTTAATTGCAGAATATGCGCCAAAGCAAAGTATGGCAGGCATCCGAAGAAACAGAAGCTCGGCGAGACACCGATCCCGACCCATGTAGGGGATATTTTCTCCACGGATAAAAAATACTTCCTCACCTGCATTGATAAATTTTCGAAATTGCCGAACCATAGAACAATAGAGGATTTTAAATCACCTTTGCTACAGCTTATGAATGTTTTCCCAAAAGCCAATGCCATATATTGCGACAATGAACCGTCATTAAACTCACATACGATTACGTCCATACTTGAAACCAATTTTGGCGTCAGCATCTCGAATGCACCGCCCCTCCACACTGTCTGCAATGGACAAGTGGAACGCTTTCATAGCACCTCGGTGGAACTTTCTAGATGACAAAAATCGAGAAAGAGATAAGTGACACGGTAGAGTTAATCTTACTGGCCACCGCCAGGTACAACCGATGTTATGCAGGCACACCCATATGACCCGCAGTACGAGGTCTAAGAAAAAATAAAAGGACCAGAAACCAAGAAAAAGTTTCTCGTCAGAACACAGTGTTCAAGGTCGGGGATAAAGTCGTGCTAAAATCAAATAGACGACTAGGAAACAAACTCACACCCTTATGTGAGGAAAAGGCCATCGAGACGGACTTGGGGACCACAAACCTAAATAAAGGGAGGGTAGTCCACAAGGACTACCTCAAATAATATTCCTTTGGGACGTTCATCATGTTATCCACGACCACTTGGCATAAATTCTTAACATTCCTTAGCATAATTAATTATAAATTTGAATCCTTTTACAATCCTATTCCCAACAAATATTAATTGAAACACACACATTACATACCCATGCTTCTGCTCTATCTCCTGGTCATGACATCAGCACACACCACCGATTACTCTCAGGCTAACTACATTCCCGTCATCGACGACAGGGTCTTAGTTTGGGAAGAGTTGGCATATGCACTCAGCAAATATTTCTGTACATAGGCGAGCAGTGGAGAAAACCAACAACATGGTCGACATGTTTCCCCAATTCCATATGCGATAGCTTCTGAGCATCGACATCGCTCATCTCTGTGACATACCCGACTCGCTGGGACACCTAGATCCGTGGACTTAGAGAGAATTAAATTCACGGAAGCGTAATAGACAGGTCGATATCAATACTAAAACGCAAACTAAAACAAGAGAATGCTATAGTCGATTTTCCCGACTACCAGATACCTTATACTCGGCTAGTACGAGAAATTTCAACATTTTCTGGAATATCGTTCGAAATTGGGGGAAAAAAAAAATAAAATGAAAAAAAAACTTAAAATTTTTTTAATAGTGTAAGCGTGACAGGTATGGGCTGTTTTTTGGCGTTTGAGTGGGCGTGACATTGTTACATACGTTTTAACGAATCTAGTACACCCTTATACTGTACGAGTAACGGTACTTTACGAGTAATAAAGAAGAAAGAAAAAGATTAAATTTGAAGACAAAGATATCCATGTTTGGGGTGTATTCCTTTTCTATTAGTGTGTAGTAGACTGGTAATTATACCCGTTACTCGACGAGTAAAAAGATATACTAGATTCGTTGAAAAGTATGTAACAGGCAGAAGGAAGCTTTTCCGACTATATAAAGTATATATATTCTTGATCAGGATCATTGCTGGCCATGTCCGTCTGTCCGTATGAACACCTCGATATCAGGCACTACAAAAGCTAGAATGTTGCTATTAAGCATGCAGCTTCCAGAGATATCGACGCAGCGCGAGTTTATTTCCAAATAATTAAGAAAAAGAAGAAAATTTTAAGAAATGTTTTGATATTTTGTAATTTTTTTTAAATATTTTGTAAGTTTCTGCAGATTTGCCAAAAAAAACTCCACTTCCCCCCTTCTTGCTCCAAGGCGAACACTGACGACATGTCCTTCGGCTTTGCCGCGAATAGCACATATGTGAGGTTGCGCCTTAGTCCTGAGACAAAAACACGCAAGGCGTCATCCCGGAACTTCTCGCACAGGATCGTTGCTGCCGACGCTTCGTACGACATAGTGGCCTTGCTGGTGAGCAAAGTGAGTTTTTTCTCAACCTCGCCTGTAGGACCGTAAAGCTTCCCTGTCTGAGGGTGCCTAGCTCCTGATTGATAACATGTATCGGCCGTTCGTCACTGTACGTGAAATCGAGTCGATTTATAATCGCGTCGAAATTCAGTACGGTTCCAAAAGAGGAAAGGACAGCATCAGCAAGGCCTTTAACTTTGCTTCTGATGATGACAGCCCCTTTATATTGGCTGGAACTATTCTCGTAATTACGGAACATATAGTACGCGGCTATTGCCGCTTGCCACAGGGAAATGTATGTCTCCTGTGTCCCCATGAATTCGCATAGGCATACGGCGTCCAATGTTTCGCTACATGGGACTAGTCCCTCGATTTTTACAGGTTGGTAAACCTTAATCTGAGGATTCTGTACAGCCGCGACGGAATTCATTTTCCTTGCGTTGGCTCTCTGCAGCTTGTTCCTGTAGTGCCTTTATGACAGATTTAATCTGCTCAGTGTCGAAAGACAATTTATTTGTAGTGGATGACTTAGAAAAGGCACTTCTCAGTGCAGAATTTTCAGCTGAATCTTAGCTCTCGGACTCTGAGTCGCTAGCGTATTGTTTAGAATTTCTATATCGCCGGAATGGATTGCTCATGAGAAGCCGTTTTTTATTCAAGCCTGGGCCAAGTAGTATTGTGAGGGGTCGCGGGGGCTGAGTTGCCGCTTTAAAAATACTGGGCGAGGGCTCGCTGAACAGAGCCGTTCACTTGCCCAGTAACGATAAGGTGAAGGGCTCGCGGTAACGGGAATTTTAAGCCACGAAAACATTTAAATATGTATACAGAGCAGTATGAAGGTGCTGAGGAGCTCACTCGTAGATTCGGGAAGTTGGGTGCCAATTAATTAATGCCTGAAATCCTATGGATTGGGTATCGGTTGGTTTCCAGGAGGTCCCACGTAGCAGTCCGTTAATGACGAGCATGGCAATTGGCGACTATATTTCGCCAAGTGCGTGTTCTTCTTGATTTCCCACGCAACTATCTTTGCACCGGTAGAACAAAGTGTAAGTCCAATTGTAGAATTAGTATGATTAGGACGACTTTTGGCCTAAAAAGATATGACGGCAGATCCACCGAGTTTCGTTAAGAGAGCTAGTGTACTTTATAGAACAAGTATCCAGAACGAACTGACTAAAAGCTAACATAAAAAAGCTTCATAGCGGTTTCTGCCAACAGGCAGAGCTTGCCGACTATGTAAGATCTTCCGGTAAAACGCTGTGTCAGCAATTTGGTCGAAACTGGTCGTCGGACGATCGGTAAAGCCGTCGTCCGGTTAACTTAGTTAACATATACTATAATTTACGACAACTATTATTTACTATTTTGAAAACTTTGTAAATTAATCATTTTAGATTTGTGCATTATTCCAAGAAAATAATTAAACCTTTCGTTTTTTTTTTTTTGTGTTCTGTTTACTCTTTCTTTAACGTTGTCTGTAGTGTTGTTTGGTGTGGTTTTTGTATGCACATAATGCATCCGCTATCCCGCTCTTCCAAAAAAAAAACCAAAGTTCCAAGCGTGCTGACTGCACTCTTGCGATACATTTACCAGCTCTCTTGCAAGTTTTTTTCAAAAAAACATGCAAATTAGTGTTGTCTGCTTCCAAAACAAATGGCGTCAGGTAATAAAGCCTAATCAGCCAAAAATGACCTTTTGGCTGGGTGATGGAGCACACTAAGTGCGGTGGTTTTAGCGGCCAAACAAGAATCTAGAAAACTACAATACTGTTGTGATGCTTGCCTAGGGGTTGCGAACGAGATAAAATCGTTTATGCGCCAAACTAAATGTAGGGACTGATCACCAGTTTTGGCCTGGCTAGAGTTAGTTTTCATCGAGCTGTTAAACAGTTAGGATCCGTTGTAGAGGGAGTCCAGTTTGGGATTGCTAGAGATTCCGAGTTATCTACACTGGTTTCTCAAACAGTTATTCCCCCTGTCACGATTAGTTTACCACCACAAAAGAATATTGAGTCCAGACTATTGGCGCAATTTAGCCCTGCAGAACTTTTTTCCGTTTCTCGGCTTTATCCCGATCAAACATCATCTGATGTATTGTCTTATGTTCAGGGTAACACAAAAGCCCATAACGGGAAGTGGCAAATTTTTAAGTTTCATGATTTCATTTAATGATTTTTTGTAAAATATGAACTGCTGGCAGCCGTAAATGCTGCGGTTGTGTCGCCTCTCATCCGCCATCTTCTTATGGATACATATATAATACGGGATATATAATTAATACCAATTACCTACAAGTCAACCCTGGAAATTCTATTTTTGGAATAGAGATAAAGCGTTCAAGTGCGATATTCAGCATTGATCGCACTTAATCTATCTTCCTCTCTCGTCTCAATCCAACAGCCTCTGACGAAATTCGAACGTATCAGAGTGAAAAGTTTAATGTTTCTTCATTCGATTTTGTCATTTCTTAGTACAACTTTAAACAGATACGTATGATTCTCCGTGTCTGACTGCGAAATTTTCACGTGCAACTACCAGGATTTCCAAAGTGGTCGTGTAGCACCCCAGGAGGGGGTGTTCTAATCACAGTTAATTCAGATCTATCCTCCGAATTAATTCCTCTAATTGATGCTGTTTTACCTATTGAGCTTATTTCTGTTCGGATAGGGCTTATTATCATCAATTATGATTACCTGCACTCATATGCCTTCAACAATTGTCTCAAACTTATTCAATATTTGTTACGCTTAAGAATAACAACCAATTATTTGTATTATGTGGCTTTAATTTCTTGCCAATTATAATGTACCAACTTCCCCCACGAGCTTGTTTATAGTCTAATTGACGTATCGCTCAGCCAACTGAATTCGATTCTTAATTGTTCAAATAATAATTTGGATATAGAATTTGCACGCTCTCAATACCTTGAAATCCTTTTAGAATCATCTGCTTCCGTACTGGTGACACGGAATGATATCGTTGTTTCAGAAAAGTTAACTTTTGTAGCATTTACGTTTATTTATCAGCTGTTGACTGGTCCTTAATATATTCGATGAAACAATGAATTATTTGTCCCATGCTGGTCACTCCTAGGCTTTCCTACTTGAAAAACATTATAATCAGACTATTTAAAGCAAAAAATATTTAAAGTAATACTCGTAGTACTTAACTGCACGTTCCATATTTCTGAAACAATCCTATGAATATTATAAAGATGATCTTAACCCAGTTTTTATTTTTTATTTATTTATTTTATTTATTTATTTTTATTTGGACACTATACCTGCCTCAAATTATTTAGATGTAGCAAACCTATTTCCTAAATATTTTTAGTATACCTATACCCAGAGAAAATTAGATGAGATCGATTCATGTTCTGTATACAATCAAATCGAAATGTATATAATCAAGATCGAACCATTTTTTTGTTGCCATTACTATCATTTTAATTTTCAATTTCCAAATAGAATCGGGTTAAATCTCTTTGCACGTCCCTATCAAAGAAACCGTCCAAATCAGTTAGTTAAATATCTTCTCTTTGTAAAGATATACTTAGGAATTATACCATTGTGATAAAGATAAAGAACTTGTTGTCTTAAAATAGAATTCAAAATTCAAAATGATGTAAAAAGGTTACCCATTTGCAACCAGTTGTCTTTATCAAAACCAACGTAATTTTCTGCATCCAAATAATGTGCGAAAAAATACGAGAAGTGGCAGACCACATTTCAACATAAATTTATGAACAACATAAACGAACATAAATGAACAACGAAACCAAAAATGACTACTTGATCATGTATCTATCGAGAATTTTTCATTATTTTAGTTACACACGTGTCCATTAGTTTAGAGTGATTTTATTAAACTAAAACAAATATTGAGGTCTGCGGTATCTAAAAAGTCCTTGCCAACTCACCCTCAGTTGATTAAAAAGTTCCAACCAATCATTATAAACACTGTATGATGATCGTAATTCAATCATAGCATTATATAATATATTATAGACTTTCAATATCTACTTGGAAACAATATTGTAAAAGAGATATGGCTGCCGAAACAACCATTCCAAACTTCTTTCATTTTAAACCACCATTTAACATTAAGGAATTGGATAATGAAACTTTTAAGCAACAACATCTCAATCATCAGAAAATATACGGATTTGGCTGCTCAGCTGGAGATATTACGTATACATGTCTTAAAGAAATACTCTCACCGCTAACCAAATATCATCCACTTCGCTGTTAATGAAATAATTTGTTTAAGTTATTTGTATTTTTAGAAAACTAAAATTATGTTATGATGACACATATGTTTAAAGTCTAGAAAAAAGTTAGTAAAGTTTAGTAAGTTATTTGTATTCTAAGAAAACTTAAATTCTCAATATTGTAATTATTGCGGATCTGAAACTCATTTCGAGAAGAACTGCCCCAAAAGAAGGAGGCCAGAAAATAAAGAAATTTATTTCGAAAAAAATTAATCGGTTAATATATGTACATTAAAAAATGCTCACACAATTTATACATCCTTTCACAATGTTAATTTATGGACCCTCAGGATCGGGAAAAACAACATTTATAGAAGAATGATCTTTTTAATATTTCAATCGAATTTTTTGGGGTTATAGGCAAAGTGTACATTTGTTTTCATTATAATATTTTTCCCCCAATTTCCACCGATATTCCAGAAAATGTCGAAATTTCTCGTTCGCACTTCCACTAGCTGAGTAACGTGTATCTCGACTATAGCATTCTATCGTGTTTTTTTTATATCTGGCTTTAATTAGCCATTGCGGATGCCGTAAATATGTTAAATTTATACAAATCATTCTTTAACTATTGTGTTCCGATGTACCATCCATCTGTCTTTAACAAAACTCCTTGGTTCAATAAAAAGAACGACACAACTAAGAAATGTAATGTCCCGACTTTATAAAAAACTTATACAGGGTGCGTTATGAAAGTAATGCGCATGGTTTCATTGTCACGTAACTACCTGTCGTAGCACGCTCGGACCTGTCTGAAAATTTGGGGTGGAGTCTCTCCTTTCCAACGCGCTCGGTCTCATTTCGCTCTGAGCAATAGAAGTGGTAGGACGTGTCGTATAGCGAAGTCATTTTTTCTGTTGTGTCACGGTGCGATGGAGCGTTCGCTGGAACAGCGGTACGCCATAAAGTTTTGTGTGCGACTACAGGTTATGGACAGCGTTCTCGGCAATCTTAACGGCACAATTTGCTTAGTTTATCTTGACGATATTATAATTTTCTCGCCTTCAAACCTACTACAACCTTCAAAATCAGAATTCCTAAGGAAAGAGATAGAATTTCTAGGCCACATAGTCACGATTTCTTTCACTACTTGACAACTTGACTCTATCTTCACAATTCCAATTTTCTGCTCTTCGTACGCCTTGCACTCGCCAGATTTTCCTCGACGCTTGCTCCTCTTCTTTGATCTGGTTTGTTCTGGTGATGTTACTTCGTATACTATAGCATAGCAGGCACGTTGATAACAATCGATACCCAACTCTACGTTACATACATGTCATCAAGTCCAAGGTCCAAGGGTCAGAGCAAAAAAACACTATATCGTCATTTGGGGGAGTAGAAGTCATAGATAAAATTTCAGTGCTTGGGTAAGTACTTTTGTATTATTATTCTTACAATATATGCATAAAGTATACTATTTCAGGTATTTGCTGGACACTATTGGATAAAACTAGAGTAGGTGTTGTCGCGCGTTGCCTTGAAAGGCTACTCCACGGCTATCCAAAGAAAGGGATATACTAACCTCGTGGTAGAAAGCTCGTTTTATTCTGTAGGATTCATGGTTATAACAATTGGAACTAACTTAACTCTAGCTCACCGCAGTGTGTCCTCCAGACTTCCGCACGACAATGAAAATGCTAAGTTTGCCCGGCTAATTTCCAAAATGGGATGTCGATAAAACAGTGTGCCTGCACACATTTAGCCTACAAATCCTATCACATTAACACATTTAAGCTGGTTCACAACATAAGTTTACTTAAAAAATACTGACTATCGATTACAATGTTCGATCCGGGACAGTAGGTATGTGGGGTGGTGCTATGGATTTTATGGCTCTCGGTACGCAATTTAAATTTATTTAAATGTGGAATCGCAGTTTCTCCCACTGTAGATTGTTAATATTCAAGTAAGTACTAACATTAATAATGTGAGTAAAATTAAAAATGAAGCATTTGTATTTCAAAAAAAACTTTATTAAATTATCTAAAACTCCTTCTCAATAGATTCAGCGATTTCTGAGCGTTTATTAGGCCTGCATGTTGAAAATTTTAAAGGCTACGTTGTGGCAGATGCACCTCGAAGGGCACGTCTAATTGATCCAATTCATTTTTTTTATTCATGGCATGGCTGATACCACAGTTTCCTCTGTCCATAGAGTGCAATTAGCGAAATCCTTAACAAGCTCCAATGTTCTCTTCCGATATCAGGTAAAAAAGGAAAATGTAAGTACAATATACTGACAATATATATTATTTTAAGTGGCTCGACTTAAGTGGTGTACTCGAACATGTATATTATTCTATAGATCAAAATTTGCGGAATGCTTAACATTTTAGCTTTAAATAATTATTTACGAAAATTTACTCTAAATGTTTATATAACGTCCATGAAATGTTTACAAAAGTCAACATGAATCGCAATCCACCATCCTCCCCGAAGCGATCCCTTTAGCACCGGTAAGTCCGTTTCAAGCCTACTGGTAACTGAGCGCAGAGAGAGCCACGTTCGTTGGATTGGGAGTCTTCCGGGCAACTTTCTTTGACTCCAGTTCGATCCTTTGCTATTCCGTGAGACGTCGACCGTCACATTTACCTTCAATAGTCATCAACTGCTACTGCTAGTCCTGGCGCTGAAATTTAAAACTCAATTAGGTTTATTCATCTTATTACCAATTTGTTAAACTTACCTCGATATTTTTTAATCAATTCTGATTCAGTCAAACGCGAGTCCGAATTGTCGTCGTCGTACAGTTTAATTGACGCTAAATTTGGGTCGCGAGAATTTATTTAGTTTTACAGGAAAATACAACACATACTCACGTTCGGTTCGAACGTCCCGACTTATCCCTTGGAGCTCCTCAGGATTAGGTGACCCATACGTATGTAAATACTTCAGTTGTAGTGTCGTCTTCCAATGCACCTCCAATTGCGGGGCAAGTTAATAGCTGTAACCTTTCCAAAAGCAGTCGACGAACAAGGGTGATTACTGCCTGATGAGGGATTGGCAAGAAAATGTGAATAATGTACATAATTATGTTAATGGTTATTAAAACGAGTGAACTTACCAGTATGTTTGAGTGAGTGTTTACTGTAGGGGGGATGGAGACAAAGTTTATTTGCAGTAATTATATATAATTTATATTATATATATATATTATATATATATAATAGGTTGGCAAATATCTCCCTTCCGTTTCTTTGCTCTTTATTCAATGCTTTATAAAAAGTGTTACAGTGATTGGATTTAGTTCAAATATGCGCCGTTTTGTTCGATAATCTGTTTCCATCTAGATGGCGCCTTCATAATACCTCCCTCGTAAAAGCCCCCCTCCTTATTTGCGAAGAACTCGGACAGCCACTTTTCACAAGCCTCTTTTGAGTTCAACTTTACACCACCAAGGGCATTCGCCATGGACAGGAACAGGTGGTAATCACTTGGCGCTATGTCCGGGCTATATGGTGGATGCGATAAAACCTCCCATCCGAGCTCCCGTAGCTTCTGACGAGTCATCAACGAAGTGTGTGGTCTGGCGTTGTCCTGGTGGAACACTACACCCTTCCTGTTGGCCAATTCTGGACGCTTCTGGTCGATCGCCTGCTTCAAGCGGTCCAGTTGTTCGCAGTAGATGGTAGAATTAAGCGTCTGGCCATATGGGAGCAGCTCATAGTGGATGACTCCCTTCCAATCCCACCAAACACACAGCAAAACCTTCCTGGCCGTCAATCCCGGCTTGGCCACTGTTTGGGACGATTCACCGGCCTTCGACCACGACCGTTTTCGCTTGATATTGTCGTATGTGATCCATTTTTCGTCGCCAGTCACCATCCGCTTCAAGAATGGGTCGAGTTCGTTCCGTTTCAGCAGCATATCGCAGGCGTTGATTCGGTCCAGAAGGTTTTTTTGCGTCAAATCATGCGGCACCCAAACATCAAGCTTTTTTTTGTATCCAGCCTTCTGCAGATGGTTTAAAATGGTTTGGTGACTAACTCCCATCTCCTGGGCGATGTCACGAGATGCCACATGCCGGTCTAACTCGATGTATTCCATGATTTGATCGATATTTGTCGTCACAGGTCTTCCGCCGGCTGGCTTATCCATGGTGTCGTTTTCACCGACTCTGAATCGTCGAAACCATTCCTCCGCGGTTCGAAGTGATAGAGTACCATCCCCCAAAACACCATTAATCTCACGGAACGTTTCTCTAGCGGATTTGCCTTTATAACCTCTATAACTGTTGAACGCAATATCCAAACTAATCATGCATAGCGTCGTTTTGTAGGTTATGTCAAGACCTTTCAAATTATGTATAGTATTGCCAGATACGAGCTCTGTAGCGCTTTGTACATAGTCGCGAAATTCAAAAGACAAAAAGGCGGAAGATATTTGACAACCTTATATTATATATTATATTTAAAATAGAACTTGATGATTACAAATTTATTTTACCCGTTACGCGCAGAGTAATAGGATATACTATTTCGTTAAAAAGTATGTAACAGGAAGAAGGATGCATAATGTATATATTTTCTTGATCAGGATCAATAGCCAAACCGATTTGACCATGTCCTTCTGTCTGTCTGTATAAACGCCTCGATCTCAGGGACTACAAAAGCTTGATAGTTGCGCAAGTTTGTTAAATGATGTTGACCCACTCTAACGCCCACAAGCCACGCAACACTGACACTCTTTCACTTTTGAACATTTTTGAATTTTATAAATTTTTTTCACAATTTTTAACAGCATTCCAGATAATGTTGAAATTCCTGGTTGGCACTTTCACTAGCTGAGTAAAGTGTTTCTGATAGTCGGAGAACTCGACGATAGCATTTTTTTACCCGTTACTCGTAGAGTAAAAGGGTATACTTTCCGACCATATAAAGTATATATATTCTTGATCAGGATCAATAGCCGAGTCGATCCGTCTGCCCGTATGAACCGCAAACAAACCGCACAAAACTACCACGGCCATTCTTTTGTAAAATGTTGTGATATTTTTACATAATTGAATATATCTTGTAAATTTTTATAGATTGGCCAAAAACGTTTTGCCACGCCCACTCTAACGTCCACAAACCGCCAAAAAGTCTTACGCCCACACTTCTTAAAAAAGTTTTATTTTTGTTTTCATTTTATTATTTTTTCCAATTTCAGAAACTGAAAAAATTTCTCGTTCGCACTTCCACTAGCAGAGTAACGGGTATCTGATAGTCGGGGAACTCGATTATAGCATTCTCTCTTTTTGTAATAATCGATTACACTAAGAAACTTACAATTAACAACTGGATCAAAATAATTCCTCGACACAGCCTTCCTGACTATAAAACGACCTTGTGTTACTTAATTCAACATAAGTTTCATTGTACTGCATTGTTCACAATTTTTTTTAACACATCGCTTGACTTATTTCATTATACTACTTACTTTTCCATAACAAATTTACTTACACTTCTTATGTCAACAAGACTTTGTTTGGCGGGATAATCCATCACAAATTTTTTCTCAAACCCAAAAATTTGGATGTCGATCATATATTTCTTTAGATATAAGCTTAGTAAGATATCCTTCAACATAACATTTAGACTAGGAGCTCACGTCTGGCTACCAAATCACAAATCCTCAAATGCTTATACTTATATTGCTTATACTACTTACCTTTCCATAACAAATTTACTTACACTTCTTTTGTCTACAAGTGTTAGTTTGGCGGGATAATCCTTCACAATTTTTATTTTCCGCATAAGACCAACAATTTGGATATCAACCATACATTTCTTCAGATATTAGCTTAGTGCTAATATTAGCTTCAATATAGAGCTAGAGCTCAGAGTAGGAGCTCACGTCTCACCTGCTGGCTTTCCACAGACACTTTAGAGTTCAATGCTCCCTTCTGCATATCGTATTTTTTTCCACATTTTTACCTCTCTTGTCGTCGTCAAGCTCCTCTATTAGTTCACGAATTTCATTTTCATCGGGCAAACTGTAGTGTACGCAGTTGTGAATACTTATACTTTATGATTCACAATAGGGACATGCTTTTTATCAACTCTTGCCTTGTCATACATTGCATTATTTTCAATATTTTATTTATTCATTGATAGTAAAATTTATGTCTAACTGTAATGTTTGCCCAATGAACGTTCACTAGTCTCTACCGCTGTTAACATGCCATTTAGCACACTCATCACCCATTCGCTCTGCTAGCGCCTGTTGCTATCACGTGTAGATCAATTTTATTTGTGGAACATCGTCTCTGATCTGCAATAATCCTACTGGGACGCCTAATATCGATATGGCGGACTTTACGGACTGTATGAAATTAACAGAATCTAAATTTCAAGTGTGGTTAAAATAGACATGGTAAAACCGTCAATTTGTACAATAACGTATTCCTTTTCGTTCTTCTTATATCAATGTGTATGATATGACGCGGTATCTAAGCTTAGGGTATAGAATGTAATTCTTTTTGTTTCTTACCTGATTCTGATATCGAAATCTTACATGTCTCGCAATTTTCTACAAATTTTCTGACACTTTTTTCACATTCTCCAACCAATACTGCTCATAGACCTTATCTAGTGTCTTCTGTCACCCTAAATGCAATATGGCCTCGTGAATGTGGCCACAGACTACCGAAAAGCCCTCGGAACAACAGGCAAACATCCCGTCTTGGCATTTATATAAATAATTCGGAACAACAAACTCGATCTAATCTTTCGACATTTCGACATTTAATTCAATTATGATTTTCAATATATTTTTGTCGCGCTGCTGTTCGGATACTAGCCAGTTGTGGGTGACAGTTTCCAAGTCAACTCGTACTTCCACAAGTTTCTTTGCAGTTGTCTGCTATGTCAGCGACGGGATTTATCGAAAAGCAATCAGTAGAGCCATTTGGCTCCCCTTCCGATATTCTACCTGAAACTCAAAGGGTTGCATCCATGACCACCAACGATGGACTCGCGCGGTCCAACCGTCTTGTCTTGTCGAGGGACGAACTCGAAAGTAGGATGCTAGTTTCGGAAGTCGAGATAATGTTTACCCTCTTTTATGACAAAACCAATATATTTTATATGTGTCTGCAGAAATTTAAATTTTTTAAATTGAAAGAGTACCCTGACATCGTAACGCGCTCAGCAGCTTCTCTAATCTCTCGTACGCTTTATCTTAAAAGTTAAAGACAATTTAAACATTTAAGTTAAAGACAAGTTAAACATCATCTATGTAGACCACTGCATTCACGTTTGTATTGACTAAATTACCCAAGGCTTGAACTATGACACGCTGGAAAACATGTTGCGTTGTTTGATCCAAATGGCGTTGCTCGAAATTCTTATTTACCCTCGGGGTTCAGAAATGGTCTTCACTCAAAAGAATCGGGTTGAAGTGGCACCTAATAAAATCCACTGTTGAAATGATGATGAAATATGATCTGAAAATCTAAGCTTAGGGTACAGAAGATCATCAAGATCATCACTAAAACGTGTTATTATGTCCAAACAGCACCCACTTGGTCTGTAAGTTGCGTTTATTGGGTTGACACTACAAAGAATCATAACATTGTAGCCATTTAAGTTGACAACGTTTTCCCGGCACCATATTTGAAAGCTATATAAATCGAATTGTAAGTCCGAATGGTAAGAAATTCCCTTAAGCTAAGGGAAGGTCGTTTATAAATAAGGTAAAAAGGAGCGGACCAATTTGGCTTCCTTGTGGGATGTCGGATGTGAATAACCACAAGCCATAGGAAACCCTAATATATAACAATTAATAGAACAATTAATATAATATTAATATAACAAAAATAAACGAAGGCAAAGCAGCAGAAGAAGAGAGTCATTTTCAAAATGTAAATCTGACACCATGTAAATCTGACAAACACGAAATAATTCGCCAATAATAGAATTAGACCTATATAGAGATTGGAACATAATGAAGAAAAACAAAGATTGTGTGCACTCCTGCAACAATACCATGACATACAGTACCACGAGCGTGATTTGACATTTACTAATCAAACCAAACATGCAATCAATACCAAATACAATCTACCCGTTTATTACAAATTATAATAGGCTGGAAAATATCTCCCTTCCGCTTTTTTGCTCTTTATTCAATGCCTTATAAAAAGTGTTACAGTGATCGGATTTAGTTCAAATATGCGCCGTTTTGTTCGATAATCTGTTTCCATCTAGATGGCAACTTCATAATACCTCCCTCGTAGAAGCCCCCCTCCTTATTTGCGAAGAACTCGGACAGCCACTTTTCACAAGCCTCTTTTGAGTTCAACTTTACACCACCAAGGGCATTCGCCATGGACAGGAACAGGTGGTAATCACTTGGCGCTATGTCCGGGCTATATGGTGGATGCGATAAAACCTCCCATCCGAGCTCCCGTAGCTTCTGACGAGTCATCAACGAAGTGTGTGGTCTGGCGTTGTCCTGGTGGAACACTACACCCTTCCTGTTGGCCAATTCTGGACGCTTCTGGTCGATCGCCTGCTTCAAGCGGTCCAGTTGTTCGCAGTAGATGGTAGAATGAAGCGTCTGGCCATATGGGAGCAGCTCATAGTGGATGATTCCCTTCCAATCCCACCAAACACACAGCAAAACCTTCCTGGCCGTCAATCCCGGCTTGGCCACTGTTTGGGACGATTCACCGGCCTTCGACCACGACCGTTTTCGCTTGATATTGTCGTATGTGATCCATTTTTCGTCGCCAGTCACCATCCGCTTCAAGAATGGGTCGAGTTCGTTCCGTTTCAGCAGCATATCGCAGGCGTTGATTCGGTCCAGAAGGTTTTTTTGCGTCAAATCATGCGGCACCCAAACATCAAGCTTTTTTTTGTATCCAGCCTTCTGCAGATGGTTTAAAATGGTTTGGTGACTAACTCCCATCTCCTGGGCGATGTCACGAGATGCCACATGCCGGTCTAACTCGATGTATTCCATGATTTGATCGGTATTTGTCGTCACAGGTCTTCCGCCGGCTGGCTTATCCATGGTGTCGTTTCCACCGGCTCTGAATCGTCGAAACCATTCCTCCGCGGTTCGAAGTGATAGAGTACCATCCCCCAAAACACCATTAATCTCACGGAACGTTTCTCTAGCGGATTTGCCTTTAACGAAGGAAAACTTTAAAATAGCGCGAATTTCGGCGTTAGTGAACTCCATGTTTACACGTCTATAACTGTTGAACGCAATATCCAATATCCGCAATATCCGCTAATCATGCATAGCGTCGTTTTGTAGGTTATGTCAAGACCTTTCAAATTATGTATAGTATTGCCAGATACGAGCTCTGTAGCGCTTTGTACATAGCCGCGAAATTCAAAAGACAAAAAGGCGGAAGGGAGATATTTGCCAAACTAATATATGTAGTTACCCACATTCTTATTAGTTAGAGGTCGACAGCCAAATACATGATATGCCAAATCGGGGTTGTTGGTTCACAACCCATTTAGTACAATTTTTTTAATACTTAAATTAAGCTCTTTTTTAATGTTAGGCAACATAACTCGAACGAACGAAGGAGTGGGAGAGATAAAAAAGAAGATCGGCTATGGAGATAGAAAATTGTTTTGAAGTTTGCAAAAATAAAGAATCAGCATTAAATTTGTATATTATACTAGCACCATCAAATTTCTTATTTATACAACAAAAAAAGCTCTTCTTTCAACATTTTGACGACCGTTCTTTAGCTAATTTTTGTGATGGTTGTGGTCATTTCCTCGTTACTTTAACTTTGCTTTAAGTTTCACTAGCGAATTTACGACCTTTGCCCTGCCAAAATGTCTTCGCTAAAGGCTCAACGAACTGGCTCAGCAAATTTTGTTTGAATTTATCTCTTTTGAAACTATCCTCCCGCTTGTCGATTTTGGAATTATATTTTATCCACTCATGAAGCCATAGAGCAGAAAGATCTAGCTGAGGCACACTGCAATACTCGTTTGAAAATAGAGGAGTTATTTATCCACGCCATGGTCTGCGTTCAACTTGGACCAGACGCAAACAGCACCGGCATTAATAAATCCACGGTTAATTTTAACCACATGTGTGCAATCAAGCTTCCGCGCTTGTCATTGGCGACATTTGACGGAAACAGTACCAAAACTTCATCCCGTCGTTTAATAAAGTCGTTGGCCACATTGAGCCATCAATGCCTAAGAACGAGAAGTTCAATCAGTTGGTAAACTGTCTTCGAGGACCCGCCTTAGAAACAGTTCGAGCATTCCAGGTAAATGGCACGAAGGCTCTGGATCCCTTAAGTCAGCGCTATGACAACTCAACTCTCGTATTCTTGGCCAACTTTTGCCAAGTCAAATGGCCAGTAGTTCCACAACCTAATCGATAATGTCTCCGCATTATAATGTCAGTCATTGGAATGCTGGACTAGGAGATCAAGAGGAAGTGGAATGATTCGCTGGATATCCTCATATGAGACTTAATCTTGCCTTCGTGGGACAAATGCGTCCAAGTCGTCGAAGGTCATTGTCAATATTTGGAAACTACCAAACTACTACACAGTGTCTTCCGTACACAGTTCCTAACACTAACTACATATTTATTATATAAAGACTAGAATATAGCGAGCTAGCGACAAGGGAGAATAAGTTGAACGAACCGGAAGAAAGAGAATAAATAAATTCGAGAAGAAAGTCAAAGAGTCAGAATGGATGAGAGAAAGTCGAAGAAACCGAAGCCACTACATCAGCCGAGTTCAATAGTTTTTGTTTTAGCCATTCATGGTTTTAATCATTTCTATAATTATTATTTTTAACGATAGCATAGTTTAAGAACATAATTTGGTAACGTCTATAAAACATAGTATATAGATGCTTTAATATAAACGTAAATTCTTAAATGTATTTCTAAATGTATAGAATATAACATAGCAAGATAGTAATCAAGCCTTTAGATCAGTAAATTTTCAAAAAAAAAAAAAAAAATAGTACGAATATATCATATTTAGCTAAAAGTAATAGATCTTAGAGAATATTCCTAAATTGTTTTCTTCCTAGTTGTAATTGTTTTGATTAATAAAAAAAAGTAAAATTAATATTAATTAAAAATTAATTGTAATTGAATTCAAATTAGATAGCAGAGCAAGATTTCACAAATAGTTAGCAAATTATTTTTATTAGCGAATAGTGTTAATACTTAAATTTTTTTTTTAAGATTTCATCTCGATTTATAAAGCACTCTTGCCCTATTTCGACATGATAACTTCTCGAGATCCTTTAGCACTCGCCTTCACTTGCTTCTTAGCCATCTCAAATTCATTAACAAGATTTTTTTTTTTTTTCTTTTTAACAGTTTTTCAATAAATTTAAAAATAATAAACTTTTACCAACTAATACTTCAAAAATTGTTTTGCCTCTAAGCACTACTTCTCGTTAATATTAATTATTTCCTACATAAGTATTTAATTCATATTGTTCTTAACAGAAAATCCATCCTTCGGAGCATTGGCATTTGTATTATCTTTAATCTGGGAGGTTAGACTTGATCACTGCGAAAATTGTACTGCAGTAAGGTTAAACTCGATCAGCCATGGCAGAGTGCAAAAATATGAAAGTCGAGAGCCCCTCCTTGGAGTTCAATCTGAGGGGGTGCTCCTCTGGACGCTCTCGAAGTTCAGCCGAAGCTCCCTTAACTCCTTACGAGTCTAATACGTGGGGGCACAAACTGTGAATTCAAACTAATTAATAGCCGCATCGCCTTGGCAGCAACTCTGGCATACCTGTGCCCCGAAAACCACAGTCTGGAAGTTTCCTATAGGGGTTCTCCACTGACGAGGATCAATCGTTGCTGTACAAACTTTGTACCAGCAACGGCAACAATTCTTACCGTCTGGGCTACGGTAGCGCCGGCCTACACACAAGTTTTGCGATCTGCAGGTTGTTCGAGGTTAAATAAAATCCAAAACTGCATACGCAAACACTCACCGATTTATAAAATCCCTTGTGGCACTTTTTATTAACGGATGCTCCCACGTTACTAATATTACACACTGCGTTCTGGTCGTTCTGGCAACGCCATTATCAATGTTCTAATATCAAATATCGATATTGATATCTGGTATATACGGAATCTAGACATCAGCTGAGTTTGTTACTTACTTAAATCAAAACAATAACATTGAGTTTTTTAGTCGCTACAGGCGCTGCTAAAGCCCCCTTAAGCCAAACAGGTAGCAAAGGGGGCGAGGAACCAGGAAAGTTTGTCCTTCAAACCAAAACTTGTAACATCAGTTCAAAAACAGACTACAAGACCTTAAGGTGACCAGAGCTAATTAATCTCAATAAAACGCCACAGGCTATGCATTATTTGTAAGGATCATATTGTAGCCAACTGGCCGTCGTAGCATTGGTGAGACACGATCGTAAATCAAACATCATGCAAACACCAATGCGGGACATTATACATCGCCTAACACCCAGAATCGGAAATTGGATTTTTCTAGTGGAATCTTTTCGCAGCGCTCATCTCTTGCCGATGAAAAAAAAAAGTCTCGCCGCATCGATTTGCTTCTAGGTAGGTAAACCTTCTTCAATTCGACTTCAGCAGTTGGCCAACTTAAATTAGGAAAGGATCTGCCAGAAAACCTTACTTGGATGTGTCTGGTCGAGCTCATCTCAGAACCCTTCACCGGTTCTTACCTATCGCACTAGATGAACTTAAGCTAAAAGTGGAGTGGCAATGCGCATTGATCATGGAAAGATTCTCGAGAATACACTTAAGTCAAAGCGGCGAAACTGTGAGAAGTGCTATTTAAAAACGGTACGGCGTAACTCCGATGGGCGGTAGGAAGTACGACTGCCATTTAGAGGTGAACCTATTGTTCTCGGAGCCTCATTCGACATTGACATCTCGAACGCAGCCTATGCAAAAGGCCTGATTTAACGGCCGAAAATTTATGCAAGTGATTAAAGACCTCGGACATATAAGTCTCGTAAGACATCCACAGTTAAAATCACTCAACGATCTGTTAATAGTCGGGCCTACCATTCAGCCAGTTCTTTATACATTAATCCGTCGTTTTCGTATAAGTCGCTATGCAATCACTGCTTATGCGGCTAAAATGTTCCGCCAAGTCAATGTGCCAGCTGAGGATCGTAACTTCCAATACATCCTTACGAGAGCTTCGCCATCGCAACTATTGAGCACCTTCGAATAGAATACCGTAACGTATAGCACAGCTGCTGCACCATATCTAGCCATACGCAGCATGTCATATGTAGCCGACAAGTTTTTGGACAAATTGACAATTGCGGCTTTTATGTGGATGACTTCCTGGGTGGAGCCGAAACGGTAGAAAAGCTTTATCAAATCAATAGGGACAATTCAGCGATTCTAAGGGATGGCCAATTGGAACTCGCAAAATTGCATTCAAATCACTGCAAGTTTGTCGATGCTACAATAAAACATTCTCACTTAGACGACGAAATGCTGACTAGTACGCTTGGCCTAAAAGGATTTCCTTGTTTTGGTATCATTGAGTTGAATAGTAGAACAAGGAATACGATTCCCTTTTTAGGCAAAGTCTTGTCAATTCTACTGTCAATGCCGTCGAAGCCCGGCGCTCTCCTATGATGAAGCTTTTGAATATGACGGCAAACTTCTTTTGGGCTTACATGCTGGATCAATAATGTATTCGGAAAAGGGGCATTTAATCACACAAAATTAATATAATCATCTTTCAATTTCACAGGCACCTGGATTCTGATAACATTATTGCTCATGATGATCTCATTGGTTCATGGACGTCAAATTCAAATAAATAATATATAATAATAATATTGACACCAACCACGGATATATACATTTTTCTAATTGCTTGAGAATCAACCTAACTGAAATAGACATCGTAGCTGAATATTGTGAGCGAAGGCTACGTACCGACTACTATGCACTAGAGAAGATAGAGTTTTGAAATACTATTTTAGCACATTTATGATCGAGTAGAAATACAGGAGAAATTTGACATAAACGACCATAACTAAATAAAATTACATGAAATCAACGACGCTATTCAATTGATAAATGCCGGAATGCAAAAGATACAGAATTATGCAAATGACAATAGCATTGTTGGCATTCTTTTATTCGAACTCATGCACGTTTCAGAATACAAAGAAGATTTGGAAATGGCAATGCCGCTTTCCAGACTCAAACTGTTTAATGCCAAGCTACTAAACTACGATAAACTTGAAATTATTTTAAATGATAATGATACAATGATAACAAATTATTAATCACATTTCACATATCTACTAACTTTTCACTATAAACACAAATAAAATAATTCCTTACCCGGACTGCAACGGTTATCAACGGATATTATACAGGCACACAATCATATTTTGAAAAAAAATAAACAATGAATACGTCACCAATATTATTAAACATCTAAAGCCAATTTGTAATTTTATGTCAGTGCACACGTATAAATTATGACAAAAAAAAACTAAATACAATCAGGTTTCGATTGGTTAATAGGTTACGTAAGATTACGGAGCTTAACCCAAATCCTTATTAAAGAAAATTGACAAAATTCAATAAAGAAAATTGACAAAATTAAAATAGAATGAAATTAAATGACGAGAGTAGCCCAATGTAAAATAGAAATCAATATCATTACATTAAGTGAATGCAAATCAGAAAAATAGATCAGAAAAAAATATGCGTCTCAACTTTCTAGCCTTTATAGCTTCTGAGATATTGACATTCCTATGCACGGAAGGACCAACATGGCCAGATGTACTCGGCTATTGATCCTGATGAACACCTTAGCCCTAGGTAGAACCACTCAAAACTGCCACACCCTCAATTTGAAATTTTTAAAAATATATTTTAATTTTTTTATTTTTTTTTACCAATTTCTTTCGATAGTGCAAACATTTTTTTTTAATACACGTTTGTATTTACACTAGCTGAGTAAGGGGTGTCTGACAGTCGGGGAACTTAATTATAAATTTCTCTCGTGATTTCTTTCATTGGCATGAAACATTTTTTTCTAAGTATAAGTATAAACACAAAGCTGTGGATGGATGAACGGGCTATACCAATGACCCAAAAAATGTATGCAGATAGAAAGTGTTTTTGTTTTTATTTATTTAATTTTTACTTTGTTTTCAACTTCTTGTGTACCTGCATACGGAACTGATAAATTCGACCTCTGAGCATCCGCACCTGCTAGGTAAACGATAATTAGATGAAACAGACCAATCCATGGATACAACACCATAAATAAAAAGTGCGTGATGCACCTGTTTTTTTAAATACAAAATTTTTCCTCTTACCATTTCTCACGTGGCACGTAGCACTATTCGTGGAAGTATTCCTTACTTAACTGCTTTCAGGGCGAACTATTCCTCGATCACATCCACATATTTGCTCCAACTTTCTGGACTGCTAGACAGACGTCTTTCCAACTGCAGAAACAGATAAAGCGCCATCTAATAAGATCTTCCTAGGACCATGGCTGTATCCCGGTAGGTTTTAAAGGGCAACCGCACCATGGATGATACCGACCATACGATCGACGCACGTGAGTCTTCTGGAAAAGGGGCAGAGGACCTAGTCTGTTGCTGTAGGGCAGTCTGGAACCGACTTGACCTCACAGAAATGCTTCAGCAATGCCTCAGTGTCCAAAACCACTCGATGACAGTGTAACTGGGTTGATTCAATCACTCCTTCCGCACGACAAGAGATGATCCATCCGAAGTGCGTATTCTGAGCTATGAGCTCTCCGGACAATGCGATCCTGGTGTCGGGCAACATGATTTGCGCCAACTTGTCCACTCCTAAAATGGGATCGACTCACTTCCGTTCGCGCATAAGATTCCACCCACAAGAAGCCGCCAAAACTGAAGAGAGCGTCGCAAAGTTCCACGACCTGCAGCTGCGGCGCCTATGTGTCGCCCTCTTTTTTTTCCGCGTTTTGCTAAGCCGGGAAGAAGCGAAGAAGAAGAGCCGCCAAAATTCCAAACCGCCTCGAAGGGCCAATGTATTGCAGTCTTCTTCTCAAGCAATTCGCCAGGTCGATTGCAATCCATTTACACACAAAAAACTGTCGAGTTTACACTTGCAGGTTCTCCTCGTGGGCCATCATGAAAAATTGTATCGCCTTGTATATCGCTGACAAGAGGCCATTATTCCTGCTGTATCCCTGCGACTCTTTCCCTCTCAGCTGCACGCAACCGATTCATCATCTTCGCAGTGAAATTGCTGATCTGGCTTTAGTCTTTATGGGCTCTGCGCTCTCCATGAATCGACGGGTCCACTATATTATCCATGAACCTTTCCCGGTCGAATCGCCGGCAATTAAATAATGTGCTCGGCGGTTTCCTCTGCTCCGTATTCTGGGCAGTTGCAGTCACCATCGTGGCCAAACCTGGTTAGGTAGCTTAGGATCTGGGTGGCCGTCATCAGAGCGGCATCACCGGCATTCAACTTTTAGCATTCAACCGGCTAACTATCTTGTAGGCTGATATATGGGTTCTGCTCGGCTGAATCGCATAGTTCTAGGAAGCATCTCCTTTTTGACTGCTTGATGAGACTTTTTAGGGTCCGTCGTTTATACGCGTATTCTTGATCTCTCCTCAGGATCTCGTTTGTTGGGGAGGCCCTGCTCCCCAATTGCACGAGAGAGACACTCTGCGCTGTCTGCTGCGTTCGCACCGATGACAGAATTCCCAAATTTCCCCAGGGACGCGTCCCGCTGGAGCATCTCTGGGTTAAAGTGCCTTTGCGCTGGTTTGTCTTCTGCTGGTGATGTCGCAGATTATCGCCTTGTGGTCAATAGCCATGTATTCACCGCTGAGAGACCATTGTGTGTGCTGGAATAGCTGAGGTGAGGTCTACTACCAACCCGGCTCCAGCTCTGGTGAAGGTTTGCTCCGATCCCGTATTTATGAGAGCTACTTCCAGCGACGCGAAAGCTTCCTGGATTGGATAATCTTCACTTTCTCGGAGGCTTGGTGCTCATAGCACATCTTCTATTGCCCGCAATGTGCTTAGCGTCGGCTCTCCAGGCACTGATGCATGGGAAGCATTTGGCCTCTCGTGTGCAGCTAGCTATCTTATGCCCGGTTTGTCCGCACTTGAGACAGCAATCACTACGCTTTGCAGGGCTCTTGCATCGCAACGCAATGTGGCCGAGCTCCAGGCACTTGAAGCACATAGTTCTTGATTCGCTCTCTTTCAATCTGCAGACTGTCAATCCCACCTTCAGCTTTCCCTTGGCCGATTGCACCTCGCTACACGGCAGGCCTATTGTTGCCGTTTGGGTATCCCTGAAGGAGGGTCGAAGGCTTCTCAGCTTTATTGAGCTTGGGTCAACTTCGAACTGATCCACCTACGAACTGGTCCAAGTCGCTAATCGAAAGGAACTGCATCCTCGAGTCCTTTGACAGCGCTCGAGTTACCACATCAACAGTCTCGACGTGTACTCCCCCGCCCCCTAAACCTCCAGGCCAGAACTGTTAGTTCGTCGTCCTCTTAAGTTGCAACATAGTGTAACAACCTGGGCGGAAACAGCTCAGCAAAACGGAGGCGTTCACCAAATCCGCTGGGTCAGCAGATTCATAACAACCAAACTTGAATATATAATATCACTCTTCTGTACAGTACAGTACTCAGTCTGAGTTTGACGAGCTACTGAACCACATCAATTGTTCAAATAAATAACTAAAAACAAGGATCAAAACCATCTTATAAATATATTGGATTGGAGGACAAAACACTAATACTTAGACCAAACGGACTAGAAGGAATTAGTCAGAAGAGACCACCCTGACTATAACTGGCGCAGTCGGAAACCGGACCAAATGAAGCTCCTATGCATTATCGTTATATACAAGTGAGTAGAGTGAGAGAAATAAAAATGCCAACACTTACATAGAATAAAAAATTCAAATACAAAAAGAAACATACAAAATATATAATAATAGAATAAAATAATTTTTTTAAATACATACAAAACACCTACACACGTTGTGATGCAATAATGTGAGAGATTTTTTTTTTTGTTTGACCAAGTAAATCGAAGCATTCAAATGCATAATGTTTTAGCCACGTAGGAAATTCAAATAGAACGAATACATTGGCTGAAATATTCAACAAGTGTCTGGTTACATAAAAGTTCAAAGAGAACGATTATAATAACCAGAAGAAATAAAAGCACAAAATTCCAAGTGGAAGAAAAACGGCACCTATGTGGTAAATCAATGCTTCCACAGTGCATACGTGAGCTTGGTGAAGTGAACCGCGTCAAACGGTGTGAAAGATCGACTCAAACGGCTTGCCGACGGCCAAGTTCGAGTTCGAGTACAGCTCAATAGCGACGATCCACTGGCGTGTCTAGCTGTTGGGCTGATGTCGAACAAGTTGCACTAATTGTTCAAAGCGAACAATTCGTTCAGCGGCACTCGTGGCGTGGTTGGCTCTCTCCATACCAACATGTTGTTGCAGATTGATTTAACCGGCGGCTTTTATTCAGGTCGAATGAGCATGCCTGGTTGATCAAATTAACAACAACCAACATATAAACAAAATATAATAGATTGCAAAAAAAAAAAAAAATTAATAAAATATTTTTTTTTTTTAATCTTTTTCTCTCAGTACACATATATACATGTAAATACAAGTATACTTATATTCATGCATATATAATTACAGTTAACACAAGGACTGTTTATCCATCAACAACAATAAAACACCCAACAACCAACATCGAATTAATTAAGTACACACATTAATAAAGTACACATAAATACAACACATACAAGATTTAATTAATATATCTAAGATCTAAATCACATATTTTCACAAACACTGAATCATGTCGTCAAGGATTTCTCTAGAGTAAATGTCTAAGATTGCCAAAGTAAAGAAACTTATTCCCGCTACAAGAAGTAGGAGTCGTTTGAGAAGATCAGTGTGCCTTAACGACTTTAACTAGTCCTTCCTCATCACCCCCTCTTATTTAACCTCAGGATATTTGTCAGTCCCTAAAGATTCCGGATGGTAATCGATACCTTATCCCTCCTGATTAGAGGCACGGATAAAATTCCGTATGGCCAATTTTTATTGAGAGCTATAAGAAACAAAATTGAGGGAAAAGCTAATGAGTTGCTAATATCTTCCGGCATAGGTTTAAACTGGGAGAGGCCTTGATAGGAAAATTTGCCGACAAAAGGGACGAAGAAGCCTTAAGTTTCGAATTACTCGGACTAATCCACAAGAAGTTGCCACTGCAGGAATTCTACGATCAAATTCTAGACTTCAGGGCAACCTACGGAAGAATTGTGGAAAACACTGGGATAGAATCGTTCGCACTAAAAAACAAAAAGGAATCTTTCGACAAAACTTGCCTGTATACATTCATACACGGCATTAAGGGCCCATTAGGGGCCACTGTGAGAACTTCCAAACCTAGAAGTCTCCAGGAAGCCTATGATGTGGCCATCAAAGAAAGGGACATTTACATGAGAGAAAATTGGTCTAAACAAACTCAAACTTCAAGACCAAATAATTTCAACTATACTAGGAAAGATTATCGTAAATACGATGGACCTCGGGATCTTTCGTTAATAGAAATCTACAGAAATCTCAGATCTAGGAATCAGCTAGCAAATCACTCTAGGCCTAGAGACTACGACAGACCATTTAACAAAATGAAGGCTAAGAGTAGAGGACAGAAAACAGTATGACAAGAACAATCAACACACGCAAAATTACGGAAATTCTGAACAACAAAGACAAACACCACTTAATCACATACAAACTACAGATGAACAAGAACTACACAATATTGAGGACGGAAATTTTCAACTAAAAGCCTCGGCGGACAGACAGGGTATTTAGAAAAATTTAAGGTCGGAAGCCCATTACTTTACATACTACTCAACTTCGATTCAAATAGACCACTAAAAATCCTAGTAGACACGGGTGCTACTTCTTCTTTCATTAATCCAGACCTCATTGAGGAATGTAAGCAATAGACGCTAGAAACACCAATTTTAATCACCACAGCTTTAGGCTCCCACAAAATAAATAAAATGACCAGAGTTAACCTATTCACGGAATACAACTGCAACGATACTTTTCCATTATTACTTTTCAAATTTCATAACTATTTCGACGGCCTTATAGGAATGAACACATTAGATAAAATCCTATGGACAATAAACATACCGTGTAAGACATTAACTACACCCAATTTCACAATTAAATTACTACATAAAGAAAAACGTAAAGCAGAATTATTCATCATAGAAGAAGCATCTAAGAAATTGGTAATGCTACCCGTCACAATTAAGGAGGGTTTATGCGAAGACCATTTCGGAAAACATGTTTATTACCGGTGGGCCATATATAGCCCCCAACTATTATAGTTGTATGGAAGTAGTAAACTACTCTAATAAAGAAAAGAAATTTTGTATATAGAAACCAAAATAGAGGTAAATCATTTTAACACAGACGAATTTCTTATAGTAATTAACATCAAAGACAATAGTAAATAATATAGACTCCAACACCAAGATAATGACAAACAATAACTTACGATTACACCTAAGCTCTGAAGAAAATACTGCACTTAAACAATTCCCTAATATATATTATTTTACAAAGAAGGAGACAAATTAAAGTTCACCAATGTAGTCAAACATCAGATTAAAACAACTGACCAAGTACCGGTTTACAAAAGACCCTTCAGATACAGCCCTTCAGAAAAGACAGAAATAAAGGACAAAATTAATAAACTTCTAGAGCAAGACATAATAAGACACAGCCATTCACCCTGGAGCGCTCCAGTTTTCCTAGTTCCCAAGAAACTGGATGCCTCAAACCAAAAGAAGTGGAGACTAGTTGTAGATTTCAGGCAGTTAAATGACAAAACAGTCAAAGATAGATACCCAATGCCACAAATTAACGAAATCTTAGACAAACTAGGTAGAGCCAGTATTTTTCCGCCCTAGACTTAGGAAATGTTTATTACCAAATTGAAGTAGAACCTATCGATAGAGCAAAGACAGCTTTTTCCGCTGTAGGCGGACATTTCGAGTTTATCCGAATGCCATTCGGCTTATCCAACGCACCTGCAACCTTCCAAAGGGTGATGGATAACGTTTTGGCGAATACAATGGCAAATTCTGTCTGATCTATCTGGACGATATAATAGTATTTTCAACCTCTTTGGGGAACATATCAACCACTTAAATTCAATCCTCCAGAGACTCACTCGGGCAAACTTAAAGCTTCAACCTGATAAGTCAGAGTTTCTCAAGAGAGAAATAGAATACCTTGGCCATATAGTTACTGAAAACGGCGTCAAGCCGAATCCAAAGAAGATTGAAACGATCAAAGCCTTCCATATACCCAAGACCAAGAAAGAAATTAAATCTTTCATGGGGTTGTTAGGCTACTACAGAAGGTTTATCAGAGACTTTGCCAAGATCACAAAGCCACTAACTCTACAACCTAAAAATATCTCGGACGTGACTATCGACGAAAATTTCACTAAAACATTCGAATTTGGCAAAACACTCTTATGCAATGATTCCATTTTACAATATCCCGATTTCACTAAGCATTTAGCAATAGGAGCAGTGTTGGCACAAGGAACTATAGGGAATGATAGACCAATAGCATATCCTAGCAAAACATTGTCAGAATCCAAAACACATTATGCCACCATAAAAAAAGAACTACTGGCAATAGTATGGTCAGTAAAGTATTTTCGACCATACTTATTTGGAAACAAATTTCTGCTGATCACCGATCACAAACCTTTGGTCTGGTTAAAAAGTTTAAAAGAACCCAATACCATGCTAGTAAGATGGAAACTCCAACTCTTAGAATATGACTGTGAGGTCATTTACAAAAAGGGCTCTCAAAACGTGGTTGCAGACGCATTAAGCAGAATTGTCATAGATCTCAACACGAATGAAACAGGACCAATCACTCTTGACACAGAAATTTTAAACTCAATTAATGAGTTTGCAATTTAAATCATACTAAAGATTGCGGATTGCGCAAAAGACTCCTTGGAAACACCATTTAAAAACAAAATCAGACGAATCATTTCCAGACCTTTTTTCGATAATAAAACAATAATAGACATACTAACAACGGTTTTAAAGCCAAATAAGACACACGCAATATACACCACGGACACAATCTTCGAAACATTAAAAAAAATGTATACAACATATTTCGCCCCAAACAAATCTTATAAAATTATAAGATGCTCAACCTTTTTAAAAGAACTTCAAACTATAGAAGAACAAACGGAATACATCTCTGACTACCACGTCAAAAATAATCATAGAGGAATCGACGAAACCCTTAATCACATCAAGCGTCATGTATACTGCCCATGTTTGAAAGAAAAAATAACCCAGTTTATAAATAGATGTGACACTTGTCAGACCCTCAAATATGACAGACAACCCCAAACATTAATATTTCAACTAACGGAGACACCAAACAAACCACTAGACCTTGTATACATAGACTTATACTCAATCAATAACAAGATCATTTTAACAGCATTGTTCAAATTTTCGAAATTCGCTGAGGGGTACACCATTCCATCTCGAGATTCTATTAATATTACTAAGCACGTGATGTTTTATTTCAAGACCCATGGCATCCTTAAGACAATAGTGTGCGATCAAGGCATCGAATTTGCGGGAATTCTTTTCAAAGAACTCTGCAACCAATACGGAATAACCTTGCACATAACTTCTTTTCAACAATCCAGTAGCAATGCCCCAGGTAGAGAGGCTACATTCATCTCTGACAGAAATCTATAGGATAATTTTCGAAAAGAAAAAAGCCTTATAGATCAATCTAGACCACGATTCAATTTTAGCGGAAACCCTTATAACGTATAATAACGCCAAACACAAAATTAAAGCCACATGAAGTTTTTACAGGACGAACCCACATTTTCGAACAGACCTACAAGGCTGATAGCCAGCAAAACTACTTGAGAGATATGGACACTTTTAGAACCAAACTGTATGCAGATGTCAAAGAAGAATTTGAGAAACAAAAATTATGTAAAATTCACAAACTAAATGCGGACAGAGTAATACCGAAACTGGTACAGGAGGGAGACACTATTTTCAGAAAGGAAAATAGAAGGAAAAAACTAACGCCTAGATTTACCAAACATAAAATAGTTAGTGATAACGGAGTGACAGTTACTATAACTAAAAAACAGAAATTACACAAATCTAAAATTAAGAGAATTACTAGACGAGACAATATATAAAAACTATAAAAATAAATAATATCATCATTACAGATTATACATGATAGCAGCTCAACTGCTCCATGTTCAACATGTTAAGGAAAATACCCCCCTAGCAGAAATAAAACTGGGAGAAGCAAGGAGCATTAAAACGTATAGTTTAATGGCCCACATAATAGAACTGACCGGAAACTTGCAAAGCTTATCAGAGGAGGACTCAAACGACTCGATAACACCCCTACAAAGGAAAATAGAACAAATAAGGAATAAAATTCAGTCCTTGACTCCGAACAAAAGAAAAAAAAGAGGGTTAAAAGACGGTCTGGGTAGTGTTATTAAGAAAGTAACTGGGAACATGGATGCGGAAGACGCATCGACAATAGACACTAAATTTAAAAGAGTTTTTGAAAATGAAGAAAGTATTAACAAAAACCTGTGGAAACAGATAACTAATACCAATGACATAATTGTAAATTTTAACAATATGTCTATCCATTTCAACAAAGAACAGGAACAAATTGAGGAATACATAAACAACTTTAAAAATTGTATATCTAAAATTAAGACTAGAAGATAGGAAAACTAAAATCCTACAAATACTAAATATAATAAGTAATTATATAGACATTTTACAGGCCCACACACAAGAAATAGCTGAAAGCATGTTGTTGGCTAAATTCAACATAATTCTAAATTTCATTTTGCCCACAGAAGAGCTAAGAGATATAGCACAAATCTTTAAATACCAAAATCCAATCAAACACAAATCATTTTTCACATAAAAATACTTATTTTTGATAAACACACTTACACATTCTCACACCTAATTAAACTACCAATTAATGGCACTAAATTTCTCACTCTACCTAAGTATATATTATATGATAAAAGATTTGACTATATGATAAGTTTTAAAGAAAAATGCCCGAAGATACACGGCACATACATCTGCGACCCAAGAACAGCGGAAAACAATATGGATAACAAGGAAATTCGTAAAGCAAATTACACAGGGAATGAACCCTGTATGCGAAGCCCAAAACATGGACACAGACGAAACAGTGGTGAAACCGGAGCAACAATGGATCGTTATCATCAGCAAAAAACAAACAAGAGTTGAACCAAGTTGCGGAGAACCATTCCTCATTGAAGGAACCACGATCATAAACCACATAAATTGTTCAATAGTTTTAGAAGGAACCAGGTACGATGACACCAAATTGTTTTACAAGGAAAAGATCAAATTATCATTGCCAACGACAAAGAGCATTTCGATAAATATTATATAACAATAAAAGATCTGAGCCTAAGAAAAATGGCATTACACCTTCAAGAAAATAAGGCCAAGATTCTTCAAGTCAAGGATTCTACGGTCGATCTTCGATTCCTGACATATGCATCGAGTGTCATCACCCAACAGATTCATAACAACCAAACATGAATATATATTCATTCCTCTGTACAGTACTCAGTCTGAGTTTGACGAGCTACTGAACCACATCTATTGTTCAAATAAATAACTAAAAGCAAGAATCAAAACCATCTTATAACTATATTGGATTGGATGGCAAAACACTAATAGTCAGAGAGACCACCCTGACTATAACTCTCGCACAGATGCAACTTCATCCAGCACCGCTTCCAGATCGCTCATCATCAGCGATGCACTTTTGTCCCCATCCCTGTTGAGCTCGAGCAAAAGGCTGCCGCTTGCTGTGCAGCGAGCCTTGTGAAAGCTCTTCCCCAGCTCCTGCAGTTCTCCGTCGCTTCGCCTCGTGGCCAAAGCCAAAAGCTCACTGTAGGTCTTTTCTTTCGCTTCAACTATTACTGCGTCGGGTCTCCGCGACAAGCGTGTTTTCTTCCTCGTCTCCAACTTCGTCCATGTATCTGGCTTCCCACAGCTCGGGATTCCAGTTTGCTGTGCCGTAGTTTGCTCCGCTGTCTTTGCCTGCCGTTTTGGAGGCCTCGCTCTCTTCTCCCTCAGCTTGTTCCACTGTGGTACTTGGGCTGGTCCTGGGTTGTCAGTGAACTGCTTCGGGTCATTAACGGGGTAGGGAACGTCCGTTGGTGAGAAGCTGTCCACGGCTTTCGCATTTTTACCCCGCACTTGAGGCACCCCGGGAGGGCATTTGTGTTCGCGTTGCATCATTCGAACTCCATATCCAGCTCCCTGCTGACGTCCTCCTGGAGGGCCTTTATCTTATCTTATCTTATCTTGATGTGACGCAGGATTATAAGCTGGTCCACGACCAGTCCAACTAACGCCAGCTTATCGGCGCACAGGAGCTGCCTATCGGTCTTCGCCCTTTTTGGAGGTGTTTTCGGGCTCGAGCCGGAGGGGCTGCTAGGAGTCCTAGCCCGCTTTTGTGTGTCCTGCCCATCCACCGTCTCAGCAAGGTTGGACCCGCCAGTCTGTGGTAGAGCAGGAGTTCTAGGCGAGATCGGCGAACGCAAGATTTTCCTGCTTCTATGGCAAGCCCCAGCGTTGTCCATTTCTCTCTCGAGCTAGCTTGATGAGTTCACTGTCGATGCGGCCAAGCTTGCCACCAACTCGCCAGGTTGGTTTAGAACGTGATTTGGGGCCTCCAGAATCCGTGCCCCTGCCGTGGAATTTTCCGGGTGGGTTTCCAACTAATTGGTTGCCACCTGGAGTACTACTGTTATTAATCGACATTCCTTACTCAAAAAACCATTTTATACCTTCTGCCAGGTTTGTTTTGCAGTTTTTTCCTTCTGCCAGGCTTAGATTTCTGCCGAACACAGTGGCGCAGATGCATATTACGTAGCCGCCCACTATGAGTCTGACCCATGGATTCCGTGCATATCAGTGGGTGTGAAGGGGGAAGGTTTCTTCCCCGGTGAGTTACACTGCTCCTGCTCAGTCGCAAGAGTACCGTTTTCCGGTGTACCTCGTGTGCGTAGTGGTTGACTATTGGTCTGCTCCTTGCAGACTCTGCATTCTCTCACCCTGACCTATCTCATGGCCCTGGAGATCGAAGCCTGCGGGCGGTCCATGGACCTCCGGAGATTTTGTCCTTTTCGTTTAAGTGCTCTGGACGGTAATGCAGGTTTAGGTCGCAACCCTTGGCGCGTCCACGCTGGCTCAGAGCGGAAATTTGAGAGTTTTTCCGGGAGCGCCAACGCGATGCACCCGTCTTCAAATACTTCGACTTTCCCTCTGTACAGTCGTGTGTGTGTGTGTGTGTGTGAATGTAAAATGGATTGCGCGTTAGACCGAAGCCCTTTAGCAGCGTTCGCAAATTTAGACTTCATCTCCCCGTCAAATGCACTGCCCACAAATGGGACAAGAAGCAATCTGAACAGTATGCGTTGGGCATTGAAGCTTTTTCTACCGACTGCATATGCAATTCAGATGTTTTATTTTGTATTTGATGTTGTTTGAAAACGCGTTGTGACATTCTTTATATTTCCAGTTATTTCTTTTTATTATTTAATGGTTATTCTTGTTAACGCATCTTTACCATTTTATTCTTTACCTTTAGATACTCAACTGTAAAATTATATTCCTCTTATTCAAGTCTCATACGAGATAATTTTGAGGCAGGGTTTGTCATTGAAAATAAGAAGGTGGGTGTTCTATAATATGTTTTAACAGTATAATGCTCACTGCTAAAATAGGGTCTAAAGTGGGTTATTCTCCAATGTATTGCTAAACGATCCAATGCAACTGGCAGTTGGTCTCGGAATAAAACAACACCACACGCCATATTACTCGCATCTGTTGTAATAAAGAATTTTATCCTAAAATCAGGGTATTGTAAAAGATTTGGTTCAATCAGCTTAGATTTTTGACACTCTTCTGTAAATTCAAAGGGAACATTGTTTTTACACAACCTAGCTATGTTCCGTGAATAGTCGTCGAAGTATTTAATAAACCTCCTATAATAATTACAAAATGCAACAAAACGCCTTGCACCATCCGCATCATGGGGCACTGGGTAATTTTGGATGACATTGATCTTAAGATCATCTGACAATATTCTTCTATCCGTGAATTTATGTCTCATAAAGGTGACTTTATGCGTAAAGAGTATGCGTAAACATTTCTGAGGATATCATCCTATGACTACCAGATCGTCCATATTGCTTGCAAAGGCTCAAGCCCTGAGAATGCAATGGCCATCATTCTTTGAGAGGAATTAGGCTCAATCTTCAAACCAAACGGCAATCGTTTAAAACGATATGAACCGGTTATGGTTGAAAATTAAGTTATGTTTCTTAAACTCTATTTCAGTTCAATTTGAGGAGAACCTGACATTAAGTCGAGGCATGAAAAATATTTAGCTCGACTTAACTGATCCAAAATGTCATCAATTCTAGGGAGTGGAAAGTTATCATACAACAGTTTTTTATTTATTACTAATCAATTACTAATCGCCATTTCTTTATTTCTGAATCTGGAAAAAAACTTCGGTACTAATAAAAGGCAACATTCTGTGGATATTCTGATACTGATGGTTCGACGATCCCATCCTCGATTAACTTTTGTACTTGTGATTGAATTTCATCTACCTGACTGTGAGGATTCCTATAATTTCAAATTTATTATATCTCAATCTCAGTTTTGGACTGTAAAAATTATTTGCCCATACTGGTTCTGTTGTCAAAGCAAATATACGTGTGGAGGGAAATTTTTGATAATTGGGACATGACAGTTTATTCTTATTTATTAATTTGTTTGAACTTTATTATAGTTCGAAAGTGGTTCATATTCTAGGTTACTCAAATCTATTAATTGATAAGCATTAATTTGTGTTTAATATTCGGACAAAAACATTATGTGACTTTAAAATGGCATTTGTTACAAAAGTACCTTTTGCATTTCTTTATTTGGAATAAATATTATATATTCGTATCCCTGATTTTTGCGGACAACTTGCGATCTTGCTAAGTCGGACAATTTAAATTATTAGGTCTAATTATAAACCAAGCCTTTGTTGGTTTGAAATATAATTGGCAATTAAATTTTTTCATAAAGTCAATGATTATTATTTCATTACATGGTATGGGGAATTGCTGATCTACTTTTTTAAATATTGTGTGGAATTATGATTTTGGCTTTTTTTTCTTAATTTTATTGTCTACAAAATTTAAAATGCTTTTAACATAGTCGGCGTCTTCTTTTAAAATTTCTGCACCTAGGAAAATTAATCTTTTCCTCGTTGCCACGTGATCAAATGAAATAAATATATTAATGCTGAGATTGATTGAATGAACATTTTCTTTGTCTGTTCTTGTATGCCAGAGAGTTGCTAGAAGTTTCCCAAATTATTTTGGGCTACTCTCACATTGCCATTGTAATTATTCTCATTTTGGTTATATTGGCTACCTCTATTCGAGTTGCCACGACCTTTACGACTATTAACATTATTTCGGTTATTATTATTGCCATTATTTATTTATATAATTGTCGTTTGTAATAATAGTTTATATTGCGTCTGCCAAGACCGGTACTTCCATAAAAACCTCTTTTAAAATTACATCTTTTGGAATTCAGAATTGTTTTATGTACGCTCCTATGGCCGCGTCCATAGTTGTGCATGTACCTGCCTCAAGTACGGTTTTCACACTTTCGTGTTCGCCCTTTTTATCATTATCAGTCTCAATTGCGTCTCTGGTACTTAATTTGTTGGCATGTTCCGGCGGCAGTCCTTGATCGATATACGAGGCTTCTAGAAGCTTGCGCAAATTATCGTCTTCGGTAGTGAAACTTGTGGCTGTTTTGCCTCTTTGTTGTACGGTGACAATTTTGCTTTTATATTTTGGGATGTTTCGCCAACGATCGAAGTTTTTAATTATTTCTTATTTATCTTGTACCAAGTTCAAAGTGGTGCCAATCAATTGGGATTTTATTACATGGACTGAAATGTCCTCATATGAACCTTTTGTAAGGTCCGCTAATTTGATTGCCATAATGAACCTTTGAAGATGAACTTCCTGTCCATCGAAATACGGTACGGAACTAGACATTTCCCTTATATACGCCCTTATGGCGGCTGAAATGTCTGTCATTGTAGTTATTTTTTTGCTCTTGATCTTCTGAAAAGTATGTAACAGGCAGAAGGAAATGTTTCCGACCATATAAAGTATATATAATATGAATATTCTTGATCAGGATCAATAGCTGAGTCGATCTGGCCATGTCCGTCTGTCACGCCCACACTTTCTCTACAACCCACAAACCGCCGAAACCAATAACGGCAATTTTTGAAAAAAATTTTAAATTAAAAAAAATGTTTTTTCGCAACTTTTACCGATATCCAAGAAAATTATGATATCTCTCGTTCGCCCTTCCAGTAGCATTTATTTATTTATTAAATTTGTTCTGAGCTTTATAACATTTGGACACTGATGTCCACTTTATGTTCTCATTTCCGAGAACACTGCCCTGGGCACTTCAGAAATTCTTACTGCACTTGTACTGCTCGACAAACTTTCTGGATGTCGGCAAGCATTCGATCGAGTCTAGCAGGAAGGACTTACATATGTACTTTAAAAGACATGTCAGAAAATTATATGACGATAGTTTCGTTTTGTCTTTACCAGGTTTGGGAAACATTACTATTTTCGGGTCTCGCATCCGCCAACTGCAGATCGCTCTCTCTTGTACTCTCGCCTGCAGCTTTTTCGTTGCGTTAAGCTGTTCGCTCTGTAATACACTGACTCGCGTTTTCGTACCCCATGCATGCGCATCGCTGCCAAATTTCTCGAAGAAACAATAAATAACATTGCTCGAATTCGCTACCATATAAATCGTCTTTAATTCGAAAAAAGGGTTAATAAAAATGCTTATTATCCCAACATTTTGGTGACCCCGGCGTGATTTATACGTATATAATCAATATACATATAGTCTATTCATACAAAGCAGTTTAAAGCATAAACTTCGCTGTTACTGCTGAGTGATTTGTGCATAAACAACATTTGTCTACAATAGTTACACATTGAAGCCAAATAACGGAGGCTCCGCTGATGCAAACAGGGTGACAATTTTGAGACGCAAGGCGACAGCCATATATAACAGAGTGGAACGATTAGCAGATTCTATATCAAGTTCTGTGGGAATTTAAATCCTCAGTTCGTGGGGGAGATTTCAAAGCGCGCCTCACAGATCCACGCACACTCAACCTTTACTGCCCCTCTCTTGAGCTACCAAAATTTGCTGGAGACTATGCTAACTGGCTGGATTTTTATTCTACGTTTATGACGATAATAGATAGCCATTCTGACCTCACAAACATAAGTGTGCCTTGCAACTTACATGGGCTTTTTTTTATATTGCAAACTTTATTTTCATAATTGAGGAAAATTGGACGTGCCTAGTTTGTGCTTAGGCTTCTGCGTAAGATTCGGTTATTTCTTGTGTTACAGTCGTGATGCAACAGTAAGTTTATAGATGCTGATAAGCACCGAGTAACTGTTGACTCTCTTTGCTGTCAACATGAGCGACAGCGATGAATGTTTACTCTCTGACATTTCAAAGGCAAGAAAGAGACCAAGCCAAGCCTCTCCCGAAGTTCAAAGAAAAAACATTCACTGGAAAACTCAAGCACCAGCGCAAATAAATTCGCTCTCTTAGAAGACGGAATGCCTGACAAAAGAGGAAACAAAGATGACAAAAACGAAGATCTCGAAATGGTAATTGAAGATAGCGCAACTGATTCTGCTAAGCACCCACCTATCATTCTGTCTGACGTCAATGATATAAGTGAAATGCTAGCCTATCTTAATTGTAAAATTAAAAGAGAACTTTACTATTATAACACTCAACGTGATGGACATGTCAGAGTAATGGTTAAAAGTATTGAAGAATTCAGAAAATTAAAACACTCAAAACACTTAATAATGATTGTGTGAAGTACCACACATACCAGCTTAAGGAAGACAGAGCATTTAGAGTTGTTATTAAGAATTTGCATTTTTCTACAAATTTAGATGAAATTAAAAGTGATGTCAAAAGGTCATGTTGTTAGAAACATAAGTAATATTAAAAGCCGTGCGACCAAAACGCCACTGAACATGTTCTATGTAGATATTGAGCCTAACAACAAAAACCGAGGCATATATAATGTAAAACACATAGGTAATGCTATTGTCAATATAGAGCCACCCCGCAAAACCAATGAAATCGTTCAATGCTATCTCTGCCAGGAATTCGGACATACAAAATCATATTGTGTGAAAACGTACCGCTGTGTAAAATGCTCTTCTCGACACCCAAGCAACATCTGCCCGAAAAATAAAGAACAACCAGCAAAATGTGCTAACTGCTACGAAGAATTTATCAGGAACTCTTGTCAAAAAAATCAACAACCGATCGAAAATCTCTGAATAGCAATAGAGGTAAAAATGATTTAGGAATCCCGCTCCGCCTAACAAACCAACATATACCCAACAAAGTAACGATTATCAATCTTATGCCAAAATTGCTGCAGGAAATAGCAAAACAAACACTTCACTGGAGAGAATAGAGAAAATTATAAAAAGAACAGTATGAACTTACTGATAATTTACTTAACATGACAATGTTACTTGTAAACAAATTATGCAAGTAAATCTTAACCTAGGAATATGGAATGCCAATGGGCTTGCCAACCATGTAAATGAAATATCCATCTTTATAAAAACGAATGAAATTGACATTATGTTAATTTTCGAGACACACTTCACATTCACATTCCATATTTGGATATGATATAATTAGAGCTGACAGAGCTCATGGTGGCGCAGCTATTTTAATAAAAAAAATTCAAATTATGGACAGCATTAGAGAAAATGCTATGCAGGCTGCCACGGTCAAGATCAAATGTATGCATGCGGACGTATCTGTAACAGCAATTTATCTTCCCCTAAGATTTGCTCTCAAAGAAGCAGATTTTAAGAACTTTTTTCAAAAAACTTGGACCACAGTTTATAGTAGGAGGCGATTTCAATGCTAAGCACCCCTGGTGGGGCTCCAGATTGACAAATCCGAAGAGAAGTGAACTGTACAAATGCATAATAAACAACAGCATAACAACACTTTCAACCGGTAAGCCTACATAGTGGCCTACTGACAGTAGAAAGATACCAGACAACAAATACAACAAAAGAGAAATCTGCGTAAAAGATGGCAAGAAACTCTCTACCCTGCCGAAAAAAGATCGTATAACAAGGCTGCATCTGATCTTAAAAACTTAGAAATGAATATCTCGCTGAATATCTTAGAAATCTAGATCCACATTCTTGTAACCACTAACAAAATTGATGGAGAGCAATCAAATATCTTAAGCGACCTGCAAAAAGAAACACAGTAGTCCGAAACTGTAATGGCGAATTGTGTAGATCTGATGACGAACAAGCCAAAGCATTTGCTCAACACCTGCACTGTGTATTTAAGCCAAATAATATTGATAACCCGCAAACAAAAAGGGAAGTAGATAACTTTCTCGAGTCACCCTGCCAAATGAGCTTACTCATTCGTAAAATCAGTATTAATGAAGTTTCACCAGAAATTAAATGGCTGAATAGTAAAAAGGCTCCAGGTTCGGACAAAATAGATGGCATAACCTTAAAAAATCTACCACCAAAGTGTATACGTTTTCTTACGCTTATATTTAATGCTTCGTGAGCTGTCGGAAAAATTCAACGCCAATATTCGCACTCTATACGGTTTGGTACAACCGAACAAATTGCAGGATACATTATAGTCCAAGTACTTGTGCAAAAGCTGGATCCGGCGAGTTAGGCCAAATGGGAGGAGCATTCGGAGGACCCCGCTCTACGGAATTTAATTCCAACGTGGGAATCCATGGCATCATTTCTGGAGCAGCGATGCCAGCCAGGTGGGAGCTAATCGTACATCTAATGCGTAGGCCAGTCTTTCTTGCCACAAATCTTAACCTTCTGACATGTGCTTTCTGTAATGCTTCGGATTATATTTCTTTGTATATATATTGCCTTAAGAATGACCATCAATCTGCTTAGCCTCGTTTTCGTCACTCGAGAGATCTCAGCTTACTGAAAAGGTGGCTTCAAATTTATTTTACCATGCGAAAGAACCCTTTATATTACCTGGCCTATCTTCAGCTCTAATTGCCCTGTTTACGGTTTTCCTCCCCCCAATAGGCCAATTAGGGATCGAATTATGCTGAGAAGAACACGAGGACTAGTATGTAGGTTGCGCTCATGAGCGTGATTTATAATGGCTTTCCTATAATGGTGATCCTTTGGTAGGATAATTGTGTGGCGGCCATTAAAATCCAACGAAGAGTTCTTAAACCGACCATCTACTCGAAGAACCCCAACTTGGTCAATGAACGGTGACAGCGAGGCAAGTCGACTAAACGGTGGTACTACCCCTTTGGTCTGCAAGGATTTAATGTCATTCCATAAATGAGCACGCTGAACCAGACGCAGCAACAGAGAAGTCCCACATTGAACGTCGGTGATAGTAAGCCCAGGATGTCGCTTGCAATACTTAAGGATGTATCCAAACGTACGTTGCATAGCATCAAATGAATTCGCATCTTTGGAGCATGCAACAATATAAGTGTACGGAGATCTTACAAGCAGGACCCTTCGTCGAAGTTCCAGTATTGGCTTCTCCGTTACTACTGTTTGTGGCCCATCAGTTCTGGGGCTATTCAGAAAGAGCGGTCCATGGGCACACAAAGGGAACTCTTTAAGCTCGCTGGGAAGAGCTCCTCGCGAAAGAATATCTGCCGGATTTAAAGCAGTGGTAATGTAGCGCCATTCCATTGTACCGGTCAACTCCTGAATTGCAGCCACCCGGCTTGATACAAACACGTTGAATCTTGAGGGATCTTCTCGGATCCAAGAAAGCACCACAGTTGAGTCGCACCAGCAGTAGAATTTCCCTTCCAATACGTTCTATTTACAGATTTCAGTTATAAGCCGAGCTAGGAGTTCAGCTCCGCAAAGCTTAAGTTTTGGCACGATTAGGATTTTCGCTCTACGACACGTCCTACCACTTCTATTGCTCAGAGCGAACTGAGACCGAGCGCGTTGGAAAGGAGAGACTCTGCCCCAAATTTTCAGACAGGTTCGAGCGTGCTACGACAGGTAGTTACGTGGCAATGAAACCATGCGCATTACTTTCATAACGCACCCTGTATATCTTGCCATTCTGGATCTTGTGCCAAAGGAAGGCTTTCGTCCCAGGACAACTTTTCCTTGCACAGCAGCTGAGAAAAATCTTGGATTACTGGGCGAGGCCTAGAGTTTTTGTAAAATGGCCTCCATCGTCAAACTTCAAGAAGGACTCCTTAGTATCTTTCGAAACTCCTTCTAAAACAGCCACTACATTTGATACGATACATTACATTTCCTCTGCACAACAGCGCGGACGTCTGTTGCCTTATGTTGATGGCATCTTCTTTAAAGCTGGCGCCAGATATAAAAAAAAATATTAACATTAAAGCCACGGCGAAGAATCTCAGCACCCACTAGCAAGGTCGCCTCCTCATTAATAGACAACTGATGCATCGACCTCACAGCTAGGTAAAAAGCAGGCTTCGTGCCATACTTAACAGTATCCAGCTTAAACGCACACAAATCTTGAGGAGAATCTCTCCACACAATGCAGTGAAAGTAGCTATCCTCAGGCGAAACTGACCCACCCACCCACTGACCCACCGGTACATTTTACAGATGTCCCCTGTGATTGCCACTCGATGCGAGCGAAAGCGAAGAAGAATCTGGAATAGTTTTGGATGAATCACTGGATCAGAATCACTGGAGAACGACGCGAAGCTTGGTGGTGGTGCTGTCCTCTTTCATGACACAATGATGAGGCAAAAAATACTTGCCGGAACTTTTGACATATGTCCCATCTGCAAGTACTCCTCAATGAAAGCCATGTATTGGGCCTTGACGGCAGGACGATGATCCAGTTTTCTATCAAGAAATAAGAATCGTTTAAGAGCTTTCTGGTAGGACTCCCCCAACAGATCTAAACTGAACTTGGCTGGCAATCGAACAGAATAATACCCAGCCGGCAAACGAGCAAAGTGTTTAACGCTACACAGTCAAGCTCTTCCCTCGTAGCCCAGACAATCGGCTCGACGCTACTCTCCACCTCCCAAAACCGCCGAAGCAGCACCTTAAGACAATCCAGCCTAAACGAGTCTTTTGAATTAAAGGTAATCCCGACAGAAGTCTGACTTGACCAACGCATAGCAGGTCGTAAAAAAGTCTGGCACTTATCAACAAATCAACGCGCTGGGGGCGATTGACCTCTGGATCCGCGAGCTTAAGATTTTGGGGTCTGTTTCAGTTACAAACGTCGATGTTAATGTTTGGCTGATGTTCGGTCAAGTACTCGGATGTTCGAGATCGCATTGTTAAGTTAACTGACAAACTATCTGTCTTGAAACTAGAGTCACTTATTCCTATTCTCACCTATATGTTTTTCTAAGCTGAAGCAAGTTTACTAAGCCGGACGTTATTAAGCGCAGCTAGGAGCCAGAATCGAATACAGCACGGCAAGGAACAAAGGTTCCTAAACGGTTTTTTACTAACACAGTGGCAGTGGCTAGAAGTACCACATCTTTGCCTAAATCGTGCGCAATAAGAGGTGAAGATAGGCCAAGTAATGCAGAGGGTTCTGTCGCATGATTAAATGAATCTGCCAGTTTCAGTCAGCTGAGATCTTTCGTGTGACGAAAACGAGGCTAAGGTTCCTAAGTGAAGCAGAGTGTGGAGCTTAGATCCGCAGGCGCGGCAATGACCGGAGTTGCACTGCCTCAATTGACGGCTATTCTTAAGGCAATATATACAAAGAGTCCGCCTTTTTGCTTATCGAAATCGACATGATGAATTTTTCCGACAGCTCACGAAGCATTGAAACGGAACCACTCTGCACTGCTCTTAGCCCCAGAATCTCAGTGACAAGCGCCTGAAAAACTAAACGTCGATAAGCAAATCTGTTTTATAACACGTCCAAAGCTATTGCATAGTTTTTTTTTCTTCTCTTTTTTTTCTTCTCATTTTATTTACAATCTGTCTTAAGCAAGTATGACAATAAGTAAATTTTATAATTTATCTAAAATTAACAAAGGCAGTAGTTATCCATTAAGACTTACTACATACTCTGTGCATAACATGTTTTAATATATTACTTAATGCCTGTCAGGGAGTACGTGAAATCTTTTAAGTCTTCTGACGTTATCTTAAGGCTAAGTTATTTTCATGGGTTCTTAGACTGTCTATATATTTTTTTTTATGTTTTGCTATTTCTTCTTTAACATAAAGGATTCCTAAGTCTTTATGGATACTTGCTTTTGAGATATAAAATGGAGCATTAACAATTTGTCTTAATATTTTTGATTGGTAGCGTTGTAGAATCTCAATATTTGAGTTGCTGGCAGTACCCAGAGCTGAATGCCATAAGTCCACACGGGCTTAAGTATAGCTTTGTATAAACGGACTTTATTTTCCAGAGTGGTTGCAGGTTTTCGGCGAAACAACCAAGTCATCTTCAAACTTTTTAAGTTTAGTTGCTGGCGCTTTGCTTTTATGTGGCTTTTCCACGTTAGTCTGCGATCGAGGTGCAGCCAAGGTACTTTATGCCACTTTGTGGGATTGCTGATCCATTAAATGACACTTCTGGGCAGTCTCCTCTTCTTAATGCAAAAGTTATTTGCGCAGATTTCAAGGCGTTGACTTTACAGGTTTGTACACAACTTCTTCAGCTCGTCCTCAGCACGACGATAAGCTCTTCTATCGGCCGGATCTCTGGAACGCATGAACCTGCGACGCAAGGCACTTTTTGAACTCACCAGATCCAGGATCTCAGGTTTTAAAAGAGCATGAGGTGGGTCTGGTGGGTTATTATAAACCTTATCCGCAGGTTGAGGACTCAGCAGCGATGTGGATGTTTCGGACAAAGAGCTCGGTGGCGTCGTCAATGTCTTCAGGGGAGCTTAGAATCATGTTAAGGTTAACAAGTTGGTTAACTGCATTTGATGGGATGAGTTTGGTTGGAGAGACGGTAGCGGAGGTTGTGGATCTTGATGTTGCTCTGGTCTTACGTTTGAGTCCAGCACCGGTTGCAGCGTCTGCCGTTTGCGATCCCTTTGTTGGCTTGGTTGGTTCTGCTTCCGGTTCCTACTTCCTAGTGGAGGAAATTGTTGCTGCTCCAGGTGACTAGTCCATTGCTGCGCACTAGCCTGCTGCGTTTGGATAGATCCCCCTGCAACGCTCCCGTATGAAAGCGTAGGTACAATGCCTCTTCGTGCATCTGGTGCAATGGCTGGTTGTTGAGGGGGGTTACAATGGGAAGTAGCACCTCTACGTCGACTCACTGTCTGCTGGTAGACGAGACAGCCCTTGCGGGTTTTAGTTCAACATAAAACAAGGTTAACGAGCTTTGTTTTGTCAAAACGGCTTCTGGGTCTATTGATAAACCTCACTATATGGCCCAGTGAGGTAAGGCTTTCCTTAATGTCCTCATCTGGGACAGAGTGATGTACACCTCGGATAACAATGCGGTAGGGTCTCTCCTCTTTAAGCTGCTAGATATGGAAAGGTACCTTATTCAAAGTAAGCGATTTCGTTACGGCTATGTACGTATCTGAGTCTGAAGCCAGGATCGAAACGGAATTATCTGGATGGCATTTGACGGAATATTTTGTTGGGTGAGCGGTCTTATCTATAAATCTGATGAGTCCGTTCAGAGATTCGCAATTTTTGACTACAATTGGGGGTGGTTTGTTAGACGGTGGAGTTACGTTACTGCCTGAGGTCTGATTTGAGATAGAACAGCTGCTGGTGAGCTGTTTTTGTTGGTTTGGTTGGTGCTGCAACTGGCTTGATTGGAGTTGTTGGTGCTGACCTGGTTGCTATTGGTGTTGTTGGAGCTCGTACTGTGGCTTTTTGAGTTCTTTGTGATTTTGGCGATCGAATTGGGGGACCTTGACTCTAAGCGTCGCTTCTTATTCTTGGGACGTGGGGTCCAAAAATAGTCGTCACCTTCTCAGAAAGAGGGTCTTGAGCTGGAATGGGTGGAGCATTGTTAGAGGAGGGCGCTAAATTCATTCAATGAGCGATTTAGAGCATCTCTCATTTTTTGTTGGGCCGCAGTCACATCCGATGCAATATCAAAATCACTTTCGAACATAGTGACACTGCTTTACCGACTTCAGGTTCACGGTGCCCCTTTGGATGGGCTCCAATAAGGCGGCCGTGGCCGAGTGGTCAAGGTGGCCGACTCCCATTCAGGCGTCACTTGGTTCGAGTCCCAGCTGAGCAGACGAATTGTTTTCTTTTTTACTTCAGTGATTTCAGGCTGTAATGTTCAGCTTTTGCTGAGATTTGCAACGACAGCAATTTGCAATTGTTTCTTATCTGTTTTTCTTTCACTTGTTATCGCGTAGAGCATAACTAGCGGTAAACGCGATCACTGACACCGCGACTCTAGTCGCCGGGCTCACAAAAACAAGATTTTTGCCAGGAAAGTGGACGTGTCCATAGACTCAACACAAAGAACTTCGCAGCGATGCAAAAACGCGTCTGCACTCCACGAAGGTATGATCGAGACTGCCCAAACCGGCCAATTTCATTAATTCCATGAACAATAGAGCACTTAATTGGTTCCCGTACTGTATGCCTTCTGCTCAGTATGCGATTCGATAAACAAATTCTTTGCCAACGATAAACAAATTCTTTGGCAACGGCACTTAGCCATTCATGTAAACAAATCCCAAAGCCTAACCTAGGCAGTTTTGCCTGCTCTCTCTGAGGCTTCTCCTCAACTTAAGAATCCAAGAGCAATGCTCTCCCTAAGCATCCAAGAGCAATGCTCTCCCAAAATATACTAACATATTTCTTAAGCACAGAGGCTTCTCCTCAATTTCACTTACATTTAACTTTCAATCTTAAGCTGAGCATCAAGCAATATAGATCAAAAATCGGTCTCGATACTTTAATTGTCTTTTTATTTGGAAACAACTTTGATTTCAGGGTTGTACTAAGTTTGTATACAAAACGGTTCATTTAATAGATTCAAGGCAATTTGTTGTAGCCTTTTATTTGTAACTATATATACTATGCCTGTTATATATTTTCCAACGAATCTTAAATAGGTATACAAACATAACTTATTCTTATGACAACAATATTGACAATCGAAATTTGACATAGGTGGCATCTGGCATCTCTCCCATAGTGTTTGCAGATATGCTCTATTATTATATGCAGTATCACTATTTCCTTAGAAGGATTCAAATGGATTGGACCTCTTCCGTTCTTAGAATAGAACTTTGTGTATTCTGTATAGTTACTCATTTTGCGTTAGAAAAAAAATCGTTCATATTTAATTTGCATGATGTAAACTGTTTTTTTTTATGGTTCCGCTACCATTTTAAAAGTTTTTTATTTTATTTTCTTGTTGTATTCGAGAGATTTTGTAAGGCAATTTTACCCTGGTCCTTAATGATATTTCATAAAGTGACCTTGCTAATAACGAAATATACATGTGTCCTTAAACGTGGAAAAAGTTATAGCAAGAATTGATGTTAGCGATCTGTTCACCAATGAAAAACTAGATTTAGGTCAGTTGTTCCAATAGCTTCAAAATGGATCCGGTGTACGCAAGACCAGCTGAAGTAATTTCAATTGATTCTTTAAAATAAAATGGGCAATAAAATATTGAATACATTAAGAGTAGAGCTACTCAACCCAGTGATCATTATAGAGAATGCAAAAGATCAAGAAGCGATACTGTTTCAATAAAAAAAAAATCAAAAAACTTGAAGGAATTTGACGTACGTGAATGCGATAAATTCCAAATATCCACAACGATAATTCATACTAAAACTCAATTAACAGTAACTGATACACCAATCAATGCTTTCAATAGAATGATAGTACGTTACCATGAACAGAAAATGGTAATGAATACGTAGTAACTTTAATATGTGATCTCACGAAATATTTAGTAGCCATACCAGTTGCAAATAAAAACGCAAAAACTATCGCAAAACCTATATTTTCATCTTGTATTCTGAGGTACGGTCGCATAAAGACGTTCATCACAGACATGGAAACAGAAAAACAGAATATAAAAATGCAATTATAAATGACGTGTGCAAATTTTTGCAAAGAGACAATATAACGTCTACAGCACATCACCACCGGACAGTTGGAACAGTAGAAAGAAAAAATACAACGAATATAATCGTTCCTACATACATATCTATAGCTAAACTCTATATTTTGTTTACTGTTTTAACACGACACCCCACCCCACCCCACCCTCTATGGAACAGATTTATTGTCCATACTAGTTTTCAGAAAGCAAATTAAAATTTTTTGACAGCGAACATTCATAGTTCCATTGTATAATATGGATGGGTATGCAAAAGAATCAAAATATATATTAGAAATAGCATATAAAAGAGCTAGGTTACTACTTGAACAATAGTTATAATTGTTCAATTACTAATAGTAATAATAGAATAGAATAATAATAGAACAATAATAATAACGACACCATGGATAAGCCAGCCGGCGGAAGACCTGTGACGACAAATACCGATCAAATGATGGAATACATCGAGTTAGACCGGCATGTGGCATCTCGTGACATCGCCCAGGAGATGGGAGTTAGTCACCAAACCATTTTAAATCATCTGCAGAAGGCTGGATACAAAAAAAAGCTTAATGTTTGGGTGCCGCATGATTTGACGCAAAAAAACCTTCTGGACCGAATCAACGCCTGCGATATGCTGCTGAAACGGAACGAACTCGACCCATTCTTGAAGCGGATGGTGACTGGCGACGAAAAATGGACCACATACGACTATATCAAGCGAAAACGGTCGTGGTCGAAGGCCGGTGAATCGTCCCAAACAGTGGCCAAGCCGGGATTGACGGCCAGGAAGGTTTTGCTGTGTGTTTGGTGGGATTGGAAGGGAATCATCCACTATGAGCTGCTCCCATATGGCCAGACGCTTAATTCTACCATCTACTGCGAGCAACTGGACCGCTTGAAGCAGGCGATCGACCAGAAGCGTCCAGAATTGGCCAACAGGAAGGGTGTAGTGTTCCACCAGGACAACGCCAGACCACACACTTCGTTGATGACTCGTCAGAAGCTAAGGGAGCTCGGATGGGAGGTTTTATCGCATCCACCATATAGCCCGGACATAGCGCCAAGTGATTACCACCTGTTCCTGTCCATGGCGAATGCCCTTGGTAGTGTAAAGTTGAACTCAAAAGAGGCTTGTGAAGTTGCCGTCTAGATGGAAACAGATTATCGAACGAAACGGCGCATATTTGAATTAAATCCGATCAACTTTTTTTAAAACTTTTTATAAAGCATTGAATAAAGAGCAAAAAAGCGGAAGGGAGATATTTGACAATTATATTATATTATATGCTGATATGCTGGCAATACTCATCGCCGACGTACTCATCGAGGATCAGAACCAATTGAAGAAACTCGTTCCCAGCGGGAACAAAGTTAGTTGCATTGTCGATCCAAATTTGTCGTGGCATACTCCTACGTTGTATTGAAATACCTTCCTTCTGCTCGTTACTTGCTTCATTGGCATTTTCGAAATAATGTGCTCAACAAAAAAATGTGCTCAATAAAATCGGTGAGGAACCGAAGTATCTTGGTCCGCAAGCTTAATTTTGGGGTATATTCCAGCTGAAAATGTAATTGCTAAAGCTCGGCTGACATTAGTTAATATTGGAGTTAAATATGGAGTTGCTAGGATCTCAATATCTTTAGTTAAATCCTGTGCGAGAAGATCAGCAAACGACCCATGCAATACATAGGGTAAGTCAGAGGGAAGCGTTTCTGTATGCTGTGATCTTCCTTGTGATAAAGGCGAGTAAAGTTTTCACTGGTAATGGACAGTGTGGTGCTTAGATTCGCAGGCACGACATTTGCCGAAGTTGCACTGTCTCACTTGATAATCAGTCTTAAGGCAATTTATGCAGAGTGAGTCTTGCTTAATAAAATCTATCTGTGTGTTTAGGATAATGTCAGGATCAACATCTTCGATTCACGAAGTACTTGTATATCGATTTCTCTCGCGTCATAGCGTTTAATGTGACTTATGCGCGGAAAGGGAGGAGTTTCCGCCACACGGTCTTAGGGGATTTGGTCAAGTCTGTTTTAGTTGAGATGCTTTAGGGCACCGGCTCAGACTTGGCCTATCGATGTTAAATAGTATTCTGTAGTGGCTCGAAAAATAATACTCTCTGGACACTCTCAATTCAGTTACTATGAGCACATTAATCTCCTATAGTGCAAAGATGAATGGTAACACCTGTTTGCGAATACAAAGTTTTTGTTTAGTATGATTTTGGAATAGTCATTCTCATCTGTGCTTTTATTGCACCCGATGTGGTTGTGAGCGTTTGTAAGGAGTTTATGCTCCGAAAGTTCTTACATGGTGTGTCCCCTTCTTCGTATAATAGATATGCCAATACAAATTGAAGCTTCCCTCTTTCCCTCTCGAAAGAAAAAAACAGTAAGCCCTGTCCTTACCACTCAGACTGAAGCCTACCATTTCCAAACCGCCCAACGCCCCTGATCCAGATGTCCTTGCAGTAGTCTAAATCGAATGTATGTTCCCTGCAGAACTTCGTCGCTTTGGATTTTATGCTCCTATTCTCGTATTCTCTAAAGTTGTACTAATCGCTCTCACACTGAGGATCAAGGTTCTACGTGGAGAAGAATTCTTCTACCTGAAGAATTTGACCGATGAACCGAATCATCTGCCCTGTTTTCAAGAGACCTCATTTTCGCTCCTAACCTTAAAAGCTTTACCGTCCAATCCGTGGGATGATTTGCACCTTTGCGTTTTCCACTCACCGCTGTTACTAAATAATTAAACCGAACTTCCGCTCTCGAGGCCTAAGCGAGAGATACGCAAGAAGACTAGACAACCACCCCAACCACCTGGCTAATAAACTTCTGGACAACAGCCAATCCCGTAGACGTCTGCTGAGAACGCACCCTCTTGACCTCACCCAACATTAAATTATAAATGTAACCCCTACACAAGTACATCCTAGGTACTCCCTTTATGTTAATGTCCGTTCTGCAATTAAGCTAAGAAGTTTTTTATTAGCCTTTTTTGAGAAATATAACGATTTATGTGAGTAGCGATTTCAAATCATAATGTTTTATTTGTTGGCTCGAATAAGTTTTCGCATGAGTTACGAAGTGAGTGATTTATAAATTTGTTGAACAATAATAGATGAAATAACTCTAGTAAATAACTATAATAAATAACATTCTATAAAGACGGTCTCTGACATCAATTACAAAATGCAACCGTTAATCTGGGACAGTCGTACAAATTCGCTTAATCCGAATTTTCATTCCTTGAAAAACATTTGGATCAAAATCCTTTATTGATAAGAATAATTTATGAACAAGTATATTTGCAAGGGCACAACTGACTCATTGGTAAGTAAAAATCAGCACTGTGTTATGAAACCGCAAAGCCTTACAACTAAACCGTGTGTCATCTTTGACACACATAGTTAAAACGAATATTTCTCGTGATACGAACAATTCAACAAGATTAAGAATAGATAATTTTGTCGTGGCGGCTAAATATCTTTGCATTTTCATATTTCAAATTTCAAAATGTATAAGAAATTGGTTAGTGGTGAAAAGGACAAAAGGTTTTAGCTCATATATCCGAAATCGGAATACTAACATATTGCTAAAATACGGTTACATACAGCTCATATTTTGCTCCATTTTTGGCTTTTCATATGTTAGATCTATTTCAACGTCTGTACGTCGGTAACTTGCTCGATATCGATATCAATATCGTGGTAAAAGAAGAAGCATTTCCGGCCTCATAAATGTACATTTTCCTAATACGATCGTATCTACGCTCTCTGTAATAACCACAAACCACAAAGCCATTCACAAAGACATTCCACACACCGCCTAACAATACCACGCCACTTTTGAAATTTGTTGAATATTTTTGTTTTAGTCTTGTAAATTTCTATCGATCTGACAAACAACTTTTTACCACGCCCACTCAAACGCCCAAACGCACTCAAAGCCACCCAAAACATTCTTGTCTACGCTTTTGCATTTTAGTTCTGTTTAATTTTATTATTTTTTTCCCCAATTTCTACCGATATTCCAGAAAATGTAAAAATTTCCCATTCGCACTTGCATTTGCTGAGTAACGTGTATCTGATAGTCGGGAAACTTGACTATCTCTTGATATCTTGATTTTCTCTTGTTTTCAATTATGTATATTTGTCTAGACAATTTGTATCGATATGCTCGCACTCCCACTATGTGACTAACTACAGCTTTTTGTCTACTTGACGATTGGATGGATTGGTAAAAGTTCCTTTCGCCAGGTTTCTTATTTTAAGAATACGGAGACCTGGCGAGTAAGTTGAGTTAGTTGGCTGTTGTAGACAGACATTCAGTGGTGAATTGTTGTTGATCGAGGAATCTATCTATTATTATCTATTATTTGATTATGCAGATTCTAGACATCCCCTAACAATTTTTACTTCATTTGCTCATGCAGCTACCAAATGCTACGGCGATGATCTGATATAATTTCAAGGATTTTGTATGGCCTCTTCTTTACATTATGAAATTAAATTGTCTATCCGCTTCATTATTACTTAACATCGGCTTTCATTGCATTCCAATGGAGCCGGAAGTGGAGTATGCTAGAACACCACTCATCTTGAAAAGATGGAAACTTGTAAATTATTCGTTCTGTAAAGTTTTTTACATAACTTATGTTCGGATGAATGATTTATTCTTTGGAGGTGGCACTTTCTCCAGTGACAAAAACTTTTGTAGTGCTTTTAATCCATTATTGTCACCTTTAATTATCATAGATCTATAATAAAACCTAAGTATTTAAAAACTAAGTATTAAAACCTACTTTATCTTGTATTTTCTTGTATTTCACTTTATACTTTCATTAATCCATTTTCTGTTCTTATGTATTTTGCACATTCGGTTAATCTTCTAAATACCTTAACTAATATATTTTAATGTTCTTCAATACTTTGACGTTACCTGAATATATACACGCAGAAAAAAGAGTATGCTATTTTCTTGATCAGGATTACCAGCAGAGTGGATCCGGCCATGTCCGTCTGTCCTTATGAACGTTGAGATCTCGGGAACTATAAAAACTAGAAAAATTAGATTTGACAGATCGTAGACGCAGCACGATACCCCGGGACTCTAACTACCACAAACCGCCCATAACCATAGAGACATCACACGTGCGTACGACATTGCCACGACAACATTGTTGAAAAAAGTTTAAATTTTTAAAAATTAAATTTGTTAATTTCTGTCGATATACCAAAAGAATTTTGAGATTTCGAGGAACTCGATTATAGCATGCTTGTATACTTTGAAATATTATTTGTATATAATCAACAATACTATTTTACAAAGGTTTTAAGTTTAGACGAGCGAACATTAAAAAAAAAATGATTGCCATTTCCGAAGCAACAAAGTAAATTCAGTTTGAATATTTCTTTGCTTTGACTGCTTTGTCCGGAAATGGAACATGAAATTTAATATTCGAATGAACGATCAGTTTCCAACGCATGATCGTAAATGCTGTAGCTTTTCTACTAGGTATTGAAATTAATTCGTAGCGTTTTTTTTTTGTAAAGTTTCGTGATTTACCATGAGGGTAAAATATCGTTGTCGTTATCCAATTGTTTGACATATTTCTGGTAAAGCTCAAATATCGCGTCGAAAAAATTCGCTTTTATATAAAAGCGATAATGGATTAAAAGTATTAATCTTAGTAAAAAAAAAACCAATAAATACAATATAAGACCAGTCACAGTCCAAACTTCATAAAAGACAGACATGCTGAAGAGACCTCCTTGCAAAAACCCTCAGATTACAACCAAGTCACAAACCTAAATATATTAAAAAAAAAAACAGATAAGATCAGAAAGCATAACACTAATATCACAAGAACAAAAAACCCGTAAACGTTCGTTACTAAAACGTATCGGGCAATTGCTAACGTGAAGAACCAATGCGACTGCCAGACAATTTTCGAACCAAAATATAAAATAATTTCCCGAGACAATAAAACATTTGAAAAAGCTCACAAAATTCCGCGAATTCCTGGTCAACACATCAGAACACAAAACACTCAATCTAGCCAAAGCAGTTAAATACTTTGACAACCTAAGAAATATCAATAAATATTATATTTTAAATGAACTAAAAGATCAAAGATAATCCGACAAAAAAATCATGCAATTCAGAAACAACCTCCTCATAGAATCTGGACTGATAATTATCACTTTTGAGACAACAACCCTTCCCACATCTATATAATGACAGTATATGAGCGCGTTAATGTGCGACCCGAAATCCCCCGACCACTTAAATGACAAAATTTCCAAAAATTCGGGTAACCCACTAAATTTTGCAATGGCCCGAAAATATGCAACAATTGAACCTCTCTCTTTAGACGATGTCATTTGTACCAATCCCAAATTTTTCTCAAATTTCAAATACTACACTAGCATTCAAAAGTACCACTCCCCACTGAATAAAAACTGTCAAACATTTTTAAGCAGAGAGAAATTGTAGGTATAAACACAATTGAAAGAGTTGGTCACAGAACTGCATCAAAGCTATACTATCAACGCCATCCTCATCAATCAACGACGTAAGCCACAACGCTAGAAGAACAATTAAAACCTCCAATATCAATACAACAAAGCAATCTTACTCATCAAACTTAATTAACTTACAATCGCAACCAATCAGGAAAACTAACACCCACGACTACATCCTTTCACCCATTGGCAAACTGAAAGGCAACCTACCTACACTACAGATGATGATATGGACATTAGTGCACCAATACTATTATCCATGAGTCAGACCGTAAGCTCAGATCTCACACAAAGCAAACGTACTCAGTAAGCTACTTAAAGCTAAGGATAAAGCAGAACAAGAGAGCAAGCTATATACGAGTTCTCCGACTATCAGATACCCGTTACTCAGCTAGTGGAAGTGCGATCGAGAAATTGCAACATTATCTGGAATATCGGTAGAAATTGGAGGACAAAAATTAATGAAAGAAACTTAAAAATTTTTCAAGTGTGGTTATTGACAAATCGATAGAAATTTACAAAATTAACAAAAAAATGAAAACATTTTCAAAAGTGTGGGCGTAGCAGCTTTGGGTATATAAAACAGAAAAATAAACAAGACAGAACGCTATAGTCGAGTTCCCCAACTTTCAGATACCTGTTACTCAGCTAGTGTTTTCGAAAAACGATAGAAGCTTACAAAATAATGTATAAACTAAAAAATATGTAAGCATTTTCCAAAAGTGTAAGAGTGGCAGTTTTGACTTGCTTGTGGGCGTCATAGTGGGAAAACATTTTATTGCAAATTGATAGAAATTTAAAAAAGTAATACAAAAATTAAAAAACGTCAAAACATTTTCGCAAAAGTGTAGGCTTGACAGCTTATGATACTGTATGAGCGTTTAAATATTAAATCATTTAAAAAGAAAAAAAATTTTGGGCATTACAAATTTGTTGCCATGGCAGTTTAGGACGGATTGTGGGCATGGCAAAATCAAAAAAACAAACTTGCGCTGCGCCTATGCTTCTGGAACCTGCACGCTTAGTTTAAACTTTCTAACTATTATAGTTCCTAAGATCCAGACTTTCATACGGACAGTCGAACGAACATGGCCAAATCGATTCCGCTTTTGATCCTGATGAAGAATTTATATTGTTACGTTTTTATTTACTTTTGAGTCTATTAAATGGACCGTTGTAGTAACTAAGACCAACTCGAAATGGATTTTGTCAATTTTGTTTGAGACTTGTTTGGGTTAAATTCCAGGTTATAATTGTGTTTGGTTCTATGTTTTTATAATTTCATCTGTGTGAACTCTCTCAAAATTACAAATTCGTTTTAAATGTTTAATGATATTGGTGACACACTCATTGTTTATTTTCGTTATTGTAAACTTTATTTTCTTTTTCAAAATATGATTGTGGGTCTGTGTATTTTAGCTGATAGCCGTTAGAGTCTGGGTAAGGGATTATTTTCATTGTGTTTATTAACGAAAACTTAATGGGTATGTGGGATATGATTAATAATTGGTTATTCCAGTTAGTTCTCTTTTCATCTTATTGTACAAAAATTTGATTTGGGGTGCATGATAGTCGGTACGCAGCCTTTTTTCAAAATAGTCAGCTACGATGTCTATTTCGGTTAAGTTGATCCTCAAACAATGATGTTCAAAGGAGGATGGTATCGGTATCTGGACTGGTTTATCAGAAAAAAGGAGATAGCCGTGGTTGGTTAATTTGAATTTACTGTCCATGAACTGTTGTGATCAGCATAAGTAAAAATGTCAAGTTCCAGGCACCTGTGGAATTGAAATTCAATTATTTTTCATTACAATTCATTTTTTGAATTGTGTTTTGTAGTAGTGAGTAACTCTATTTCTGTTATTGATTTTGTAGAGGTCGGAGTCCGTTTGCTCCACATTTTTGGTTGGCTTAAATGAATTTTCTAATTTGCCTTTCTGTAGTGGCCTTTTCTGTATCTCGTGTCGACTTCGTATACCATTCTGTCACTGGTTATTTTATTTTCTTTGTTTTGTTAGGTGTCTAATATTGGTTGTTCTGCGTAGAGAAATATGTGTGCAGGGGTTTGTCCAGTGGTATCGTGCTTGATCTTGTGATTGTATAAGTTAACAACTGTTAATGTATTTCTTGCAACTAAGTAGCTTCGCGTAAACAATGCTGACACGCCAGAATTGGGTTCAGCGCTCCGCGCAAGAACGTCAGGCAGCGGAAAGCTGACACTTCTGATTCGGAGTGTTGCTTCACGCTGCAAGGAATGCTGAGTCGGCTTGCCGACTTGTCGTGGTGGCGCGATGCATTGCTGTGAGGGTAAACTTAGTCTCGATAATTGTCAACTCTTCAGTCTTAGTTTTGAGTTTTAATAAATCACTACTTGCTCCGGCATACAGCCGCAAACACAATTGAATTTATTATCAATTACTTTGCTACGCCACAAGGCTAGTAAATTCACCAAAGGGGGCGAAGTCAAGCCGTCCAACATAATCTTCCTAAGAAGACCCAAACAGACGTGATCGTCTAACCACCGCCGTCCGAGGACAGAAGACTCTGGATCGTCGCGGGACAAAATTCATTTTATATCTGGCGCCCAACTTCATCTTGAACTCAACAACCTGATTTAACAGGGTAGTTAAGTTAGAAATCATGTAAGTTTTGCAATTGACTTCTTCGACACGACTCAAGAAATCTTATTAAAGAAAGAATTTGTGTATCTGGCCACGTAATAGTTGCGCGTTGCGAAAATCAGCCTAAAAAGCATTGCATACTTTCGGCAGATTAAAATTTTCGTTGCATACCCCTTTTAATAAAATCTGTTGCATACCTAATATTAAAATATTATTGCATACTTTTAACAAGACAAATATTTTTTGCATACTTTTTCTTGCCATATATATTTAGCCGATCAATTGTGCTCGGCAACAGTGTATCTGTGTTGTGCCAACTAACAACCAATGAGTTGGGCACAAGCCTACAGAGGAATTAAGGTCGAATACGAAAGTGAGGATAGCTGGGAGGAGGAACAAGTAGGTCAGCCGTTAGTTAGTAACCCGGTAGGTAACACTATGGACCCCAATCAAATTCAAGCTCTTGTCGACAATGCTGTCAGGCAGGCATTATTGCAACAGCAAACTCAGTTTCAGACCCAAATAAATTCCCTAGCTGCGCGGGTACAGAGTTTGCAGGTGGAAGCACCGCAAATCATAACGTATGAAAAGGTTTCTGTTAATCCCGATGTTAGGTGCGACATACCTTTAGACATAATAAAGTCCGTACCAGAGTTCTCCGGCACTCAAGACGAGTATGTGGCCTGGAGACAATCGGCCATATACGCCTACGACCTTTTCAAGCCCTGCACTGGCTTTGGCTAGAGAAGCAGAAGCAAGCATAGAGAGAAGCATGTTCGCAAACTCCTACGCCAAGGCCGTAGAGGACCGAGCGCATACAGCGGCAAGCGGCAAGAGCCGTTTCCAGGGGAAACCCAATAAAGATAACAGGGAAGAGCAGGGACAGGACAGGAACCCGCATTTCTTCAAACGTCAAAAAAATAATGTTAACGGGCAAACAAGTAGTGACAATCAGGCGCAAGCTCCTCAGCCAATGGAGGTCGACTCGTCCTCCAGGTTTAGACAGCGCACTGAGCATAACAAGGGCCACCCCAATGAATCGTATGCTTCCAAGAGAAGAAATTCCTCAGAACGCTTGACAGGTCCGAGACGACAACGTCTTAATAACGTTGTCCAAGTGGCTCCTAAACCAAAAGACCCCAAAGAGGATTATGAGAAGGCAGCAAAGGCTGCAGCCGAGGAGATCGACAGTGAGAATGAGTACGCTCCCAGTGACGACTCATTGAATTTTTTAGGGGACGCTCCCGGTTGCCGTTCATTGAACGACGGTTGGCTGGGAGAACCTTAAATATGTTAATCGATACCGGCGCGGCAAAGAATTACATTAGGCCCGTAAAGGAGCTAAAAGATGTAATGCCGGTCGCCAGCCCTTTTTCGGTGAGCTAAATACACGGCTCCACTGAAATCAAACACAAGTGCTTAATGAAAGTCTTCAAGCACACCTCCCCATTTTTCCTTCTGGATTCTCTCAATGCGTTCGACGCTATTATAGGCCTGGACCTGTTAACACGGGCCGGGGTAAAGTTGAACCTAGCAGAGGACACCCTAGAATACCAGGGCATCTCTGAAAAGCTTCACTATGTCAGCTGCCACAATGTAAACTTCACTGATGTCAACGATATTGTTGTACCTGCCTCCGTTAAAAAGGAGTTCAAGGACACAATAATAAGGAGGAAGAAAGCGTTCTCCACGTCAAATGAAGCTCTTCCATTTAACACCGCGGTCACTGCCACTATTCGGACAGTAGACAACGAACCGGTGTACTCAAGAGCCTACCCAAATTTTATGGGTATTTCTGACTTCGTAAACAACGAGGTCAAGCAATTGCTGAAAGACGGCATTATCAGGCCATCAAGGTCACCCTATAACAGCCCGACCTGGGTTGTAGACAAAAAGGGGACTGACGCCTTCGGGAACCCGAACAAGAGGTTGGTCATAGATTTTAGGAAGCTTAACGAGCGAACCATTCCTGACCGTTACCCGATGCCTAGTATTCCCATGATTCTAGCGAATCTTGGCAAGGCAAAATTCTTCACTACCCTTGACTTAAAGTCAGGGTATCACCAGATTTACCTTGCGGAACATGACCGTGAGAAGACGTCCTTCTCGGTAAGTGGCGGCAAATACGAATTTTGCCGTCTGCCGTTCGGCTTGAAAAATGCAAGCAGCATCTTTCAAAGAGCCCTAGACGATGTGCTGAGAGAGCAAATCGGGAAAATATGTTACGTCTATGTAGATGACGTCATAATTTTCTCAGAGAACGAGTCCGACCACGTCCGCCACATCGATACTGTGCTGAAATGTCTAATCGAGGCGAATATGAGGGTGAGCAAGGAAAAGACTAGATTCTTCAAAGAAAGTGTCGAGTACCTCGGCTTCATAGTCAGCAAGGATGGAACTAAGTCCGATCCAGAGAAGGTAAAGGCCATTCAGGAATACCCTGAACCCAAAAGCGTTTACAGTGTTAGATCTTTCCTTGGTCTAGCCAGCTACTACAGAGTCTTCATCAAAGACTTTGCAGCCATAGCTCGTCCGATAACGGACATCCTGAAAGGGGAAAACGGTTCTGTGAGTAAACATATGTCTAAGAAGATTGGTGTTGAGTTTAATGAAACTCAACGCAGCGCATTTCTAAGACTTCGTAACATTCTGGCATCAGAGGATGTCATACTCAAGTACCCCGACTTCCAAAAGCCCTTTGACCTCACCACTGATGCGTCAGCAAATGGCATTGGTGCAGTCCTATCACAAGAGGGTAGGCCAATCACCATGATTTCCCGTACCCTGAAACAGGCTGAGCAAAATTATGCCACAAATGAGAGGGAATTGCTAGCCATTGTATGGGCCCTAGGTAAACTACAGAATTTTCTGTACGGCTCCAGGGAAATCAATATTTTCACCGACCACCAGCCTCTCACGTTCGCTGTTACCGACAGGAACACGAACGCTAAGATTAAGAGGTGGAAATCCTATATAGACCAACACAACGCCAAAGTTTTCTATAAGCCTGGCAAGGAAAATTTCGTGGCAGATGCCCTTTCCAGGCAAAATCTTAATGCCTTACAAAATGAGCCCCAGTCAGACGCTGCAACTATACACAGCGAGCTCTCCCTGACCTACACGGTCGAGACCACAGACAAACCTTTAAATTGCTTCAGAAACCAGATCATTCTGGAGGCAGCCCGTTTCCCGCTCAAGCGGAACCTAGTGCTGTTCCGAAGCAAATCTCGCCACTTGATTAGTTTTACTGACAAGAGTTGCCTGCTAAAAACCCTCAAAGAAGTTGTTAATCCTGACGTCGTGAACGCTATTCATTGCGACTTGCCTACACTAGCAAGCTTCCAACACGACCTCATTACGCACTTTCCAGCCACTCAATTCCGTCACTGCAAGAATGTCGTGTTAGATATAACCGACAAAAACGAACAACTTGAAATCGTCACTGCTGAGCACAACCGTGCGCACAGAGCCGCGCAGGAAAATATTAAACAAGTCCTTCGAGACTACTATTTTCCAAAAATGGGCAGCCTGACGAAGGAAGTGGTAGCTAATTGCAGGGTATGCACCCATGCAAAGTACGACAGACACCCGAAGAAGCAAGAGCTCGGGGAAACGCCCATACCCAGTTATACTGGCGAAATGGTGCACATCGACATATTTTCAACCGACAGGAAGCTGTTCCTGACGTGCGTCGACAAATTCTCTAAGTTTGCAATAGTGCAACCTGTTACATCAAGAACAATAGTGGACATCACAGGCCCCCTATTGCAGATCATTAACCTTTTCCCAAACATCAAAACTATCTATTGCGACAACGAACCCGCATTCAGCTCAGAGCCAATCACATCCTTGCTCAAGAACAACTACGGCATCGACATCGTGAATGCGCCTCCGCTTCACAGCGTGTCTAATGGCCAAGTTGAACGGTTCCATAGCACCTTGGCAGAAATAGCCAGATGCCTGAAGTTAGACAAAAAAACTAACGACACAGTAGAGCTAATCTTGAGGGCCACGGTGGAATATATCAAAACCGTGCACTCAGTTACTCGTGAGAGACCAATTGAGGTTGTTCACTCAGGGGCCCACGAGCGCTGCCTAGAAATCAAGGCAAGATTGGTAAAGGCACAACAAGACAGCATCGGAAGATGCAATCCATCCCGACAAAACCGTGTGTTTGAGGTAGGAGAACGCGTGTTTGTAAAGAACAACAAGAGGTTAGGAAATAAACTGACCCCACTATGCACGGAACAAAAAGTGCAAGCAGACCTGGGAACGTCTGTTCTTATTAAGGGGAGGGTGGTCCACAAGGACAACCTCAAGTAGGCATTCCCCTTGCAGTTAGTTAGTAGGTTACTTTAAGAAAGCACAAGCGCTGGAGTCTCACCCTATATCTAAATTCCAGGTTTGCCCTCATGATGTTCATTACCCTGGCAACAGCGAATGCCCGGATCACCGACTTTTCGCATGCCAACTACATCCCTGTCGTAGATGGTGATGTGCTGGTTTTTGAACAGCGTAACCTCTTGAGGCACTCGAGCAACCTGTCCGAATTCGCCTTTATGATAGACGAAACAGAAAAATTGTCCGAGTCTTTTCCCCAATCGCATATGCGTAAGTTACTAGAGGTCGATACTGACTATCTTAGAACTTTGTTGTCCGTCCTCAAAGTCCATCATAGGATTGCTAGGAGTTTAGATTTCCTAGGAACAGCCTTAAAGGTAGTGGCGGGTACTCCCGATGCCACGGACCTTTTAAAGATTAAGATCACAGAGGCTCAACTAGTAGAGTCTAATTCCAGGCAAATAACTATAAATTCCGAAACCCAGAAACAAATAAACAAGTTAACTGACACCATCAATAAGGTGATCAATGCCCGTAAGAATGACTTGGTTGACACTCCACACTTATACGAAGCTCTACTGGCAAGAAATAGGATGCTATCTACAGAAATTCAAAATTTAATTCTCACTATCACTTTGGCCAAATCAAACATTGTAAATCCCACAATTCTTGACCATGCCGACTTGAAGTTTCTTGTAGAACAGGACACCCCAATTGTCAGCTTAAGAGAAGCATCCAAGATCAGGGTCCTCCAGTCCGAAAATAGCATTCACATTTTAATTGCCTATCCCAGAGTCAAGTTCAGTTGCAATAAGGTCGCCGTCTACCCTGTATCTCACCAACACATCATCTTACGCCTCGACGAGGACACGCTGGCCGAATGCGAGCATGACACCTTTGCGGTCACCGGATGCACAGATACCACGCACTACACGTTCTGCGAGCGGTCTCGACGCGAAACTTGTGCGCGCTCGCTCCACGCAGGAAGCGCTGCTCAATGCCATACTCAACCCAGCCACTTGCAAGAAGTAACTCCCGTAGATGACGGCGTTGTGATTATCAACGAAGCATCAGCTCGCGTTAGCACCGATGGAAGCCCAGAAATACTGATAGAGGGAACCCACCTGGTGACCTTTGAGCGAACGGCAACCATCAACGGCTCCGAGTTCGTCAACCTACGGAAGGCCTTAAGCAAGCAGCCAGGCATTGTGCGCTCACCTTTACTTAACATCATCGGCCACGACCCTGTGCTCAGCATCCCTCTGCTACACCGGATGAATAACGAGAACCTACGCTCCATCCAAGACTTTAAAGATGACATGGAATCTGAAGGTTCACCAAGACTCTGGTTCGTAGCTGGTGTGGCCCTAAACGTTGGCTTAATTGGCTCTTTCGCCCTTTATCTGGTACTAAGGAGAAGACGAGCTTCCAGGGAGATACAGCGAACCATCGACACATTCAACATGACCGAGGACGGTCATACACTTGAGGGGGGAGTAGTTAACAACTGTTAATGTATTTCTTGCAACTAAGTAGCTTCGCGTAAACAATGCTGACACGCCAGAATTGACGATCGTCAAACCAAGATGATCGTCTAACCACCGCCGTCCGAGGACAGAAGACTCTGAATCGTCGCGGGACAAAATTCATTTTATATCTTATATGTTAAGTATTTTTTCTATTTTGCTTAATTTGATTTCGTCGTCGTCGGATGTTTTGATTATGCGAATTTTTTTATTAATTGTTTTATGCAGTCTCCACACCAGTTTTTGTTGTTCTAAGCTGCAATTCAATTTCCTCACTCTCCAGCCATCGCTTTAAGGTCAAACTGGAAAATGCGCCCCTCTGTCTGCTTTTAGTATTTTTGGCTTGCCCAGCTGGTTGAATATACGCATAAGTGCATTTTTGCATTCCAACCAGTCCTTTGTTCTTATTTCCTCTAATGTGACAAATTTCGAATAAATGTCCATGCAACTAACGTAATGTTTGCCTAAGATGAATTTTACGCGGAATTGTCCTGGTCTGGGTGTGGTTTTCATTGTCATATCTGTGTTACGGTGCTCTGTCTTTGCTAAATTGCAGATATTGCATTAATTTATTATGTTTTGGATAAGTAGTTAGCTATTGGGGAAATAGTACGTTTCACCGAAAAGCTTTGCAGATCAATTCTTTAAATTCTGCATAAGTGGTTATGTTTTTCAGTAAAGTTATGCTACGCAAGATTCTGGTATATTTAGTGTTTAAAGTCTGTTTATGTGCGGCTTGAATGATCCCGAAATCTGCGTCACTGTTAATATACAACGCACTCTTTTCACCGCAAAAATGGTCAATCAAATGTTGTTCGGCTTTTTCCCTGGTCATATTGTGGTTGCTTAGTGGTTGATGGTCAGTGGATATTTCAAAGTGTCGTCCAAGTAGGTAGTGTCGGAAAGTCTTTGTCGCCCATACAGTTGCCAAGAGCTCTTTCTCAATTACGCTGTAGTTCGGCTAATGTAACTAAGTGGGTGTCCCTCTTGTGAGAGTACTGCTCCCAAAGCGACATCACTTGCGTCTGTGGTTAAAATACATTTCTTTGTAAAGACGGGTACCTTAAGAATTGGGTCTTCTGATATTAGATATTTTCATTTTTTAAGTGCTGAGTCATATTCTGGGTTGGTAGTATAAAAGTTCTTGTTCTTTTTTAATCATTTAGTCATGGGTTTTGTTATGTCTGCAAAGTTTGGAATGATCGGTAGTATCCTGTCAGTCCGAGAAAAGCTTTTATTTCATTTGGCTTAGTGGGAATTGGATATTTCTGAATAGCTTTAATCTTTTCAGGGCTTGGTTTTATTCCGTCTGATGTTAGAACATGTCCTAAATATGTGGTTTCATGCTTGAGAAAGTCACACTACTCAAGCTGTAATTTAAGGTTGGCCTTTGCTAGTTTTTCGAAAACTAGTGAAAACCTTTTGCCAGGACTATAGTTGTGAATTAATTACATCTGCCTAGCTTTCCTAAAATATCCTACTGTTATTTCGTTTAATTTTCGGTGATCTATTACAATTCTAAATTTCTGTTTGCCTGATGCATCTTGTTTTTTTTGGAACCACCCAGATGGGACTATTTCATACCTGATTTAGCATATCTTGTATTTGGCTTTCGACCCCTTGTTCATAAGCCTGTGGGTAACTGTGTAATTTAGAATAAATGAGTAGATTATGCTTTGTATTGATGGTATGTTTGGTTTGATTAGTAAATGTCAACTTGTCAACTTCATGGTACTGTATGTCATTATATTGCTGCAAGAGTGCACACAATCTTTGTTTTTCTTCGTTATTTAAATGTTCCAATCTGTATAAGTCTGATTCTAATATGGGTAAAATTATTTCTGGTTGTCTGAGCACGGGTGTCATGTATCATATTTACATTTTGAAAATGACTCTGGTCTTGTGCTGCTATTTCTTCTACTAATTTGTATACGTTGTTGTAAAGAGTTACCTCTTGATCGCGGTAACTTATTGTTGCTTTTGCTTCTGCTAAAAGTTTTCTTCCTAATAAGACATAGTAATTATCGGAAAAGGGGTGCAGACAGGAAGCACCAGCAGATTAATACAGACGAGACAAAGCAATGACAACCAAGAACCCAATGTTGAACAGGCCGACAATTTTCAGCCACAAGCCAATATATTAGTTTGGCAAATATCTCCCTTCCGCCTTTTTGAATTTCGCGGCTATGTACAAAGCGCTACAGAGCTCGTATCTGGCAATACTATACATAATTTGAAAGGTCTTGACATAACCTACAAAACTACGCTATGCATGATTAGTTTGGATATTGCGTTCAACAGTTATAGACGTGTAAACATGGAGTTCACTAACGCCGAAATTCGCGCTATTTTAAAGTTTTCTTCGTTAAAGGCAAATCCGCCAGATAAACGTTCCGTGAGATTAATGGTGTTTTGGGGGATGGTACTCTATCACTTCGAACCGCGGAGGAATGGTTTCGACGATTCAGAGCCGGTGAAAACGACACCATGGATAAGCCAGCCGGCGGAAGACCTGTGACGACAAATACCGATCAAATCATGGAATACATCGAGTTAGACCGGCATGTGGCATCTCGTGACATCGCCCAGGAGATGGGAGTTAGTCACCAAACCATTTTAAACCATCTGCAGAAGGCTGGATACAAAAAAAAGCTCGATGTTTGGGTGCCGCATGATTTGACGCAAAAAAACCTTCTGGACCGAATCAACGCCTGCGATATGCTGCTGAAACGGAACGAACTCGACCCATTCTTGAAGCGGATGGTGACTGGCGACGAAAAATGGATCACATACGACAATATCAAGCGAAAACGGTCGTGGTCGAAGGCCGGTGAATCGTCCCAAACAGTGGCCAAGCCGTGATTGACGGCCAGGAAGGTTTTGCTGTGTGTTTGGTGGGATTGGAAGGGAATCATCCACTATGAGCTGCTCCCATATGGCCAGACGCTTAATTCTACCATCTACTGCGAACAACTGGACCGCTTGAAGCAGGCGATCGACCAGAAGCGTCCAGAATTGGCCAACAGGAAGGGTGTAGTGTTCCACCAGGACAACGCCAGACCACACACTTCGTTGATGACTCGTCAGAAGCTAAGGGAGCTCGGATGGGAGGTTTTATCGCATCCACCATATAGCCCGGACATAGCGCCAAGTGATTACCACCTGTTCCTGTCCATGGCGAATGCCCTTGGTGGTGTAAAGTTGAACTCAAAAGAGGCTTGTGAAAAGTGGCTGTCCGAGTTCTTCGCAAATAAGGAGGGGGGCTTCTACGAGGGAGGTATTATGAAGTTGCCATCTAGATGGAAACAGATTATCGAACAAAACGGCGCATATTTGAACTAAATCCGATCACTGTAACACTTTTTATAAGGCATTGAATAAAGAGCAAAAAAGCGGAAGGGAGATATATTCCAAGCTATTATATTATAACAATTTAATACAAAGAAAATAATTTAAAATGCCTTATTGATACCGGATCAACAGTTAACATGACATCCAAAAACATATTTGACTTACCAATCCAGAATACTAATATTCTTATTCATACCAGCAACGGATCGCTCATTATCAGCAAAAGTATAACTGTACCTTCAAAGATTTTGTTCCCAACAGCAAACATCCTGATGTGTGTAGGCAATTTTTCAATAAGGGATTCAATACTGGATGTTATTAATCTTAAATATAAAGTTTTTTTCTCAGGATTTTGTTCTAATTCAAGCTTACTGGTAAGTGTTTGTCTGAGGTTTTCTGCTTCCTCCAGGAATGCTCGTACACTGCCTCTGAATGGGGTCCTCCGAAACTCCTCCAAAAGAATGTGGTTAGGGGTCTGGGGTTTATAGTTGAGTACCAGTTGTCGTCTTAGTTGGGGCCAGGTGTTGATGTCGTTGGCTGCAACGTCTCCGCTGGTGCTGCGCTTGACATGCCCAAATAGGATCTGCTGTTGGCGTTCTTCTCCGGTAACCTAAAGGGCCAGTATGTAGTCAATTCGGCGTACAAAGGTGAATAGGGTGCCCGGATCACCGTTGAACTTCTCCACATTGCCAATCTGGTAGGCAACCTGGGTCATGTTGCTGTCTGAAAGCTGTGGCACGACTCTTAGTTCTGTCATTTTGTTGCTGTTCTTGTGTTGTTTTCAAGTTAATTTAATATTGTTATTTTTTGTTTTATTTTATTTTATTTATTTAATTTCTTTTTATTTTTATTTGTTGTTTTACAGATCTAAGTTTGTATGTATATTATTTGATTTTTATTTTTTTTATTTGTCTTTTCACTAATTTATTTATTATTCTTATTTTTAACTAAAAGTAAGAATGCTCTTAAGATAGATTTTGATTTTCACATGGGTTGCACTATTGCTTTTTCGTGGGGTTTTGAGGATTGGATTTATAGCCTTTCACAAATTCAATAGCATCTTCCTGATATTAAATTCAGGTTTGTTGTTGACACTGCGTTACTCGGCTTCGCACTATTGTCGAGGGTTCCAATCAAAACTTAACACGATATTGACCATTACACGGATTCGCGTTATTGTCGAGGTTTTAATTAAAACCCTATATTGACCGTCGCATGGGTGTCGAATAGCGTGGTGTTTTTAGATACCTTAAGATGGCTTAGATCTATTAAATTAACCGTTTCGTATACAACTAAGTCCAACGCTGAAATCAAAATTTTTTCCAAGTAAAAAGACATTTAAAGTATGGAGACCGAGTATCGTATAAAGGCTTTTACATTAACAAACAAATTATAAACTTAAAAGACAACAAAGACTACAATTTATACTAAACGTTGTATTCCAGATAATATTCAGTAGTTTAATGACAATAACATACGACAATTGCTCTTCATTAGTCTTCACTAATAGGACCAAATTCGCTTATATTATAGCCACGGTGTTTGATACACAATAAGTACTACAGATCACTTTAAAATAAATGGAATACCGGCAAAATAGCCGCTTAACCTTGAAGGAATACAAAAAAAACAGAAACGAGTGGCCTGCAACTATAATAGAAAACAGAGCAGCAAGCCTCTGGTGAAAAATGACTTACCACTTCCCATATCCACCGTGTTAGAAATTGCCCCCTGGAATCTGAAAAGAAATAAAACCATCTTCCACACTTCATACATCGGAACTCCTGCCATAACGTCCTTTTGGCCATCGTTCTACCCGCTCTACCCGAGCACTATAACCGACCAAAATTGGCAAGCCCACAATATTGAATAGTTTTCAGATGTTTAATTATATCATTTGACCAATTTTTACATATAATACATTTTCCAACTTCTCCCTAGCGTCATCAAATTACATAAGCGTAGTTAGTTTCTTAGTTTCCTTTCTTATTAAGCTTGTTTCTCGTTGAGTAAAAGCATATACGCGATTCTTTAAAAAGTATGCAACAAGTAGAAGAAATCCATTCCGATCCAATAAAGTCCGTCTGTCGTTCACTAAGAACGCAGTGATTTCGGGAACTATAAAGCTATATAAATATGCTACAAATATTTTGAATATACATTCTAACGCCCACAAACCACCCAAAACTGTCACAACTATACTTTGAAATTCTCAGTTTTTACCCGTTACTCTTAGAATCCGTCTGTCCGTGACGACTCGATCTCAGGAACTACAAAAGCTAGAATGTTGGGATTAAGCATGCAGCTTCCAGAGACATAGACGCAGAGCAATGTTAATTTCCAAATGTTGCCACGCCCACTCTAACGCCCACAACCGCACAAAACTGCCACGGCCACACTTTTAAAAAATGTTTTGATATTTTTCCACTTTTTTATTAGTCTTTATTAGTCTTCTATAGATTTGCCTGAAAACTTTTTGCCACGCCCACTCCTACGCCCACACTTATTTTCATTTTTGAATATCATGAAAATTTCTATAGACTTTTCAAAAAACGGGTATCTGATCGTCGGAGAAAACGACTATAGCATACAGTTTGGCCACTCCATTTCTGAGGCGTACAATCCCGGCCACGTATACTGATTATTTTTTGTTGTTATTTATTTTCTGGCCAATTTGTTTCGATATTTCAAAAGAATTTTAGAATTTTAAATATCGGAATATACAAGTTCATCGCAAAGATGAATGGTGGCATGAATATTGGAATATTGGCCTGCAGAAGCAATTTTTTAAAGACAAGGGTTTCATAGTATAGGGTCGAGCTCTGCTTAATCTCACCATGGACCATCCGATTTTTAGGTTATATAGGGTTGCGACAGACTTCCGCGACTTTTATTGAGAGCCCTCTTCATGCTTTACAAAATGATTACTTCATAGTCAAATGTTGAGATGAATCTTACGTATTGTTTTTCGAGCTTACCAAAAACGATCAACGTAAATCTAAGATGTTTTTATTATTATTAACCTATTTTCTGTTTATTTTTTTGTTTTGAGCTGATTTTATTATTTGAAAATAGCACAATTTTGTGTGATTTTTAGGGTGGCTGGTGGTGGAAGTCGTGTGGACGGGGTCTAAATGGTCTTTATCTTCATGATATCCAAGATCTAACTGCCCGGCAAGGAATAGTATGGTTTCTTTGGAGAGGATGGGACTATACATTAAAAAAGTCAAAAATGATGATTCGGGCTAATATACCACCACAACAGACAATATCTGGAACGTCTTTGTAGAGATCATACGAACTAATTAAACATTTTTGTTAAAGTTTTACCCATTTTTATTTAAAGTTTAGATGAATTAGATTAGTTATTTAATAAAAATTTTTAATTTTAATGTATATTATGAACATTATGATCACGAATGTTATAAATAAATTGCTAGGAATAAATTATCAAGCTTTGTCGATTTATAAAGAGACTACAAGAACATTCGACTATTCGGTGAATACAATCAATGAGTAGTTTAACAACTCTATGGTCTCCTGGAGACCATTACAACAGTACACGGTGTACTGTTCACTGTTCACTACATTCATTAACTCAAATAAGACTTATTCCTTATAAAATAAGAAATTTACTGAGATAATTGTAAAATGCGGTATACATTGTTATAATCACAGAGAAGCAGAAAAACTGTTTAATAAATTTAGAAGGTCAAATTCATGTGAACTGTATTCCGACAATGTAACTCGATTGGTAACGGTTCGGGATATAGCGTAAAACAGTTTAAATTATTTTGTGTCTGGTCATTAATGTAAATTATTATTTATTTATAAAGAACTGGCTGGGAAATTTTAGCTATGGCGTTTTGAGCTGCATCTGGTTGCCTAGATATGCCTGATGAAATTTTAACGTATATTTCTCATACGTGATCGGCATTGCCAGGATTAGTCTTCACTTTTCTTTCCACCGTTCGGTGCCTCGCTCCTTCTACTCCTGACTTCTTGATGGCGCTCATGGCACTCACGCCATGCTCGCTCTCCATGGGACTTATGTGGCAACCAAAATGATTCATTTAGCGGCGCGGACAAGAACTAAAATCTGTCAACCCACGTCAAGAAAACAGCCCACTTGGGAACTCTCTTTCGAGCGCTAGCTCTTCGACACATCTAATGGTTGCTTACGCTTTTTAAATATTATAAATAAAAGATATTAACGTACGCGACGATCTTAGTCTTTAAGGACACTATACACCGATTGTGGCTTCTCCTTGCGTTAACTCCAGTAACCGTCTGATGACTGACACATGCTACTTGCTATAGAGTACACTAACTTCACATATTGGCAGAGTGGCGCCACCAAGAAGCAAGAAATGGTCCCGAGACTTGGGTATGGTCTCTACCCAAGTTTCCAACCAATCACCTGTTTGGTGAGAGAATCCCCCCAAACGGGGCTAACGCCTCTCTCGCAAGAGAGCGCTCTTACTAAACACGTGAAGTTCAGGAAAATTGTTGACTGAAAATCAATAATTTCTAGGCCGCTCTATGGTTTTTCACTGTGAAAGCTTAACACTTTTATTCGCGAAAACTTTACCGAACTAAACCGTTTTGTAATGATGCCACACCGGATGATACAAGTATTAATTCGCTATCCAAAAACACACTTTAAACATTTAACATGCAACCCATTTTTAAAAACGAACTCAGCCCTCAGATAGTTAGCATACCACTGAGTTTCTAAACTATCAGATACCTGTTATTTAGCTAGTGGGAGTGAGAACGAGATGGCATATCGATAGAAATTGGCAAAAAAAATACGAAAATGAAAAAAACCTAAACATTTTCAGAAATTAATCATTTCAAACACATTTTTTAAAAGTGTGGGCGTGACAATTTTGGGAGCATATGTTTCTCGAATCTTTTACTTTGCAAGTATACTTAGAATACAAATATCTGAATCTCTCTTTAATTTAGAGAAAGACACCGATACCATAATACCGTTAGACCCGTAAAGGCTCAAGAAGCTTATTCCAAATATTTCGCAAATATTTTACAAAATCTTAAGATGTTTAATAATACGAACCGTTAAGCAAGGAGGAAACTAACTCCATAATAGACGTGAAATATGAATTTTTTTTCAGATTGGAACAGAGAAGTATAGCCGACTAATCAAGTTGGGACTGTTAACTTCACCACGAATCAGATTACAAATAAAGACTGGAAGGAAAATTAATTAACATTAGTCTACTGTAATAAGTAGGTATTAGGAGGTAAGGCAAACAGTAAAAAGTTTTTTTGTATCGATTAAAAAGATTAATCTATATAGTTACAAATACAAGGCTACAACAAATTGCCTTGAAAATTAAACGTTAGTAAAATTAAGGAGAAGCATCTGTGCTTAAGAAATATGTTAGTGTATTTTGGGAGAGCATATGTATAAATTAAACCACATACGTTTGCATTTTTAACTGGTTCTTTTATTAGAGCCAAGTGCTCTGAGCTCTGGTCTTCGTAACAGACCAGACCAAGACAAATCAAATTTATTTAGGCCGCCAAGTCTTCGATTGGAGGCAGCGGACTCAGCAGAGCGCTTTGTCAGCGCCTTGTGCTGTCTGGAGTTTCCTGCATTCAACGGTCACCCAGCGCGCACATGCCCGCCTCGCATTACGCTGACCCTTGCACATCGCTTTCGCTAAAGCGAAATGCGTTACTGAGCTGGCTCAGCGTCGTCGATGTTATTGTTGGCACATCCGGTCTTGGATGGCATTTCGGCGGGTCGTTGCACCCCTCTGACTTGCTCATGCTAACTCCTCCTTGTCTTAAGATGAAGTCGTCTCCGGATTCAATGGTCTTAGACGGTTGTTGACGTTTGGCTTTCAGACGGTAGATGAGAAAGATGATGACCAGGGTTATTGAGGCTGTGGAGGAGACAGAGCAAAAGATCCAGGTGTTGCCTGATGGCAGTCTGGATTGAAAGTGGTTGATGTGCTGCAGATTTTTAACGCTCATTCCGTGAATTGATGACAGACTAAGGCGCTCTAGATGTCTCAGAACGTTTACTTGACCCATGGCTGAAACATGGCCTTCTTCTTAAATGTTCCGATATTGTTGACGTAAAGGGTGCCGTTTATTTTACTTTTTTTCGGTATATGATACCAGGTAAGTTCCTTATTATATCCGGCATATTCCCTTTTCGTCGGTGATATTTATCGTTACATCGTTGGTGATGAGCATTCCCTCGTCGATCATGGTAACTGGTTCCAAGTGTCCAGGCTGGGTGTTGCAATGGACGACCATGCCAGAGATGAGTTGTTGTGCGCAGGTTGACGCTTTCGATGTATCGGGAATATTCTTATTTTTCTACAAGTTAACAAAGGCTTCGGAAATTTTATTAAAAAGTACAATAGGCCTCGATTTTGAAAAGTTTTTATGCTGGCTACCTCTAAAATATCTGACACGCTAACGTTTGTGGGATGTTTACTTTCAATCTCCTTTACGTCAACGTCATTCAAGATTATTGGACTTATTACGTTTAATTTGAAAAGGGTTGTTCACACTATAAACTAATGCGTACACTTAATGAGTTCAATTCGGGTGTTTGAATCTAACTGACTCGCTACTGCGAGGGCATCGCCTTTTATTTATTCTTACATAGGTTCTTATCATCTAATTATATAATGCAGCGCTTGTAAGACGCTGCAGTCTGCGTTGGTCAATGCAGCTGAGGTTTATCTCAAATCTATGTTTGAAGCCTATGACCGCGCTAGTCACCTCCCGCGTGATCATATCTCTTGACACTTCGGCAATAGACCACTGCAACCGTACTTATCTGTAGTTGCCACTTATGCTGTCCCGTGACATGTTTATTGCAGCCCTTAAATAGAACATATTTATAGATTGTCTACTTATCATGTCTAAACACATGTTTAGACATTCTCCGGGGGGGGAAAATGTACGGCCAGTAGTCGTCTATCATTTATGCGTTCCAGCTCCAGCTGGTTTTGCTTCGCTAACAGGAAGTTGACAGATCTTGTTTAGCGATCTTTTTACTTCCCCATCGCTTGTTTTAACCGTGACTACCCGGACTTTATCATCTTGTCCTTTAGTCGTACTAATGATTCTTCCCATTGGCCATCTTGCAGGGTGAGTGTTCTCATGTTTTATAAGAACCCGCTGTCCCTCCTTCAGATTTGGCTTTTCTTGGCGCCATTTGGTTCGCTTTTGCAATGACACCAGATACTCCTCTTTCCATTTCTTCCAAAAATCACCTCTGATGCGTTGAATCAGCTTCCATCTATCCAATTCCCAAAAGCGTTTCAGCTCCCTTAGATTTATTGATGTAGTGGCACTTATAATTTTTTGCTTTGCTGCTCGAGTTATATTTCCGGACACAATCCATCCAAATTTGGTTTTTTGTCCCAAGATTCCATTTACGGTTTTTATTTTCTCCATCATAATCAGGGGAAATAGATCCACACCTATCACTATGTCAATTCTGCTTGGCTCGTTGAATCGTGGATCTGCTAGCCTGTAGCCCTTCCACTCTTTGTTGATATCAATATCAAACTTTTTGCTGGGAAGGGCTCTATGGAGTGTTGGTAAAACCAATGCTTCCGTTGATGCTTTGAAGCTGCTTGGAATTTTTGGTTTGATCGTTAGGTGGACACTATTTTTTGATAATTGAGTAGTCTGGGAGATACCTTCGACCTCTATAGTACTCCTTACTCTGGGAATCTTTAATATTTGTGCTGCTTCCTCTGAAATCAGCGTCTTCTGGGATCCACCGTCAATAAGCGCCCTCAACTCGTTGTAACCTCCAGCTTTGTTTTTCACTAAAACAACAGCTGTAGCCAATAGAGTGTCTTGGCCTTGCTTAAGGCTATTGCTGTTGATACTGCGTTTTGTGTCTTCATGCAGAAGGCTGTTGTGTCTTTTGGAGCATCGATTGCATGTAATTTCCTTTCTGCAGTCGATAGCATTATGCTTTCCAAAGCATCTAAAGCACATGTTGTTCTTTTGAACGAATTCTTTTCTTTTTTCAATTGATTGTGCTCTGAATTTGAGACACTTTATCATATCGTGGCCATCCTTAGAGCAAAAGGCACACGATCTAACTTGCACTTTTCTTGTAGCAAGCTGAGCGGTATTTTTGGTAATGGCGTTTACTGAGTTGTTTTGTTGCTCAATAAACTCCAGTACATCTTGTAAGGACTGTATAGCTCTTGCCTTTTTTACATGCTGTTCATACAGCTGCAAGGCTTCTGGCGAAAATTTCCGCAGCAGAATTTCTGCTAAAATTACGTCAGCAGAGCTTCCTATTTTTCCTTTTTGCTTTATGATGAATATGCTCTCGGTCGCAGTATCCAAAAACTTCCCTACATTTTTCTCATCGTGGGGCAGCAAGCACTCCAATTCCATTAATTTGTTGAAGTGTTGGGAGAATATTTTTCTGCTATTCTCATAGCGTTTGCAGATAAGCTCCCACGCTGCTGCATAGCTAGCTGCAGATCCCGTTATCAAATGGCTAACCACCATTTGAGCTTCTCCTTTTAAGCAGGCTCTTAAATATCCCAGCTTCCTTGTGTTGCTGAGATCTTTCCTGCTGTCTATTAGTTCAGAGAACAGCTCGAAAAATGTTGGCCATTCCTTCGCATTTCCATTGAACGTTGGAAGGTCCACTTTTGGGAGTTCTGGCACGTCGCAGTTGGAACTTTTGAACTGTTCCAACTTCATTTGAAGTACCATCTCTAGTGCGGCAACTTCAGATTGCAGAATGTCTGCCTCATCTTGATCAAAGACAGTTCTGTCATACTTGTTTTCAAGCAGTTTCAGTGTGTCCGTCACGTTGGACCAATGACTTTTCATCATTGCCAGCTGCTTGACTAGTTCAATCTCACTTGAACTATCCAGGGTTTCGTAGATTAGGCTCATCTGTTGCCTCACCCTGTCCGCTCTTCTATCCACCAGTTGAACCAGATTATCAACTGGACTGGAGCTCCGAGCTGATGCGGTATCAGATAATTTTGATCCACTTGGTATATTTATTTCTTCAAGTGTTTCTACCTTTAATTGCGACTCCTTGTAGGCCTTGACAGCATCCATAGTTTTAATAAATATTTTATCATTAAAATATTGATGATCGCCAACTCCCAATTTTACCAGCGCATTGTTGTTAGTAGTAAATCGAACTACCAATGCTTCTATTGCTGGTATAGATGCCTTTTCCTTGATTGCTTGCAGTATTTTGTTCTGAAGCTCTCCTTGGTCTTGCATCAATTTCACAGATCTTTCCGACAACATCTTGGGAAAACAATCACTGTGACTTTTTTGTGCTTTCTGCTTATATTCTTTGGCGTGATCCGTTGGAGGATTTTTTGATTGGTCGCCCAGTTGACCTAGCTGTGCCTCGACTCACAGCTGATTGATCAGCCAAGGAAAAGCAAGAACACAATGTTTCACCTTATAGTCCTAGTACTTTAAGGCGTGGTCTTTTATTCTGTGTTTCTTACCACTGGTGGGGGAAACAACAGAATCACTCGAATAACCTTGCTCTTTTTACTTTGAAGCGCTGGTTTTTTTTTCTTCTGTGTTTCTTACCACTGGTGGGGGAAAACAACAGAATTTCTCGAAGGACCAAAATGTTAAATTCAGAATTGCTGATGTACGGCCTCAACACGCCTTACCACAATTTATAATGGTACACAAAGCAACCTTTAGCTATAGACTATAAGGTGCTTGTTTTATTTAAAAACATAAAAGATTCTTTTGTATCTTTTTGCTTTTTATGTTTATCTCTGTTCCTTACCTTTGGTAGGGGGAAACAAGAGTCAATTATTTTTGCTACCTTTAGCTGCAAGATTAACTTAGCAATGCTTAAAGGAGCTGGCCTTTCTCTGAATCCCTTACCATATAGGGGGAAACTGCAGAGTCGAATCCGGCTCGAAGGACCAAAATGTTCACACTATAAACTAATGCGTACACTTAATGAGTTCAATTCGGGTGTTTGAATCTAACTGACTCGCTACTGCGAGGGCATCGCCTTTTATTTATTCTTACATAGGTTCTTATCATCTAATTATATAATGCAGCGCTTGTAAGACGCTGCAGTCTGCGTTGGTCAATGCAGCTGAGGTTTATCTCAAATCTATGTTTGAAGCCTATGACCGCGCTAGTCACCTCCCGCGTGATCATATCTCTTGACTCTTCGGCAATAGACCACTGCAACCGTACTTATCTGTAGTTGCCACTTATGCTGTCCCGTGACATGTTTATTGCAGCCCTTAAATAGAACATATTTATAGATTGTCTACTTATCATGTCTAAACACATGTTTAGACAAGGGTGATTGCAAGTATTAAATTTTCAAGTTCTTGAAATACAACACGGTTTTTTTGCCAAAATCATCTCGTACAAATGTTCTGTGTCTAAGTTGTCTGATTTTAGAATAGAATTCATGGATGAGGTCAGTGTGTTTAATTGCAATTGTATTTTTGTCGTTTATTTCTATCTGTCCGTTTACCGAGTCCGTTAGCTGTCCCTGTCTAAGCCTCACCTGGTCCCAGTCGTCAGAGTCAGGTGTCCCCGCTATTGCTTTCAAAGCAGTCCCTTTGAAATATAAAAAAATGTATAAAAAATATATAAAATTAAATTGGGCACCCTCTTACCGAAGGTTGTCCTTATGGACCACCCTCCCTTTAATAAGCACTGTCGTGTCCAGATCAGCCTCAATGACCTCTTCTGAGCAGAGTGGCGTTAATTTGGTTTTCTCTTGAGCCTCTTTGATTTTGTCTCTTATTGTGCCCGCAAGATTTGGTGGAATAGCGTGAACTATTTCATGAGGCTTTTTATTTGTATCCGAGTGGACGGCTCTGTTATATTCTATTGTTGCGAATAGAATAAGGTCGGTCGCCTCGGTTATGTTTTGATCTATCTTGATGCACCGTGCGATTTCCGCTAGGGTGCTATGAAATCTCTCAGCTTGGCCATTAGATGTGCTGTGCAACGGGGGCGCATTTGAGACCTGTATACCATACCTATTTTCTAGGATGGTTCGTATGGTTTGTGAGTTGATAGACCTTTAATTTTCGCAGTAAACTGTTTTTATTATGTTTTGATACCTACGATTGCTCTTGAATTTGTTGGACTATAGCGAATTTTGAAAACTTGTCGATACAAGTTAAAAAATGCTCTTGATCAATAGAAAATATACCTATGTGAATAATATCCCCAGTATAACCGTGAATTGGTGTTTCCGCTGTGGTTTGTTGTACTGGGTGAAAATTGTATTTTGCTTTGGAACACGTTCTGCAATTTGCGGTGATTTCTGCCACTAGCTGACCCATTTTGGGAAAAAGGTAGTCACGAAGGACCTGTTTTACGTTTTCCTGTACTGCTCTATGGGCTCTATTGTGTTCCGTGGTCATAATTTCCCTTTGTTTGGTACTGTTTGTTATGTCGATGACCAAGCTCTTACAATGTCTAAATGTCGTCGAGGGAAATATGACGATTAAATCGTGCTGAATGAAGGCGAGTATAGGTAGCTCGCAGTGGATTGCATTTACGACATCTATTTTTAAATCTTTAAGTGAGCGAAGCAATGTTGTGCGGTCTGTAAATCGCACAATGTGACTTTATAGACGGGAAATCCGCCTGTTCGATCACTATTTGGTTCCTAAAACAGTTAACAGGTTTTTCTGTTGACTCTACAGTGTAGGTCAACGACTTCTCGCTGTGGATAGTAGCGATGTCGGAGTGTGTCTCATTATCTAAAGCATTTACGTTTTGTCGCGACAGGGCGTCGTCTACGTGGTTTTCTTTTCCCGGCTTGTAGAACACTTGTGCGTTATGTTCATCAACAAACGCTTTCCACCTTTTGAGCCTGGGACTCGGATTTTTATCCGACATTGAACCGGTCAGTGGTTGATGGTCGGTGAAGATGTTTAACTTCTTTACGCCATATAAATAGTTTCTCAGATTTGAAGTGCCCATACTATTGCTAGTAGTTCTCGTTCATTTGTTGCCATTGAAATCTCGGTTTCGCGTAACGTGCGAAAAATTATGGTGATCGGACGACCTTTCTGTGAAAGAACAGCCCCTAGGCCGCTTCCAGAGGCGTCAGTGGTCAAGTCAAATGGCTGAGTGAAATCTGGGTATGCCAACATGACATCCTCAGACTCTAGGATGTTTCTTAGTTTTTCGAATGATTTTCGCTTCTTGTTGGTCAGTTCCAGTTTGACTTTCTTTGAGTGGTTTGCACCAATTTATCCGTTGTCACCTTTTAGAATATTCGTCAGTAGTCTTGCGAATGAAACATCCTTTGTGAAACATCTATAATAACTGACCAATCCCAAAAATGACCTGAGACTGAACAATGTGGATGGGGGTTGAAATTCTTTTATAGCCTTAACCTTTTCAGGTGAAGTTTTAATTCCTCCTCGGGACACTATGAATCCCAAATAATCTACGTTCTCTTTAAAGAACTTAGATTTTTCTACAGACACTCTCATGCCTGCATCGCACAAAGTGTTTAGAACCGTGTTTATATCGTTGACATGACTCTCCATTGTTTGGGAGAAAATGATTACGTCATCGACGTAGGCATAGCAAGTTTTACCGATGTGTTCTCTCAGAACATCATCTATGGCTCGTTGGAAAATACTGGCTTTTTTAAGCCAAAGGGAAGTCTGCAGAATTCATACTTCCCGTTGTTGACAGAAGAATCTGTCTTTTCTCGATCGTGCTCCGCGAGCTCATTTTGATGGAAGCCCGACTTCAGATTAAGAGTCGTGAAGTACTGAGCTTTTCCAATGTTCGACAGTATGTTCGATATGGATGGTATAGGATACTTGTCATCAATTGTTTTCTGATTCAGTTTCCTGAAGTCAATAACGAGACGTTTCTTCCTATGACCTTCTTCGTCAAAACCTTTCTTATCTTAACCCAAATTGGGTTATTGTAAGGCGACCGGGATGTTCTTATTATTCCGTCTGCTAGAAGTTGTTTAACCTCTGTATTGACGAAATCGGCTACACCCATCGGATATGGGTAAAGCTTTGAATATACGGTTTCCCCGTCAGTGCGGATTGTGGCGACCGTATTTATTATTATTAAAGGGGAGGGACTCGTTTGGGTCCGCAAAGGCTTTTGATCCATTTTTGAACATTTTTTTGAAATCTTCTTTGACGGCGTTTGGCACGTCCACGTCATCGATGTTAATAAAGTTTACATTTCTGCATTTTGAGTAAAAAATTTGCTCCGTACCATGATCATGCTCGATGATGTTTTTTGTAGATCAATTTTTGCGTTGACCCTTTTTAGCACATCTAGTCCAAAAATTCCATCATATCCGTTCAGTTTGTTTAACAAAAAGAAATATAACTTAACATTGAATAGATGTATCAGACACTTTTGTTCTATTTTTGAATTGATGTGACTCGAATGGTGTCTCCACCGGTTTGAAGTGTTTTAATTCTGTTAGAGGTTTTATGTAATTTTTGGAGGCTCCTGTATCCAACAGTAACCTAATTTCCCGCCCCGCTATCGTACGAATTATGTACGGGAGCAGGGACGTTCCCCTAAAAAATTACATGTTTCGAAATCGGACGTGTTATCTGCCTCGATTTCCGCTGTTTCGTAGGATGACTTTACCCTATACTCCTGGTCATTTGACTGCTCTCGTATGGTTCAACCGTTGACGACTGCGAGCTGTCTGCTCGCCCCTGAATTTAGAACGTAATGTGGGGTCGACGTTCATTGGTTCAGGACCTAGGTTTTGCGTATAGCCTTTTCGAGGATTAATTGATTCATTGTTCTGTTGCGTTTGGCCTTTATGTCCTTGGTTTTTAGAAAAGTGAGGGCCATTAGCTTGAATACTTGTTCCCGGTGCATTATTGTTTTGGTTTCTCTGTAAAGCACTCTGGGAGTTGTTGTGGTTATTACCTTGTGGGGTGTTATGAAAACGGTTACCCTGGCGACGGTTTTCCGAATTGTAAGATTTTTCTTCTAAATTTTTATTAAAGCTTGCAACGAACTAGGCTCGTTCATTGCAAGACTGTGCCCGTTGAGCCACGGCTAATGCTGATGTCAAATCTTTGGGCGCAGCTGAGAGAACTACGTGTCGGACTGATTTTTTTAACCCGGTCACAAACGCGTTCAAAGCGTCCTGCCGTGTCATAAGACAACAAAGTTTTACTAATAATAAGAGTTAGCTTTTTCTCAATCTCATTATAAAAAGTCATTAGGGGAAGCTCTTCTTGACGCATAGTAACCATTTGCTGCTGCGTAACCTCGATGGGAGTTTGTTCTGCATATGCGCAGTCCATTCTAGCTATTATAGCATCGAAATTATGTACTGTATTATGTTCTAGAACTACCCAAATACGGTTTGTAGATTTCGTAGTCGTCACCTGCTGCGGTTTGCCATGCGACATACTCATCTTGTTTGCCGTCAAAAATTGGTATGGACTTCACCAAGCCTAGTGGTTCATTACAAGGGATAGCTGCGTTGTGTGGTATTTACTCGAGTACTACTACGGGTCCACCCTCATTTATTCTCTGCCCATTTTCAACCTCTTTAAGCTTTTCTGAGAATATTCTTTGTTGGTGCTCTAGTGCACTTCCGCTTCCATGAGTCTAATTACATCTTTATTACTAATGGTACCTGAGGTTTCCTGTGTTGGTTTTGCCTCTTGTTGAAGGTCCTGGTGTTGATTTTGAAATTCTTGATCGTTAACCATTTTTACGTTGTCTGTAAAGCCGTCTATTAAGTTTTTTAATTCTATATCTTCGTCGGTCTCAGTACCGTCAATGTAACCCCTGTGTTGGTTATTATTTCTTATGTCTTTATAGCTCTGTATTAAGTCCTCATCACTTTCGTTGTTTTCGTTACTGTTTCTATACATCGGACAATGATACGTTTGCGATTTTTTTACTCTATAATTTGTATGAGAAAGAACTACTTTTTAGGAAAGACTTTAATTTTCCTTCTTCATTTTTTTTAAACAATTTGTAAATGAAAATCACTATACTTGAACTTTTAATTGCAATCAATCTTTTTTTACTTGTTTTATTTCGTTATTTATTATGTGTATGTCGGAGCATAATTTTGCATGTGTTAGTGTATGGGTATTCTGGTAGTGTATTTCATCATAATGGAAATATTGCATCAGCCTCTTTTTGCGCAGTTATTGGTTGCTTGTAGTTTGTAGTTTTGGGAAGAACCGTTTTAGCGCGGCGCCAGCGTGTTGTCGCTGACGCCGAGTGTGGTTCGATGGCAAGCACGTAGAAGAAGTGTGCGACAGAGTGCAGTTGTGCGTAGTTGCGCGTTGGTGATGGCTTTGAGTGCAGCGATGGAAGGTAGTGCTTCGCAGTGGCTTGCTCAAATTTGTTATCCTGGCATAACTTGGGCCGAATTTAAAGAACTTTTCGTTCAACGTTTTGCCAGTGCAGAAACTCCAGCGGCTATGTTTTTGGCAATGCTGGCAGATTGTCCAACTGACGGTGAATGCCTTTCCAATTATACTAGTCGCATGATGACGTCACTTATTACGAAATGGCGTGATATGAATGTGGAGGAAATTGCAGCTTCAGTAACGCTTGCTAAGATGGCACATGTGGATAGCAGATTGCAGCGATTGACATTTACTTCAAATGTACGGACCAGAAGTGAATTGCAAACGGAGCTTAAAGCATTTACCTTCAACAAAAGGAAGAAACTCTGCAAGAAGAAGCGGCTCCGTCTGAAATAAGATGTCATTTCTGTGGAAAACTAGGCCACAAGATGATCGAATGCAGAATTAAACAGCAGCAAAATCTTTCATCTCGTGCTAAGGACAGCAACGATAGAAGCGCAGTTGGTCACCATCAAAAATCGGATGTAACCTGTTTTAACTGTGGAGAACGTGGTCATATTTCAACATATTGCAGTAAACCGAAGAAAGAAAAAGGCACGCTTCAGGAAAAAAAGGGCGGAACTTTGTGAAGTTGTTGAACCCAAGGGCGAGATGGTTCATCAGTGCGAGACATATCCAATAACTTTTGACTCTGGATCGGAATGTTCTTTAATTAAACAAAAGCTAAGTAACAAATTTGTTGGTAAAAGAATTAACAATGTAGTGCTGTTGAAAGGTATTGGCAATGGTAGTATTTGTAGCACATTGCAAATACTTAGTAACGTGAAAATTAACAACTATTGTATTGAGATATTGTTTCATGTTTTGGACGATGTGCATTTAAGAAATGATACCATTATTGGTCGAGAAGTGTTGTTTTCAGGATTTAATGTAATAGTATCACCTGGTCAATTTGAAATTATCAGATCAAAAACTGTAAATTATTGTTCAAATGATAAACATCTTTGCGAGTTGAATGCTGATCTTGTTGGTGAAGATATGAGGAGGTTAAAGAGTCTAATGGGAAAATTTCCAAAATCTTTTACTAACGGAATTCCTTTGTCTGGGGCTAGCTCAGGGGAAATAAAAATTAAATTGGTAGACCCAAATAAAATTGTTCAAAGAAGACCATATAGGCTTAGTCCAAATGATAGAGAGTTGGTGCGTGAAAAAATTAAGGAGCTATTGGAGTGTAAGATTGTAATGAAGCTGTTGAAAGAGACAGTAATGAAGAAATGGAAAATGAAGCTGTTGAAAGAGACAGTAATGAAAAAATAAAAAATGAAACTGTTGAAAGAGACAGTGATGAAGAGATGGAAAATTAAGCTGTTGAAAGAGACAGTAATGAAGAAATGGAAAATGAAGCTGTTGAAAGAGACAGTAATGAAGAAATGGAAAATGAAACTGTTGAAAGAGACAGTGATGAAGAGATGGAAAATGAAGCTGTTGAAAGAGACAGTAATGAAATGAAGCTGTTGAAAGAGACAGTAATGAAATGATTATAAGCTTTAGCAAGTGACACTGCGGAGGCCTGAAGGGCTTCTAATGAAATTTGTAATAATAATGTAAGCACAAGTGCAAAACAATTGTTTTGATCATGGCGTGTGGCGCATTAGATATTGTAATGAAATGATGAATGAATTATGTTAAAAAGTTTTGTATTGCTCTAGGAATGATATTGAGGTGTGAAATTTAATTTGTTAATGTAAGTGTAATTTGAAAATGGTTTTGTTGTATTAAAGAGGAAGCATTATGATAATATTTCACGAGGTCGTGTAATGGTCAGGATGGCCGTGTCGGAGCATAATTTTGCATGTGTTAGTGTATGGGTATTCTGGTAGTGTATTTCATCATAATGGAAATATTGCATCAGCCTCTTTTTGCGCAGTTATTGGTTGCTTGTAGTTTGTAGTTTTGGGAAGAACCGTTTTAGCGCGGCGCCAGCGTGTTGTCGCTGACGCCGAGTGTGGTTCGATGGCAAGCACGTAGAAGAAGTGTGCGACAGAGTGCAGTTGTGCGTAGTACTTCAGTGCGATCGGAACTTACTGCGCTAGCATTATGGCAAATAATAACGAAACTGCGACATGTATTTTTTTCCTAAAAATGGCACACATGTCTGGTTGACGGTAAAAGAGGTAAATTGAAAATAAAGATCTCACTTACATGTTATATTGGTATATTGAAATGCACCGAATACGGTAGTTGGTTGATCCTTTTATCCTCTGGCTGTCGTTGATTTAGCTGTTTACTGTTGATATTCAGCGGTTTTCACTGTTGCTTGAGCAGCGTTGTTTTGTTTTTGTATTATTTTTTTGTTTTTGTGTGTCACTGTTGTTGCGCAGCGCGCGAGCCCGAAGTGTTTTCAAAGAAAACCCGATTACGAGACCTTGATTTCTAGATCTTTTTATTATGGATTTTACGTTATTACGACACTTAAGCGCGTTGGTCGTCAATTACACCAAATACGTTTGTATTATTAAAGGGTTCTTTTATTAGAGCCAAGTGCTCTGAGCTCCGGTCTTCGTAACAGACCAGACCAAGACAAATCAAATTTATTTAGGCCGCCAAGTCTGGGCTGGATCAGCGTCGTCGATGTTTACGTCGATGTATACTTGGGCTGGGAATGATGGATATAGTACGGGTAATAGACATTCTTCCATTTCTATATATTGTGGTGTGTTTTGATTTTGATTTTTTCTTAATTTTAATTTTGCGTACAACATCATGAATGGGTTAAACGAGTAGTATTTTAAATATAAGTACAATAAAATAAGTGTAATGATGACAATAGTCAATAATATGTAAAGTGTTATATTGTTTTGTGAAATCATTTCATCAATGTCGTTGTGTTTTACAGTTTTTATTTTTGTTATGGTAAGTGGTGTGTATAATGGGGTGAAATCTATTTCTGGTTTTAAGAGATGTTCACTTAAAATCATACTATTGATTTATATTTTACATTAAGTTATTCTTATCATTTTGTTTCCTTCTATTTTTATATTATTAATTGGATTTTGGCAATTTTGTTTGAGACTTGTTTGGGTTTAATTCTAGGTTATAATAGTGTTTGGTTCTATGTATTTTATTATTTCATCTGTGTGAACTGACTCAAAATTACAAATTGGTTTTAAATGTTTAATGATAATGTTATAATGATAAACTTTATTTTCTTTTGTGTCTGTGTATTCTAGCTGATAGCCGTTAGAGTCTGGGTAAGGGATTATTTTGATTGTGTTTATTAATGAAAAGTTAATTGGTATGTGGGGTATAATTAATAATTGGTTATCATTGTAATTGATCCAAGTGGATGTTTTAATGTTACAAAAATATTTTGGCTGCTTACATTCTCAAACTTGTCGTAGTTTAGTAATTTGGGGTTAAACAGTCCGAGTCTGGAAAGCTGCATTTCCATTTCCTCTATGTATTTTGTAAACAGCATAAGTTCGTATAAAAGGGTGTTAACGATGTTGTCGTCATTTTCGTATTTCTGTATCGTCTGCATTCCCTCGTTTATCAATCGTATAGCGTTATTAAGTTCATGTAACTTCACTGTGTCATGGGAGTGTGTTTCAAGTTTTTTCTGTATTTCTGCTCGATCATTTTCATTAAGTGTGCCAAATAGGTATTTAAAAGCTCAGCCCACAATGTTAATAAGTCCACGTTTATTTCTATGTTGCAGGGTTATTCCAGTTAGTTCTCTTTTGTACAAAAATTTGATTTGGGGTGCATGATAGTCGGTACGCAGCCTTTGTTCAAAATAGTCAGCTACGATGTCTATTTCGGTTAAGTTGATCCTCAAACAATGATGTTCAAAGGAGGATGGTATCGGTATCTGGACTGGTTTATCAGAAAAAAGGAGATAGCCGTGGTTGGTTAATTTGAATTTACTGTCCATGAACTGTTGTGATCAGCATAAGTAAAAATGTCAAGTTCCAGGCACCTGTGGAATTGAAATTAAATTATTTTTCATTACAATTCATTTTTTGAATTGTGTTTTGTAGTAGTGAGTAAATCTATTTCTGTTATTGATTTTGTAGAGGTCGGAGTCCGTTTGCTCCACATTTTTGGTTGGCTTAAATGAATTTTCTAATTTGCCTTTCTGTAGTGGCCTTTTCTGTATCTCGTGTCGACTTTGTATACCATTCTGTCACTGGTTATTTTATTTTCTTTGTTTTGTTAGGTGTCTAATATTGGTTGTTCAGCGTAGAGAAATATGTGTGCAGGGGTTTGCCCAGTGGTATCGTGCTTGGTCTTGTGATTGTATATGTTAAGTATTTTTTCTATTTTGCTTAATTTGATTTCGTCGTCGTCGGATGTTTTGATTATGCGAATTTTTTTATTAATTGTTTTATGCAGTCTCCACACCAGTTTTTGTTGTTCTAAGCTGCAATTCAATTTCCTCACTCTCCAGCCATCGCTTTAGGGTCAAACTGAAAAATGCGCCCCTCTGTCTGCTTTTAGTATTTTTGGCTTGCCCAGCTGGTTGAATATACGCATAAGTGCATTTTGGCATTCCAACCAGTCCTTTGTTCTTATTTCTTCTAATGTGGCAAATTTCGAATAAATGTCCATGCAACTAACGTAATGTTTGCCTAAGATGAATTTTACGCGGAATTGTCCTGGTCTGGGTGTGGTTTTCATTGTCATATCTGTGTTACGGTGCTCTGTCTTTACTAAATTGCAGATATTGCATTAATTTATTATGTTTTGGATAAGTAGTTAGCTATTGGGGAAATAGTACGTTTCACCGAAAAGCTTTGCAGATCAATTCTTTAAATTCTGCATAAGTGTTTATAGTGTTTAGTGTTTATAGTCTGTTTATGTGCGGCTTGAATGATCCCAAAATCTGCGTCAATGTTAATATACAACGCACTCTTTTTATCGCAAAAATGGTCAATCAAATATTGTTCGGCTTATTCCCTGGTCATATTGTGGTTGCTTAGTGGTTGATGGTCACTGGATATTTCAAAGAGTCGTCCAAGTAGGTAGTGTCGGAAAGTCTTTGTCGCCCATACAAAACTGTTCCAGTAGCTTCAAACGCATGAGATCCATTTAGGCGCTCCTTCGGTAGATTCGCCATAATGTCTTCAACTAAACGAAGTTTCGTTTCACGAAAACACACAGAAAAGCGTCGAATTGGGATCCAAGACAGAAGAGCGCGACCGGTATATATTATATGTTGTACTCATAAGTGAAAGTTATAATAGTCATTCGGTAGTCATATTCGGTAAGATATTCATCGTATCGGATGACGGACGATAAATAGTTATTCAGCCGACAAAGAAATCCAACTTGGTCAATTAAGGGCGCAGGCTATGTAAGCGAACTTTTGTAACGAAGTAAGTTGGTGGGAGATATCACAAAAATCTGTACTTGCGGGTGCAGCTCGTAATATTAAATTATAAGAAAATAATAATTACATTTAATAATTATAAAATTAATTTTTATTTTTGTGTTAATAATAAAGATCCATTTCAATATATTTCATTATTTTCAGAGGTAAACTCGAGGTAGGTTCGCGGCTTGTTTCTTTTCCTTTTTGGCAGATGTAAAGTTAGAGAGAGTGCTTGCGACAGACGGATGGCTCGAGAGAAAGGGGAAATGATGATGATGATGAGTCATTGTCGGGTCTTGCAGCCGCCAGCAGTTGCTAAATTTATGTCTTCGTTTATGGCCAACATTAGAGACTCAATTAGTCCCTACGGCACCTCAGCATTCGTTATCTATGCAGATCAGCTGCGTGAGCATCTAAGCTATCTCCTTCCTCCCCGCGCTCTCTCTTGTAATCGCGCACCTACACCTTTGCCTTTGCGTTCTGGTGGTCGTCCTGCAATTAAGTTAACACTCGCTTTCCCAACATATGCATGCGCGAGATACAAGTGGTCCCAGTTCCAGAAGTCCTGATAGTAGTTGTCCTTGGTTGATTTAATACCAAATAGATAAATAGCTACTCGAACGTCTCTTTTCGTGTTCCAAAACTGAACTGATCTGTACTTTCTTTCATAAAGTTAAGCTAAGCTAAATGTATATACAAATTTTGGCAACGTGTATCTACGAACTTTTGATGATGATGTATGATGAACTTTTTTTGGCGGCTTGACGGGTGGGACCGAATTGTGTATACTCTGATATACAGATTCGGTAACTCCTCCCCCCCTAGAATAAAGTAACGGCCACATCGAATGTATGGTCGGAACGTAATTTAAAGGAAGTTCCGTCGGAGTGAAAATAATGTTTGTTCTCTTCGAAATCAGGATACATACTGTACATATGGTCAATAGGACAATCAGTGTATATAATAAATAGAGATGGTTTGTCGCTGTTGCTTTCATGACGATCAAGTTGTCTTGGCTCGATAAGGTTGGTTCGAATTCCAAAGCTGTGTCGTCATATGCCAAGCCGTTAATTTTGACCGTACAGTTGTTGAATGTAAGTATCGCTGACCCGTTGATGCTAAATGGTTTGTGACGTTGGTATTTAAGGTGGTAAATATAAGGATGTGCCGCTGTTCTATTTCTTTGATGATCTCCTGTTGACCGACGTCCTTTATGTCGCAGGTTGCGGTCTGGTTGTAGAGTATGCCTTTGAGACAGTGGGTGTTGACCAGGTTGGTTTGTGATCGAGCACTTTCGCAAATATATGTTTGATGTACTTTAGGACACTTATTTTGCAAATATAAAATTTGATCGATGTGATCATATACAATATAGTTGGGTACAATTAAGAATTTAGTTTGATACAGTGGCAAAGGGACAATATGTGCTACTTCATACATTTGAATGTTAAATATAGGTATTTTTACATGGAATATTATATGGAAATCGTTAATGTATGTTTCTAAGTTTATTAATCTATATAGGTGTTCATCGGATTCTAATAATATATTTTGGTTGGAAATGAAAGTGCTTATGAATTTAATTTCTTCTTCGGATAAGATAAATTTAGGTATTATTTTTAGTTTAGTGAGGAGAACACTTTCTGCTATGTTGTTTATGTGGTTATTTAAGATATCAATATTGAAACTTATTCTAGTAACATATTGTAGCAGATGTATTTCTTTTTGTTCCTCATTAAACGATTTGTAAATTTGGTTACAATAATTTTTTATAAATTCATTAATTATTTCTTGTTCTTTTGTTAATACATATGTTCTGTAATATTCTCAAATCTTAATATAGTTTCCTTATTATTTGTTTATTAATGTTTTCTGTTACTTCTTTTTGGTTTTCTTCAACAACGTTAAATTTTTTGTTGATAGATTGGGCGTCTTTAGCGTCCATATTTCCTGTTACAGATTTAATTAAGCTGCCGAGACCGTTTACTAATCCTTTCTTTTCCCTTTTCTTGGGAATTAGTGCATTAATTTTTATTTTTAACTGGTCTAATTTTGTTTTTAGACCACCTATGATTTCTTTAGAAAATTCTACTTGTTTTAAACTGTTCAATGCTGCTACTTTTCATATTCTCTATGAAATTTTTCGTGTTGATCTTGTGTAAGAGGTCTTTGTAGGATCGTATTACAATTGCGTTTCCCAGATTTATTTTTGCTATCTGGTCGTGTTCTTACAGTTGTTGGACTTGGATATTTTGTGCTGTTACACAGCAGAATCTGAAAATATGACTCTAATTACTATTTTGTTCCCTTTTTTGATTTATGGATTTTTTGGTCTTTTTTTGAAATAATAGTTAGACCTTTGTCTTCCTTTACGATGTGTTTAGAAAATCGAGGTGTTAGTTTGTTTCTTCTATTTTCTTTCCTAAATACTGTCTTTCCTTCTTCGACTGCTTCTGGTAGATTTCTATTTTCATTGCTTTTTGTTATTCTAGATTTCATTTTTTCGTCCATATTCTCTTTTATACCCGTATAAATAGTATTGCGAAATTCGTGAAGTTTTTGTAAATAGTCGTGTTCGTTGTTAGAAGTAACGTCTTGAGTTAGTAAGTGGGGTCGAAGGTTGTGTATTTGGTAGATGAGTGTATTGAATTATTATATGTTGTCAGAGTTTCAAATATAATGTCTTCGTGATCGCAGGAGAGTTTTTCTGTTTTTCTTTTATTTAAAATTATTCTGTATATCTCAGTTAGAGACGAATGGAGTCTTTTCACTGGGGAATTACTCGAAGATTGTTGAAAGGAAGTAAAATATAGTATTTTATTTTAATTTTTTATGTTCTAGTAGTGGGAAGTATATGGATCTTCTCAAATAAGCTACTGCTACTATGGTTGTTTGCCAAGTGATATTTACGAATTTCTAATTCTTGTTCGTGGGGGGGTCGGTTATGTCTTTTAGTATAGTTATGCATATAATGACTTTATAATTGGATTGGTAAGAAATACTCTTGCAGAGTTTCTACAATGATTTAAAAAATTTCGTCAGATGCAAAGATAGCACATGTTTTGTAAGGCTTTAATGTTTGTTTAAAGATATTAGTCTTCTTTTCTTTATCAAAATGTGTATCTGAAATTGTTTTCCTCATTTTGTTTTTGAAGAGCATGGAGGTTGTTTTTTCGGCTTGTGTGCCAATAGATTTTTATATTGAACTCGTTTAACGGTTTACTAGAAGTTGGATTTGCGTTAAAGGAATTGTCGTTAGTGGGAGAGACGACGGAATTTGTATTTATGTATGTCGCCGGTAACTCGACTGAGATCGTCGGCCACAACGTTATAAGAGCCTTTCTTATAGACTACCTCATAATTATATTGTTGTAGCTGAAGTTTCCATCGAACTAGTTTTGAGTTCGGTTCTTTAGAATTCATAAGCCAAGTCAATGGCCTGTGGTCTGTTACAATTTTAAATGTCTGTCCGTACAAATAGGGACGAAAGTGCTTTGTAGCCCAAATTATGGCTAACATTTCTTTTTCTACTGTAGAATAATTTATTTCTGTGTCGGAAAGTGTTCTACTGGCGAAGGACACCGGCTTGTCGTGGTTAAGAGTGCCTTGGGACAGGTCTGCCCCAATGGCGCAATTACTAGCGTCTGTAGTGAGTATAAAAAGTTTGTTGAAATCGGGGTATTGGAGAACCGGATCGTTGCAGAGCAGCGTTTTGCAAGTTTCGAATGCCTTTTTGTATTCTTCGTCAATTTTGACTGTGGTCTTGCCTTTTAATTGTTGTGTCAGTGGTTTAGATATGGCTGCAAAGTCTTTTATGAATTTTCTGTAATAGCCGAGTAGGCCTAGGAAGGACTTGATTTGTTTTTAGGTATGGGGAATGCTTTGATGGCTATTAGTTTTTCGGGGTTAGGTTTTATACCAGAGCTGGTTACCACATGTCCCAAATATTCGATTTCTTTTCTGAGAAATTCAGATTTTTCTGGTTGGAGTTTTAGATTTGCTCTGTTAAGTCTGTCGAATACTAATTTTAAGTCGTTAATGTGTTCTTGGAGTGAGGATGAAAAGACTATGATATCGTCGAGATAAATTAAGCAACAGTTACCGTTGAGGTCTGTTAGGATGTTATCCATCACTCTTTGGAAGGTAGCTGAAGCATTAGTGAGGCCGAAAGGCATTCTCACAAATTCGAAGTGTCCTCCATAACCGAGAAGGCCGTTTTGCTAATATCTTTAGGGTCCATCTCCACTTGATGGTACCCACTTGCTAAGTCCAGGGCTGTGAAATACCTGGCTCTACCTATTCTGTCCAGGACATCGTTAATATTAGGCATTGGGTATTTATCTTTGATTGTGTTTTCAATTAGTTGTCTATAGTCGATTACCAATCTCCATTTCTTAGTGTTTGACGCGTCAGGTTTTTTTGACACGAGGAAAATTGGTGTCCCCAGGGGGAGTGGCTGTGTCTAATAATGTCTTGTTCTAACAGTTTGTTGAGTTATTTTTGTATCTCCCGTCTCTCTATTGGGCTATATCTAAATGGTTTGGAATACAGTGAGATTTCGTCTGTGGTATTTATCTTGTGATTTAGTGAAGGTAAGATTGTCTCCCTCTCGGTGACACAGTCTAGGGAACTTCTTGCAAATGTTTCTTAATGCTTTTAATTCTTCGGAGTTTAAATGGTCTGTACGTAATTGGGTCAAAATATTAACGTTGTCCCCTGGAATTCTAGCATTAGCTTCGGAGATAGTATTTAGTTCGATGAAGTCTTGTTCGGTGTATTCTTTAACCTGCAGTTCAGAGTCGAGACACAGTTTTTGTTGATCTTGTGAAAAATTGATGACTTTCATAAAACTAGAGTTATTATTAGCTTGGTACAACCCTGCCGAAATGAAGACGTTTTCGGATTTTGGTTGTCCGCACCAAAAGGCGCCGTTATCACCACTATCCGGAAGCTTCACAATATTTTTGGAAGCTCCATCGAGAGTGTGAAGTTCTGAGGTTGTGTTACCTTTCATGTGAATTTTAATATTGATTATAAAGGACATGGTCCCTCCCGTGTCTATCAGAAATTTTAAAGGGTGTTTGGTTTTTAAATTGATTATGACATATGGTAAGAGAGATCCGGACCTTTCTTTAGCTAAATATCCTGTTTGTTTTTCGAGGCACTTGGCTGAAAATGTGCATCCTCGTCTATATTATGAAGTTCGGCATTACGTCCGTGTTCTCTTGGGGTCAGTTCCATGATATGGATGCAACCTTTAGTCCTGTTAGAACTTGAAGTTTCGGGTCTTTTCTGATCGTAATGACGGTTAGTTTGATGGTCTCTTGGCATTATTGCCGGTACGTTATTTCTCTTGGATTGGAAATTGTCTCTGTCGTTCGGGGCGTATTCTCGGTAATCCCTTTTGCGTAATTTCGATTACCCTGATATTCCCTCTGATATCCGTTACGTGGATAAATTTGCCTCCTAACTGCCTAGTTTCCTGTTTTCTTGGAGGTAGATGTCCCTTTCCTTAACGGCCCACTCGAAGGCTTCTTGGAGGCTGGTAGGTCTCATGGACCTCACCGCTAATAAAAGTGGGCCTTTAATGACCTTAAGGAACGTACTTAGGCAAGTGTTAGCGAACTAATCTTTTCTTGTTCTGTTAAGCGTTGGTTCGTGTTCAAGTGTATCTATTGCAACTATTTAGAGTGCTTATAAAGGCGATGAACTCTTTTTTGGCGCCTTGACGGGTGGGACCGAATTGTGTATACCCTGATATACAGACTCGGTAACTCGCGCATCGATGATAAACTTCGCTAAAAGAAATGAACCATAATTGTTCGAAATCGATACAAACAAAACGTCTTTTTATTTCGCAAAATAGCAACAACAACAAAATAGCACCGACATGGATAAGCAATAAATAGTGCAAATCATACAAAGCTGTCTAAAGCTTTAAGCTTAAGTAAATCGATGTTGCTTCTGAGATTGTTGTTAAACAATATTCAGACAAGATTACAGGCAGTGAATATTAAAAGAAATTCCGTTATATTTGTTATATTTGGCGCGTAGATAGCCAACTAACGGAAGCTTCCGCTAATTCTTCTTTGCGCTCATCACGCTTCCCCCTTGATGTTAATTTGTTGTTGTTGCTGTTGCCATGACTGCTGAAAATTCTGGAAACGTTGCGCTTATGCAAGTTAACAACTAACAATGTATTGCTTCGTAGCAACTAAGTAGCTTTGTATAAACAATGCTGACGCGCCAGAGTTGGGTTCAGCGCTCCACGCGAAGAACGCCTGGCAGCGGAAAGCTGACACTTCCTATCGGGAGTGTTGCTTCACGCTGCAAGAAATGCTGAGTCGGCTTGCCGACTTGTGGTGGCGCGATGCATTGCTCGAGGGTAAACTTAGTTTTCAATATTGTCTTCTACTCAGTTCAAATCTTGTGACCAAATAAACCACAGCTTGCTCCGGCTCATTGCCGTTAAACACAATTGTTCTTATTTACAATCAAATCGCTATCGCCACAAGGCTAGTGATAATAACTAAGGGGGCGAAGTCAAGCCCTCCAACATAATCTCCATAAACAGTGTCTAAGACGAACCTCAGCTAAAGAAGGAAGATCGCTGGACCTACTGGAAATAACATAACGCTGGACCTAATAGGAACTTATATAATTGGCGCCCAACCAACAATCTGAACCCACCAATCTAATTTAACACACTTTGTCAGGCGACAAACAGGGTAGTTAAGTTAGAAAAGCATGTAAGTTTTACAAGACACTTCTTTGACGCAATCAAGAAATTTAGTAGTGAAAAAAAAAAAGTTGTGTATCTGGCCACGTAATAAGTGTGCGTTGAATTTAATCGCAAAAACTTTGCATATTTTCGGCAGAGTAAAAATTTGTTGCATACCTTATCAAAAAATAAGTGCTGCATACTTTTTAGAGAAACCAAATAATTTTTCATTGCATACCCGTTTTTAATAAAATACATTGCATACCCTCTTTTAATAAAAAATATTGCATACTCTGACGAAACAAATTTTCGTTGCATACCCAATAAAATATTATTATATTGCATACCTTTTCCTGTCATACATAATAAGCCGATCATTTTTGCTCGGCGAAAATACATATTTGTGTTGTATCAACCAACCGATGAGTTGGGCAGATACTTATAGAGACATAAAGGTTGAATACGATAGTGAGGACAGTTGGGGGGAGGAACAAGCAAGCCCATGGATCCAGCTCAGATCCAAGCACTTGTCGACAATGCCGTCAGACAGGCATTGGCACAGCAACAGACCCAGTTTCAATCACAAATAAACATCTTAGCTGAGCGGGTACAGAGTTTGCAGGTGGAAGCACCGCAAATCATCACGTACGAGAAGGTTACGGTGAACCCTGAGGTTAGGTGTGACTTACCATTAGACATAATCAAGTCCGTGCCAGAGTTCTCTGGCACCCAAGACGAGTATGTGGCCTGGAGACAGTCGGCCATATACGCTTATGACCTATTCAAGCCGTATAATGGCAGTAGTGCGCATTACCAAGCTGTAGCTATCTTACGAAACAAAATCAGAGGCGCAGCTGGGGCCTTGCTCGTGTCTCACAACACTGTGCTAAATTTCGATGCCATTTTGGCCAGGTTAGACTGCACGTATTCAGATAAGACATCCCTACGCCTACTGAGGCAGGGACTGGAGATGGTTAGGCAAGGGGACCTGCCATTGATGCAGTACTATGACGAAGTCGAGAAGAAGCTAACGCTCGTCACCAATAAGATTGTGATGTCACACGAACAAGAGGGCGCTGACTTGCTCAACGCGGAGGTTAGGGCCGATGCCCTCCATGCTTTCATCTCGGGCCTTAAAAAGTCCCTCAGAGCTGTGGTTTTCCCGGCTCAACCTAAAGACTTGCCATCTGCCCTGGCCCTGGCCAGAGAAGCAGAAGCAAGCATTGAAAGGAGCATGTTCGCCACTTCCTACGCCAAGGCCGTAGAGGAACGTGCGCAGACGTCTGGAAACGGCAAAGGCCGCTTCCAGAATAGACAGGGAAAAGACAACAAAGAGGAACAGGGCCACGACAGAAACCCACACTTTGTCAGGCGACAAAAGGGTAATGGTAATGGTCAGACCAACAATGACAACCAGGCGCAGGCACCTCAACCTATGGAGGTCGACCAGTCCTCCAAGTTCAGGCAGCGCACTGAGTATAATAGGAATAAACCCAATGAGTCCAATGCCTCTAAGAGAAGAAATTCTTCGGACCGTTCCACAGGGCCGAGACGTCAACGCTTGAACAACGTTGTCCAAGAGACCCCCAAAACCAATGACTCGAGGACAAAAGACCCCAAGCAGGAGTATGAGAAGGCAGCAAAGGCTGCCGTTGACGAAATTGATAGTGACAATGAGTACGCTCCAAGCGATGACTCATTGAATTTTTTAGGGGGCGCTCCCGGTTGCGTTCATTGAACGACGGTTGGCTGGGAGGACTTTAAAGATGTTAATTGACACCGGCGCGGCAAAAAATTACATTAAGCCCGTAAAGGAGCTAAAAAATGTAAGGCCGGTCGCCAGTCCGTTCTCGGTGAGCTCTATACATGGCTCCACCGAAATCAAACAAAAGTGCTTTTTGAAGGTCTTCAAGCACAACTCTCCATTCTTCCTATTGAATTCCATTAACTCGTTCGACGCTATTATAGGCTTAGACCTGTTAACACAGGCCGGAGTCAAGTTGAACCTAGCTGAGGAGTCTTTAGAGTACCAGGGCATTTGTGAAAAACTTCATTTTTTCAGCTGCCCTAGCGTGAACTTCACGGATGTGAATGACATTGTGGTGCCTGCCTCCATTCAAGGACACAATTCTGAGAAGGAAAAAGGCCTTCTCTACTTCACACGAAGCTCTCCCTTTCAACACCGCTGTCACTGCCACAATTCGGACAGTAGACAACGAACCGGTGTACTCGAGAGCCTACCCAAACCTCATGGGTGTTTCTGACTTCGTGAATAACGAAGTCAAACAATTGCTAAAGGATGGCATTATCAGGCCATCAAGGTCCCCATATAACAGCCCGACGTGGGTTGTTGACAAAAAGGGCACTGACGCGTTCGGTAACCCGAACAAGAGGTTGGTAATAGACTTCAGGAAGCTCAATGAGCGCACTATCCCGGACCGTTACCCTATGCCTAGCATTCCCATGATTCTAGCGAATCTGGGAAAGGCAAAATTCTTCACTACCCTTGATCTTAAATCAGGGTATCACCAAATTTACCTCGCGGAACATGACCGTGAGAAGACGTCGTTCTCGGTAAACGGCGGTAAATACGAGTTTTGCCGTTTACCGTTCGGCTTGAGGAATGCAAGCAGCATTTTTCAAAGAGCCTTAGACGATGTGCTAAGAGAGCAAATTGGGAAAATATGTTACGTCTATGTAGATGACGTAATTATTTTCTCAGAAAATGAGGCCGACCATGTCCGCCACATCGATACGGTGTTAAAATGCCTAATCGATGCCAACATGAGAGTAAGCCAGGAGAAAACTAGATTCTTTAAAGAGAGTGTAGAATACCTCGGCTTTATTGTCAGTAAGGACGGAACTAAATCCGATCCAGAGAAGGTGAAGGCCATTCAGGAGTACCCTGAACCAGATAGCGTTTACAAGGTTAGGTCCTTCCTTGGTTTAGCCAGCTACTACAGAGTCTTCATCAAAGACTTTGCTGCCATAGCCCGCCCGATCACTGATATCCTAAAAGGGGAAAATGGTTCGGTGAGCAAACACATGTCTAAAAAAATTCCTGTTGAGTTTAACGAAACTCAACGCAACGCATTCCAAAGGCTGCGAAACATACTAGCATCCGAGGATGTCATACTCAAATACCCCGACTTTAAAAAGCCTTTTGACCTTACTACAGATGCTTCGGCAAGTGGTATCGGTGCAGTCCTATCCCAGGAGGGCAGGCCAATCACCATGATATCGCGTACCCTTAAACAGCCCGAGCAGAACTACGCCACAAACGAAAGGGAGTTGCTGGCGATTGTATGGGCTCTAGGTAAGTTGCAGAACTTCCTGTATGGCTCTAGGGAAATTAATATTTTTACCGACCATCAACCCCTCACGTTCGCTGTTGCCGACAGGAACACGAATGCCAAAATAAAGAGGTGGAAATCGTACATAGACCAGCATAATGCCAAGGTTTTCTACAAACCTGGCAAAGAAAATTTCGTGGCAGACGCCCTCTCTAGGCAGAATCTGAATGCCTTACAAAACGAACCCCAATCGGACGCTGCGACCATTCACAGTGAGCTCTCCCTGACCTACACGGTCGAGACAACGGACAAACCGTTAAATTGCTTCAGGAACCAGATCATTCTGGAGGCAGCACGTTTTCCGCTCAAACGGAACCTGGTGCTCTTCCGAAGCAAATCTCGTCACTTGATCAGCTTTACTGATAAAAGTTGGCTATTAAAAACACTTAAGGAGGTGGTAAACCCTGACGTCGTGAACGCTATTCACTGCGACCTGCCCACTCTGGCAAGCTTCCAACACGACCTCATTTCCCACTTTCCAGCCACCCAATTTCGTCACTGTAAGAATGTCGTGTTAGACATAACCGACAAAAACGAACAGATCGAAATCGTCACTGCTGAGCACAACCGTGCTCACAGAGCCGCACAGGAAAACATTAAACAAGTCCTTCGGGATTATTACTTTCCCAAAATGGGCAGTTTAGCTAAAGAAGTAGTAGCTAATTGTAGGGTCTGCACCCAAGCAAAGTAGGACAGGCACCCGAAAAAGCAAGAGCTCGGGGAAACGCCCATACCCAGCTATACAGGTGAGATGGTGCATATTGACATATTCTCAACCGACAGGAAGCTATTCCTGACGTGTATTGACAAATTTTCTAAATATGCAATAGTGGTGTCTAGAACAATAGTGGACATCACAGCACCCCTGTTACAGATTATTAACCTGTTCCCCAATATCAAAACGGTCTATTGTGACAATGAGCCCGCATTTAACTCAGAAACTGTCATCTCAATGCTCAAGAACAGCTTCGGCATTGACATAGTAAATGCGCCCCCGCTCCACAGCTCGTCCAATGGCCAAGTTGAACGGTTCCACAGCACATTGGCAGAAATCGCCAGGTGCCTGAAGTTGGACAAAAAAACGAATGACACAGTAGAACTAATCTTGAGGGCAACGATAGAATATAACAAAACCGTGCACTCAGTTACTCGTGAGAGACCAATTGAGGTGGTTCACCCAGGGGCCCACGAGCGCTGCCTAGAAATCAAGGCAAGATTAGTAAAGGCTCAGCAAGACAGCATCGGAAGAAGCAACCCTTCCCGGCAAAACCGCGTGTTTGAGGTGGGAGAACACGTGTTTGTAAAAAACAACAACAGGTTAGGAAATAAGCTAACTCCACTATGCACCGAGCAAAAAGTGCAGGCAGACCTGGGAACGTCTGTTCTTATTAAGGGGAGGGTGGTCCACAAGGACAACCTCAAGTAGGCATTCCCTCTACAGTTAGGTAGTAAGTTATGTTAAGAAAAAACCCGGTACTGTAGTATCACCTTGTCTTTAATTTTCAGGTTCACCCTCATGATGTTCATGTCCTTGGTAGTAGCGAATGCTCGGATCACCGACTTTTCGCATGCCAACTACATTCCTGTGTTAGATGGGGATGTGCTGGTGTTTGAACAGCGTGACCTCTTGAAACATTCGAGTAACCTTTCCGAGTACGTTAGTATGATAGATGAAACACAGAAACTGTCCGAGTCCTTTCCCCATTCACATATGCGTAAGTTGCTAGAGGTCGATACTGACCATCTTAGAACCTTGTTGTCCGTTCTCAAAGTCCACCATAGGATAGCTAGGAGTCTTGATTTCTTAGGTACAGCCTTAAAAGTGGTGGCGGGTACTCCCGATGCCACGGACCTTTTAAAAATTAAGATCACAGAGGCCCAACTAGTAGAATCTAATTCCAGGCAGATAGCTATAAACTCCGAAACCCAGAAACAGATAAATAAGTTAACTGACACCATCAATAAGGTGATCAATGCCCGTAAAGGCGACTTGGTTGACACTCCACACTTATATGAAGCACTACTGGCAAGAAATAGGATGCTGTCTACAGAAATTCAAAATTTAATTCTCACTATTACTTTGGCCAAATCAAACATTATAAATCCCACAATTCTTGATCATGCCGACTTGAAGTCTCTTGTAGAACAGGATACCCCAATTGTCAGCTTAATAGAAGCATCTAAGATCAGGGTCCTCCAGTCCGAGAATAGCATTCATATTTTAATTGCCTATCCTAGAGTCAAGTTCAGTTGCAAGAAAGTCGCCGTCTACCCTGTATCTCACCAACACACCATCTTGCGCCTCGACGAAGACACACTGGCCGAATGCGAACATGACACCTTTGCTGTCACCGGATGCACAGATACCACACACTTCACGTTCTGCGAGCGGTCTCGGCGCGAAACTTGCGTGCGCTCACTCCATGCTGGAAACGCCGCTCAATGCCACACTCAACCCAGCCACTTGCGAGAAGTAAACCCCGTAGATGACGGCGTTGTGATTATCAACGAGGCCGTAGCTCACGTTAGCACTGATGGCAGCCCCGAAACACTGATAGAGGGAAGCTACCTGGTAACCTTCGAGCGGACGGCAACCATCAACGGCTCCGAATTCGTAAATCTACGGAAAACACTAAGCAAGCAGCCAGGCATTGTGCGTTCACCACTACTTAGCATCGTCGGCCACGACCCTGTGCTCAGCATCCCCCTGTTACACAGGATGAGTAACGAAAACCTACATTCCATCCAAAACCTTATGAATGATGTGGAATCTGAAGGCTCACCCAGACTCTGGTTCGTGGCTGGTGTGGTCCTAAACTTCGGCTTGATTGGCTCACTCGTCCTTTATCTGGCATTAAGGAGAAGACGAGCCTCCAGGGAGATACAGCGCACCATCGACACTTTCAACATGACCGAGGACGGTCATAAACTTGAGGGGGGAGTAGTTAACAACTAACAATGTATTGCTTCGTAGCAACTAAGTAGCTTTGTATAAACAATGCTGACGCGCCAGAGTTGGGTTCAGCGCTCCACGCGAAGAACGCCTGGCAGCGGAAAGCTGACACTTCCTATCGGGAGTGTTGCTTCACGCTGCAAGAAATGCTGAGTCGGCTTGCCGACTTGTGGTGGCGCGATGCATTGCTCGAGGGTAAACTTAGTTTTCAATATTGTCTTCTACTCAGTTCAAATCTTGTGACCAAATAAACCACAGCTTGCTCCGGCTCATTGCCGTTAAACACAATTGTTCTTATTTACAATCAAATCGCTATCGCCACAAGGCTAGTGATAATAACTAAGGGGGCGAAGTCAAGCCCTCCACCATAATCTCCATAAACAGTGTCTAAGACGAACCTCAGCTAAAGAAGGAAGATCGCTGGACCTACTGGAAATAACATAACGCTGGACCTAATAGGAACTTATATAATTTGCACACGTTGTGACATTTTTGAGGCGGAAGTTAACTGCAATATACAATAAAGTAGAACGGTTAGTGGATTCTTTGTCAAGTTCTGCGTTAACTTCGTTTAACGATTCCGTTCTTCATGTGAGGTTGGAGCTGACCGATGAGCTACTACAAACACTTAGGAAAAATCAGAGTAAGCTTGGAGAACTGGAGTTGGACGAAATTGAAAATAATTTGAGTGTGAAATTTGATGATGTTTTTGTGACGCTTAAATCCTCGGTTCAGGAGGTGATTTCAAAGCGCTCTTCACAAATGTACTCAATCTTTGCTGGCGGCATTTCTCCGTGCGATTCTGGCCATCAGCTGTGTCCATTCAGGTATAGGGCAAAGTCGATTCCCCCTCTTATGCTCACAAAATTCGCTGGGGCTACGCTAATTGGCAAGATTTTTATTCTATGTTTACTTCGATTATAGTGTAGTGTGCGCTTATGTAATGTTAAGAACATTAAAGCACAATAAACATTCAAATACATAGCGACACTTTGTTGCTATGTTTATGTTGACGACTTCAAGTGGAAGTAACATGATCGTCCACTTGAAGGCTACAAGTATAAGTGCATGGTCAGCATTCTCACGCCGATCAAATACATAATACATAAGTGCATAACTCACTCTCTCTATAAGCACAGATATATAAGAGAGCCGCTCCGCTGCTGGCGTATCTGGCAGCGCAGCTACGCGGTTTTAGGTTTAGCCGAAATATACTTAAGAATGTATCGGGGATACTTGTGAATGTTTGAACGGGCAGAACCTTTTTCTGCCCTACAATAAATATATTTGCAAACAAAGAAAGAATTCTTATTATTTATGATGGAACACACTACATGGCGACCGTGACAGTCGTCCAACGTTGGACAAATAGAAGAGCAACAGGAACTGCCTAGGAGGATATTAAATTTAACCACAAAAAACAATAGGAGCAACACTGCCAAGCCAGCAATAGCAACCACAAAAGATGCAGCAGACGCGGCAATAGAATCAGCAGCAACAGCTACAACAATTAAAAGAAAAACTATCACTACTCGCAACAATAAGCTGGACTGGACTACAATTCATCTGGGAATAAATCTGAGTGAGTAGAGTTTTATTGAGATATGGGAAAACATCGTGGCGGTTTGAAGACCAAATTAAACAAACGCATAGCCCACGTAAGGTGGCTAATATACGGTCAACAAACGCCACCGGTTTGGTCGAAAGCTCTACAACTACATGCAGAGCTAGACCACTTGCTGCAATATCAGCAAAAACTGAAAACCCAAAAACTCGAGAAAACTCACTCAGATAATATAAGAAATATAACAATTATTAATGAAGTTCCGAAACCCAAGGCATGCCCAGCACCAGCACCGGCACTAACAAAGCCAAAGAAGACCTGCCCACCGGACTGTGAAGGAATCTGGAGTCCTTACTGCCTGGGAACTTGTGAGAAGCCATCAACAACCAAGAAATAGACAGCAGCGAGGGAGTGTCAGCGTGCCACCCCCGGCGAAGCCCAACTGAAACTAGAAGAACATCGGCAGCAGTACTAATACTAACAAAATTAATCAATCATATAAAAAGAAAAGAAAAATTTTGTAAGACACATTGTAAAATGGAGCATATACTATTATGCCCTATTAACCCAATATGGCCCGTGAAGCCATAGCTAGAATCAGGCAGGCAATAATGTTAAAATTTTTTTTTTAATATACTAACTAAAACGATAAAATTTAAAGAGAAATAATTTGAGATATAAATGTCCATAGAGACAAATAAAATAAGCAAAACTGAAAATAAAGAAGATTTTTTACAAAACGTTGAAATTAGAATACCCAAAATGGGTTTAATAGACACTAAAACTGTTGACTCCACAGCAAATGTTATAAACAAAGTGGAAGTCCAAAATGCAGATTTGTTCTGGATAACCATAATATAAATTATAATTGCTCTAATTATGGTATCCAATGCATTAATAAAAATATATAAACTCCATAACAAGTGTCTTAGGAAACGATACCGTAGCGCTGCTAACGGTTTAGATAGTATTTAAAGAAAAATCATTTATGAATGAAATAAAAAAAAAATATATAAGATTAAAAAGATAAAAAAAAAAAAAAAAAACGTAATATTGCTATTAACTAAGAACCCAGAATATAGCGCACTATAGAAATGAGAACATACGAGTTAGGATAAACCAGTAAAAAGTACCCAGCATGGACTGGGAACAGCTTATTGATCATATAGAAGAATCAAAACAAAATTTCAAAAAATCTTATAAGTGCTTAACGCAAAAAAGATCAATACAAGCTGTAACAATAAATAAGAATGCCCAAACATTAGTAAATAGTTATAATAAAGTAAGAGAGCTAATACAGCAGAACAGAAAGAATTTAGACAGTAAACAGTGTGCTAGGGTTTCGAAACTACTGGTGGTTTTAAGGGAAAAATTAATATTAATAAAAAATAAATTCAGCCTACAGATAGAAATTCCGACTATAGTAAACACTCCATTAACAATACATGTTAATGAAGAAAGCACTGACTCAGACGAAGAACATACAACTGTAGCTGAGAAAGACATTAAAGAAGAAGATCTTCACGATCTAACAATACCAGCAACATTAGTGCTGGAGGAAGCAAGTACTACCAATAACGCAGCTGACTTAGAAAATACCTTAACCATGGCTGAACAAGCAGCAGCCATTAGGTCTTACATTAAGGATGTCGCTTGCGCAGTGCCAGAATTTGATGGACAAAAGATCCATTTACAACGATTCATTAAGGCAATCAAATTGGTAGACTTAGCTAAGGGACCATTTGAGGACATTGCAGTTGAGGTTGTTAAGTCAAAAATAGTTGGCACAATTTTGAACTCAGTTGACAATGAAACGACAATTCCAGCAATTATAAACAAATTGCAGAAAGTAGTTGTCGGTGAGACCTCTGGTAATGTCAAAGCAAAGCTATTAACAGTTCAGCAAAGAGGTAAAACTGCAACGCAATTTACCGCTGAGGTTGATAGACTGAGAAAGCTATTGGAGGCTTCCTTTGTTGATGAGGGTATACCTCTGGAACATGCCACCAGTCTAAGTACTAGAGAGGCAATTGACACTCTGATAAACCGCGCTAAGCATGAAAGTGTCAAAACAGTGCTAGAAGCAGGGACTTGCACCACTATGGATGCAGCGATAAGCGCATACATAAAAACGAGTGCAAGAGTTACCAGTGACATCAATAAAGTGATGTACTTTAGAGGTAACAGATCTAACAGAGGATACGGCAATGTCAATAGAGGCTATAACCGGGGTAGAGGCTCCAATACCAATGGTTATAGAGGCAGCTATAACAACAGTTGGCAAAATGGAGGTTACCAGAATAACGGTTATCAAAACCGCAATACTGGAAACAGTGGCCGCTACAATAGCAACAATAGAGGCCGCAATAATGGAAACAGAGGCCATAATAATAATGGCAATAATGCCTATGTGCGAGTAACCCAAGATCAGGGAAACTCGCAACAGCCCTTGGGTACCCAGTAGGAGAAGATCGTAGAGTATACGCCATCAATTATAATCTCAACATATTCACCACATTCATTCACGTAGAAACAGGTGAGAAACTTGTTTTCCTTCTCGATACAGGTGCAGATATCTCTATTCTCAAAGAGAATTCTGACAAATTTTCTAATATTCAAATAGCTAACAAAATAAATATTCAAGGCATAAACCAACAGATAGTTCAGTCTCAGGGACAGACTTTTATTGAGATACAGACAGGTAAATACATTATTCCACATAACTTTCATTTAGTAGATAAAAATTTTCCCATACCGTGTGATGGAATAATAAGAATAGATTTCATTAAAAAATATAATTGCCAACTTGATTTCAAACCAGCAGAAGATTGGTTTATACTTAGACCCAACAATTTGAAATTTCCCATTTATGTTCCAATAACGTACAGCTCTGGTAATAACATAACTCTATTACCAGCAAGATCCCAAGTTGTCCGTAGATTAATGGTGTCATCAAAAGATGATAACATTTTTATTCCGAACCAGGAAATACAAACTGGTATTTATGTTGCAAACACAATAGCAGCATCTAGTAGTGCATTTGTCCGAATTTTGAACACAGGAGATTCTGATCGATTGGTCAATATAGAAAATTTAAAATATGAGCCACTTTCGGATTACAATGTAGTTCGGGCAAATAGCGAGAACAGAAATAAAACTGTTTTGTCTCAGTTGAGGAGAAATTTCCCAAAATTGTTTAAATTACAATTGGAAACTTTATGCAGTAAATATACAGATATATTTGCATTAGAATCAGAACCAATAACGGTTAATAATTTTTATAAACAACAGTTGAGATTGAGGGATGATGAGCCAGTATACACAAGGAATTATAGAAGTCCTCATGGTCAGGTAGAAGAAGTACAGGCCCAGGTACAGAAGTTAATAAAAGATAAAATAGTTGAACCATCAATTTCAGAGTACAATAGCCCTTTACTGTTAGTACCTAAAAAGTCAAGCCCGGGTTCAGATAAAAAGAAATGTAGATTAGTAATAGACTATCGTCAAATTAATAAGAAACTTTTGGCTGACAGATTTCCACTACCGAGAATAGATGATATTTTGGACCAACTTGGTCGAGCAAAGTATTTTTCTTGCCTCGACTTAATGTCAGGTTTTCATCAAATTGAGCTGGATGAAGGCTCAAGAGATATAACATCTTTCTCAACCAACAATGGCTCATATCGTTTCACGCGATTGCCATTTGGCTTAAAAATAGCGCCTAATTCATTTCAGAGAATGATGACTGTAGCATTCTCTGGAATAGAACCGTCTCAGGCATTCCTTTATATGGATGACTTAATAGTCATCGGTTGTTCCGAAAAGCATATGCTTAGAAACCTCACTGAAGTTTTTGATAAATGCAGGGAATACAACCTAAAGTTACATCCTGAAAAATGTTCATTTTTCATGCATGAGGTCACATTTTTGGGACATAAATGCACAGACAAGGGAATCTTGCCGGATGACAAAAAATATGACGTCATTCAGAACTACCCAGTTCCACATGATGTGGATAGCGCTAGACGTTTTGTCGCATTTTGCAATTACTACAGACGCTTTATCAAAAATTTCGCCGACTATTCACGGCACATAACAAGATTATGTAAAAAGAATGTTCCATTCGAGTGGACAGATTAATGCCAAAATGCATTCATACATTTAAAATCGCAGTTGATAAACCCAACACTCTTGCAGTACCCAGACTTCAGCAAAGAATTTTGCATAACAACAGATGCGAGCAAGCAAGCGTGTGGCGCAGTTTTAAGTCAAAACCACAATGGCCACCAACTCCCAGTTGCCTATGCATCAAGAGCTTTTACGAAAGGTGAAAGTAATAAGAGTACAACAGAACAAGAGTTAACAGCGATTCATTGGGCAATAGTACATTTCAGACCGTACATTTACGGAAAACATTTCACTGTGAAAACAGATCATAGACCATTGACATATTTATTCTCAATGGTCAACCCCAGTTCTAAATTGACAAGAATAAGGCTTGAATTAGAGGAATATAATTTTACTGTGGAGTATCTAAAGGGCAAAGATAATCATGTAGCTGATGCGTTGTCAAGAATAACCATCAGAGAGCTAAAGGAAATTACTGGAAATATATTAAAAGTCACTACAAGATTTCAAAGTAGACAAAAATCCTGCGCAGGAAAAGAACAATTGGATTTGCATGAGCAAACCAAAGAAAAAGCTTCAGAGCCCAATGTATACGTAGTCATAACAAATGACGAAGTACGAAAAGTAGTGACATTGCAATTGAATGATACGATATGTTTATTTAAACATGGAAAGAAAATCATTGCAAGATATGATGTTGGTGATCTAATGGAGTTCTTGATCTAGATCAATTTTTCCAAAGGCTTGAATCGCAGGCCGGTATATGTGATATCAGCCAACTCAAAATGGCACCATGGGAGAAAATCTTTGAACACGTTTCAATAGATCAATTTAAAAATATGGGCAATAAAATATTAAAGAATTTAAAAGTAGCGCTACTTACCCCGGTGACCAAAATAAATAATGAAAAAGAAAAAGAAGCTATATTGTCTACATTACATGATGATCCAATACAAGGAGGTCATACAGGCATTACAAAAACCTTGGCCAAGGTCAAAAGACATTTTTACTGGAAAAATATGAGTAAACATATAAAAGAGTATGTAAGAAAATGTCAAAAATGCCAAAAAGCGAAAACAACAAAGCATACAAAGACCCCAATGACTATAACAGACACACCAGAACATGCTTTCGATAGGGTTGTCATGGACACAATTGGTCCACTACCTAAGTCGGAGAATGGTAACGAGTACGCAGTCACTCTCATATGTGATTTAACCAAGTACTTAGTTGCCATTCCAATAGCAAATAAAAGCGCAAAAACAGTCGCTCAAGCTATATTTGAATCTTTTATTCTAAAGTACGGTCCAATGAAGACGTTCATAACGGACATGGGAACAGAATATAAGAATTCAATAATTACTGACCTATGTAAATATTTGAAAATCAAAAATATAACATCAACAGCTCATCACCACCAGACAGTTGGAGTGGTCGAACGAAGTCATAGAGTTTTGAACGAGTATATACGATCCTATATATCGGCAGACAAAACCGATTGGGACGTATGGCTTCAATATTTCGTATACTGCTTCAACACGACCCCATCTATGGTACATAATTACTGTCCATATGAATTAGTTTTCGGTAGAACAAGTAATTTACCAAAACACTTTAATAAGTTGCATAGCATAGAACCAATATATAATATGGATGACTACGCTAAAGAAAGTAAATATAGGTTAGAAATAGCATATGCTCGAGCAAGAAAACTGCTTGAAGCACATAAAGAGAAAAATAAGGGAAATTACGACTTAAAAGCAAATAATATAGAGTTAGAAGTAGGAGATAAAGTTTTATTAAGAAATGAGGTAGGACATAAATTAGACTTTAAATACACAGGGCCCTATAAGATAGAAAGCATAGGAGAAAATAATAATATTACGTTACTGACTAATAAAAACAAGAAACAAACAGTTCATAAAGATCGATTAAAGAAATTTCATTCATGAATGATTTTACACTTATATTTTTCATTAACACAAAATTTTTACTTCTTATTACAAAATTCGTTCTTATAATATTATTTTCAAAAAAAAAATATAAATATAATTTGCATTCAAAACAAAAAAAAAAAAAAAAAAAGAAAAAAAAAATATATATATAAATATAATTTGCATTTCATAAATAAAATAACTACACTAGGTTACGTTATTTTTCAAAAGGAGGGAGATGTAGTGTGCGCTTATGTAATGTTAAGAACATTAAAGCACAATAAACATTCAAATACATAGCGACACTTTGTTGCTATGTTTATGTTGACGACTTCAAGTGGAAGTAACATGATCGTCCACTTGAAGGCTACAAGTATAAGTGCATGGTCAGCATTCTCACGCCGATCAAATACATAATACATAAGTGCATAACTCACTCTCTCTATAAGCACAGATATATAAGAGAGCCGCTCCGCTGCTGGCGTATCTGGCAGCGCAGCTACGCGGTTTTAGGTTTAGCCGAAATATACTTAAGAATGTATCGGGGATACTTGTGAATGTTTGAACGGGCAGAACCTTTTTCTGCCCTACAATAAATATATTTGCAAACAAAGAAAGAATTCTTATTATTTATGATGGAAAACACTACAATAGATAGCCATACTGACCTCACAAACATAGAAGAGCTGCAGCATCTTCGATCACGTCTGAGGGACACTGCTTTGGAAACCATTCCCTCACTGAAAATATCGCTTTGCTATAGCTTTGAAATTGTTACAAAACAGATTTGCTAGACGCCGTTTAGTTTTTCAGTCTCATGTTACTGAGACTCTGGGGTTAAGGGCAGTGTAGAGTGGTTTCAATGCTTCGTGATCTGTCGGGTAAATTTAACGCCCATATTCGCGCTCTAAATGAAATGGCCTAATCGGTACAAATCGCTCGATGCTATATCGCCCAAGTACTTGTCAAAAAACTGAACCAGATGAGCTAGGCCAAATAGGGGGAGCATTTGGAAGACCCAGCTTTGAACTATTCCATCGTGGGAATCCATGGCATCATTTCTGGAGCAGCGATGCTGGAATCTGGGGACTGTGGATTTAGCCATGGAAAGCTATGCGCCAGGCAGCCATGTGGGAGCAAATCTTACATCTAATATGCGTAGGTCAGCCTTTCTTGCCACAAATCTTAATCTTCTGACATGTGCTTTCTGTAATTCTTCTGGACACTCAATTCAGTATAAGTCGATTTCAAGAAGCAAAAAGACTGACTCTTTGTATAAATTGCCTTAGGATTGGCCATCAATTGAGGCAGTGCAACTCCGGACATTGCCGCTTCTGCGGATCTAAGCACTACACTCTGCTTCACTAGGGAACCTCAGCCTCGTTTTCTATGCACGAAAGATCTCAGCTTACTGAAACATTGTCCTCAGATTCATTTAATCATGCGACAGAACCCTCTGCATTACCTGGCCCATCTTCAGGTCTTATTGCGCATCATTTTGGCAAAGACGGGGTACTCCTAGCCACTTCCACTGTGTTAGTAAAAAATCGTTCGGGAACCCTTGTTTCTTGCCGTGCTGTACTCGACTCTGTCACCCAGCTGCACTTAATAACGTCCCGATTTGTAAACTTGCTTCAGCTTAGAAAAACAAAGTCGTACGCTTGTGTCACCGGAATAGAAGACTCTAGTTTCAAGACAGATGGTTTGTCAGTTAACTTAACAATGCGACCTCGAACCTCCGACATTTGACATGGGTGCTGAGATTCTTCGCCGTGACTTTTATTTTGATGTTTTGATATCTGGCGCCAGCTCCAAAGAAGAAGCCATCAACATAAGGCAGCAGACGTCCGCGATAATGGAATGGCGCTACATGCCCACTGCTTTTAATCCGGCAGATATTCTTTCGCGAGAAGCTCTTCCCAGCAAGCTTAACGAGTCCCTTTGTGGGCCCATGGACCGCCCTTTCTGAGAAGGCCCATAACTGATTGGCCACAAGCAGTAGTAACGGAGAAACCAATACTGGAACTTCGACGAAGGGTCCTGTAAAATCTTAGTACACTGATATGCGAATTTATTTGATACTTTGCAACGTACGTTTGGATACATCCATAAGTTTTGCAAGAGCATTCGACATCCTGGGCTTATGAGGTTGAGAGCGTTGCCCCCGAGTGTTTTGTCGTCGACACTACTACGACGTTCTCTACTTGCAAAAGCAACCCGACGAAATCATCGATAAGTTTTTCATTCTGGATGGAGAACTGATTGTGGGTAATCTTGCGAGTTATTAATCATCCACCAATATAAACTTGATTTATTTAGATACGTTGAAAAGTATGTAACAGCCAGAAGGACACGTTTGCGCCCATAAAAAGGATATATGTTTATTCTTGATCAGAATCCATTGCTATGGCCATGTCTGCCCATCCGTCTGTCCGTCCGTATGCACGTTGAGATTTGAGGAACTATAGAAGCTAGAAAGTTGAGATTCGGCATGCAGATCTCAGAGAAATAGTCGCAGCCTAATTTTGTTAATATAATTTTAATGATGTTGCCACGCCCACAAACCGCCCAAAACTGCCACACCTACACTTTTCAAAAAAGTTTTAATATTTTTTAATAGACTGGTAAAGTTCAATTGATTTGTCAAACAACTTCTTGCCACGTCCACTCTTACGGCCACAAATCGACCAAAACTGACACACCAAGACACACCTTTTTACCACGCCCGAAATGACCATGCCCACACTTTTAAAAAAAAGTTTTGTATTTTTTTCATTTTTTTAATTTCTATAGATTTAAAAACTTTTTGAAACGCCCACAAACCTCGCAAAATTGCCCCGCCAACACTATTGAATAATGTTTTGATATTTTTTCATTTTTTATTAGTCTTGAAAAGTTCTATTGATTTAATAGAAAACTTTTTACCAAGCCCAAAACTGTCACTCCCACACTATTGAAAATTTTTTTTCTGAGTATCTTGTTTTTATTATTCTTCTAAATTTCGATTTGCTAACAAACTTTTTGCACTTCAAACCGCCCAAAACTGTCACGCCCACTCGCTTAAGAAAAGTTGTGATATTTTTTATATCTTCCAAATTTGTATAAGTTTGCAAGCAACTTTATAGCACGCCCACTACAACGCCCACAAACCGTCCAAAACTGACACGCCCACACGATTAAAAAAGTTGTTCTATATTTTAATTTTTGAATATATCTTCTAAATTTCTATAGATTTGCCGAAAAACTTTTTGCCACGACTGTCACACTTTTAAAAATATTTTAAGTTTTTTAAATTTTATTAATTTAAAAATAAAATGTATTCCTTTAACTACGAAACTTCCTAATTGTCCTTAGTTATAGCATCCAAGAGCAATGCTATCCCGAAAAACATATCCTAAAGCACTAACTCTTCTTCTCAATTTTACTTATAATTGATTTTTAGATTAAACGTTAAAAAATAAAGAATACGATCCAACCCAATTTCTTTTACTTGACAAAAATTCAATTACTTAGTTGGTCTTAGTCATTAAAGTAATAAAACGTAATTGGTGCATTAAATCGCTATCGAAAAAGCAGCATGCTTTAAGAAACGCACGCGGTGGTCAATATCGTGTTAAGTGTTAATAAAAATTTCGACAATAACGCGACAAATGGCATTTAAACTAAATAAAACAATATAATAAAATAAAAATTTCAGGAAAAAAAATGAAAAATATAATACCTCATACATTTTTTATGTATGGTCTTGACAGTTTTGAGCGACTTGTGAGCGTTAGAGTGGGCGTGGCAAAAAGTTTTTTGGCAAATCGATCAAAATTTACCAAACTAACAAAAAATCAAAAAATTTTTAAAAATAACTTTCAATATTCAAATATAAAAATATATTACATTTTTAAAAGTGCGGCGGTTTTTGGACATAGGAGTGGGCGTGGCAAAAAGTTTTTTAGCAAATCTATAGAAATTTCTGTGGGCGTAAGAATGGGCGTGGCAACATTTGGAAACAAACTTGAGCTGCGTCTATGTCTCTGGAAGCTGCATGCTTCATCTCAACATTGTAGTTCCTGAGAATGAGGCGTTCAACGTACAGATGGACGGACAGACGGGCATGGCCAGATCGACTCTGCTATTGATCGTGTTCAAGAATATATAGTTATAAATAAAAGTCTGCAACAAATTGCCTTGAATCTATTAAATGAACCGTTTCGTGTACAAACTTAGTCCAACGCTGATATCAAAGTTTTTTCCAAAAAAAAAAAAAAAGACAATCGTGACCGATATTTGTTCTTTATTGATTTATGTTTAAGATTGAAAATTAAATGTAAGTGAGGTTGGAGGAGAAGCCTCTGTGCTTGAGAAATATGTTAGTGTATTTTGGGAATGCATTGCTCTTGGATGCTTAAGTTGATGAGAAGCTGTATTGGGAGAGCATTGCTCTTGGATTCTTAAGTTGAGGAGAAGTCTCATAGAGAGCAGGCAAAACTGCTTAGGTTAGGCTTTGGGATTTGTTTACATGAATGGCTAAGTGCCGTTGCCAAAAAATTTGTTTATCAAAACGCATACTGAGCATATGACATACAGTACGGGAACCAATTAAGTGCTTTATTGTTTATGGAATTAATGAAATTGGTGGCGCAAATACGTCACAATATATACTTTATATGGTCGGAAACGTTTCCTTTTGCCTGTTACATACTTTTCAACGAATCTATTAAACCTTTTTACTCTACGAGTAACGGATATACAAATTTTACGCTACGCGCTTTTGGTAAAAAAGAAATGATCTTGACTGCTCATGAAAGACTTTTACATCCAGGCATGCAGGAAACTACTTAACTTTTCGGAGAGACTTACTATTTCCTTAGGAATACAATATATAAATGCAGTATTTCCAATTTGGCAAAACAGTACCGTAACACAGACATGCCAATGAAAACCACACCCAAACCAGAACATTGGCGAAATATTCATGATAGGTATTTAATTATTTAAAGAAAACATTACGTTAGTTGCATGGAAATTTAGTTGAAATTTGCCACATTAGAAGCTGCCGGGTGTCGCAGCCGCCAGCAGTTCCTAAACTGCTTAAGTGTAAACATGCCAGTTTTGGAGACTCTACGGCACCGCAGCTGTGCGATATCTACATCTGTCTCCTTATTTTCTTTCGCTCCTTTGGCTTATCGTTCTGCAATTAAGTCGCTGCTACACTCACTTTCGTAACCCATCGATGCCAAATTTCGGTCTTACAATTAAAATATAATCTATTCGTTCGAAATCGCTAGATATATCTTTTATTTCGTAAAAAAGACGCATAAACATTGTGCATGCAAATATAATGCAAAGCTGTTTAAAGCTTAAACTTAATTATATCGGTGTTGTTGTTGAGTTCGTTGTTGACTGCAATATTTAAAAACAGTTAAAGGCAGTAAGCAATAATAGTTATTTTGTTGGTTTCGCAAGATTGCGTATACATAATGAGTTATATTTGTGAGCTTGAACCGAATTTCGAGACGCTGATTCTGGCCTTTTTGTTGTTGTTGCTGTTTTCATGGGTGCTAGAAATTCTGAAAACGTTGTTGCTACCGCAACCATGGTGACATTTATAATAGAGTGGAACGCTTAGAGGAGTCCTTGTCAAGCTCTGCGCTAACTTCGTTTAACGCTTCCGTTCTGCATGTGAGGTTAGAGCTAATCGATGAGCTACAAGAAAAATTTAGCAAATTTCTCAACGAGCTCGAAGAACTTGATTTTCACGAAATTAAAAGTAATTAATTAATTAATTAATGAATTTGCTTTATTTTCATAAAATTTTTATAATATTTTTCCTTAAAGCTAGCTTAAATGTACTTTACAGAGATTCGAACTAACTTGGGCTAGTGAGTGAAGGATCTGCTCGCACTTTATTGTGTATAATAGATCTTTATTTAAAATTAATTTTATTTTTGTTTCGTTTGATGATAACATCAATCGGCTTTATTGCTTTAAAAGTAATATAATTGAGAAGTTTGATGATGTTCTTGTAACGCTTAAATCCTCAGTTCGGGAGAGAGAGTGGCCATCAGCAACGTCTTTTCGGCAAGGCAAGCTATACGCTTGTATATAGTATACAAGGTGGGAATGAATAGAACGTCTAATTTGCGTATGTCCGCCTTTTTTGCCACAAGTCTCAGCCCTTCGACTTGTCCCTTCTGCAATGCTTCTGGGCACTCAAAAAATTATTGCCGGAGCTTTAAAAACCTGACCCCAGCTAATCGTTTTAAAGAAGCAAAAAGGTTTATTCTTTGCATAAACTGCTATAAGAGTGGTCATCAACTGAATCGCAGTGCAATTCGGACAATTGCCATCTGGGAAACTTGGCCTCGCCTTCATCTCAAGAAAGCTCATAGCATAAAGAAATGATTGCCTCTGACTTACATCATGCCTCTGAATTGCAGAATTAAAGAACGTGTAAACATCATTTAACAAGAAGTATCAATCCGACGGTTTTGATAAAGTGTGGAGAGAAGACGTTTCTGAATTTAAGAAAATGTTTAATATAAATATATAAAAAGAAAATCAATCATTAAGGTGGTAGCGACGTTGATACTAACAACTTTGGCAACACTTTAGTTCAGAACCGTATGTATGAATGCCAGTATCTATTTCGATAAAAGCATGTTTTATATTTGAAATTAAAAGGGTAAAATATATAATGCAAATGCGAGTTGAGACACATAAATAGTATCGAACTGTTCTTAAACGAAACGATCATTACAAAATTAGTAATTGGTAAACTTCGGTTTATAAAAATACTATATAAAGGTTTCTGATTCCAATGTATTCAGTGTGTTTGGTATGTGTTTTAGTATGTATGTATGTATGTGAAAAAGTCTGTGTTGAGTTTAGTACAAATAAAGCAATTTGAAATTATTATTGTTTGGATTGTTTTCAAACTTCTATCTGGGGTCTATCTTATTATTAAGCCTAATATATGTATGTTGTAATATTTTTAGTACTTTGAATAGAAGTATGTATTATTATTTTCAACAATTGTAAATTGTAAATTATGAAATATTATTCATAAATTTTATAAAAGCTATTTATTTTAGTGCTGTTTTAAATAAGTTAACTGTTTAATAAACAAATAAATTCACATATATCTATCGCTTGCTTGTGTGTATTTATGAAAATCAACTCTCACTTTTAAACAGAGTAAACAAGTTCCAAAGTATCTATCACTGTGGTGTGTTTCTGGGCATGTTGGATAATAGTTGCTTGTGGTTGATTATTGCTACCACTAGTAATAAATGTCTATAACAAAACCCGAGAAGTTTCACTGTCGTGATCGTCTGCTGCAATAAAATAAATGTTTAACTGTAAAATATTTCAAAGGAAATAGTTCACTTTTTATATATTATATAAAGCCTGGTATACATTTAATACATCAAAAAAAAAAAAATGTTTAAATTGTGCGATTAAGCAGAAGCTGTTTGTCTCAGTTTCAAGCAAATCTACATAAATAGGTAGATACCAAAACAGTTTAAAATCATGGTAGCACTTCGAAAAAAGATCAGCCGAATGGCGCTGGCACTAACGTGTTATTATATTATAAACTTTTCTTATAAATACGCACACGCAACTACCGCAAGTGGTGCATCGCGAACCCTAGCAGGAAATGGAAACGTAAATCATCGATTACCGCGTACAAGCGCCAGCTATTTTAGCAGTGGAGCTAGTGGAATCACAAATTTCAAAAGTGCTACAAAATCAAAAAATTTAACTAGATACGGAAACATACATATCAGGTAAATATTAATTGAAATAAAAATGTTTTCTGGTTGCAACATGATAAACTTTAAATTAAGCAGAAGGAATTTTATTTATAGTCAATATATTTTGATTTTGACTAGATTAATATTCTTTATTAAAATTCTATAATAAATGTATAATAGTTTCATTTTTTTTTGTTAATTTAAGAAAAGAGGTCAAACAACTTTTTGCATAATTCGTATTTGGATATATACAAATTCCGTGCCAAAGCGAAAGAACAAATCAGGAAAATAAAATGGAATTGCGAATTCTTCTCCTGGGAGGCATGCAAAATTTTACTTACGATTAGGTTTTTGTGAGAAGAAGCTACGAATTTTATCCAGGGCCAGTATTTTTGAATTACACTATGCAAGTAAAGTGAATGAAGCAAATAAAATCAAAAAAAAAGAATCCATAATTGTTTCTGTTCTTCTGTCTGTTAATATTGTCATGCCTATTGGTCATATGGAAAATTCGAAGGACCTGCCGAAGGAGTGTTGCCAAATCGATTACCGCCCAGTGACTTAATGCTTTAATTTTCTTTTCCAAGAATACTTTATTAATATATATAAATATAATTGGTAAAATTAAATGAGTGTTAAATTGCTAGTGCAACTGCAATGAAACTGTGATGAAATGTTTACTGCATTTTGAAAAATATTGAAATATTTTTGATATTTTTTGTGCATGTCTATTTTTTTCTAATAGAAATGGGTATATTTTGTGACATTTTGTCATAGCGATTGATATGACAAGCACACACTAAATTAATTTTAAGTTTAACACAAATGCGCAGTTTATTAAGCGCAGGTGATTCACTACTGTAAAGGTAATAAATGGATCTGCTAAAGTGTTTTTAAATTTTATTACAGGGGTTTTTAAAAGAGTCAAAGAGAATACCAGATATACCAGAAGCTTTTCCGACTCTATAAAGTACGTATATTCTTGATCAGGATTAATAGACGAGTCGATCTGGAGACATTCGTCTGTCCGTATGAACGCGGTAATTTTGGGAACTTTGAAAGCTAAAAATTAAAGATTAAACATGTAGATTTTAGTGACGCCAACATTGTGCACGTAACGCACACAAGTAGCCCATAACTTCCACTCTTTAATAAAATGTTTTGTTTACTTTTCATTTTTCATCAGTCTTGTACATTTCTATCGATATGCTAAAAACATTTTGGCTGCGTTCACTAGCCATCTAAAACGGCCACACTACAGTATTAAAAAAATGTTTTGATGTTTTTTCAAAAATGCCAGCAACCGCAGACGTAAAAGCACTATCAAATTGATAAATTATAAATTCAATGGACACACGCTTTATCTGGCTCCCTTTATACGAACCCGAGGTGACGAACTGGTCCACTATTATCCAATAACATCAGAAGCCAAAGCAGCCACCAGGAACTTCTTAATTGGATAAGACTGATCAATGTTGATGAGGAATAAAACACAAGATTGGGAGAAATTAAGAACCCTCTTAATCAGCGAGTTCAACTGCGTAACTCCTGCACGTCAAAAAAATGCTGAATTGCGTGGGACTAAATATACTAATAATTATCGTCCATTTGTTGAAGAAATAAAATAACAAGAAGTTTCAATGGCACTTAAGTGATTCGCTAAAAATTACTAGTCAAAGTATTTGTTGCGTTGAGTAAATACTCCCCATAAATTTAAGATAAATTTTTAAGATAAGTCCATAAATCGTTAGTACATGCCTCAACACTCTCAGAAAAAAATTATAAAAATAAAATTAAAGATTTTAAGCCATAAAAATCGTACTACAATTTTTGGGATTCCGATAGATAATTAACAAGACAAAAAATGATAAAAATCAGAACATTTTTATATCCGTTAGTTGTAGAGCAAAAGGCTATACTATACCAGATATATAATACTAATTTATGTTAGAAATCTGTTGGGTGTTTATGTTGGTTTCTTGAATGATGTCGCTTCCTAAGATGCCTGACATATTTGGTACTGCTGAGCGCCACAATTTTTTGTTTTTTTTCTGTTCCCATTAAACGCGGAGTCGCCAAGGTAGAATCAGTATTTTCGGTCTTTGTTATTCGCCCAATAGCCCTTAATAAAGGTCGTATTTGGTTCATACTGTTGTGATTTTCCCTTTGTAGCAAAGAAATCAAAAATTGACAGTGCGAACGAGAAATTTCAACATTATCTGGAATATCGATGGAAACTGGGGAATTAAAACAAAAAAGAAACTCAAACATTTTTTTAAGTGTGGTCGTGAAGGTTTTGGGTGGTTTGTCGGCGTTATAATAAAAGAAATGAAGGTTTTGGGTGGTATGTCGGCCTTATAATAAAAGTAATGAAAAAATATCAAAACAATTTTCCAAAGTGTGGTCGTGGCAGTTTTGGCGGTTTGTGGGCGTTGCAAAAAGTATTTTGGTAAATCTGTAGAAATTTACAACATTTTTTGAAAATTAAGTTTTCTAAAATCTATTACCAAACGTTTTGTGGTATTTTCCTGTTCTTTTTTATATTCAATCCAAATGAATTGTTATGTGGTGACCAGGTTGGTCGGATAAAATCGTCTCTTAACATTGCTTGTGTTTCTGGGTGCACAAAATTGAAGGCGGGGATGGATACAATATTAAATATATGGGTTTCTCGTTCTCTGTCAGGATAGTATCAATGATATTGGTATTGTATGGTAAATCCTTATTTGGTTTTGCAAATGCTCCAGTTTGGTTTTTTAGCATTGATTGAAAATTTTTTTTATATCTTAGAGCCTTCTAAGATATTAGATATTAATATTAATAATAGATAGATATTACTTCTAATGTAATTATTTCATAGCCGTTGCTGGTTATGATTATTGTTTTTTAGATCGAGTACGTCGTCGGATTGTATATGTAAAGCAAGTCCAATTATTCCATCAAATGTTGTGCATCACGCACTTTTTGTTTATGGGGTTGTAACCATTGGTTTTACATGAAACGGTTTATTTACGGGAATTATATTTTTAATCCTTTTAATTCCATCAAATGTTGTGAGATATGGTAATAAAGAAAATTTCATATTAAAGAGGTGCATCACGCACTTTTTGTTTATGGTGTTGTAACCATTGGTTTTACATGAAACGGTTTACTTACGGGAATTATATTTTTTAATCCTTTTAATGGTTTTATATAGTTTTTGAAATTCCGTGAATTCATTGCCAGAATTTTTTTGTTTTTCGTCAGCTACTGCGTAGTATTCGTTATCTTTGTTAATTCTTTGGTTATTGAATTTTTTGTTGTTTTGGTTGAGCATATTTCGTTTGCGTTAAAAAGCTGTCAAAAGTTCTTATTTAGGAGGTTGCCTCAGTCCTTAATTGAAATGAGGGTTTTTAACTTCTGATTAACTTAAGTGTCTGGTCTTATGTGCCTTTTTTTGACCCTCTATCTTTGTTCGGATTTTTGAATTTTTTCCTCAATGCTCGCGTGTGAAGTTGTTAGGAAATATGTGTTGTTCGTGGTTAGCCTCGACTTATAGGATTAATGCTAATGCGGACAGAAGATCGGACGGTATTGCAGAGATGAGTACGTCGCTTAAGGGCTTTCTGGTTCCTGAAATAAATAAGTGGAGGGCGTCCGCTCTATACTTTTCGTTCAGTGATGCAGCTATATTCTTGATTCTGAGAAAAGCCAGTTCTTTTCCTACCTCGTCATAGTATTGAAGCAGAAGCAAATTTCCTTGGCGTAGTGTTGAAAGGGTAATGCTTAGAACTACCCTCGTGCTTTTCGTACACCTTATATGCAGTATGTTCCGCTTTTCGCCACGAAACGTATGTTTCGTTTTTGCCATCCAAGTCCAGCAGGGACTTCATCTTATCTAAAGTCTAGCTGTACATAACGCTTAATCCGATTTCGGCGTCTTTATATGTCAGGTGTGCCGATATTTACGCTAATATCTTGTGGGTTTTGATTAAAATTGCTCTTGGATAGCGAGTGCGCTTAAACTGCTTAAATAGCATTAAATTGTTTGTTAGTCAATGCCATATTAAGAGATCACTTCTGAGCTTGTAAAATTCCAGAATTTATCTAGTAGGTCTTCTAACTCCTTATCAAACATATTTCTTAACACACAGAACACAGACTTTTTGCTTCGTTTTTATTTTCTGATTTTTCTTTTGGCCTTAGGGCCATGCCTTTTATGGTTCACACACACATTTTTTGGAATTTCACTCAAAATAATCGAGTAGAGAAAATTAAAATGAACACTTCACTTACATGATTATTTAGTAAAATAAAGTGTGCTGCTGTCGCCGGTTGGTGCTCTTCGTTCTTGCTGGTTCGTTGCTGCCCGTTGATGTATTTATTTTTGATGTTTTTATTTTTTGTTTCGCTGCTGCCGCTGTTTCTTATATCGTTTGATGTATGATTTTTATTTCACGTATCGAGGGTGAAGGCTAAGTGATGAAGGCTAAGTACATTATTTTTTAAATAATATAGCTAGCCCTACATCCTAGAACTGCTGATCCAACGCCTCGTGCAGATAGCCAACATAGCCAATAGGCAGCGCCCGCTGGTTACGCTGACCGGAGATGTGAACGCTGTTGGGCAACGTCTGCTTGGACAATCGCGTTAACTTGCACATTAATAAGTTGACTGGTGATGCCATTTTTCTGTCAGACATTAGAAAGTCGAATTCCAAGCTGTCATAGGCAAATTGGTAGGAATAGGGAATAGGAAAAACCAGTCATCTTTCTCAATCCAAAGAGGAGGGTGTATTATTCTGTATCGCCAGGAATTGAAAAATGATTACAATGATGAAACTTAAATCTTTAGGTATATTTAATTTTAATGGTCTTAAAATGCTGATCGATGATAAGTTACTGATAAATGTTATGTCAAGATAAACTGAATGGTAGTTGTAACTAATAAGTAATAACGATACACTTGAATTAAATTTGTATTAATTCCCAACCTATTGTTTTTGGCCCACTTCTAAATTTTTGATAGTAGTTTTTATTAGTACTAGCACACAGGGGCAGGTCGTTAAAATGTTTACTTAAAAAATTTTTGGACATCATACGTTACTGTTAGACAAGAAGCTTTTAAATAATTAATACATATTGAAAGCAACTTAACTTACGTTAAGTAAGAGTTAACCAGCCTTCGCAATGATTGACAAAGTAAATACATTTTAGTTTTGTGTATAGTAAATTATTATTCACCGAATCGAAAGCTTTACTGTTTTAATTGTACACAATTGTTGTCATTATAGTGCCCCTAACATTCTCTGCGATATCGAATTTATACAACTTTTGCATATTTTCCCTGCAATAATAATTTGATAAAAAAATGTAAGCTTGATAATACGAGTACTCAGTGTTTCAAAAACATTTGACAAGAAAGGGTCCTATAGTGTAAAATCGCTTTGGAAATCGGAATAATTTTAGCTTGTATCCATCCTGTTAGGAAAGTAGTTAGTGCAGTGTTAGAAACATAAAAACCGTGGGTCAGTAGCAAGTGAAAAGACGATTTATATGTAGCGATCTCGAACGAGTACATTTTATTTTTTTTGTTAGAGCAAAATGCGCGAATGCATGGGTTAAGTGCATACTTAAGTGCAGAACGCTAAGACAAAAGTGCAGACGCGAGAGTACAAGAGGAAGAGAGAGAGAGACGGCGTAAGAGAGGAGAGCTTAGATGCTCGCTAAGGTTATCTGCATAGATAATTAATCCAGTGTTGGCAATGAATAAAAACAAGAAAAGTAAAATTTGTACAAATTTGCGGATTTAAAGGCCATCTACATTAATTACCAGAATAATTTCCCCTAATATCATTTTGGACATGTTTTAATATATTTTTTATAAGTCATGTCATATATGTCATATTTTTTTTTTATGATACTTTATACCCGTTACTCGTAGAGTGAAACGGTATACTAGATTCGTTGAAAAATATGTAACAGGCAGAAGGAAACGTTTCCGTATATAAGTATACATATATAAGTATACATAAGTATACATATATATACTTGTTCACACTATAAACTAATGCGTACACTTAATGAGTTCAATTCGGGTGTTTGAATCTAACTGACTCGCTACTGCGAGGGCATCGCCTTTTATTTATTCTTAAATAGGTTCTTATCATCTAATTATATAATGCAGCGCTTGTAAGACGCTGCAGTCTGCGTTGGTCAATGCAGCTGAGGTTTATCTCAAATCTATGTTTGAAGCCTATGACCGCGCTAGTCACCTCCCGCGTGATCATATCTCTTGACACTTCGGCAATAGACCACTGCAATCGTACTTATCTGTAGTTGCCACTTATGCTGTCCCGTGACATGTTTATTGCAGCCCTTAAATAGAACATATTTATAGATTGTCTACTTATCATGTTTAGACATTCTCCGGGGGGGAGAAATGTACGGCCAGTAGTTGTCTTTTTCTTTTATGTTGTCAATTTTTGTCCGTATTGTCGTGCCGAAGAAATCGCAGTAGTCCTTGAAGTCTCCCATTTTTTTGCAAACCAAGCGGGATTTTTCCAGGAAGTCCTCTGATTGTTTTATGACATCAAAATAGGCTTGCATGTCATAATAAAACAATAATTGCCAACTGGATGTAGCGACTTCAATTTTACCAATTTTGTTCACCATAACTGCAGCTTTTGCGTCAATGTCGTAAATTTTCCCAAGTTCTTTGGCCTGTTTTTGAGGTTCCGATTTTTCTGTCGCAGTTGTAGCTTGCAATATCAATAAACAGCATAGCACAGTAGCTATGCTTCCAGTGCCATTCCTGCCATGACTACCCGGACTTTATCATCTTGTCCTTTAGTCGTACTAATGATTCTTCCCATTGGCCATCTTGCAGGGTGAGTATTCTCATGTTTTATAAGAACCAGCTGTCCCTCCTTCAGATTTGGCTTTACTTGCCGCCATTTGGTTCGCTGTTGCAATGACACCAGATACTCCTCTTTCCATTTCTTCCAAAAATCACCTCTGATGCGTTGAATAAGCTTCCATCTATCCAAAGAGCTGATTGTCTTACTTTCGTCAAAATGTTCAGGAGCTCCAATTAGAGGTCTTCCCACCAGGAAATGACCCGGCGTTAATATGTCCTCACCATCGTTTTCGCTCCTTACAGTGACTAATGGGCGCGAGTTTAGCACTGCTTCGATTTGACATAGCAGCAATGCAAATTCTTCATATGTAAAGCTGTTTTCACCAATAACTCGTTTAAGGTGATGCTTCACTGATTTTACACCGGCTTCCCATAAACCTCCCATGTGGGGGCTTCCCGGGGGAATAAAGTGCCACTTGATGCCTTCTTTTTCTAGTGTATGTGCTAACTCATTATTGTTTTTAATGGCAGCTACAAATTCTTTGTCCAACACTCTTGAAGCTCCTACGAAGTTTGTTCCATTATCTGAGTATATGTTCTCACTCTTGCCTCGTCTTGCAAAGAACCGTCGAAGAGCCTCCAGGAATTTGTCTGATGAAAGGTCGCTAACAGCTTCCAGATGTATCGCTTTTGTTGCCATACAAACAAATACACAAATGTATCCTTTATAAGTTTTTTGACCTCTTCCCTTTGAGCAGTGAATCTGGAACGGTCCGGCGTAGTCGATTCCAGTATTTTGAAACGAGTAATCAACCGTTACTCGATAAACTGGTAAATTTCCCATCAGTTGACTGGACATCTCTTGCTTGTATCGTATGCATACAATACATTCCCTTAAATATTTCTTTAAGGAATTTTGTATGCCAAATATCCAGAACTCCCTCTCAATATAAGTTCTCATAATGTTAATTCCGCCATGCAGAGTTTCTTTATGAGCATCCTTTGCAATTAACCAAGTCAAATGTGACTTATCCAGTATAATTGGATGTTTTACATTATACGGTATCATTGCGTTTTGTAGTCGTCCACCAACTCGAAGTACGCCATCACTATCCAAAAAAGGATTTAGCGCCTGTAACTTACTCTTTGGGTCTAATGGTCTTTTGTTTTTGAGTAGTCTGACTTCGTGTCCAAAATCTAGCTGTTGTTGTATCTTTACCACAGCAATCTTCGCTAGCTTTAATTCCTCCACCGTAAGATGTGACGGCTGTTGCGATCTTCCTCTCAGCTTTGTTATGAAGCGTAATACATACGCCATTACTCTAAAAAGTTTGTCGATCGAAGAATACTTCGATAAAAGATGGTTTTGCAGATATTCGGATTTTATCAATGTGGATACCACAACAATTTCCGATTCCATTTGAGTGGGCCAGTGTTGTGCATCTATAGATAGCCAATTCGGCCCTCTCCAACAAATTTCACAGATTTTAAGAGCTTGCGGTGATATCCCTCTTGAAGCCACGTCTGTTGGATTTTCTTCCGACTTGACGTAATTCCATTTGACATTGGGAATTAGTTTATAGATTTCTTCCACTCTAGTTCTGACGAACTTATCTTTGCTGCGCTTGTTCTGTATCCAAGCAATAGTAATTTGCGAATCACTCCATGCATGCGTTGTAAACTTGTTGCTCCATATAGTCTGCACTTTCGCTAATAACTTAGCTAGTAAATGGGCAGCACATATTAACTTTGCTTTTTGCTGCTAGTAAGGTGACTCTGCCGCCTACTTTTGTATACACAGCCGCTGCATATGCTTTCTCTGATGCATCGCAGAATCCATGTAGCTCCGTAATACCTTTGGAGCATCCAGTCCAGCGTGAAATGCTAATTTCTTCTAACTCTGATAGGTCTTTAGCATATTCCATCCACCAGTTTGCTAAGTTGGATTCCAATTCAACGTCCCAAGTCATCGGTAACTTCCACAGTTCCTGAATGAAACATTTTCCTTGAATCGTTACAGGTGCCAACCATCCTAGTGGGTCGAAAATTCTGGACAACTGTGATAACACTAACCGCTTTGTTATGCGTGTTAGCATTGGTTTTTCTGCCGAAAACGTAAATGTATCCTTCTTCGGATCCCATTGGAGTCCTAAGGTTTTGATCGATTCATTCTCCTCAATGCAGATTTTCTCTGTAGCACCGTCGTCCTGAATGTCGGCTAAAATACGTTCGTCATTTGCAACCCATTTTCGCAGATGCATGCCGGCCTTCTCCATCACTTGTCTCAATTTCCTTTGAAGTTCATAGCACTCGTTGACTGTGTCTCCACCAGTTATGAGGTCATCCATATAAAAGTCGTCTCTTATTGTTTCTGCTAAGACGGTATCCTCTTGGCAAAAGCGATCTGCCAACTCTCGTAGACATCGGACTGCTAAGAAAGGTGCTGCCGAGGTGCCATAAGTTACGGTTGTTAACTTAAACTCACTGATCGGCAATTTTGGATCATCGCTCCATAGGATATATTGGTATTCTTGGTCTTTCTCAGCAACCTTTATTTGGCGATACATTTTTTCAATGTCAGCTACCATAACATATTGCCACTTGCGCCATTTAATTAGAATATCGAATATATTTCCGATTCTGGCCCTTTTGAATCTTAGGGCCAGCTATAATAACGTCATTTAGGCTTAGTCCATTTGTCGTCTTTGCGGATGCGTTTGACTTTTTGCCACGCCCACAAACCGCCCGAAACTCTTACGCCCACACTTAAAAAAATTTTTTTTTTTTTCAATTTATTATTTTTTTCCACTTTTTAACGATAATTCAAAAAAAATTTGAAATTTCTCGTTTACACTTCCACTAACTGAGTAACGGGTATCTAATAGTCAGGGGACTCGACCATAGCTATACACAGCTCGACAAGAAAGAATTGTTTCGTCTGTATTAAGGTGTTGTTCTTTATTTTTAAGTTCTTAGATGGTTATTCTTAATAACGCAACTGCAATATATATTAGTAATCTTTTACTTTAAAATACTCAACTGTGAATTATTTTAAGTCTAGTCGCATTCTCGTTAACTTAGAATTTGGGATAACCATGGAGAATAAAAATTGAATTGGCGATTGTGCTTTTATTAGATCATATCATATCATATTTTTACATAATATGGTTGTATGACGGGAATAATTTGCGAAGTTTTAAATTAATCACCTGTAAGAAATGGAAAGTGCAATTGTTCGGTCAACTGCCGAATGAAGTTAAGCAAAAGTTCAGTATGAGAATTTAGCATTAAGGCAGTTTATTGTATGAATGCTGCACTTCGTGCATGCTTTGAACCCAAACGCCTTTCTCAGCGAGGGTTTTTGGTAGCTTAAACAATATTCGGAATCATACATATCCGGTAAAAATTTATATCGTTACAAATATTAATTACACAGCGAGAATTTTATTTATAACCAAAATATTTTGATTTATACAAGATTAATATGGACATTTTTTGGTATTGTAATTTTGTACTATCAGTGTTTGATTTTTTTTTATAATTAAAAAAATGAGGTTAAACAACGTTTTGCATGATTCGATATGATACCCTGCTTTGATGTGCAACGGAACAAGAAAAGACATATCAGACGAAAGGAAACGTGCCAAAGCGAAAGAACAAATCAGGAAAGAAAAGGAATTGTGGATTCTTCTCGTGGAAGGCCACTATTGGTCATATGCAAAAATGCGAAGGACCCGGCATATTGATTACCGTCCATTGGCTAAATGCTTTAATTTTCTTTTCCTAGAATACTTTATTAATATATATAAATATAATTGGTAAAATTAAATTGCAAGTGCAACTGCAATGAAAATGTGATGAAATGTTTACTACATTTTGATAAATATTGAAATGTTTTTGATATTTTTTGTGAAAATTATATGAAATGTGAAAATTAAATTAAATTATTAATTAAATTATTATTAAATTATGTGGTATAGTGGTAAATAGTGGTATTTATTTGCTCAATATTGTAATTATTTTGTGACATTTTGTCAATGCGATTAATAGGATTAATTAATTTTAAGTGTAATACAAATGCGCAGTTTTTTAAGCGCAGGTGTTAACAACTAGACGGTGATTCACTACTGTAAAGGTAATAAATGCTAAAGTGTTTTTAAATTTTATTACAGGGGTTACTTAAAGAGTCAAAGGGAATACCAGATATACCAGAAGCCTTTCCGACTCTATAAAGTACGTATATTCTTGTCCGGGATCAATAGACGAGTCGATCTGGAGACATTCGTCTGTCCGTATGAACGCGGTAATTTTGGGAACTTTGAAAGCTAAAAATTAAAGATTAAACATGTAGATTTTAGTGACGCCAACATTGTGCACGTAACGCACACAAGTAGCCCATAACTTCCACTCTTTAATAAAATGTTTTGTTTACTTTTCATTTTTCATCAGTCTTGTACATTTCTATCGATATGCTAAAAACATTTTGGCTGCGTTCACTAGCCATCTGAAACGGCCACACTACAGTATTAAAAAAATGTTTTGATGTTTTTTCAAAAGCACTATCAACTTGATAAATTATAAATTCAATGGACACACGCTTTATCTGGCTCCCTTTATACGAACCCGAGGTGACGAACTGGTCCACTATTATCCAATAACATCAGAAGCCAAAGCAGCCACCAGGAACTTCTTAATTGGATAAGACTGATCAATGTTGATGAGGAATAAAACACAAGATTGGGAGAAATTAAGAACCCTCTTAATCAGCGAGTTCAACTGCGTAACTCCTCCACGTCAACAAAAAAAGCTGAATTGCGTGAGACCAAATATACTAATAATTATCGTTAATTTGCTGAAGAATTAAAATAACAAGAAAAACTCAGTTTCATCAAACTGAGTCAACACAGTCTTAGTTTCAATGACACTTAGTGTTACATTAGCTTGAGTGATTCGCGAAAAATTACTAGTCAAAGTATTTGTTACGTTAAGTAAATACTCCCTATAAATATAAATAATCTATAGTAATGTTTTAAGATAAGTCCATAAATCGTTAGTACATGCCTCAACACTCTCAGAAAAAAATTATAAAAATAAAATTAAAGATTTTAAGCCATAAAAATCGTACTACAATTTTTGGGATTCCGATAGATAATTAACAAGACAAAAAATGATAAAAATCAGAACATTTTTATATCCGTTAGTTGTAGAGCAAAAGGCTATACTATACCAGATATATAATACTAATTTATGTTAGAAATCTGTTGGGTGTTTATGTTGGTTTCCTTGAAGGATGACGCTTCCTAAGACGCCTTGGACATAGACATATTAAGTACTGCTTTTGTTTTTTTCTGTTCCCATTAAACCCGGAGTCGCCAAGGTAAAATCAGTATTTTCGGTCTTTGTTATTCGCCCACTAGCCCTCAATAAAGGTCGGTATTTGGTTCATACCGTTGTGATTTTCCCTTTGTAGTAAAGAAATCAATAAGTGACAATGCGAACGAGAAATTTAAACATTATCTGGAATATCGATAGAAACTAGGAAATTAAAAAAAAAAAAAGGGAAAAGAACTTAAACATTTATTAAAGTGTGGCCGTGAAGGTTTTGGGTGGTTTGTCGGCGTTAAAGTGGGCGTGGCAAAAAGATTTTTGGCAAATTTATAGAAATGTAGAAAACTAATAGAAGAAATGAAAAAATATCAAAACAATTTTCCAAAACGTGGCAGCATTGTGCAGTTTATGGGCCTTAGAGTGGGCGTGGCAACATCATTTTACAAAGTCCAGCGCAAGTCTATGTCTCTGGAATCTGCATGAGATCTCGACGTTCATACGAAGAGACACCCAGACGGACGGACATGGCCAGATATGTATACATGGCTATTGATATTGATCAATAATGTACATATATACTTTTAATAGTCGAAAAGGCTTCCTTCTACCCGTTCCATACTTTTTAACGAATCTAGATCTAGTTGTTTATAAATGAAACGCACTTAGTGGAACCGCAGTGTCATAACTCCTCCCTCCTTAAAGATCTGCGTCCCGCAGATTAATGAGATTTTGGTTGTACGGGAGTGGATTCCAAGTCGTTGAAATTTGATATCGCCTGTGTAGATATCAGCACCATGGCGAAGGCCTCGATAAGAAATGAAGCGAGCAACTTCAGGGAAGCGGTCGACATCTTTTGCAGGTTCTTCAGGCTCGCATCATGTACATATTCCAAAAACAGCTGGTAGTCAGTGGTACAGGGCTTAGTACCGCCGTTAGGGGCATCAAATGACACTTTGAGTAGCTGCTATAATTTCTTTTTCCGATGGCTACCGTTTCGTTGTCGAGCCGGATGATAAAGGAACCGAATAAGTCATAATTCCTTGAGGCGGTTGCTACCGTGAAATTGAATTTCGTCAAGAACAGCTTTAAAAACAGCTTCGATTAGCTTTACCGTCCTCCTGTTACTCCTGAGATAAGTACACGCTGCATGGCCGCCCTTGAACAGGCGCGGTATGCCGCATTTCTCTTCCAGTTTGAATAGGTCTCTTTCCTGGAAAACAATGGTGTTCCCTATAGAGAGGGAGCCGCCAAGACGGCGTAGGTTTCGTTGTCGATAGGTCCTTGTACTCCAGGGCCACTTGCCTCCCATCGCAAATCATTGGATAAAGGCGTACTTTAAATGCCTACACATATAGCGGCGTCGTACCGTTGGACAGGATGGATCGGGAGGATAGAATTTAGATCGACGAAGGCTTTAATGCCGCATCGCCTAACTCAACCGCAACTTTTCTTTGCTGATTAGCCTTGACTCTAGCGGATTCGCCTCACGTCAGGTTCGTCAGGGGTTTCGCTATTTTTGCAAAATCACAAATGAACTTCCTAAAATAAGAGGTCATTCCCAGGGAACTATTTAAGATTTGTAGTATCAGATTCTTTCATATGGATTTGACGAAATCTTGATGTGAGGTCGAGCGTGGTAAAGTATTTTGGTCCTCCGAAGCTAGCTAGGGTACTTGTACTTGTACTTGTACTTGTACTTGTACTTGTACTTGTACTTGTACTTGTACTTGTACTTGTACTTGTACTTGTACTTGTACTTGTACTTGTACTTGTACTTGTACTTGTACTTGTACTTGTACTTGTACTTGTACTTGTACTTGTACTTGTACTTGTACTTGTACTTGTACTTGTACTTGTACTTGTACTTGTACTTGTACTTGTACTTGTACTTGTACTTGTACTTGTACTTGTACTTGTACTTGTACTTGTACTTGTACTTGTACTTGTACTTGTACTTGTACTTGTACTTGTACTTGTACTTGTACTTGTACTTGTACTTGTACTTGTACTTGTACTTGTACTTGTACTTGTACTTGTACTTGTACTTGTACTTGTACTTGTACTTGTACTTGTACTTGTACTTGTACTTGTACTTGTACTTGTACTTGTACTTGTACTTACTTGTACTTGTACTTGTACTTGTACTTGTACTTGTACTTGTACTTGTACTTGTACTTGTACTTGTACTTGTACTTGTACTTGTACTTGTACTTGTACTTGTACTTGTACTTGTACTTGTACTTGTACTTGTACTTGTACTTGTACTTGTACTTGTACTTGTACTTGTACTTGTACTTGTACTTGTACTTGTACTTGTACTTGTACTTGTACTTGTACTTGCCCTACGCATTCATCATGTGCTATGTAAGGTATAGGTTATTTTTTTTTTTTTTAGAGCCTACTTCGGGCACCGGCTCACGATACAGCACGTTGGGCAGCCTTTCTGGATGCATTTCACACCTCCTGGCCTATCCAATATACTACCACCTTACATTTAAATTTATATATTCGACGACTTGCTACTTTTTGCACCAGCGATTCAGCGTGTGCTATCGCAACGGTCGGTTGTTGTCCCAATTTTTTTAAGCCGTTAAGCTCAATCGCTTTATTGAGGTATTATTATCTTCATTGCTATAACGCAATAACGCAAACCGGCGATTCGGCGTTTGCTATCTCTACGGTGGGTTGTTCCATCTTTTTAGTACATCAAAAACGAGAATTCTCAGAAACGAGAATTTTCATTAAATTTTTCCTTTATCAAAAAGAAAAGAAATTTTCCTTGTTTCAATTGTTCCCTTGCATTGTTTCAATATACTCTTTGTTGACAACTTCCAACTTCAAATTTTATAATATATTTACTTTTAACATTCACTCTCGTTTCAAATTTTGGCACTTTCATAAATTTGGGGTTCTCCGACGGGAAAACTGCCTACCTGCAGCAGGTTTTCTGGTCCCGATGGAAGGAAGAGTGAGGTTAAATACTGCAGCAGTGGTCTAAGTGGCGCACTCCCAAGCCTGGGTTAGTTATGGATGACGTGGTCTTCGTTAAGTATGAATGTTGGCCGCCCCTGAATTGGCATTTAGCGAGAGTCGTTGAGCTGCTGCCTGGAAGAGATAGCGCATAGCCGCCAAATTTCTCGAAGAAAATTTAAATAAAATCGCTTGAATTCGCTACCATAATAATCGTCTTTCATTTGCAATAAAAGCTAATAAAAATGCTTATTACCTCAATAAAAGTATGTACGGTTATGTTTTTTTACATTTTCGACGCTTTATTTTTGGTCACCAAATACGGTACGGTAATACGAAAGACACTAGAATAATAAGATGCGTAACGCCACACGATTTTTTCGTGCTGGCTCTAGAGGTGGCTCCAGGCTCTTTCGAATTTTTGTTCAAGGTCCAGAGGGAGAGCACCCTAGAGCCAGCCGCTCTCTTGTGCGCATACAGCGACAGCCGATCACTGTATGTGTGCACACGAATGCTCATATATTGTAAATTTGACAAAATATGACCCTCACTTCAGAAGTTTATGGACTTTCAATCTATATTATTTGTTCTCGATTGCCACCAAGTAAAAAACTCTAATTTTGCATTGCCTTAACATGATAATTATTTAAATAAATCATAGAAATAGTAATAATAATAATAATAATAATAATAATAATAATAATAATAATAATAATAATAATAATAATAATAATAATAATAATAATAATAATAATAATAATAATAATAATAATAATAATATAATAATAATAATAATAATAATAAAATAATAATAATAATAATAATAATAATAATAATAATAATAATAATAATAATAATAATAATAATAATAATAATAATAATAATAATAATAATAATAATAATAATAATAATAATAATAATAATAATAATAATAATAATAATAATAATAATAATAATAATAATAATAATAATAATAATAATAATAATAATTATAATAATAATAATAATAGAGTATTTAGCTCGCGGCGTGGAAAATATATTTGAAGTTAGTGATTCTTGGGTGCGCTGGTCCTGCCTCAAGAATTCAATTTTGCAATAGACAGTTCGCATATAAAGTTTGTTAACTATTTAGTATAGTTAAATTACTAGTATACAAGTAAAAAAAATATGCATACTTATGTAAATGATCACTTTTCAGTATTTTGCAAATGCAAATATTATTTTATTGAATGTTTTTGTTATATTCTAATTTGATATTTTTAAAAACCTCGCAATTTTGGGTGGATAAAAGGCGCTCCAAATGTATTTTTCTTTTTTTAGTTCCTCTAAATCCGTTTGCTGAAAGCTGACAAATACATAGAGCTAATCGTTTGCGATTATTTTTCCAACTTTTAATAATATATCCGTATTTATATTCAATAAAAGTTTATATGTGAAGTTCAATTGTGAACGGTAGCTAATTTGAGCGGCGATTTTAACTAACGAATATTAAAATAACTTCTTAAAACAATATAAAATAAAAGGACAAAAATAAATTTAAAAAAATAAATTTTTAAATATTATTTTATTCGATCATATTCTAACGAAATTGACCAAAACAATAATTAAATTCGTTTCTTAGATCAAAATTGATTTTGGACCGAAAATCGTCTTCTAGCACAACTACGCACACTTGCACACTTTTTTGCTTACTGTTTTCACTCACACAAGCAAGTGAATTCTATTTTTAGATTATTATGCTCTCAATTTGTATGCTAGTGGGGGGAGAGAGCAATTATTGCCGCCACCAAAACAGTGGCTGCATAGTGCAAAACCAATGTATGGCCGTTACACATCTTATTATTCTAGTGTCTTTGGTAATAAGGTACTTACGAAAAGCAAATGAAGAAAATGTGTGGAGCATTTCTATTTCATTGCGTTTCTGTTCAGTTGTTCTTTAAATTTTGAATCTGATTTTGAATTTTGACTGCTTTTAGATTTGGGCTTGTATTTTGCAAGTAAGTAGCACATTAATAATATTAATAAATATTTATTTTTATTATTATTATTTTTATTTTCGTTTGTTTAATTTTCTCTATTAACAGCATTAAACCGTCCTTATATGTATATTATCTTTATATTGCTACTGATATTGAAATTTATGGACATATTTCGGTCTTGTAGTATTAAATGAAAGCATCTTGAACGCCTTGTGCTTACTTAACTCTCTTCCTCCCAGCATTCGGTTTAGTTTTGTTGCTTAGTTATTGATAGGCTTAAGCTTTAAATTGTACTTCTTAATTATGTTGTATGTAAGGTATTGTTTACTTATAAGTAGCCAGATAAGAATCAATATATCCATTGGCGTAAGTAAATAAATAAATACCTAAAATAAAAAATGAAACATTTATTAAACCTGGACTTTGTTGTATTCTTTGGGAACACTTCCTCTTCTTTAGTCTGAATACACTCAATAGAAATTGTGGTATTTATTGATTTAGGAAATTTATCTAGAAACAATTCTGAGAAACGTTTAAGAAAGTATTGTAATATTAATAATCTGGAATACTTGTTTTGTAAAACATCCAGAAACCAGCCTGGAGTTAAAAAAATCGTATGGTAATATGCTATTCTAATATCTTTGTCTATACTAAATAAAAAAAATAATAATTTGAAATAAATAAAATGATTTCTCAAGTATCAGTTTTTTAAACAGTTGCGCCGTTAGAACTCCTTTAATACCCAAGAAATCGACTTTCCGAATGGAAGGCGTAATTACAGTCCTGTAAGTAACTGTAACAGGTAACACTATTTAGCCCGAATCTTGTCTACCCTATACTCTAAATATGTATAAAGCCATATCTCTACGACTTCTATATCTGAAATTCGTTACCATTTTTTTTCTAGATTGCATTTAAAGTTACCATTGAATAATTATTTTACATTTTATTACAGAGAACAACAATTGCTGAATATATTTGAAGTTATTATAGACAACTTTGAAGGAAAACTAAAACGCATTGACAGTCTAGATAATAAAGTTGATCTTCTTATGAAAAATATGGAAACGCTGCAGAGTCGAGTAGTGAACAATTTAGTAAAAACCGATTTTATTATAACTCAGCTAAAAAATATAGAAAAATCAGTTTCTTGTGGAATTTCTCAAGGTCAATCATCGTACTTAGATGTTGTTTACGAAACTACAAAAATATCACAAAATTCTTCAACGTTTCTGAAGGAAAAAATCGTTAATTTGGATCGAAAAGTATCGGATATTGATAATAAGCTAGAATGTATTAAAGCCCAATTAGATAATAACTTGTTGCACGTTGAAGACTTCAATGCCGAAGCTAGTGAGAAAAAGCCAGTTTCAATAAATGTAAATGACATCACAAAGGCATTGAGCTATGAAGCTATGACACATGTAACATCCGAATTAAGTGAACTTCGCGATTCAACTGACAGCATTGATAAAAAGCTACAGTTTTACATAAATATCGTTTCTGAAAATATCGGGAGAATGACAAGCATTATGCATGAGATTCATTTTGCTGTAGTTGATCATAACAATCAATTAACATTTTTAAATGTAACAACAGGGGCGCCAGCGACAAAATCAAAAAAACTTCATATGCTCGATAAAGAAATAGAGCCAATGGGTGTAGTATCAGAAAAAATGGATAATATTTGGGGCGTCGTGGTAGACAGCAAATCAACTGAGGATCATCTTCCCAAGTCCTCTGCCCCATTGACCCAGACACAACGTCAAGAACGTGCAATAGATGAAATCCGTCAAGACCATAAATCCAAATCCTACTTGAATACTAACAACTTGGATATGGTTCAACAACAATTACGAAAACTGGAAACGTATATGCCCCCTGAAGAAATAACAGACACAACAAAAATTTTGGAATATGAATCTAAAAAGTAAATTGCTATTAATTTTTGTATTATATTTTCTAACCAATTTATATTTTAAGCTACTCTGACACGGATGAAAATTTAAGAACGGAGAACTTACTTTTATCCCTCTCTTACATTCAACCAACCATAGTAAACAAAACTGTAACTACATTTTTTACTTCCACCCCTGGAGATGTGCTAGAACCACCACATTCGGCGTCGTTAGACACCACACATTACAACAGACCGGTAGTCAATGGATCAAAATCAGCAATTAGAAAAGATCGAATTATCTTTCCAAGCATAAAAAAAAAACCAGCATTTCTAAACACAACGATTGCCAATGATTTTTGGACGCTCAAGGATGTAAAAGTAAGTGTTTAAATACCTTTTTAAAAATATAGGCAAAAAATTTAATCAACGAAAAACGATGTTGTCAATAACCTTTCATTTTTTGAAACTTGCATTCTCATAGCTTCCGAGATCTTTACGTTCATAAGGGCAGGTGTTGGCGAGAATGTTTTTTGTACTCCTCAATCAAACTTAATGACCTTTTTAAAAACTACTCTAGTACTGTATTCCAGTTTTAAGTAGCCATCCTAACATTCAGCCAACAATCGCTTAGACTACGTTGTTAAAATTTAGTTTTTTAAGGGAAACTTTATTTATCTGTATCATATAGCAATATCCGTCTGTCCTATGCAAACAAGTCGCTCAAATTTAAAGCTATCTACATGATACCTATAAAGGTAGGATATACACATACGTGCTTATACAAATATATATGGAAAATTCATCAAAGATACCTTGAATAACTTACAATTTTAATTCACGCGTTTCCCACACCACCAGTAGCATGTACATTTGCAGAATCCGGCCCACCAAGAATTCAATTACGTCCACCATGTAGAACCGCCGTCTTTCTTAAGACTTTGGGAACAACAGGTTGGGCTACCACTGCCGAAACCTGGATGTTCATTAAATCGCCAGCAAATCTACACGCTGCTAAAAACATTATTAAAAATATTAAGTTTTTAGGGGTGGGCGACCGAAAATAATATTTTTAAGGCACCAAATCGTTTTTATCGAAAAAAAATCAGTTTTTTGAGGTGGAAAAATGAAAATAATTAATTTTAAGGGTAGGGAAACGCCAAAAACTTTTTATTGGGTGGGCAATAGTTTTTTATTAAAAATATGAAGTTTTTAGGGGTGGGCAACCGAAAATAATATTTTTTTAAGGCACAAAATCGTTTTTTATTTAAAAAAATCAGTTTTTTGAGGTGGAAAAATGAAAATAATTAATTTTAAGGGTAGGGAAACGCCAAAAACTTTTTATTGGGTGGGCAACAGTTTTTTATTAAAAATATGAAGTCTTTAGGGGTGGGCAACCGAAAATAATATTTTTTTAAGGCACAAAATCGTTTTTTATTTTAAAAAATCAGTTTTTTGAGGTGGAAAAATGAAAATAATTAATTTTAAGGGTTGGGAAACGCCAAAAACTATTTTTATTGGGTGGGCAATAGTTTTTTATTAAAATTATTAAGTTTTTAGTGGTGGGCGACAGAAAATAATATTTTTTTAAGGCACAAAATCGTTTTTTATTAAAAAAAAATCAGTTTTTTGAGGTGGAAAAATGAAAATAATTAATTTTAAGGGTAGGGAAACGCCAAAAACTATTTTTATTGGGTGGGCAATAGTTTTTTATTAAAATTATTAAGTTTTTAGTGGTGGGCGACAGAAAATAATATTTTTTTAGGCACAAAATCGTTTTTATCGATACTTACTTTTTTACTTAATGATCTGGTATGGTCCGAAGTACCCAGTTGCCCATACGACTGCCATCATCTTTTCGACAGTAATATAATTAACTCTATATCGGACTGGATTTTGCTGGCAATTTTAGTTGCTAATTTCTACGGTACTAGCGTCAATGTATAAGTATAAAAGGAACACCGAATACAAGGTAGCTTAGCACTCGATCGTTGCAAAATAAAAAAGTTTTACATAATTCTTTGGCTTCTATAAACTCCGGGCTTAATTGTTCAGCTTTTTTTTTTAGTTTTTTGGAATTCATCTTAGACAAGCTTGACAAAATCTTTTTTGAATTTCTTATATTATTCATAGTAAACTAACAATGCCATAATACACTTTTACCACATACACTCAAGCACTATATAGGCACATAGTCACTTAGGAAAAATAAATATCCCTAGATACAACAGCATGAGAAGCTCTGTCGTTCACATGAATGTAGACAATACACAGTGTAGTTAAGATCTGATCTCCAAAGAATGAAAACACACAACGGATTCTTTCGAAGTTTTCATCTCTATAAATTTTTAGCGTTGATCTTAGTTAAAACATGAGAACGGTATAGTCGAGTTCTCGGACTATCAGATATCAGATACTCACCTCGTGGAAGACGAGTAAAGTGTGGGCGTAGCAGCCTTGGGCCTGTCTGTGAAATCTGCGCATCCAATCTCAACTTTCTAGCTTTTATAGTTCCTGAGATCTCGACGTTCATACGTACTGGTCGACGGACAAACGGACAGACGGACATGGCCAGATTGACTGGGCTATTGATCCTGATCAAGAATATATATATTTATATGGTCGTAAACGCCTTTACCTTTTACATACATTTCAACGAATCTTGTATACCCTTTTACTCCACGAGTAACGGGTATAAAAATGTCCAATTAGGTTTAAAATGATAAATATTAGAATAAGAAAGCAAAAATGTATTAAATCAATTTACCTAAAATGATAATTTTTGGAAAGTTGTATTTTTTGTTGTTTATAAAACTAATATTCAATAATCAAGAAATAATCAATGAATTAAATTAGGAAATACTTACCATTTTCTTAAATACTGGCTAGTCAATAAAATTCGCTGCTGCTTTTATAAGCCATCCATTTTGTTCTCCTATTGTTATTTTTCTTTCATTCGTCAATTTCTTTATACAAATTTAAGGTTTGTTTCAATGGTTCTGCCCTCGCCGACTAGGAGCGTCGGTTTCTCTGGTCGGTGTTTTTTTTTTTTTTTTAATGTCATCTATAATCCTTAGTATGATTGAGCAAATTATCATCGCATGTTTATCGCCTTAAATTGTTTGGTGAGTTGGTGAGATCATCGGCTGAGAGCCTATGCAGTTGGTTCTGCTGGTGCAGACGATAATTTTTTTTTAGGGTTTTGAATAGCGATGAATTGTGGAACGGGAAGGTAGGTATACAGATGCCACTGGGTAAACGCACCAGTTCTCTATTCCATTTAAGAGGTTATCTAGGTAGAAGCTAATATTTTTGTGTTTGTTGAAATTTATTATGAGTAATTTCTTATGTATGATAGCTATGATAAAAAGTAGGACCAAAATTGCTGATTCTTCAAGGATATCATTAGATTCCAGTGATTACAATGTGTGGTCTTTGGCCTTGGAGTTGGTTGATTACGGAGTGTACACCTACTTGATCTTGAGAAACAAAGAGTGAGTGTTTAAGATTGGAATAAAGTGACAAGATTTGTAGACTTGGTGTATGTGACTGTAATAATGTTTATTAGTATTATTATTTTTTTTTAATTATTTAAACTTCTTCTAGTTAACGTAGCCTAAACATGAGTCAAATCGGCCTAAGAATTTGTATGGGGAACGCCAACGCACTTGCAAACTAAGCTCTTAAGCTGGGGCTCTTTGTGCTAAGTCAAAATATTGATATCATGTTAGTTAGCGAAACACACTTTTGCTTCAGGTCGTACTACAAGCTATACATCTCTCATCGAAACGCCAGCCTTCCGCGCTTTCAAGCAGCAGTTAACCAGCTTGCCAGCATTAATATGGTGAAAGGCTCTCTCAATGAGAGCTTTTTGCTCGGAACATCCATATTGAGGTCCGCAACTTGTTAACACGTCATAAGCTCCTCCAAGCCAATTCAGGCTCTTTTAAAACCTGAAGTTATGGACTTGGTGAGATTGAAAAGGCGAGAAACGCATATCGTCGTGCTGAAGATGATCTGAAGACGCTTCTCCACGGAATATGAAGCGACGCTTCTTCGCAAAATTCCCATACAGAAAGCCGACAATGCTTTAGCTTTTAAGGATGAGCTAGAGAAACGATTTCAGCCATGTGAGTTGCGAACAGTTGGAAGAAACACTTGCCGATCTAACCGTGTTACCCACATTCTCGTTTTGAACGAATGTATCTTAATAGAATATTGGGAGTAAGAAGCGTGCAGGATGCCATTCCCGCCCACCAATTCGGTTTTAGGCACCATCATGTGACCCCTGAGCAATGTCAAAAGCAATGCCTTTCAAAACTTCAGCACTAATGTTCTGCAATAGGTCTATAAATTTTAATATCGGTAGCCGAGTTGATTTATCCTGGTAGAAGTAAGGCAAACATCAGCAATATATAGATAATACACATATAACTGTATGTAACTGTATGGACTCTTTAATGCTAATGTTAATGTTAATGGAGAAAAAAGAAAAGAAAATGGAAAAGAATACAAACGAAAAGAAACAAGATAGAATGATATAGTCGAGTTCCCTGACTATTACATACCCGTTACTCAGCTAGTGGAAGTGCGAACGAGAAATTTCGTAATTTTCTGGAATATCGGTAAAAGTGAAGTCTTATAAAAAAGTGAAAAAGTATTACAACATTTTCCAAAAAGTTTTAGGCGGTTTGTGGGCGTAGAGTGGGCGTGTCAAAAAGAAAATCGATAGAAATTTACAAAACTAATAAAAGAGTCAATAAATATCAAAACATTTTTTAAAAGTGGCTGTGGCAATTTTGTGCTGCTTGTGGGCGTTAGAGTGGGCGTGACAATATTTGGAAATAAACTATGTCTCTGGAAGCTGCATGCCTGATCTCAACATTCCAGCTTTTGTAGGTCTTGAGGTCGAGGCGTTCATACGGACAGACGGACATGTCCAGTTCGGCTATTGATCCTGATCAAGAAAATATATACTTTATATGGTCGGAAACGCTTCCTTATGCCTGTTACATACTATTCAACGAATCTAGTATATCTCTATGAGTAACGGGTATAAAAATTAGCATATTTAAATTGAAATTAAATAATGATAAATATTAACAATGGTCTACTTACTTGCAATATGCAAGCCTAAATCTGAAATTTCTAAGAAAACACAGACGATCTTGACTTGATTGAAAGAGCAACTAAACAGAAAAGCTTCACGCATTTTTGTTATTTGCTTCTCGTAAGTACCGTTTCTGTAAAATATGCTTGCCCTACTTACAATGGCGATCAAAAATAAACCGTCAGGCAATGTAAGAAATCATAAACTACATACTTTTAAATAAAAATTTTATATATCTCATTTGATTTGATTTGCATTTGATTTGATTTGTCTACATATTGGTACGATGTATGTGTGTACATATGTTTGTATATTTTTTTAATATTATATATGTTATTATTATTATTTTATATGATATAATTATATAGTATATCTAAACGCAGTCACCGACTATCTCTCTTCGAGTGCGGGCGTCAGTGTTATTCTACGTCCTGTGGTCTTTTTCCTATTCTTTTCTGCCCTTTTTCCTAATAGCACACGCATACCAGTGTCATACTTCTCAGTGAATCTAGGCGAAGTCGTTACCAGTGCCCCTCGCCTCCCAAGTTTGGGGAGAACCGCTATGCAAGCCTTAGCGTGTGCTCCAAAGCCAAGAAAAAAAGCTCGTACGTTAAGTTCTCGGCGGAATTCCCTGAACTCCCCGAAACCTCCCAAAAAAACCCGAGATTCTTACTTATTGGCTATAAGAATCCAGTAAAGTCTCTCAATGATTTTTCTTGCTTCGCAGTGCACATCGTGCACGCAGTGCAGATCGTTATTAATGAAATAATCTCTATTTCGATTATTTTCGAAGGCATCATACTATTGTTGGCTAAAACCAAAAAAGTCGCTGATAAATTTCTAAACATTCAGCATTTGCCTGGCATATGCAATAGCGAATTCAGATTCCATGGCTTCCTTAATTTTGTGAAAGGCACAATACATGCGCCGTACCTCATCAACATCCCAGACGATGAGATTATTGAAGAGCTCAAAGTAGAAAAGTAGAACAGTTCAAAGAACAGTAGACGGCAATCACCTCCGATCTTCGACCCAGCAAGCTGGGCGTTTCATGGCATTCCGTCAAGGTTAGCAAATACATTCCCAACCCAATGAGGTGCAAAACATGCCAACTGGTAGGGCACTCATCAAAACATTGCAAAAACCCCGCCTTATGCGTGTCATGTAACCTTACTCCTCACCTCCCCGAGGTGTACTTTCTGTGTGTACTTTCTGCGCAAACTGTAACAGCGAACATCTGGCCTCATCTTCTCAATGCCCACAATACCTTAACCAGAGGGAGCTCCTCAAAATAAAAACAACGAAAAAATGCAGTATGCGAGAAAAACGCATTATACAAATACAACAACAACCCAAAATTCTTATCAACTCCTCAACCTCTTATGCAGCAACCAAATAAACATCTACAACAACAAACTCAAAAACAAACCCAACTGCGATAAGCAGTTAGCTCCTCAAGCGTTTGGTTCGCTCCGCAATTCTGCCAGCACTTCGATCAGTCGGGCAGACCAGTCGGTAATCACAGCCCCATCTGTCTCGTACAAAAAAAAAAAAAAATACAATCACCGCGAAAAACTCGTGCTGTCTTATTATAAGCCCAAAAACTTCTACAATCTACCCAAGAACTCAACAAAATTTATTCCCTTTACGACTCCAATTCTTCACTACGTGACACAACCGAATACTCGGATTTTTCAATGGAGGATCTTGACTCAGAGTCGTATCCTTTACCATGCATATCCCCTTGCATACTATCCCAAAGACATCCCTCTATACTTATAATTTCCATTAAGAAATTATTACAATGGAATATAAAGAAACACACTTACCTCACAGTTACAAGAACTTTATCTGGCCCAAGGATACTTCTACAACTTGCCTCAAAAAAAAAAAAAAATACATATATTAAGTATAGTATTTAATACTAGATTAAATCTTGATAAATATATTATCTGAACGCATTAGATTAGAGTACTACACCAAGACTTATATTCAATATTCAATACTCTATGTGGGGGACATTCAATATACATGTTAAGTTTGGACATCTAATGTTCCCATAGCATTTCCATAACAGTTTACCATTACCATAACAGCCCTGATTTGTTAATTGGTAGAAAACTGGACAATTTATTATAAGTTATAAAAATTGCACAAGTCCACTATTTTAACAGGGGCCATAGTCAAGTTGACCGGATATCAGACCGGATAGCAGTTACTCAGCTAGTGGAAATGCGAATGACAAATTTCAACATTTTTCTGGCATATCAATAGAATTAGGGATAAAAGTAATAAAATTAAAGAGGAAGTTAAAAAAAAGTTCAAATGTGTGGGCGTGGGAGTTATGGGCGTTTGTGGGCGTGCATAAGCACTTAGAATCGTTGTCTTTTCACACGTCGTAAGCAGAAACCCTTCTGACAATTATTTTAACTTAAATATTCTAACATAAAGTAATATAACATATGAAATGTATTATGTAAGTTATGAATCCTCTCCAAGTATCTTCCCCCCTCCCCTATCTGACCAACGCCCTTACACGCGCACTCCCCGTTGCGCCACTTGACGGTCAGTCACTCCATTCCTCAAGAACGCTGACTTCGCCTCCCCGACCACTTGCGTAACTTGTATTATTATATGCGTAGACATTTGGCAATTACTATTAAGTATGCTATATTGGAATAATTATCATTGTTAGGCAATACAAAATAGTAGTATTTACATTGTGGCAGTTGATTAGAAGTTCCACTTCCTGCAGTTCCACAATTCATTACTTCTGAAAACCATCAAAAAATCATTGGCTACGCCAACAGAGCCAACTGCTACGGGTGTACAGCCGACGATCTCACCGACTTTCTCGCGCGCGGGTTACAATCCTGTGGCCGAGGGAGGAAAGCTTTCAAGAAAAACAACTGAGCAGCTTGGGGTATGAAATGAGAATCCTCTTCCTTATTACAAAAGTAGTATGCCTCTCCCCAATGCGTCTTCGTCCGAGTTCGTATTGGCGATCTTGGTGGAATTACTCGGCTCTCAGTTTTTTGTTGCTGGGTCGGTGTTGTCTCTCTGTGGCCGGAGAGAGAGGGCATGTTAACTCCTCCCCCCCAGTCCGAAGAGAAGGCCGTAAGGGGAAATGGCCGTAAGGGGAAATGGCCGGATCGGAGAAGGGTGATTAGGCGTCGTGTTGTCGGTGTATGCCACGAACTCTGACGATATTTTGAATTTAACAATTTTTTAAAAGTGGGTATCTTAATGTTAAACATGAGTGTAGTGTTTATAAACGTTACGTCTAATGCTCAAGTTACATTTTGTTTACTTATTATAAGATAGATAATAAGTATTATTATTTGTTCCTTATGAAATAACAGTTTCGACTACTTTGTTTACATAATCAGACAGTGTCGTACAGACTACAGGGCTACAGACAGTTGTAGCTTATCCTATCTTATAATAAATAAGTGTTATTTCTGAACTCCCTAAGTTCGTTAATGAAAAAGTTGTGTGCCTTTTCAGAATTTTTTTTTACGTAGATTATTTCCCGTTAGTGTGGTCTTTTATGCTACTTAGTTTGATATTAATATATATATTGAATAGTGCTTGTCTATCTTATGTTTCTTCCACTGTTTTCTTAACTTTTTTCCTAATTTTTTGTTTGTGTAACTTTTGACCTTTAGTTGTTAGAAAAGTGACGCCTTTGTCTCTATCTACTTTGTGTAGTGAAAATCTCGGTGTTATCTTGTTTCTACGGTTTTCTTTTCTAAATATTTTATTATTAGGCTCGACTTGGACTGGTGTCTCTCTGTCCTTGTTTAATTTAGCCAATCTTCTTTCTGTGGTCGCGCTTAAATGTTGCTGTACTTTTGGGTATATGTCTTTTCTAAATTCGTTTAATTTCTTGAGGTAATCGTGGTGATTGTCGAATGTTATTGTTCTGTTGAATATGTGAGTTCTTCTGTGGAAGAGCTCGAAAGGGGTATAGGAAGTGCTGGAGTGTATTGCATTGTTATATGTTGCTACTGCTTCTGCGAGTATTTGGACATGATTGCGTTCTAGGCGTGCTTAATTTCTTTTGTTCAAGATTATCCTGTATGGTTCGGTTAAGGTGGAGTGCAGTCTCTCGACGGAAGCGTTGCCCGTTGATTGTTGGAGTGAGGTTGTATGAGCTGTTATCTGGAATTGACTTAAGAGGTCGTTGTATAGACTGCCCGAAAATTCCGCGCCCTGGTCGAAAACTATTTTCTTTCGTGCGCCATAGTGACTTATTGTATTAATTGAATCGTAATAGGGCATCGGCGACTTTTATTGAATTCCTATTGCTAAGGGGGCAGGCTTGCGCTAGCTTGGTGAATTTATCGATAACTGTGAGGTTACAAGTATTGTTAATGAAATATAGGTCTATATGTACGACTGCCAATGGTCCTTCTGGAGTGGTTGGGGTTTGCATCAATGATCTATGGGGGTGGCTATCGTATTTTAGGGTTAGGCAGGAATCACAATTTTTTATAATTTTTGTGATAATGTCTTTTAAATGCGGGAAATAAATGTTCTTTTTAAATGGTTATATGTTTCATCTATCCCCCTATGATTGGTATTGAAGTGGTACGCACGAATTTTGTTTTCCTGATCATGGGGATTCGTAATTTCGGTTAGCCATATATTTGTTTGGCAAATATCTCCCTTCCGCCTTTTTGTCTTTTGAATTTCGTGGCTATGTACAAAGCGCTACAGAGCTCGTATCTGGCAATACTATACATAATTTGAAAGGTCATAACCTACAAAACGACGCTATGCATGATTAGTTTGGATATTGCGTTCAACAGTTATAGACGTGTAAAAATGGAGTTTACTAACGCCGAAATTCGCGCTATTTTAAAGTTTTCCTTCGTTAAAGGCAAATCCGCTAGAGAAACGTTCCGTGAGATTAATGGTGTTTTGGGGGATGGTACTCTATCACTTGGATCCGCGGAGGAATGGTTTCGACAATTCAGAGCCGGTGAAAACGACACCATGGATAAGCCAGCCGGCGGAAGACCTGTGACGACAAATACCGATCAAATCATGGAATACATCGAGTTAGACCGTCATGTGGCATCTCGTGACATCGCCCAGGAGATGGGAGTTAGTCACCAAACCATTTTAAACCATCTGCAGAAGGCTGGATACAAAAATTGATGTTTGGGTGCCGCATGATTTGACGCAAAAAAACCTTCTGGACCGAATCAACGCCTGCGATATGCTGCTGAAACGGAACGAACTCGACCCATTCTTGAAGCGGATGGTGACTGGCGACGAAAAATGGATCACATACGACAATATCAAGCGAAAACGGTCATGGTCGAAGGCCGGTGAATCGTCGCAAACAGTGGCCAAGCCGGGATTGACGGCCAGGAAGGTTTTGCTGTGTGTTTGGTGGGATTGGAAGGAAATCATCCACTATGAGCTGCTCCCATATGGCCAGACGCTTAATTCTACCATCTACTGCGAACAACTGGACCGCTTGAAGCAGGCGATCGACCAGAAGCGTCCAGAATTGGCCAACAGGAAGGGTGTAGTGTTCCACCAGGACAACGCCAGACCACACACTTCGTTGATGACTCGTCAGAAGCTACGGGAGCTCGGATGGGAGGTTTTATCGCATCCACCATATAGCCCGGACATAGCGCCAAGTGATTACCACCTGTTCCTGTCCATGGCGAATGCCCTTGGTGGTGTAAAGTTGAACTCAAAAGAGGCTTGTGAAAAGTGGCTGTCCGAGTTCTTCGCAAATAAGGAGGGGGGCTTCTACGAGGGAGGTATTATGAAGTTGCCGTCTAGATGGAAACAGATTATCAAACAAAACGGCGCATAGTTGAACTAAATCCGATCACTGTAACACTTTTTATAAAACATTGAATAAAGAGCAAAAAAGCGGAAGGGAGATATTTGCCAACCTATTATATATATCAGGTGCAAATATTGCGAATGTTTTATTTGGTTTCAGGATTGTTTATGTGGTTCTGGTTCAGGTTCTGTGATTATGTGTCTTACTTTATGGATAAATGGTGTTTCTACCTGTCATAATTATTTGGCAATTGAAGTGATTTAATGGTTGCGAAGCGAATGGTATAATTTGTGTTGGTCTTCGTTTATGTTCAAGTTTGGCTTGGATTCTGACCATATTCATATTTTCTATCCAGATTAATGGTTTATGGTCCGTGACTATTTTGAATCTATGACCGAAGAGGTATGGTCTGAAATGACCTACAGACCAAATGATAGCTAGCATTTCTTTCTCTATCGTAGAATAGCGGATTTCCGTGTCCGATAGTGTCTTGCTAGCAAAAGATATGTGTCTGTCATTAGTGTCTGGGCCTTGTGACAACACAGAGCCTATCGCATAATTACTTGCGGTGTGGTCAGCGTGAACGGTTTATTGAAATCAGGGTATATGAGTGTGGGATCATTACAAAGAAGATCTTTCGACGTTTCGAATGCTTGTTTAAATTCATCGTCTATTATTATAGATTTCTTCCCTTTTAACTGTCTCGTTAAGTTATTTTTGCGAAGTCCTTTAAGAATTTCCTGTAATGCCCTAATAATCCTAAAAATTATTTAATTTCCCTGGTTGTCTTTGGGCAGGGGAGTCCTTGATGGTTTGAATCTTAAGTGGGTTTGCTTTCACTCCCTCCTGGGTTACGATGGGTCCCAGGAAGTCGATTTCCTTCCTTTAAAAGCTGTACTTGCTTGGTTGGGTTTTTAGATTTGCGTTTTGGAGTTTTGTGAAAACAGATTTAATATCTGCTATATGTTTTTGGAGTGAGGGTGAGAAAACTTTTATATCGTCGAGATAGACGAGACAGACGATATTGACTAAGTCACCTAAAACGTTGTCCATAACGCGTTGGAACGTGGCAGAAGTGTTTTTTAACCTCGTAATGCCCATTTTCGACGGTGAATGTCGTCTTGCTCGCGTCGCGTGGGTTCATTTGAATTTGGTGAAAGCCACTTGCTAAGTCTATTGTTGTGAAATACATGGTCTTTCCTATGCTGTCTAGTATATCTGTAATGTTCGGGATAGGGTATCTATCAGAGACAGTCTTCTCATTTAATTTCCGAAAATCGATTACCAAGCGCTACTTTTTTTCGCCTATGATGCACTTTTCTTAGGTACGATCCAGACGGTTGCACTCCAGGGGGAATGGCTTTATTTTTATGATGTTTTGTTCGAGCATTTTTGAAATTTGCTTTCGAACTTCGTCTTTATGTACAAATAAGTAACGGTAAGGTTTTGTATGAATCGGTGTATTTTCTGTTGTTGGTATAGAGTGTTTGACGGCGTTAGAGAACGTTAGTTGGTTGTTTTCGTTGTGGAAAAGTCTTTTGAATGGCTTGCATAGTTTGAGTATGGGTTGTTTTTCCTCGCTGTTGAGGTGTTCCGTCTGAATGTTTAAGTGTTGGTCTTCCGGTCGTTCTGAATCTGTTGCCGTGGACATGCAGCTTAAATATTGGTGGGTTCGTGGAGAGAACTCTTCTGCCTGTAACGGTTCCTCGAGGTAAAGTGTTTGGATTTGGTCTGAGTTATTGCAGACTTCGAAATAGGCGGATCCTGCGTTTGCGGTGTATAAGCCGCCTGTTATGGATATTTGATTATCCAAATTCGTGGTTTGATATATAAAATCTCCCTGCATGAAGTTTACTGGGAGCGGAAATAGGTTTGCCCTTGTGAGGATTGGGATGGCAGTTTCTGGTGTTTCTAGTATGGATTCGGCAAAGTTTTTTTTTGCATTTGGGCTAGATAGGATATCCATGCCTAGGAGGCCTTTGAAGTGGGGGTGGAAATAAAATAAGAACTTAAAATTGGTCATGTTTTGAATTGTTTGAAATTTATTTTATCTGTATATTCCCCAATTTTGAATGTCCTGAGAAAAGTGTGTCTGAGGTAATTTTTTTAATTCTTCATTAATAAGTGCTGGATTTATGAAAGAGTAAGTAGACCCATTAGGAATTTAAGAGGGTTTGACACCATGGAGTTTGGTGATAAGAAAACAAATGGCAAGGAAGATCCGTGAGTCTTCTTGCTTATGTACCCGACTGGCTTCCCGAGGCTTCTAGTAGAAAATGTGCATCATCTATGATGTTACATAGGGGAGCGCTTGGATTATGGTTGTTCCTGTTTTGGTGACTTAGGGTCTGATCTGGTTGGTCGTTATTGTGGAAGGGGTTCCTGCCCAGAGTTACTCTAACTTGTCGACCATTACTATTTTGTTATGAGAATTATGTTGACGTGTGAAGCGTCTATTATTATTGTTGTTAAAATGTTGTTGTCTCTGTATAAAGCGGCTATTATTGTCATTGTTGGTGTTATCATATCGTCGTACATGACGAGCGTTGTTGCCATTATTATAGTTCTGATGTCGTGGTATGTAGCGACTGTTGTAGTCACTATTGGTTGGTTGTCCTCTCGCGTATAGGTGATTTCTGTATATTGGGCCATCGCGTCGTCGGGTTTCTTGGTGTTTGTTCAGGCTTCTAGAAAAGTTAAATCAATCTGTCCGTACTCGTATGCTTTCTCGATTGTCTCTGGCCTTTGATACCTAATGGCTGACCTATGTGGGTCCTTTAATCCAGCTAAGAATGTATTTAGGCAGAATCTGTCGTTTTGGTCACGTTTGGCCGCGAGAGAGTGTCCACTAGGGTCTGCTTCTCTGGCGAGTGACATTAATTCGCTTCTTATTTTTGCGGCTGATTAATACAATTTTCCCATACTGGAAATCCGGAAGAAGCTCTCTAATAAGCATTTCTTCTGTTTTCTTGCTAGCGACTATTGAGGTTTGCTTTGATCTCATCCAAACTAAGGAGACAGACATCAGGGCTTCGTTGCCCTGCCTTTAATTTTGTCACGGATAGTTCCAAGTAAGTACTGTCCGCATGTTGCTTGGTCCACTGATGAGGCTAACAAAAGGAGCTGATCTACTCTGTCTATAAATCTATCAAGATTGTCAGGTGTCCTTTTGTTCCTGTCGCTTCCCTTATCTCAGATAGACCTGATCCGCTTCTTAGCCCTAATCTGCCCCTAACTGCTTTACTAGTGTTGGCTTTTTTTTTAACATTTACGTGTATTGGGAAGAAATCTGTATTTTTGTTTGCAAATAATCGCGAATAATTATATATTGGGGTATGGTTATGGTATGTGTATATAAAATATTAATAATATGTGAGGTATAAATAGGTAGGTTTTTTTTTATCTTTTTTTTTTGCTTGTGTAGGGAAAATTGCGGGTGTTTGTTTGGTTTGTTTTGTTTTTGTTTGTATATTAATTTAGTACTATATAGTATTATATTTTGTGATACTATGTATATGTATCTATGTTTGAATGTATTATAATATGTGTGTATTCTTTCCAAAATAAAAGAAAACCTGTATGTGTGTGTCTGTTACGCAGTTTCCTCTTTTCCTTGTTTCCCGGTGTTTAGTGTTAATTGTACGTCATTAGTGTAGTGTTGCTGTGTTTACTTCCACCTTTGTAGTTTTTTTTTTGTTTTCGACTTTAACTGTAACGCATGAATTAAATAAGTATTCAATAGAGTGTATTTTAGAGGTTAGTGAACATGTTACAAAAGACGTTAAGATGTTTGTGGATTGTTTTGTTGTTTTCTCTTATTTTTGTTGTTCTTTTTATATACATATGTATATTTCTTGAATTATTTTTATTGCTTTTATTTATTTATTAATTTTTTTGAAGTGGTTCTATTCTCGCAGTGCGTGGGGTGCAAAAAGAATTCAACAGTGTACAGCGAACACGGCGTGAAGCGTCACGACGACACTCTGGCGCGACATCAGCTTGTATAAGTGATGTACAGTGATGCGTCGCATACACATACATGCTTGCTTGATCTTGCCGAAGGAAAGTGTATCACTGTGTACAAATTTTAATTTTATTTATTATTTTTTTTCCTTTATATGTAAAATAAATTTGCGTTCATGTAAATTGATAAGTGAAAACGATCCCGGTGCCTTAACACCGATTGTTGTACACATATTCGGTCCTTAATCACACAACTCACAATTATTTTTATAAACCACTGAGCGGAAGATCCCGTTGTGTTAGCGGCGACTGATGTACACATTCACTTCTTGCGCAGCGAGTTCTGGTCACAACGAAGTCTAATATTCGACTGATCTAACTCTTTTCACACCCAGCGACAGTGACGCCAGTCTATCGCCGCGGCAAAACGGTTGTTCTCAGAACTACAGAACTACAACAACCATTCGCAATGCAAGTTTAGGTTGATGCAATATTACCATAGTGGTGAAATTACTATTCTTATGAAATAACCAAAAAGCATACCAATACTCTCCCAAATACGCACACCAAGTGCTGTCCGACACACACAAACGGTCACCACACACAGCAGCTTGATATGTCAACAATTTCTTTTTTTTTGATTAATTTACCATTTTTAATTGGTATCATTTTATGAGTAAGGGTGTATGGATGATCCTCGTGCCTTATCAGCGATTGATGTAAACATATAAGGTCGCCTGTGAAGCAGCTTGGACTTGATTTTGTTTCTTTCTTTTGTTTTGTTTGCACTTGCACGTCATTATGTTTCAATAACTTTTTATTTAATTTATTATTTCACTACTAAAATCCCCACAACCACTGCCGTCCCATGTTCATCAGAATTAGAACGATAAGCGTAGTGGGCATTGTTAATCCCTTGTCTGTAGTCCGGCTGCGCCAGTTACAATCCTGTGGCCGAGGGAGGAAAGCTTTCAAGAAAAACTACTGAGCAGCTTGGTGTATGAAATGAGAATCCTCTTCCTTATTACAAAAGTAGTATGCCTCTCCCCAATGCGTCTTCGTCCGAGTTCGTATTGGCGATCTTGGTGGAATTACTCATCTCTCAGTTTTTTGTTGCAGGGTGTGGTCTCTCTGTGGCCGGAGAGAAAGGGCATGTTAACTCGCAACCTTTCTCCTTAAATTGTAACGAGATGTTAATGTGCCTAATCAACTTTAGGAATAAGTGATGATATTTCAAGCAAATTCATCCAGCTTTTATTTCCACTACCTCTTTGCCACTACCGTGCTGCAAGTTGCTGTCCTGTTGACGAGTAGGTTGTGGGGGCATAATTGGATGTTATGGAATGCCAGCAGAGGTTTCACAAACCAATAAATCCTTCTAGAATTCCGGTTAACATGTTCCGTCCAAATGAACGGTACATTTGAAATTTGGTACAATGTATATTATTCGAAGACAAGATCGGAACTATTTTCAAGTGATAATAAATCGTAAATATGGTCCTTCTTTATTTTGATTCCTTGATCCCTTAAAAAATATTATAATTTTTGGGATACTGGGTTCATTTAGGTTCTAATGTTTTAATTCTGAATTGATGCTCTCTTTGTCAGTGGCTTCCATGTGGCCGCTGACTGCATTTACTATAGTTCCTAATCCGGTTATCAGAACCCTCTTGGATCTAGTATCACCCGCACTAGGTAATAAAGAAGAAAACTTTTTTTATATCTGTTTTTAATTTTTTGATCAATAATGTTTTTATCTTTTTCTGATATTTGACTGGTCCGGAAGTTCCACGATTTGTGTATGCAATATGTATGTACGTATTCTTCGAGGTGGATATGTGTTTGGTGGTCGTAAATAACATTATTGTCCAAGCCGTCCCTATGTTAAGACTTATGTGGGCTTGTTCTCCATTTTGCCTATTTTTGTCCTTTGCCGTTCCCCAAAATCAATTTATCGTTTTTTAAGATGTTCGGGAAGATTTGTTACTTACTATTTTTATGTGTTGTGTGAAGATATGTAATTAGATATAGTTGAGTAAGTATTTCCAGATGGTTTTGTAGCCGCCAGGCCAAGCTGATTCCAATAATTTGTTGCATACTTGCTTCGTCTGGGTCGGAAATACGCGGCTCTGCCGTATCCACTACAGTTATGGTCTTAATGTCATGAGGTTTTGTTATGTTTATTCGGCATATTGTCCCATTGATGAATATGGAGCAGTTGACTTAGCTCATAATAAGTTATCCATTCATCCATGTGCAGTTGGAAGTTACGTTAATTTTTACTGCGTTAAGGACAAATAAAAGTCCTTTCATAGGGCTGTAAATTTACGTTTGTGTTGTGGCCTTTACAAAAGAATACATTGGATTTGCACTTTGCAGCTAATTGTTTTGTTTTTTTTTTTTTTTTTAAATCTAACAATTGAACGCAACAGGCGTAGTTTAGCAAACAAAAAGTACGGCGGGGGCAGATGGGATTGGGCAGAACGTGACTAGCACAAAATATGCCTTAACAAGAATAAAGTCCAATGAAATGCAAAACTGCATTGTTACGTTACAGAGCGATTACGTTATATATTATATAAATTGAGTGAGACAAGCACACAAATTAATCTGAGTAAGGCGCACGTACTTTATAGCGAGCAGCCCAAAAAATACAGTTTCGTTACATCTGGCGCTCAAAACGAGATTGCCCCGGCAGTATATACAAAAGCGGGATGCCTCAAGAGGATTTCGCATAAGAAAGGCATTTAATGAATACTACGCCGGGACGAAAAATGATCAGAGGCTCGCAAAAATCTGTACAAAAATCTGCCCGACAGACCAAATTTAAAAATTGTAGGGAACGCTTCCCTTATAAAATCGTAATTATTAAAGATTCACACAGAGTGGTAAATAATCTGAAAACAAAGGGAGGAGTGCAACTCATTCGTCGACGAGTGTCAAGTGGGCAGCCCAACAGTCACAATCGTTCCTATAATAATAGGATAACAGCTCGAATTAGCTACCGTTTACAAATGAACTTTACACATAAACTTTTATTGAATATAAATACGAATATATTATTAAAATCTGGAAAAATAGTAGCAAACGATGAGCTCTATGTATTTGTCAGCTTTAAGCTGATGATAGGGACTCTTCTATTATTTTGAAAATATCGTCTGGTGCAAATATTGCGAATGTTTTATTCGGTTTCAGGATTGTTTGGAGGGTGTTTGTAACGGAGTCGAAAGTATGTACGGGTTCTGTGATTATGTGTCTTACTTATGGATAAATGGTGTTTCTACTTGTCTCACAGTTGCTGATCCGGTACGGAATATTATTTGGCAATTGAAGTGATTTAATGGTTGCGAAGCGATGGGTATAATTTGTGGGTCTTCGTTTATGTTTAAGTTTGACTCAATTCTGCTGAGTGCCTCAGCAACTACGTTTTGCGACCCTTTTTTGTATACGACTTCGTAGTCGTAAGCGGCCAGGATAGTTTTCCATCGAAGTAGTTTTGGATTCTGGCCTTTCAGATTTTCTAGCCAGATTCAGGGCTTATGGTCTGTGACTATTTTGAATCTACGCCCGAAGAGGTATGGTCTGAAATGACCTACAGACCAAATGATGGCTAGCATTTCTTTCTCTATCGTAGAATAGCGGATTTCCGTGTCCGATAGTGTTCTGCTAGAAAAAGATATGGGTCTGTCATTAGTGTCTGGGCCTTGTGACAACACAGAGCCTATCGCATAATTACTTGCGGTGTGGTCAGCGTGAACGGTTTATTGAAATCAGGGTATATGAGTGTGGGATCACTCACAAAGAAGATCTTTCGACGTTTCGAATGCTTGTTTAAATTCATCGTCTATTATTATAGATTTCTTCCCTTTTAACTGTCTCGTTATGGGTTAAGTTATTTTCGCGAAGTCCTTTATGAATTTCCTGTAATAACCCAATAATCCTAAAAATGATTTAATTTCCCTGGTTGTCTTTGGGCAGGGGAAGTCTTTGATGGTTTGAATCTTAAGTTTGGTTTGACTCCTTCCTGGGTTACGATATGCCCCAGGAAAACGATTTCCTTCCTTAAAAAGCTGTACTTGCTTGGTTGGATTTTTAGATTTGCGTTTTGGAGTTTTGTGAAAACCGATTTAATATCTGCTATATGTTTTTGGAGTGAGGGTGAGAATACTATTATATCGTCGAGATAGACGAGACAGACGTTACCGACCAAGTCACCTAAAACGTTGTCCATAACGCGTTGGAACGTGGCAGGGGCGTTCTTAAGGCCGAAGGGCATTCTCGTGAACTCGTAATGCCCATTTTCGACGGTGAATGCCGTCTTGCTCGCGTCGCGTGGGTTCATTTGAATTTGGTGAAAGCCACTTGCTAAGTCTATCGTTGTAAAATACATGGTCTTTCCTATGCTGTCTAGTATATCTGTAATGTTCGGGATAGGGTATCTATCAGAGACAGTCTTCTCATTTAATTTCCGAAAATCGATTACCAAGCGCTACTTTTTTTCGCCTATGATGTCACTTTTCTTAGGTACGATCCAGACGGTTGCATGGTTGATGTTTTGTTCGAGCATTTTTGAAATTTGCTTTCGAACTTCGTCTTTATGTACAAATAAGTTACGGTACGGTTTTGTATGAATCGGTGTATTTTCTGTTGTTGGTATAGAGTGTTTGATGGCGTTAGAGAACGTTAGTTGGTTATTTTCGTTGTGGAAAAGTCTTTTGAATGACTTGCATAGTTTGAGTATGTGTTGTTTCTCCTCGCTGTTGAGGTGTTCCGTCTGAATGTTTAATTGTTGGTCGTCCGGTCGTTCTGTATCTGTTGCCGTGGACATGCAGTTTAAATATTGGTGGGTTCGTGGAGAGAACTCTTCTGCCTGTAACGGTTCCTCGAGGTAAAGTGTTTGGATCTGGTCTGAGTTATTGCAGACTTCGAAATAGGCGGATCCTGCGTTTGCGGTGTATAAACCGCCTGTTATGGATATTTGATTATCCAAATTTGTGGTTTCGCATATAAAGTATCCCTGCATGAAGTTTACTGGGAGCGGAAGTAGCATTTTGGTATTTTGTGGCAGGTTATGTAATGTGTCTACAGGGTTTGCCCTTGTGAGGATTGGGATGGCGGTTTCTGGTGTTTCTAGTATGGATTCGGCAAAGTTTATTTTTGCAATTAGGCTAGATAGGATATCCATGCCTAGGAGACCATTGAAGTGGGGGTGGAAATCAAATAATAAGAACTTATAATTGATCATTTTTCCGAATTGTTTGAAATTTAATTTATCTGTATATTCCCGAATTTTGAATGTACTGAGGACAGTGTGGATATTGATATCTGAGGTTAGTTTTTTAATATGATCTTCATTAATAAGTGCTGGATTTATGAAAGAGTAAGTAGATCCTGTGTCTATAAGGAATTTGAGAGGGTTTGACACCATAGAGTTTGGTGATAAGAAAACAAATGGCAAGGAAGATCCGTGAGTCTTCTTGCTTATGTATCCGACTGGCTTCCCGCGGCTTCTACTAGAAAATTTGCATCATCGTTGATGTTACATAGCGGAGCGCTTGGATTATGGTTGTTCCTGTTTTGGTGACTTAGGGTCTGATCTGGTTGGTCGTTATTGTGGAAGGGGTTCCTGCCCAGAGTTTTTCTATCTTGTCGACCATTACTATCGTTATGGGAATTATTTTGACGTGTGAAGCGTCTATTATTATTGTTGTTAAAATTTTGTTGTCTCTGCATAAAGCGGCTATTATTGTCATTGTTGGTGTTATCATGTCGGGTGTTATCATGACGAGCGTTGTTGCCGTTATTATAGTTCTGTTGTCGTGGCGACTGTTGTAGTCACTATTAGTTGGTTGTCCTTTCGCGTCGTCGGTTTTCTTGGTGTTTGTTCAGGCTTCTAGAGAAGTTTAATTCAATCTGTCCGTACTCGTATGCTTTCTCGATTGTCTCTGGCCTTTGATACCTAATGGCTGACCTAAGTGGGTCCTTTAATCCAACTAAAAATGCATTTAGGCAGAATCTGTCGTATTGGTCACGTTTGGCCGCGAGAGACTGTCCACTAGGGTCTGCTTCTCTGGCGAGTGACATTAGTTCGCTTCTTATTTTTGCGGTTGAGTAATATAATTTCCCCATAGTGAGTCCGTCCGGAAAATTGTGTAGCTCTCTAACAAGCATTTCTTCTGTTTTCTTGCTAGAGTATAGTCTCTTGAGGTTTGCTTTGATGTCATCCCAACTAAGGAGTACATCGCAGACATTCAGCGCTTCATCTGCCCTGCCTTTAATTTTGTCACAGATAGTTCCAAGTAAGTACTGTCCGCATGTTGCTTGGCCCACTGACGAGGCTAACAAAAGTAGCTGATCTACTCTGTCTATAAATCTATCAAGATTGTCAGGTGGGCCTTCGTAAGTTGGTAGTTGATGTACAAGGGTTAGTAGTTGTTGTAGATTAAGGTTTGTGTTTATTGAAGAATTGCTAACGGTGGGACTTAGTGGCCCTGATGCGTTACCGGAATCCATAGCGTTGGTGGGATTATTGTTTTGGGATGGAACCGACTGGTCTTTCTCTTTTGTTCCTGTCGCTTCCCTTATCTCAGATAGACCTGATCCGCTCCTTAACCCTAATCTGCCCCTAACTGTGTTACCGGTTTTGGCTTTTTTCCTTAACATTTACGTGTATTTTGTTTGCAAGTAATGTGCATGTGTATATAAAATAATAATAATATGTGAGGTGTAAATAGGTAAATTAATAATATGTATGTGTTTTTTGTTCTCTTTTTTTTTTTGTACAGGGAAAATTTTGGGTGTTTGTTTGTTTTGTATTGTTTTCGTTTGTACGTTAATGTAGTAATATATTGTATTATATTTTGTGATACTATGTATATGTATCTATGTTTAGATGTGTATTATAATATGTGTGTATTCTTTCGAAAATAAAAGAGAACCTGTATGTGTGTGTCTGTTACGCAGTTTCCTCTTTTCCTTGTTTCCCGGTGTTTAGTGTTGATTGTATGTCATTCGTGTAGTGTTGCTGTGTTTACTTCCACCTTTGTAGTTTTTTTTTTTTGTTTTCGACTTTAACTGTAATGCATAAATTAAATAAGTATTCAATAGAGTGTAATTTAGAGGTTAGTGAACATGTGACAATAGACGTTAAGATGTTTGTGGATTGTTTTCTCTTATTTTTGTTGTTCTTTTTATATACATATGTATATTTCTTGAATTATTTGTATTGCTTTTATTTATTTTTTTTTTTTGAAGTGGTTCTATTCTCGCAGTGCGTGGGGTGCAAAAAGAATTCAACAGTGTACAGCGAACACGGCGTCAACCGTCGCGACGCCACTCTGGCGCGACATCAGCTCTTGGCGGCAGCCAATGTACAGTGATGCGTCGCATACACATACATGCTTACTTGATCTTGCCGAAGGAAAGTGTATTACTGTGTCAAATTTTAATTTTATTTATTTTTTTTTTCCTTTATATGTAAAATAAATTTGGGTTCATGTAAATTGATAAGTGAAAACGATCCCGGTGCCTTAACAGCGATTGTTGTACACATATTCGGTCGTTAATCACACAACTCACATTTATTTAAATTATTTCACTGTGCGGAGGATCCCGTTGCTTTGGCGGCGACTGATGTACATATATATTCACTTCTTGCGCAGCGAGTTCTGGTCACAATGAAGTCTAATATTTGGCTTATTTAGTTCTTCACCACTTCCTGCGCAGCGAGTTCTAGTCACAATGAAGTCTAATATTCGACTGATCTAGCTCTTTACCACTTCTTTTTTTAAAACAACTCGCAGTCAGCGACAGCGGCGCCAGCCTATCGCCGCGCAAAACAGTTGTTCTCAGAACTATGTTAAAACTCGCAGTCAGCGACAGCGGCGCCAGCCTATCGCCGCGTAAAACAGTTGTTCTCAGAACTACAGAACTACAACAACCATTCGCAATGCAAAGATGGGCTGATGCAATATTCCCATAGTGATGAAATTACTATTCTGGTGAAATAACCAAAAAGCATACCAACCACATACAAACGGTCACCACGCACAGCAGTTTGATATGTCAAATTTTCTTTTTTTTTTTATTGGTATCATTTTATGAGTTGGGGTGTATGGATGATCCCGGTGCCTTATCAGCGATTGATGTACACTTATACGGTCATCACACGCAGCAACTTGTTGGTATAATTGTTGTAAATTGTCCCGCACAAGCGATCCCGGTGCCTTATCAGAGATTGATGTACACATATACGGTCGCCTGTGAAGCAATTTGAACTTGGTTTTGTTTGTTTCTTTTGCTTTGGACGTCATTATGATTCAATAACTTTTTACTTAATTTATTATTTCACCACTCACTACTAAAATCCCCACAACCACTGCCGTCACAGGTTCATCACCTCTTTAGAATTAGAACGATAAGCGTAGTGGGCATTGTTAATCCCTTGTCCGTAGTCCGGCTACGCCAGTTACAATCCTGTGGCCGGGGGAGGAAAAGCTTTCAAAAACAATTGTGTAGTTCGGGGTATGGAACGAGAGTAAATCTCTTTATTACAAAAATTGTATGCTTAGGCAAAATGTCTCTTCGGCCGAGTTCGTGTTGGCGATGTTCGTTAAAACTCCTCGGCTCTGGATTTGTTGCCGGGTCGGTGTTTTTTCCCTGTGGCCGGGGAGAGGGGCATGTTAACTTCTGCGAACCAGCAATAAGAACGCCTCCATAAATCGAAGGTACGACTCGAGATCGGTGCCGAACTGGCAGTATACAAAGCATAGAAAAATTGAGCCAAAAAATCCGAAAAAATCCTTAATCCGTGAGACAGCACATTGGGCTTCCCAGAGTGCTCCTAGAAGAGTGGGAACAGGCTACCAGACTCCAGAATTCGCGCTACCAAGTTATTATAGCAGCCCCTCGACCACATTTCGCTTTTGTGAAGTTAAATATGTTTATGCCTTCACTGCGCCCTTGGTAAGACTGCTGCATACACTGGGCAGTCTAACGTCACATTAACTGTGCCGACCATGGCTTTTCAAGTCGTATGGCCTTTAAAAATGGTGCCATGTCCATCCTGTGCGCAAAATTATTTTTAAATAGATTGCTTTTAACGTCTGCTGGCGTAGTTGCTGTGTCAACTTTTCTAACAATGACTTTAGGTTTCTGACTCCAGGCGCACTTGACCAAACATCCGGTTTGCGACCACCTTCTTTATCTCGTTCGACGAGGGCTACGTATGTTCGCACCACCACGCGCAAGCCCTCTCAACTCGTAAACTTAATAACTAAGCAACGTGGCCATCTCGTTGCGCACTTTGACTTGACTTCCTTCTTAGAGACGTTTGGGTGCTTGCTGTGGACCACAGCCTACCAGGTCTCTCGTGACTTTCGTCGCCCGGTCTAGGAGCTGCCGAAACCACGGGCAAGCGTGGGTATGTAGATGTATACCCAGCAGGCGTTCCTGTCGTACTTTGCGAGACAGCGATCGCACAGTGCAGTTAATGTGCATACAAAAAGAACACCACACATCACTACGAAACACACATGAAAGAGAGAGTAAGCAAAACAAAAAAACTAAAAAACTCAAAAGGCTTAATACATATTTAAAATTGTGCTCAAATTATAAAAGATTCACTTGCGAAGCGAACGGAGTTTTAATTAATATGTATACAAAAAGAATTATTAAAGAATTTATTAAGACCCACCGCTGACTTTGGCAAAGCGGAAATACGGAGCACAGAAAAATAACACGGCCGTTTGCTTTGGAGTCAGAAGACAATAAAATATTATTCATTTCCCTTAACTTAATATCGGATATCTAAATTATAGGCAAAGATGGGGGCAAAGATGTTGTTAGCCGGCATTTGAAGTTTCTTATCCAGATATAGAGTATAAAAATAAGAATATCCGAATGAGTAAATTAAATAACAAATATGTGCAAAGCTTACAATATTATTTATTCTTGTATTTATTCACAATTTATATATTTTAATTTAAGGGATTTTCCTGTGTAGACATTTTAAATGCTGGAATGAAACAATCAGGAGTATTTTATTTACAAATTCGTGGTACAACGTATTGGTTTTTAAAGGTATACTGCGATCAAGAAACAACGGATGGAGGTTGGACGGTAAGTAATTACTTACGGCTACCACATTCATATCAACATCGATGATTTTAGGTAATTCAAAGGCGCGACGATTTTAAGGACTCCCGTGAAAACTTCAATAGAGATTGGGCTGATTACAAAAATGGATTCGGTGAACCAAGCAAAGACTTTTGGCTTGGTAATGAGAACATATATATGTTGACAAATAACGAGGAATATTCATTACGTGTAGAACTAGAAGACTTCGAAGGCAACAAACGGTAAGATATTTAAGTTCTGCACACTGTGGCTGAGTTCTAGTTAAAGTCGTTAAAGTCTTGCTATCGTCCCTGAACTTTTATTTATTAACTATATAGTCTGTTTGCTTGAGGCGGTCCTGCTTTAATCTTTATTTGTGTTATACAATGTTCGTCACCTAAATTTACAAATATTCGTTAACTAAATTGTAATATTGTATTAAAATAATTTTTAAATGGAGATTAGGCATGCAACTGTCATGTCCACACTTTTAAAAATTGTTTTGAGTTCGTTTCATTTGTATACCCGTTACTCGTAGAGTCAAAGTGTATACTAGATTCGTTGAAAAAGTATGCAACAGGTAGAAGGTATCGTTTCCGACCATTTAAATTATATACATATATATATATATTATATGTATATATTCTTGATCGTGATCAATTGACTGATCGACTCAGGCCGTCTGTTCGTATGTGCGTATAAAAGTATGTCTAGATCTCAGGAACTATAACAGCTAGAAAGTTGAGACTTGACATGCAGATTCCAGAGTCATAGACGCAGCGCAAGTTTTTTAGTTCTAAATGTTACAACACCCACAAATGCTGGCACGCCCACACTTTTGACAAATGTTTTAATATTTTTTTTTGTGTTGTTAGCATTGTAAAATTCTATTGTTTTCCAAAAACAAACCTTTTTGCCATGTCCACTTTAACGCCCAAAAACCTCCCAAAACTGTTACGACCGCACTTTTGAAAAAGCTTTAATTTTTAGGTGAGGAACGGATATCTGATCTCGACTATATCATTCTCTCTTGATTTTATTTTAATTTTTTTCCAGTTTTTATCGATCGCACTTCCACTTGCTGAGTATTTGATAGTCGGGGAACTGGACAATAGAGTTCTCTCTTATTTTGGGATGACTACGCTTATTTTCGAATTCTCTATAGCACGCGAGTTTTACTGATATTTTTGCATACGACGCCAATAATTCGAGCGGTACACTTAAAGTAACCCCCATTATCCCGATTCTGAGCAGTGCCGGTAACAACGTGTACTGTATTACCTCGTACATCCATCAGCTGGTTCCAATCGAATATCCTAGTATTCTATTCACCCGTGATATGCTGCATTATTATTAATTGGCGCCATCGTGTCGGCCGGCAAGCTAGCTGGCCATCTGTATCTAAGAACTTTTTGACAATATCAGAAGCTTAGGCCAACTAATCCCTCACGCACACTGTTTTCTTAAATATTTTCTGTTTTTGCTAGATATCAAAAATATGCTATTGCAAATGGAACAGGTTGACGACAATAGATTTTGAGGCCCTGTTTCTGCAAAAGTAGTGGAACTCCTACTTTCTCTACTTTTTCTGTCATCGCACTTCAATCAATTTAAGTGGCTAGATTATTCATATTTCAGTCGATATAAATAGTAATGTCGAATTAAAGCATTTCTTGATTCAGTAAAATTTGCCTTTTTTAAGGCGTGTTTTAATACCACAAGCCGCAAGCTGTGTCCCGTTTGTAGAGCTACAATGGAATTAACAGAAACAGGAGACAGAAAAACAGATCAAGTTCCAACAGAAATTCCCTGAGACAATCCGGTAATATAAACACCAAAGCTAGTTTCCATTTAGACGCATTCGTTCTAAGTCAAGATACGATACGAGCCAAATTATGAATAAAATTGAGATATACAGGCAAGGGTTTCCTTTCAGTTGACGACTTTCTTTAACAAGGCGAAGCATTGACTAGACAAACGCTAGTAGGGAATTTCAGTTTGCTGGCCCGATATTCGAGCAACATGTTTGACTGCGGGGCAGCAGAGGTTTGGTTTTGTAGGTACCTTAAGGCTGTACCAATCATAATTTGGATTGACTTGTGCGGGACTTTAAGGACGCAGTTTAAAGACGCACAGAAACACAATGAATCCTTTAATGAAGACTACCATGGTATCGCAGCAATCCATTCAGTAATCCACATAGTACGTTCAGTCGACTGCCGCCTTAAAGACAGACTTTTAACGAAAGAGAATCCCAATTTCAGGATCAACTTCATAAAAAAGATCCAGAAGTTGAAGAAATTGAGGCCATAAAGTTAAAAATTTGGAATTGTGACATAACAGGACAGAGATAACATGACTATGCGAGGGATCGCCGTGTTTTCTGCTATGGATGTGGAAAACCTGACATCTACCGGTCAAATAGTGGACATTGTCAGTCTTGAAAAAAGCTGGAGAGCCCTTGATGCTCGGGAAAGCAGTTTTCGCAAAACATATACATTGTCCGGAAAAAAAGGGGAACAACAAGTAACGATCAAGTTTTAGTTATCTTCGACGTAACTATTTCCCGGAGGTAAGCAACATTAAATACTTAGAAGAGTCCACTAACAGAACAGTCCGTCGCCGACATTATTTTGAGAAGTGGAAGCAATAGCGGGTTAGGAAGCTTCTTTGCCATGATTGGAAATACGCTGGATATTAGACAATATGCATTTATATATCAATTTTGGGCAGAACTGTTAGTGGTTGCTTACCTAGTCGGAACCTAGTCGGAACCCACACTCACACTTTTGAGAACTTTTTTATTATGTATACTCGTTACTCGAAGAGTAAAAGGGTATACTAGATACGGCAAAAAGTATGTAACAGGCAGAAGGAAGCGTTTCCGACCATATAAAGTATATATATTCTTGATCAGGATATGTCCGTCCTGTCTTTCACCTCGATCTCAGGAACTTCCAGAGACATAGACGCAGCGCAAGTTTGTTTCTAAATGTTATCACGCCCTAATTAACGCCCACAAACCGCGAAAAGCTGTCACTCCCACACGTTTGACAAATCTTTTGATATTTTTTATCTTTTTGTTGCTCTTTTAAAGTTATATTTAATTGCCAAAAAACGTTTTGCCATGCTCACTTTAGAGTTGGCGTTAGCGCCCACAAACCTCCCAAAACTTTTACGTCCACACTTTTGAAAAATGTTATATGTTTAGCTGAGAAACGGGTATCTGATAGACGGGGAAATCGACTATAGAGTTCTCTCTTATTTTGGGATGATTGCGCTTATTTTATAATTCCCTATAGCACGTGAGTTTTACTGATGTTTTTGCATACGACACCAACAATTCGAGTGGTACACTTAAAGAAACCCCTAGTATGCCGATTCTGAGCAGTGCCGGTAGCAACATGTGTTTATCAGCTAGTTCCAATCGAATACACTAGTATTCTTTTCACTCGTGATATGCTGTAGTATATATTATTAATGGCGCCCATCGTGTTGGCCAACCAGCAAATCGATTTATGTAGCGGCCATACAGATGGCCGAACTTTTTGACAATATCAGAAGCTTAGGCCTCCCTCACGCATTTTTTAAAAATATTTTATATATTTTTGCTTTATATTAAAAATATGCTATTGCAAATGGAACAGGTTGACGAACGTTTGTTTCAATAGATTTTGAGGCCCTGGTTCTGCAAAAGTAGGAGTTCCATGTCATTGCGCTTCGATCAATTTAAGTGGCTAGAGTATTCATATTTCAGTCGAGATAAATAGTAAAGTCGACTTAAAGCGAGTTTTGGTGTTAACTTCTCCACCTTTAAAATCGAATGTCCCCACTGGTTGCGGTCGTTGATCTGTTTGTCATTGGTGGTTCGGTTGATATGGAATTTTCTAACCTTCTTAATCAAGATGCGGATCGTTATTACGACGATTCCGGTGATTATAACGCAGGCCATCAGAATATCGGCTTTGTCAGAGGTCGTCTTTAACAGCTCTAGGGTTTTAGTATTCTTGACATTAAGTTCCTTGATCAATCCTAGTAATAGTTTCTCTTTTAGATTTTTAATTTTCATCTCGGTTTGATAGATTGCCGTCATAGATTGATGGTGTACGGTGTACTTGTTGGTGAAAACTTGTTCATCAATTTCTATTGTGGTATTGCTGAAGTTAATGACAAATGACCCATTAAGAGTTGACGTTGCTCCGTTGACTGAGATCTTGCCGCTGAACTTGTTGGATAGGATAACTCCGAGTGAGATTTCATCGATTGTGGGGATGTGTTGGTTGTTGATTCTAGTGCAGGTGGCAGGGCGACTTCTAAGGAGATTTAATAGGCAAGATGAATTACTAATGTCTATTATATTTTTATGTTTACAAATTGTATTTCATTATAGTTATATTATTTTGCAGTTTTTCCCTACATCTAATTACATTTTCGTTTTCTATTTTATTGGCCAATTTGTATTGGTTTAATTAGAATATCTTCGCATAGCCTGGTATCGGTTACACGGATTTTTACAATCCGTCCGTTACTTACTATGCTTACTTCTGCAATGTGCCATTTTTCCTCAAAAATTGTGTAAGGTAATTGATTCTGATCTAATATTCTTTTAAGTTCATTGATCTCCTAGTCTTCTAGTATTTGAGGATTGCTAATGTCTGCTTTTGTCCACTGTATGGCCTGATGAGATTATGAATTTCCTCTTTAAGCATTTGAATTTGAAACATTATTGTGGTGCTAAGATCCCCTTGAGCGTCTTCTTCATATTTTAGGCTGTTTATTAAATTTCTATTGGCCAGAGAGATTTTAATTATTTTGTCAATGACAAAAATAATTTAAGAATTAAGCTGGTTATTGTTTTAAGAATAACCTGGTTATTGTTGTTAGTTAGAGCTGAATTTATTATTTTTTTTAATTATTTCAAAATCTCTGCTATCGGGGACCCAGCCAGCCATTTCCAAGCACCTATTAGATCTACAGGGTGCGTTATGAAAGTAATGCGCATGGTTTCATTGTCACGTAACTACCTGTCGTAGCACGCTCGGACCTGTCTGAAAATTTGGGGCGGAGTCTCTCCTTTCCAACGCGCTCGGTCTCAGTTCCCTCTGAGCAATAGAAGTGGTAGGACGTGTCGTAGAGCGAAGTCATTTTTTCTGTTGTGTCACGGTGCGATGGAGCGTTCGCTGGAACAGCGGTACGCCATAAAGTTTTGTGTGCGACTTGGCAAAAATGCATCGGAAACTTATCAAATGCTTCGAGAGGCCTTTAAGGAGGAGTGCATTTCGAGATCTCAGTGTGGAAGGTGGCACAAGGCCTTCAAGGAGGGTCGAGAGGAGGTCACCGACGATCCACGTTCCGGACGTCCAACAACAGCACGAATTGATGAAAACGTTCGCCGTGTGCGAGAAACTTTGAGTTCAGACCGTCGGTTAAGCATCCGGGCAATCGCTGACATCCTAAACTTGTCAACATTTGCGGTACATGGAATAGTGACGGAGGATTTGCAAATGCGAAAGGTCAGTGCGAAGCTTGTGCCGAAGGTGTTGACGGAGGAGCAGAAAAACGTTCGAGTTTTGCGCTGTGAAGAATTGTTGGCCTTGTGCCACCTTCCACACTGAGATCTCGAAATGCACTCCTCCTTAAAGGCATTTTATGAGTTTCCGATGCATTTTTGCCAAGTCGCACACAAAACTTTATGGCGTACCGCTGTTCCAGCGAACGCTCCATCGCACCGTGACACAACAGAAAAAATGACTTCGCTCTACGACACGTCCTACCACTTCTATTGCTCCGCCCCAAATTTTCAGACAGGTCCGAGCGTGCCACGACAGGTAGTTACGTGACAATGAAACCATGCGCATTACTTTCATAACGCACCCTGTATATGTCTTTTCCTTATACTCCTGACTTTCAAGCTGTTGATTAGGTTTTTAGCAGTCCTGATTTTCTCTGTTATGAAGGGTAGAATTGGATCGCAAGTTATTAATTTTATTAAGGCTGTGTGGTTAATTTTATCGATGGTATTTTCATATTCATCTATGTCAATAATATGGATAAATCTAAAGATCCCTGTTTGAACCTTGGCTAGTCCAGTAGTCAGTGTCACAATTTCCGAATTAGTGTAGTCCGTTATCTGTACGTTCGCAGCACACACAGTGAGAAGGCTTTGTAAATGAGGGTGTTTAATTTCGAATGAGTTTTTTTATAAATAATTCACCCGCTTTCTGCTAGTACTGTAGTGCTTCTGTTTTTCTTGACAATTTCTTTTTTGTATCTGGCTGACATCTTGGTGCCTAATCTTTTGTTGTTTTGATACTTTTCTGCCAAAGAATAAATCGACCGGTTTCCTTTTTGTGTTTGAGTGTATTGAATAATTATACTTGACGACTGATCTCTCTATAAGGTCGTTTGATGAACTGTGTAATCATTTTTTATGATTATTTTGAATTTTCTCATTATATGTCATATATGAATTTTGTCATCTAATAATTTCTGAAAGGGATGAATGAAATCGTTCTATCTGACCGTTGGCTGAATCGTTGTTGTAGGATGGTGCTTTATAGACCTTTTTATTGAACTGATCTTGCAGCATCCGCATTATAGGATCTGATCCAAGGGATTTTTCGTTATCTATTATCACTTTTTCTGGAATACCAAAGTTTATTAATGTTTCTTTCAGGGGTTGCTTAATGTCTTGGGTTGCTCGTGAATTGTCTATTTTCTGTCTGTATGACCCCCTTGGCTTATTAAGTCTCATTGTCAGTAATGGAAAGATCCCATTGTAGAAACTTTGGCTTAATAAGTTAGATTGGAATGAGTCGATCCTGCATTTGAAAACAGCTTGGGATATGCTAAAAAGCACTCTGTCTCAACTGGATGATATATCGATTCCTCGGTTCCTGCATACCGACCCGATGTCACCGGTACAGTTTCCTTTGCCCAAGCATCCATGAGAGCTTGCGTTTATATTCGTAGGAAAACTGCCGAAGGTTATATATTATAATTCAAGACCAAAACGCTCCCAAGGCTTGAGTTATGTGCCGCTCACCTTCTCGCAGATCTCTGCAATAGAATCAAACCCTTATTATAAGTCCCTATAGAACGAATTGTATACTGGTCGGATTCTGAAGTTACTCTTCACTGAATTCGACCTCATCCACATTCATCGACATTCGTTTCGAACAGGGTAGCGGAGATTCAAGAATGGTCAGGAGAAGCTACAAGGTATGTTACCACAAAGCAAAACCCAGCACACGAAATTGGGCAGTCAATCTGGTTCACTGGACTATTCACTATTTATGAAGCACAAAGAGGAAAAGTGGCTCAAGAATGCACATTTCGAGCTGGACAATGAAGTCTTGCGTCAAGAAGACTGCAGTCGGATTGACCGCTGCTGTGAAAACTTCCGATTTTTTGGATGTCTCTGTCTGGATGTCTCAAGGGATTCTCTTCACCTTAAACTGCTTACAGTTTTCGCTTATTTGTTCCGCTTTATAAGAAAACGCAAAGACAAGAGAATAGTTTTCGAAGAAAATCTGTCACCGACTGAATACAATGAAGCTTTTCATAAAATTATCGAAATAGTTCAAAAGCACGAATATCAAATTGAAATGGAAAAGGTTCGTAAAGGCTCCAGGTTGGCTCCCAAGTCTTCAACGATTGAACCCATTCATTCATGAAGACACGGGCACAACAACTTTTCGTTGCTGCGAGTTGGGAGACGACTAGCTAACGCTCCTATATCATACGATGCCAAGTTTCCCTAGCTGATTCAACGAAATGCTCCCAATTTGTACGTCCGGCATCTGCACCATTCAAACTATCATGTCGCCCCTCGAACGCATGTGAGCATCCTATGACAACGTATTTAGATCGTAAACTCAGGAACTCTGCAGTCAGACAGTTCGGTCATGTGTGCGCTGCTTTAAATGCAAGCCTCGACTGATAACACAAATTATGGGAAATTTAGACTCCATGATCTCCGAGTATTTGCGATATGTGGCGTTGATTTTTGTGGCCCGGTCTATACGACATTGAAAATTCGAGGAAGGCCACCGTGCAAGTCCTACGTTGCCTTATTTGATTGTTTTCCGTCCAAGGTGGTTCACTTAGATATAAGTATTGATTCTTTTTTATTGGCTTTGTTCCGTCGGCGTATTAGTGTCCGTGTCCTGGAAAAGGACTGTGGCCGAGGGAAAGGCATCCGATGTTCACGCACCAGAGAATAAATATTTAAAGTGCCTGTAAAATTAATTGAATTCGTTCGTCGGTCATCAGTCCTCACTGCCCCACAAGCTTAGCTGTTAGCTTGATCGCAAAGCGATAGGGCAATGTTTCAGCCACATTCTCTCCCCTTCACACGTACGTGTGCCAAATAGATCGTCGCTGGCCGCGCAATACGATCCCCTTTTGTCAAGGTTGTTCGTTAAACGTTATGTCATCATTTCTGACCTACTCCACTTCTTGCCTCAAAACCCCCTGTGAAAATATTTACCTACTAATTTTGTTGTAGTTAAATTAATAGCATTCTTTATTGGTTAATATATTGCTGGCTTGTGCAACGAATAATACAAAAATTAGTCATATTTATTTTTAAAAGTATTAAACATTGGGCATCTTATTTTGATTCATGAGATAGATTGCCTTGGAAGAAGTTAACATAAAAATATCCCTTATGCCTAATGCCTTTTGGTTACCGCTATTATAAGAATATATATATATTTATATGTATAAGTTAACACGAGTCAACGTACTAGAACAGTTGGCTCAGTGCATGAAATATAATATCGATGTGCTGACCCAGCATTGTGCCGGAAAAACACAGCCCTTCATCTCTAGCGAAAAACCTGACGGATGACAACATCGCAAGACGGTGCTCAACTAGGCGCCCAACTAGTCGTAAAAATTGCTACCCAAACGCGCTATTGCTACCCACGGGCGGCAAAGCAAAAACAAACGGCGCGGGAAAAGTGAAGGTGAAAACTGAAGAAAAAAATCATGTAAGTGGAAACCAATGCTAAACGCATTTTAAGTCTGTTAATATTTTTATGTGCAACGAACCGCTGCACAACAGCGTTTTTTTTTTTTAATAAAAAAAACTATTTTAAAACTATTTTAAACAAAAAAATTATTTTCAACAGAAATTATTTTGAACAAAAATAAATTATTAATCCAGCAAATATACTAAAACACGGGGCTCGTATCAAAGTGAATAAAAGTAAAAATTTAATAATTATTTTTTATAATAGCGCATACGTTTGCTTTTCATTGTTGTTTTATGTTTTCATTCGTCAAGCGCGACAATCGACGCTGCAGCCTTTGTCTTTATTTATTGTTTGTTTGTCTTTGGTCAACTGCTACCGAGACAGGCAGCTTTTGCATATCTAGGCGAATTGGGCCGCTCATGCAGCCTGGATTCTCACAATATAGGAATAATAAACCATACTCCATACTCAGAGTCCCATAGCGAAAATCTAGCTTCTTCTCTAGGACGTGTAACGTCGAATCCCCCAGCAATGGCGATAGATCCATAACAGCTCAAAGCTGTAATACAGGCAATTGTGGCCAACACTTAAACGGAAGAGGGCGCCAGAAACCAACTCGCACAAAATGAAATGGGTCAGTCAATTCAGGAACTGACCAGCCAGTTGGCAGTAACTCATGTCACGCCCACCACAGCCGTGGCCCCCCGTAATTAAAACCTACGAACCCATAGATAATAATTCTCCATGTAGCGTAACTCTAGACGCCGTTAAATATTTGCCTAAATTCTCAGGGTCACAGGAATCATACGTTTCATGGCGACAAGCAGCGATAGCGGCATATCGCATATTTAAAAATTTCAACGGCACCTCTCGCCATTACGAGGCGGTGACTATTATTAGAAACAAGGATAGGGGCGCGGCTGATAATGTTTTATCCTCGTTTGGCACCGTACTGAATTTTGATACTATTATAAATCGACTTAATTTCACTAACAGTGACAAGCGGCCAATACATGTCATTGAACAAGACATGAGCACTTTAAGACAGGGAAACAACATGACCCTGTTACAGTATTATGATGAGGTCGAAAAAAAGCTCACCTTACTCACAAACATAGCTCATATGTCTTACGAGCCGTCGACGGCAAAAATATTGTGCGAAAAATTTCGAGATGACGCTTTGCGTATTTTCATTTCGAGACTTAAACGCATCCTCACTGACGTGCTTTTCGGGGCAAAGCCGAAAGACATGCCGTCAGCTCTGGCCTTAGCGCAAGAAGTGCAATCTAACCACGAGAGGTACGTTTTTGCAGCCAGTTTCGCAAAAAGTCAGGAAGACAAAGATCGCAAACCTACTGCAAAAACTCAGGGTCGTCAACTTGACAAGTACGACCACCATCACCTACAACCAAATAATGCCAAAAATCCGTATTTCAATAGGCAGCATAAAGCACAGGTTCACGCCGACCCGCACATTACCAAAAATTATAAAAGCAACCAGAGTCTATGGAGGTCGATCCCTCATTTTCTAAGATGCTGCAGCCGACCCAGGCAAGTGCCTACCAAAACAGAAGACCAGCCACCTCTGAGCGCACAGGCGCCGTGAGGAAACAACAAAAAATTAACTTTATTACACAGAATGCGGAAAAAAAGACAGGAGCATATGCCGCCACCGCCTCCAATTTTGTAGGGGAAAATCCCTGTTACCCGTCATCAGACAAAGAGTAGCGGGGGTAATAATGAACTTCCTTTAAGATACCGGCTCGTCAAAAAATTTCATTCGACCTCACAAAGAGTTATGGGGTATCCTCCCGGTGAACTCACCTTTCAAAATTCACTCAATTCATGGCACTCAAAACCACTGTTACAAAAAAATGCTTCGTCTCGATCTTTAACTTGAAAGTGACCTTTTTCATTCTACCAGATTTTACACTATTCGATGGAATAATCGGGGCCGATCTGTTAACACAGGCCGGTGCATTACTTTGCCTTGTTTCCGCCCAACTGAAATGGGGTAAGAAGGTTGAGAAGATTTCAAGTGCCAGATATCTCCATGATACTGGGCAACTTAGGCAAGGCCAAATTCTTCAAGACACTGGACCTCAGGACCGGGTATGATGTGGTCTTAGTGAAAAAACTATGAATTCAAGAGGCTTCCCCTTGGCTTGAGAAATGCTTCCAGCATCTTCCAGAGAGCCATTGATGACATTCTCAGATCGACAAGACTTGATATGTTTACGTCAATGACGTAATAATCTTCTCAGAAAATGAGAATGCTCATGTCCTGCACGTGGATTGGGTTTTAAAAACCATAAGCGATGCAAACATGAGAGTCTCAGTAAAAAAGTCAATTTTTAAAAAAAAAAAAGCGCAAACTTTCTTGGCTTTACCGTAACCAGTGATGGCACTACCACCGACCCAGAAAAGGTCAGGGCCATAAAAAAATTTCCGGAACCAAAAACAGTATTTGAGGTCATTCCTAGGCCTCGGGAGCTATTACAGATGCTTCATTAAGGACTTTGCAGCCATAGCAAGGCCTATTTCGGACATCTTAACGGGCGAAAATGGAAGTGTAAGCAGACATAGATCGCGACACATCCAAGTACACTTCAATGAGGCGCAAAAAAATTCTTTCGAAAAACTGCGCAACATTTTGGCATCCGGATTACAAGAAGCCATTCCATCTAACGACGGAGGTATTGGAGCAGTGCTTTCACAAGAGAACCGTCCTATTACAACGATCTCGAGGACATAAAAGGATAGGGAAATAAACTACGCCACAAATGAAAGGTAATTATTAGCCATCGTTTGGGAGTTTGCCAAACTGCGACACTCTTTATATGCGATGAAAGATATAACTATCTTCACCGACAATCAGCCATTGTCATTCGCGCTTTTCGCTAAAACGCTCCTTTGTTCTCTTTAAAAATAAGAAACGAAACTCGATCAACTTCACCGACAAGGAGTCATTACTCAATGACCTTGCGGATGCAATATTCCCCAAGGGCGTAAACCGCCCTCTACTGCGATTTGCACACGCTAGCAACGGTGCAGGACGAATTAGTCCGGAGATTCCCGACTGCAAAATTCTGGCACTGCAAAAACCGTGTTACAGACACAAAGGAGGAAAAAGAATTAGCAGAGCACAATAGGGCCCACCGGTCGGCTCAAGAAAATATCAAGCAGGTTCTCACCGAGTACTACTTTCCAAAATGGCCAAACTGGCCAATGAAATTGTCCAAAACTGCAAAACATGCGCGATAGCTAAATACGATAGGCATCCAAAGACAAGTGATTGGCGAGTCACCGATTCCTTTACATGTAGGAGAAATGCTACACATAGACATTTTCTCAACGAATAAAAAATATTTCCTCACTTGCATTGATAAGTTTTCGAAATTCTCCGTCGTACAGCACCTGCCGTCAAGAACAATGAGAATTTGAAACCGGCCTTACAGATCATTCATTTCTTCCCAAAGGCCAAAGTGATTTACTGCGACAACGAGCCATCGATAAAATCGCACACGATCACGGCCATGCTAGACAACCATTTTGGCGTCAACATCGCAAATGCGCAACCCCTTCACAGTGTCTCAAACGGGCAAGTGGAACGCTTTCATAGCACTTTACTAGAGCTCGCCAGGTGCCTGAAAATCGACAAGGGCATAAGTGACTGTGGTAGACTGTGATAGTCTTGTAAGCCACTACCACATATAACAAATCAATCCATTCGGTCATCGATAAGAGACCAGTCGACACAATACAAGAATACACGGACGACGCCCTGAGGTCTAGGGAGAATGCATCTCGGCAAAACAGATTCTTCGAAGTGGGCGAAAAGGTTTTGGTCAAAACTAATAGACGGCTTGGCAATAAACTCACTCCTTTGTGTGAGGAAAAGGCCATACAAACAGACCTGGGGACCACGGTCCACATTGAAAGGAGGGTGGTTCACAAAGACAACTTAAAGTGACTCACTCGCTTAATTTTAAACTTTTTATTATTACTACCTATTATCAGCCGTTTGGCAAACTTCAATTTAGTAGACATTAAGTCCGTTGCCAAAGGCACGATGTTTTAGTTGTAGGTTAAAATTAATTGGTGATGGGACAAACCTCAGCCAACAAGAAAAACCGACTAAAAAATACATTTCCACAGGTGCAGAATTTTCTTGTTATATTTGTTGTCTTGTTGTTATTTTCTTGTTAAATGAGATGTTTCCACAGTCTCACATGAGGAAGTTGCTAGAAGTGGAACGCCGGATGCCGGCGATCTAGAAAGAGTTAGGTTCACAGAGTGGCAGTTGACACAGTCAAACAATAGGCAAATCAAAATTAATACTAGAGCACAAAGTCAATTCCAATTAATAACAACTGTAAATCATATTTTGCAAACACATAAAAATATCCAAATTGACACCGACTCAATTGACTCATATATATGAGACACAGCTGGCTAGGAATAGAATGCTAATGATCGAATTACAGAATTTAATGTTGGCTGCAACACTGGCGAAAAATAATATTGTTAGTCCAAATATCCTAGATCAAGCAGACCTAAAATCAGTTTGGTTGAAGGAACCCACAGATACTCCCATAGGGGATGTTATGTCTGTAAAAATACTACAGTCTCCTAACAGGATACACTTTAGTTTGGTTGAAGGAACCCACAGATACTCCCATAGGGGATGTTATGTCTGTAAAAATACTACAGTCTCCTAACAGGATACACTTCATTATCTTATTCCCCAAAATAAAATGTTCTTGTAAGAAAGTCACTTGCAAAGAAGTCATGCTGCGAATAACCGACAATATGGTAGCAAAGTGTGGAGAAGAAGTCCATACAATCAAAAACTGCACCCCAACGCCGGAGGCTACCTTTTATCAAATATCAAAGGAAAGCTCATGCGCCAGGGAACTACAAGTAGGCGTGCTAGCGCATTGCGAGTCGCAGCCAAGCGACCTACACCCGCTAACCGGCGTGGATAAGGGAATTATCATCATCAATGACCGGCCAATCACGGTGGACAACGGGACAGAACTCTACCTACGTGGCACACAGCGAGTTCCCCATCATTGAACATAAACGCCAACAGAGATATTCTGAGTCTCCCTTATCTTGACCAGCTGAGTGAACGTAACTTGGAGTTCATAAAAGAGTTCGGGACTTGTACTCCGACTAAACGTCGTAAAACATATCTTTATTATTTACTCTGCAAGACCACAAGGCTGGTAGTTAAAAAGGGAGGGTAAACAACAATCTTTCCCCTCGGAGTAGTCATCGAAGGAAGCCCTTCACCTATGGAGAAAAACCTGACGGATGACAACATCGCAAGACGGTGCGAATTATCATCAATTAATTAATATACTGTATGTATGTTATGTATATATGTTATGTATACATACATAAAAGACATATAAAGAAAATACGGAGACTGTGGTCTGTCAAACTTACCCCACCTTAATCCTAAGCGATGAGATCTCGACGCGTTGGATCCTGGGTGCCGCTATGCATGCTGATGAGATTATACATACATATATATTCGTGCACTAATTATTTGAAGAGTAAACAAAAAGAACGTAATAGACATAAAAAATATACACTAAGTATACTTACGTGTATATATAATTGTATCGTAGTATGGTTTGATTCACTGCGGCATGCTTTGACCGCTATCTAATTCTCCAATCACTTGAATCCCGTACTTGTTTTAAAAGTTATTGTTTTGTTTTTGTTTTAGTTGCATTCGTAATCAGAATGCACCGGTTCACTATTTATAATTGCTGGTCATAATAACGCGAGCTTAATTTGCTGATTTTCTTTTATTGTCACTGCTCACACATTGTTCGTGGACTCTGCCTTTTTAGATGTACTCATTGAGGCTGCGGAATGCTGGACACAATCCTTTCCGGATTATGGTTGTCGGCACTACTCCGCTGCCCTGACCGCTTGTAAGCCTTTACTAATCTGAATATCGCTATAAGCACCAGCAATACCGCGATGAAATTACGGGTACGCTGTACGCCCATGATCTCGACTTTGTGGTCGATCACCTTCACGATTCCCTGCCGCCCATCTTAAGATTTTTTTTGTCTGGAATGGCCAAGATATTTTAAACAAAATTCTTAAAATCTTCAATTAATCTGATAATGAGATTTCTGAGCGATACTGCTTTTAAATGATTACCCTAAGCCCGACAGTGATGGAGTCTCTTCCTTTTGTTCTTAAAAATGTAATGTTTCGAAATTTGCAAGTAAAACTGATCTCAACAAATACATTTCAATTGCTAAAATCAGTATTATTGCTAAACTAATTAATTATGCCTGGGCGCACACAAGACTTTGAGGCGCATTCTCAGGTTGATATCGAGATCAGTGGAGCTGTATCCAACCTGTATAAATAACTTATTGAGTTCCCCAAGGTAGCTCTCTTGGCCCTTTGCATTTCATTATTTTTAGACCCGGTACTCATAGATTAAAAAGGTACACCAGACTCGTTAAAAAAAAAGCGTTTTCGATCCTATAAGGAATGTATAAATTATAAGTTCTTTGTGAATTAGTTTAATATTTCTCGTTATAACCTGGAAACGATGCTTCAGAAACTGTTGTGCGCAGGGGACATTTTTGAGCACTTTACAGAAGGTGGCGCCGACTGTTGTCTTGCAGTGGCCGATGTTGAGATTTGTCCTTCTTTCCCAATCCTTAAATTCAGAGTAACGGTAAAAATTTTTAGTGCTGTCCCGGCTAAGTTAATAGTCCTGCCAGTCCTATGGGGGAATTTTAAGGTTGTCAATATGCGTAAGGACCGTCGTTATAACTGGTGTCCTGACAATTGCGAAAGCTTGTTTCCTAGGGGTTTGTTTGTTCTTAGAAAATCTTTTTCACCAACTTGATAGCCCTTGTAGGTCCCATGTTTGTTTACGTGGTCAAGGGTCTTTTCTTAAATCTGTTGGATTTTAATTGCTAAGGAAGGCAATTAATTAATAGGGAAGGTTTTCTGGAAGTAGTTTTTGCTACCGCTTGCTTGGATCGATGGCGTTTGTATTTTGCCATTGAACAGGTTTTGTAATTCAAAAATGTTTATGTTGCTAGCTGAAGCATTTTAGGAAAAAATAGTCTGTGGGTCCTGTTGTGCACTGTTATAACGATTTCCGTTTGCTCGGTTGTATCTGTTACGTCTTGTACGAAGCTTTTCGTATGCTTTGTTCCCAGGCTGTTTAATGGGTGATGGATAAACGCCAAGTTCGGTAGGGAGCATTGTTTAGCGTTTACTACCACAGCATTGACAACATCTTGTAAACCGTAAATCAGATTTTTCCAGCTAAAAAGACTTTTATAAAGCACCTATAGTAGCTTCCTATGCCCAGAAAGTATTTGAATTCGAAAAGCGTTTTAGGTGGGGAAAGTAGTTTTATGGCTTTAACCTTTCTAGGCGAGTAGACACTATTCACCCCAAGTAACGCTCGTTTTGAATTACTTTAATTAGGTTTTGTTTTCTAAAGTCGATAACTTATCTAACTTGTTTAACCTATCTGGATCTGTTCTTTTTTTATCCACAACTCAGGGAGGGTTGGTGTATGGAGATCTTGATAGCCTTATCACGCCGCATTCAAGAAGAAGAAGAACCATTGCATTGCCGAATTCGGTTTTTTTCGTGGCGATAGGAGGTTTTTATTGCCGGAGGATCGTCTTCAATATCGATTTTGATGAAGTTAACGTTTTCCGCTTTAGTAAACTGGATATTTTCAGTTCCGTTGCTAGGGTGTTAAATATTTCCCATAAAATCGAGTTTCGCGCCCACTTGCTCAAGTAAGTCAAGTCCGATAATGCCGTTAAAGTCTTAAAGGCGGATAATAATGAAGTTGATTTTTATTGAGATTTTTATTTTATTTTTATTGCTTCTTGATTCAGCTTCTTGAGCTAACGCTTATGCTGATGGCAAGTCATGCGGTTGTGACGGAAAAACGACAATTCGTTCTGCCTGGATTTTTATCGTTCAGAACACTGTTTCGAATGTGCCCTACTGGTATTCTTCTAGAACTTTCTCGTCTGACGAGGCCTTATTGTTATCTCTATACATGTGTGTTATTAAAACTGCCACGCACACACTTTTGAATATTATATTATTATATATTATATTATTTATATATAATTTTGCCTAAAAACTTTTTGCTACGCCCACTCCAACGCCCACAAAGCGCACATTACTTTCACGCACATTACCACACTTTTGAAAAATGTTATAATATTTTTTTCTTTTTTTATATTATATTTTGTAAATTTATGAGTTTTTAAAAAACTTTTTGCCACGCCTACTCCAACGCCCAAAAACCGTACAAAACTCTCAACCGGTTTAAAAATAGTTGTGATTAAAAGCTACTCACATGTTCCTATATTATCGTCGCGGTCTGTGATATTTTTTCGCCACTCGCCGCTCCGGGCAATTGCTTTGGAGTGCGCGATCAGTAGTTCTGTTGCGCGTGCAGGCCACCCGATATCTGATAGTTTGCAAATTCGCCTATCGTTTCGTTAATGATATTTTTCTATATGTCCTGTCTACGGGAGATATTTACAGCGTTTGTAATTAGGCACATTATCAGTAAATACATTCTTTGAATCATTACTGAGCAATGTGATAAACAACTTACTTAAATAACTAATTTTTACCCGTTACTCTATTACTACAATTCTTGAGAAGTATGTAACACGTAGAATGAAGCGGTTTTGATCTAGTAAAGTATTCTTGAATACTTCAGAATACTGGCCAAGCCAATGTGCGCCTGTCTGTGCATCTCTCTATATGTAAGTTGAGATTTCTGTAACTATACATGCTAGAATGTTGAGATGAGCGCAAGTTTAAAAGATTCTTCACCCACTCCTATGCTCATTAAACAACCCAATACCTCTCCCCAAGCGCCAGGTATGCACTATACATGAAAGCAACGAGTACCGATACCTAACATTCCATTACAGTAAAACCTATAACAAATTCTACCAGAACTGTAACCTTGAAAATTAGGTGCTGATTTAGGCCGTAGTCGCGACCGATCAGCGACCAAATGCTAAGGTGTTTATTTTCGGTAGTACAAGGTTCGGTTTAATTTACAAGAATAATAAATAATAAAATACAACAATTTTCAGTTTTGGGCAAAAGCCAAGTTGAATACAAGTTTTGACTTAAATTACAAATATTAACAAACACCAATGGTTTCCCGTTCTCGGGAACAACTTGTTAATACAGTTTGAACTGGTGATTGGAAAACTAAATAAAATTTCGTTTTCATTGATTATTAATGTACGAAAAGTAATATTTCTGTAATAGAAGTTAATTATGTAAATCGATTCACCCAGTATATTCATTCAAGCCAAATTAATTGGGATGAAAATCATATTAAAATTGTGTGCTCTTTGCGATCTAGTCTACACACTGCCCTTAATGTTAATCCCTTCTGATTTGTTTTTGGTCATAAAGAATGGTTCGCCCATACAAGTTGTTACGAAATTTATGTTTGTACTTTGTTCTAGGTGTATACAGTAATCCCTTATTTAGTCGATTACGGTGGATATGCAATGCTATGAGATCGCTGATCGCTACAACCGTAAAGGCACACGTTCCCTTTACCCCCGTTACCTTCAACCTTTACAGCGGGTTAAAGCCATGCTTAGAAATTGGCAGAACAAACAATAAAATGAAAAAATTGAATACAACCTGTTATGTGTGAGCGTGTTATTTTATTTATCGAAAATAAATACTTTTTTAATGAATCAGAAGCGAACTTAACCTTTCATAAATATGAGACGACTACACCATACTGCCGCCATAAAAACTCTAACATTTTTTTGTTTTAGTTTCAATTACATTTTAAGCTTTTAAGAAAACGAATTAGAGTATTGTACAGCTGACATGAAACGATCGGAAAATTATGAATAAGAGGGATATATATATATATATATATATATATATATATTATGTGGGAATTGGTTCAAGTAAGAATACTCGCAGTGGTAATAGGTATTAAATGTTTTGATACTTCTACATTGCAGCCCTGATTAAAATGCATCCCTCGATAAACTGATAGAAAGGGATGGAGTGTAGAGTAATATAGCTTAAAAGTGTAGCAAAATATTTATGTTCTTCAAGATTTCACATAGACTTATGACGAAATGTATTATTGTTCCCAATCTTTTGTTGTTCTTTACGTAAATTTCGTCACCAACTTTTTAGGTTTTTACAAAGTCTTTTGTTTCGTTGTGGAATTCTAAATCTTTCTCCTGTTTATTATTTTTTCAATGGTTTCTCTCCTTTCTGCTTGTTGTAGGTTAGGATCATTTGCTACCTTCCTACCAAAAAATAGATCGACTGGTTTTCTGTTAGTAGTAGAGTGAATAGAGTAGTAGTATTTAATTATAGATCTGCCTATAAGATCTCTTATGGAGCTATGGAGTTTTTCTGCCTTTTGACATCTTATGATTTCAGTTAGTGTTGAATGGAAACGTTCGATTTGTTCGTTTGCCGCGCTATGGTAGAGTGGAGTTTTGAACACTTCTATATTATGTTTTTCCTGCATCATTCTCATTATTGGACCTGAACAAAGCGATTTTTCGTTATCTATTTCCACCATTTTTGGTATACCAAAATTCTTAGTACTTCCCCTAGAGGTTGTTTTACATGTTGGGTCGCCCTAGATTTTATGATTTTCGCTTGCACGTATTTAGGAAATTTATCAATCACGGTTAGGACAACTTGTTTACAGGTCAAGTACAGGTCGATGTGGACAATATGACCTGGATATTGGGGTATAGGTTTTCTCTGTATTTCGGGTTTATTCGGATGCCTATCGTATTTGTGTTCTTTACAGATGCAGCATTCCTTTACGATTTTCTCAATTTTAGCTCTCATTTGTGGGAAATAAAGTTTTCTAATATTTGCTGTTTATTTTCTTTTGCGCTACGATGAGCTCTTTTCTGTTCGTTAATCATTCTATCATTATGCTGCGGGTATATTTCTTGTAGAAGGCCTAAGGTGCGTTCGTCCGAGTGAAGTCCATTTATAACAGAACGGTTTACTCGTTTTTTAAGATTTCAACAAGTTTTTCCACATCGAATGAGGGTTCCTCTATGGTATGTCTATGATAGCTTGGAAAAATTATATCAAATTTATAAGAGGCCTGGTTTCCTATTTTCAGTATTATTTGATTCTTAAAGACGTGGCTCCGTAGCTATTGGAATTAGTCTTTCTGCCGAGCTGTTACTACTGTGGACTGTTGCGGTTAGGGTGTTTATTTCATCGTTTGTTTGAATGGGTGGTCTACTTAATGCGTCTGCTACTACGTTAGATTTTCCTGGCTTGTGTAAAAGTTCATGATTATATTCTTCAAGGATTGCTATCCAGCGCTTCATTTGGTCATTCCTACTTTTGGGACTTGTGGCATACGTGAGTGATTCGAGGTCTGTGAAAATCTTTACTTTAGTGGAACCGTAAAGGTAATTGCGGAGTGTCCGTACCGCCCATATGATGGCAAGCATCTCTTTTTCGTTTAGAGCGTAGTGCTCCTCGGCTTTACTCAGAGTTCTTGAAATAATCATTATGGGTCTATCTTCTTGGGACAGTACTGCTCCTATTGCATAGTCTGAGGCGTCCGTTGTCCGGGTGAATTGACATAACTTCCTCAGATGCAAGAGTTTTCTTTAGCTTCATAAAAGCGTCCATTGCATTCTCATCGAGACTTATTAGAGTTTTGCTTGAAGCAGTCTTGGAGATTCGGCCTCGGCCCTCCTCCCCTATTAAAAGGCTGAAAGGGGTTTAGCCAGTTTTGCGTAGTCTATTATGAAACGCCGATAAAACCCTGAGAGTCCCAAAAAAGATCGAAGGTCTTTAAGTGTCTTGGGAATCTGCGATAGCTCTTACTTTTTCTGGATTTGTTTTAATTCCACCGTCTGCTATCAAAAATCCCAGGAATTCTACCTCTTTTCGAAAAATTCACACTTGTCCAACTGAACCTTCATATTTACCTCTTCTAAAGTTAGGAAAATTTTACTAATGTACTAATTTACTAATGTAGCTTGAATGCTGTTTTTCTGTTTTGCTAAATATGATGATGTCGTTTATATAGATGAGCATCTTACACCGACGTTGAAATATAGAGGGGGCGTTTTTTGAGCCCAAATGGTAATCTCGTAAACTCATATTACCCTGATAAAAAGTACTTTTCTCTATGTCGGATTTCCTTAGGGGAATCTGATGGAAACCGCTTTTTAAATCTATAACGGAAAAGAATCAGTTTTTTTTTCAAACTGTGCAAGGACAAAATTAATGTTTGGGATCTATTTGGGTACCTATTGGGCGGAATGGTAGCCATATTCAACTTCCTATAATCAATCACCATTCTGAATTTTTTTGGCCCGATGGATCTACCTTCTTAGGTACGATCCATATCGGAGAGTTGTAGGGTGATCTTGATGGTCTTATGACTCCATTTTCGAGTAGCTCCTGTATTTGTTACCCTACTTCTTTCCTGCGTGCTTCTCGATAGTGTCTTGAATAGATAGGGTCGGTGTTAGTACTTCTAATCGTTGCTACCACTATTGTTGTAAACGTTAATCTTTCGTTTGGGTCACTGAACAGTTTTGGGAATTCTGAGCAGATTTTTTTCATAATTTGTTTTTAAGTGTTATTACCGCGTTCTAGTCTGAGGGTTGTTAATTTAATTTTTAGTTTGTTTGCTATCATTATGAATCCTTGTCTTGAAATATGTCTATTCCTATTTCTCTTATGGTGTCATATCCTATCAGCGCCTCAGAAGACTCGAGTGCTGGCAAGAGAAAAAATTTGAGGTTACTGTTTTTGAATCCGAATGGGTTGGCAATTACGTGGTGAGTCACAAAAACGGTGCGACCAACAGATCTTACATGGAAGGTTTTTTCATTTTTTTTTTTTTTTTGGATTTATTGCATATTTAGGTAATTATGCATATTTATGTATGGTAAGAAGGAGGATGTTACTCTAAAAAATTAAGATCAACGAAGTCGGATTCCAATGGTTCGTGGTTGTCTAGCTCCTGTTCTTGATCATATTCTTGTGCCTCACTATATTCGGAAGCTGATGCTCGCTCAACTTCAGACACATATTGTTTTGCGTTTTCCAGGTATTGCAGTTCGTCCTCAGTTGTCACATGGAAGTTCTTTTGTCTTTTGTCAGTCTGCCCAAATGTCTGCTGTGCCATTGGTCTTTTAGTTATGATGTCATTAAAAGGTCTGTTCATGTAGTTTATGCGTCTTGTCTGCATACTTTGATCCATATCCATTGGTTCCGGCCGCGCTTGGGGCTTTGGAGCCGATGGGCGTGGAGGGGGTGCCGAAAAGTGGTTTCCCTGTGGTTGGATACTACTTCTGTAATATTGCTGTTGTTGCTGTGGTGGGTTATAAGCTCATCGAGGAGTTTGTGGCATATAGGCCAATTGCGGAAAGAACTGTTGCCTAGATGTTTGAGAGTTTGGTTGTATGTTTCTTCTTGGCAAGGGTGGTGCTGCTCCAGGAGGACAGTTGAATTTTCTGGAATTGACCTGATTATTATTGGCGTAATTGATTCTGAACTTTTGATTTTCTAACTTCTCATATAACTGGAGAGCCGATGGTAAGTCATCTGGTTCTCTGGATCCCAATAATCTTGGTAAGTCGCCGTTGAGACCTCTTAGAAAGGTGTCCAAGGCCTTGTCTCGAGAAGACTTAGCAAAAAGATCCATTGAATCTCTGCTCATTTCCATACAGGTAATTTTATTCAAAATTAGCGACAAGTGAGTATAGACGCGTTGATAAAATTCTGATACCGTCTGGTTGCCCTGAATTAGAGACGTCATTTGGTACTCTAGTGTAGTGACATCTCGGTTGTCAGCGTAATGAGTCGTCAAGCATTTCGAGATAGCCGTCCAGTTTAAGGGGGTTTGATATGATTCTAAGACCGAGCCAGTATTTCCCACGATCTTGATCCTGATGACTTTAAGAATCCCATAGTACCTAGGTGAGCCGGCCGTTGTTGAATAAATTTGCAAGATTCTTTCTACAAATTTTTTCCAAGAACTGAATTCTCCTGCTTGTCCTAAAAATTCCCTAAGGCATTTTACTACATCTGGAACTCTGACCGGTTCGTTCATGGTGTTCCCCTCGATGTTTACTGAATGGTCCACTAATTGAAGGACCCCTGGGTTTAACCTATCCTCTATCATTGTCTATACCATTACTAATTTCATCCTGCAGACCAGCCATATTGATGGGAAGAGGACAAAAATTAAGGCAAAAATGAAAGAATAATGATATTGTATGTTTCGAATGCTTTGCAGTATGATAATGATTTTTATAAGTTCTTTCAAAAAAAAAAAAAAATTATAATTTGTAATTTCTGTTGTTTTTAATTAATAAAAAAAAATTTGACTTATTTAGGTTTAAGAAGTTTTTGTTTTTAAATGCTTGATTTTACCAATTATTTCTTTTTAAATTGATTTTTTATAAATTTTATTTTAATTTTTATTTTAGTTTTCTTAGATATCCATATTTAAATTAATATTAGTTTGGCAAATATCTCCCTTCCGCCTTTTTGTCTTTTGAATTTCGCGGCTATGTACAAAGCGCTACAGAGTATCTGGCAATACTATACATCATTTGAAAGGTCTTATGATTAGTTTGGATATTGCGTTCAACAGTTATAGACGTGTAAACATGGAGTTCACTAACGCCGAAATTCGCGCTATTTTAAAGTTTTCCTTCGTTAAAGGCAAATCCGCCAGAGAAATGGTGAAATCCGTGAGATTAATGGTGTTTTGGGGGATGGTACTCTATCACTTCGAACCGCGGAGGAATGGTTTCGACGATTCAGAGCCGGTGAAAACGACCCCATGGATAAGCCAGCCGGCGGAAGACCTGCGACGACAAATACCGATCAAATCATGGAATACATCAAGTTAGACCGGCATGTGGCATCTCGTGACATCGCCCAGGAGATGGGAGTTAGTCACCAAACCATTTTAAACCATCTGCAGAAGGCTGGATACAAAAAAAAAGCTTGATGTTTGGGTGCCGCATGATTTGACAAAAAAACCTTCTGGACCGAATCAACGCCTGCGATATGCTGCTGAAACGGAACGAACTCGACCCATTCTTGAAGCGGATGGTGACTGGGGACGAAAAATGGATCACATACGACAATATCAAGCGAAAACGGTCGTGGTCGAAGGCCGGTGAATCGTCCCAAACAGTGGCCAAGCCGGGATTGACGGCCAGGAAGGTTTTGCTGTGTGTTTGGTGGGATTGGAAGGGAATCATCCACTATGAGCTGCTCCCATATGGCCAGACGCTTAATTCTACCATCTACTGCGAACAACTGGACATCTAGATGGAAACAGATTATCGAACAAAACGGCGAATATTTGAACTAAATCCGATTATAAGGCATTGAAAAAAGGATCAAAAAAGCGGAAGGGAGATATTTTCCAACCTATTATTAAAGAATGATATTTGAATTTATTTACTTTACTTGAATTTATTTTAACTTTTTACTTGAATTTCAGTATTTCTAAAAATGCTTGATTTTAATTATTTAAAATTTACTTTTTTTCCTTATTTTTATTTTAAAGTTTATTCCTTTTGTTTTAGAATTTCAATAGTTTAATTTGATTATCTATTTCTTTTCGATTTGTTTTACTTTCACTTAATACTGCTTACATTATAAAATACATCCTGGACTGGCTGGCAGGTAGTCTTCCTTTTCGCTGATCTACTGGGGTACCTCTTCCAGAACCACCGAACCAGTTGTCTGCGACCAACGTCTGCAAACCGATGTAAGTGAGTTCGCTTGCTTCTTGGACTTGATTGTTTCGCTGGAGCAGCCAATTGGGTGCTTTTATCAGCGGCAGTTCGTTTTAATCCTTGGTAGCCAAATGGGTGCACTTACGGGATTTTTTTTCGGTTTCTCAGTTCACTTCGGATATGATGAGAAACTTTTTTCGCAATAACCAGGGCAGCCAATCGGGTGCACTTACAGGTTGCGCGAACTTCGCGTTGTTTAACTTGACTTTAGTACCGCGCACAAGCCCTTTTTAACGTTGGGCGCCAGTTAACTCCAAAGAGAGTTTCAATTAATAAAAATAATATATATATATTTTTTATTTAGTGTTATGACCATAAGGTCTTTATTGATTAATCGCAAAAACAGAACTAATTTTAATTTTGAAAAAATTTGTCCCTACCTAACTTCGCCTGCCCACCTATGCTGCTGGTGGCTCATACCGAGCTCTGCTTTGATTTTTGCTGAACTCGCTGGTTCGCTGATTCTCACGGAAATTGGACAGACATTGGCTACGTCTGCAATTTTATGTTATGCAGGTGCAACGTATGTTTCGCAACCGGACGCTCGTGCGACCCCAAGTACCTTTGTTGACGAGTGTTGCGTAAGCGGATACGTGTGCAGCTCCAAATGTTCTTATTAAAACATTTGTGGTGTTAACTTATATAAGCATAAGTCACAAGCCGCGTCGATCTAGCCATGCCCGTCCGTTCCGTTCTTATAAACGCCTCGATCTCAGACACTTTTAAAGCTAAAAAATTGTGATTAGGCATGTAGATTCCACAGACATAGACGCAGTGCAAATTTGACGCCCGTCCGCTCTAACACCCACAAACACCACCGCTTTTGAATTTTTTTTTTCATTTTATTATTTGTTTTGCCAACTTCCACCGGAATGCAAAAATGTTTTGTTCACGCTAACTTTAACGTTCATAAACCATCGATAAAATTATTAAATCTTATTGCTAGATTAATAGTTAGAAATGCCAAGCAATTATCTCTTTCAGAAACGTGTCTAAAAGTATCCAAGACACTTCGATTTAAGAAATTTTGGCTCTATTAAATTTCAAACAGACCTAAGATATATTTTACAAAATTATTAAATTTTTATAATAATTGTATGCTTTTTTTTTCAATTTGAAACTATAGATTTCTTCATTCCCGAATTATAGGTATATAAATATTGAGTATTATTAATTGTTAATTAAACTAACAGTGATAAATTGAACGGTGTAAAACTGTCGTGAGGATCGCAACGTCCACATGCAAAAACTAAAACTAAAAACTAATCCTAGTCGCTTGGCATTTACAAAATATGTCCGAGTGGGCTGATATGGAATATGTCTTGTTCATGGCGTTGAAAACTTATCTTAGTTCGTTATTTATACTAAAAGTGTATAAGTATCAATCTTCTTATTAAATCTCTTATTTTTAGATATGCCCAGTACTCACATTTTAAAATACACTCAGAGGCAGATTATTATAAACTTGAAATAGACGGATATGAAGGTAACGCTGGAGATTCGTTAAATGACCCATGGTACGGGTCAAATAATAGCCCATTTTCAACCTACAATAAAGATAATGATCGAAGCTCGCTCAATTGCGCAAGCATGTTAAAGGTATGTTTACATTTATATATATAATAAACTTTTTAGGTGATAGATTTAATTAAAAAAAAAAATATTTTTCTTCTTATAATCTTTATTGGATAAGTTTCACAAGAGGTCAGTTATGAACTAATTTATAAATGTATTCTTTCGGCCCATAAAACCTTTTATAGAGGATTAACATAAGCCTCTTAAGTTCTACTTGGCTTTATATGTCAAGCTTGCCGGATCATTAAGTTGTTAACGTTAAGCGGTTGGTGTCTTGGGAGAATGTTATTTATGAAGCTTTTGAAGTGTGAAGCTTTCTAAAAATTCGGCTTTAGCTTTTTATATGAAGAGTGAATATGTCACTATATATACATGTTTAGTGTTTGTAATCATTTTATTATACCCGTTAGTCGTAGAGTAGAAGGTTATACTAGATTCGTTGAACAGTGTGTAACAGGCAACGTTTCCGACCATAAAATACCATAAAATCAATCGACTCGGCGATCTGCCTATGTCCGTCTGTCCGTCCGTCCGTCTGGCTGTCCGTCTGTCTAAAGACACTAGAATAACAAGAATAACAAGTAACGGCCATACATTGGTTTTGCACAATGCAGCCACTTTTTTTGTGGCGGCAATAATTTTTATACACAGATGTTTTTTATTATTTTTATAAATACATAAAATTAAAAACTTTAATTTTGAAAATGTTAAAAAAAAACAGATGGTGCCCTTAGTTTTCCGAAGTCCGATTCTTTCGAGTAGTTTTTCTCATGTATGAAAAGATCTAATGATCTAATGTTCGCTTTCTTTTAATCAACGATCTGTATTTGTCGCAACTGGATCCCTTAGAAAAATCTGCAAAAAAAATAATTAAGCAGGACCAGCGGACATAAGCACCTAAGAATCACTCACTTCATATATTTTTCCCACGTCGCAAGTGAATATTATTCCAGTATAAAATAATTTAAGAAATGAATTAGGTATTATTATGTACATTTATTCATATATTACTATTTGTATGATGTATTCAAATAAATATTATGTTAAGGCAATGCAAAATCAGCAATTTTTACATGGTAGCAATAGATCGAAAATAATATAGATTGAATTTACAATACATACATACGTGTACACACATACAGTAGTCGACTGTTGCTGTATGCGTACAAAAGAGATGCTGGCTCTAGAACGCTCTCTCACTGGCTTTTGAACAAAAATTTGAAAGGGCCTGGAGCCAGCACAAAAAAAAATGGTGTGCAAAAAAATCGTATAGCATCTGGTTCTTCAAATGTCTTTGGTCTGGCCATGTCTATCTTTCTGTTCTTCTGGCCAGTCGAGAAGAGATCTCGAGAACTATAAAACAAAGAATGTTGAGATTAATCATGCAAATTCCAGAGACATAGACGCAGCGCAAGTTTGTTGACTCTAACGCCCACAAACCGCCCAAAACGAACTTTTAAAAATTTTTATATGTGTTTTTTTTTTTAATTTCTATAGATATGCCAGAAAAATGTGAAAATTTCTCGTTCGCACTTCCACTAGCTGATCAAGGGGTATCTGATAGTCGAGGAACTCGACTATTGCGTTTTGTCTTCTTTTATTATTTGTCTTGTACATTTTTATCGATATGTCAACCAAATTTTGGTCGCTCGAGTTGTCAATGATAGAATGCTTAGGCCATCGCCACCCTCCAAACACCCCCGGGTAACGCTCTCAGCATAGAGCATTCAACCTGGCACCGTAACAGTCCCTGGATTCCAGGAACTCAGCAAGTAAATGAAAATATCCGGAAGCAATGCTAACCTTAGGCGTTTCGCAACGCTCTTACACTCTGTGTGTAGCTTAGATATAAGAACAAAGTACAATAAAGTCTCAGTCTGGTTTTATTTACGAAATGATAAGCTCGAACATTTATTGAAAACAAAGCTTTTTTCCATCCGCTCTACAATAACATAACCTTTCTACCTTGGCCATGACGTAACAGGAGCAGTAAGTATTAAAGACTAAAATCGCAAGAAAACAGGATTAATATTTCAATCACAATAATTTTACACAAATAAAACATGTGAGTAAGCCAGAGGAAAAGTGATCAATGCCAAAACAAATTAAAAACAAGGTGAACGATTCCCCGCCGATCAAATACCCTTTACTCAGCAAGTGGGAGTGCGAATAAGAAAGGTTAAACCATCAAAATTCAATAATAAAATTCAGTAATTTCAACTGTGCGGCGGCAGTTATGAGTGGTTTGTGGGCGTTAAAAAAAGCAAGACAAAAAATCAAATGAAAATAAATCAAAACAGTTTTTAATATTGCTAGAAAGTGGTAGACAGACAATAAAATAAAAAAAAAAACAAAATAATCAAAATCAAATGTAAAAAGATAAAGAGAGATTCTATTAAACCAAAACATTATTGGTTCATTATTCATTCATTCATAAGTTCATTGCACATTGAAATATGCGATGTGAAAAATGAAGTGACTCTAAATCAAACTGGCAGAATACTGTAACACTATCTATCAGTTATCAGTTGCTTATCAATTATTAATTATGGATTCAGGAAACGTTACTAGTTATACCACCAGTTCAAATATTTGTGGAATCAACAATATAGGAAATGTTAGCACAGCCCCAAATACGTCAGTTAACACTAGCCTGACGACCATTTTTCTTTTAAATGAAAAGCGTAATACTGCCATCTTGGCATCTTATTTTAATAAGAAATTTAACTTTTGCGATTACTTACAGTTATTTAAATAATTACATAGAGTTAACTTGTACTAGGGCTAAGAGAGATAAAATGAAAGGGAAGTTTATTCATTCGCGTTATGTCAACACCCGGTCTAGCATTTCTTAAGGGTGGTGACGATTGAGTATTCGTCTCATTCCTGTCCTGGAATCAGCAATTCGGAGTACCGTGTTGCCTAGTCACCGTGCTAGGCTGTTGTGGTGTAAATCTAGTCTCCTGCTATTTTTTAGCCACCTTCATGATTTTGTCTCTATACCTTAAGATAACGTTCAATATCTCTGTTCCCCATGTACCAAGAAGTACCAATGATTTTGGGCAACGATCTCGTAATTTTTTCAGGTACGTTTTGGCTGAAAAACCGTACACTTAAATATCATAGAATAGGCCAGGAGGTAATATGCACTAATAGATTCTAACTTTATTTTCGAAGTAAGGCTTGTTTCTTGGTGCAATTAGCAACGACAATTTTGCAATCATTGATATGAACGCTTGCTGTACCGAAGTTAGATTTACTCCGAGGGTTAAGCTTTTGTCTAGAATAACACCAATGTATTTGTAATGGAAGCTCTAGACACAATAAGAGGAAATACACCTGGACTGGACAGACTTAACAACGAAATGATAAAAGTCATAAACAAAACAGAAATAACGCATCACAAACTTTTAAATTGCAATATTAAATTACTACATTCCACAAGCTTACAAAAACAGTGTTAACAGAGTAACACATAATATAATAGGTTGTCAAATATCTCCTTTTTTTTTGCTCTTTATTCAATGCTTTATAGAAAGTGTTACAGTGATCGGATTTAGTTCAAATATGCGCCGTTTTGTTCGATAATCTGTTTTCATATAGACGGCAACTTCATAATACCTCCCTCGTAGAAGCCCCCCTCCTTATTTGCGAAGAACTTGGACAGCCACTTTTCACAAGCCTCTTTTGAGTTCAACTTTACACCACCAAGGGCATTCGCCATGGACAGGAACAGGTGGTAATCACTTGGCGCTATGTCCGGGCTATATGGTGGATGCGATAAAACCTCCCATCCGAGCTCCCGTAGCTTCTGACGAGTCATCAACGAAGTGTGTGGTCTGGCGTTGTCCTGGTGGAACACTACACCCTTCCTGTTGGCCAATTCTGGACGCTTCTGGTCGATCGCCTGCTTCAAGCGGTCCAGTTGTTCGCAGTAGATGGTAGAATTAAGCATCTGGCCATATGGGAGCAGCTCATAGTGGATGATTCCCTTCCAATCCCACCAAACACACAGCAAAACCTTCCTGGCCGTCAATCCCGGCTTGGCCACTGTTTGGGACGATTCACCCGCCGCGACCGTTTTCGCTTGATATTGTCGTATGTGATCCATTTTTCGTCGCCAGTCACCATCCGCTTCAAGAATGGGTCGAGTTCGTTCCGTTTCAGCAGCATATCGCAGGCGTTGATTCGGTCCAGAAGGTTTTTTTGCGTCAAATCATGCGGCACCCAAACATCAAGCTCTTTTTTGTATCCAGCCTTCTGCAGATGGTTTAAAATTCGACATCGTTTTTTCAATGGTATTTCTCAGGCTGATAAACCGTGCATTCGACGTTTCTAACGCATACTCAGCCGCACATCTAGCAGAAGAGCTACCGCTGGTTTCGACAGTCTCTTGCCAAATGACCGTGTTCAACGCATCTGCGACATGCTTCTTGTGAATCGGCAAATATGGTTTGGGCTGATCCTCCCTCGAGTATCGTTCTTTAGTGGTCGTCGGTGGGCTTCATAGAGTTGCGTTTTGCTCACTGGTTTTCTGTACACGAGTTTCTTTACTCCATCTGCGCAATACCTGTGCTGCAACTGGCGCAATGCCAACGACCAGTATCGTTTCTCGACAGCCAATTTACGCCAAAAAGATATGTTAGCTTTTATCAAACGATTGCGTATTTTCGAGGGAGTCCTAAAAACAATACAAAACTTCAAAGTAAGCGTGGAAGAAATTATAATGGTTATGAGAGTCACAGACCAAACTCCGTATGGACAAGCGTTGGGGTGGACGTGGCAAAAAGTTTTTTTTTTTAAATAAAAATATGAAAAAATATCGTAGCAGTTTTGGGCGGTTTCACTCCCTCTATTGCGGGGATGTGTGCGGATGATCGAACCACGACTTCGTCTGAGCTCACCCACCTCGTGCACCCGGATTTCGAGGGAGGTTGAAACCATTGTTCGCACTTTTTCGGCTATCACCTTCTCCGATATCGCTGGGTCATCGCACCTCACCACCGGTAACCACGTCTGGCGATCCTTGGTGGTCCGCAGGGTAGCGATGGGTGATACATAAGGTAACTGGAAAAGCCGAAGCCTAATTTGCGTTCAGCAGTGTCAGCGACTAATGTAGACGCCTAGGGGTCCTCCAGGGACGAAAAAGTCTCATCCAGCACTCCCACGGGCTTGAGAACATGCGAACCAGTTTCGTCTGCGAAACCAGTCGGCCTCTACTCCTGCCTCGCGCAGGCTTCTTGCAGGCATTGATGGCGCTCATGGCACTCGCGCTGCTGTTATATGATTCATTTAGCTGCGCGGCCAAGAACTAAAATCTGTCAACCCACGTCAAGTAAACAGCCCACTTGGTAACTCTCTTTCGAGCGCTTGCTCTTCGAAACATGTAATGGTTCCTTACGCTTTTTAAATATTATAAATAAAAGATATTAACGTACGCGACGAACTTGGTGTTTAAGGATACCATACCCCGATTGTGGCTTCTCCTTGCCAGTAACCGTGTGATGACTGACACATGCAACTTGCTATAGAGTTCACTAACTTCACATATTGGCAGAGTGGCGCCACCAAGAAGCAAGAAATGGTCCCGAGACTTGGGTATGGTCTCTACCCAAGTTTCCAAGCAATCAGCTGTTTGGTGAGAGAATCCCACCAAAAAGGGGTTAACGCCTCTCTCGCAAGAGAGCGCTCTCACTAAAAACGTGGAGTTCAGGAAAATTTTCCACTGAAAATCAATAAATTCTGCGCCGCTCTATGGTTTTCCATTGTGAAAGCTTAACACTTTTATTCGCGAGACCTTTACCGAACTGAACCGTTTTGTAATGATGCCACACCGGATGATACAAGTATTATTTCGCTATCCAAAAACCCACTTAAAGCATTTAACATGCAACCCATTTTTAAAAACGAACTCAGCCCTCAGATAGTTAGCATATCTGAGTTTCTCAACTATCAGATATTATTTAGCTAGTGGGAGTGAGAACGAGATGGCATATCGATAAAAATGGGCAAAAAAATGAAAAAAAAAAATTAACATTTTCAGAAATTAATTATTTTAAACACATTTTTTAAAAGTGTGGGCGTGACAATTTTGGGAGCATATGTATCTGGAATCTTTTACTTTGCAAGTATACTTAAAATACAAATATCTAAATCATTAATTTAGACAAAGACACCGATACCATAATACCATTAGACGAAATCTGTAAATAAATTCAATAAGTTTATTCCAAATATTTTACAAAATCTTAAGATGTTAATAATACGAACCATCAAGCAAGGACGAAGCTAACTCCATAATAGACGTGAAGTAAGAATTTTTTTTTTAGCTTGGAACAGAGAAGTTTAGCCGACTAATCAAGTTGGGACTGTCAACTTCACCACGAATCAGATTACAAATAAAGAGTGTTCCAAACATTGTAATAAGCATTGTTCCTCTACTGAAATAAGAAGGTAATATAAGTTTTGCGTCCCAATCTAGGCGCCGTAAGGCAAAAAGTAAAAAGTTTTTTTGTACCGATTAAAAAGTTTAATCTATATACTATAGTTGAAACCTCTAATACCAGGGGCATTCAATTACTGGGAAATCTGTCTTATCGTGAAATATTACAGACACACGCAAAAACCATCTTACTAACTGTCAGAGATACTAAAAATTCCATTAGACATCTATACCACTAATGACAATCAAAATCTAAGGATCATCGACAAATTTTTAAAATTCGTGCAGGCATTTCTCCTACCTAATAGAAATTCGATTCGTGTCACTAAAGAATTTAAGAAATTATTCTGCCAATATAGAATACCCAGGACAATATTTCCTTGACCGAGTTCACAGGGCTGTCTTTAAACACCCAGTACAACATTTTACAGGTAACCTAATATTCCGTTAAAAAATAGGAGGAGTAAACATAAAGATTTACGAGACGGCGTAAGACAAAAAATAATGTATATTAAAAATTTTTAAGACTCCGTAAACCAATTTAAAAATGTACACCAAACCCGAATGTAATCTCCAAAGTGTATTGTCGCCCACTTGCATAGGATACGTCCAACGCCCAATATTAAACGTACTGGACAAAAACCAAGCCATTGTAAAAGTCGACCTTGGCACGGCTAAATTGGTAACGGCTTTTACGACCATTAAACACAGTATAAACTTAAACGACAACAAGGACTACAATTTATATTAAACGTTGTATTCCAGATAAAATATTCAGTAGTTCAATGACAATAACATACGACAATCGCTCTTTATTAGTCTTCACTAATAGGACCAAATTCGCTACTACAGAACACTTTAAAATAAATGGAATACCGGCAAAATAACCTTGAAGGAATACAAAAAAACAGAAACGAGTGGCCTGCAACTATAACAGAAAACGGAGCAGCAAGCCATCTCGTGAAAAATTACTTACCACTTCCCATATCCACCGTGTTTAGCAATTACCCCCTGGAATCTGAAAAGGAATAAAACCATCTTCCACACTTCATACATCGGAACTCCTACCATAACGTCCTTTTTGCCATCGTTCTACCCGCTTTACCCGAGCTCTATAACCAACCAAAATGGGCAAGCCCACAATTTTGAATAATTTTCAGATGTTTAATTATATCATTTGACCAACTTTTACATATAATACATTTTCCAACTTCTCTATAGCGTCGTCAAATTACATAAGCATAGTTAGTTTCTTAGTTTCCTTTCTTATTAAGCTCGTTTCTCGTTGAGTAAAAGCATATACGCCATTCTTTAAAAATTATGCAACAGGTAGAAGAAATCCATTCCGATCCAATAAAGTCCGTCTGTCGTTCAGTAAGAACGCAGTGATTTCGGGAACTATAAAGCTATATACATTTTTTTAAAGACAAAGGTTTCATAGTGTAGGGCCGAGCTCTGCTTAATCTCACCATGGACCATCTGATTGCAACAGACTTCCGCGACTTTTATTGAAAGCCCTCTTCATGCTTTACAAAATTATTACTTCATAGTCAAATGTTGACAAGAATCTTACGTATTGTTTTTCGAGCTTACCAAAAACGATCAACTTAAATCTTATTGCACTTTAAGTTGTTTTTATCACTATTAACCTATTTTCTGTTTATTTTTTTGTGTTGAGCTGATTTTATTATTTGAAAATAACACAATTTTGTGTGGTTTTTAGAGTGGCTGGTGGTGGAAGTCCTGTGGACGGGGTCTAAATGGTCTTTATCTTCATGATCCCCAAGATCTAACTGCCCGGCAAGGAATAGTATGGTTTCGTTGGAGAGGGTGGGACTATACATTGAAAAAGGCAAAAATGATGATTCGACCTAAAACACCACCACAACAGACAATATCTGGAACGTCTTTGTAGAGATCATACGAACTAATTAAACATTTTTGTTAAAGTTTAACCCATTTTTATTTAAAATTTAGATGAATTAGATTTGTTATTTAATTAAATTTTTCATTTATATGTATATTATGAACATTACGATCACGAATGTTATAAATAACTTGCTAAGAATATATGATCAAGCTTATAAAGAGACTACAAGAACATTCGACTATTCGGTGAATACAATCAATGAGTAGTTTAACAACTCTATGGTCTCCTGGAGACCACAACAACAGTACACGGTGTTTTGCAAAGTGCACAATTCAAAGACCCATTAACTCGAATAACACTTATTCTTTCTAAAATAAGAAATTTACTGATATAATTGTAAACTGCGGTATAAATTGCTATAATCACAGAGAAGCAGAAAAACTGTGTTTAATAAATTGAGAAGGTCAAATTCATGTGAACTGTATTCCGACAATGTAATTCGATTGGTAACGGTTCGGGATATTGCGTAAAACAGCTTAAATTATTTTGTGTCGGGTCAAGCCGATTAATGTAAATTATTATTTATTTATAAAAACCTGACTGGGAAATTTTAGCTATGGCGCCTTGAGCTGCATCTGGTTGCCTAGATATACCTGATGAAGTTTTACGTATATTTCTCATACGTGGTCGGCATTGCCAGGATTAGTCCTCACTTTTCTTTCCACCGGCTAATTCATAACTGGCAATATGGTTTCCTTTAATAGTACTAGCAGTCCTTCTTTAACGTTATGCGACATAGCTTTCCATTTGTATCGCTTTTGCAGGGGCGGTCACAGTGTCGGATGACATAGATGTGATTGGTCGGGAATTTAGGAATGCTTCGACTTCCATGATCACAGTGTTGCGCTCCTCAAATGTCAAGGTACATTTACCAGCTCGCTTGCAAGTTTTGATTTTGTGTCTTTGTACAGTGGTTGAAACAAACAAACATGGAAACTAATGTTGTGTGCTTCCAAAACATATGGCATGCTATTATAAAGTCTGATCAGCCAAAAATGACTTCTTGGCTGTAAATGGTGCACACTATGTGCTCTGGTCTTAGCGGCCGAACAAACGGCATACCGTTCTAGAATCCCAGTTTAATAGCCTTATGCTATTAGAAGAGTCTCCAATGCGCAAAGAAAGCAAAAGGAAAAAGGCCCCGTGGGAATTACGCTTCCTTCACTTGGCCAGACCACTGCCTCCTCTTCTACTTCTTCCTCTTCTTTATCCAACATCTAGGAGATAGTAAGACTAGATTACTATATCCTATCAAATTTCAAGAAACTTGCGTAGCAAGCTAACGAAATTTTATTCTGATAGCATATATCATTGTGTTCATAGAGACTTAGTTAAAGCTAAAGATACTTAACTATGAAGTTTTCCCAGGTATGTACACAATATACAGACACGATCGTCCCTCCAGGCTTGGAGATTGAGTCTAATTGCGGTTAGGTTTACGTCAGAAGAGGCATTTTTTTATGAGTCCCGTAACGTAGAATGCATATGTATAAAGCTGTAAGTCTCTTCAGCGACACCACATTTTGCAGTTCTCCGACTGAGGGTGTGCGAATGATCGCACCACCACTTCGTCTGAGATGACGCACCTTCTGCACCCTGATTTCGAGGGAGGGTGCAACCATTGTTCGTACCTTTTCGGCTATCACCTTCTCCGATAGCGCTGGGTCATCGCACTTCACCACCGCTGACAACGTCTGGCGATCCTTGGTGGTCCGCAGGGAAGCGATGAGTGTTACATGAGGCAACTGAAGCAGCCGAAGCCCGAATTTCCAGCAGTCGGCATAGTCTCTAACTCTTCCCACCTCAGCATCAACCCCCATTACTCGTCATAGCGGCTGATGGCAAGGAAGCGTTCATCAGTGTTCATGCCCCATAGACTGCAAAAGCACGGGCTTCAGAACACGCGAAGCCAGGGCTACCAGTTTCGCCTGCGTCGGCGCCGAGTTTTTGGAAGCCAGTCGGCTTCTACTCTTGCCTCGCGCAGACTTCTTAGTGGCATTGATGGCGCTCATGACACTCACGCTGCTGTCGCTCTCCATCGGACTTATGTGGCTCTTTCGAGCGCTAGCTCTTCGACACATGTAATGGTTCCTTACGCTTTTTATATATTATAAATAAAAGATATTACCGTACGCGACGATCTTGGTTTTTAAGGACACCATACCCCGAATTTGGGTTCTCCTTGCGTTAACTCCAGCAACCGTGTGATGACTGACACATGCAACTTGCTATAGAGTTCACTAACTTCACATATTGGCAGAGTGGCGCCACCAAGAATCAAGAAATGGTCCCGAGACTTGGGTATGGTCTCTACCCAAGTTTCCAACCAATCACCTGTTTGGTGAGAGAATCCCCCCAAAATGGGGCTAACGCCTCTCTCGCAAGAGAGCGCTCTTACTAAACACGTGAAGTTCAGGAAAATTGTTGACTGAAAATCAATAATTTCTAGGCCGCTCTATGGTTTTTCACTGTGAAAGTTTAACACTTTTATTCGCGAAAACTTTACCGAACTGAACCGTTTTGTAATGATGCCACACCGGATGATACAAGTATTATTTCGCTATCCAAAAACCCACTTAAAACATTTAACATGCAACCCATTCTTAAAAACGAACTCAGCCCTCAGATAGTTAGCATACCACTGAGTTTCTTAACTATCAGATACCTGTTATTTAGCTAGTGGGAGTGAGAACGAGATGACATATCGATAGAAATGGGCAAAAAAATGAAAAAAAAAAACCTTAACATTTTCAGAAATTAATCATTTTAAACACATTTTTTAAAAGTGTGGGCGTGACAATTTTGGGAGCATATGTTTCTCAAATCTTTTACTTTGCAAGTATACTTAGAATACAAATATCTGAATCTCTCTTTAATTTAGAGAAAGACACCGATACCATAATACCGTTAGACCCGTAAGGGCTCAAGAAGCTTATTCCAAATATTTCGCAAATATTTTACAAAATCTTAAGATGTTTAATAATACGAACCGTCAAGCAAGGAGGAAACTAACTCCATAATAGACGTGAAATATGAATTTTTTTCAGATTGGAACAGAGAAGTATAGCCGACTAATCAAGTTGGGACTGTTAACTTCACCACGAATCAGATTACAAATAAAGACTGTTCCAAGCATTGTATTACGGTTAGTTAGGGAAGGAAAATTAATTAACATTAGTCTACTGTAATAAGTAGGTATTAGGAGGTAAGGCAAACAGTAAAAAGTTTTTTTGTATCGATTAAAAAGATTAATCTATATAGTTACAAATACAAGGCTACAACAAATTGCCTTGAATCTATTAAGTGAACCGTTTCGTATACAACTTAGTCCAATGCTGAAATCAAAGTGTTTTCCAAATAAAAAGACAATTAAAGTATCGTGACCGATTTTTGTTCTTTATTGTTTGATGCTCAGCTTAAGATTGAAAATTAAATGTTAGTGAAATTAAGGAGAAGCCTCTGTGCTTAAGAAATATGTTAGTGTATTTTGGGAGAGTTTTGCTCTTGGATGCGTAGGGAGAGCATTGCTCTTGGATTCTTAAGTTGAGGAGAAGCCTCAGGGAGAGCAGGCAAAACTGCTTAGGTAAGGCTTTGGGATTTGTTTACATGAATGGCTAAGTGCCGTTGCCAAAGAATTTGTTTATCGTTGCCAAAGAATTTGTTTATCAAAACGCATACTGAGCAGATGGCATCCTGTACGGGAACCAATTAAGTGCTTTATTGTTCATGGAATTAATGAAATTGGCCGATTTGGGTGGCGCAAATACGTCACTACCCTTCCTTGAAAGATAAGCCTATACTTGGGCTGGGAGTGATGCATATAGTAAGGGTAATAGAGCTTCTTCCATTTCTATATGTTGTGGTCTCTTTTGATTTTGATTTTTCCTTAATTCTAATTTTGCGTACAACATCATTAATTGGTTAAACGATACGTATCTTAAATATAAGTACAATAAAATAAGTGTAATGATGACAATAGTCAATAATATGTAAAGTATAATATTGTTTTGTGAAATCATTTCATCAATGTCGTTGTGTTTTACAGTTTTTATTTTTGTTATGGTAAATGGTGTGTATAATAGGGTCAAATCTATTTCTGGTTTTAAGAGATGTTCACTTAAAATCATCCTATTGATTTATATTTTACATTGAGTCATTCTTATCATTTTGTTTTTTTCTATTTTGGCAAATTTTGTTTGAGACTTGTTTGGGTTTAATTCTAGGTTATAATAGTGTTTGGTTCTATGTATTTTATTATTTCATCTGTGTGAGCTGACTCAAAATTACAAATTGGTTTTAAATGTTTAACGATAATGTTATAATGATAAACTTTATTTTCTTTTGTGTCTGTGTATTCTAGCTGATAGCCGTTAGAGTCTGGGTAAGGGATTATTTTGATTGTGTTTATTAATAAAAAGTTAATTGGCATGTGGGATATAATTAATAATTTTTTATCATTGTAATTGATCCAAGTGGATGTTTTAATGTTACAAAAAAATTTTGGCTGCTTACATTCTCAAGCTTGTCGTAGTTTAGTAATTTGGGGTTAAACAGTCCGAGCTGGAAAGCTGCATTTCCATTTCCTCTATGTATTTTGTAAATTGCATAAGTTCGTATAAAAGGGTGTTAACGATGTTGTCGTCATTTTCGTATTTTTGTATCGTCTGCATTCCCTCGTTTATCAATCGTATAGCGTCATTAAGTTCATGTAACTTCACTGTGTCATGGGAGTGTATGTCAAGTTTTTTCTGTATTTCTGCTCGATCATTTTCATTAAGTGTGCCAAATAGGTATTTAAAAGCTGAGCCCACAATGTTAATAAGTCCATGTTTATTTCTATGTTGCAGGGTTATTCCAGTTAGTTCTCTTTTGTACAAAAATTTGATTTGGGGTGCATGATAGTCGGTACGCAACCTTTGTTCAAAATAGTCAGCTACGATGTCTATTTCGGTTAAGTTGATTTTACAACAATAATTTTCAAAGGAGGATGGTATCTGGACTGGTTTATCAGAAAAAAGAAGATAGCCGTGGTTGGTGTCAATATTATTAATTTGAATTTGCTGTCCATGAACTGTTGTGATCAGCATAAGCAAAAATGTCATCAAGTTCCAGGCACCTGTGGAATTGAAATTAAATTATTTTTCTTTCGTTTTTTAATTTTGTTTTGTAGTAGTGAGTAACTCTATTTCTGTTATTGATTTTGTAATGGTTGGAGTCCGTTTGCTCCACATTTTTGGTTGGCTTAAATGAATTTTCTAATTTGCCTTTCTGTAGTGGCCTTTTCTGTATCTCGTGTCGACTTCGTATACCATTCTGTCACTGGTTATTTTATTTTCTTTGTTTTGTTAGGTGTCTAATATTGGTTGTTCAGCGTAGAGAAATATGTGTGCAGGGGTCTGTCCAGTGGTCCAGTGGTGCTTGGTCTTGTTTTGTTTATTTTTTCTATTTTGCTTAATTTGATTTCGTCGTCGTCGGATGTTTTGATTATGCGAATTTTTTTATTAAGTGTTTTATGCAGTCTCTCTATGTCCGCTACACCAGTTTTTGTTGTTCTAAGCTGCAATTCAATTTCCTCACTCTCCAGCCATCCCTTCAGGGCTTTTAGTCTTTTTGGCTTACCCAGCTGGTTGAATAAACGCATAAGTGCATTTTTGCATTCCAACCAGTCCTTTGTTTTTATTTCTTCTAATGAGGCAAATTTCGAATAAATGTCCATGCAACTAACGTAATGTTTGCCTATAATGAATTTTTCGCAGAATTGTTCTGGTCTGGGTGTGGTTTTCATTGGCATATCTGTGTTACGGTGCTCTGTCTTTGCTAAATTGCAGATATTGCATTCATTTATTATATGTTGGATAAGTAGTTGGCTATTGGAGAAATATTACGTTTCACCGAAAAGCTTTGCAGTTTTCTGTATTCCAGGGTGTAGAAGTTTTTCGCGAGTGCTTAAGATCAATTCTTTGAATTCTGCATAAGTGGTTATGTTTTTTAGTAAAATTATGCTTCGCAAGATTCTGGTATATTTAGTGTTTATAGTCTGTTTATGTGCGGCTTGAATGATCCCGAAATCAGCGTCACTGTCAGCATACAACGCACTCTTTTTATCGCAAAAATGTTCAATCAAATATTGTTCGGCTTTTTCCCTGGTCATATTGTGGTTGCTTAGTGGTTGATGGTCAGTGGATATTTCAAAGTGTCGTCCAAGTAGGTAGTGTCGGCTTTGTCGCCCATACAATTGCCAAGAGTTCTTTCTCAATTACGCTGTAATTGACCTCGTGTTCATTAAGCGTTCGGCTAATGTAACTAAATGGGTGTCCCTCTTGTGAGAGTACTGCTCCCAAAGCGACATCACTTGCGTCTTTGCTATATCTGCAAAGTTTGGAATGATCGGTAGTATCCTGTCAGTCCGAGAAAAGCTTTTATTTCATTTGGCTTAGTGGGAATTGGATATTTCTGAATTGCTTTAATCTTTTCAGGGCTTGGTTTTATTCCGTCTGATGTTAGAACATGTCCTAAATATGTGGTTTCATGCTTGAGGAACTCACACTTGTCAAGCTGTAATTTAAGGTTGGCCTTTGCTAGTTTTTCGAAAACTAGTCTGAGCGATTGTAGGTGCTCATCAAGGGATGTCGAGAATACAATTATGTTGTCCAGGTACACAAGGCAGTGTTTATTTAAGAGTGGTCGTAAAATGTCATTCATGCACCGTTGAAAGGTGGATGGTGCGTTTTTTAATCTGAATGGCATGCGCAAATATTCATAATAACCGTGCTTGGTGGAAAAGGCTGTCTTTGAAACTGATTCTGGGTCCATTTCGATCTGTCCTAGCTTTCCTAAAATATCGTCCATGTTTGGGATTGGGTGTTTGTCTCCTACTGTTATTTCTTTTAATTTTCGGTAGTCTATTACAATTCTAAATTTCTGTTTTCCTGATGCATCTTTGTTTTTTGGAACCTTTGCTGATGGCAAGGAAGCGTTCATCAGTGTTCATGCCCCGTAGACTGCAAAAGCACTCCCACGGGCTTCAGAACATGCGAAGCCAGGGCTACCAGTTTCGCCTGCGTCGGCGCCGAGTTTTTGGAAGCCAGTCGGCTTCTACTCTTGCCTCGCGCAGACTTCTTAGTGGCATTGATGGCGCTCATGACACTCACGCTGCTGTCGCTCTCCATCGGACTTATGTGGCTCTTTCGAGCGCTAGCTCTTCGACACATGTAATGGTTCCTTACGCTTTTTATATATTATAAATAAAAGATATTACCGTACGCGACGATCTTGGTTTTTAAGGACACCATACCCCGATTATGGGTTCTCCTTGCGTTAACTCCAGCAACCGTGTGATGACTGACACATGCAACTTGCTATAGAGTTCACTAACTTCACATATTGGCAGAGTGGCGCCACCAAGAATCAAGAAATGGTCCCGAGACTTGGGTATGGTCTCTACCCAAGTTTCCAACCAATCACCTGTTTGGTGAGAGAATCCCCCCAAAATGGGGCTAACTCCTCTCTCGCAAGAGAGCGCTCTTACTAAACACGTGAAGTTCAGGAAAATTGTTGACTGAAAATCAATAATTTCTAGGCCGCTCTATGGTTTTTCACTGTGAAAGTTTAACACTTTTATTCGCGAAAACTTTACCGAACTGAACCGTTTTGTAATGATGCCACACCGGATGATACAAGTATTATTTCGCTATCCAAAAACCCACTTAAAACATTTAACATGCAACCCATTCTTAAAAACGAACTCAGCCCTCAGATAGTTAGCATACCCCTGAGTTTCTTAACTATCAGATACCTGTTATTTAGCTAGTGGGAGTGAGAACGAGATGGCATATCGATAGAAATGGGCAAAAAAATTAAAAAAAAAAACCTTAACATTTTCAGAAATTAATCATTTTAAACACATTTTTTAAAAGTGTGGGCGTGACAATTTTGGGAGCATATGTTTCTCGAATCTTTTACTTTGCAAGTATACTTAGAATACAAATATCTGAATCTCTCTTTAATTTAGAGAAAGACACCGATACCATAATACCGTTAGACCCGTAAAGGCTCAAGAAGCTTATTCCAAATATTTCGCAAATATTTTACAAAATCTTAAGATGTTTAATAATACGAACCGTCAAGCAAGGAGGAAACTAACTCCATAATAGACGTGAAATATGAATTTTTTTCAGATTGGAACAGAGAAGTATAGCCGACTAATCAAGTTGGGACTGTTAACTTCACCACGAATCAGATTACAAATAAAGACTGTTCCAAGCATTGTATTACGGTTAGTTAGGGAAGGAAAATTAATTAACATTAGTCTACTGTAATAAGTAGGTATTAGGAGGTAAGGCAAACAGTAAAAAGTTTTTTTGTATCGATTAAAAAGATTAATCTATATAGTTACAAATACAAGGCTACAACAAATTGCCTTGAATCTATTAAGTGAACCGTTTCGTATACAACTTAGTCCAATGCTGAAATCAAAGTGTTTTCCAAATAAAAAGACAATTAAAGTATCGTGACCGATTTTTGTTCTTTATTGTTTGATGCTCAGCTTAAGATTGAAAATTAAATGTTAGTGAAATTAAGGAGAAGCCTCTGTGCTTAAGAAATATGTTAGTGTATTTTGGGAGAGTTTTGCTCTTGGATGCGTAGGGAGAGCATTGCTCTTGGATTCTTAAGTTGAGGAGAAGCCTCAGGGAGAGCAGGCAAAACTGCTTAGGTAAGGCTTTGGGATTTGTTTACATGAATGGCTAAGTGCCGTTGCCAAAGAATTTGTTTATCGTTGCCAAAGAATTTGTTTATCAAAACGCATACTGAGCAGATGGCATCCTGTACGGGAACCAATTAAGTGCTTTATTGTTCATGGAATTAATGAAATTGGCCGATTTGGGTGGCGCAAATACGTCACTACCCTTCCTTGAAAGATAAGCCTATACTTGGGCTGGGAGTGATGCATATAGTAAGGGTAATAGAGCTTCTTCCATTTCTATATGTTGTGGTCTCTTTTGATTTTGATTTTTCCTTAATTCTAATTTTGCGTACAACATCATTAATTGGTTAAACGATACGTATCTTAAATATAAGTACAATAAAATAAGTGTAATGATGACAATAGTCAATAATATGTAAAGTATAATATTGTTTTGTGAAATCATTTCATCAATGTCGTTGTGTTTTACAGTTTTTATGGTAAATGGTGTGTATAATAGGGTCAAATCTATTTCTGGTTTTAAGAGATGTTCACTTAAAATCATCCTATTGATTTATATTTTACATTGAGTCATTCTTATCATTTTGTTTTTTTCTATTTTTATATTATTAATTGGATTTTGGCAAATTTTGTTTGAGACTTGTTTGGGTTTAATTCTAGGTTATAATAGTGTTTGGTTCTATGTATTTTATTATTTCATCTGTGTGAGCTGACTCAAAATTACAAATTGGTTTTAAATGTTTAATGATAATGTTATAATGATAAACTTTATTTTCTTTTGTGTCTTTGTATTCTAGCTGATAGCCGTTAGAGTCTAGGTAAGGGATTATTTTGATTGTGTTTATTAATGAAAAGTTAATTGGCATGTGGGATATAATTAATAATTTTTTATCATTGTAATTGATCCAAGTGGATGTTTTAATGTTACAAAAATATTTTGGCTGCTTACATTCTCAAGCTTGTCGTAGTTTAGTAATTTGAGGTTAAACAGTCCGAGCTGGAAAGCTGCATTTCCATTTCCTCTATGTATTTTGTAAACTGCATAAGTTCGTATAAAAGGGTGTTAACGATGTTGTTGTCATTTTCGTATTTCTGTATCGTCTGCATTCCCTCGTTTATCAATCGTATAGCGTCATTAAGTTCATGTAACTTCACTGTGTCATGGGAGTGTATGTCAAGTTTTTTCTGTATTTCTGCTCGATCATTTTCATTAAGTGTGCCAAATAGGTATTTAAAAGCTGAGCCCACAATGTTAATAAGTCCATGTTTATTTCTATGTTGCAGGGTTATTCCAGTTAGTTCTCTTTTGTACAAAAATTTGATTTGGGGTGCATGATAGTCGGTACGCAACCTTTGTTCAAAATAGTCAGCTACGATGTCTATTTCGGTTAAGTTGATTTTACAACAATAATTTTCAAAGGAGGATGGTATCTGGACTGGTTTATCAGAAAAAAGAAGATAGCCGTGGTTGGTGTCAATATTATTAATTTGAATTTGCTGTCCATGAACTGTTGTGATCAGCATAAGCAAAAATGTCATCAAGTTCCAGGCACCTGTGGAATTGAAATTAAATTATTTTTCTTTCGTTTTTTAATTTTGTTTTGTAGTAGTGAGTAACTCTATTTCTGTTATTGATTTTGTAATGGTCGGAGTCCGTTTGCTCCACATTTTTGGTTGGCTTAAATGAATTTTCTAATTTGCCTTTCTGTAGTGGCCTTTTCTGTATCTCGTGTCGACTTCGTATACCATTCTGTCACTGGTTATTTTATTTTCTTTGTTTTGTTAGGTGTCTAATATTGGTTGTTCAGCGTAGAGAAATATGTGTGCAGGGGTCTGTCCAGTGGTGCTTGGTCTCGTTTTGTTTATTTTTTCTATTTTGCTTAATTTGATTTCGTCGTCGTCGGATGTTTTGATTATGCGAATTTTTTTATTAAGTGTTTTATGCAGTCTCTCTATGTCCGCTACACCAGTTTTTGTTGTTCTAAGCTGCAATTCAATTTCCTCACTCTCCAGCCATCCCTTCAGGGCTTTTAGTCTTTTTGGCTTACCCAGCTGGTTGAATATACGCATAAGTGCATTTTTGCATTCCAACCAGTCCTTTGTTTTTATTTCTTCTAATGAGGCAAATTTCGAATAAATGTCCATGCAACTAACGTAATGTTTGCCTATAATGAATTTTTCGCAGAATTGTTCTGGTCTGGGTGTGGTTTTCATTGGCATATCTGTGTTACGGTGCTCTGTCTTTGCTAAATTGCAGATATTGCATTCATTTATTATATGTTGGATAAGTAGTTGGCTATTGGAGAAATATTACGTTTCACCGAAAAGCTTTGCAGTTTTCTGTATTCCAGGGTGTAGAAGTTTTTCGCGAGTGCTTAAGATCAATTCTTTGAATTCTGCATAAGTGGTTATGTTTTTTAGTAAAATTATGCTTCGCAAGATTCTGGTATATTTAGTGTTTATAGTCTGTTTATGTGCGGCTTGAATGATCCCGAAATCAGCGTCACTGTCAGCATACAACGCACTCTTTTTATCGCAAAAATGTTCAATCAAATATTGTTCGGCTTTTTCCCTGGTCATATTGTGGTTGCTTAGTGGTTGATGGTCAGTGGATATTTCAAAGTGTCGTCCAAGTAGGTAGTGTCGGCTTTGTCGCCCATACAATTGCCAAGAGTTCTTTCTCAATTACGCTGTAATTGACCTCGTGTTCATTAAGCGTTCGGCTAATGTAACTAAATGGGTGTCCCTCTTGTGAGAGTACTGCTCCCAAAGCGACATCACTTGCGTCTTTGCTATATCTGCAAAGTTTGGAATGATCGGTAGTATCCTGTCAGTCCGAGAAAAGCTTTTATTTCATTTGGCTTAGTGGGAATTGGATATTTCTGAATTGCTTTAATCTTTTCAGGGCTTGGTTTTATTCCGTCTGATGTTAGAACATGTCCTAAATATGTGGTTTCATGCTTGAGGAACTCACACTTGTCAAGCTGTAATTTAAGGTTGGCCTTTGCTAGTTTTTCGAAAACTAGTCTGAGCGATTGTAGGTGCTCATCAAGGGATGTCGAGAATACAATTATGTTGTCCAGGTACACAAGGCAGTGTTTATTTAAGAGTGGTCGTAAAATGTCATTCATGCACCGTTGAAAGGTGGATGGTGCGTTTTTTAATCTGAATGGCATGCGCAAATATTCATAATAACCGTGCTTGGTGGAAAAGGCTGTCTTTGAAACTGATTCTGGGTCCATTTCGATCTGGCCTAGCTTTCCTAAAATATCGTCCATGTTTGGGATTGGGTGTTTGTCTCCTACTGTTATTTCGTTTAATTTTCGGTAGTCTATTACAATTCTAAATTTATGTTTTCCTGATGCATATTTGTTTTTTGGAACCACCCAGATAGGACTATTGTAAGGTGAGTTACTGGTACCCTGATTTAGCATATCCTGAATTTGGCTTTCGACCTCTTGTTCATAAGCCTGTGGGTAACTGTATAATTTAGAATAAATGGGTAGATTATGCTTTGTTTGATGGTATGTTTGGTTTGATTAGTAAATGTCAACTTGTCACCTTCACGATATTGCTGCAAGAGTGCACACAATCTTTGTTTTTCTTCGTTATTTAAATGTTCCAATCTGTATAAGTCTGATTCTAATATGGGTGAAATTTTTTCTGGTTGAGCACGGGTGTCATGTATCATATTTACATTTTGAAAATGACTGAATGAATGAATGATATGTTGTTGTAAAGAGTTACCTCTTGATCGCGGTAACTTATTGTTGCTTTTGCTTCTGCTAAAGGTTTTCTTCCTAATAAGAGATCGTAATTCTCGGAAAAGGGATGCAGTAAAAATTCGTTTGCTGTTGGGAGCAAAATCTTTGAAGGTACAGTTATACTTTTGCTGATAATGAGCGATCCGTTGCTGGTATGAATACGAATATTAGTATTCTGGATTGGTAAGTCAAATATGTTTTTGGATGTCATGTTAACTGTTGATCCGGTATCAATAAGGCATTTCAAATTATTTTCTTTGTATTTAATTGTTATATATTGGCTGAAAATTTTCGGCCTGTTTAACATTGGGTTCTTGGTTGTCATTGCTTGTCTCGTCTGTATTTATCTGCTGTGGCTGTTGTGTTGTTTCTGAATTTTTGTTGTTTTCAGTTTGATGCTGATATTCTGGATAATATTCCGAATGGTCGTAAGTTGGATAGTAAAAATAGTCATATGGGACACACTGCTGATAGAAAGCTTCCTTTGATACACAATAAGTACTACAGAACACTTTAAAATAAATGGAATACCGGCAAAATAGCCGCTTAACCTTGAAGGAATACAAAAAAAAACAGAAACGAGTGGCCTGCAACTATAATAGAAAACAGAGCAGCAAGCCATTTGGTGAAAAATGACTTACCACTTCCCATATCCACCGTGTTAGAAATTGCCCCCTGGAATCTGAAAAGAAATAAAACCATCTTCCACACTTCATACATCGGAACTCCTGCCATAACGTCCTTTTGGCCATCGTTCTACCCGCTCTACCCGAGCACTATAACCGACCAAAATTGGCAAGCCCACAATTTTGAATAATTTTCAGATGTTTAATTATATCATTTGACCAATTTTTACATATAATACATTTTCCAACTTCTCCCTAGCGTCATCAAATTACATAAGCGTAGTTAGTTTCCTTTCTTATTAAGCTCCTTTCTCGTTGAGTAAAAGCATATACTCGAATCCTTAAAAAGTATGCAACAAGTAGAATAAATCTATTCCGATCCAATAAAGTCCGTCTGTCGTTCAGTAAGAACGCAGGGAACGTTGGGGAACTATAAAGCTATATACACTTTTTTAAAGACAAAGGTTTCATAGTGTAGGGCCGAGCTCTCACCATGGACCATCCGATTTTTAGGTTATATAGCGTTGCGACAGACTTCCGCGACTTGAAAGCCCTCTTCATGCCTTACAAAATTATTACTTCATAGTCAAATGTTGACAAGAATCTTACGTATTGTTTTTCGAGCTTACCAAAAACGATCAACTTAATGCAATAAGATCACTTTAAGATGTTTTTATCACTATTAACCTATTTTCTGTTTATTTTTTTGTGTTGAGCTGATTTTATTATTTGAAAATAACACAATTTTGTGTGCTTTTTAGGGTGGCTGGTGGTGGAAGTCCTGTGGACGGGGTCTAAATGGTCTTTATCTTCATGATCCCCAAGATCTAACTGCCCGGCAAGGAATAGTATGGTTTCGTTGGAGAGGATGGGACTATACATTAAAAAAATCAAAAATGATGATACGACCTAAAACACCACCACAACAGACAATATCTGGAACGTCTTTGTAGAGATCATACGAAATAATTAAACATTTTTGTTAAAGTTTTACCCATTTTTATTTAAAATTTAGATGTTTTAATTATGAATTAGATTAGTTATTTAATTAAATTTTTCATTTATATGTATATTATGAACATTATGATCACGAATGTAATAAATAACTTGCTAAGAATAAATGATCAAGCTTTGTCGATTTATAAAGAGACTACAAGAACATTCGAGAATGTTCAAAGGAGGATGGTATCTGGACTGGTTTATCAGAAAAAAGAAGATAGCCGTGGTTGGTGTCAATATTATTAATTTGAATTTGCTGTCCATGAACTGTTGTGATCAGCATAAGCAAAAATGTCATCAAGTTCCAAGCACCTGTGGAATTGAAATTAAATTATTTTTCTTTCGTTTTTTAATTTTGTTTTGTAGTAGTGAGTAACTCTATTTCTGTTATAGATTTTGTAATGGTCGGAGTCCGTTTGCTCCACATTTTTGGTTGGCTTAAATGAATTTTCTAATTTGCCTTTCTGTAGTGGCCTTTTCTGTATCTCGTGTCGACTTCGTATACCATTCTGTCACTGGTTATTTTATTTTCTTTGTTTTGTTAGGTGTCTAATATTGGTTGTTCAGCGTAGAGAAATATGTGTGCAGGGGTCTGTCCAGTGGTCCAGTGGTGCTTGGTCTTGTTTTGTTTATTTTTTCTATTTTGCTTAATTTGATTTCGTCGTCGTCGGATGTTTTGATTATGCGAATTTTTTTATTAAGTGTTTTATGCAGTCTCTCTATGTCCGCTACACCAGTTTTTGTTGTTCTAAGCTGCAATTCAATTTCCTCACTCTCCAGCCATCGCTTTAGGGCCAAACTGAAAAATGCGCAGCTCTGTCTGCTTTTAGTATTTTTGGCTTGCCCAGCTGGTTGAATATACGCATAAGTGCATTTTTGCATTCCAACCAGTCCTTTGTTTTTATTTCTTCTAATGTGGCAAATTTCGAATAAATGTCCATGCAACTAACGTAATGTTTGCCTATGATAAATTTTTCGCAGAATTGTTCTGGTCTGGGTGTGGTTTTCATTGGCATATCTGTGTTACGGTGCTCTGTCTTTGCTAAATTGCAGATATTGCATTCATTTATTATATGTTGGATAAGTAGTTGGCTATTGGGGAAATAGTACGTTATTTCATGTTATTTTTTAAACATTTAGTCATGGGTTTTGCTATGTCTGCAAAGTTTGGAATGATCGGTAGTATCCTGTCAGTCCGAGAAAAGCTTTTATTTCATTTGGTTTAGTGGGAATTGGATATTTCTGAATAGCTCTAATCTTATCAGGGTTTGGTTTTATTCCGTCTGATGTTAGAACATGTCCTAAATATGTGGTTTCATGCTTGAGAAAGTCACACTACTCAAGCTGTAATTTAAGGTTGGCCTTTGCTAGTTTTTCGAAAACTAGTGAAAACCTTTTGCGAGGACTATAGTTGTGAATTAATTAAATCTGCCTAGCTTTCCTAAAATATCGTCCATGTTTGGGATTGGGTGTCTGTCTCCTACTGTTATTTCGTTTAATTTTCGGTAGTCTATTACAATTCTAAATTTCTGTTTGCCTGATGCATCTTTGTTTTTTGGAACCACCAAGATAGGACAATTGTAAGGTGAGTTACTGGTACGTAAATACCCTGATTTATTATATCTTGTATTTGGCTTTTTCTTCGTTATTTAAATGTTCCAATCTGTATAAGTCTGATTCTAATATGGGTGAAATTTTTTCTGGTTGTCTGAGCACGGGTGTCATGTATCATATTTACATTTTGAAAATGACTCTGTTAATGTGCTGCTATTTCTTCTTCTAATTTGTATATGCTGTTGTAAAGAGTTACCTCTTGATCGCGGTAACTTATTGTTGCTTTTGCTTCTGCTAAAAGTTTTCTTCCAAAGAGAGATCGTAATTCTCGGAAAAGGGATGCAGTAAAAATTCGTTTGCTGTTGGGAACAAAATCTTTGAAGGTACAGTCACACTTTTGCTGATAATGAGCGATCCTTTGCTGGTATGAATAAGAATATTAGTATTCTGGATTGGTAAGTCAAATATGATTTTGGATGTCATGTTAACTGTTGATCCGGTATCAATAAGGCATTTTAAATTATTTTCCTTGTATTTAATTGTTATATATTGGCTTGTGGCTGAAAATTTTCGGCCTGTTCAACATTGTGTTCTTTGTTGTCATTGCTTGTCTCGTCTGTATTAATCTGCTGTGGCTGTTGTGTTGTTTCTGAATTTTTGTTGTTTTCAGTTTGATGCTGATATTCTGGATAATATTCCAAATGGTCGTAAGCTGGATAGTAAAAATAGTCATATGGGACACTGATAGAAAGCTTCCTCTTGGTACAATAATTCGTCAATACTCATCCCAGTCTGTCCACTATCAGCTGGTCTTAATCGCTTTATTGGTTGATTGGGTACATAGAAACCTGAGTTTTGTGCTTTTTGGTGCTTTTGATATTGGTGTTGTTGTCTGAACCTATTCTGATCGAATGAATTGTTTCGATGGGTATTAGAAATTGGTCGAGGTGTAAAGTTTACACGTTGGTTTGGTTGAAAACCCTTGTTTGCATGTTGGCTTGGTTGAAATACATTGTTTGGATTAGGATGACGAAAAGGTGGATTATGAGTTGATGGTGTTTGATAACCTTGTGGAGCTTGATATGGCACTGGTGAATTATAAGTTGGAAAGGTGTTGGATATCTTCTGGTATTATTGCTAGTCTGATAAATATTGTGAATTTAGGATTTTTGTGGCTTATCAAAAGAATTTTGTTTTTGAATAGAAGAGCTTGTACATTCATGTTCATACATTCCTTTTTCTTGTAAAATGTTTATAAGTGTTTATAAATCTGGTATATTGCGGTTATTTATTCTTAAATGAATATGTGTAGGCAATTTTTCAATACGGGATTCAATACTGGATGTTATTAATCTTAAATATAAAGTTTTTCTTCAGCATTTTGTTATTTTTCAAGCTTACTGGTAAGTGTTTGTCTGCGGTTTTCTGCTTCCTCCAGGAATGCTCGTACACTGCCTTCTAATGGGGTCCTCCGAAACTCATTCAAAAGAATGTGGTTAGGGGTCTGGGGTTTATAGTTGAGTACCAGTTGTCGTCTTAGCTGGGGCCAGGTGTTGATGTCGTTGGCTGCAACGTCTCCGCTGGTGCTGCGCTTGACATGCCCAAATAGGATCTGCTGTTGGCGTTCTTCTCCGGTAACCGGTGGCACAACTCTGGGTTCTGTCATTTTGTTGCTGTTCTTGTTGTTCTTTTCAAGTTTATATAATATTGTTATTTTTTGTTTTATTTTATTTTATTTTATTTTTTTTATTTATTTAATTTCTTTTTATTTTTATTTGTTGTTTTACAGATCTAAGTTTGTACGTATCTTATTTGATTTCTTTTTTTTTTTTTTGTCTTCACTAATTTATTTATTATTCTTACTTGTCGGGAGCAGAACTAGCGATCTATTTAATTTCTCTAAAACATTTATACTTTTGCCAATTTAAACTTCAACGTAAATCACATTTTCAAATAATCTTTCTTGCCCACTGTAATCGGTCACTTCTTGCACATATTAGCTTTCAATTATCTCACTATGTTATTATCGCTTTCTTCTTTAACGAGCTTTTGCGCATGCTCAGCTTCTTACGCTTTTGCTTTGGACTCTTCAAGTCAGTCGTAAGTCGTTCTTCGTTTGTTCTAATCTGTCTCTCGCGACACTTACATTCTAAGCGCACTTAACCAACGCTGTATGTATAATAAACCAAATCGTTAATAAATTAAATAAGAATTATACAATATCGTTTGTACTAATTTGATATTAATTATTAAAAAGGGCTGTCAAACCAGTCAGTCCTCGTAACATTGGTGACCCCGACGTGATACACCACTAATTTTCGGTTCGGTTAATTATTAAAATATCGTTTTTAATAATTATTAAAAAACGCTTTGTACATATTCGGTGTAAAGGCTCTAAACGAACAAAAAGCTCAAACATTTTTAAAAAAAATTCTTTTGTACACGTGTTTCAAAAGTTAAATACAAAATTTTGAGAAGTGCATAGTGGATCACATATGCTTGGTTTACATACCATACAGCTAGTTTCAAGTGCCGCGCTTTCGGTATATATTATACATACATACATATACATACAAACACATATATTTTCGTTCTTTTCTATCGCGTGATATTGCGAAGTGACCAAATAACTGTTTCAAAGGTTCACTAACCTTTAAGAGTATATACATTCGGACCTTATATACATTTTGTACAGTTTTTAGACTTTTCGAAAAATTATAAAAATGAATTCGGAGATTACGGGATCTCCTAACCCTACTGTGGCATCAAGCGACATTGATTTTTATAAGGCTAAATCGTCTTCAATATTTCGGCAAATCGTGGCTTTAAACAACTTTTTAACTCAAGAAGAGCTAAATAATTTTGATGAGTCGGATCTTGAGGTGCGCATTGAAATTTCTGCTCGAATGCAATCAGACTTTGACGCATCTCAGACCACTCTAGAGAAGCTCGACTTATTGGAGTTGACTTCTGACGCGCGAACCGAATTTAACCAAGTCTATTGCAGTGTCAGATCAAAATTAAATCGTGAACTCAATCGCTTACAAAAATCCTTAATTGCTAATTCCACGGTAATTCGAAATGTGATCGAGGATCAAAGTACTTTTCGGTGTTCAGCTAGCAGCTCTCGACTCCCTGAATTCAAATTACCGCGTTTCTCCGGTTCTTACATGGATTGGCCAGATTTTTACTCCATGTTCAAGAACGCAGTTGGAAAACTCGAGGATCTGAGCAAAGTGGAGAAATTTCAGCATCTAAGATCTTGCTTAGATGGCGCTGCGTTGGACACTATACGATCCCTGGAGCTGACAAGTGAAAATTATGATATCGCATGGGATTTATTATTGAAACGTTTTGATAACAAATTATTACACTTTCAGGCACACGTACGGTCAATTTTTGGGTTCAAAGGTGTTGAGAGAGGTTCTGCAAGCAGTCTACGTGAATTGAGCGACAAAATTAATTCACATTTACGGGCTTTGAGCACAATATCATCATCGCAGGAAATTGCTGATGGAATGCTGATTCATCTCATCGCATCAAAATTGGATCCAGCTACACGCGAAAAATGGGAAGAGTCTTTGCCAACGTACAAGCTTCCGAAATGGACCGAGATGTCAACGTTTTTAGAGAAGAGATGCCGAATGATGGAAAATTTGGAAAACGCTGTGGTAACCCAAACATCCAGCGCTCAGGTGGGAAAATTAAAACCGTATCGAAATGACCTCATCTCTTCGTCTGGCCCCTCTTGCCCATTGTGCAACGCCAAAGACCATAATTTGTTTAACTGCCCTAAATTCTTGAATTTGATTCCAACGATGCGTTACAAGGAGGCAAAGCGTCTTCATCTTTGCCTAAACTGCCTTCATAAAGGGCACAGCTTACAACAGTGCAAGTCTGGGCATTGCAAGCATTGCCAATCCAAACACCACTCATTGCTTCACATGGATTTGAGCACCAGCACTATCGTTAGGCAATCTCCTCTTGATTCTCAGCCCAATTCATCTTCTATTCTTGTATCTAAATCTACATCGATTGCATCACCTAAGCCCAAAAATGAAAATCAGGCCGAATACGTGATGCTAGCCACAGCTGTAGTTTATCTCAAAAATCGCTCTGGAGTTTTTGTTCCTTGTCGAGTTCTATTAGATAATGCAGCTCAACTAAATTTAATCACCACTCGCCTCGCCAACCAACTTCGGCTGAAATCCCATCGAACTGGCATACGGATTTCGGGAGTTGGAGAAACTTCTCTCTCATTAAATAGTTCAATCGACGTTGAGCTTAAATCTCGTGATTCATCGTATCACACATCGCTTACTGCTGCCGTACAAAACACAATCACCGGCTATCATCCGCATTTTGACATTAAATCTTCTGATTGGAATATTCCTCTGAACATTCATCTTGCGGATCCACTTTTTAATAAAAGCCAACGAATAGACCTTTTAATTGGAGGTGGTCTATATTATGGATTACTTTGCGCGGGCCAAATTAAAATTGCAGAAAATGTGCCCTATCTTCAAAAGAAACGACTCGGTTGGATCGTAGGTGGTATTGTTGTTCCCTTATCAAGAAGCCTTTCAGCATTGGCTGTATCAAACTTAGAAGCATCCCATTCTCCAGAAGTTGAAGATTTACCTAACATTTTGAAAAGATTTTGGGAGATAGATCATTGCGTTGGATCTGCATCTTCCACATCGGACGATGATTTGCTGTGTGAGCAGCTATTTCAAAAGGGATATTCTCGACTCAGCTCTGGACAATACTCAGTTCGTTTGCCAGCTAAATTTCCTTTGAACTCTCTTGGAGACTCTTATGAGCGTGCATTACGCCGTCTTAAGTCTCTCGAAAACAAATTTGCTAAAGACTTGGATTTAAAGTTGCAATACTCAGCCTTTCTTAAGGAATACCTCGATTTGAAACACATGTCGCTTTCTAACAAGCAGTCTACTTTGCCTCAATTCTATTTGCCACATCACTGCGTTCGCAAAACGGATAGTACAACAACAAAATTGCGTGTTGTATTTGATGGGTCAGCAAAATCAACCACAAACCAATCATTGAATGATCTTCTTTTGGCTGGACCATCAATTCAACCCAAGCTATTCACCACGTTACTTCGATTCCGATTTTTCAGGATTGCCTTGTGTGGCGATATTTGCAAGATGTACCGTTGTGTCCGCATGACACATCCTGATCAATATCTGCAGTGCATTTTGTGGCGCGACAATCCTGATGACGAGGTCAAGGTATACACTTTGGATACGGTGACCTACGGAACTAAGCCGGCTGCTTTCTTAGCAATTCGAGCTATGCAGCAATTAGCTCAGGACGAGGAGGCTGATCTACCACTTGCAGCAAATATCATTCGCCGAGACTTTTATGTAGATGAGTTAATTTCGGGAGGCGATTCTGTTGAAGAAGTAACGCAAATTCGGATGCAGGTCAAAGAGCTGTTACGACGTGGTCACTTCCCAATAAGAAAATGGTATTCCAATGAAGCTGCCGCTCTCGAAGGCGAATCTGAAGAGGATTTAGAAAAGCTGCTTCAGTTTCACGACGGAACTGACATTACAAAAACTCTTGGTCTTTTTTGGGACCCAAGTCGCGATCATTTGATCTTTAATTTCTCAACAGATCTCGCTGTCGAAAAAGCAACAAAAAGATCCATCCTGTCAACCATCGCTAAATTTTATGATCCTCTTGGATTAATATCTCCCATAGTTACAAAACTCAAAATATTCATGCAGTTGTTGCATAAAGACAAGCTCGATTGGAATGAAAGCTTGCCTTTAAATCTTCATACATCATGGTTGGAACATAAATCGCAATTCTCAACTGCCAGATATCTCAAATTTCCTCGTTTCGTCTTGCTTTCTTCTGCGTCTTTGGAAATACATGGATTCTGCGATGCCAGCATATCCGCTTATGGTGCCTGTATATATGCTCGCTCAGAAAGTCAAGGATCTATTACTTCGCATTTACTTTGTGCTAAATCAAGAGTTGCTCCTTTAAAAACACTCACAATTCCCAAATTGGAATTGGCTGCAGCACACCTACTTTCTGACCTCATATTCAACATCTCTAAAATCGTTGCAGCTTTTATTGTTGGTCGGATTCAACTATAGCGCTCTCCTGGATTCGTGAAGCCCCATCCAATTTCAACATATTTGTTTCTAACAGGGTGGCTCAAATACAAGATAATACCAAAAACATGACATGGAGACATGTGCCAACGCAGATGAACCCAGCCGACATATTATCTCGTGGATGTTCGCCCCTTGAGCTAGTCACATCGAGCCAATGGTGTGAAGGCCTGCCTTTCTACGCTCAGAGTCAAACAATTGGCCTGCAATCGTGCCACCTATAGCAGAGCTTCCCGAACGTCGTCGTCAAGTTTTAGTTGCAGCTCATCAACTATCGTTTAGCTGCAAATATCAAAACTCATTTGGCAAACTGCAGCGAGTCTTCGCTTACATTCATCGCTTTTTGGAACTTCGATTCAAAGATCGCCCTCGCTCAAAGGGTGAACTTACGGTTAAAGACATTCGAAGTGGCACTTATTTACTCATCAAAGGCATAAAATTGATTCATTTTGCTGACGAGTTTAAGGCTTTGCACTCGAAAAAGGAACTCTCATCCAAAAGCGATCTACTTTCCTTGCATCCATTTATCGACGAGACTGGATTAATACGAGTTGGCGGTCGACTGCAAAATTCACTTTTGGACTTCAACGCGCGACATCCCATACTGCTTCCAAAACGACATGCCGTGACTCAAGTTCCTACACGCTGGACCACAAAGTCTTCTTGCTACGATTCGGCAAAGATTTTGGCCAATCGGTGGACGAAAAACAGTTGCAGCCATTGTCAGCAAGTGCGTACGATGTTTTCGTCTGAAGCCAAAGTTGTGTGAGCATATCATGGCTCCATTGCCAGCCGATCGTGTGCAGCCAAATCGCCCATTTCTCATCACAGGAGTCGATTTTTGTGGCCCATTTTATTGCAAATCTGAAGTGAGAAACAGGCCTGCATCCAAATGCTACATCTCAATTTTTGTTTGCTTCACCACTAAGGCAACACATTTGGAAGTGGTTGAAGACCTCTCTACGTCATCATTCATCGCTGCTCTTAAACGATTCGTTAGTATCAGAGGAAAACCAAATACAATTTGGTCAGACAACGCAACAAACTTTGTTGGTGCAAAGAATGAGCTCAAGGAACTTCGTCAACTCTTCCTCAGTGATCCGCAAACCAAGGATTTCAACAACGCCCTTTCCTCAATCGGTGTAAAATGGCATTTTATCCCACCTCGCTCTCCTCACTTTGGTGGATTATGGGAGGCGGCTGTAAAATCGGCCAAATTTCATTTTTATCGAGTTGTTGGAAAAACGATCCTGACCTTTCATGAACTGCGCACTCTTGTTTGTGAAATCTCTGCTATGCTAAACTCACGACCTCTCTGTCCAATTACAGAAAATCCTAGCGACTTAGATGTTTTGACTCCTGGTCACTTTTTGATTGGGTCAACCTTTGCTACCTTCGATGAGCCCGACGTCACGCATTTGGACCTTAATCGTCTTGGTCGATGGCAACGCGTCTGCCAAATTCAGCAAAACTTTTGGCGAAAGTGGAGCTCCAATTACCTCTCTCTTCTTCAAGAGCGTGGCAAGTGGTGCAAGGCCGTTCGAAATCTGGAGCCAAACAACATTATCGTCATCAAAGAAGACAACCTTCCTCCACTTCAATGGCGATTGGGAAGAATTGAAGAAACCATTCCTGGCGAAGATGGAAGCGTGCGTGTTGCCATAATACGCACTTCTACTGGACTAATCAAGAGAGCCGTCAACAAGATTGCTGTTCTGCCCGTCGATACCACTTCGGTTGAAAGGAAGCCTCTTCCAACGGGGGGAGCATGTCGGGAGCAGAACTAGCGATCTATTTAATTTCTCTAAAACATTTATACTTTTGCCAATTTAAACTTCAACGTAAATCACATTTTCAAATAATCTTTCTTGCCCACTGTAATCGGTCATTTCTTGCACATATTAGCTTTCAATTATCTCACTATGTTATTATCGCTTTCTTCTTGAACGAGCTTTTGCGCATGCTCAGCTTCTTACGCTTTTGCTTTGGACTCTTCAAGTCAGTCGTAAGTCGTTCTTCGTTTGTTCTAATCTGTCTCTCGCGACACTTACATTCTAAGCGCACTTAACCAACGCTGTATGTATAATAAACCAAATCGTTAATAAATTAAATAAGAATTATACAATATCGTTTGTACTAATTTGATATTAATTATTAAAAAGGGCTGTCAAACCAGTCAGTCCTCGTAATATTACTTTTAACTAAAAGTAAGAATGCTCTTAAGATAGATTTTGATTTTCACTATTGATGGGTTGCACTATTGCTTTTTCGTGGGGTTTTGAGGATTGAATTTACAGCCTCTCACAAATTCAATAGCGTCTTCCTTATATTAAATTCAGGTTTTTTGTTGACACTGCGTTACTCGGCTTCGCGCTATTGTCGAGGTTCCAATCAAAACTTAACACGATATTGACCGTTACACGGATTCGCGCTATTATCGAGGTTCTAATTAAAACACTATATTGACCGTCGCATGGGTGTCGAAAAGCGTGGTGTTTTTAGATACCGATTAAATAGATTTAAACACTATCACTAACATCTATTAAATTAACCGTTTCGTATACAGCTTAGTCCAACGCTCAAATCAAAGTTTTTTCCAAGTAAAAAGACAATTAAAGTTAAAGTTAAAATTAAAGATTAACAAACAAATTATAAACTTAAAAGACAACAAAGTCTACAATTTATACTAAACGTTGTATTCCAGGTAAAATATTCTTTAGTTCAAAGACAATAACATACGACAATTGCTCTACAGAACACTTTAAAATAAATGGAATACCAACAAAATAGCCGCTTAACCTTGAAGGAATATAAAAAAACAGATACGAGTGGCCTGCAACTATAATAGAAAACAGAGCAGCAAGCCTCTGGTGAAAAATGACTTACCACTTCCCATATCCACCGTGTTAGAAATTGCCCCATGGAATCTGAAAAGAAATAAAACCATCTTTCACACTTCATACATCGGAACTCCTGCCATAACGTCCTTTTGGCCATCGTTCTACCCGCTCTTTCCGAGCACTATAGCCGACCAAAATTGGCAAGCCCACAATATTGAATAATTTTCAGATGTTTAATTATATCATTTGACCAATTTTTACATATAATACATTTTCCAACTTCTCCCTAGCGTCATCAAATTACCTAAGCGTAGTTAGTTTCCTTTCTTATTAAGCTCCTTTCTCGTTGAGTAAAAGCATATACTCGAATCTTTAAAAAGTATGCAACAAGTAGAATAAATCCATTCCGATCCAATAAAGTCCGTCTGTCGTTCAGTAAGAACGCAGGGAACGTTGGGGAACTATAAAGCTATATACACTTTTTTAAAGACAAAGGGGTCATAGTGTAGGGCCGAGCTCTCACCATGGACCATCCGATTTTTAGGTTATATAGCGTTGCGACAGACTTCCGCGACTTTTATTGAAAGCCCTCTTCATGCTTTACAAAATTATTACTTCATAGTCAAATGTTGACAAGAATCTTACGTATTGTTTTTCGAGCTTACCAAAAACGATCAACTTAATGCAATAAGATCACTTTAAGATGTTTTTATCACTATTAACCTATTTTCTGTTTATTTTTTTGTTTTGAGCTGATTTTATTATTTGAAAATAACACAATTTTGTGTGCTTTTTAGGGTGGCTGGTGGTGGAAGTCCTGTGGACGGGGTCTAAATGGTCTTTATCTTCATGATCCCCAAGATCTAACTGCCCGGCAAGGAATAGTATGGTTTCGTTGGAGAGGATGGGACTATACATTAAAAAAATCAAAAATGATGATACGACCTAAAACACCACCACAACAGACAATATCTGGAACGTCTTTGTAGAGATCATACGAAATAATTAAACATTTTTGTTAAAGTTTTACCCATTTTTATTTAAAATTTAGATGTTTTAATTATGAATTAGATTAGTTATTTAATTAAATTTTTCATTTATATGTATATTATGAACATTATGATCACGAATGTAATAAATAACTTGCTAAGAATAAATGATCAAGCTTTGTCGATTTATAAAGAGACTACAAGAACATTCGAGAATGTTCAAAGGAGGATGGTATCTGGACTGGTTTATCAGAAAAAAGAAGATAGCCGTGGTTGGTGTCAATATTATTAATTTGAATTTGCTGTCCATGAACTGTTGTGATCAGCATAAGCAAAAATGTCATCAAGTTCCAGGCACCTGTGGAATTGAAATTAAATTATTTTTCTTTCGTTTTTTAATTTTGTTTTGTAGTAGTGAGTAACTCTATTTCTGTTATAGATTTTGTAATGGTCGGAGTCCGTTTGCTCCACATTTTTGGTTGGCTTAAATGAATTTTCTAATTTGCCTTTCTGTAGTGGCCTTTTCTGTATCTCGTGTCGACTTCGTATACCATTCTGTCACTGGTTATTTTATTTTCTTTGTTTTGTTAGGTGTCTAATATTGGTTGTTCAGCGTAGAGAAATATGTGTGCAGGGGTCTGTCCAGTGGTCCAGTGGTGCTTGGTCTTGTTTTGTTTATTTTTTCTATTTTGCTTAATTTGATTTCGTCGTCGTCGGATGTTTTGATTATGCGAATTTTTTTATTAAGTGTTTTATGCAGTCTCTCTATGTCCGCTACACCAGTTTTTGTTGTTCTAAGCTGCAATTCAATTTCCTCACTCTCCAGCCATCGCTTTAGGGCCAAACTGAAAAATGCGCAGCTCTGTCTGCTTTTAGTATTTTTGGCTTGCCCAGCTGGTTGAATATACGCATAAGTGCATTTTTGCATTTCAACCAGTCCTTTGTTTTTATTTCTTCTAATGTGGCAAATTTCGAATAAATGTCCATGCAACTAACGTAATGTTTGCCTATGATAAATTTTTCGCAGAATTGTTCTGGTCTGGGTGTGGTTTTCATTGGCATATCTGTGTTACGGTGCTCTGTCTTTGCTAAATTGCAGATATTGCATTCATTTATTATATGTTGGATAAGTAGTTGGCTATTGGAGAAATATTACGTTTCACCGAAAAGCTTTGCAGTTTTCTGTATTCCAGGGTGTAGAAGTTTTTCGCGAGTGCTTAAGATCAATTCTTTGAATTCTGCATAAGTGGTTATGTTTTTTAATAAAATTATGCTACGCAAGATTCTGGTATATTTAGTGTTTATAGTCTGTTTATGTGCGGCTTGAATGATCCCGAAATCTGCGTCACTGTCAGTATACAACGCACTCTTTTTATCGCAAAAATGTTCAATCAAATATTGTTCGGCTTTTTCCCTGGTCATATTGTGGTTGCTTAGTGGTTGATGGTCAGTGGATATTTCAAAGTATCGTCCAAGTAGGTAGTATGAATCGAATCCCTCCGAACTTGTTTTATGTGGCGTGTTCCACATTGAAGGGATTACAACCACGGCACCCTATACACCCACAAGTGAGCATATGATGCATGTGTCCAATACGCTGAACAAAACGTCCCGGTCTGGAAGCTATAGCTATGTACATAGCGACCACCCCGGTAGCAATTCGAGTGCTTGCTTGCCGGGCAAGCACTCCCCCTTGCTGAGGAGCGAGATCTACCTAAAATCTCTACTGTTCTATGGGTCACAGCACCCGAGTGTTGCGCAACCCGCGCCGTTACTCAAACGTCGAGCATGAAGGCTCTACCCGCGATGTGGGTACCAACCACAGCCACCACGATACTCCCACAAGGGGGCCAACCTCAATGAGCAGTCTTGGAACTGCTCAACCCGTGGTACCGAAAATTAGAGGCTCGGTCGGCCTTACTCTTTGGCTCCGACAAGCACGGGCGGAGTGACCTATTGCCGCATTAGTCGCCTCCTACGACAAGCTGCGGCAAGCTGTGGCAGTATTCTCGCCCGCTAACCACACGGCGAGCGTTCGGCTAATGTAACTAAGCGGGTGTCCCTCTTGTGGGAGTACTGCTCCCAAGGCGACATCACTTGCGTCTGTGGTTAAAATAAATTTCTTTGTAAAGTCGGGTACCTTTTTAATTTTTTAAGTGCTGAGTCATATTCAGGGTTGGTAGTATCAAATTTCATGTTATTTTTTAAACATTTAGTCATGGGTTTTGCTATGTCTGCAAAGTTTGGAATGATCGGTAGTATCCTGTCAGTCCGAGAAAAGCTTTTATTTCATTTGGTTTAGTGGGAATTGGATATTTCTGAATAGCTCTAATCTTATCAGGGTTTGGTTTTATTCCGTCTGATGTTAGAACATGTCCTAAATATGTGGTTTCATGCTTGAGAAAGTCACACTACTCAAGCTGTAATTTAAGGTTGGCCTTTGCTAGTTTTTCGAAAACTAGTGAAAACCTTTTGCGAGGACTATAGTTGTGAATTAAATAAATCTGCCTAGCTTTCCTAAAATATCGTCCATGTTTGGGATTGGGTGTCTGTCTCCTACTGTTATTTCGTTTAATTTTCGGTAGTCTATTACAATTCTAAATTTCTGTTTGCCTGATGCATCTTTGTTTTTTGGAACCACCAAGATAGGACAATTGTAAGGTGAGTTACTGGTACGTAAATACCCTGATTTAGCATATCTTGTATTTGGCTTTCGACCTCTTGTTCATAAGCCTGTGGGTAACTGTATAATTTAGAATAAATGGGTAGATTATGCTTTGTTTGATGGTTTGTTTGGTTTGATTAGTAAATGCCAACTTGTCACCTTCATGGTACTGTGTGTCATTATATTGCTGCAAGAGTGCACACAATCTTTGTTTTTCTTCGTTATTTAAATGTTCCAATCTGTATAAGTCTGATTCTTATATGGGTGAAATTTTTTCTGGTTGTCTGAGCACGGGTGTCATGTATCATATTTACATTTTGAAAATGACTCTGTTCTTGTGCTGCTATTTCTTCTTCTAATTTGTATATGCTGTTGTAAAGAGTTACCTCTTGATCGCGGTAACTTATTGTTGCTTTTGCTTCTGCTAAAAGTTTTCTTCCAAAAAGAGATCGTAATTCTCGGAAAAGGGATGCAGTAAAAATTCGTTTGCTGTTGGGAACAAAATCTTTGAAGGTACAGTTATACTTTTGCTGATAATGAGCGATCCGTTGCTGGTATGAATAAGAATATTAGTATTCTGGATTGGTAAGTCAAATATGATTTTGGATGTCATGTTAACTGTTGATCCGGTATCAATAAGGCATTTTAAATTATTTTCTTTGTATTTAATTGTTATATATTGGCTTGTGGCTGAAAATTTTCGGCCTGTTCAACATTGTGTTCTTTGTTGTCATTGCTTGTCTCGTCTGTATTAATCTGCTGTGGCTGTTGTGTTGTTTCTGAATTTTTGTTGTTTTCAGTTTGATGCTGATATTCTGGATAATATTCCAAATGGTCGTAAGCTGGATAGTAAAAATAGTCATATGGGACACTGATAGAAAGCTTCCTCTTGGTACAATGATTCGTCAATACTCATCCCAGTCTGTCCACTATCAGCTGGTCTTAATCGCTTTATTGGTTGATTGGGTACATAGAAACCTGAGTTTTGTGTTGATTGGTGATTTTGATATTGGTATTGTTGTCTGAACCTATTCTGATCGAATGAATTGTTTCGATGGGTATTAGAAATTTGTCGAGGTGTAAAGTTTACACGTTGGTTTGGTTGAAAACCCTTGTTTGCATGTTGGCTTGGTTGAAATACATTGTTTGGATTAGGATGACGAAAAGGTGGATTATGAGTTGATGGTGTTTGATAACTTTGTGGAGCTGGATAAGGCACTGGTGAATTATAATGTTGGAAAGGTGCTGGATATCTTCTGGTATTATTGTTAGTCTGATTAATATTGTGAGTTTAGGATTTTTGTGCCTTTAAAAAGAATTTTGTTTTTGAATAGAAGAGCTTGTACATTCATGTTCATATATTCCTTTTTCTTGTAAAATGTTTATAAGTGTTTATAAATCTGGTATATTGCGGTTATTTATTCTTAAATGAATATGTGTAGGCAATTTTTCAATACGGGATTCAATACTGGATGTTATTAATCTTAAATATAAAGTTTTTCTTCAGCATTTTGTTATTTTTCAAGCTTACTGGTAAGTGTTTGTCTGCGGTTTTCTGCTTCCTCCAGGAATGCTCGTACACTGCCTTCTAATGGGGTCCTCCGAAACTCATTCAAAAGAATGTGGTTAGGGGTCTGGGGTTTATAGTTGAGGGGGTTACCAGTTGTCGTCTTAGCTGGGGCAGGGTTTTGATGTCGTTGGCTCCAATGCTGCGCATGACGTCTCCGCTGATGCTGCGCTTGACATGCCCACATAGGATCTGCTATTGGCGTTCTTCTCCGGTAACCTAAAGGGCCAGTATGTAGTCAATTCGGCTTACATAGCTGAATAGGGTGCCCGGATCACCGTTGAACTTCTCCACATTGCCAATCTGGTAGGCAACCTGGGTCATGTTGCTGTCTGAAAGGGGTGGCACGACTCTTGGTTCTGTCATTTTGTTGCTGTTCTTGTTGTTGTTTTCAAATTAATTTAATATTGTTATTTTTTGTTTTATTTTATTTTATTTATTTAATTTCTTTTTATTTTTATTTGTTGTTTAACAGATCTAAGTTTGTACGTATCTTATTTGATTTTTTTTTTTTTTTGTCTTTTCACTAATTTGTTTATTATTCTTACTTTTAACTAAAAGTTTTGAGGATTGGATTTACAGCCTCTCACAAATTCAATAGCGTCATCTTCCCGCTATTGTCGAGGTTCCAATCAAAACTTAATACGATATTGACCGTTACACGGATTCGCGTTATTGTCGAGGTTCTAATTAAAACACTATATGGACCGTGGCATGGGTGTCGAAAAGCGTGATGTTTTTAGATAGCGATTAAATAGATTTAAACACTATCATGGCTTGAATCTATTAAAATAAACCGTTTCGTATACAACTTAGTCCAACGCTGAAATCAAAGTTTTTTCCAAGTAAAAAGACAATTAAAGTATCGAGACCGAGTATCGTATAACGGCTTTTACGATTAACAAACAAATTATAAACTTAAAAGACAACAAAGTCTACAATTTATACTAAACGTTGTATTCCAGATAAAATATTCAGTATTTCAATGACAATAACATACGACAATTGCTCTTCATTAGTCTTCACTAATAGGACCAAATTCGCTTATATTATAGCCACGGTGTTTGATACACAATAAGTACTACAGATCACTTTAAAATAAATGGAATACCGGCAAAATAGCCGCTTAACCTTGAAGGAATACAAAAAAAACAGAAACGAGTGGCCTGCAACTATAATAGAAAACAGAGCAGCAAGCCATCTGGTGAAAAATGACTTACCACTTCCCATATCCACCGTCTTAGCAATTGCCCCCTGGAATCTGAAAAGAAATAAAACCATCTTCCACACTTCATACATCGGAACTCCTGCCATAACGTCCTTTTGCCCATCGTTCTACCCGCTCTACCCGAGCACTATAACACACCAAAATTGGCAAGCCCACAATTTTGAATAATTTTCAGATGTTTAATTATATCATTTGACCAATTTTTACATATAATACATTTTCCAACTTCTCCCTAGCGTCATCAAATTACATAAGCGTAGTTAGTTTCCTTTCTTATTAAGCTCGTTTCTCGTTGAGTAAAAGCATATACGCGATTCTTTAAAAAGTATGCAACAAGTAGAAGAAATCCATTCCGATCCAATAAAGTCCGTCTGTCGTTCAGTAAGAACGCAGTGATTAACGCGGGAGCTATAGGGCTATATAAATATGCTAAAAATATTTTGAATGTACATTCTAACGCCCACAAACTACCCAAAACTGTTACAACTATACTTTGAAATTCTCAGTTTTTACCCGTTACTCTTAGAATTCGTCCACGACGTCTTGATCTCAGAAACTACAAAAGCTAGAATGTTGGGATTAAGCATGCAGCTTCCAGAGACATAGTTAATGTTAATGTTAATTTCCAAATGTTGCCACGCCCACAACCGCACAAAACTGCCACGGCCACACTTTTAAAAAATGTTTTGATATTTTTCCACTCTATTCTATAGATTTGCCGAAAAACTTTTTGCCACGTCCACTCCTACGCCCACACTTTTTTTCATTTTTGAATATAAGTTAATGTTTTATTTTGCGAAAGATGACCTTCTATTCCGGATTCAAAATAAGAACTTAACATTGAATTTTAAAGTAAGTCCTGAGCTAGCTGTGGGTGTCTGGCAGCTCATAGTCCGTTTGTTCATCTTGTTCTGACAAAGTCTGTTCGTATTCGGTCATTATCGGTGCTTCTTGTTCTGCCCCAGTTTGTTGTTCGATTTCTGTTTGGATATTAAAATTTCTTTGCCTTTTGGTTGGATCTGTGATAGGTATTGGGGGTCGTTTACCAGAGGCGTTAAGTTGAGGTCTGTTCATGTAGTTAATTTGTCTAGACTGAAGGCTTCTGTCCACGTCCATTGGTTCTGGTCGTGGTTGGGGTTTTGTTGCGATCGGACGAGGTGGTGGATACGGCTGGTGCGATGGGGCTTGTCGAAATTGTTGCCCAAGATTATTCGGTGCTGGTCGGTATTGTGGGTGTCCAAAGTTAGCATTAGACACTCCTACTGGTATGGGTCTGGGGGGTAGCATTGGTCTGGTTTGGTAACCCATATTATTGGGTATAGGTAGTGGTCGTGGAAGCGGCCCCTGAGGTGTGCTTCTAAAGATGTTCTGTTGAAGTTTGGCCGAAGCGTGATGGGTACGGTATGCCTGGTTTTCTAACTTCAAGCACAGGTGCAAAGCAGATGGCAAGTCGGTGGGTTCTTTTATGCCCAGCAAACGTGGGAGGTCGCCCCGGAGACCCCGGATAAAGGTATCTAAGGCTTTATCCCTGTACAACTTGGTCATAAGCAATTCTGATTCCCTGCCCAATTCCATGCAACTTATTTTATTGAGTATTAAAGACAAATGTCTGTAAACGACTTGATGGAATTCTTCAACTGTCTGATTGGGCTTTTGGAATATTGTTGTCATTTGATATTCCAAAGTGGCAAGATCTCGTTTGTCTGCATAATGTAGTGTTAAACACTTTGAGATTGCTGCCCAGTTCAACGGGACATTATAAGAATCAAGGGCAATGTCAGCGTTGCCTTTTATCTTATTTCGAATTGTGTGCAAAATACCAAAATACTTTGCTGTACCTATGGTGTAAGCATAAGTTTCTAGTATTCTATCTACACTCTTTTCCCAGGAACCGAATTCAGCTGGGTCACCGGAAAAATCATGCAAAGATTTTACAATATCGGGGACTTTGTCTAAATCTTGTAAATTATGTAGGTGTTCTGGGTTAATACCCTGGCTCTCTACATTTGCGAAATCGAAGCTAGAATTTTGACTTTGCTGCAAGAGAGTTGGGAGTTGTTCAGACAGAATCTGGCAAATGATTTCGGCTAATTGTTCGTGCTGTGCCATTATGTTTCTATTTTGTTGGTGTGTTTCTTGTCTTGCGACTTATCTGTGTTGTTGTATTAAATTATGTGTGTTAGGTTCTATTCGGTTTACTGCCTCAGATTCTGTTTCTAAGTTGAGCACTGCTGGTCTCATTAAATTGTTGAAATTTGCCATAAAGGCAGTTACACGTAATTAAGTATGGTTATAGCAATGGGATCAATTATTTAAGTGTATAAAATGAATGCGGGAATCAGAATATTTTAGATTGTGTCACTTAAGATATGTTGATAAATCCTTACAATTATTTAGTTAATTTGTGTTTGATTTTACGACATAATTAGATCTTATTTAATAATCAATAATGTTTAATAGCAGAGTTTATAGCACGTTAAAATTGAAGCTTGAATTTTGATTTAAATATTTAATAGTAAAATTTAGTCGCGCATTAAATTCTATATTAATTGAAGTTTACTTTAAATTATGAATTGTAAAACTTATTTTAACTTATTTAGTTTTGCATAAATTGTAGTTGCTTTTAATTTCGAATTTTACTTTATTTAGTTTTAGCAAAAGGAACGTGATCGAAGAACTGTGTTTTGTTTAGAGTGAATTTATTTTATTTTAATTTTGAAAACCAGTGTCTGGTTTTGCTCTTCTACCTTGGAGGGTCCCTTGGGATTCGCAAGATTGAGCTTGTTATACTGCTTTATTTATTTGTAGTGCAGTGATTTTTTTTATTTGATCGCTTTACGCTTATTTATTTGTTCACAAACTTTCGTCAATTTCTTTAATCACTTTCACTTTGTTTTACTTTTGAATTATTCGTGCTTTAGTTTTCTTAATTTCTTATTTCACTTTAGATAATTAGGTTCACTTAACTCTACTTACATTGCTAACTTGATACGGCTACTCCTCCTGGTGATCCGGATGTTGTCCTTTTTACTTATTTACTCGGGATCCTGCGATGCACACACGTAGAGGGTGTTCTGCGGTCGGACCTTGACAGAACGCGTAGTCCGCCTATGGGTTGCCTTTAGTAAATCCGCGTACCAAAGAATGCAACAGAGGTTTTGAGACTGATGGAGTCGTACTGATGTACTAATCTGACTTAACAAGATTTCCTACTCATCAGGTCCCTGTTCGAGCGCCAGTTAATGTTTTATTTTGCGAAAGATGACCTTTTATTCCGGATTCAAAATAAGAACTTAACATTGAATTTTAAAGTAAGTCCTGAGCTAGCTGTGGGTGTCTGGCAGCGGCGTCGGCAGAACGTTGGCGTCGACTCTGATGGCGTGATCGGCAGCTAGGCGAAGAATTGAAGTGGTTTGAACTTGGTTGAACTGGATCGAATTGCAATCTCTGCAATTTCGTCGTTGCGTGGGTTCGTCGCGGCGGATGCTTACAATATTGTTGTTTTAGGATTTTGAACTCTTGTTTTCTTAGAATACTTTGTTGCACAATTCTTGCAAGCAAATTACTAGTAATTTATTGTATCGGTCGAGGGGAGTAACAAGAGTTTCTGTTGTTAACTTATATCTTGAAAATTTGTATAGACTTTTCAAAAAGCTATAAGCGCCCATAAACCGCCTAAAACTGTCCACACTTGAAAAATGTTTTGATATTTTTTCACTTTTTTATATATCTTGAAATTTGCAAAATACTGTTTGCCACGCCCAGTCTAACGCCCACAAAAGGCACAAAACTCGTACGCCCACACTTAAAAAAATTTTATATATTTTTTTAATTTTTTTTTTCCCCAATTTCTTCCGATATTCCAGAAAATTTTGAAATTTCTATTTTGCACTTCCACTAGCATCTGATAGTCGGGGAACTCGACTTTAGCACCCTATCTTGTTTTTTGTTTAATATTTACCTTGACAGTTTGGTCACTCCGTTTCTGAGGCGTACAATCCGGCCTACAAAACTGTCACGTATACTAATTTTTAAATATGTTTAGATTACTTTTTGTTGTTACTTATTTTCTGACCAATTTGTTTCGATAATTCAAAAGAATTTTAAAATTTTAAATTTCGGAATGCACAGGTTCATCGCAAAGATGAATGGTGGCATGAATATGGGAGTATTGGACAAGGGTTTCATAGTGTAGGGCCGAGCCCTGCTTAATCTCACCATGGACCATCCTATTTTTAGGTTATATAGCGTTGTGACAGACTTCCGCGACTTTTATAGAGGGTCCTCCTTCATGCTTTACAAAATGATTACTTCATAGTGATTTGACTATGTTGACAAGAACTTTACGTCTTGTTTTTCGAGCTTTCCAAAAACGATCAACTTAAATCTTATTGCACTCTAAGATGTTTTTATCATTATTAACCTATTTTCTGTTTATTTTTTTGTTTTGAGCTGATTTTATTATTTGAAAATAACACAATTTTGTGTGGTTTTTAGGGTGGCTGGTGGTGGAAGTCCTGTGGACGGGGTCTAAATGGTCTTTATCTTCATGATCCCCAAGATCTAACTACCCGGCAAGGAATAGTATGGTTTCGTTGGAGAGGATGGGACTATACATTAAGAAAGTCAAAAAAGATGATTCGGCCTAAAATACCACCATAACATTCAATATCTGGAACGTCTTTGTAGAGATCATACGAACTAATTAAACATTTTTGTTAAAGTTTTACCCATTTTTATTTAAAATTTAGATGTTTTAATTATGAATTAGATTTGTTATTTAATTAAATTTTTCATTTATATGTATATTATGAACATTACGATCACGAATGTTATAAATAACTTGCTAAGAATATATGATCAAGCTTATAAAGAGACTACAAGAACATTCGACTATTCGGTGAATACAATCAATGAGTAGTTTAACAACTCTATGGTCTCCTGGAGACCACAACAACAGTACACGGTGTTTTGCAAAGTGCACAATTCAAAGACCCATTAACTCGAATAACACTTATTCTTTCTAAAATAAGAAATTTACTGATATAATTGTAAACTGCGGTATAAATTGCTATAATCACAGAGAAGCAGAAAAACTGTGTTTAATAAATTGAGAAGGTCAAATTCATGTGAACTGTATTCCGACAATGTAATTCGATTGGTAACGGTTCGGGATATCGCGTAAAACAGCTTAAATTATTTTGTGTTGGGTCAAGCCGATTACTGTAAATTATTATTTATTTATAAAAACCTGACTGGGAAATTTTAGCTATGGCGTCTTGAGCTGCATCTGGTTGCCTAGATATGCCACATACGTGGTCGGCATTGCCAGGATTAGTCTTCATTATTCTTTCCACCGGCTATTCATAACTGGCAACATGTCTTTCTTTAATAGTACTAGCAGTCCTTCTTTAACGTTATGCGACATAGCTTTCCATTTGTATCGCATTTGCCGGGGCGGTCAAAGTGTCGGATGACATAGGTGTGATTGGTCGGGAATTTAGGAATGCTTCGACTTCCATGATCACAGTGTTGCGCTCCTCAAATGTCAAGGTACATTTACCAGCTTGCAAGTTTTGATTTTGTGTCTTTGTACAGTGGTCTGAAACAAACAAATATAGAAACTAATGTTGTGTGCTTCAAAAACATATGGCGTGCTATAATAAAGTCTGAGCAGCCAAAAATGACTTCTTGGCTGTAAATGGTGCACACTATGTGCTCTGGTTTTAGCGGCCGAACAAGCGGCATACCGTTCTAGAATCCCATTTTAATAGCCTTATGCTATTAGAGGAGTCTCCAAAGCGCAAAAAAAGCAAAAGGAAAAACGGCCCCGTGGGAATTAAGCTTCCTTCACTTGGCCAGACCACTGCCTCCTCATCTACTTCTTCCTCTTCTTTTTCTAAAATCTATCTCCTATCAAATTTCAAGAAACTTGCGTAGCAAGCTAACGAAATTTTATTCTGATAGCCTTTCCTTTGCGTCACATATCATTGTGTTCACAGAGACTTAGTTAAAGCCAGAGATATGTACTTAACTATGAAGTTTTCCCAGGTATGTACACAATATACAGACACGATCGTCCCTCCAGGCTTGGAGATTGAGTCTAATTGCGGTTAGGTTTACTCTTACGTCAGAAGAGGCATTTTTTTATGAGTCCCGTAACGAAGAATTCATATGTATAAAGCTGTAAAATTCCGATTGCGCTGTTTATATTACGTGTTTTTACATTCAGCCGTCTTCTGAATTCCCAGAATATCTAAAATGTCCGTTATTTAATCCGTCCAAAATAAGCTGTCAGGAAGGGACAAATTCATAGTTCTAGGATTCATAGTTCTACGTGATTTTAATAGACCTGACACTACAACAGAAGAAAATTCAAATATTCTTCTCTCTATAGCACAACACTACTTTATTGACGGCTTGATCAACCTATAGTTGCCGCAAGTTAATTATATTTGAAACTCTCTTGGTCGATTATTGGATCTATGTCTTGTAACAAGTCCTGAAAAGGTGTTTCTGTCCAGAGTAGCACCTCTTACTCAACCTGAAGATCCATAGCATCCAGCTTTTGAGGTGACAATCGACACAGGTACCGCAATAAAAGAGAAATCAGAGAAATCAACCAGACGAATTCATTGTTTCTGACACCTTCTAAGGCTAAATAATTTTTTTATCTGATATCCGATTGGCCCGATCTTTACTCCTGTACATAATGGCAGATGCCAAAAATATTTTTATACCACAATCAAATCATTTTTTAACTCTTCTGATGAACTATCCGTCTATCTCCAACAAACCTCCTTTGTTTAATAAAAAGTTGACACACCTAAGAAATATAAAGTTTATTCAAAATTTAAAGATACCAGTTCTCAGTCTATCTTTTCTAAATACTTAAGTGCTCGGCTAAATTTTACCGTGCTTAATGCTCAGTGTTACAATAACTATTTAAGCTGCGTAAGCCAGTTCGCACAGGATCCGAAACAGTTTTATTACTTCGTTAACACTAAGCGAATAACGATTTCTTACCCTTCCTCGTTATTTTTTAAAAATACTACTGTAACATCGGATCAGGCAATAGCTGATCTATTTGCCCAGTTTTTTCAAACAACATATTCTACCTTACCTCATTCGTACCCTTACGCGGTATCAAAATCGTATTTAAGATTTTGTCCCACAGTAAATGAAAGCTCACTGCTTTACGATCTTCAGCGTGTTAAGCTTGTCTATTCGCCAGGCCCGACAGTCTCTGGCTGTGTGCCTGGGTTCTGTGCGGAAGCCCAGTGCAAGTCTCTACTGAAACTCTTTACCATGCAAGAAATTACAGAAAACAATTTTTTTGAAAATTTTATCACTCCTCATTTGCAGCACCTTCGTAGGTAAATTATATCACCCGTAAAAAAAAAAATAATTTTTAGGACTTTTGGACTACTATAGAAAATTTATAAATGATTTTCCATAAGTCACTAAACCAATAACCAGACAACCAAAAGGGAGGAAGTCAGTCGTAATAGGCGACGAATTTCGATAAGCATTTGAAGTTTCCAAAACACGTTTAATCAACGACCCCATTAAACAATACCCAAATTTCGAAAAACACTTCACACTAACCACGGATGCAAGTAACTTCAAAGGGTCCAAGAAATTTCGACAAACCCATCTGCTTCGCTAGCAGGACACTAAGCGAATTACGTTACTCTACAATCAAAAAGAGATGTTAGGAATTATCTTGGCTGTAAAATAGTTACGACCATACTTGTATGGTCATAAATTCAAATTGATCACTTACCATAAGCCACTACTGGGACTGATAAATTTCAGTGGACAAAATTCTACACTCATTGGAGAGACTTGCTAAGCGAATATGATTACGAGTTGGAACATAAAAACGTTGTCGCAGACGCATTGAGCAGAGTTGAACGTTCTCATCAAGGAGGGCACACTCGACGATCACTATCTAAAAATTCTCTTATTTAACATACAAGCTACTTTCAAAAGAACCCTCTCTGATAGTAAGCACACCATTTAAAACAAAATTAGAAGACAAATAAGTGAACCATTCATTAACTTAGACATGACATTAGCTTAACGGCATCTTAAAGGCGATACTAAGCCACATAAAACTTTAGCTATAATGGCGACTGACAAATTTTACTCATTAATACAAGAAGCCTATTCAAAATGAATAGTATCTTCACTTCTGCCCTCCAGGGTACGGCAAAAGAGTCAATCAACGGACGCCACTGATGAAGAAAGAATTAATGTGAAATTAAGGGTAATTGAGGAAAAGCAAATGCACAACTGCGAAAAGAAACCTTTGTTAGGTTTAAAGATATTATAGACCACATCAATAGACAACAGAAAGTAATAAATAGTTTCTTCAATACAAACGGAACAATATTTTAAGATATTAGATAAGGATTATAGAAGCATCGAGATCATTCAAAGTATAATAAGGATAAACTTTAACATAGACCTTCTTACTCTCATTTAAATAGCTTGTCTGAAAGTCCTTTGTTTGCAAAGCATTAACTTTCCAAAAAACTTTAACTTTAAAAAAAGATTAAAGACACGCTAAAAATATTGTCGGACCACGAGGTCTACAAATTATTGTTATTAGAGACAAATTCGATGAGCAACACATTAAAATACGAAATTAAAATTCCAATCCTGTCGAAGGACGATTTCAAGTTATATCGACTTATTGCATTAATCTTTAACAAAACTGAAATTGTGGATCTACTACAATTCATTATCAAAAACAATTTAGAAATAAGATAATTAAGTACACCCTGTGTAAGAATTGACGACATTCATGTTTGTGAAACCCCTTTAACCCCAAAAGATCCATAATGTCCCCTCAAGCTCTTCGCTGACATAACCGCAACATGCAGCACGGTGGAGTGAAACTTAGAGCCCAATGAAAGGGCTACTACTCATGTTGAACGCAGAAAACCCTAATATCACATGAAATTGTATTCCCGACAAAATATTCAGTAATCCAATACTAAAAACTTACGACAATTGCTCCGTCTTCGCTAATGGGACTGAATCCGCTGATATTACCACCAAAGTATTGGACACAATTAAAATAACTACTAAGACGCAGAATAACTTGAGGACAAAACCTGCAATAGAGCCAATCAATCTCCACAAATTACACACCCTCAAATATGGCTGGGCTCTAACCGTCATAGAAAACAGAGCATCGATCCATCTGGCGATCATATACATATTAATCTCTATCTCAACCGTGTTAGCAATCGCCGCTTGGATCCTGAAGAATAACAAAACTGTATTCCACCCCACCCTCGTGGCACCTACCTAGCATTCAACCCACAAATTCACAATTCGCAGCCACAAATTCGAAGAACTCAAAGGACCGAGGAAATGTCGACCACAGCACTTATTCCAGACGACACTGGATTCTTAACAAGGTAAGAAACTTTGTATTACATATATAAGATTTTGCAGAATACAAATTCAACCGTATTTTTACCACCAAACCGAAATGTCGCATTTATTATTACTGAAAATAACTAACTTAAAGGACACAAAAACAAATTAAGATTCACTCCGATAATCTAAGGCCTACCAGATCGTGCGCTAACGAGCACGGGCACTCATTCAGGAGAATTCCACACAGGCGGCGGGCACACTAGGCCACTAGCCAGGGCCTACATAAAGCGGGCGGCCGGCCGTGTATGGGGAGGACATCCGACAGTGATCGGGTGGTGTAATCCTACCTAGTAGCAGTAGTCAGCAAAAAAAAAAGTTTTTTTTTTTTGTACCGGATCAGTAGATCAGGTTCGCTCTTGCGGTTGACTATGTCTCTGGAAGCTGCATGCCTAATCTCAACACTCTAGCTTTGGTAGTTCCTGAGATCGAGGAGTTCATACGGACAGACAGACACACGGATGTGGCCAGTTCGACTAGGCTATTAATCCTGATCAAAAATATATATATTTTATATGGCGGAAAGCCCCTCCCTCTGTCTGTTGCATGCTTTTTAACGAATCTAGTATACTCTTGTACTCTACTCATTGGTGCTGAAATAACTCATTCAATTTGTATATTCAATTTCATTGAGCAGCAATACTTAAACTTGGCAACTTATCTTTATATATTTATTATTTTTGAATACCCATGTACCGATCTTTGCCCATTCACACACAAACAATTATTGATTTAAATCAAACTCATCGTCTTTTCTGAACGTATTTGCTACAAACTACTGGGGACACAGATTTTTTTTTTGTCTCGCTTGCGGGATAACTCTTTCTTACTTATTCATCGTGCCAACTCGACAACTAACAACTCACCGTCACACTTTGACGGATATCTTACAAATAATCTTCACTTTTCGACGGAAAATTACGGAAATGTTGAATAACAAGAATATAGAGAAAAGACCATCTCATGGCAATACTTGAACGAATGATTGATTACTTGTACTTGTCAACAACTTTAGCGTATACATATTCCTGTCACCCTCTAAAACTTCAGTTATCAAAAACGGTCCTCTGAATTTCGGATTTTTTTCTTTTTACCGTGCGAGTCCCACGGCCACACCTTACGCCCAACCGAACGAGAGGCGCTGTTGTGTATCGTAAGGCTCGATTCGCGATAATATAGACGTGATATATCTAATCTAATCTAATATCGATCTAATTTATGTTAAAAGAGTTAGTACTGATCGCTATAAGAACGGCAGATAGTCAGGATTAGAGATAATAGGATAAATATTCAAAACATAATACTCTTTAGGGGTCATGCAACACAATCAATGAAGCTAGAAGCTTAGCCGACTGTTCCAAGCATCGTTCTACGGTTAGCTAGGGAAGGCAAATTATTTAACATTAGTCTACTGGAATAAGGAGGTAATATAAGGCTTGCATCCCAATTTTGCGACTTAAGGCAGTAAAAAGATTTTTGTACCGATTCAAGCGATCATAACTTTACACCATTTAAGTTTAGTAAGAAAGCTATCTAGATCGGATTTTAAGTCCGAATGGCAGAAAAAAACTTATAATATTACAGGCATAATTTAATATCGTCTGCGTACATAAGTACCCGCGGATTTTTTATTACCAAGGGAAGGTCGTTAATAAGTAAAGTAAGTAATTAAGTAAGTACAGTGGGAAGCTGGATTGATTGCATTCAATTTGTTACCTCTTTTATTGAGCAGGATCCCAAATGACTCCTTCCATATATGGGGAAACTGTGAAGATTCCAGAGATAAGGATTCCAGTTTCAGTAGGGCTTGCACAAGGCTTCCGCACAGAATATAAGCACACAGCCAGGGACCGTCGGGAAATACTATTATTATTATTATTATTATTATTATTATTATTATTATTATTATTATTATTATTATTATTATTATTATTATTATTATTATTATTATTATTATTATTATTATTATTATTATTATTATTATTATTATTATTATTATTATTATTATTATTATTATTATTATTATTATTATTATTATTATTATTATTATTATTATTATTATTATTATTATTATTATTATTATTATTATTATTATTATTATTATTATTATTATTATTATTACTATTATTATTATTATTATTATTATTATTATTATTATTATTATTATTATTATTATTATTATTATTATTATTATTATTATAAAAAATAATACGCCGAAGATTGTAAAGCATTCGTTTACAGTGTGACAAAATATTAAATTCGATTTTTGATACCGCGTAAAAGGAAGGCTGTTCAGAATGAGGTAACGTAGAATATGTTGTTTGAAAGAACTGGGCAAATAGATCGGCTATTGCCTGATCCGATGCTACAGTAGTATTTTCAAAACATAACGAGGAAGGGTTAGTAATCGTTTTGCGCTTATTGTTAACGAAGTTATAAAAGTGTTTCGGATTCTGTGCGAACTGAAACTGACAACGGTTTAAATAGGTTTTAAATACTTTGAAAAAATAGACTGAGAACTGGTAAAAATTTTGAATAAACATTTACATTACTTAATTAAACCAAAGAAGTTTGTTGGATATAGAAGGATAGTACAGCGTAACACAAGAGTTAAAAAATGATTTGATTGCGGTATACAAAATATTTATGGCATCCGCCATTATTTTGCAGGAGTAAAGATCGGACCAAATAAAGCCACATATAAAACAAAAAAAACAAAAAACAAAATAAAAATGGTATAGTCGAGTTCCACGACTATCAGATACTTGTTACTCAGCTAGTGGAAGTGCAAACGAGATTCTTTAATTTCTGGAATATCGGAAGAATTTTCGAAAAATAATTAAAAAAAGGAAAAAAAATTACAATTTATTTAAAAGTTGGGACGTGACAGTCGTAACGAATTGTTTTCCTTGTTTTCCTAAACAGCTTTATTGACAGACTTCTTCAACGATAGACTCCTATAGTCCTCGCCGTCGTCTGCGTGGCGTCCCTCCTTCGTCGTCGTTTCCTTGTTATCGACTGCTTATCCGTGCCGGCTCGAATGGCCAGTGACCCTGTGCCGTGTGCACTGCTGGTTCTTTGGTTACACGGTTTTATTGTTAGTCTTGTAAATTTCTATCGAGTTTCCGAAGAACTTTTTGCTACGCTCACTCTTTCGCCCACAAGCCACTAAAAACTGGCACTTCCACACTTTTGGGATGTTTTGATATATTTTCACTCTAACGCCTAAAACCTGACACGCCCACAGTTTTAAACACGATGGAATGCGAGTTCCCCGGCTATCAGATACCCGTTTACTCAGCTAGTGGAAGTGCGAACGAGAAATTTCTACATTTTCTGGAGTATCGGAAGAAATTTGGAAAAAAAGAATAAAATGAAAAAGAACTTTACATTTTTTTTAAAGTGTGGGCGTGGAAGTTTTGTGCGGTTTGTGGGCGTTGGAGTGAACGTAACAACATCATTTAACAAACTTGCGCTGCGTCTATGTCTCTGAGATCTGCACGCCTAATAGAATGCTATAGTCGAGTTCTCTGACTAACAGCTAAAGGAAGTGCGAACGGGAATTTTTTTAATTTTCTCAAATATGGGTAAAAATTACGAAAAACAAAAAAAAAATTTTAAAAATTATAATTTTTCAAAAGTTGGGGCGTGACTGTCTTTGACGGTTTGTCGGCGTGCCAAAAAGGTTTTTGGCGAATCTGTAAAAATTTAAAGACTAATAAAAAAATGAATATATATATCGAAACATTTTTTAAAATTGAGATCAATTGTTTGCGTCAGGTAAGTCTTGAAAGCCTCTACATTAGCACCATGAGCAAGTAACCGTGTGTATCGTGTGCGGCATAGTGTGCAATTCTGCCAGAAGTGGAGTGTGATCAGATGAGAGCTCATGAAGCGTTCGGATATTAAACCTGCTCATGGCGTACACGTTGGTTATGTAGAAATCGAGTGCAGATGGTGTTAATCGAGGGTTCGAAGAGTAAAAAGATGGCTCTCCCGTTGCTAATATTTGGTACCAACCGTTTGCAACGACTTCCTGCAACAACTTGCCTCTAGCGCAGCTCCTATGATTGCCCCACCAAGCGTGTTTTGCCTTGTAATCACCACCTACATTTTTTGCTTAGTAAAGCTAGTTGGGATTTAATCACATATTTCAACAATCTCTCATTGGGTGGGAGGTACACAGCTGCAAGTTCCCTCCGATGTCAGCAGCTGAACTATCGCTATTTGTCGGTCATTCGTTGAGATGGGAGGTTGGGGGCAGTGGCACAAGGATGAACGCAAAATGATGAAGGCACCTCCTCTGCTATTGTCACTGGGATTTTAGGCGTGGTAAGAGATATAACCAAGTTGGTAGATACGCTGTCCTTCACGCATGTGTGATTCGGTAACGAACATGAAGACATGAAGACACAGAGCTCATCACAGTTTTTCGCTAGCCCCCGTGCGTTCCACAATCCGATTTTTATGATTGGTTTCGTCATTTTGGAATCCGAGTTAAAAAAAGCTTGACCACTTCTCGAAATGCCTTGTTAAACTTAACAGTCTGCTCAATTAACTTAAACATTTTTGTTTTATTCCCAACACCAAAGTCTTTTGATGAGTCTGATTCTCTTTGAGAATGCTTTGCCGTATTTGACACTATTTGAGCCCCTATAGGTCGAGCTATATCGGCATATGAAATATTGCGTCTTACTGCCTAAGCAGAAATGAATCCACCTGTGAAGATTTTGCAGGTTTTTGAGGGCCAACTTGAAAGTTATATGTCATGGGTGAACAGGGCGGAGTGTGTCCTCAATGATTACGAAGTCATGAGGAGCAAACCTCTATTTAGGGCTATCATCTTACATATCAGACAGAAGATTAGAGGTGACGCTGACTTAGCATTGCTGGCATATAGTGTGCAGGATGACGATTGGGTGGAAATAAAACGAATCCTTACACTACATTACGCTGACAAAAGGGACATACGCACATTAGAACACCAACTCAGCCAGATGATCCAAGGTTTCCTTAATCCTCAACAAATTAAGATCCGGCTGTTGTGGATGCCCTTATCGAGACATGTAGGGACAGAGCTTTGATCGTCTTTATTCGAGGAGTTAAAGGGGATTGTTCAAGACTGCTAGTGCGCAATCCCAAGTCCTTGCCTGAGGCTTATTCTATCTGCATGGAATTGCAGAATGTGGACTCAGGGCTTTACTTCGAATCCAAAATGGTACATAATAGGTTTCCACAGCCCTAAGAAGGGTTCCACCCCAGATTTCAGGGTGGTTACCAAAACTACAATAGACCTCCCTTCGACAATTTGTACACACAGTACACCGGTCAGCCAAGACCAAGAGCACCACTGTCCCCACAAAGGTGGTCAAGACCAGTACAAGCCATCAAACAGGAATCAGATCGATCGGGGCAGTCATATTAATCTAGACGCAGTGTCCCAGAGGTTATATCACATGCAACCGTTCTTAGACCAACCAGCTACGGAAACCGAACAGTGCGACCAAATCGTTGCGCAACCACCCTTTGCGAACAATAGCAAGGCAACGAGTGGCGTCAACCGTCACCGAAGCATTCTAACCATGAGGTTCCGAGCGAAGGGTTAGACAACACAGGCGAGGAGGAGTTACATTTTATGACAGCCGCCTCTCCAGCGTTCCATACCTAGAGTATGCAACCAAGGACGGGGCTAAATTAGAATTTCTCATAGACACCGGCGCGAATAAAAATTCAGTACTCGATATTTAGCCGACTGTACTCCACTCCCTTCTCCTTCCATGTTCAATCCGCTGCAGGCAGTACTAAAATCACACTCTGCCTAGTGGGTAAATTTTTCAAGCCCGTTGGCAACAATACCACACTCACATTCTTTGTGCTACCTGGTTTACATTCGTTTGACGGAATCATTGGAGACGACACCCTCAAAGACTTAATAGCATTGATCGATAGGGAGAATAATCGGTTAACAATTTCCCCAGGTCTCATTAAACTCATCTTTGAAAAAAAATCTTGCAATGTTCATTCTTTGCTCATTTTCAACACCCACAAGAAGTCAACTCGACACTAGAGTCTTTATTGAAGGAAAATTCGTACGTCCATGGACGATCCAATCTACGTTAAGAGTTACCCTTACCTAGCAAACATGAGGGGCAAAAAGTCCTTATAAATTTCCAATTGTTACTACCCAGTAAAAAAAAACCAAAACCAAGTGGAGAGAAACAATATCGCCTCGTAATTGACTTCAATCGCTTAAACGCTGTCACTATTTCTGACACATATCCCATTCCTGACATTAACTCTACATTGGCAAGCTTAGGCGAAGCTAAATACTTCCCACACTCGACAATCAGAAGGAATTAGACACGCCGAAAACAGCATTTTCCACATTGAATGGGAAATACGAGTTTTCGCGACTTCCCTTTTGGTTGAAAAACGCCTCCGCCTCCAACGCATGATTGACGATGTGTTAAGGGAACACATTGGCAAGATATGCTACGTATATATCGATGACATCAAGAAAGGTTCTATATAGGAAGAGCCTGCGTTCAATTTTCAAAAACTTAAGACAGGCGAGACTCCAAGTTAACTTGGGGAAATCTAAATTCTTAGCAACTCAGGTCGATTTCCTGGGTTATGTGGTCACATCAGAGGGCATCAGGGCAGATATTAAGAAGTTAAAGAGCTTCCTAGGCATGACTTGCTATTATAGAAAGTTCATACGCGATTACGAAAAGATTGCGAAACATTTAACGAACATTACGCGTGGGGAGCATTAACTAACAGGAAACCAGTGGATATCTTTTTCGATCGAGCATCCTTAATCAAATACCAGGGCTTGTCGAATTTTACAGGACAGACCTTGGAGGACGTAAGAGGCCTCATAGAGCACAAACAACTTCTAACTAACAACAACCATAACAAGACCAGGGAACACCCCAAAACCTATGATCCGGGTCACACAGTCTATATTACAAACAAACAAATTAAAACTAAAGAAAAACTCAGATTTAGAGCAGAGGAGGTGCAAGAGAATGGCGGCATCACCATTAAAATTAAATTAGGCAAAGTCTTTCACAAGTCCGACATAAGAAAATAAAGAATAAAGATAAAAAATGTATTAACGAAAAACTTATTTAAAAATAATACGCTGGCAAACAAGTTTTATTCATCCTAAGCTTACAAAGAATTTCTAAAAATAAGACAAATTTGATTAAGCAACAACATTAACAAAACAAGAAACTGCACTTTTACAATTCTGTACACTTTCTTTTCTTACCACAAGCCTGATTCTGATTCCTTTGGTGGTGGGTATCGACATCTTCCGCTACGATGCTCCCGTCAACCCGTTTCAACAAGGTTTCGTTTGGCGCATCAACGGAGTTTTCAAATTGGCCCACGTCGTCAACTTGTCCAGGATACAACAGCTCGTCTATGATGGCTCACGGGAAGTAACACAACTGGTTGATCGAGATTTCGCGGCCGTGGTCTCGCACTATTTGGATAATGCAGTCGAAGGAATTGCCAGGGTCCACCTTCACGTAAACCACGTTCCATCAATTGGATAGGGTCGGCCTGGAAATGGGTGGCAGGATCACCAGATGCAGCGGACTGGGATGCTATCTTGAGTCAACAAAATGTGGCACCACGGAATATGGATCAGCAGATACGCATCCATCTCCAAGGTCAACGCAATCAACAGCGATCGTCATGCCACTACATCCTTGCTACACAAAGCAATCATTTTGGCGAGTTAACACCAGCCATGCGCTAAGCTGAGGCTTCACGCTGTCCGTTGATCGAGCGGCCTGACAATCTAGTATCTGGAGCCATACCAACGAGACGTCCAACTGTTAACAGCGCGTATAACCCAACGGGGGCGCAACAAAAGGTCCTACCTTAACTTATATATAAATAGAGTGCCACGGTTTACTTAACTTGGGAATAGAAAGTTCCCCTTGAACTTTCCCGGAAAGGAAAACAGTATGTACATGTTATGCAGTTCAAAATAAATTGAACTAAATAAATTAAATGAAATAAACTTGTTTATTGTGCGAACCAATAATACACACTGTACCAACCTATACACTGTATCAAGTTTATTTTGCCCTATATGCATTATAGACTAGTGCACTTGTTTAATAACTGACCAATTGACCAATCGGGGTCTAAACGTTGCTTAGCAAAAAGTGATGTAGTTGAAATTTACTCCCTTTATTGACTGTAGATTTTTTGTAGAGATGCAGATGTAGATGTAGAGTTTTTGATTATATGGGGTTTATTTTCTATACGGTGCAATAGTATCGCTCCATATCCACAGGCACTTGCATAAAAGTACAGCTCAATAGGATATAGCGGGTCAAAAATTACAAGACCAGGATTACTTGTGAGGATCGTCACAATCTTGATTCTGATCTATTTCAGCTCAGCGCTCTATGTAATGTTTCCATTACCAAATTAATGCGAATATAAACGTTTCATAACGTTTGGGAGAAAATGGACACGAATTTGGGATAGAAGGAGGCCAATCCAATGAATTGTCTAACGCCAGTAACAGTATCGTTTCACGCAGCCGCCAGGAGTTCTTAAATTCATTTATATATTTATTACCAACTTTGGAGACACAGCTTAGCTTTTGGCTAAGCGTTCTGCTGTTCGCTCTGCATTTAAGTCGCTCATTATACTCGCTTTCATTCATATGTGCATCGATGCATAAAACATAATCATTATATGTGTCGTTTCGTTAAAAAAAAAGCTTATAATTACGTCTATAGCTCAACAGACAGTTTGAAGACGAGGGTTAAGGAGCTTAAGGAAGCTATCTTTCGTACATTCTGAAGAATCTCTTCCGGTCGTACTTCATAACACACATACTGAACCATTGTTTTGAGAAATCTTCATTTATTGAGATAAAAGCTGAAAGAAAAGCATTCGTAAAAACATTCAAAACTATTTATAAAAAAAAACTTTCATTTTACACCTTATTAACTCGCCCAATCGGATCTGTAAGGTCGGCGCGGAACAGTTCTAGTTCGGTCGATCAAACGAATTTTCACTTGTTTTCTTTCGAGCATGAGATATCTTTTTAGTAAATGAAGCTGCCTGTTTTCAATTGAGCTTTCTCATTTTTGACCAATTCGGTATGAAGTTGAGACGAGGTAAACGATCGCTCAGTAACGGGTCAACTATTAACAGCTTTTGATTTTAGAACTTTTTGTCAGATGACAAAATTACATCAAAGCCTTAAATAAGTGTTTATCGTCCAATCAGAATATCACACTTAAATTGCTCGTTCAGTACTAATATAATATTTTCGTTTATGGTTTATGACTTCACTGAGGATTTGCAATGTACTACCCATCTTGCCACCACCAAAGCCTTTTATCATTGAAATATTGTGTTTACCAGACTTACGCAGCATTCCTATTTTTGGGCAAAATCTAAAATTCCCCGGTTGGCCAAACCGATAATAATTAATATGTGTTTTTGAGTCTTTATCCTGTCGCATTTTAATTCGACTTTCCGCAATTCTATATCCCGGCTCTGCGCAGACATAAAACTGGTGAAGTTTTAGGGTTCTTTTAGCCAGGACCAGCGTCGTTACCAACACACCGAGACATTCGGCGCCAATCGGGCGACTGTTAAGTAAATTCAAAGAAACCTGATTAATTGATCAGCTGATAATTTGTAAGACTGTGCAAAATTATCGAGTTCACTTGCGTCTGCTTTGGCTTCTCGGAAATTACTGACCGACTCCAGTTTCGTGCAGCCTCCTTCGTCTATTTGTTACAAACTGTTTTTCCTTACTTATGGCAGTGTTGCTAGCTCAGGTTTTCCCAGGTTCGAGTTTACCCCTTCCACACATTTCGCAACATAAACATCGATAACACTCACAACACTACACACCTACAATCTCTAATCATAAAAAAAAAACAAGTCGAGTTTCCCAACTATCAGATACCCGTTACTCATCTAGTGAAAGTGCAAACGAGAAATTTTAAAATTATGAATATATATACTTTATATGGTCGGAAACGTTTCCTTCTGCCTGTTGCATACTTTTCAACAAACCTAGTATACCCTTTTACTCTACGAGTAACGGAACTACGAGTAAGAACAAAAATTGGAATATTTAATATTTAAAGTTCTGGTGAGCGTAGATGCTAAAGCCATGCGCACCAACTCAACCTAGGATTCCCTGAGAATTTTACGGGACATCACCCTTTACAGATAAGCCGTAGTCGCTCTAGGCTTTTTTGACAGCACCATCTCCCTTAAAGTCAAAACTCAATCAAAGTAGTAGGCTTTATTGACTTTATAATCATGAGGTAATTCTAACAATTAATGCTTACAATAATTTACATCTCCATTAATCTCTTTATCAACCTCCAAGTTAATCACCCTTGAGCGTCCACTGTTTGTGGGAAAGTCAAAACTGTAAATACAGATCGCGGAAAACTTGCCTTGCAATTGGCGATGCTTATAATGATGGCACAGAAGCGGAAGTATGTAAATGCGTTTTAGGTCACCCAATCCTGAGGAGCTCCAAGGGATAAGATGGGACGTGCAAAACGCAAGTATGCGTTGTACTTTCTCTGTCAGACTAACTAAGTATATATGACCCAAATTTAGCGGCAGTTCCATCGGCACGACGACGAGAATTCAGACTCGCAATTCTGACTCCGGATTCACTAACAATGATTGAGGTAAGTTTAGCAAAGTTTGAATTAATGAGAAGAAAACGACTAATCGAACTATAAAACTAGCGGCAAAACTAGCGATAGCTGGTGGCGGCTGTTGGAAGAAACTGCGGCGGTCGACGCCTTATGGCTCACCCTGCAAGCAGCTACTCGGATGCTTGAAACGGACGCGCACCCTCGTCGAAGATGGTGGGTAAGGATCCTGTGTCTGGAATGATTGGTTGAAGGGTAAGCTTTTCTACGATTGTCCAATTCTTACGCCCCGAGGCTAGGGCCAGCTTGCTTCAAGAAATATATTATCCCCGACTCCCAATAAGAATTTCGGGGGACCGTTTATGTTGGGAATCTAAAAACACATGCATGAATATATAACTTTACTTGACCAAACAAAAAATCCAAATCCAAATCCAGTCTTTAATTTATGGCACAAATTAATCATTTTATGTTGCCATAGATTTGCATTTTCATGCTCCCAGACTATTCAAAATCCTCTCACGATTTGGGTCATTGGACATGATCGAAGCCATTTAAGTGCAATGGTGCTGCCGTCTGGCGTTGACCCAACAGGTTTTCCAGGAGGGTGCCACCAACAACCATCGTCCCATTGTGTTACCTCTCATCATCGACTCCAACACCAACCAAAGATATCCGCTATCCGGAGTTTAGGAGAACGATGAAATAATTGGGAGCTTTGAAGGACGTCAGAAATCAACACGTCACTGATGTAGGCAGTCAGTTCGAACGGTTCTTTGAGTGGTGCCCACGCTTTACCGGAAGTATCTCTGTTCGGGTTCTTGACATTATTTACTTCGGTTTTTCGTCGTGCAGAAGTCCTTGGCATGATAGGACCTTGTAGGTCCTCCAGCAAGAATGCATTATTGCTTACGGCCTTGACCACCCTTGCTTTCAGGAGCTTACGAGCGATGTTGGCGTTGAAAGCCTTGCTGAAATCATTCAGCACGAACTGGACTTTCTGGACTTTGGCATAGATGACCCGAAGCTTATCCTTTGCATGCATCCCTACAATCTTATGATGGCACAGAGACCTCAGCCGTCTGGCTAGCTTATAACTTGCGCCATTTAGGAACATGCCGAATACGGTGAAGAACGGTGGCTTTCCTGTGGCTATGTGAACGGTATTCCAAATGTGCATCCCATTCTCTGTGATCTTCATCCAAGAAGCTCCGAATTGCCGCCAGCACATTTCGGTTTACCCTCTTTGCTGCGTTGCTTTGGGGTGAGTACATCGGAAATTTATTTCAAGAAGTTGTTCACTTCGATGAAAATCCGTGTACGAACACTCTTGGACCTAGGATACGAGGAAGCCGATATAGAGTTTCTGGAATGGCCTTTCAGTTTCTACCCTTTTTTCCAATCGCTACTTGCATCTTGAAGTTTGAAGCCCCTATTTTCGCCATTCCACCATGACCCGACGTGGTGTTTGAATGGCCACGCTGTGCGTCAAGCTCTGCGGAATCCACAGCGTCCAGGATCACATTCCCACTGCGCTTAAAGATGAGCGTTTAAGCGTCCGGTAAGTGTGTCTAATTGGTATCGACGCATCGTATCGTAGCCAGGGGTTTTTTGGTTGCAAAGCCTTTAGTTGCATCATTACTTTCTGCGGTGAGGTATGTCTTATGGGGCGTGTCGGAGCAGTCGGAGTATCCAAAAAATTTGCGATGGCTTCACAATTGGTGAAAGACAGGTGCGAAACAGAAGCACTTGCTTTCTCATCATCCGTCTTAAGCCAGAGGCCACCTCGATCCTAAACTGGTGATTAAAACAAAGGCTGTCTCTTGATGCCTCTCGTGAGCTTCCAAATTAAGAATCGGCTATTACTATCTGAACCAGCAGATCCAGGTTTGCTCTACGGCAGACGGCGCAGTCGATTAGTAGTACTTGAATATTGCTGGTAAATGCTAGGATCTCCTGTCGCGATGTATTGTCTTCTGAAATATATAAAAATATAAAATTAATAATTAATTAATATAATTAATAATTAATTAATAAAAAATATAAAATTATATTATATTATAAATAAATGAATTTACATTCACTTCCGGGCAGCGAAAGAATCAGAACTGAAGATGGCCAAAGAAAAAACCCCAATTTTAACAAAAAGCTAAATAGGTTCCTACAAAATAGTCAATATAATGCGGCCATAAACATTTGCCCTAGCCAATCACCTGTGCCCATGGAGTTAGGCTCCACTATGGCACACCATTGACAGCCCACCGCATTTGGAAGCGGTCAGTCTGCCAATGCCAGGGGCGAAAATATTCGAGGCCAGAGAAGACATGGAAATAGAATACGCATATTCGCCGAAACTGATATCAAATCCGACGAAAATGATCAGATACATTTTTTAGGGAACGCTCACGGCGTGAGGCAATTAAAAATTTAAATTCGCACAACTGATGACAAGCCAATATACTCCAAACTATATCCCTATCCCATGGGTGTGGCTAAATTTGTAAAACAAGAAATATCAGATTTGCTAGGAAAATGCATTATTAGAGTAAACAGGCAGAATAAAGGGCTTACGGCCATATAATTATGTATTTAACCATAGGTTTATTATAAAAAAAAAATATTTTAAACTGGTTTTACAATTTTTGTGGAAGAACACCGATCTTCTTAATTGTAGATCTCTAACTGAATTCAACTACTTATTCTGACTTTTTCTACGATCATACATCGGCTTTGAGCTTTATATGAGTGGCTTTCTAAAATGATCTTTGAATTTGTGACATTCCTTGTTTTTTTTTCCTGTTATTATACTCGAAGAGTAAAAGGAAGCGTTTCCGACCATAGTGAATGGTATAACTACCGACGATAAATAACCTATCTCCAACGTTAGATTGCAATTTGGCAAAATTTTTAACTGGTACCCAGATTTCAAAATCTTCGAGAATTTGAAATTTACACAAAAAGTGCTCATAGAATCAGAAAACAAGCAAATAAATATAAGGTTGTCAAATATCTCCCTTCCGCATTTTTGTCTTTTGAATTTCGCGGCTATGTACAAAGCGCATAGCTCGTATCTGGCAATACTATACATAATTTGAAAGGTCTTGACATAACCTACAAAACGACGCTATGCGACGCTATATATGATTAGTTTGGATATTGCGTTCAACAGTTATAGACGTGTAAACATGGAGTTCACTAACGCCGAAATTCGCGCTATTTTAAAGTTTTCCTTCGTTAAAGGCAAATCCGCTAGAGAAACGTTCCGTGAGATTAATGGTGTTTTGGGGGATGGTACTCTATCACTTCGAACCGCGGAGGAATGGTTTCGACGATTCAGAGCCGGTGAAAACGACACCATGGATAAGCCAGCCGGCGGAAGATCTGTGACGACAAATACCGATAAAATCATGGAATACATCGAGTTAGACCGGCATGTGGCATCTCGTGACATCGCCCAGGAGATGGGAGTTAGTCACCAAACCATTTTAAACCATCTGCAGAAGGCTGGATACAAAAAAAAGCTTGATGTTTGGGTGCCGCCTGATTTGACGCAAAAAAACCTTCTGGACCGAATCAACGCCTGCGATATGCTGCTTCTACGAGGAAGGTATTATGAAGTTGCCGTCTAGATGGAAACAGATTATCGAACAAAACGGCGCATATTTGAACTAAATCCAATCACTGTAACACTTTTTATAAAGCATTGAATAAAGAGCAAAAAAAGCGGACAACCTATTATTAACCCAAAGACCGAAGAACAAATAAATGCGCTTACAACACCTTGCTTTCAAGAAATAGGATTATCATTTCTGAACTCGAATTATTATGTTACCGATCACACTAACAAAAATGTAAATAAAAAAAATACTATTTCGGACCTAATAGGAGTACCCCAAATTTACGTTTTACTAAGCAACAATTTTTTTCATCCAATAAAAAAATATTCTATGCGCGCCTAGCATGTAAGAAAAAGACATCCTACAAAAAATGAACGTCCATCACATCAATACCATTCTAAATTCTGCGGACAACAGCAACTTTATTGCCGACTGCGATAGTCAAATAATATCGATTTTGCAACACTACCCTGCAACCCTACAACATTTTGTAGAAAGTCGATCTACAAAACCTGTGCGCAACAGCTGCTCTCAGGAAGCTCAGCTTACTGTACTACTCGCCTGAGCCACATTGAGCCCTTGACGGAACAGGAAACGTTACATTCGACGGGAAAATACAAGTGAGCCACTCAATATTCCGGAACTTAAAAAACACCATTAAAAAATCTCCGGCGCCAGCTACATCAACGGTCTTTAACATAACGGGCCACCAGGAAATATTAAGCTAATATTGCTAATAAGCAAATATTCCTAAGTTTTCCTAACTTATTTTAGGCCTTCGATTCCTGTGCAGTACATATTTCTATTAAATCTTTCTTAGACATGAATGATTCTAAGCAATCTGTCTCCTAAACGACTGCGTAATCAAAGCAATTATGAAAGCAAAATGGTAAAGTAAATGGTGGAGCGAATAGTTTCCATCAAAAGTTTTATGAAATAACGCCTCGATTCTATAAATAACATTAATGATGTGCCCTACCTTTCAGTATCACAGACAACAAATCCTGTAGCTGTTCTCCGGGGACATTCAGTTCCCTACTGGTTGACTTACAGACTAGTTCTGATGTTTTTCCTGACCTATGGTTAATTGTCGTACTTTCAGCATATTAATTTCCGAATTGGACATTGATGCATAACTTATTAAAATCATGCCCACTTTTTGTTCGGACTTAAGTAAAGTACATATTTTAAAGCCCAGTATTTCTCTACGTTATCTTCTGAGACACTTATTATTAAACCAACTTATTAAACTTTAATAGACTATGAGGAGTCTTAAAACTCCCCACAAATCGAGGTGCAAGAGAGCTGCCTAGCAAAATCGAAGAAGGCTGGAATGTAGAAGGCAAGCACAAAGAGGACGCACCGTGAACTAACGGGACCTGGGTTGGACCTTGTACCCGAGCGGGCCGTGCGCAAAAGGGGGAAATAACGGGATCCCCGCGGACTATAAAAGGGACTGCGCAAGCGCAGCTCGGGACAGTCAGCTAAACACGCGAGGAGCCGTACGTGCAAGAGGATAACCAGTCAGTCAGTGAGAATACGTGAGAGTACGCGAAAAGCTGTACCCCGGGGACAAGTGAACAGTGAGAACGCGAGCAGCGCAGGAGGACGGTCCCTGAGAGTCATTAGTCGGTCAAGGTGGTCCGGACTAACGGGCGATACACCTTCCCACCAAAACATCCTAAGCCCCAAGCCTAAACACAGGACCGCGGCCGAGGACGCCGCAGGACAACGAAGGGCATCGGCAGCGCACAGGAATCTAGCACGGTCAGAAAGGTCAGTGGAGTCATTGGTCGGTCAAGGTGGTCCGGGAAGAGCCTCAGCTTGTCCCAACGGGCGATACACCTCCCCACCATAACATCCTAAGCCCACACATTTTTGAAAGAAGGTTTGAAATTTTTTCATGTCCGTATGAACGTCGATCTCAGGGACTAAAAAATCTAGAATGTTGACACTAGGCATGCAGATTCCAGAGACATAGTTGCAGCTAAATTTTCCCACTCGAACCAGCCAAAATTGTCACGCGCACACATAAAAAAATGTTTTCAATGATTTCTAACGTTTTTTAACAACAAATTTTGCCACGTCCAAAAAACGCCCAGGACTGACATGCTCACATTTTTAAAAGAAGGTTTGAAATTTTTTCATAACCACAAACCGCCCAAAACTATCACGCCAACACTTTTGAAAATGTTTTTTTTACCTGTTTACCGATTTTTCAGAAAATGTTAAAATTTCTCATTCGCAAGAAAGAGTCAATGCATATTAGCAAGTTCGGAGCGGAGCCAAGAGATCAAGTTTGTGGATCAGCTATTCATTGATTGTTCATGAGCAATTTCCATGTAAATGTCATTTGTCGCACTTTATTAAAATGAGGTGATGAATACAAAATTTGCACATAGAATTAACAAGAGAGAAAATAATTTTTGATTGCTTTGGAAAATATTTTACAACATATCAGGTAGTTCTTGTATCATAAAAAGTTGCGCAGTAAAAAATTAATTATTAAAGATGAATGGCAACACGGGGTCTTGGACGCAATTATAATTAGCCGCCATATTTCCACCCGATGTTTCCACCGATCTTTTCAATTTCGCCAGAAGAAGGTGATTGGAAAAAACAGTAATTACTGCTCAGAGTTCTTATTGGATTAAGTTTAGGGAAAGAACTTTTTTTTTGCCCAAGCACATTAAAACAGATGACAAGAAAAGAATAGTAACCTAGTACAGGGGTAAATGAAAAGTATCCAGTATTCGATCTGATATGGACCCACCATAAAATCAATTTAAAACTAATTAAGAAGGTCAGCCAGGGAATGGGATAGACATTGCACAGCTTTGCAAGTCAAACAAACGTTCAAGTTCAAGGTCGGAGATGTCCCAATTTCTACCGATATACCAACAATACCGATACCGATATAAACAACTTCTGGAGTGCAAACTAGAAGTTTCAACATTTTCTGGAATATCGGTAGGAATTGGAAAAAAATAATGAAATAAAACAAATTAAATATTTTTTTAAAGTGTGACAGTTGGGGCGGTTTGTGCGCGGAATACCGATACAGATTACAAAACAAGTAATAAAAGGAAAACACATAACATCTTTCAGTTTGTGAGCGTTGCAAGAACGGATATAATACATACTTACGTTTTTATTTACTTTTGAGCCTATACTTTGGCTGGGATTGATGGATATAGTAATGGTAATAGAGCTTCTTCCATTTCTATTTTAATTTTGATTTCTTATTTTGAATTTTACATACAGCACCATAAATGGGTTAAATGATACAAATCTTAAATATAAGTACAATAATATAAGTGCAATTATGACAATGGTCATTAGTATGTAAAGTGTAATTTTCTGTTGTTTTCTGAAATCAATGTCCATATGTTTTCCAATCTATTTCTGGTTTTAAAATATTTTCACTCAAAATTATGCCATCGATTTTTATTTAGCATTGGGTTACTCTTATCTTTTTGATTCCTTCTATTTTTATAATATATTATTAATTGGATTTAGGCAATTTTGTTTAAGAATGGTTTGGGTTCCAGGTTCCAGTTCCAGGTTAGAATTATGTTAGGTTCTATGTATTTTATTATTTCTTTCCTGTGGACTGGCTTAAAATTACAAATTGGATTTAAGTGTTTAATAATATTGTTAACTTTTTTAAAATATGATTGTGTGTCTGTGTAATCTAGCTGACAGCCGTTAGAGTCTGGATAAGTGATTATTTTAATTGTGTTTATTAGTAAAAGGATAGTGGGTATGTGGGTATTTACTGCTAATGTAACTAAGTGGGTGCCCCTCTTGAGAGAGTACAGCTCCCAAAGCGATATCGCTTGCGTAAATTAATGTAAATTCTTTGTAAAGTCGGGTACTTTAAGAATTGGGTCCTCTGATATTAGATATTTTAATTTGTTGAATGCCGAATCATATTCTTGGTTGGAAGAGTCAATTTTTGTGTTCTTTTTTAAATATTTCGCCATAGGTTTCTGCAAAATTTGGAATGATCTAACGATAGTATCCCGTCAGTCCAAGAAAAGCTTTTATTTCTTTCGCTTTAGTGGGAATTCGATATTTTTGAATAGCTTTAATTTTTTATGGTTATGTTTTACGCCGCCTGGTGTTAAGACATGTCCAAAAAATGTGGTTTCCTGCTTTAGAAACTCACACCTGTCAAGCTGTAATTTAAGGTTGGCCTTTGCTAGTTTTTCGAAAACCAGCTCGAGCGATTGTAGTTGCTCATCAAGGGATGTTGAGAATACAATTATGTCGTCCAGGTATACAAGGCAGTGTTTATTTAAGAGTGTTCGCAAAATATCATTCATGCACCGTTGAAAGGTGGCTGGTGCGTTTTTAATCCGAATGTCATGCGTAATGACCGTGCTTGGTGGAAAAGGCTGTCTTTGAAACTGAATCTGGATCCATTTTTATTTGGTGGAAACCCTTTGCCAGGTCCATAGTTGTGAAATAATTGCATCTGCCCAGTTTTCCTAAGATTCCGTTCATATTTGGAATTGAGTGTCTGTCTCCTACTGTGATTTCATTCAATTTTCGGTAGTCTATTAATGATATGTTTTGTTTGATTAGTAAATGTCAACTTGTCACCTCCGTAGTACTGTATGTCATGGCATTGCTGCAGGAGGCACACAATCTTTGTGTTTCTTGATCATTGAGATATTCCAATCTGTATAGGTCTGATTTTAGAATAGGTGAATTATTTTTTGGTTGTCTAAGCATGGTATCAGGTGCCATGCTTACATTTTGAAAGTAACTCTGTTCTTGTGCTTTTATGCCGTCGATCAGTTCGTATTTGTTGTTGTAAATAGTCACTACTTGATCGCGGTAACTAATTGTTGTTTTTGCGTCTGCCAAAAGTTTTCTTCCTAATAAGAGGTCGTAGTTTTCAGAGAAACGGTGCAACAAAAATTCTTTTGGTGTTGGGAACAAAATATTTGAAGGTGTGGTTATACTGTTTTGGTAACAATGAGCAGTCCGTTGCTGGTTTGAATAAGAATATTAGTATTTTGGATTGGTAAGTCAAATATATTTTGGGATATCATGTTAACTGTGGATCCGGTATCGATAAGGCATTTCAAATTATTTTCTTTGTATATAATTGTTATATATTGGGGTTTTCCAAGGCTTGTGGCTGAATATTTTCAGCTGGTTCGACGTTGGGTTTTTGGTTATTGTTGTTTGTTTCTTCCGTATTAATCTGCTGTGTCATTTGTGTTGTGGGCTTTGATTGTTTTCGTCAGTTTGATACTGATACCCCGGATAATAGTCCGAATAGTCTTAATTTGGATAGTAAACATTTTTATTAGGAACATGATATATTCATATAATAACGAGTTCGCGGTTGCAAGTTTTGAAAAAAATATAAGTTTTTATTTCAAGATAATAATACAACTTTGAATCGGAGTCAATTCACGTCTTAATGGTATAGTGGATGAATTAGAACTAAATCTGGAGTGTGAGTTGAACGCTTAGCAAGTCCTTGGTCGACTTTGTTTATATGAACTTGAAGGCTCTCCTCTTTATTCAAATGGGTTGCGCTCTTTAAGAGAGTTGCGCATGGAAAATTACCAGGATTTGTGCTGCGTAAGCTATTTGGTTGCTTAGTGGGAATAACGAATTTCGGCATCGGCGGATGTTTATGTCTATGAATCAATTGTTTATGATAACGCGGCCGAAATTGTTATTGTCGCCAAGAGCTTGGGATCTGACTTATGTGTTTGGGTAAATGGATTGGGTGGGTGTGATCAAGTGGTACATATGTACTGTGTGTGTGTGTGGTGTGTGTGTGTGACAAAGTGTTATACTATGGTACAAATGCTACTATATATATATTCATCTCTTGATATAACGATTCATAAATACTCATCCCAGTCTGTCAACTGTCAGCTGGTCTTGATCACTTCATTGGTTGATTGGCCATATGGGAACCCGAATTATTTGATAATTGTTGGTTTTGATATTGGGGTTGTTGTCTAAACCTATTCTAATCAAATGCACTGTTTCGCCGGGTGTTAAAAATTGGTCGAGGTGCATAGATTGCATGTTGGCCTCGTTGAAAAATAATGTTTGTATTAGGGTGATAGGGTTGGATGACGATATGGTGGGATATTAATTGGTGGGGTTTAATAAATTTGTGGGGTTGGATATGGCGTTGGTGAATTATAATGTAGGAAATGTGTTGGATATCTCCTGATGTTGTTATTAGTCTGATGAGTATTGTGATTAAATTTGTGGCTTATCAGAGAGATTTTGTTTTTGGATAGGTGTACTAATGTGATTTATTTGTTCGTACATGCCATGATCGCATATCTGGTATGTTATGGTTATTTATTCTTAAATAAATGTGTATAGGTAATTCTTCAATAGGGGATCCTATACTGGAATTTATTAATCTTAAATAAAGGGTTTTTTCTTCAAGGTTTTGTTCTAATTCAAGCTTACTGGTAAGTTTTTGTCTGCGGTTTTCTGCTTCTTCCTGGAATGCTCGTACACTGCCTCGAACGAGCGTCTTCCGAAACTCCTCCAAAAGAACGTGGTTAGAGGTCAAAGGTTTATAGTTGAGTATTAGTTGTCGTCTAAGCTGGGGCCAGGTGGTCATGTCGTTGGCTCCAATGCAGTACATAACGTGTCCGCTGATGCTGCGTTCGATATGCCCAAATAGGATCTGCTGTTGGCGTTCATTTCCGGTAACATAAAGGGCCAGTATGTAGTCAATCCGGCTGGTAAGCAACCTGGGTCATGTTGCTATCTGACAAGGGTGGTACGTTTCTCATTTTGCTGACGTTCTTGTTGTTGTTTGAAAACAAGATTATTTATTTATTTGTTATTGTTGTTGATTTGTTTTATTTAGTTGATCTTTGTCTTTATGAATCTTAGTTTGTATCTTATTTATCTTACTCAATATTGTTTAGTTTTGTGTTTCTCTTATTTATTTATTATTCTTATTTTAAGTTTTTCTTAATGTAGTTTTCAACTTTCACAAGGGTTGCACTATAGCTTTTCCGCGATGTTTTGAGGTAACCAATTGGATTTACAACCTCTCACATATACAATAGCGTCTCCCTGATATTAAATTTAGGTTTGTTGTTGACACTGCGTTTCGATAGCGATTCAATATAATTAACACTATCACGACCGACTGCGCCAATTACGTTTTTATTTACTTTTGAGTCTATTAAATGGACCGTTGTAGTAACTAAGACCAACGCTGTAACCGAAGTTTTGTCAAATAAAAGAAATTACGAATCGGGTTGGATTATGATCTTTATTGTTCAGTGTTCAGCATAAGACTAAAAATCAAATGCAAGGGAGATTGAGGGGAAGCATCAGTGTTTTAGGAATATTGTATTTTGGAAAAGCATTGCTCTTGGATACTTAAGTTTGGGAGAAGCTTCATAGAGAGCAGGCAAAGCTGCTTAGGTCAGGCTTTTGGATTTGTTTGCCGTTGCCAAAGAATTGTTTATTAAAACGCATACTGGGCAGATGGCATACAGTGCTTTATTGTTTATAGTTCTTTGAAATAATTAAAAAGGCCGGTTTGGGTGGCGCAAATACGTCACTATATATATTATATTTTTTTATATTTTTAGGTTTTTTATGTGTATTACGTTTTGTTTGATCCACAATATGTTGGCGTACGTATATATGTATAAGTTAACAACTGATAATGTATTTCTTCATAGCAACTAAGTAGCTTTGTATAAACAATGCTGACGCGCCAGAATTGGGTTCAGCGCTCCGCGCAAAGAACGTCTGGCAGCGGAAAGCTGACACTTCTTATTCGGAGTGTTGCTTCACGCTGCAAGGAATGCTGAGTCGGCTTGCCGACTTGAGGTGGCGCGATGCATTGCTGCGAGGGTAAACTAAGTTTAATTGTCAACTCCTCAGTCTTAGTTTTGAGTTATAATAAACCACTGCTTGCTCCGGCGTACAGCCGCAAAACCCAATATTGCTACGCCACAAGGCTAGTCAATCTCACCAAAGGAGCGAAGTAAAACCCTCCATCATAATCTTCATAAGAAGACCCAAACAGACGTGATCGTCTCACCGCTGCCGACCGAGGACAGAATACTCAGGATCGCCGCGGGACTACATAATTTCATAATTGGCGCCCAACTGCATCTTGAACTCAACAGTCTGATTTAACAGGTTAGTTAAGTTAGAAATCATGTAAGATTTGCAATTGACTTCTTCGACACGACTCCAGAAATCTTATTAAAGAAAAAATTTATGTATCTGGCCAATAGTTGTGCGTTGTGAAAATCAATCTCAAAAGCATTGCATACTTTCGGCAGAATACATTTTCATTTTAATAAAATCTATTGCATACCTATAATAAACATATTATTGCTTACTTTCGGCAGAATAAATCTTCCTTTTTTTTTTTCTTAATGCTTTATTGAAGCTTACGGGAAAATCTGGGAACCCTTTATGTCCTTTTTCTCTATTGATTCAGCCCTTTTGGGCGCGCCGGCTAACTATAGTCTAGTTAGCTTTATCAATTTTCATTGCATACCCCTTTTAATAAAATCTATTGCATACCTATTATCAAAATATTATTGCATACTTTTAACAAAACAAAATTATTGCATACCTTTTCTTGCCGTATTTATTTATCCGATCAATTGTGCGCCGCAACATTGTATTTGCGTTGTGCCAACAATAACCAATGAGTTGGGCACAAGCCTACAGAAGTGTTAAGGTCGAATACGAAAGCGAAGATAGCTGGGAGAAGGAACAAGTAGGCCATATAGTAGGTCAGCCGTTAGATAGTAGCCCGGTAGATAATACCATGGAGCCCAATCAAATTCAAGCTCTTGTCGACAATGCTGTCAGACAGGCATTGTTGCAACATCCAACTCAGTTTCAGACCCAATTAAATTCCCTAGCTGCTCAGGTACCGAGTTTGCAGGTAGAAGCACCGCAAATCATAACGTTAGGTGTTAGGTGCGACATACCTCTAGACATAATAAAGTCTGTGCCAGAGTTCTCCGGCACTCAAGACAAGTATGTGGCCTGGAGACAATCGGCCATATACGCCTAAGAGCTTTTCAAGCCCTACAACGTCAGCAGTGCTCATTACCAAGCTGTGGCCATATTAAGGAACAAAATCCGTGGCCCAGCTGAATCCTTTCTCGTATTCCACAATACCGTGCTGAATTTCGATGCCATTTTGGCGAGATTAGACTGCACGACTGACGACAAGACGTCATTACGCCTCTTGAGGCAAGGATTGGAAATGGTTAGGCAGGGTAACCTACCATTAATGCAATACTACGACGAAGTTGAGAAAAAGCTAACGCTTGTCACCAACAATATTGTAATGACGCATGAACAGGAAGTTGCTGACCTGCTTAACGCTGAAGTCAGAGCCGACGCCCTACATGCTTTTATTTCGGGGCTCAAAAAGTCCCTTAGAGCTGTGGTCTTCCCGGCCCAACCAAAAGACTTGCCATCTGCACTGGCTTTGGCTGGAGAGGCAGAAGCAAGCATAGAGAGAAACATGTTCGCAAACTCCTACGCCAAGGCCGTAGAGGAGCGAGCGCATACAGCGGCAAGCGGCAAGAGCCGCTTCCAGGGGAAACCCAATAAAGATAACAGGGAAGAGCAGGGACAGGACAGGAACCCACATTTCTTCAAACGTCAAAAAAATAACGTTAACGGATAAACAAATAGTGACAATCAGGCGCAAGCTCCTCAGCCAATGGAGGTCGACTCGTCCTCCAGATTCAGGCAGCGCACTGAGCATAACAAGAACCACCCCAATGAATCGAATGCTTCTAAGAAAAGAAATTCCTCAGAACGCTTGACAGGACCGAGACGACAAAGTCTTAATAACTTTGTCCAAGAAGCTCCTAAATTAAAAGACCCCAAAGAGGAGTATGAAAAGACAGCAAAGGCTGCAGCTGAGGAGATCGACAGTGAGAATGAGTACGCTCCCAGTGACGACTCATTGAATTTTTTAGGGGACGCTCCCGGTTGCCGTTCATTGAACGACGGTTGGCTGGGAGAACCTTAAAGATGTTAATCGATACCGGCACGGCAAAAAATTACATTAGACCCGTAAAGGAGCTCAATGATGTAATGCCGGTCGCCAGCCCTTTCTCGGTGAGCTCAATACACGGCTCCACCGAAATTAAACACAAGTGCTTAATGAAAGTCTTCAGGCACAACTCCCCATTTTTTCTTCTGGATTCTCTCAACGCGTTCGACGCTATTATAGGCTTGGGGTAACACTGTTAACACAGGCCGGGGTAAAGTTGAACCTAGCAGTGGACACCCTAGAATACCAGGGCATCTCTGAAAACCTTTACTATTTCAGCTGCCCCCATTTAAACTTCACTGATGTGAACGATATTTTTGTACCTGCCTCCGTTAAAAAGGAGTTCAAGGACACAATAATAAGGAGGAAGAAAGCTTTCTTCACGTCAAATGAAGCTCTTTCATTTTACACTGCTGTCACTACCACAATTCGGACAGTAGACAATGAACCGGTGTACTCAGGAGCTTACCCAAATCTTATGGGTGTTTCTAACTTGGGTGTTTTAACTTATCAGGCCATCAAGGTCACCCGACCTGGGTTGTGGATAAATAGGGGACTGACGCCTTCGGGAGCCCGAACAAGAGGTTGGTCACAGATTTTAGGAAGCTTAACGAGCGAACTATTCCTGACCGTTACCCGATGCCTAGTATTCCCGTGATTCTAGCGAATCTTGGCAGGGCAACATTTTTTATTACCCTCGACCTAAAGTCAGGGTATCACCAGATTTACCTTGCGGGACATGACCGTGAGAAGACGTCGTTCTCGGTAAATGGCGGGAAATACGAATTTGGCCGTCTGCCGTTCGGCTTGAGAAATGCAAGCAGCATCTTTCATAGAGCCCTAGACGATGTGCTGAGAGAGCAAATCGGGAATATATGTTACGTCTGTGTTGATGACGTCATAATTTTCTCAGAGATGTCCGCCACATCGATACTGTGCTGAAATGCCTAATCGAGGCGAACATGAGGGTGAGCCAGGAAAAGACTAGATTCTTCAAGGAAAGTGTCGAGTACCTCGGCTTCATTGTAAGCAAGGATGGGACTAAGTCCGGTCCAGAAAAGGTGAATGCCATTCAGGAATACCCTGAACCCAAAAGCGTCTACAGTGTTAGATTTTTCCTTGGTCTAGCCAGCTACTACAGAGTCTTTATCAAAGACTTTGCAGCCATAGCTCGTCCGATAACAGACATCTTGAAAGGGGAAAATGGTTCTGTGAGTAGGCATATGTCTAAGAAGATTTCTGTTGAGTTTAATGAAACTTAAGTATCGCGACTTCCAAAAGCCATTTGACCTCACCACAGGCTCCAGGGAAATCAATAAATTCACCGACCACCAGCCTCTCACGTTCGCTGTTGCCGACAGGAACACGAACGCTAAGATTAAGAGGTGGAAATCCCATATAGACCAACACAACGCCAAAGTTTTCTACAATCCTGGCAATCCTAGGTGAAGGGAGTGCTGACGAGAGAAGTGGAGAGGTTCGTATTGAGCGACCCGCGACGATCCATTTGACACACGAATGTGTGAAGGGGAGGGAATGTATGCGACACATTTCCGGATCGTTTTATGATCGAGCGACAGCTAACTTTGTGGTGCTGTGAGGACTGGATGACTGACGAACGGAATGAATCCAATTATTTTACAGGCACTTCTAATATTTATTTTCGTTATGTTAGAAAGGTGAGATCCAACAACCCGAAAACGACGAGCTTATGCTGGCAACCTGGTGCCTGAACATCGGATGCCTCTCCTTGGCCCAATTCCTGTTTCAGAAGAAGGGCAATATTTGGCCGACGTAACTAACTTTTATATCATTATTAAATATTATATCATTACACCATTTATTTATTTACCTCTAATGCGTTTGAGCGCACACCTTTGAGTATGATTTTTTTATTCAACTCTTTTGATTTAAAATTTTCTTAATTAAACAATAGAAGCGCAAGACAAGACTTTTCTGAACTCAGCTCAGGTGGTGTCCCGGAATCACCAGAGCTTTGCTCCCCTTATTTTCGTTTTTCTTAAAGAGAAGACTAGGTGTTTTAACAAGTGGAAAATAAAATGATGAACCAAAATTAGAAAGTTATTCTGTCCCTGTTTCAGACACCAAGTCGTCAAGCCTCTTACCGAAGCGAAGAAGTTCACGCATTTATTTATTCGGATCTTAGGTAGGGTTAGTTTTAGGCGAGTCATTAGACAACTTCATTTACCTTGGTGAAACCCAAACTAGGGAGAGGTTAGCTAATGATATCACTGTTCTTTACAAAACCACCAGCATTCTTTTTGAAGGGAAAGCTAATCATAAAGCTCATGGCGAGGTTCGCTGGGACAAAAAACTTTAAAGGGGACACCTCTAAGTCGCTATTCATACTTAACCCCCCGAAGGACGTTCGAAACCAAGCAACTATGACCAATCAATAATAGATGCAAAATTACAAAAATCCCAAGCCAGAGTAAAGACTCTATAACATAATTTAAATATTAGAGTTAATTAATGTACCAGATGTAAACTGGGAACCAAATCTAGTACAGATGAAATCCAGAAGTTCCGTCCGTATAAAATCATTTTATCAAAATGTTAGAGGGTATCGGCGGGCACTGAAATATATTAGCTGTGGTGGATAAACACATAACCCAGCCTTTTTGCAAATTTAAATGATCGATCGCACTGTTTACGGATTGTTAGACTCTGGCGCCTCTATAAGTTGCGTTGGAGGAACCTTAGCCAGGAATATAACTACGGGGCCAGAACCAAGCATATACAATAAGATTAAATTCCGGTCTCCCCAGCTGTAGAAAAGGCAATGTATATCGAAATCGGTAGAATGTTGCCCCCACTAATAAATTAATTAATGATTAAGAAATCCAATGCCCACAAAGAAATGGTTAATTTTAATCGACTAAGCCATAAGAGCTTTCCAAATTTTGAAACTTTTTCTATAAAGGCTTAAATTTTAAGCATCCCAGGCTCTTCAATATTCTTTCAATATTCAAGATTCTATGCTATACATTGCTACGCCAGCAAAACAGGAATAGGCACGGTATTGGTCTGTACCAATGAAGAAGGAATCAAACGGCATATTGCGTTCTTTTCGAATAAGCTGATCAAGACATAGTGTAACTATGCTGTTACCGAGCAAGAATGCCTCTTAAGAAGTTTAGTGCCTGTGTGGCAGAGCATAAATTTCATATTGTAACCAATCACACTACCTGGATGTGGCTAATGTCCAATAACGACGTAAGTTCACAACTACACCGATGGTCCTTGGCATTACAAAGGTATGATTTCCAAATCGAACACAAGAAACGTTTCTTTAAATATTATTCATCATATTCATGACGGACACACTCGGAAACTCTGGATACCCAAATAACTGGTCCCAGAAGTTCGTTTGCAAGCTCAAGATAGCTTTATCGTCTTATTGTGACATTCACAAGACGATTGAAAGGGTTAGGCGTTACTATTTTTAGCTCGGACCAGATGTTAAGCCCTTACATTAATGAGTGCGAAGTGTGCAAAACCACTAAAGCTCCGAATTGTATGCTATGAATTGTGTGTAGAAAAAGCTTCTAAAAGTTTGAGGTCTTTCCACCGGTTACTTATAGACTTTCTCGAACCTTATCCCAGGTCAAGATCTCGAAATATAGGTATATTCATCGTCCTCGACTATTATTCGCTACATCTTCACATCCAGATTACTTTGTGTAATACTTATCAATGAAGTCATAAAATTTTTCACCTGTTCGGTGTGTTGCGGTCTTTATCATTGCGACAAGTTTTGATCCTAATATAAAACGTTGACTTATATCTTCGCACATCAAAATTGTCGGCTAAACAATTTGTGTCTTAGCTTTAATTCTTTATTCTTGTGCTTGAGCTTACCGCAAAAACCAATAACCGTGTTGTTGTTTGTCGCTCTCAACTTATAAAAAAGCACACATCTGCAAAAAAGCACGACTGAGCTTGGGCATTTTTTTACATATAATCTGCTTCGGTTATTCGCCAATATAAACATTTCAATTGTTCCATTTCAACAGCATACTGAATGTGCTGATTTGGGGCATAGTGCTGCTCTAAGAGTCTGGTTTGGACGTGCCCTAAGTAACGGTGCATAAAAGTTGACATTTGGGCTTTCATAAGACAGAGCTATCTGGAGTACCATCATATTAATGTCTTTTTATCCTTATTAAAAAGTAGAATAACAACACTTCATCTCAAACTCTTTTACAAGTTCCCGAGTCTTGGACTACTGTTGCACTGTACAACACCGATCTTTAATCGGCGACAACGCTGCACCGCAGGTATCGGCTTCGAAAGAACCCGTCTGAATGCTATCGTTGTTTTAGAAAAGCTCACTTTTGCTAAATAAATCTTTAGTTGTCTGCCGTTGGCTGGTCCTAAATAAAATAGAAGCCGGTTGCTACATTTACACGAGTTTATTTATAGTTATTTTTAATAATAAGACGACTTAATTTAGGTACGTTAAACCGTAGTTAATTTAGGTACGTTAAAGTGATAAATGTCATTTATGCGCAAATGCATAGGTTACAATAGTGAATAACAAGAGAGGCTTAATTGTAGAGCAAACAGCAGAACGCGAAGCCAAAGGTGCAAGCGCAAATTAAGAATTCTAGGCTCCAACTCTACTCCAACGACTACTCAAAATACTTACCGGCATGTTCCATATTCCTGTCACATAGCTCTGAATTTTATACAAATTATCTTAATCGATGTTGAAGTGCATTTCCTTAAAATTCCTATCATTTTTATGTCTTCCTAAATTTAAAGAGTTCAAAAAAAATCGTCAGAATTTGCAGCCAGCCCCCATATTGACACTACAAATAATTTAGATGTAGAAAGCCTTCTTTGGCACATTTTTTCATTCCACATATACATTCTTTGCCCAAAGCGATGCTCCCACTTTTTGCAAAATTTTGTCATTCCACCTATACATTCCTTGCCCATAGCGGTGCCCCCACTTATCCCTATTCACTTTCACATGCGTGGATCTGGTTCCATGCTGTGAATTAAGGATCTTATTTTTACCTAATGTTTAGAATGAATAAAGTATACAAGTTAGCACATTCAGTTCTCACGGGGAGAAACTGCTATTTACCTATTAGAATCAGCAAGACGACAGTCGGCTCCACCTTCTGTAGTCATCATGACACTTACGGGTCATCATAACGGCTCATCAGAACGGACCAAGTCTCACATTTCTGAGCAACCTTCACCAAATTGCGAGCCTCAGAAAAGAACTTACTTATTAAAGTCTTTCCTGAGCAACTCATTATTTCTTGAAGTTCTCTCTTTAAGTTAACACTGACAGTTCTCACGGGGAGAAACTGCCGAATTACCGTGGTCGGAACATACCTTTATTTTAGTCAAGAATTGTACTTCAGGGCTTACGATCGTCACTTAACCTTCGGAAATATCCCTGGGTGTGGGGTAATAAAGAGAAATATGAAAACTAACTCACAAAGAACTTATAATTTATACATTCCTTATAGGATCGAACACGCTTTTTTTTTTTAGCAAATTCCCTCTGTCAGAGAACAGATCAACCGTCACTCGATCCGATACAATGAACGCATCACAGCTCAGAATAATGACCAGCGAAGGCACCCTGTCGATCTCAGGAAAAGAAGACGAAATGTCTCTAAAGTCCTAGAACAGTAATTTATTTTAAATAAATTTGTATAATCATGTTGTACTCATTACATTACATTTAAGTCTATTAAATGGACCGTTGCAGTAACTAAGACCAACGCTGTAACCGAAGTTTTGTCTAATAAAAAAAAAAAACAAATCGGGTTGGATTATGATCTTTATTATTCAGTGTTCAGCTTAAGACTGAAAATTAAATGTAAGTGAAATTGAGAAGCCTCTGTGCTTGAGAAATATGTTAGTGTATTTTGGGAATGCATTGCTCTTGGATGCTTAAGTTGATGAGAAGCTGTATTGGGAGAGCATTGCTCTTGGATTCTTAAGTTGAGGAGCCTCATAGAGAGCAGGCAAAACTGCTTAGGTAAGGCTTTGGGATTTGTTTACATGAATGGCTAAGTGCTGTTCCCAAAGAATTTGTTTATCAAAACGCATACTGAGCATATGACATACAGTACGGGAACCAATTAAGTGCTTTATTGTTTATGGAATTAATGAAATTGGTGGCGCAAACACGTCACAATATATTCTTTATAGAGTCGGAAACGCTTCCTTCTACCCGTTACATATTTTTCAACGAATCTAGTGTCCCTTTTTAATTTAGGAGTACCGGGTATAAAAATGTAAAGGAAATGCCTTGAGGTTATACGGGTTGGATACAGATTCGCTGATTCACCACGATTGCGAAAAGGTGCGGGGGTACCCAAAGTGACTTCTATCAATTATCCAAGACAAAGACAGCATTCTGTCATGAGAAAGTGCTCGAAAATAGGGGAAACAGGACAATTTGAAAGAGAATGCAATTCCTCTTCGTCACTATGTGCTCAGAAAAGAGGTCGCCTTGATCACTAGGCGGTGGATAGTCACTGGACAATAGTGGAAGATAGTGAAACAAAGATCGTTTTTACGGGAAAGGTCACGGGAAGCCCCAAGTTAAGCAAACAAACAAAAATATTAAAGCCATGAGAGGAAGGTGGCGCTGGTGATCTAATAAAGGAGCTGTGAGCGTTTCAGAGATTGCGTGACATGCGCGATACCGAACCGACCGGTCGGAGTAGACATGGGGTTGAAGTATTGTTATTTGCCTGGAAAGTGAATCCGTTACCTTGAGCCAGTCCACGACAGTAATTTTGCCCAAGTGTCCGGCCGCCATCTAGAACAAATGATGCAAGATAGCGGAAACGATGTCGTCGAGCACGCCACATCAAGGTACGTTCGCATCAGTTTGATTCAAAGCTACGTTAGGTTAGGTCGTTCACTGGGCGTCTGGCTACAGGGACGTAAAAAGGGCGAATGCCCTTAGCGTCTGTGGGTACTGAACATATGTTTCTGATAACTGGGTGATCACGATTATATACATTTTGGTGAGACGAACACGGAAAATGTTCTGAGCAACCCGCATGTACTTCGTAGCGAGCAAAACAAACAAAAACAATTCGTAACACTCTAAAATCAAAACAGAATATCCATACTCAAGAATGGAAGGGACTATCGAGATGAATAAGGTTTTAGTTATATAGAGCTTATCAAATTCCTTTGACCGTCTTTTTATAAAAACAAACATTATTGACTTTTTTTTTTTAATTTTATTGGGTTCGCTGACAATTTAGAGGTATGTGTTAGCTTTTTTATGCAGAGGAATCCTACCATATATGGGGGAACTGTAAAGTTCTTATAGATAAGGTAAACAGTTTCAGAAGAAGCTTGCTATACGACCAGCAGAAATTCGAATATAATAAACTTACACCAACAATATGTTGGTGTACCAGTACCTGCAGTACCAGGTACTACAAACGGTTTGGAAAACCGACAAATCATTAAAATAATTTTGCTATTTAAATAAACAAAACTAAATGCAAACTTTACGCATGTGAATTCTATGTTACGGAACTCTTACCTCGTCCGACATGAGAGTAGACTTATCCGCAACTAAGACTACATCTTCTCGACGGGAAGGACGGACGTGCATAGAGGAGGTCGTAAAGGACTTACTTATTTTACGTTACATCCTATTCGTTGAAAAGTATATAGCAGGTAAAGAGGAGCCTTTCCGACCTTGTAAGGGTCCAAAACGGTTAGAAAAATTTTTTATTTTTTTTACCGCAATTTGTATACCCATGCCAGGAAAATTATGAAACTTCGCGATCGAACTTTTATCAACCCAGTAACGGATATTTGATAGTCGCGCAACTCGACTATAGAGTTCTCCCTGCTTTAATAATAACTTTAAACTCTTTCAGCACCGTAATATCCGCCCAAAATTTAGCGGAACAAACATATGGTTGAAAATACTATACCTCGTTAGGGACAGTGATCTTGAAAAATTAAATGTCATTAGCGTAAGGTAAGTAACATTATTCCACTTTTATGTTATAGTCTTTTAGTTGCCTTGTATATAAAACAATACATTAGAGGATGATTAATCAGGCGATGATTAATCACTTTTATAAGTGGAACCACTTAGAGGGGGTTTTAACACTGCAGATTATGTTTCTGAAGGGACAACTTGTACCGGTAGTCCTGATTCAGTCCTTGTCCTGGTAAAATAATCCGGACAGGTGGAGTGACTGGACCGAAAGAAATATATATAACATGTCTATATATTTAAAAAAAAGCTGACAGCTTCCACGCTTAGGGCCCGCTAATCCATTGTCTATGGATGGTTCTATGTCTCCGAGGCTTCGATATCTGAAACCCTTCTGGCACACATCCTTCCTTTAGCATCCGCTCCTGGTACATCTTAGATTTTAACGGATTCGACATGTGATCAATTAGATTCTATAGAAAAAATAATACAAATTAAATTAAGTTATATTTCTTACAGGAATATAATATATTTATACCCATTTTTATTAGGCAATTATGAAATGCAAACCTTTAGTTTGCATCTTCCAATTTTTAAAATTTAACAATATCATGTATAGCTGACAAACACCGGTGTTTATCGGGCATATAAAAAGGCTCGAAGACGTGTGGAAACGGAGTATCCCATCCAGTCACTCGCTTAACGGGTGCTTCAAGATGCAAAAAACACTTCTCTTGAATATACGATGCTAGTTCTGAGCCAAATCCCTGTGTTAATGGAGCTTCATGCGCAATTATAACTCGTCCTGTTTTTTTTGCAGACTAAAAAAAAAGTAATTATACGTAAGCTTGCTTAATTATGTAATATTTTAATTAGTTACGCTGCATATGGCATCAGTGTCCCACGGCAAAATGGAGACCAAGTCTATGACTTCGCAATCTATATTTAACTTTAATTTTGCAGTTTCTGCAACCTATAAAAAAGGATATCATCAAGGTAACATTGGTATCAGATAGCTGTCTCTCAGCACTCACTTCTAATAGCACATGGACTTGCGTACCCCAACCAATAAGTGTGACATCTTTTCCATGTCGCAATATATCAGCTTTGCCGAGCTGTGATGTATAGTATTCCGTTGGAACTTCCTCAACGGCTGCCCGATATAATGTTTTTGGCTCAAAAACAATGCAAGGGTTTGGATCTCGAATACATGCAAGGATAAGGCCCTTTGCTTTTATCGGTCCACGGGGTACCTATACAAATTGTACATTACAGCTTCGAATATTCCAGAATTCATTGTTGATTACATATTACCACAACACAAAGACCCGGGGTATGAGCAAAGTATGCTTCAGGACTTTGGGAATGATAGAGTGCTCCATGTCCAACAGCACCGCAAGGGACTCTAAAAGTTAAGGATCCACAGTCGAATAGACCTCCGCTTCGGTAGCGATATTTGGCAGCTTCATTTACTATTTGGTCAAAACTAGGAAATATGTAGTCCGCAAACTGAATTTCAGCTATCGCGGTTGCTCCAGTATTAGCCACACCTATGGCAAAGCTATAAAATATATAAAAAAGAATATATTTATATAATACATTATATGTTGCAAGGTTGCAAGTTTTGAAAAAAATATAAGTTTTTATTTCAAGATAATAATACAACTTTAAATCGGAGTCAATTCACGTCTTAATGGTATAGTGGATGAATTAGAACTAAATCTGGAGTGTGAGTTGAACGCTTAGCAAATCCTTGGTCGACTTTGTTTATATGAACTTGAAGGCTCTCCTCTTTATTCAAATGGGTTGCGCTCTTTAAGAGAGTTGCGCATGGAAAATTACCAGGATTTGTGCTGCGTAAGCTATTTGGTTGCTTAGTGGGAATAACGAATTTCGGCATCGGCGGATGTTTATGTCTATGAATCAATTGTTTATGTTAACGCGGCCGAAATTGTTATTGTCGCCAAGAGCTTGGGATCTGACTTATGTGTTTGGGCAAATGGATTGGGTGGGTGTGATCAAGTGGTACATATGTACTGTGTGTGTGGTGTGTGTGTGTGACAAAGTGTTATACTATGGTACATATGATACTTCCCCATCCTTAAGAAATTAGCCTGTCCTCAGGCGGATAATTTAGGATACAAGACAGGATTTACATTATTTTCTATTTCTGTTACATCATTGTTTATAATATTTGATTCAATAAGAGTGGGTACTTGTCTTTTGAATTTGATTATAATTTTCTTAGGTATATTCTTATATTTGTAGATATAATAGAATATTATTATGACAACTAAAACTATTAAAGTAGTAAATGTAATTATTTGAAATTTATTATTTGCTTTGTTATCGATAAAATGGATAAAATATCTTTAGCTTGTATATAAGAAAGGGCTTTTAATTTGGTGATATTGTTGTTAACATAAATCGTTTGTGTGTAATCTAACATAGTGTTTGATATTGAGATGTCTTCGATTTGTATGGAACAGTTAAAAGCATTTATTATGTTGTCTCCCTCTATTATTATATCTCTATTTATGCAATTTTGGTTAAGTATGGTTTTTGGTAAGTTCCAAGTTAATATTATATTAGCTTTAACATAATTGATTTCAAATTCTTTATGGGTTTTTACATATCTGCATTCTGTATTAAATTGGTTAAGTATGCCCGTTAAGCATTTGTTTATTATTAAAGTTTTTGAAGATGCCAAATAAGTTTGATTATTTTGAACAGAAAAATTTATTTTGTACATTTTCTATTAAAATGTTTTGATTACTATCTGGATATGGAATTATTGTTATATTTAGTTTCATTAATTTTCTTTTTCTTTTTATATTTTGATTTATAGTGGGTTATTTTCCTGCCTCTGTTTTTCTCTTCATAATGTTTTTGTCAATCTGTGTAATTTCTCCTGTCTTTTTATATGGGTTTGTTGTCTTTGATTTTACTAATGGTGCTTGTCTATATCTGGTATCTACTTCATAACTATGTCTATTTTCGTTTAATTTATTTATTTTATTAATTTTCTCTTGCTGGGTGTCATGTGCAGGTGTTCCTGCATATATAAAAATATCTGCTGGTGTTTTACCTGTTGTATTATGTTTAATTTATGGTTATAAACATAGAGTAGGGTTTCAAATTTTGTTATTTTATTCTCTGGGTCGGACTCAGTGCTTATAATTCTTAACTTTTCGTTGACAGTTTTATGAAATCTCTCAATGTCAGAAATTCCATTTTTACTTGTTGTGACGTTAATGTCAACATTTTCGGACTTTAGCCATAAATGTAATGCAGCACACATAAATGCTGAGTCTTTATCGGCATTTATTTCGGACGGTTTTCCCATTTCATTAAAAATTTTAAGTAGAGCTCTTTTTGCTTCGAGCCAATCCCTAGAGCTGACTTTAATTAAGGCGGCGTATTTGGAATAAACGTCAATACATGACAGGAATGTTTTATTATCGATTAAATAAAAATCGATAACATATTTTTCTCTAGGATTGAAAATTTCTGGCGTTAACTCGTAATTTAATTTAGTGTCTCTATGTTCTGTTTTGCACATGTTACATACTTCACATTCGTTGATAATGTTCTGTATTAACTTTTGATAGTCTGGGTAGTAATATTTTTCTTTAAAAATTTTGTTTTTTGTTTGTTTTTCTATACCTGGATGTAAGAGTTCTCTGTGGGTTTTTATTATTACTTCTTTAAATTCTGAATATTTTTCAATATCTATTAATTTACTGGTTGCTCTCATAACTTTAGTTATGTTGTTCGGACTGACAATTTCTAAGAAGGCGTTTTGAAATGTAAGGAAATCTATTTCATTATGAAAATAAATTACGCTATTATTTGTACACAAATATTCTTTTATTAATTCTTTTGCATATGCGCTTGTCATTTTTTTATAATGGATTTTTAGTTTTGTTTTATGAAAATATTTTCTTATTTCTGTATTGTTATTGTCGTCTTTGACAAATTCTATTTGTCTATTATAGTAGTTTATTGGTCTTTCCGTGAAGGAAATGTAATTTTGGTTATCTTCATGGCTACTATGTATGGTAGCAGCTGAAGTGGGAGATTCGCCGTAGAAGTTTTCTATTTGGTTTCTATTTACATTGTTTTCTTTTACTGGTACATATTTTATATGATAATCAAACTCATTTAGTTTGATTTTCCATCTTTGGAGTTTCATGTTTGGTTCCTTGATATTATCGAGCCAAACTAAAGGTTGATGATCACTAAGGATCTGAAATTTACGACCAAAAAGATAGGACCTGAAGTATTTAGTGGCCCAGACAATAGCTAAAAGTTCTTTTTCTATTGCTGAATAATTAAGTTCATGTTCATTGAGAGTACGGCTAGCGTAACAAACGGGTTTATGATCCTGTGATAATACAGCACCTAGAGCGGCATTGCTTGCATCTGTGGTTAATGAGAATGTTTTTTCGAAATTTGGGTAAATTAATATTGGTTCGGACATAATTAAAAATTTTAATTTTTCGAAGGCTGATATATACTCGGTATCTTTAGAATTTATAACGGAACCTTTTTTTAATTTTTGTGTTATTGGTTTAGCAATTTTTGCAAAGTTAGGGATAAATTTACGGTAGAAAGCGCAAAGTCCTAAAAATGATTTTATTTCTTTATTAGTTTTAGGTAATGGGAATTTCTGTATAGCTTCTATTTTATTTGGGTTGGGCTTTATGCCTTCAGTAGTTACAATGTGTCCTAAGAACTCTGTTTCTCTTTTCATAAATTCACATTTGTCAAGTTGTAACTTTAGATTAGCTTCTTGTAATTTAGCAAATACTTTACGTAGAGATAACAAGTGTTCTTCCAATGAAGTGGAAAAAACTATTATATCGTCCATGTAAACTAAACAATCTTTGTAAATTAGGTCTTCTAATAGATTGTTAATACAACGTTGAAATGTTGCAGGTGTAGTGTACGTAGTTCGATAGATTTTTAACTAGTGGGTCTTTTAATAGTGGGTGATGTAGTGTACGTAGTTCGATAGATTTTTAACTAGTGGGTCTTTTAATAGTGGGTGATAATTACTAATAAAGAGGACCTTGTACTTCCTTCGCTAGGGATGCGCACTCTTGCTATGCTCGGGTCTAGCTCGCCGTAGGTCGGGGTTCTTTTAGCTTAGGATAGTACGAACGCTACTACATTTTAATAAGTGCGTCTTACTCATAAACAATATTCAAAAGTGGACTACCGGTTAATAAAAGAAATGGCTTTATATTGATACTAATGATACACGACGACACGTGTGAAGATAAGCTACAGATTCTGATAAGTATTGGGAATTTTGGATGTTAATGATTCCCTAAGTCTTTACCCTCCCTACCATGACAATGCTACTTAAAATATTTACATTGTCCCTTGGCCAAGTTCAAAATAACTCTACCACATATTCAAGAAAGTGTTCAACATAAGTACTCGACAAACCATTAAATCTATTTATTCACAATTCATTATTTTTCAATATATCTTCAATCATAATTCCATTTATATAGATTCAGTTTAATAAACGGTTTCCATTAAATCTCTTTTACAAACTAACAATATTTTTTATCTACGCATAATTATCCTAGTCATTCTCTAACTCTTCATTTTTGTTTATATTCCGTAAGTAAAACAAAGTATATAAAAGCAAAGTATAAAGCAAATATATATAAGTAATTGAATATAAAATTAGCAAATATAGAGTTACATAATCTTTAATCAAATGCAGATATTATTTTAATTAGACGTTCGAGTGGCATTTTGTTAGAATTTTAATATAGGTAATTCATAATAAGATTTATATCATTGTTGTTGTAGTACTCACGACCTTAAATATCCACTCCATGATGTGCGTAAAGTTGGGCCCAAGTTCACGTTGACATTGTCGAGCTGTAGGTCAAACTTTAAAGGTTCTAAGTTAAATTCCTATTCAAATGCCAAAAGTTCCGTCAATCTGCGAGTATTTAATTCATTATAAATCGCAATACAAAAGAAAATCAAGAATCAAAACAAAACACGAAATATAACTGCAGTATTGCAGCGATAAGACCTTAGGAAACCGCTGGCTGCTACGCTGCGCTGCGATAAGACGAAATCACAAAGTTGAACCTCCGTTGGTCATAGGAGATGATCTTCACTGCGTGACGATGATGATGTTCCAATGTAATTAAATCTGCTCCGGTCGTCTAAACTTCTGCATAGTTGAATATCTGGATGAACTCTAGCCTTCCAATATATTTGGCCAGTTATCATACGGCAGGTGGCCGGTTGCGTAACTTGTTGCTGAAGGTTAGGTCGCCTCGTGGCCTCTTCTTGGAGCGACGGGGTTTAAACCATGAGCTGATGCGGGGGTCGACGAGACGGGGGGGGGGTAGTCGGCTGTAGAGCAATCACATGCTCTTATATATAGGCCTGGTCTTCCTTACGCCTTGGGGTCGAATCTCGTTGCCACTTTCACACGAATCGAACACGGAAATTTATTGAAATATACCAACTCTTGTTTTTATGAGATTGGATATATATATAACTAAATTATATTTCCACGTGTATGAAGTTTAAACGGGCAGCTTCAAAAATGTATGAGCGTTCGCCACGAAGATTTATCCGATAATGATCTAAGCTCTGGGGAAGCTGCATGCTGGTGGTCGCTGTTATAGCTTTTGTTTCCCTAACTGTATAATCGTACGATCATATTCTGTTCTGATTGGCCTAAGACAATTCTCTCGCTTTTTCTTTTACACAAAAGCTGCTATAATTTAGGGCGAGGGTGTCTTGAAGAGTTATTGCAGTGTAAAGTTAAGTTGGTCACTACACCACAGATAAGGGTAACGAGACTATTTCAAGGAGGCCTTATCTGAAGAAACTCCTTGTTTTCTAGCTTGTATATCCTTCAAATGGAATACTCCTAATTTCTTTCCTCTCTCATCCTCTAATTCATAGTAGTACGAGCTACGTTTCTTATAAACTTTAGCTGGTATAAATACGGGTGCCAATTTACTACTGAATTTCTTTACTGCATTACTTTGTGTAAAGTTTCTAGCATAAACGAAATCGCCGTTTTTAAATTCTATCTGCCGTGTGCGTAGGTTGTATCTATTCGCGTTTTCTTCATGGGATCGGTTTAGGTTCAGCTCATGATATTTTGGAGAATCTTCATCCTCATCCAAAGTACCGATGTCTAATTCAGCAATGGTCGGATTGCTCGTAATTTTATTTAATAATACGAACTTTTGCCAAAAATCAATGCCTAAATATACATCCTGTTGAAGTTCCGGTATTATAAATAATTCAAGATTATCTATCGTCTCTCCATACTTAATGGAAGTTATAAGTTTTGACACTACTTTGCTTTTTGTTCCGTTCGCAGCGCGAATTTCGCCAGAACATTTTTTTACGTTGTTGTGTTTAAGGAAGTTCTGTGCAGCTAATCCGCCTACACAACTTATTGTTGCTCCAGAATCTAATAAAGCCTTGTAAGTCTGACCCTCTATATTGATATCCGTATAGAGTCTTTGGTCAGAGCTAAGTACTATAGCGGAAATAAGTTTCTGTCGGTCACGACGAACCTTCTTCCAAAATTCTCTCAATCGGCTAGTAGATCGTCTGGGTTTTAAATGAGTCCCTATACTATCTACTTTACTAAATATTTCTCTACGCTTATTATTGTAATTTTGAATTCTTATGTGTAAGGGTATAAAAGAAAAATGAATATCAGGCTGACCCAAAGGTTTTATCTCCTGAAATTCACGGGCTTCAGTGGTTGACTTTGACTTAGCAACTTCTGAATCTACGGATGTATCTTGTTGCTCAGAGAAACATCCTTTTGTCGGTTTCCCGGATTACAGTTTGGACAAGTCGGTTTGTATTTTTCTTTAAGTCCGCAACCGTAACAAAATATAATTCTTTTAGCCATACAATCATCGAATCTGTGGCCTTGTTTGTCACAATTCCAACAAGTTGTGGTGTTCCGACGTTGAATTTGGTTTACTTCTTCACCTACTCTTACTAAACCTGTTTCCTCTTCTTCGGTGGTTAATTCTGCCACGCAGGAGCGATAAGGTTTCGGCTTAAACGTCCTGAGATTGTTATAAAACTGTTCATGCCTGCGCACTTCGTATCGGAGTTGTGTTCTGTTTGGGATTTTAAGATGCAACAACTCATGATGTAAGCTAGGCTTCGAATTTCTAACCAATAACTCAACTAATTGTGTTTCGGAAACTCCATTTTGCAGTCTGTCAATCAACCGTTCCATGGTTTCCTGGAAATCTTCAAATGCTTCATTTTCTCCTTGCTTGCGTTTTCGGATTCCCTCCCAAATATCATAATCTGTCTCTATATCTTCGAATCTCTTCCTAAATTCGCCACAAAATGTGTTCCAATCGAAATTTGGATTGTTTCGATGAAACTTCCAATACCAATCGCTTGCTTTTCCGGCAAACAGAAGGTACAGATGGTCGCATAAAAGTCCATAATCATTACCTAGATTTTGTTTGGTGAGTGAGCATATCCTGTAAATGAATTCATCTATCCTGATGCTTGTTTTGCTACCGTCGAACTTTAATCCCCATTTTTGAATGATTCCTGATACTTTTTCTGGGCTAACATATGAGCTTGCATTGCTCCTGTTTCCGCCTCTTTCTTCTACATTATTGTCTAAATTCTGAGAATACCGATTTTGATTGGAATTGTTCCTGCTCAAATCTGTATTTGGTTGGACACTGTCAGGTGTGTAATTTGTCTGTGTGGGCTGAGATAATTGTAAGTTGTCTAAATGACTTTTAATAGATGTCTCTATAGTCTTCCCTAAATAAGAGGTAAGGTTATCCATGAGTTGAGCCTGTTGTTGGCTAACAGTAAACTGTATAAAGTTCATCAACTCTGGTTGAGTACTAAGAGCCATACTGGAATTCGTTGGAGGTTCTGTTAAGATCCTATCCAAATTTCCTCTGTAAGTATTTCTGGTAGACACTCCTCGTCTAGGAGGTGTACCTCGGATCCTGCCTGATCTGGTATTTCTCCTTAATGGGAAAATATCATTATTATCTTGACATTCGCTTACGCCGGATGTGCCAGCTGTTGCAGCATCTAATTCAGCGAACAGAGTGTTATTAGAGTGAGATAAATTCGATTCGTTGCAATCTGCATTGCAAATTGGACATGTTTGTGTACTTTTTAAGTGGTTTATAATGCACTTTTTATGAAATGTGTGCCTGCACGATGTTGTTGCTGACAAAAGGGTTGGTGCTAAGATTTCTTTACATATGGCACAGCTATTTTCAACGCCTTGTGAAACTTCAACTGCATTACCTGCACTATTCTTCGCTGCCATATTATTGTTGTTAAGATATGTTGTAATTATTTGGTTTGTCTTTCTTTATGTCGATCACTTCTATCAGAATCTTAGTTGTATCTCTATTTGTTAGTGGATTGTAGCTGGTCTATTGCCTCATGCTTTTATTTACTTGAAAATCGGACAATATACGGACTTATTGAAGTGTAAGTATAATGTATTCCAGAAAAATCAAATTGTAAATAAAGTTGAGTAAAGAAACGTATGGTGATGAGCTCCTGTGGATTCGAAACAGTTCCACTTGGTCGATCAATTCTCTTTCAAATTGAATCGCATGTTCCTAAGTTTTACTATCCCTTCCAAATAGATACTCTCAATCCAATATGTTAATTTATTGGAATTAGTTATATTGTGTTTTAACTGTGGATGGATTACTTTAGAGCTTAGTGTGCTATAACAAGTTAAGAACTTTTCGAGCTTCACATCTGAGCCGAAAATGTATAGTACTTGTCTAGCTCCACTCGTAGGGCTTCAAAAAATGTGTAGTGTATTTTCTCGGGCCCCCACGTTCGGGCGCCAAAAATGTGTAGTGTACGTAGTTCGATAGATTTTTAACTAGTGGGTCTTTTAATAGTGGGTGATAATTACTAATAAAGAGGACCTTGTACTTCCTTCGCTAGGGATGCGCACTCTTGCTATGCTCGGGTCTAGCTCGCCGTAGGTCGGGGTTCTTTTAGCTTAGGATAGTACGAACGCTACTACATTTTAATAAGTGCGTCTTACTCATAAACAATATTCAAAAGTGGACTACCGGTTAATAAAAGAAATGGCTTTATATTGATACTAATGATACACGCCGACACGTGTGAAGATAAGCTACAGATTCTGATAAGTATTGGGAATTTTGGATGTTAATGATTCCCTAAGTCTTTACCCTCCCTACCATGACAATGCTACTTAAAATATTTACATTGTCCCTTGGCCAAGTTCAAAATAACTCTACCACATATTCAAGAAAGTGTTCAACATAAGTACTCGACAAACCATTAAATCTATTTATTCACAATTCATTATTTTTCAATATATCTTCAATCATAATTCCATTTATATAGATTCAGTTTAATAAACGGTTTCCATTAAATCTCTTTTACAAACTAACAATATTTTTTATCTACGCATAATTATCCTAGTCATTCTCTAACTCTTCATTTTTGTTTATATTCCGTAAGTAAAACAAAGTATATAAAAGCAAAGTATAAAGCAAATATATATAAGTAATTGAATATAAAATTAGCAAATATAGAGTTACATAATCTTTAATCAAATGCAGATATTATTTTAATTAGACGTTCGAGTGGCATTTTGTTAGAATTTTAATATAGGTAATTCATAATAAGATTTATATCATTGTTGTTGTAGTACTCACGACCTTAAATATCCACTCCATGATGTGCGTAAAGTTGGGCCCAAGTTCACGTTGACATTGTCGAGCTGTAGGTCAAACTTTAAAGGTTCTAAGTTAAATTCCTATTCAAATGCCAAAAGTTCCGTCAATCTGCGAGTATTTAATTCATTATAAATCGCAATACAAAAGAAAATCAAGAATCAAAACAAAACACGAAATATAACTGCAGTATTGCAGCGATAAGACCTTAGGAAACCGCTGGCTGCTACGCTGCGCTGCGATAAGACGAAATCACAAAGTTGAACCTCCGTTGGTCATAGGAGATGATCTTCACTGCGTGACGATGATGATGTTCCAATGTAATTAAATCTGCTCCGGTCGTCTAAACTTCTGCATAGTTGAATATCTGGATGAACTCTAGCCTTCCAATATATTTGGCCAGTTATCATACGGCAGGTGGCCGGTTGCGTAACTTGTTGCTGAAGGTTAGGTCGCCTCGTGGCCTCTTCTTGGAGCGACGGGGTTTAAACCATGAGCTGATGCGGGGGTCGACGAGACGGGGGGGGGGGGGGTAGTCGGCTGTAGAGCAATCACATGCTCTTATATATAGGCCTGGTCTTCCTTACGCCTTGGGGTCGAATCTCGTTGCCACTTTCACACGAATCGAACACGGAAATTTATTGAAATATACCAACTCTTGTTTTTATGAGATTGGATATATATATAACTAAATTATATTTCCACGTGTATGAAGTTTAAACGGGCAGCTTCAAAAATGTATGAGCGTTCGCCACGAAGATTTATCCGATAATGATCTAAGCTCTGGGGAAGCTGCATGCTGGTGGTCGCTGTTATAGCTTTTGTCTCCCTAACTGTATAATCGTACGATCATATTCTGTTCTGATTGGCCTAAGACAATTCTCTCGCTTTTTCTTTTACACAAAAGCTGCTATAATTTAGGGCGAGGGTGTCTTGAAGAGTTATTGCAGTGTAAAGTTAAGTTGGTCACTACAGTGATAATTACTAATAAAGAGGACCTTGTACTTCCTTCGCTAGGGATGCGCACTCTTGCTATGCTCGGGTCTAGCTCGCCGTAGGTCGGGGTTCTTTTAGCTTAGGATAGTACGAAACGCTACTACATTTTAATAAGTGCGTCTTACTCATAAACAATATTCAAAACTGGATTATCGATTAACAAAAGAAATGGCTTTATATTGATACTAATGATACACGCCGACACGTGTGAAGATAAACTACAGATTCTGATAAGTATTGGGAATTTTGGATGTTAATGATTCCCTAAGTCTTTACCCTCCCTACCATGACAATGCTACTTAAAATATTTACATTGTCCCTTGGTCAAGTTCAAAATAACTCTACCACATATTTAAGAAAGTTTTCAACATAAGTACTCGACAAACCATTAAATCTATTTATTCACAATTCATTATTTTTCCAATATATCTTCAATCATAATTCCATTTATATAAATTCAGTTTAATAAACGTTTCCATTAAATCTCTTTTACAAACTAGCAATATTTTTATCTACGCATAATTATCCTAGTCATTCTCTAACTCTTCATTTTTGCTTATATTCAGTGGGTAAAATAAAGTATATAAAAGTAAAGTATAAAGCAAATATATATAAGTAATTGAATATAAAATTAGCAAATATAGTTATATAATCTTTAGTCAAATGCAGATATTATTTTAATTAGACGTTCGAGTGGCATTTTGTTAGAATTTAATTATAGGGGATTCATAATAATGTTTTTATCATTGTTGTTGTAGTACTCACGACCTTAAATATCCACTCCATGATGTGCGTAAAGTTGGGCCCAAGTTCACGTTGACATTGTCGAGCTGTAGGTCAAACTTTAAAGGTTCTAATTTAAATTCCTATTCAAATGCCAAAAGTTCCGTCAATCTGCGAGTATTTAATTCATTATAAATCGCAATACAAAAGAAAATCGAGAATCAAAACAAAACACGAAATATAACTGCAGTATTGCAGCGATAAGACCTTAGGAAACCGCTGGCTGCTACGCTGCGCTGCGATAAGACGAAATCACAAAGTTGGACCTCCGTTGGTCATAGGAGATGATCTTCACTGCGTGACGATGATGATGTTCAAATGTAATTAAATCTGCTCCGGTCGTCTAAACTTCTGCATAGCTGAATATCTGGATGAACTCTAGCCTTCCAATATATTTGGTTATCATTCGGCAGGTGGCTGGTTGCGTAACTTGTTGCTGAAGGTTATGTCGCCTCGTGGCCTCTTCTTGGAGCGACGGGGTTTAAACCGTGAGCTGATGCGGGGGTCGACGAGACGGGGGGTAGTCGGCTGTAGAGCAATCAAATGCTCTTATATAGACCGGGCCTTCCTTGCGCCTTGGGGTCGAATCTCGTTGCCACTTTCACACGAATCGAACACGGAAATTTATTGAAATATACCAACTCTTGTTTTTATGAGATTGGATATATATATATAACTAAATTATATTTCCACGTGTATGTGAAGTTAAATGGGCAGCGTCAAAAATGTATGAGCGTTCGCCACGAAGATTTATCCGATAATGCCCTAAGCTCTGGGGAAGCTGCATGCTGGTGGTCGCTGTTACAGCTTTTCTTTCCCTAACTGTATAATCGTACGATCATATTCTGTTCTGATTGGCCTAAGACAATTCTCTCGCTTTTTGTTTTGCACCAAAGCTGCTATAATTTAGGGCGAGGGTGTCTTGAAGAGTTTTTGCAGTGTAAAGTTAAGTTGGTCCCTTCACCACAGATAAGGGTAACGAGACTATTTCAAGGAGGCCTTATCTGAAGAAACTCCTTGTTTTCTAGCTTGTATATCCTTCAAATGGAATACTCCTAATTTCTTTCCTCTCTCATCCTCTAATTCATAGTAGTACGAGCTACGTTTCTTATAAACTTTAGCTGGTATAAATACGTGTGCCAATTTACTACTGAATTTCTTTACGGCATTACTTTGTGTAAAGTTTCTGGCATAAACGAAATCGCCGTTTTTAAATTCTATCTGCCGTGTACGTAGGTTGTATCTATTCGCGTTTTCTTCATGTGATCGGTTTAGGTTCAGTTTAGCTTGCCGTCTCTGCAGTTCTAAAGCCTCCGGTTTAGATAACCGAGTGTCGTCCGCTAACATATTTAGAGTACGCAGGAGACTATAGTCCTTGCCGTTAAGGATCATATTTTGTCCAAATGTCAGAAAGTAAGGTTATCCATGAGTTGAGCCTGTTGTTGGCTAACAGTAAACTGTATAAAGTTCATCAACTCTGGTTGAGTACTAAGAGCCATACTGGAATTCGTTGGAGGTTCTGTTAAGATCCTATCCAAATTTCCTCTGTAAGTATTTCTGGTAGACACTCCTCGTCTAGGAGGTGTACCTCGGATCCTGCCTGATCTGGTATTTCTCCTTAATGGGAAAATATCATTATTATCTTGACATTCGCTTACGCCGGATGTGCCAGCTGTTGCAGCATCTAATTCAGCGAACAGAGTGTTATTAGAGTGAGATAAATTCGATTCGTTGCAATCTGCATTGCAAATTGGACATGTTTGTGTACTTTTTAAGTGGTTTATAATGCACTTTTTATGAAATGTGTGCCTGCACGATGTTGTTGCTGACAAAAGGGTTGGTGCTAAGATTTCTTTACATATGGCACAGCTATTTTCAACGCCTTGTGAAACTTCAACTGCATTACCTGCACTATTCTTCGCTGCCATATTATTGTTGTTAAGATATGTTGTAATTATTTGGTTTGTCTTTCTTTATGTCGATCACTTCTATCAGAATCTTAGTTGTATCTCTATTTGTTAGTGGATTGTAGCTGGTCTATTGCCTCATGCTTTTATTTACTTGAAAATCGGACAATATACGGACTTATTGAAGTGTAAGTATAATGTATTCCAGAAAAATCAAATTGTAAATAAAGTTGAGTAAAGAAACGTATGGTGATGAGCTCCTGTGGATTCGAAACAGTTCCACTTGGTCGATCAATTCTCTTTCAAATTGAATCGCATGTTCCTAAGTTTTACTATCCCTTCCAAATAGATACTCTCAATCCAATATGTTAATTTATTGGAATTAGTTATATTGTGTTTTAACTGTGGATGGATTACTTTAGAGCTTAGTGTGCTATAACAAGTTACGGACTTTTCGAGCTTCACATCTGAGCCGAAAATGTATAGTACTTGTCTAGCTCCACTCGTTGGGCTTCAAAAATGTGTAGTGTATTTTCTCGAGCCCCACACGTTCGGGCGCCAAAAATGTGTAGTGTACGTAGTTCGATAGATTTTTAACTAGTGGGTCTTTTAATAGTGGGTGATAATTACTAATAAAGAGGACCTTGTACTTCCTTCGCTAGGGATGCGCACTCTTGCTATGCTCGGGTCTAGCTCGCCGTAGGTCGGGGTTCTTTTAGCTTAGGATAGTACGAAACGCTACTACATTTTAATAAGTGCGTCTTACTCATAAACAATATTCAAAACTGGATTATCGATTAACAAAAGAAATGGCTTTATATTGATACTAATGATACACGCCGACACGTGTGAAGATAAACTACAGATTCTGATAAGTATTGGGAATTTTGGATGTTAATGATTCCCTAAGTCTTTACCCTCCCTACCATGACAATGCTACTTAAAATATTTACATTGTCCCTTGGTCAAGTTCAAAATAACTCTACCACATATTTAAGAAAGTGTTCAACATAAGTACTCGACAAACCATTAAATCTATTTATTCACAATTCATTATTTTTCCAATATATCTTAAATCATAATTCCATTTATATAAATTCAGTTTAATAAACGTTTCCATTAAATCTCTTTTACAAACTAGCAATATTTTTATCTACGCATAATTATCCTAGTCATTCTCTAACTCTTCATTTTTGCTTATATTCAGTGGGTAAAATAAAGTATATAAAAGTAAAGTATAAAGCAAATATATATAAGTAATTGAATATAAAATTAGCAAATATAGTTATATAATCTTTAGTCAAATGCAGATATTATTTTAATTAGACGTTCGAGTGGCATTTTGTTAGAATTTAATTATAGGGGATTCATAATAATGTTTTTATCATTGTTGTTGTAGTACTCACGACCTTAAATATCCACTCCATGATGTGCGTAAAGTTGGGCCCAAGTTCACGTTGACATTGTCGAGCTGTAGGTCAAACTTTAAAGGTTCTAATTTAAATTCCTATTCAAATGCCAAAAGTTCCGTCAATCTGCGAGTATTTAATTCATTATAAATCGCAATACAAAAGAAAATCGAGAATCAAAACAAAACACGAAATATAACTGCAGTATTGCAGCGATAAGACCTTAGGAAACCGCTGGCTGCTACGCTGCGCTGCGATAAGACGAAATCACAAAGTTGGACCTCCGTTGGTCATAGGAGATGATCTTCACTGCGTGACGATGATGATGTTCAAATGTAATTAAATCTGCTCCGGTCGTCTAAACTTCTGCATAGCTGAATATCTGGATGAACTCTAGCCTTCCAATATATTTGGTTATCATTCGGCAGGTGGCTGGTTGCGTAACTTGTTGCTGAAGGTTATGTCGCCTCGTGGCCTCTTCTTGGAGCGACGGGGTTTAAACCGTGAGCTGATGCGGGGGTCGACGAGACGGGGGGTAGTCGGCTGTAGAGCAATCAAATGCTCTTATATAGACCGGGCCTTCCTTGCGCCTTGGGGTCGAATCTCGTTGCCACTTTCACACGAATCGAACACGGAAATTTATTGAAATATACCAACTCTTGTTTTTATGAGATTGGATATATATATATAACTAAATTATATTTCCACGTGTATGTGAAGTTAAATGGGCAGCGTCAAAAATGTATGAGCGTTCGCCACGAAGATTTATCCGATAATGCCCTAAGCTCTGGGGAAGCTGCATGCTGGTGGTCGCTGTTACAGCTTTTCTTTCCCTAACTGTATAATCGTACGATCATATTCTGTTCTGATTGGCCTAAGACAATTCTCTCGCTTTTTGTTTTGCACCAAAGCTGCTATAATTTAGGGCGAGGGTGTCTTGAAGAGTTTTTGCAGTGTAAAGTTAAGTTGGTCCCTACACAGGTGCGTTCTCCAGGCCAAACGGCATTCGAGTGTACTCGTAATGTCCATTTTATGTGGAAAAAGCTGTTTTTTGAATCGAGCTTTCGTCCATTTGGATCTGATGAAAACCTTCTGCTAAATCTATGGTAGTGAAATATTGAGACCTACCTAGCTTATCTAGTATTTCATCCATGACAGGAAATGGGTATTTAACATCAATAGTAATTTCGTTTAGTTTGCGATAGTCGATTACTAACCTGAACTTTGTTTTACCAGAAGCATCGCTTTTTTTCGGTATTATCCAGATAGGAGAACAGTAGGGTGAGTTCGATTTTCGAACAATGCCTTGTTGAATCATTTCTTTGATTTGTACCTCGACTTCTTTGTCGTAGGCCTGGGGGTATTTATAAGGTTTCCTATAGATTGGGTCTTCATGTTTAGTTTTGATGACATGCTTTACAGTACTTGTGAAGGTCAAATTTTCACCTTCTCTGTATTGTATGTCCCTAAATTCTTGAAGAATTTTAGTAAGGGCATTTGACTCTTCTTTATTTAGATTGTCAAGCCTGAATTCATTTGATTCCCTTATCTCGTTTCCTATTGCATAATTTGTGGCTTCATCATCAGTGGATAGTGATGGCTGTAAAACATTCAAATAGTTGGGGTTGTCTTCTAGGCTACCTTATCGTTCTGGTAGGTAGTCCATTAAGAAACTGTTGTTGTTTAAATCTACACTTCTTTTGCCAAAGTTTATTTGGGCGTTGGCGTCCTCTAGGAACCCTGTACCTAATATCATATCATAATTTTCGGAAAAATTATGAATATAAAAAACTTGTTTAGTAGGGCAAAGCTTACTTGGTTTTAGAATTATAATTTTCTTTAGGGTTATTGTACCGTTAATGGTGTGTGTTTGTAAATTAGTAGTTTTAACTGGGAAATTAAAAATGTTTACTCTTATGATGTTTATTGTAGACCCAGTGTCTATAACACATCGGAGCGGTATATTGTTTAAAACAATATTTATGAAGGAATTGTGTCTTCTTCTTCGTCCGAGGCATGTAGATGAAAATTTTCGGACGTATCCATTTTTGAATGGCCGCTGGTACTAGGTCTATGCCTTTTTGTTGCCGGATTCGGAGCGGATGAAGAAACTGGATTTTGTTGATAGTTGTTGGAATAATTTAAAGGATTTTGTGTCTGTGCTTGGTTGAGTTTTTGCTTAAATTCTTGGAATAGGTATTCGTAAGGCTGGTCATGGCTGTTATTGTTTTTGTTCATATATTGATTTTTATTTTGGCTAATTGATGTTTGATTATAATTTTGATTTCTATTTTGATTATTTGAAGTGTTGTTATAGTTTGGGCTGTACTGATTTTTATTTTGGGTATTTTGAGTATTTTGGGATTTTGGGTGATCGGACCATGAACAACCCTCCTGCTGTACAATTTGCTTTAATTTACTGACTGTTGTTATATCAAATCTGGCTAATTGCATGTAGAGTCTATCTGGGAGTTTTTTAATAATTACACTTTTTACTGTATTGTTCATTGCGTTTGTATAAATGTGATTATGTAGATCATTATTTTCTAAAGCTAGCTTATTTGTTATTACAAAGCATTTTGCTTCAAGCTCTTCTATGAACTTACGAACTGATCCATTGAATTGGGTGTTATATAGTCGTCTCAAAAGCTCTTCAAATGGTGTCTGGGTCTTGAACTCGGCAATTAGGACTTCCTTCAATTCCGGCCATGTATTAGCTGCACTGAGCTGGGATACTCATTGCTCGTCGCCTCCAATTTGCATTTCGATTGCACTGAAGAGGACGTGTAACTGGCGGACGTCAGTTGATGGATATAGTTGAAGTATGAACTCTATTCTTCTTATGAACGAGCTCAGTTCCAGTGTCGTACCGGTAAATGTTGGTACCTGTCGAATCTGACCAAGAGCCTGGTTCAGATGATTCTCGGAGAGTAGTTGCACTTGTTGTTGTGGTAGTGCCAATGTTGTTAATCTTGTTTTTGTTGTTGTTGATTTTATTATATTTTTCACTCCTCGTAGCGGTCACGCTTTTTGTTTTCCGGGCTACACACTGTCTTTGGTTGATATGCAAAACCTGGGGCTTCAGTTACCCTTTAGTGGTCTTGTCTTTGCAGCACTTATGTAATAATTTTTTTTTCTTCTAGTAGCGGTCACACTATTATGGTGGGCTACCAAGTTGAAGCGGTTTTAATTATTAAGCACTGTATGACTGGCGGATAGTTACTTTTTGTAGCACTGATTAGCCACAAAGTTGAAGTTAAATCACACACGAAGGTTCTTTGTTGGTCACTATAAGTTTAGGACCACCGACTGCGCCAATAACGAGTTCGCGGTTGCAAGTTTTGAAAAAAATATATGTTTTTATTTCAAGATAATAATACAACTTTGAATCGGAGTCAATTCACTTCTTAATGGTATAGTGGATGAATTAGAACTAAATCTGGAGTGTGAGTTGAACGCTTAGCAAACCCTTGGTCGACTTTGTTTATATGAACTTGAAGGCTCTCCTCTTTATTCAAATGGGTTGCGCTCTTTAAGAGAGTTGCGCATGGAAAATTACCAGGATTTGTGCTGCGTAAGCTATTTGGTTGCTTAGTGGGAATAACGAATTTCGGCATCGGCGGATGTTTATGTCTATGAATCAATTCTTTATGATAACGCGGCCGAAATTGTTATTGTCGCCAAGAGCTTGGGATCTGACTTATGTGTTGGGGCAAATGGATTGGGTGGGTGTGACATACATATGTACATATGTACATATGTACACAGTACATATGTACTGTGTGTGTGTGGTGTGTGTGTGTGACAAAGTGTTATACTATGGTACATATGCTACTATATACACAAGGAGGGAGGAAATTAAAAACTTAAGCATATTGAAAATGATTACTGTGTATTCATATTTAATACACCCTTACATATATAAATTCAAACTTAGTAAGGGAGTCTGGATGGGTAATAAAGTTGCCCTCGACTTTGATTTTTAAACATTTTACGCTTTTAAAACTTGTCTAAATCACATTTTTTTGTGCATATATGTAGGTACAAATTGCTTCAATTGCTTCTTCAAATATTTAATGTTTCACCGTTCCTTCCGTTTAAAAGAACGAATGAATCTTACGAATCTTAATTTTTCCTAATTTCCCGCAACCGACTGGTAGAAGGTAAGTGTTTCTGTGCGGGTATGATACTAAAACTTAAGGCGACATAAGCGTTCAGAATCTAAACGCTGCCGGTTCCGAAGCATTTGGTAGTCATTAGACGATGCAGGTGGATTTGATGGGAAGATTAACTTTGCTCGACCTATTATCTTCAACGACTCCGATACTGGATGATTTATCAAATAAATTTAGTCAGGTTTACCAAAAATTACTACGTCTGCTTTGTCTACAGCAACAAGCCTACAAAATACACAGGGAGATTATTGCCGGCCGGTGGAAGCTGTCGTCTGCGAAACGAATATTGTCAAATTTGGCCCTTGCGGAGTCGCTCAGCGCTCGAAAGGGTTTCCGGATCCCTAGGCTGGTTTGTTCGGGACCGGATAGTCACCGAGCAAACCTCGTCGTCTCCCAGCCGGGTGATGGGCAGACAGAGCGCAGACGCCAACGTACGGATCTCAACGACTCGAATGGGGCCATCGGCTCCAGGGAAGGCAAAAACAATTCTGCCGAGCTGCCATTCGTTCGATGGAAGATTGTCCCCCTTGACGACTATCATATCGTCGACTTTGAGTATGTGGAGTTCCTTTAGATACTCCTCTTTCCACCGTGCACTAAACTGCTGATCAGCCTAACTGCTGACTAACTCCTCTGCCGTGGTAAGCAACGGCCCTCTAATAAGGAAATGGCCTGGTGTGTGAGCCAGCAAATCAGTTGGATCTTCGGACATCGGGGAGAGGGGTCTGGAATTGAGTCAAGCCTCGATAATATAATAATATTATAATAATATATAATAATATATATTATATATAATAATATATTTATATATATAAATATATGTCGCATTATGGATGTACACTGCACGTGTCTGTCACATTATCAACACAGTTTGCCCACTGCGCTTGCAAGACGCAGCTGCGCAATGAGTTTGGTATATTGTGAAATCATTCTTAGAATTTGACTACGACGCAGAATAAGACTGGCGCCAAAGTACCGAAACGAGTGAGGCGACGGCGTTGTCGCGCTGTCGCCAAGTGTAGTCCAGCTAGCGTGTGTAAAGCATAGATCGATGCGTAGAAAATGCGAGCAGTTGCATACAGACGGTTGCACACGCCGGTTGGAATTCCCTTCACTCGAAGAGTTTGTGTGTCAACATGGCAGATCGTACACAAGAATGTAAGAACACTGCGCTCGCTAGTGTCCGGATCACAGTGAGATGAAGTAGGGGGCCGAAATTGGGGTCCACGCCATTAATTTAACGTACACTTACTATTCCCAAAAGAGACATTGAAATTCCCACATCTCAGCACCTTCAAGAATTGCAATTAGCTGATCCCAACTTTACCCGATGCAGAGGTATCCACGTCCTCGTGGGTGTGGATCTCATTCCACAGCTAATGCTGAGAGAGATTCGAAGAGGCACTGGACTGGGATGACTCATTAACAGACACAATCGCCGAGCGTTGGCAGGAATACATCAAGCAACTGCCAAATATCTAACACATCCATGTGCCACGGTGGCTTGGATTCGACTTAAGCAAAGTTGCCTCTCTCCAGTTGCATGTCTTGCGATGGATCGTCCTCTGCATATGCAGCGTGCGCATACCTCCGAGCTATGGACATAAACGGGACAACTCACACCAATTTACTCGCGCTCACCAACAAAATTGGTGACTTACCAACTAGACCTCTCACCATACCTAGAGTGGAACTGTCGGAAGCCGTCTTTTCTACCAAACTCGCTATATGGATCCAGAACCAACTGCACGTTCCTAAACTCTGTACATTACTGATCGGAAGCCGTGATCGTGTTAATCTGGATACATGGATATCCTTGCGGTGAAAGACATTCGTTTAAAATAGCAGAGACACTATCCACGAAGTTGTTTCTGCCGATTTCCCCAGTACAGCTGTCGCAGCATAAGCTATGGTGAAACGGGTGAGGAACGTATAAGTTAACTGGAGTCATTTACATATTGCTTATGCCCTTAGTTTAATGCAAGCGCATCGGAGCTTTTGAGAGAAGAGCTAAGCTTTGCTGAGGAACTTAGGGTAAAGATACTAGATCTATTCTGTAATAGGCAGTCGATATTTGGAAATCAAAAGCGTCGGTCATCGCCACGCACAAACATACAAATTCGTCTCATTAAGTGCAGACCGCACTAATTCTGTTATAATTGTATACAAATAAAATTATACGAAAAACTTCTAAGGATAACTTATACACCTCCGAGTTTCAACTTCTATATTTCGTGGCTATGGCAGCGCGAACAAAAAACACCGCAAAAAGTGATTTTAAAATTCCCTCAGAGCAATTTGTTTTTGTCATTACGCACTGTCTTTTTTAATATTGGAAATTTTTCTGAAGTTGTTAGGCGCCTTTAGTAACTCTGCCTGTATATCGCTTCTGGAATATCGCTAGAATTTGGAAAGAAAATAATAATATGAAAAAAAAAGTTGAATTTTTTAAGGAGTGTGGGCATGACAATTTTGGGAGCTTTGTGGGCGTTATAGTCGGCGTGGGAAAACGTTTTTATGCAAATCGATTAAAATTTATAAGGCAAATAAAAAAAATTAAAAATTATTTAAGTATTTTTGAAAGTTTTTGGCGGTTTGTGGGCCTGGCAACATGATTTAACAAACTTGTCAGCTGTTGAAAAAGAGACCGAATACCGTTACGACACATAGTTTTTTAGGAAACTATCTATTATCCATTTTCAGATGCATAAACACATTTTTAAGCACTCCCTGAAGATCTTTTTTATATGGATCCCAAGCCACATCCGCATTGATACCAACGAAGTAACAGACGCCGAAGCCGAGGAAGCTAGGGCGGCGTTAGGGTGGGCGTGCAACATCTATGTTTATGTCTCTGAAATCTGCATACCTAAGCTCTACTTTCTAGCTTTTATAGTTCCTAAGATCTCGGGTCGGAAAGAAGGACTGGCGGATGTGGCCAGTTCGAATCGGCTATTGATCCTGATCAAGAATATATGGTCGAAAACGCTTCCTTCTGCCTGTTATATATTCATTTAACAAACTTGTTCTGCGTCTATGTCTCTAGAATCAGCATTCCTAATGTCAACATTTCCAATCTTCTATAATTCCTATGATATCGACGTTCATATTGATCCTGATCAAAAATATACTATAATGACGTATTAAAAAAAAAATAAAACTATAATTATATTATTTGATGGATTTATTTGTAGTTCATTAGATCAGAGTCACTTAATAACTGATTATCAAAATTATTCTTGTTTTAACAAACCTTAAAGATCTACGGAGCTTTACATGTTTGCTGATCGATAATTTAAGCTCTCTATCGTTTAATGGTTTGTGTCTTGGGGAGAATCTACTATGAGGCCCCTTTGAAGCTTTTCATATGAAGAATGAATACCTCACTCCCCCACCTTTTAGATTTTCGCTTGCCTTCATGCGTTTATTTCTGGATATACTGGATTTTCAATGTCAACTATTTAAATTTTTTTTCGTTAACTGTTTCAATATTTTTGTTAGCTTTCTTGCATGTCTTAGGTTTTAGATATGATATTATAATGTTATAAGGTGCTGTTTTACATTTAATATAAAACTAAAATGTGAAAATTATAGCTTATACTAACAAGGGGATTATAATATAATATATACCAGTTGGTGTTTATTATATTCTTTGTTTGTGTATTTAAGGAAAATATTTTGTCGATCAAATTTCTAATTCCTTCTATTTTTTAATTAATTCATTTGTCCGTTATTGCCTGGGTAAGGGGTGATAAGAAAAGTTGACTGTTCAATTGGGTTTGTGGGTATGTGAGACATTAGGAATATTTCGTCGTGTTATACCAGGCAGAAGTTTTTAAATCCATTAAATTTTTATACTTAACGTTACCAAGATTGTCGTGCTTTAGAAGTTTTGGATTAAATATTCCTAGTCGTCTAGAATATTATTATTAAATATTTGACTGTCGTCTTCGTCTAGTGTGCCAAAAAAGTATTTGTAAGTGGAGCCTTCGAATTTAAACAGTCCTCGTTTGTTACGTTTTGTAATACGTTTCATTTTTTCAATTAGGTAATTTATTTGTGTTATGTAATTAAATTCCTGACTTTCTTTAATAAAGTTGTTATATGTTTCTTCAATTTGTGTTATGTTAATTGTGAGACAGCCGTGCATAAATATAATAAAAAACTCCTTCATTGTTTTCATTCTTTTTTTGATTGTTCCTGCTTATTGTAATCATAAAAGTCATTATAATTATCATGAATCCGATGGTGTCGGTTGGGTGGAAGTGTATACCATTTTTAATCTTTTTTTTTTTTAATTTACTTTTATAAAATTCATGTTGGCCTCTATTGTTTTCCTTATAATGTTTTTCAATTTATTGTTAAATTCTTCCTGTTTTTCTATAGGGATTTTTAAATTATAAATGTGCTATGGGGGCTTGTCTATATTTTGTGTCAATTTCATAGTTTAGTCGGTTTTCATTAAATTTCTTAATTTTATTTTCTTTAATCATCTGGAAATCATAATGTCTGCGTAAAGTAGAATGTAATAATTCGTATCATTTCATTTATTGTTTTGTGAAGGCGTTCCTGTTTTGCTCATGGTAACATTATTTTGTATTACTTCATTATTCAGCAACAGTTTTAAAGAGTTGCTCTTTGCTTTGATTTGCTGAGGTTTTCCCATGTCGTTAAATATTCTACTTAGGAGTCTATTGGTTGCTGATAAACGCTACTATTTGTTTTTATAAATTCAAATTTTGAATAAACGTCAAAACTGGTAAATATTGTTCATGGTCAATAGCAAAAAAATCAATTACGTTAAGTTCCTTTGGGGTGTTTGTTTCTGGAGTTTTTTCAAAAATAAGTTTCGTTTGTCTATGTTCTGTTATTGCAATATCGGAGACTACGCAATCATTAATGATATTATTAATTAATTTGTTATAGTCGGGAAAATAGTGAGTTCCTTAAAAAAGTCATATCATATTTTTGATACTAGGGTGTATTAACTTGTGTTGAGTAATAAATTATATTTGACTAATAATATAGGTTTTTAGTGATTTTATTTGTGGTTTTCATTATTTTCTGATACACTATGTGTTGAAATATTTTCTTCTTCATTTGCCACATTTTCTTAAATTTTAATGCAAGATAAAACGTCTGCTACGTGATTCAGTTTTCTTTTCCAATATTTTATGTTAAAGTTGTAATTACTAAGTTCAATTGTAACTTCATATCAGGTTAATTTATATAATTTAGCCAGACAAGAGGTTTATGATCACTTAATATTTCAAAAGAGACTCCATATAAATATGGACGGAAGTATTTGGTTATCCAAACAATTGCCAAAAATTCTTTATCAGTATTTTTGTTTCATTGCTTAAGTGGTCAAGTCGGTATATGTGACCATATTTAATGCCATTGTTTAGTGCGTAGTTCATTTCAGCTGTAAAATGGTTTTCTTGAATAATTGTTTCGAAATTTCTTGATGGATTTTTATCACAAAGTTCAAGTTCTTAGCGAAGGAATGTTTTTCCACTGATAATTGTATCTTTTCTAAATCCGTTTATACAAACTATATTTTCCCTTAAAACTTTTCTTCCTAATTGAATGTCAGATGGTGAAAACGAAGTTTATAACGTTTATTGATGAGCCAGTGTCGACTATACATCGGCATTTGCGATTGTTGAACATGATTTCGTGTACTAGTTGGTTCGCAGGCTGGTATAGAACAATTTTCGGGTTGTTGAATTTTCTGATTTGTATACGTCGGTCTTGTGTATACTATAATTGACCTTTGTGGATCTTCGGTCGAACATTATTTGTTGGGTATAAGTTGGGCAGGTATTTAATTTGTCTAATAAACGAACTGAGAATCCTAGACTCTCTAGACAACTGCGGCACTTTGCGTATTTGTCGAAGGAGTAGGGTTAGATTATGAACAGAAAATGCTATTTTAGTTTTATTATTTATTGTTCTTGTTCACAGAGTGATACAATATGTCGAGTCTTATATCTTATGTGAAGTACAGTGTACTGTGGTGTATTATTTAATACCTTAGTCTCGGTCTTGCTTTGCGTAGCGGGCGACTAAATAAGGTATTTTAATATGAGTGCGTTATGAAAGTAATGCGCATGGTTTCATTGTCACGTAACTACCTGTCGTAGCACGCTCGGACCTGTCTGAAAATTTGGGGCGGAGTCTCTCCTTTCCAACGCGCTCGGTCTCAGTTCCCTCTGAGCAATAGAAGTGGTAGGACGTGTCGTAGAGCGAAGTCATTTTTTCTGTTGTGTCACGGTGCGATGGAGCGTTCGCTGGAACAGCGGTACGCCATAAAGTTTTGTGTGCGACTTGGCAAAAATGCCACTCGGAGCTCTGTCGTTTGGATTCTGGATCGTACTCGAACATCCAGGATTCATCCCCAGTTACAGTAAAATTTAAAAAACCTGGATCATTTCTAATCGATTCCAACAATTCTTCACAGCGCAAAACTCCAACGTTTTTCTGCTCCTCCATCAACACCTTCGGCACAAGCTTCGCACAGACCTTTCGCATTTGCAAATCCTCCGTCACTATTCCATGTACCGCAAATGTTGACAAGTTTAGGATGTCAGCGATTGCCCGGATGCTTAACCGACGGTCTGAACGCAAAGTTTCTCTCACACGGCGAACGTTTTCATCAATTCGTGCTGTTGTTGGGCGTCCGGAACGTGGATCGTCGGTGACCTCCTCTCGACCCTCCTTGAAGGCCTTGTGCCACCTTCCACACTGAGATCTCGAAATGCACTCCTCCTTAAAGGCCTCTCGAAGCATTTGATAAGTTTCCGATGCATTTTTGCCAAGTCGCACACAAAACTTTATGGCGTACCGCTGCTCCAGCGAACGCTCCATCGCACCGTGACACAACAGAATAAATGACTTCGCTCTACGACACGTCCTACCACTTCTATTGCTCAGAGGGAACTGAGACCGAGCGCGTTGGAAAGGAGAGACTCCGCCCCAAATTTTCAGACAGGTCCGAGCGTGCTACGACAGGTAGTTACATTAGTTGCATTACTTTCATAACGCACCCTATAATAAGACCACACAGGTTCTTGGACGGATACCGATTGAGCCACCTTAATTGTAAAACAACCGATTCACTTTGATGCGGAAAATTCGCGTGCATAATCTAAGGGATAATTTAGTCATACAATTGCCTCCTCACTTTATTGTCAAAGGAATACGGATTTACTAGGACAGTTACTAGGACAATTTTATAATTAATGATGGATATAATTGATGGATTTATTTGTAGTTCATTACACCAGAGTCACTTAATAACAAATTATCCAAATTATTCTTATGCTCTAACAAACTTTAAAGATCTACGGAGCTTTACATGCTTGCTTATCGATAATTTAAGCTTTGATTGTGTGCTATTCGTTTGTGTCTTGAGAGAATTTTTACTATGAGGCTTTTGGAGGGTGAAGCTTTTCAAAGGATTAGTTTAAGTTTTTTATTTGGAGAATGAATTTGCTTCCTTCTACCTATTACATTCTTTTCAACGAGTCTGGTATACCCTTTTACTCCACGAATAACGGGTATAAAAATAGCTTTCATTTGTTGTGCAAAATACAAAACATGTACATAAACTTTTGAAAAACTTACTTTTAAAAATTAAAATTTATTATTTATGGCATGTTATATTTGGTCAAATGTAAATGCGATTTTTTTTTTCCAATAACTTTACAGAATCCCAATTTGAGGAATGTACTTCAACTTTACCAATTGTACCTCGTCAGCTTTTGAAAAAAAGAGAACGAATGCCGTTATGACTCATAGCTATTTAGGAAACTATCTATTATCCATGTTCATCCATTCATAAAATAATTTTTAAACACTCCATTAAGATCTTTTTTATATGGATCCCAAGTTACGCATTGATACCAACGTAGTTACTGAAGCCGAAGCTGAGATAGCTATACATACATTCAAGTCTTAGCTAACACAACAAAACTCAGAAATTATGCTGAAATTCTTTAAGTCATAGCCAGTATATAAATTACACTGAATATGAATAAAATATATAATTATAATTATAAGTGCTCTTAGATTCTTAAGATTTTGTTTATTTGAAATTTAAAACTTTTGGTTTCGAGTTTGCGAGTCCGAACTTTGAACGTCGGAACGTGACAATTATTTGGGGTTTAGGCAAAGAATGTTTAGTCTACCAGTGGGTGATTTGTCTCAATAACATCCTGTATTCGTATTACAGTCTGGTTCTTATCTGGTATTACTTGGGTACATAATGGGTAGTGTGGGGTGTATTGGTTATACTGTGTATATGCTCGGTAGGCATATGCTGAAGTCTAAGGGACTTGAGGATATGTCACTCCCCCAACCATTGACTTTGGCCTGTCCTCAGGTCGTCATTATATTGTTTTTGGCTTGAATGTGTTCTTTTACATTGGTTTCTGGTGTCGAATGATCGTCGTTTTGTTTAGAATATTTTACAATAAGTTTCTTAGGAATATTCTTGAACTCATATGCTTGGTACAAGATTAAACACATTATCATAATAACGAAAGTCGTAACGCATATAATTTGGAATATCTTGTAGTGCTTTACATAAGCGTTTATTAATTCCTTTGTTTGTAAATGGGATATCAAAAAAATCAATTACGTTAAGTTCTCTTGGGTTGTTTGTTTCTGGGGTTTTTCAAAAATAAGTTCGTTGGTCTATGATCTGTTTTTGCAATATCGCAGACTACGCAATCATTATTAATATTTTTAATTAATTTGTAATAGTCGGGAAAATAGTGAGTTTCCTTAAAATGTCATATAATTTTTTTGATACTAGGGTGTAATAACTTAATATGTTGAGTAATAAATTATATTTGCCTAATAATATAGGTTTTCCAGTGACTTTATTTGTGGTTTTCATTATTTTCTGATACACTATGTATTAAGGGACTTGAGGATATGGCACTCCCCCAACCATTGACTTAGGCCTGTCGTTAAAATTGGATACATCACTATATTGTTTTCGTGTTGAATGTGTTCTTTTACATAGGTATCTGGTATCGAATGTTCTTCGTTTTGTTTAGATTATTTTACAATACGTTTTTTAGGAATTTTCTTTAACTTATATTATCTGGGTAAGGAACTACTTGAAAGATTGGAACTTTTGTGATTTCGCTTGGAACATGGGAAGTAATTAGAATTTCGTTTTTATCTGTTTTAAGCCAAGTTTACTTGTTTTAAGTAATCATGTTTTAATAGTTTCGGGTTAAAGATTCCTAGCCTAATTAACTGCATTCCCAATTCCTCTATATATCCTCTATGTATTCTGTGAATTGTTGTAAATTGAATATTAATATCGCGATCTGTTGGTTCTTTTCTTTCTCTGCTCTGAGCTTGTTAATAATGTCTATTCCGCTATTGATTACGTCTATGACCATGTTTATGTCGTGGTTTTTCACCAAATTTTCTGAAAGGTTAAATATGTTTACTTCCAACTCATCCCTATCGTTCTGGTCTAAGGTGCCAAATAAATATTTATACGCTGTTCCTACTACATTTAAAAGACCTCTTTTACTTCGTTAAATAATTCTTAGTCCATTGATTTCCCGTTTTAGGGAACTAAGTATTGAATTTGGGGCACATTTGGGAAAAGATTTGCCTCTTCTACTAGGTTCTCAAATGTTAGCATTGTCTTTGTTATATTTATGCTTAAATAATGGTATTCGTAGCTTATCGGAGTTTCTTTTGGTGGCACTGAGTGAGTTTACTTGTATATCACTGGATTGGACCATGGTGATAAGGGGTATCATACAGATAAGTAATATGGGGAGTATGTGGCATCGCTTAACTCTCTTCGGGTTGTCTGGAATTATCGTATTTACTATTATTAATTTTCTTCTGCTTTTTGAATTTTGACTTATAGTGTACGATTTTCCTACCGCGATTTGTCTCTTCGAAATGTTTTTCATCTAATTGTTCGATTTGTCCTGTTTTCTTGAATGGGTTGGTTACCTCGCTTTTTACAAGGGGGGTTTGTCCATATCTCGTGTTAATTTCAAACTCATGTCTCTTCTCATTAAGTTTATTGATTTTGTCGATTTTATTTTGCTGTACATTAACGTCTGGGCTTCCTGCATACAAAAAGATATCTGCCGGAGTTCTTTTGGTAGTGTTATGTTTAGTATTGCGGTTGTAGACAAATAGGATTTTTTCAAACTTTGTACATCTATCTTCTATATTTTATTCGCTGCCAATGATTCATAATTTCACATTTATGGTCTTATGGAACCTCTCTATATCGGACACTCCGTTTTTACTTGTAGTGACGGATATGTTTGCGCCCTCAGATCTTAACCAATTCTGCAGATCTATGCACATGAATGCTGAGTCTTTGTCCGATTTCATCTCCTATGGTTTTCCATAAATATATTTTCGTTTTAGCCCTCTTTGTCTCTAACCAATCTCTACTTTTCACCTCAATGAGTGATGCAAATTTCGAATAGGAGTCTATGCATGATAGAAATATTTGGCTTCCGGTGAGATAGAAATCGTTATTAGGGAAGTAAATTGCGCTGTTCTTAGTGCACAAATATTCCTTAATGATGTTCTTGGCTACTTCAACTGTCATTTCTTTATTGATTATCTTGATTTTAAACATTTGAAAATAATGGCAACGTAAGCCAACGTAATTTGTGTCGCTGTTTCCCTTTTCTAGTTCTAGCTGTCTAGATAAATAATTAAGTGGTCTTTCGGTTATTGATATGTAATTTAAATTATCTTCACTCGCGCTGTGGAATGTTGTGTTTGCACTATCTGCGACTTCACCTAGCATGGCTTCTTCAATTTTTGTGCAGACAAGGGCGTCCGCTACATGGTTTTCCTTGCCCGGATGATATTTAATTTTGTAATCAAATTCGTTCAACATTATTTTCCATCTTTGTAATTTCATGTTTGCTCTTTAATATTATTAAGTCATACTAAAGGCGTATGATCACGTAATAATAGGTTGTCACTGTCGTTGTTTTCGTTACTGACACGGTTACAATTTAAAAAAAAAAAAAAAAAACAATGTATGAAAAACATTTTTTAATTATTTTTTTTTAATTTGTAAATGAAATTCACTATACCTGAACATTTAATTGCGATCACTCTTTTTATTTGTTTTATTTCTTTATTTGAAAAATATATGGCACACATGTCTGTTTGACGTTAAAAGAGATAAATTGAAAATAAAGATCTCACTTACATGTTTCGCTTTCGCTAAAGCGAAATGCATTACTAGTCTGGCTCAGCGTTGACGATGTTATTGTTGGTGCACCCGGTCTTGGATGGCATTTCGACGGGGTCGGTGCACCCCTCCAACATGCTCGTGTTAACTCCTCCCTGTCCTAAGATGAAGCCGTCCCAAGATTCTACGGTCTTAGATGGTTGTTGACGTTTGGCTTCCAGACGGTAAACAAGAAGGATGATGACCAGGGTTATTGAGGCTGTTGAGGAGGCAGAGAAAAAAATCCAGGTGTTGCCTAATGGCATTCAGGTTGAAGGAGGTTGATGTGAATCGATGACAGACTAAGGCGCTCTAGATGCCTCAGAACGTTTACTTGAGCCATGGCTGAAACAGCGGCTTTCTTTTTTGATGTTCCGATATTATTGACGTAAAGGGTGCCGTTCATTTTAATATTGTTGGTATACGATACCATGTAAGTTCCTGATAATAGGTTGGCAAATATCTCCCTTCCGCTTTTTTGCTCTTTATTCAATGCTTTATAAAAAGTGTTATAGTGATCGGATTTATTTCAAATATGCGCCGTTTTGTTCGATAATCTGTTTCCATCTAGACGGCAACTTCATAATACCTCCCTCGTAGAAGCCCCCCTCCTTATTTGCGAAGAACTCGGACAGCCACTTTTCACAAGCCTCTTTTGAGTTCAACTTGACACCACCAAGGGCATTCGCCATGGACAGGAACAGGTGGTAATCACTTGGCGCTATGTCCGGGCCATATGGTGGATGCGATAAAACCTCCTATCCGAGCTCCCGTAGCTTCTGACGAGTCATCAACGAAGTGTGTGGTCTAGCGTTGTCCTCGTGGAACACTACACCCTTCCTGTTGGCCAATTCTGGACGCTTCTGGTCGATCGCCTGCTTCAAGCGGTCCAGTTGTTCGCAGTAGATGGTAGAATTAAGCGTCTGGCCATATGGGAGCAGCTCATAGTGGATGATTCCCTTCCAATCCCACCAAACACACAGCAAAACCTTCCTGGCCGTCAATCCCGGCTTAGCCACTTTTTGGGACGATTCACCGGCCTTCGACCACGACCGTTTTCGCTTGATATTGTCGAATGTAATCCATTTATATTATCTGGCTTATTCCTTTTTCGTCGGTGATATTTATGGTTATATCGTTGGTGATGAGCATTCCCTCTTCGATTATGGTGACCGGTTCTAAGTGTCCAGGCTGGGTGTTGCAATGGGCAACCATACCAGAGATAAGTTGCTGTGCGCAGGTTGGCGCTTTTGATCTCCTGCAAAAGGTGGTGCCCTCTGATACATTACAGTTCTTGACGGCGAAGGTTTCCGCTCCGCAATCCGCGACCATGCTACCGTCCTCGAAATCTAAGATTTTATTTTCATGTTGTACATGATTTCTTATCTTATCTTATCTTAAATTCATCTATTCATCATCTTATTTTTCTAAAAGTTGTCCTTATGGACCACCCTCCCTTTAATAAGCACTGTTGTGCCCAGATCAGCCTCAATGACCTCTTCTGAGCAGAGTGGCGTTAATTTGGTACCCAGGCATCTGTTGGTTTTTAACCAGCCTTTTTCGCCTACTTGGTACTGCTTATTGCCTTTGTCTGCATTCGAGTACCCAAGTGTTTTCCCTTGCGCCTCTTTGATCTTGTCTCTTATTGTGCCCGCAAGATCTGGTGGCATAGCGTTAACTATTTCGTGAGGCTTTTTATTTGTAACAGAATGGACAGTTCTGTTATATTCTATTGTTTCAAATAGAATAAGGTCGGTCGCAACAATTATATTTTGGTCTATCTTGATGCACCGTGCGATTTCCGCTAGGGTGCTATGAAATCTCTCAACTTGGACATTAGATGTGCTGTGCAACGGGGTCGCATTTGAGACCTGTATACCATACCTACTTTCTAGGATGGTTCGTATGGTTTGTGATTTGATAGACCTTTCATTGTCGCAGTAAACTGTTTTTATTTTGGGGAACAGATTTATTAGTTGTAGTATAGGAGTATTGATATCTACGGACTACAGCGAATTTTGAAAACTTGTCGATACAAGTTAGAAAATGCTTTTGATCAGTTGAAAATATATCTATATGGATAATTTCCCCAGTATAACCGGGAATTGGAGTTTCCGCTATGGTTTGTTGTACTGGGTGACGATTGTATTTTGCTTTGGAACACGTTCTGCAATTTGCGGTGATTTCTGCCGCTAGCTGGCCCATTTTTGGAAAAAAAGTAGTTACGAAGGACCTGTTTTACATTTTCCTGTCCTGCTCTATAGGCTCTATTGTGTTCCGTGGTCATAATTTCCCTTTGTTCGGTACTGTTTGTTATATCGATGACCAAGCTCTTACAATGTCTAAATTTCTTCGAGGGAAAGCGACGATTAAATCGTGCTGAATGAAGGCGAGTATAGGTAGCTCGCAGTGGATTGCATTGACGACATCTATTTTTACGAAGCAATGTTGTGCGGTTTGTAAATCGCACAATGTGACGCGTTTTTGATTTAAAAAGGATGATTGACTTTATAGACGGGAAATCCGCCTGTTCGATCCCTATTTGGTTCCTAAAACAGTTTACAGGTTTTTCTGTTGACTCTACAGTGTAGGTCAACGACTCCTCGCTGTGGATAGTAGCGATGTAGTGTGTCTCATTATCTAAAGCATTTACGTTTTGTCGCGACAAGGCGTCGGCTACGTGGTTTTCTTTTCCTGGCTTGCAGAACATTTGTGCGTTATGTTCATCAACAAACGCTTTCCACCTTTTGAGCCTGGGACTCGGATTTTTATTGAACCGGTCACTGTTTGATGGTCGGTGAATATGTTTAACTTCTTTACGCCATATAAATAGTTTCTGAGATTTTGAAGTGCCCATACTATTGCTAGTAGTTCTCGTTCATTTGTTGCCATTGAAATCTCGGTTTCGCGTAACGTGCGAGAAATTATGGTGATCGGACGACCTTTCTGTGAAAGAACAGCCCCTAGGCCGCTTCCAGAGGCGTCAGTGGTCAAGTCAAATGGCTGAGTGAAATCTGGGTATGCCAACATGACATCCTCAGACTCTAGGATGTTTCTTAGTTTTTCGAATGATTTTCGCTGCTCGTTGGTCAGTTCCAGTTTGACTTTCTTTTAGTGGTTTGCACCAATTTTTCCGTTGTCACCTTTTAAAATACTCGTCAGAGGTCTTGCGATGCTAGCAAACCCCTTTATGAAACATCTATAATAACTGGCCAATCCCAAAAATGACCTGAGGCTGAACAATGTGGATGGAGGTTGAAACTTTTTTATAGCCTTAACCTTCTCAGTTTTAATTCCTCCTCGGGAATTCCCAAATATTCTACGTTCTCTTTAAAGAACTTCGATTTTTCAACTGACACTCTCATGCCTGCATCGCACAGTGTTTAGAACCGTGCTTATATCGTTGACATGACTCTCCATTGTTTGGGAGAAAATGATTGTGAAAATAGAATTCACTTGCTTGTGTGAGTGAAAACAGTAAGCAAAAAAGTGTGCATGTGTGCTAGTTGTGCTAGAAGACGATTTTCGGTCCGAAATCAATTTTGATCTAAGAAACGAATTTGATTATTGTTTTGGTCAATTTCGTCAATTGATCTAATGAAATATTATTTAAAAATTGTTGCCGTGATTATTATTTTTTTTAAGAAGTTCGTTAGTTAAAATCGGCGCTCGAATTACCTACCGCTTACATACATTACATATTAATTTTACATATAAACTTTTATTGAATAAAAATGCGGTTATATTATTAAAATTTGGAAAAATAGTAGCAAACGATGAGCTCTATCTTTTTGTCAGCTTTAAACAAACGGATTAGGAGGAACTAAAAAAAGAAACAATAAATTTAACGCGCCTTTTTATACACCCGCAAGATTGCGATGTTTTTAAAAATATCAAATTAGAATATAACAAAAACATGCAACAAAATAATATTTGCACTTCAAATACTGAAAATTGATCATTTACATAAGCATGCTTATTTTTTTTTACTTGTATATTAGTAATTTGTACTAATAAATATACCAAATAGTTTAAAAACTGAATATGCAACCTGTTTATTGCATAAAATTGAATTCTTAAGGCAGAACCTGCGCGCACCTAAGAATCACTAACTTCAAATTTTTCTTCCACGTCGCGACTGAAACCTCTAACGACATATTTTCTAGTATAAAGTAATCTATGAAATAAATTAGGTATTATTTAATTAATTTATTATTAATTTGTACTAATAAATATACCAAATAGTTTAAAAACTTAATATGCAACCTGTTTATTGCATAAAGTTGAATTCTTAAGGCAGGACCTGCGCGCACCTAAGAATCACTAACTTCAAATTTTTCTTCCACCTCGCGACTGAATACTCTAACGACATATTTTCTAGTATAAAGTAATCTATGAAATGAATTAGGTATTATTATGTACATTTATTCATCTATTATATTATGATTTATTTAAATAATTATCATGTTAAAGCAATGCAAAATCAGAGTTTTTTACTTGGTGGCAATCTAATACAAATAATATAGATTGAAAAGCCATAAGCTTCTGAAGTGAAGGGCATATTTTGTCAATTTTACAATTTATGAGCATACGTGTGCACACATACAGTGATCGGCTGTTTCTGTATGTGTACAAGAGAGCTGCTGGCTCTAGAGCACTCTCTCTGGCTCTTGAACAAAAATTCGAGAGAGCCTGGAGCCACTCTAGAGCCAGCACGAAAAAACCGTGTGCAAAAAAATCGTATGGCGTTACGCATCTTATTATTCTAGGGTCTTTGGTTTTACTATAGTATTCTATTACTAGGGGTTTGTTATGAATTTTCTGCAATAAGATTGCACCGTATCCACTGTAACTTGCATCTGTATGTAGCTCAATTGGATAGATTGGGTCAAAAATAACAAGGACTGGTTTATCAGTAAGGGTAAAAATAACCATAACCATCTTCCATATTCTTCATGTTCTGTTTTCCAAATAAATTTATTTTTCTCTGAAGTTAAAAAAGATAACGGTTGCATCAACTGAGAAAATCCCATAATAAATTGTCGGAAATATGGTGCCAATCCGATAAATTGCCTTATTGCTGTAACAGACTGGAGGTGAAAGGGCAATCGATGCTACAATTTTCTGAAAGTTTGGACGAATTTCTTCAGCACTAACACAGAAACCTAAATATTGAACTGATGTTTTCAGGAAAGAACACTTTGTAGTTTTGAATGAAAACCCAGTCTCTGTCAAAATATTTAAAACAATCTCTAATCTTTCTAAAGCCTCACATTGTTTTTCAGCAGTTATTATAATATCATCCATATAGACAATGACATATGAATTGGCTAGATCACCGAGCGCCTGTATTACTAAGCGTTGAAAAGCAGAGAGCGCATTTTTAAGCCCGAATGGCATTGACATAAACTCATATTGGCCATCTGGCGTCACAAATGCTGTATACTCAATGGATTCAGAATTTAATGGATTTTGATAGTATCCGCTGGCCATATCTAACCATGTGAAATAATTAACCCCCCGAAGTTTATTTATTTGGTCTTGTATAAGTGGTAACAGGTACTTAGCGGCGATTGTGTTTGAACTAAGCTCTCTATAGTCAACACAAAGTCTATCAAAACCGCTGTTTTTTTTTAGCTGTTTATTATATTACATTTCAACAGCTCATGGACTTAATAACTTAGAACAGTGTTTCATGGATCGATTTATTTAATTTTAATTTCGCCAACTTTAAATTTAGTATATGGAATATATTTTATAAAACAATTAGAGTACTTTGACAACAATGAATTAGTTTTATTTTATCTTGTCCTTCAAGTACGGTATCAATAAAGGCAGGCTCGCTACCAGTACATAATTTTATTATTTTGGATGGAAACCCTGATTAAATATTTCGCGGCCAATAACAATATCGTTTTGCATGTGATCATCGCCAATTACATAGAACAAAATCGGGATACAGTGCTCATCAATTTTAACGTTATATTCATATAGTTTTTCTTTCTACCCAAGGTAATTTAATAATCCTGGTGTTTTTCTCTTTTTCTATATTCTATTAATATACTTATACGTATATAACAAAATATATTGTTAGTTTTAAAGATGACTTTCTCTTCATATATATCCCTCCAAATATATACATACTGTATATTAAATACAGTAACTACAAAATAACGTACCCTGCAATTCCTTGCTCACATAGGGGAGTATTAAAAACGCGCCGACTTCCGTACTTATCCCGTAGATTAACTGAACACCTGTTGAATGCAAACATAATAAAAATCATATGGTCTATTTAAAATGTTTTACTGACCGAAAAACTCCACCGAACCCCACATCCTCGCCAAACAACAACGCCGATTTGTCTTCCTCTAGCGCCAAATCCATTGCATTATTTATGGCGTTAAACATATTCATTCGTTTTCCAGTTCCCAAACATGTAGGGTAGTAGGTAAAATATGATCGAATCCACAAGGAGCACCTTATATTGGACCGAATATAATTATGCAAGCTATGAGCACTTATAATGTTCATTTTCTTTGATATATATACAATAACACAGAATAGAAAACGCTATAGAATACAATTACGTAACACTTGTTATGACCGCTACTAAAATAAAATGAATTTTGGCCTAATAAATTATTTTAATACCATTTTCATGCAATTAGACATTTTACATGTTTTTAATGTTATTTGGGGTATTCACAATACAGCTGCAACAAGCCGCCTTAAATAGCGGCAGCAAGCAAATGGTTGCGACCCGTTTATACAAGGCACCGGTGTTTTAAGAAAAGCTGATCGATCGAGCTCGAAACCAAAATGGATAACAGAAATACCGCTCTTTATGAAAAGGAAAAACAGTAAATTATAAAAAAACTTTATTCTTTGTGAGCGATCACCTAATAAATTATTATTATTTATTGTATGTTGGCAATACAATAAACTAAATGAAGTTTTTGTTAGTTTGCTGCTTGGGGTTTTGACAGAAATGCCAAAATTCACATCACCTATAAAAGAGTACACCTATCTAATAAGCTAGTTTTGTATATAAGTATTTTTACTTCTAATATAAAAAATCTAAACTATTGAGAAATTCGAAAAAATCCAATTGCAGTTTCTTGTTTCCACAATTACATATTACAGAGAAAGAGACAGACATGGCCAGATGAACTCTGGTAGTCATCCCGATCAAAAATATAGAAGTTAAGTAAGTTAACCGGACCAATCGTGCGCTCACCAGCACCGGTCAAACTGCTGACCTAGCATTTGGCCGGAAGCTCGCACATAGCCGGCAAAAGCTCTACACATTGGCAGAAGCCGCTATGTCAGTTCGTTTTGGATTATCCAATAATACAGAGCACAAGCTCATAAAACTTACTCCGGCATCTGTCGTTATCATTATAAGCTACCATAGCTATCTGTCATCTATCAGTCATCTTCCCAACATAATCATCATAAATCTTCAAGTGAATTCACTACCCCCCGCCTCCGCACAAGGGACACCTGGAGATCATCGGCCAACCGGCAATATACCACTGACTGCAGCGAGGGATCCCCCCTGCACACTACTTATATTGATTTACGTATGTATATTATATACTTTTTATAATCGGAATCGTTTTCCTTTTACAAACTTGTCAGCGATTTTGTCAGCGAATACAAAAAAAAGGCTAAGCGCACAAACCGCCCAAAACTGCCAACACTTTTTATATAAGGTTTGGAATTTTTTGGTTATAATTTTTATTTTGCCAATTTTTATCTGTATACCGTAGTGTTCTCTCTTGTTCGTATATACCCTGGTAGAAGATATGCTAATAATATATATGATCAAGATGAGTGATATTGTCAATGCACAGTATTCTGTGATATATATTATGTATGTGATTTTATTTATTATCTTTATGAGCTAAACTGCGTCCGATTTAGACAGTTGTGAGTTTCCATTTGTGCCACTAAGTCTGTGATATTGTAAATGGGCTTTGACGTGCTAAATGAGCTGACACTGCGTGTAGCCTTAGGAGAGAGAGTCGAAAGTCGACACCGGAGTTGAAAGTACGTATTTTTTTCAACTCTACACGAAGTGTTTAAATATATCATGGACAGCGTTGCTTGTACAAGGGTGAATATAAATTAAAAACACGAATATTTTTGATTATAAAAAAATAAATGTTTTTATTATACGGTCAACAGACCGTTTACTTTGATTGATAATTTTAGACTAAATATTCTACCCTACGCTGGCCCTAAATAAAGCAGTGTCGCTGGCGTTGGTCGCGGCAGAGGCTTTAGTGTCGCTGGTGTTGGTCGCGGCAGAGGCTTCGTTGCTGAAGTCGCGGAAGTGGTGCAGACGCTAGGTCAGCGTTTTTGGCAAGTGCATTTTTAGTGGAGCGGATGCTCGTGTGGTGGGTATGGATCAGCAATTCGTCAAGTGCATTGCACTTCGAATGTGTTTGCGTAAGCGGGGTATTCTGATGAATTTATGTTTTATTAACTCTTCCCTCTTTATTTGACGTTTGTCCCCAAGCGTTAGAAGTAAGGCAGGTCGTTAAAGCGAGGTACTCGTATGACGGTTGATGCGCTATTCGCTGATGTTGCATTGTTCTGCTTAAGTTCGGGGGGTGCGACCTGTAGTATGACCCTCTCTCGCTTTCTTCTGTTTTGGAAACAAGCACCCGTGATCAGCAGTGAAATGCCGAATAAGATTATGATAGTGCTTCTAATGAAGATTTTGTCAACCTTAAGCTTATGCAATAGCTTGATGTTGCCGACATGCAGACTCTCCAATCTTTCCAGAGAAACTATTTTGATTCTCTCTGTCTCTTCAGGGGTTAATTGTATGATGGGTGCGTTTGGCCTCGTCAATGTCACTTCGGTGTTGCCAAATTCCATATCGTCTATCTTTAGAGTCTCGTTGAAGAATTTTACCACATAGGAGCCCACCAAATGCTTCATTTCATTCATTTTGCCATTGAAGTTGTTGAGCATTAATATTCCATCGTCGACCTCTTCGATCGTCTTGATATGATCTGCATTACCAAATCCACACTGCGACTGTTCTCCTACTAAAAGCCTAGGCAAACATAATGTCTTACTTAGGTCTACGATTTCGTTCTTGTTACAAATGTTAATATTATTAAAAGTTTTACAATTTTTTATTATTCCAAACATTTCGTAATTTTTTATTAATAACTCTTTGAATTTAACATTGATGATTGTATTATTCTTTACGATTGGCTTGATTAAAATGTTTTCGTATTCTTTATTCTATAAAAGTGTCGTTCTATTATGTAAGACTGAAACGTCTGAAAAACCTAGCATTTCCTCTATGGATAACGACGTTAGATTTCCATTTTCAAAAATTTTGTTTACTTCCTGAACTTCATTTTCTCCTAATAGAAATGTATTTATTACGTTAATTTTTGCCCATTGAATGGCATATTTTATATTTATTATTTCTTCTTTGATGAGCCTAACTTGGTTTTGAAGATTAAGTGTTATCTCTTCCGTAAAGTGATCATTTTTCCTAATAAAATTAGTTATGGAATTAGTGACACTAGACAATTTATTAAGTCTGACCTTAAATTGGTTATTGATTAGTACTTGTTTATTATTGTTGTCTATTATTTCGTTAACGTTGTTTTCTAAGGATGTAAAGTCGTCATGATCTGGGGTACCTGCCACTTATTTTCATGCGGTTCCCAGTAAATTAATGGCTCTAACGGGTCTATTGTTATGGAAGAGGGAGTTAATGGTGTAGAAAGTGGAGAAAGTTTGGTTCATTTCGTGGTTCAGGATGTGGTAATTGTCCGTAGTTTTTAGGTTATTTTCTATGTGTCCAGATAGTTTATTTAGTGTGTCTTCGATATGCTTCAAATCGATGACATGTATTAGTCTGGTTGTTGAATTTCTTATTTTACCTATTCCCTTATGAATCGTCGCTGTTTGTACGTCCGTATAGTTCGTAATTTCCATGGTTGCGTCTGCTCCGGTCAGTGTCCCAAGAGTCAGTATTCTGCAAAAAGTGTTAATCATTCTTTAGGTTAATTTTATGTACTGTCCTGCCTGTCTCTGTTACTATAGTGGTTTCTTTGTTTTCTTTAACTATTTCCCTTTTGAATTTGGGTGATAGCTTTGAACCTAATCTGGCATTAATTCTAACATAAACTTCATCGCCTGTCTTGTACGTTTTAATGGGTTTTCGTTTATTGTTGTGGTATTGTAGGTCTTGGTTTTGTTTTTGTCTTAATTTGTCTATATTGTCCTGCCTAGTTTTTTCGAAATCTTCGGGACTGACTGTCGATACTCTCCCAAAGAAAACCTCGAGCGGTTTTTTCCCTGTGACCGAATGGATCGAGTAATTATACTCGTACACAGCTCTATCCAACAATTCTTCGAAATTCCTATGAACTCCATCCTTCTTAATACACCTCATTATTTCTGAGAGTGTAGAATGGAATCTCTCGATTTGTCCATTGACTGTGCTCTTATAGGGTGGTACTCGAAAAACTTCAATGTTAAGTTGGTCTTTGATCATAAAAATTATTGAGACTGAATTGAGGGCCTTTTCGTTGTCCATTACGATGTATTTGGGAACGCCGAAATAAAAGACAAGGTCTCTTAATGGGAGTCGAATGTCTTCCACCGCTTTAGATTTAATTATTCGTGCTTGAGCCAGTTTGGAAAATTTGTCAATCGCAGTCAACACTAGCATCTTCTCAGTCGAGTAGATGTCGATATGGATAATATGACCTGGGTAATTCGGAAGCGGTGTCCGTTTTAATTCCGGGTTTGGGGGATGTCTGTCGTATTTCCCTTCTTTGCAAATCCTGCATTGCCCAACTATCGTGTCCATCTTCCTCTTCATTTTCGGAAAATAAAATCTTTCGGATAGTTGAAGCTTATTTTCATAAGAACTCCTATGAGCTCTATTATGAACCTTCAAGATTTCCTCAACTTGGTCGGCCTCGTTTGCCAAATCTGTTACCTTAGATTGGGTGAATCGAATTCTGTACCTCTTGAAGTGGACTGGGTATATTTCTTGAATTTTACCCATTATTGGTTCTGAGGTTTGTATGCCATTAATGACAGATGGGTTGAGGTATGTCTTGAGAAGTTTTATTAATTCGTCTTTGTGATATTGTTCCCTGTGAATCTCGTGTCTATGGTAAGTAGGGAAGGGGATACTAAACTTGTAGTGGTCGGTCTTTGAAGTAAAGATGGTGGTCGGTATAGATCTTGACCTTAGCTCTACCATAAAGATAGTTCCTAAGAGTCTTCAATCCCCATACTATGGCCAGCATTTCTTTCTCGTTGGCAGCATAGTTTTCCTCCGCTCTTGTCAATGTCCTGGACAAGAAGGATATGGGCTTATCATCCTGCGAGAGCACTGCTCCCAAAGCGTAGTTGGAAGCATCGGTTGTTAATTGAAATACTTTCTTAAAGTCAGGATAGCTAACTATGACCTCTTTTGAGATCAAGGCACTTTTTAGTTTTCTGAAAGCTTGTAAAGCTTCTTCATCAAGTTCTATTGTCTTAGCCTTGGATTGATTTTTGGACACACGTCCAACTTCCCCTCTTAAAAGAGAAGTCAGGGGCTTAGCGAGTCTAGCGTAGTCCCTTATGAACCGCCTGTAATACCCTGATAATCCAAGGAAAGATCTTAATTCTTTCAAGGTTTTTGGGTTTGGAAATTCGGCAATTGCTGTGACTTTAGCTGGATTGGCTTCAATCCCTTTATCAGAGATTATAAATCCGAGGAATTCTACCCTGGTCTTGAAAAACTCGCACTTGTCCAGCTGACATTTCATGTTAGCATCTTTAAGAGTTTTAAAAATTATCTCCAAGTTTTGTGAATGTGATTTCTCATCTTTGCTGAAAACCACAATATCATCTATATAGATATAACATATTTTCCCTATGTGGTCTCTAAGAACATCGTCCAGAGCACGTTGGAAAATAGATGGAGCATTTTTGAGCCCAAAGGGGAGTCGTGTAAACTCGTATTTGCCATTATTGACAGAAAAGGCTGTCTTCTCGATATCGCACGCTCTCAGTGGTATTTGGTGAAAACCACTTTTGAGATCAAGTACGGAAAACAGCTTATTATTTCCAAGTTGCGAGAGTACCTCATTGATTTCAGGTATGGGATATTTATCTACGATAGTTACTTTATTGAACTTGCGGCAGTCTATAACCATCCTATATTTTTTTCTCCTGATGCATCAGTTTTTTTGGGGACAATCCACACTGGTGAATTGTAAGGTGACCTTGTGGGTCGAATGATGCCATCATTGAGAAGTTCCTTCACTTGTTTGTCTACCTCATCTTTGAGAGACATAGGGTATTGATAAAATTTAGAATAGACGGGTTCGTCCGATTTTGTCCGGATGTCCGCTTTGACGTTAGTTACAAACGTTAATTTTTCGTTTGGCCTGGCAAAAAGTTGTGGGTATTTATTTGTCAATCTATTCAATTCTTTGATTTGTGGTGGAGTCATATGGTCGGTACGGGGGCAAATGCTGTTCACTGCCTCGAGTTTCTTTTCCTTAATATGTAATTTGACACAGTTCTTTATTATCATTAAATTCCTATTTGTGTAAATAGTTGTTTGCAATTCTTTTAAGCTATCGTTTCCTAAAATAGCATCAAAAGTGGGGAGTAAGAAAAATTTAATAGGAACGTCTGAAATGTTAAACAAATTAGCTTTTATATAATGGGTGATTTTGATGCTACCTCCTACTGAGATTGCATCGAATGGTTTTTCGTTGGGTATCGGATTTGTGACCCACCGAGGCTGAATATAATTTTTATTAGAACCTGTGTCAATTAGAATTTTCAATGTCTTCCCGGCTCCTACATTTGCCTCGAAGTATGGCAAGGAGGAGCGGGTAATTCTAAAAAATGTAAGTCCGTGGGTTCTTCGTCTGTCTGGTCTGGCCCTAATGCGTCTTCCCTGTCTGTATATTCTTGTAGGGTCTCGTCGAATTCTCCTACCTCATTTTCCTGTTCCAGGATTTGCTCATAGTCCTTCTCGGTCATGTCAGTTTGTTCGTTGTCATATGTCTGGATGTGGAAGTGTCTTGGTCTTTTGTCGCCTATTGCTTGGTATGGTGCAGATGGCCTTTTACCAGCTTCGAACCTGTGCCTATTCATATAATTAATTTGCCTAGAACGGATACTAGGGTCGACCTCCATTGGTTCGGGCTTCGGCAATGGTTTAGGTGCCAATGGTCGAGGAGGAGGGGTTGGAAACCCGTTATTTATAGCTATAGTTCTTGGGAATGGCTGTGGTCTAAGCTGTTGGTACGGTAATTGGTATTGCTGTCGTGGTGGAACCTGATTAAAGAATTGTTGGTGTAGATGTGGTTGTTGTCGTACCACTGGAACATCATTATAATTGTTCCTGTTTCTGGGTAAGGGTATCGGTAAACTTTGTACTGGTCTAAAACCCTGATTCCTAAAGTTGGCATGCGCGGTCCTGAAATTCTGGTTCTCAAGCTTTAGGCACAAGTGTAGAGCTTGTGGAAGATCTTGTGGTTCTTTGATACCGAGGAGTCTAGGTAGGTCTCCTCTCAAGCCCCTAACGAAAGTATCCAGGGCCCTGTCCCTATAGAACTGTGTCATAACCCTTTCTGATTCTTTCGACAGTTCCATACATCCCACCTTGTTAAGTATCAAGGAGAGATGGTTGTAAATCTCCTGATAATACTCTTCTACCGCGTTCTTCGTCACGTTTATCTGCATAGTGCAGAGTCAGACATCTGGATATAGCGGACCAATCCAACGGCACATTATAGGATTCTAGTACCGCGTCTGCATGACCTATTATTTTATTTCTTATGGTATGCAGGATACCGAAATATTTTGGGCTACCCCTCATTGCCTCGTAGGCACTCAAGACTCTTTCCACTGACTTTCTCCATGAATTAAATTCGGATCGGTTACCAGAAAATTCTCGTAAGCACTTAACTACGTCGGACACTTTATCGAGGTCATTTAAGTTCTGTCTTAAGACCGGTCTAATCGTTTCGTCAGTTGCGTCGAAAAAATTTCCTGATGAATTCATTGACCTAGCTAACGCGGGGATCTGTTCCTGTAACGTTTCCGACACTATGCTGGTTATCCAGCTTTTAAGCTCATTCATATCTAGTGAATTGCGTTGACCTGAGCTACTCGTAGAGGGTTGCGTATTTAGGACAGGGGGTCTAACTAGGTTATTTGGGTTCGACATAATGAATTTCTTTTGTCACTCTCACAAACAAGCTTTAAACATTTTCTTTAAATTATTTCCTTTTATCACTTTATGTCGGAGTTCACTTTCACTTATTAATTTTGAATTTGATAAATATTTTGTATTTTCTTGGGGAAGTAAATTTGCTTATTTATTTTCTTATGCTTATGGAAAAAAATTTGTGTTGCGAATTGGAAAAATAAATTTTTTTTTTTTAATTTTGCTTTGTAAATAAAGATGTTAATTTTTGTGTTTGTAAAGATCTTAGTGTTTTATTAAAAAAAATTGTGTTGTAAATATTAAAAATTATTTTGTTAGTGTTTCTTTTTGTTTAAGTTTTCTATATATTTTCATTAATATTTTCTTATATTTTTTTTCTATATATTTTCCTTAATATTTTTTTTTATTCTGTATATTTTTCTTAATATTTTCTTACATTAAAATGTTGATCTGCATCCTTCCCGGTGGTCCAGATTTACTCCTTTTTGCTTTTGGCTACTTGGGATCCGGTAGCACACACTTCAATTGGAGGGCGAGCTGCGGTCGTACCTTACAACTCAGAGCAGGATCAACTCCGATCCATTATTGCCGGGGTGGTAGTTTTTTTTTTTTTTTTTTATCTTTATGTTGTTTCACATCGACCGGAAAATTTTTTGTTTAACCGGGAGTCTGTTTCGATCGCGAAAAGTTTTCTTTATAACCGTCACTGTGCAGAATTCTTCAGCACTTAACACGAACTTAGTTTTGTTGTACGCGCGTGGCGGTCCCTGTTCGGGCGCCAATTAAAAACACGAATATTTTTGATTATAAAAAAATAAATGTTTTTATTATACGGTCAACAGACCGATTACTTTGATTGATAATTTTAGACTAAATATTCTACCCTACGCTGGCCCTAAATAAAGCAGTGTCGCTGGCGTTGGTCGCGGCAGAGGCTTTAGTGCCGCTGGTGTTGGTCGCGGCAGAGGCTTCGTTGCTGAAGTCGCGGAAGTGTTGCAGACGCTAGGTCAGCGTTTTTGGCAAGTGCATTTTTAGTGGAGCGGATGCTCGTGTGGTGGGTATGGATCAGCAATTCGTCAAGTGCATTGCACTTCGAATGTGTTTGCGTAAGCGGGGTATTCTGATGAATTTATGTTTTATTAACTTATACAAAGCCCGCCCGGTGTGAATCCCTATTGCTCCGAGCCTAGCATTGGTCAGTGGGATGCTAATAATGTCTATGGAAAGCCTTTGGCCGGCTCGTTCCGTTACTCGCTGTTCTTCCTTAGGTGGACGGCTATTCTTGTTTGTGGTTTTGCTGACCTTGCTTACTTCGCACTCCTTCGCTATCTTTTGCACATCAACATTACTGGCCAATAATAAAACTACCGCTATTTCGCTAGTAAGTTGTTTTTACCTCCAAGATGGATCAGAACGTAGTTCGGACTGATTTTTGACTGATGTATTAAAATTTGATGAATAAATACTTTAAAGGACATTCCTTCCACATAAGCACGGAGTCCTGGGATGGCGGAAATAGCATTCCATAGCATAGCATTCCAGTTCGGTTGTGCTGTAATTATTCTGTGTCTGTATTTTTGCATCGTCCTTTCGTATGCATTCTGCTCCTACAACATATCCCAGATATTTGCCTGACTATAGCCAAACTTACTTTTGTCTATATTTATTCTTTGTTTCGCGCGTTGTATACAATCACTGATCTGGCCCAACATCACAAAGTGCTCTTTAAATGTAGGTGAACAGTCGTCACGCCAAGATCTAACATGCGATCAATCTCGGCATATACCTTCCTTCACTTGCTCATACCACTGTCTCCTCTTCTACTTCTTCCTCTTCTTTTTCCAAAATCTAGCAGAAAGTAAGACTAGATTACTATCTCTTATCAAATTTCAAGAAACTTGCGTACTTCCTCTTCTTTTTCCAAAATCTAGCAGAAAGTAAGACTAGATTACTATCTCTTATCAAATTTCAAGAAACTTGCGTAGAAAGCTAACGAAATTTTATTCTGATAGCCTTTCCTTTGCATCACATATCATTGTGTTCACAAAGACTTGGTTAAAGCCAGAGGTACTTAACTGTGATGTTTTCCCAGGTATGTACACAATATAAGTTATTAAGTGGAGTGGGAGGTTGGCAATAATATATCCCTCGCCGTTGTCTCCCAGTGTAGGTAGCCGGTTGGCTGTTGCTGGTTGTCCAGTGGGGGGCCGGTTGGCCGTCCTGTTTCTATGATGAAATAGGATGATTACGTTGGAAGGAGACTGTCCTTCAATACCGCTGGCCTAGAGACTCAGCCGGTATATTTTGTAATAAAACGGTTTAACGGCTAAGTGCCGGAGTTTCGTTATATGAGCTTGTGCTCTTTATTAATTGAATATAAAATCGGAACTGAACTTAAGAACTAACAAAAGCTCATGCATGACCGGATGCCTGTGGCAGACCGCTGACCACGCACATTTTGCAGAAGTCATATGATCGCTGCTAGCCAATGGGACAAAGCCACGGCCCATAAGGGCGCAATATGTTGGCTCAGCTCTCGGGCCAATTAGGGTGGACCCAATTTGGGGTGGACCATACATGAGTGGAGTAATAATTATAATATTAAATGCTTAATATTAATAAATTATGGGTAATAAAATGATTAATATTAATAGGAGGAATAAAAATAGGCCTGCTGATGCTAACCTGGGAGTTCGTTGTTAACTACTCCCCCCTTAAATTAGACGCCGTCCTCGGTGACAGCCAATTCGTCAATGGATTTTTGCAACTGGGATGCCTCCCGTTTGCGCCCGCAGTGTTGTTGCAGCAGGTCTAAGCCGCATAACGTGAAGCTAACGGCGACTCCCGCGACGAACCAGATTTTTGGTGCACCTCCCGCGGACACGTCCTCTCTGAGCTCCTGCATCAGCCGCAGGTTGTGCTCGTTCATCCGCTGTAGTAGCGGCGTATTTGATCATGTCCGGTGATGATGATTAATGGGTAGGCCGCGATTCCAGGGCTCTTATCCACAGCGTAATTGAGGTTCAAATACACTAAGCCGTTGATGACTGCCTTCCGTTCGAAGGTAATAAGGTGGGTCCCTATTACGGTTGTTGTAGGCCCGTCATCGATAGTAATCCTCGTAAATTTCTCGTTGACGATTATTACTCCATCGTCCACGATTGTAAGGGGCTCTAGATTGCTGGGCTGCGGCCGGCATGCAGCCACACCGCCGGCATGTAACTGCCTGGCGCAGGTGTCGTGAACCGCCTTTTTGCAGAACGTGGCCAAGTTGGTAGACGCGCAATCTGAAACTGCTAGGACTCCGTCATCACATTCCGCCAAGACGTTTTCTTCAATTTGTAACATGGTATGGTAGTGAGCAACAGGAAAGAGCAGGACTTTTTTACAAATAAACTTAACTTTAGGATATTGAACAATTACATGGATAAAAATATTAGATTGAAAAATCTTAATCTTAGATACATCCATAAGACTAACTATGGGGACCTCTGTGAGCTGTTCGTCGAAGATAGATTTAAGGTCATTGTGATTAAAAATAACTGGATTTATCATATTGTTTTTTGCGAGTGATCGTGAGCATGCAATTTTGTATTTCTGAAATTAGTATTCTATTTCTGGCTAAGAGGGTCTCGAAAAGGTGGCCGGCGTCAACCAACCCGTCCCTTTTCTCTTTGAGGATTCTGTTTACTGTGTCTGTGAGTTGGTTAATATGTTTTTGCGTTTCTGTGTTTATTACTACCTGCCTATTGTTTGCCTCTATTAGGGCTGCTTCGTTAGTTTTGATTCTAAAGAGGTCCTCCGCGTCGGGCGTGCCCGCCACGACCTTGAGTGACGAGCCCAGGAAATCCAGGCTCCTGGCCATTCTACGGTGCACGGTAATTTCATCCAGCATGTTCTGGGCATGGTTGATGTCGATTTCCAGAAGTTTCCTCATGTGGGACTGTGGGAACAGTTCAAGCATTCTGACTGTAGAGTCAATTATGCTAAAAAACTCAGACACATTTGTCGAGTGCCTAATCAGGCCATACTGTTCCCATACTAATACATTCCCGTCTAACACCGGGATGTATTTTGCATGCGAGAAGTCGGTGACTCGCGCGCTTGCGGTGGTTAGAAGTATGATGGATATTACGGCAAGCCTGTGGAAATTATAGCAAATGGTGAGTGTTTAATATAAGGGTGAATGTGGCAGATGAAATGCCTATTTGATATTGTCCTTATGGACCACCCTCCCCCTAATGAGAATAGATGTTCCCAGATCTGCTTCCACACGCTCTTCTGAATAAAGCGGAGTCAATTTGTTACCTAACCTTTTGTTGTTACGTAGGTGTACTTTTTCACCAACTTCAAAGATTCGGTTTTGTCTAGAAGGGTTAATTCTGTCCAGGTTAGCTTGTTGTGCCTTGTCAATTCTATCTTTGATTGCCAACATGATCTCGTCATTGCCAGCGTGGATAACCTCCACTGGTCTAAACTTTGTGACCGAATGTAGCGACCTGTTGTATTCTATCGTAGCCCGTGAGATCAATTCCACAGTATCCTCTTTTTTTTTTACAATTTTGAGGCATCTGGCGATTTCTGCCAGTGTACTGTGAAACCTTTCAATTTGGCCATTGGAGCTACTGTGTAGCGGTGGCGCATTGACAACATCGATGCTCTATTGGTTTTTAAGCAACGACGTGATTGTCTCAGAGTTGAAAGAGGCTTCGTTGTCGCAGTATATGGTTTTGATATTTGGGTAGAAGTTTACCAATTGGAGAATAGGGGCTCGTACATCGATGATTGCCCTAGAAACTAAGGGTTGTACGATGGCGAATTTGGACAATTTGTCAATACAGGTTAAGAAGATTTTTCTGTCAGTGGAAAATATGTCGATATGCAACATTTCTCCAACGTATGAAGGTATAGGGGTATTTCCTAATTCCTGTTTCTTAGGATGGCGGTCGCATTTGGCTTTATTGCAGACTTTGCAATTTGCGACCACTTCGCTAGCTAGTTTAGACATATTCGGGAAGTAATAATCCCGGAGGATTTGTTTAGCGTTCTCTTGTGCAGCCTGATGGGCGCGATTGTGCTCGGTGTTAGTGATTTCAAGCTGTTCATTGACGTTGGTAATATCACTGACGAAGGCTTTACAATGCCAAAACTTTGTCGCAGGAAACTCCTGCCTCAAGGCATGTTGAATACGCGCCAGGGTAGGTAAATCACAGTTAATCGCGTTCACGACATTGGCGTTGACAATTTCTTTAACGGATTCTACAAGCGAGTCTTTGTCATTAAAGTTAATGATATGGCGAGTTCTATTTCCGAAGATTATGAAGTCTCGCCGAAGCGGTTGGTTTGCTTCTTCCAAAATGATTTGGTTTCTGAAGCAGTTCAGAGGTTTGTCTGTGGTTTCTATAGTGTACGAAAGGGAAAGCTCACTATGCACCGTGGCTGCATCGGACTGGGCCTCAGCCTCTAAGTTGTTCAGGGGTTGTCGAGATAGCGCGTCCGCTACCAGGTTTTGTTTTCCCGGTGTGTAAAATACTTTCCCGTTGTTCTCATCAATAAATGCTTTCCATCGCTTAATCTTAGCGTTGGTGTTTTTCTCGGATACCGCGTATGTGAGGGGCTGGTGATTTGTAAAGATCCTTACCTCTTTGGTACCGTATAGGTAATTTTGAAGCTTGCCTATTGCCCAGACTATCGCCAACAATTATCTTTCGTTGGTGGCGTAGTTCAGTTCGCAGTCTTTCAGCGTACGAGAGATCATGGTGATGGGCCTCTTGTTCTGGGACAATACCGCGCCTATACCACTGCCTGAAGCGTCGGTGGTTAGGTCAAATGGTAATTTGAAATCGGGGTACGTCAAAATGACATCTTCTGATGCTAGGATGTTACGCAGGTGATCAAACGCATTGCGCTGGGTTTCATCAAATGTAACAGGAACTTTTTTCGACATGTTTTTACTCACTGTACCGTTTTCCCCTTTGAGAATATGAGTGAGAGGCCTGGCAATGGAGGCAAAATTCTTCACAAAGCTTCTGTAATAGCTCGCCAGGCCGAGGAAAGACCTAAGGCTAAACAGATTTTTGGGTTCGGGGAACTCTTGTATTGCCCTGACTTTTTCAGGGTCTGTTTTCGTTCCCCCCCTAGTGACTATGAAGCCTAAGAATTCTACGCTTTCTTTAAAGAATTTCGTCTTTTCTCGTGCCACCTTCATGTTGGCCTCGAGCAGTCGCTTAAGCATTATATCGATGTGCTTAACATGTTCGGTTTCGTTTTCTGAAAATATAATGACGTCATCGACATAGACGTAACATATCTTGCCTATTTCTTCCCTCAGCACATCATCGATGGCTCTTTGGAATATGCTACCTGCGTTTTTTAATCCGAAAGGTAATCGGCAAAACTCGTATTTCCCTCCGTTAACTGAGAAAGAGGTTTTTTCCCGGTCCTTCTCGGCCAAGTATATCTGGTGATACCCTGACCTTAAGTCTAGGGTAGTAAAGTATCTGGCTTTTCCCAAGTTCGCTAAAATCATGGGAATGCTTGGCATAGGGTAGCGGTCAGCAATTGTTTGTTCATTTAGTTTCCTAAAGTCGATTACCAAGCGCTTATTTTTGATGCCGTTATCGTCAGTCCCTTTTTTGTCAACTACCCAAGCAGGGCTGTTGTATGGGGATCTGGAAGGCCTTATTATGCCATTGCTCAGCAGCTCCTTGATCTCGTTGTTAACAAAGTCTACTGCCCCCATGGGGTAGGGGTATAATTTGGAGTAGACGGGTTCGTCACTCTTAGTTCGAATAGTGGCGGTGACCGAGGTGTTGAAAGTTAGCGCCTCGTTAGAGGTCGAAAACACCTTTATTCTTTTCAGAATAACATTTTTAAATTCGGCTTTCACCGAATATGGTACCACTATGTCATCAATTTTAGTGAAATTAACGTTTTCACAGTCAAAGAATTTGAGCTTTTCAGTGACGTTTGCGTATTTTATTACGCTGTCGCCTAAGTTCAATGCCACTCCTGCTCACGTTAGCGAGTGTGTCCAACAGGAAAAATGGGGCGTCTAACCCAAAAATGCGCATTATGCACTTGTTCTTGACGTCACTGGAGCCGTGAATAGAGCTCACAGTAAAGGGGGTCTCGACCGGCATTACATTTCTTAGCTCCTTTACGGGCTTAAGGTAATTCTTTGCCGCCCCCGTGTCGATAAGTATTTTTAGTGTTCTACCAGCCAACTGTCGTTCGATGAACGGCAGTCGTGAGCGTTCCCTAAAAAATGTAGCAGATCTTTAAGTTCGTCGGAGTCGTTACCTTCTTCAATGCTGGCGACTTCCGCTTCAGCTGTGACGGAATACCCTGACTCTTCCTGCTCGTGGGATTGAGTTATATTATTAACACGCTGGCGTCTTTGTCCCGAATAACGCTGAGATGAATTCCGTCTTTTGTTGTTGCTATTATTCTGAGGCTTTCCCCAATTTTTTTCCTGCCTAAATTTGGCTGTCGAAGGGTCGATCTCCATAGGCTGTACTTTGTTATGGTCTACAATTTCGGGGTCCCCGCGCTTCTGCCAGGGGCTGTCCTCTTAGAGCTTGCTTTGGAATCGCTTAGGAATGAAGTGTGGATTTTTATCCTCTCCTTTCCATTGCTTTCCCTGAAATTTATTAGTACGCCTGTTGCCATCGTGCACAAGAGCCTTGTCTTCGATGGCCTTCGCGTATGACGCCGCGAATGCACTTCTTTCAATGCTATTTTCAGCCTCCCGCGCAAGCGCTAACGCAGTCGTAAGGTCTTTTGGTTGTGCTGGTAGCACCAGTGCCTTGAGCGGTCTTTTCAGCCCAGCAATAAATGCGTGTAGGGCATCGTCTCTAACCTATTTATTTAAGATAGTTGCCGTGTCCACACTATGCGACATAACTATTTTGTTCGTGACGAGCGTGAGTTTCCTCTCGACTTCGTCATAGTATGCCATAAGATCGGCATCACGTTGTTGAACCATCTCGAGATTTTGACGTAATACTCGTAGGGACGTTTTGTCCGCGTATGTGCAGTCCAGCCTAGCCAGAATTGCATCGAAATTTAGCACAGTATTATGTGACGTGAGAAGCGCTCGCGCGTTACCACAAATTTTGTTTTTAATAATTACCACTGCTTCATAGTGGGCCTCGCTGCCCTTGTATCTCTTGAATACCTCGTACGCATCTGATGCGGCCTGCCTCCAAGACACGTATTCATCGTGGCTGCCGCTAAAGGTTGGGAGCGATTTCACAATATCTAACTTGACATCACACTTTATGCTGGGGTCCGGCGTTACCCTTTCATAAACTTCTACTTGGGGTGCCTGCACAGTTAACGAGCTGACCTGGTTTCTAACTGATTCAATTTCTGCCCGCCAGCGCTGCTCCTGTGCGGTTAGCGCGGCGTTGACGGCATTTGTTATGAGCGCTTGGACCATTTCTGCATTCATTTCTGATGAGTCTGGTTGTCTCACTGCGGGGCAAAATCCGATTTCTTCACTATCGTCACTGTCTACTTCTTGCTTCACTTCCCTATATTCCCAATTCATCGGCCGCAAATGGAGCTGAGTGAATTAATTGGCAGTAATATGGGTGGCGAATAAAGGTAAAATTTGCGTTTCGCGCACCGCTTTTAGTTGGCCAACACTTGTAGCTAAGTCAGGGACTGGCGACGATGTACAATATTTTAGAGGAGTCACAACACAGTGGGCGAAGTATAACAAATTTGAGAGAAAATATAATAATAAACCCGCAGAATTTATATGTGTAAAACTTAGCAATCGTTTGCTGGAGTTGCTGCACAGAGAGTGGAGTCACAGAAAATTCGAGAAAACATCACAATAAAAACGCTGAGTTATACATCCCAAGAAAAATTCCAGTTGGGAAATGGTTGGAGCGAAGCACAGGCTTAGCAAACACACAGATATACTGGGCACAAAATTTCTACGTTTCTTTATTTAAAATTAGACACATGCAAATTAAGTAAATTCACAGAATACTCCTGGGGAAAGGTGCGGGGCATAATCGCCACACAAAAATGCAAAGAAATATATATATCGGGATTTTACACTGTACGGAATTTTCACTGGCGAGGTATGCAGAACTCACAGGCACACTTTATTTATTCGTTTATTACAGTATCATGACCTGGTGCTATCTTAGTCGCACAGTCACTTACATTTTATGATCTTCAGGGTAGGTTCGAAGAGTAGTTGGGCGTCAGTTATTAAGTGGAGTGGGAGGTTGGCAATAATATATCCCTCGCCGTTGTCTCCCAGTGTAGGTAGCCGGTTGGCTGTTGCTGGTTGTCCAGTGGGGGGCCGGTTGGCCGTCCTGTTTCTATGATGAAATAGGATGATTACGTTGGAAGGAGACTGTCCTTCAATACCGCTGGCCTAGAGACTCAGCCGGTATATTTTGTAATAAAAAGATTTAACGGCTAAGTGCCGGAGTTTCGTTATATGAGTTTGTGCTCTTTATTAATTGAATATAAAATCGGAACTGAACTTAAGAACTAACAAAAGCTCATGCATGACCGGATGCCCGTGGCAGACCGCTGACCACGCACATTTTGCAGAAGTCATATGATCGCTGCTAGCCAATGGGACAAAGCCACGGCCCATAAGGGCGCAATATGTTGGCTCAGCTCTCGGGCCAATTAGGGTGGACCCAATTTGGGGTGGACCATACATGAGTGGAGTAATAATTATAATATTAAATGCTTAATATTAATAAATTATGGGTAATAAAATGATTAATATTAATAGGAGGAATAAAAATAGGCCTGCTGATGCTAACCTGGGAGTTCGTTGTTAACTTATACAGACACGATCGTCCCTCCAGGCTTGGAGGTGGAGTCTTAGTTGCGGTTAGGTCTACCCTCACGTCAGAGGAAGCATATTTTGATGAGTCCCGTTGCGTAGAATCCATATGCGTAAAGCTGTCATTTTACGATAGCTCTATAAAGTCTTCTTACATTCAGCTGTCTTCTGAAGGCCCAGAATACCTATATCATTTGTCCGCTATTTAATCCGTCTCAAATAAGCTGTCCGATAGGGACCAATTGGTAGTTATTCGTGATTTTAATATACCTGCCACTACGTGGTCCACAGAAGAAAAATCGAATATCCTTCTCTCTATAGCACAACACGACTTTATTGACGGCTTGCTTGACTTATCGTTGCTACAAGTTAATTATATTCGAAACTCTCTTGGTCGATTATTGGATCTATGCCTTGTAACAAGTCCTGAAAGTGACTTTCTGTCCAGAGTAGCACGTCTTACTCAACCTGAAGATCCATACCATCCAACTTTTGAGGTGACAATCGACACAGGTACCGTAATAAAAGACAAATCAGGGAAGTCAACCAAACGAATTAATTGTTTTCGCATGGCAAACATTCTAATGCTATTTAATTTTATATCTGGCTTTAATTGGTTCGATCCTTAGTCCTGCAACAAATGGCGGATGCCAAAAATATTTTTTTTACCGCTGTAGAGACGGTCAATAATAACGCATCTACATTTTCTGAGTTATATTTCAAAACTGATTTTATTTTCTTAGTTCTAGCTCACGTAGCTAACATGAGAATTTTAAAACCTGTGCGTGCGATCATATTACGAGCGCAAGCATTGATTCTCAGGGAATCGATTTACATATATGTATAATTTGGGACAATCTTTAATGAGTATTGTACATTTGAGTTGTCAACCTAAAATCTATAATTTATTAAATGGCATGTTTGTCTAAACAACCGCAATAAAATAATTTTTTAACTTTTGTGTTCCAGTGTACTATCCGTCTATCTTCAACAAAGCCCCTTGGTTTAATAAAGAGGTGACAAACCTAAGAAATCTTAAGTCCAGACTTTATTCAAAATTTTAAGGTACTGAATTTCAGTCTATCTTTCTTAAATATTTAAGTGCTCGGTTAAATTTGACCGTGTCTAATAAAAATGGTGACAAGGACTATTAAAACCGTTGTAAGTTCCAGTTCGCACAGGATTTGAAACCGTTGAATAACTTTGTTAACACTAAGCGCACCTAACCCTTCCCCGTTATTTTTTGAAAATACTACTGTAACATCGGATCAGGCAATAGCCGATCTATTTGCCCAGTTTTTTCAAACAACATATTCTACGTTACCTCATTTTGAACAGCCTTACTCTTACGCGGTATCAAAATCGATTTTAATATTTTGTCTCATTCTAAATAAAAGCTCACTGCTTTACGATTTTCAGCGTGCTAAGCCTGTTTATTCGCCAGGTCACGACGGAATTCCTGGCTGTGCTTAGGTTCTGTGCGGAAGCCCTGTGCAAGCCTCTGCTGAAACTGTTTACCTTATCCTGGAAGGAGTCCAGTGTAAAAAAGGTAACAAATTTGATGCAAGCAATTACAGAAGAATCTCTAAATTGTCGGTTATCCATAAGCTTTTTGAAAATGTTAAAAATAAAGTTGACGCAATCGGTAGGTGGTTTGATCCCATTACTATCATTGATATAGGTGAGGAAACGTACTTCTGATTGAGCTAGTTGACATATGATTATGTTTACGCAAAGGCCGTTTCTTCGAAGTATTCGTGGAGTCAAATAAACTTCTGTTCCGCAAGTCGATAAGAAGCGGAAAATTTGATTAAAAAAATCGGGTTCAATTAGTGCAGTCGGAACGTCAGCGATAATAAAATTCCAAGTGACGCTGGATTGGAGGTCCAAATCAAGCTTTTTAAATAGGATTCCAAATGCATTGATCAAAGTTTGTTTGGCTGCATACAACAACACACTTAAGATTCTGTTTAACTACTGTTCGAGGTAACACAGAAACCACTGAGGCGTAGTCAATAGGAAAACGAATTCTTGATTTTTTATCGTATAATATCCGAAAACTCAATTGGCTTAGCATGGTAATCGCAGGTGATGCGTATGCTGTCGACAGCCGTACTAGTTTAAGAACGTGCTGAATGAGCATGGTTCCCTGCACTTTCTAGCGTTGGAGCCAAATCTTTGATGGTAGTAACAAAGCTCATAATCGGTTTCTGTCCGACCTCTATTGATTCCAGAGTTCCATTATGCGATCTACCAGAATATCAGCTCGATGTTGAGGTCTTGATACTTTTGATTTTGTCTTTCAAGGTATTAAACTGTTGGGTCAAGGCGTGTAACGAATTTACAACGTCTTTGATAGTGCCAACTTGCTCGACTGCGTTTACAGAATTATCGAAAGGATGAGAGTTGTCAGATCCATTTGCTTAAATAGTAGAATGCTTTGAGCATCTTATCGCAAGTTTGTTCAAATCTAATTCCTCCCAAACGGTTAAAGTTGGACGAATAGATTGTGGCTTCTTTTCAAGAAACAGAGTATGTATTAAGTTTTCATTACCCGGCTCTGGAGCAAGCGTCGCATGTTTGTTAAAATCTTGGATGGCTTAAAAGTCGTCTCGCCTCTCCGCAAAAAAAGATTTAGTTTTGATTGTGGTGGTGCGAAAATTTGTCCAGCAGCCGACTTTTCAGAACAAGGAATTTGTTGTCCATCGGATGTCGTATTAGTAGGTCCTGTTTTCGGAAGTCAATTTCTCTGAGGCTAAATAATTTTATTTCTAGCTTTAATTGGTTCGACCTTTACTCCTGCAACAAAATGGCGGATGCCATAAATATTTTTTATACCGTAACCAAATCATTTTGTAAGCATTGTGTTTAGATGTACTATCCGTCTATCTCCAACAAACCTCCTTAGCTTAATAAAGAGTTGACACACTTAACAAATGTAAAGTCCAGACTTTTTTCAAAATTTAAATTTACCGGTTCTCAGTCTATCTTTTCTAAATATTTAAATTTTACCGTGCCTAATGATCTGGGTTACAAGAACTATTTAAACAGTTGTAAGTTCCAGTTCGCACAGGATGCGAAACCGTTTTATAACTAAGCGCACCTTACCCTTCATTGTTATTTTTTGAAAATACTAATGTAACATCAAATCAGGCAATATCCGATCTATTTGCCCAGTTTTCTCTCACGACATATTGCATTGTATATTGCATTGCTTCATTCCGAACAGCCTTACTCTTACTCGGTATCAAACTCGAATTTAATATTTTGTCGCACTCTAAACGAAAGCTCACTTCTTTACGATCTTCAGCGTGTTAAGCCTGTCTATTCGACAGGTCACAGTGGAATTCTTGGCTGTGTGCTTAGATTATGTGCGGAAGCCCTGTGCAAGCCCTTACTGAAGCTGTGTACCTTATCTCTGGGATCTTCACGTTTCCCCCTTATATGGAAAGAGTCCTTTGTGATCCCTGTCGATAAAAACGGTAACAAAATAGATGCAAGTAATTATGGATGCATTTCTAAATAGTCGGCTATTCCTAAGCTTTTTGAAAATGTTATTTCTCTCATTTGCAGAACCTTTGTAGGTCAATTACATCACCTTGTCACTACGGTTTTATGAAAGGCAGATCAACAACCACTAATCTTTTGGAGCTAACTTCCTTCGTAATACAGGGTTTCAAAAATAATATTCAGACAGATGTCATCTACACTGATAATAATTTTTATTTACTAGGTTTCCTGGTTGATCTTTAAAAAAGAATTTTAACTTATTTGAATGGTAGGACGCAATAGTGTGTCCATTTTCTCGTCTGTTAATTGAGCTGCAAAATAATAATCGTATTAATCCTTCCGGGCTTATCAAAGTTTGGAGCAATGTCGCTCAGAACTTAAAGATTTGCCGAAATCAATTGATTATGAAGTGTGGTAACACAAAAGTTGTAAGTTGTTAAGCAAAGTCATTAGGAATTTGTTTCATCAATACATTACCTCATGCTCCACTCGTTCGGATTTCTTTCAATACCTTCGATACACAGTGCCGCACCGTGATCGAAAACTCAGAAAGGTAGTAACTTGACCATAGTAAACTTTTACGGTCACCTTTACGGCGTCGAGAAGGTTGTAACTCTTGTGGCTTGGCGTACCTACAGAAGTGGTGCTGGATTGTTGTTATATAACATTTTTTCAGAGATTTTTTTTCTTTAAGATCGATCTACCTTATCAATATTTCTTCCTACAGTTACAGTGGTTTTAAAATACAGCCGTAACGTAGTCATGTTTGTATCATGGACTATGGATTAAATAGATCGAAAGCTTAGGTCAATTTGAGCAGATTCCCATCGAATTTTGAGATTATGACAACAGGCAATTTAACATTTTCGATAAGGTATTTGATTTTGCGCCTAAGACAACCGATCAGAGCTTATGTTGTTTGTGCTTTGTCGTCCTGCATGATAGATTTGTACTTCTCTTACAATTTTGAATGCTAACAATCTTTTCAAAAATGATCTTCACATAGATGTCATCCACACTGACTTTAGTCCACACATTTGACTCTGTTAATCATTCACTTTTGGTTTGGAAACATGATTTATTAGGTTTCCCTGTTAATATCTAAATGGCAGGACGTTAGGGGTCCTCTTTAAAAATTCTCTTTCTTGTATTCTCCGAGACTTATCCAAAGTCCCACTAGGGAGCCAACTTGGTCCGCTTCTTTTTAACTTTTTTATTAACGCCCTTAATTATCGAATTTAATTGATTATCCGGCTGATTAGTTATGAAGATTAACTTGTTAAGCAAAGTCATTATAAATTGATTTCATCAAAACACAATTACTCTTGCTCTACACGTTCGTGTTAGTTACAGGTTGCTTACCCGGTTAGTTTGAACGTTAAGATAAAAGTGCAAGCGCGAGAGTACAAGACAGGGAGAGAGAGGCGAGCTTAGATGCTTCCGCAGCATCTCTGCATATTTATGTATATAAGGACCCTTATTTAATTGCGTTGCCGTCAAAGTCTGCTGGCTGCGAGACACGACAAATGAGTTGCGTTGAGTTTTTTTTTTGTATTCAAAACTATAACTATTTTCAATCAGTTAACTTAAAAAATCTTAACTTAAAATCTATACAAAATAGGCTTATAACAACAAAATCGTGTGTAAAAAAAAAGATTCGATAAACTCATCATATTATTATTGTCGAATATGTAATTGCAAAGCATAATTACAGAACTTCATCAATTTGGGAGAACATGCCATACTAACGGCTTCAATTAGCTTTCCCATCACAAGAAAAGCTAAAGAAGGTCGTTTAAAATGTCCCCTCCAGGCATCCCGCATCAAGAATCTAAACCGGAAATTATCACATTCGCATTTATCGGATGTATCGACCGTCGTCGACTTCGTCGTTGCTCAAGCGCTCCCATCCCGATTTGTCCAATGTTATAATGCAAACAGGTGAGTCGACTTGTTTCTTGTTCCTTTCTAAACACAACCATTCCCCACTTAAAGCTCCACAAATTTCTTTGATTATGCAGTTGAGGACCTGAATGGTAGCTCTGTCAGCAACTCTTCCTCAACCGACGTTGTGAATCTTGCACCATGGACTGTGCTGCGCTTGTAACTTGTTTCTTTTGGCTTCTGCTTCGTGGTCGGATACGTTTGTATAAACTCTAAAGAAGCACTGTCTACGCTCTTGTTGGGAGTTAAGATACCCCGCAAAGTTTTCCTGCTGTGTGCGGAATATCTATTGGACGAGGAACTCGACTACAGCGTTCTCTCTTAGTTTGATTAGTTTCAAATTTAAATTTGCGTTTCAGTCATGACGTCCTCAAATCAGAGAACCAGACTCTAGAAGGCGAACTTCAACAGCTATCCCTATTCTTTTCCACCACGCCAGGACCTTGTCGTCTTCTTTTGTAGCCGCCTCAACGTGTTGATCTGAACGTTGCAGTCTAAGCCTTGTAGACTTCCTCGTCGGTTCTTGGTCCCGAGCTTCTTTTGCATCGTCCCGTTATTTCCCTTTAATTTCATTGAATAACTGGAAATGTCCGTCCGTACTCACGTCTCAGCGCGAGCTCAAGCCACTGCGATTATCCACCCATTAATACAACAGACTTCACTTGGTATGCCATCCTCGACCAAACTTCATACCCACCATAGCATTTCTTTTGCTCGCATTCTAAAATCAGGAACTAAATCGCCAGGAACAAATACCCCAAAGGTTTTTCAGACAGTGCATTAGACACCACATATAAATGTGCAGGACAACCTGCAGCAACTGGCTGTTTCCCAATCTCTAAGGTGAAATTATTGTAATTCTTCAAATCACTAGGGGAGAGATTTATTGCAGCCGTCGAGCACACGCACTGGGTATCTCGTCTTGCAACCACAAAGGTAAAGCAGGTATATAATGTGATCATCAAGCCGCAAAATAAGCTGAACTACGTTTCTTCAAGGGCGCCCACATACTGGCCAGCCGATCATAAAAAGCTGCGAGACTTAATTGATTTTGCTATTACTAAAAGGATTCCCCGAAATCTAATAACTTTATTGATTTTGCTATCACTAAAAGGATTCCCCGAAATATAATAACTGAGTCACTTCCATATTTATCATCTGATCACTCTTCTGTCTTATTTAAGCTTATTCACCAGCCACAGCTTAAAAGTAGCCACACGCAGTCTTACCAAAACCTTAAAGCTAGGGAAAGAAATTGCCCAACTTCGGTACATTGAAAAACTGTCGCCACTAGTATAAAGCATCCATTATGGAAACCTCGCCGAAATCTTCAGGCACTAGCCGAAACCACTCTATTAGAATCTGGCTAGAAAGAGATGAAGTAAGAGCCAGTGCATCATCTGATGCACTATGGAAAACGATAGAAAAAGTATTCCAGCCGAATCCAGCTAACAACTCATTTATTCTTTTAAAGCTTAAGTCCCCCAGGACAGTAATCTCGGTCCTGTTCCTTACATCTTCCAGATATCTTCGTCAGATATTCCCACCGATTACAGGCTAACGACGTCTACGTTTGCTGATGATACTGCACTCAGTCGTTTCAGATGTCCAGAAAAGGTAACTGCGCAACTAGCACGAAATTGAATGCCTGTATAGAGATGGTTTGCAGATTGGCATTACAATAAATGAAAACAGAAGGAAGCTCATTACGTTAACTCTTAACAAAGAAACCTGTCCGCCCTCAGTCTTCAACAACACACGTATTTAGCAAGCTGATGAGGTAACCTATCTGGTAATCCACTTAGATAGGATGCTCACCTGGCGCAAGCACATAGAATCCAAGAATGCACATTTGAAACTAAGAACAGCTGGCCTCCATTGGCTTATCAATGTCCACTCCGCACTTACCCTGGAATACAAGGTACTCTATAACTCTTATAACTCTGTGCTGAAACCAATTTGAAAAGATGTCTGTGGTGTAACGCCAAAAATTAATGTAAAGTAATGTATAAATTATCCAGAGAGCACAGTCCAAGATCCTGCGAACTATAACTGGGGCTCCGTGGAATCTTCGAAACGAAAACATTCGTAAAAAAAAGTCGCCGATAAGCAAGTGAAAAATATTACGAATCTCGCCGGACATACAAATTTGCACCGAAGCTTATTCGAGTCTGCGGCCTCACCCAACTGCAGTGAAGCGACCAAAAAGCCAAAGCCACGTCCAAAGACGGGCAGAAATAGCTAGAGTGTTCTATAATATCTGATTTAGACATATATATCATATTATTTTCATGTTACTCTACAGTTCCATTCACCACATTTTCACCAGTCAGTATAAATCTCGAGCGCTTAATCACCGCTCAATAAAAACTATTAGTATTATGTATACAAAAATGTATTAACACAATTTACCCTAAATTATCCCTTTTGTGAGTTGTATTTGTAGTTGCTTATATAATGAATCCATTACCTGAAATAAATAATTAATTAAATTCGAAAATAATAATTAAAAATTTAATTTAATTTAACTTAAAATAAATTACCTTGCATTTTCCTTTTTTAACTGGCACTCAATAAAAATCAAATCGCAAATGACTCCGCGAAAAAGAGCGCGTGCCTTTCAGAAAATAAATCCGTTAATCTATTTCGTTCTCTTATTTTAAATTGCCTTTCACTCGGCCCTGTCCCTTTATAATTTATACAATTTAATTTATGCAAATTTATAGTTTTTACGATGCCCATGTGTTCGCCGACTGAGAGCGTCGGCTAAGCAGTCGGCTTATAATGAAATATTTTATTTTTTTCTTCAAATATCATCGCATGCTGTTCACCACGATTATCATTACATTTTCATCGCTTTAAATTATTAGGTTTGAGATCAAGCGCGTGAGATTCAGGAGGAATGGGCATGAGTTAAGTACGAGTATATGGCTTATTGAAAATTCACCTTGGCAAAACGGACAATTTGGTATAGAGTTTGGTTTTAGGTAGTGTTTTGGTGGGTTATTTTTGTGTGTCCTAGTCGAAGTCGTATTATTTTTATTTGGTCGAATCTGGTATAATTTTGGTGAGAACTTTAAAGATATTCCCAGGTGTGTGAGTTAATGGTATAGATTGATTGTTACAATTGACCGCAGTGTTTAATGTTTTCTTTTTGTTTTATCGAAAATTCCTTTTTAAAATGTCTTCTTAAATCTGTGTTGTTTATGTTTTGGGTGAGGATAAGTGGCATATTGCCTGCTAATTTTGCAGCTTGGTCGGCTTATTCGTTTCCTTTTATTCCTGTGTGGCTAGGAATCCACATTATTTTCATTTTGGGAGCGTGTTGTATTAAAAGCTGCTGTTATTTGAGTTTTTGATTGAGTCTATTGCTGATAGGGAGTCGGAACAGAAATTGAATTTTAATATGTTCAATTGGTTCTAGGATAGCGATTGTTTCTGAGATGTGGACGGATGAATATGGGGGCAGTATTTCAAAATGATGGCGAATGTTATTGTGCAGTTCATTTTTGAACTACATAGTCATATTCAATATGAGTGTATGTGGTTTGCAATTTTTTTGTTTGAGTTCGTACAGTTTTCCGTATGTTTCTGGAGCTGTTTCTTGTTTTTTATGGGTTCGGCGTGATGTGTCTATTAGATTTTGGAGGGCCCAAAATGGAGCTCTTCTAGTTTGTAGAGTAGATTAAGTTCTAGGCTAATTTTGATAGTCTGGTCTATAATTGGTAGTGTTTTCTTTTTATATTTTTTAAGCTTGACAATCTTGGGAAGTGGAGTGTTTTTGAAAAAATAAGTTATTGGTATAGTTTGACTGTTTGAAAAGCTCGTTTCACTTCTAAGGAGGGAATGTTTGCTTCGTAGAGTAAGTTGTTCATTGGGGTGGAGCGATAGGCTCCCAGGGCTAGACGGATTGCGGTATTTTTAATTTCTTTCGAAACCATTAGGGAGCGTGGGCGTATAGAAACAGACAAATTCTAATTTGGCTATACGTGTTGCAATTTATTTGGACTGTATAGGCATTTTATTATATTTACTTTATTGTCGAGTTTATGTAGAAGTGAATTTATGTATGTATTCCATTTACATTTGTTTTTTGTTGTTATAATGCGAATTTTTAAGGAAGTAACGGTCGGAATTTGTACGTTAACGGAGCTGCAACTACAGTTATGTTTTTTTACAAATGTGGAGGTGTTGGCATTTGGATAGGGATAGCAATGCCCCTGAGTAGGAGCACCAATTCGTTTAAGAGGTTGTCCATGGAGGTTGTACATAAGAAAGAAATCGTCGGCGTATGCGTTTTTATTACTTTATGAAGGGATATGATGTTAGATAATTTATTGAAAGCTATGGGGAATAGTGATACGGATATGGGTGAACCTTGAGGATTCCATTGAATAGGGGAAATGGGTTCGATGGATTAATCATGATTAGCATGATTAGTTGATTATTTTTGGCCCTGTTTTCCATTCCTGCAGTTGATGGGTTATTAAGTGCACACCTACTCGATCAAATTCTATTGAAAAATCAAGAGTGATGAGGGAGGTGTGATTAGACAGTCCGAAGTCGACTTGCCTTTTTTAAATCCGAATTGGATTTCGTTAAGTAGGTTGTTATGTGTCAGAAACTATCAGAGTCTTTTAGCTATGATTTTATCTACCGTTTTTGCTATACTGCAATTGAGAGAAATGGGTCGGTAAGATGAAGTTTTAGTTTTGTCGGTATTCCGCTTGAGGATTGGGATGATTAGACTTGTTTTGAAAGCTTGTGGTGTTAAATAGGTGGATATTAAATATTTCGTTAAATAGTTTTGTTGTTCTGTTTTTTTGATGTGGGGTAGCTTATTTTGATCATATGATATGAGACTCTGTTAAGTCCTGGAGAAGATCCTTTTAATGTAATGTTGTCTCATTGTTCAGAGGGTTTGAGATGGCATGAATTTGTTTTACTGGCTTTAGTCCGCAGAAGCGTCTTATATTAGCCCTTTTTTTTGTATGAAGGGGTAGTGGGTTGGATGTTTGAGGTGAAAGAGTTGGAAATGTCTTTTTTTCTTTTTTGTATTGATGTATGTTTCGTGAGTTTTGTGGGATGGAAAGGCTTGTGCTATATAGAATAATTATGTTGATTTGGGCGGCTTTTTTTTTACGTTTTGGGGAAAAGGGTATTTCTGGTTTGTTTGTTGAGTGAGAACGTTGTACTGTTCCCAGTTGGCTTCTTTCAGTTTGAAAAAGGGTCTGTTGAATTTTTGTGTACTAGTTGTTGGAAATAGGGCCGAGATAATGGGAAAGTTGTTCCATTGAGGACATTTGAGGACTAACAAAGACATTTTTAATAAATGGGGGCTTACAATTTAACTTAGAGGAGGTGTCGGCGGTTTGGTATAAGTTTTACGGTCTGAGGGTTATATAATTCAGTTATTCGGATTTGTACGGTTTTTAATCGAAGTCTTTGTCCAAGGGTCTTAGATAAAACTGATTTGTCTTTATTATGGCTTCTAAGCTTACGGTCGGTTTCTGGTGGGTCCTTTTCGTTGACCTTATGAATGTGGTCGATTTCTATGTCTTCCTTTTCGCTTTCAATCAGACGTTAGTGTGAAATCGAAGTCCGGGAAGTGGAAGGTTGGCTGTCTAAAACGAGGTCATAGTTCATTAAAGGTCGTTATTGGGGTTTCTTAATTTGTTCCATTTGGGTGTTTGTATTTGTGCTTTTTTAGGCTATTTTTGCGTATGAAGTGGGTTGATGAGTGTGCCGGGTGTAATAAATTTATGTGGCTTCCTTAAAATCCAATCGCTCAATGACTTTACTAGCTGTGCTCTCTTTTTGATTGAGGAAGGCTGGTCATGATTTGTCTACCGAACTGTGGTTGTGCTGGTCGTTGACATCATTTCTGCAGTTAATGCAGAATTTGTTAATTGTTGTCGGATGTGTGTTCAGCAGGGGCAGCTGAAACAAAATTTTGGGCTTCTACAGGTTTTTGGGATGTGTCCAAGTCAGGGGCAATTACGGCATTAAGGTAAGAGGTAAAGGGATGTATGGTCGAACCATAGCACTCACGTGGCGAATTTTTAGGGTCGCTGGAAGGTTTGTGGTATCAAAGATAAACTTTATCAGACGTCCGATGGTTTGTTGGCAGAAAACCTGAGTATCTTCTCCACTTTGATGACTTTTTGGGGAGCCTGTTCCCTTAGTATTTCGAGTTTCACTACGCCTTGGGTTTCTAAGCTCTAAGTTTCCTGTCCATCATATTAATGGGCCTCTTTTGGTTAAAAGATAGCTAGAAGAGTGGCCAGCGCCAGAAGAGTGCACGGATAAAATATTCTAAATAAAATCATTTGCTGTTTTGCTTTTCTTTCCCATTCTTTAATAATAAAATAAACATTGTTCGAGTGTTTACAAAAATATAATTTTTGTAAGACCATTGCTCTAGAATATGCCAAATTTGATTTGGTCTAGTGTTAAGTCGGAAAAAACTATCTATACTTCTTAGATTATCTCTCTTCACCACATCACCTCTTATTGGTAAGTCCTAGTGCAGGCGCCTATGTCAGCTTCGTCCCCCCTATGAACACTCACACATATCTTAGTACGCTTGATTTAATTCCAAGAAGTACTCTATTTGTTAAATAATTTACATTCCTATCAATCCCTTCATCAGCCTCTGAGATCATTCTTGATAGTCGAGTGCTTTAAAGGAACATTCAAAGCGGTAAGTACAGATGGCCTGGGAAAGCTACAAACAACGCATAAGACTTGCCCCGCAATGTGTGAGGTGCTTGTGATTACAGCACTGAAATCGGACGTATACAGGGTCACCTAATCCTGGTATAAGGGCTCCAAGGTATAAACGGGACGTGCGAAATCGTGAGTATGCATTGTACTTTCTCCGTCAGACTTACTAAAAATTTGTCACGAGGAAAATGTAGACTCGCAATTCAGACTCCGGATTGGCTCACAATTATTAAGGTAGGGAACCCTACCCTAACGCTTAATAACCCCGGTTATTCTAAGAACCATTGCATTAATAAATAACTTCATATGCCCTCCGCAATATATCTAATTCTCTCCCGAAATGGATCTGGGGACATTATTTCTGAGCGAACTCAAACGGCCAAAGGGGGCGCCACCAAAATCATCAATCCAGTGCTATCTATTGATAAACACCCCAAATCATCGACGCAACATACTACAAGCTCAAGTCTTTTTAAAGACTTACACTTTTTAATAAATATATGTACGATTAAGAAGACTTGTATTAAGGTTATTAAGATTCATATTTTTCCTATATATTAGTTTGGCAAATATCTCCCTTCCGCCTTTTTGTCTTTTGAATTTCGCGGCTATGTACAAAGCGCTACAGAGCTCGTATCTGACAATACTATACATAATTTGAAAGGTCTTGACATAACCTACAAAACGACGCTATGCATGATTAGTTTGGATATTGCGTTCAACAGTTATAGACGTGTAAACATGGAGTTCACTAACGCCGAAATTCGCGCTATTTTAAAGTTTTTCTTCGTTAAAGGCAAATCCGCTAGAGAAACATTCCGTGAGATTAATGGTGTTTTGGGGGACGATTCAGAGCCGATGAAAACGACACCATGGATAAGCCAGCCGGCGGAAGACCTGTGACGACAAATACCGATCAAATCATGGAATACATCGAGTTAGACCGGCATGTGGCATCTAGTGACATCGTCCAGGAGATGGGAGTTAGTCACCAAACCATTTTAAACCATCTGCAGAAGGCTGGATACAAAAAAAAGCTTGATGTTTGGGTGCTGCATGATTTGACGCAAAAAAACCTTCTGGACCGAATCAACGCCTGCGATATGCTGCTGAAACGGAACGAACTCGACCCATTCTTGAAGCGGATGGTGACTGGCGACGAAAAATGGATCACATACGACAATATCAAGCGAAAACGGTCGTGGTCGAAGGCCGGTGAATCGTCCCAAAAAGTGGCCAAGCCGGGATTGACGGCCAGGAAGGTTTTGCAGTGTGTTTGGTGGGATTGGAAGGGAATCATCCACTATGAGCTGCTCCCATATGGCCAGACGCTTTATTCTACCATCTAGTGCGAACAACTGGGCCGCTTGAAGCAGGCGTTCGACCAGAAGCGTCCAGAATTGGCCAACAGGAAGAGTGTAGTGTTCCACCAGGACAACGCCAGACCACACACTTCGTTGATGACTCGTCAGAAGCTACGGGAGCTCGGATGGGAGGTTTTATCGCATCCACCATATAGCCCGGACATAGCGCCAAGTGATTACCACCTGTTCCTGTCCATGGCGAATGCCCTTGGTGGTGTAAAGTTGAACTCAAAAGAGGCTTGTGAAAAGTGGCTGTCCGAGTTCTTCGCAAATAAGGAGGGGGCTTCTACGAGGGAGGTATTATGAAGTTGCCGTCTAGATGGAAACGGACTATCGAACAAAACGGCGTATATTTGAACTAAATCCGATCACTGTAACACTTTTTATAAAGCATTGAATAAAGAGCAAAAAGGCGGAAGGAAGATATTTGCCAACCTATTATTATAATAGGTTGTCCGCTCTGAACGAGCTCTGTAGCGCTTTGTACATAGCCGCGAAATTCAAAAGACAAAAAGGCGGAAGGGAGATATTTGCCAAACTAATATATGTGCACAGTTAGGGAAGACAATTCAACCCAACCCATCGCCGAAAGAGCCACGGCACCACATGATTCCACCCGCCGTTCTTCCTAGCTTAGAAAAAGTGTCAGATCCAAAAAGTTGTTTTGGGTACCGCGTGTGCCGGGAATTCATTGTTAGTTAACCATTACATACCTTTTGGTGCACAACGAGGGGCAAGCCTCTAATAATTACAACGTTCAAAGATATAGATTTTCTAATCGCATTCACATTAATTAAGTGTATTTTCTTAATATTACTATTGCATTTCATAAGGAAAAGCGCGATCCTTAAGAAGGCCTACGACTTTGCTATTCAGCAGCGGATATCAAATCGAGGTTTCTCGATTCTCGAGTCAAGGGTTGACTTACACCAATAGATGAAAATAGCCTTAGCTTCAGCTATCCGGAAATCTTGCTTCGAGCGAACACTAGCTAGCGAACACTAGACTAGAATGGACTAGACGAACACTTATTAGAGAACATTAAAGATTTAACTCTAATAGAATATCCATACTTAATAGTCGCTCGGCTGTTATATTTTTTTTTCGCAAGGCACTACTGATGCTAAGCCCCAAAAATACATCTGATAGCTACGTGAATTGCAAGTTGCCAGCAAATATAATTTCTAAAGTATCTTTTGACTGCTCTCACTTGTCAATTAGAAAGCTGTACGAAGTTATTCTGCATCAACTCTAGTTATAGCCGATTTTATATAGTTGCCATAAAATGTCAAATTCAGGAAAAATTCAAAAAAAGAAAATAGCAGTAAAAGTTAACATAGTTAACATGGTTAACAGAGAACTTTTGTTTTTATTCTTGTAATGCTCCGATTAACAGAAAAGATAAGAAAGTAGTGCTTGGAAACTGTTCGCTATTTCGTGCAAAACACTTGCTCTAGCTTAGTTAGAAAAACTCTATTAAGGCCAACATACGGGAACCTGTCGCAAATCTCATGGATCGGAACGTGGAGGAAGTCTTTCAGTTCATCCTCAATATATTCATTGGTTACGCAAGCATACATACATATGTACATAAGGAGTTATACGCGTTCATAGCTAAGTAGCTATTCTTCCCGCTTAAACCTAATATTGAGGCGCTGTTCTGCCAGTTTATAGTTGTTGCTGTTGCCATGGCTGCTAAAAATTCTGAAAACGTTACTGCAAATCAGCTTTTATTTAAGAATAACACAATTATGGTCTACGGCACCCCAGCTTTGCAATTTGTATATCGTTCCTTATTAACGTAAATATGCAGAGAAGCTGCCGGAACGATCCCTGCATCTAGAACGATCCCAATCCTTTTGGTGACTCCGAAATGAAGTCCTGAATTAATCGGGAAAGCATCCGGGATTCTCCACATTAATGTTTTCAACCATGCGACACTTTGATGGATTAGCATTAGAGAGCATTCAGGATCATAAGAGAAGTACGAACTATCATGCAGGAGGTCATAGAACAATCAACTAGACATGCCACATAGCATACTATAGGCCCTGATCGGGTAGATATTCAAATTCTCTTAGGCGCAAAATAAAATACCTCACGAATCAAAAATGTTAGGTTGGTCATAGTCAGATTCCCAACATTCGAAGGGGGTCTGCTGAAATGAACCCAATGTTTCGTCTGACATGGCTGCTCCACCCAATAAGGAAGCCCATGGACATTAGCCCTATAATTGGCCACCTACAAAATTGTGACAGAAGCAAATACTGGAACTTAGTCGAAGAGTCTTGCTTGTAAAATCTCCGTAAGGAATAGTAAAGCCATCACTTGCCTCGCTTTCACCCTTCATTGACCATGTTGGACTTCATCGAATAGATAGTCGGCTGAAGATCTCTCAAATTTATTTATTTATTTATTGCCGACCTCAGCTGTGCGATAATTTTTTGATATCTTTGCAAAAAAGCTGCGGGAGCATCTAAGCTCGTCTCCCACGGTTTCTCTATACTCTGGCGCTTATCCTTTTGGCTTATCGTTCTGCTATTCGCTCATTACACATTCGCTTTCGTAACCCATGACAAACTGCGGTACATATATTAAAAAGCACATACTTTTCAACCATATTATGCTTATATTTAAAAAAAATAAGAAATGGTAGTAAAAACATCTTTCACTAGATACATGTTTAAAAAAAAGTTATCTATTTAACATTTTAATATAAAAAAGATACTTAAGTTATTATTTCTGAAGTTCTTAAATGCTTAATATTAAACAATGTATGTCCGCTGTGAAAAGTTAAAAGAGCAACCAGTCCTAGTTTTCAAAAATTCATAACCATTTATCGACAGACTGATAAAGCCATGAATTTTGACAATGTATGTAATGCAATGTAAAGTATTAGTTCAGCTAGTTCTGGCTAGCTCTGAAGTGTACAAAAAAATAATAATATCGATTTATTGCATTTAATTTGACCGCCAATAAAATCTTTTGGAACCAATAGTCTTGCAGCAAAATTATATGCCTAATGTTAGTTTTAATCAATTGCGTTAAAAAAGACCTGATGGTGATTAGAATGATCAATGTGTTCTGACAGAGCTGGAAATATCGGCGGCGGTATGTATTGATCTGCATTGATGTTTTCCATAGCTTGGGTGGATATTATTTTTTATATTCTACATTTGATATGGAATCACGTACAACATTGCATTTCGATGTATCGAACAAGATGTTATTTTTAAAAGCATCGAGACTTCGTAAGATTCGTTGATTTTCTGGCTCAACGGTCATATTGATTCGGTATTTCACATTTGGGTTAAACTTCAAATATTTGTTGCTTTATGTAAAGCTATTTTATATAAAGATGATATTAATCTTTATGAACATAATTTAGAAGCATTGGCTTGATAATCTAATAATATTTAAACAACTTTCTAAATAAGTAACTTAGTGACAATGAGTTTGTATCAAGAGTGGTTTAACGGAAATATATTCATATACATCTGTATCAAAATAATGAGAGTAATCGTTACTGTTTTCTATTTGTAATTAACTTTTATGGTCCTTGCTTTTGGAAACTACTTTTGATGTGATTTATTTATTCAAATTCAGAGAAATAAAAAAAAGTGTCTCTATCTCATCGTTTCTCAGAACGTTTCTATGTTACCGTCGGCATCTTGACGCGTTTTTAAAATGTATGGGCTTAATGTTAAACTTATTGTCATCGGCGAGTTTATATGACTAATTAATATTTTCGTATTTAGTTCAGTTTCCAAATGGGTTGTTTGAAGTTATTCTCTACGCCGAGAAAGGTATTAACAAATAATTACTTACAAAGTTATGTATATTTGAAAATTTGATAACTTTTTAGGTAATGAAGTATGAAGACTTTATAAAACGCATTCGAAAAAGCCTGTACTATGGTTTTGGAACACCAGACACAGACATGTCTGTCTCTTTACCCTTTGCGGAGTACGCGGCAGATTTGTTTTCGGAGACGCACCGCGGCCATTCCTTACATCGGCTTAGTTGCATATCTGCTGCACAAGTGCATGCCACGCCTTGCTCTTTAATTATGGCGTTGATATACCTAGATCGCTTAAGTGTCATCGACTCGGGCTATAGCTGCAGAATCACCCCACAGGAGCTGTTTGTTGTGTCACTAGTAAGTCCTCATCAAACTTCTTATCGACTTGCAAACTAATACAAACGTCGAATATATTTTATATTATATTATTATATCCGTTACTCGTAGAGTAAAAGGGTATACTAGATTCGTTGAAAAGTATGTAACACGCAATAGGAACGCAATATAAGATATATATATTCTTGATCAGTATCAATAGCCGAGTCGATCTGGCCATGTCCGTCCGTAAAAACGCCTCGATCTCAGGAACTACAAAATATAGTATGTTGAGATTAAGCATGCAGATAGACGCAGTGCAAGTTTGCTTCTAAATGTTGTAACGCCCAGTCCTACACCCACAAACCGCACAAAACTGTAACGGCTACACTTTTGTAAAATGTGATATTTTTCAGTTTTTTATATATATTGTAAAATTCTGTAGATTTGCCAAAAAAAACTTTTTGCCTCGCCCACAGACTGCCCAATAATGTCAAGTCCACACTTTTGAAAAATGTGATATTTTTTCACTTTTATGTACATACATATTTTGTAAATTTCAATAATACTTTTTGCCACGCCCACAAATCGCAAAAAACTCTCACGCCCACACTTTTAAAAAAATTGTAAGTTTATATTTAATTTCATTATTTTTTCCCCAATTTCTACCGATATTTCAGAAAATTTTGAAATTTCTCGGTAGCACTTCTACTAGCTGAGTGAGTAACGGGTATCTGATAGTCGGGGAACTCGACTAGAGCATTCTATCTTGTTTTGATTTAGCCTTGGTGAGTTGCATAGAAAATCACTGATTATTTTATTATAAGAATGTTTAAGGAACAGTTAGATAAATAAATGGCTGAAAACTGGCTTGGACTTAAGCAGAAATATTTAATTGTAGAATTTGACTGCGGTATTCACTGTGTCAGCACATCCACCTTTGCTTGACTATTATCCCTTGATACATACTATGTTTCGTCCATAATTAGTGTGTTTGGTTATAATATTTAAAATCTTTACAGATGATTTCCACAAAATTCTATGCGGGCCATGACGAACGGTTCTATCTTGAAGACTGGGCCAGTGAAGCTAGTATGACGGAAGATAGGCTTAAGATAATCGAGCTCGAGTTTCTTTCCGCCATGGTAAACTTTAAAAAGGTTAAAACTTCAAAAATAAAAAAAGTTTCTTCTAGGGTTGGAATATATACATATCCAATGAGCTCTTCTTCGATAAGTTAAAAAATGTTGAACGTACTTTGGCTGAGCAGCAGGGACTTCGTAGAGGGTGGCTCACATACAGTGAACTGGTGCAGTTGCTGCCTAGCCTTGAATGGACGAAATTTCTCGTTAACAGTCTATCAGTACTAGCGATAAGTTATGCAGCAAGCATAATAACGTTAGCCGGAGCTTTTTTTATTGCCAGCCAGGTTCCTGGCACATTATGGCATCGGGAAGTGGAAACTCTTTCAAAATTCACCAAAATGACAAGTAGCAGCCAGACATCTGTTCCGAATGCACTAGAGCCCACTCCTTTTATTAATATCGACGTATCTTTACTTTTATGTGAAACGAGTAACGTTAAAGTTGAATTGAGGAATGTTGAGGAGCCAAGCTGCGCAAAGGCAAGACTGAATAAAATTGAATATAAGTACCCGCGCCATCAACCCGTACGTACGCTGTCATTTATAGGCACTTCTCCAAAACTTGATATATTGTATGACCAAGATGGAGCAGGGAATTGGCTTAATATTAAATCGCCTTACAGCGACTACAAAAACAATCGAAATCTTTCCAAGGTTCGAACCCTGCAACTGGAAAAGCACAACGCTGAAAATGTTTCCGTTATTTGGCATATGAACACCGAAGCAATGCAGTAATTGTTTTTTGCCGCAAAAGTCAAGGAGGTGCTCGATACTGAACTAAAATAATTAACAGAGCTTGCAATACGAACTGCTTTCATTTCTTCACAAAAGAAATGTTCGTTAGTTGAATCAACACACTTAAATGTTGAATTACTGCACAAAGAAAAAAATTTTGAATTTTTCGGTCTTAAAAACAATATCACATTTTGTATATGTACGGGTGGATACTTTTGAAAAACGTCCTGTTGTTAAACTAAAATGAATAAAATAAGTTCGATTATTTTACATTATATTGAATTAAAAAAATTTTAAGAAAAAACATCGAGTAAAATTATTAAAATAAAGTGTATTTTTCTTAATAAAACAAATCGTAGGAACAAATATAGGCAAAAAATAGTTTCTATAGTTTTCGTGTACGTCTATATGAAATTCGGTCTACATAAATTATAAAATTTCGGTGTCGATTTACTTGCGAGGCCCTACACCATACACCTACAGCTGCTGATCCACTGTTTAGTGCAGATGGCCCAATATCACGTGAGGCAAGAACTGCAACGTCGAGCTGGGAACGCTATTGGATAGCGTAGCTGAAAACGCTGTTGGGCAACATCCGCTGGTTACGCTGACCTTGCATCCGTCGTGGTTGTAGCTGTCAACGCTGTTGGGCAACGTCTGCTGGGGCAATCGTATTCACTACTTCCTTTCTCCCATTGAAGCCGTCAATGATAACTTGAAGATCGCGTTGACGTCGTACCTTCTGGTGTTCCTCGTAGAGCCCTTTTACAAAATTTAGCTTCAAGTACGGCAAACTCAATATTTCCTACTGGCCCGTTATGTTAAAGAGCGGAATATCGAGTCGTTCACTTTTATTTGCTCTTCGAATGTAATGAGAAATGTTCCTGTTATCAGTTGCCCGTTGATTGTAGCCGTTTCATTATTGATTATTGTAACGACGTCGTCGGTGACCGTCAAGGTGGCTCGGTCGAATAATACAGTATGCTGTTGCGCACAGGTTGTGTAGACCGACTTCTTACAAAATGTTAAAAATGTTTACAGGGTAGCATTGCAATTCCAAATCGATATTTCACTATCACAGTCGGCTATGATGTTGCAGTTTTACGCAAAATGTGCTGGACAGGATGGAGGATTGTTTTCTTACATGCTAGGCTGGGCTTAGGATATTTTATTGTAAAATGAAGAAAATTTTAATAAGTTAAACTATAATTTGGGCTACTCCCATTAGGCCTGTACTCGTAATATTTGTAGAGTGTTCATCGATTATATTTTATGAATCGCTAGAGTTTAAAATTGCAAAGTTGATTATTCCAATTTTTGTTAAAGTGATCGATAACATTAAGGTTTCGAGTGCAGAAATGATAATCCTATTTCTTGAATGCAAGGTTTCGTATAAGTGTTCTGTATTGATTTGTTTTGTTTTTGCATTTTTGATAAAGATTTACTGTGTTTGTCGGGCCTCGCAGCCGCCAGCAGTAACTAAATTTATGTTTTTATTTATTGGCATCATTGGAGACACAATTTATCTTTACGGCATCTTAGCTGTCCGATTACCTTTTCTTATCTAGGGGCGTCTTTTGTTCGCGCTCTCTCTATCTTGTGCTCTCGAGCTTGCACTTTTACATTTAAGTCGCTCACATCAATCATCGAACTCGCTACACACTACCTCGTCTTTCATTTCTCGGAAAATAGTTCAATAAAAATTAGCTTAATATTGGTGACCCCGACGTGATTTTTCATAAACAAAAATAGTGTAAATCATAAAATTACTGTTTAAAGCTCAAAATTTAATTATATCGCTTTTGTAGAGTTTGTTGTCAAACAACAGTATTTGCCTCCAATATTCGGAACAGATTAAAGCCAGTGAGCAATAAATGAAGTTCCGTTGGTTGCTCAAAATTACATAAGGAGTCATTTCAAAGCGCACCTTGCAAATGCACTCCCACTTAACCTTTGCTGACGCCATTTCTCCATGTGATTGTGGCCATCAGCAGCGTCCACTCATACCGTCGCTGCCCTCTCTTGAGCTCACAATATTCGATGTAGACTATGCTAATTGGTAAGATTTTTATTCTAGGTTTACTACGATAATAGATAACCATTCTGATCTCACGAACATAGAAAAGCTTAAGCATCTTCAATCACGCAGGAAAACTGCGCTGGAAAGCATTCGCTCACTGGAAATATTGGATGGCAACTATGCTATAGCATTGGATTTATTAAAAAACAGAATTGCTAATCGTCGTTTGGTCAGTGCAGAGTGGTTCAGTTTCAATGCTTCAACAAAAAACTGAATGCGTCATCGTCAAAGTAATATTTCAGAAGCTGGATTCGGCGAGTCAGGCCAGGTGGGAGGAGCATTTGTATTCTTCAAGAATACAATTCCAACGGGAATTCATGGAATTGTTTCTGGAGCAGCGATGCAGGACCCTGGAGTCTATGGATTTCGCCATGGCAAACTATGCGTCAGGCGACCGGGTGCGAAGTAATCGTACATCTGATTTGCGTCCGCCTTGCTTGCCACAAGCCTCTGTCCTTCGACCTATGTCTTTTGCAATGCTTCTAGACACTCAATTTCCAGAGCTTGAAAAACCTGACCTCGGCTAATCGATTAGAGAAGCCAAAAGGCTCACTCATTGCCTCACTCATTGTCTCAAGATTGGTCATGAACTGAGACATTGCAACTCCGTCAGTTGCCGTGCCTCTAAGCACCACACTCTGCTTCATCTGGGATACTTGGCTTCGCCTTCGTCACAAGAGAGATCAAAGCTTGGAGAAACGCATGCTTCTGACTCACATGCTGGCGAACCCACTGCATTGTCTGGGATGTCTGCTGCGCTGCTTGCACAGGATCTTAGTAAGGATGTTGTGTTCCTAGCTATTGCTAACGTACTAGTTAAAGCCCGTTGAGGAACCTTGGTTCCTTGCCGTGCTCTTCTCAACTTTAGATCTCTACTGCACATTCCGACTCGCAGATTAGCTTCAACTTAGAGGCAAAATCATCAGCTTGTGTTACCGGAATAGGCGATTCTAGTTTAGATGCAGATGGTTCGTCAGTAAATATTTCAATGCGATCTCAAACTACTCGACCGACATCACAGCTGTTATTTCCTCCAATATTTTCGATTCTGTTGAAAGCCAAGCTTCCAATAGGGCGCGTAGGTCGGGTTTCGCAGCCGCCAGAAGGTACTTAATTTGTTTTTGTTTATTGCCATTTACAAAATTTATATCTACGGCACCTCATCTGTGTGATTATCTTCCCTTGTCTCTCTCGCGCTCTTTTTATCTTGCCTCTCGCGCTTGCATTTAAGTCGCTCGTTTCAATCGCGTTCGTAACTTATACATATGCGCATCGATGCAGAATCTCTTCTAAACAAACAAATAAAACAAAAATATATATATACACACTAGCTCGTCTTTCATTTCTCGGAAAATAAAAAACTTATTAGATCAACAGTGTTTGTTATCGCGCTTAGTTGTTTTTTGCGTTTGTATTAATATGTATCTGTTTGTTTTCTGGTTCATTGAGCTCTTTTTGTGGAAGTTTCAAATTCTCGAAGTCGTCGAAATCGGGGGTATCTGCTACAAATTCTAACGCGATGCCACATAGCATTGATTGATTAATTCTGCTAAATAAATGTCTACATTTACTGTTGCTATGAGAGTCTTATATGTCGCAAGAACAAGACTAGTATCTGAGGAAATGGTATGCAGTTCGAGCCAGTGTAGTCTGGTCAATACCCGTTATTGGTCAAAACCTGGTGTAATCGTCCTTGCGAACAATCCTCTCTTTTATTAAGACTGTGGTCACTGTGGGACTCAGGTAGCTTCCACTTGTTCTTCGGTGTATACGGTCGTTGATTGAGCGACTAATATATGGTGGAAACCAGACTTTAAATCTAACGTGGTAAAATATTCTGCCTTGCCTAAGTTTTCCAAAATGATATTGGGGATATGGTATTCTTTATTTTTTTACTTTAAGCTTTAAAAATATATTACCAAACGTTTTTTTGTATTTATCTTCTAATACTGTCTTCTAACATGGCTTGTGTTTCTAAGTCTCGAACGGAATCATACTATTCACTTACTCCGGAGAATCCTGGCAAGGACGAGCCGACTATCCACGGAGCGAGAAGCCCATTCGTGAGTCAAAGCTCATAGCGTTAACCTAAAACCTAGATAAAACCAGAAGAATAATAACAAAATAAACTGTGAATTGTAAAATAGGGCGGGTGGCAATCTGCTCGATAGGCTGAGCGGTGCGGAGGCGCCCGAAAGAGTTGCCCAGTGGTTTGTGTGGCAACCGTACCCTAGTAGGCAAAGGCCAAATAGGAAAAATACGTCCCCAGTGCTAAGTTCCACACAACACAAAACTCGTCCGTCACTGTCGATATACACTGAATATATCAAAATCTAAAGCCCGTAACCCAATAGATACCACCCCGGTGCCCTTGACGCGTGCGCGCAACGATTTCAAGCTGAGGGAAGTTTTCACGCTTCCCGATTGCGTTAAGGAACTTGAAACGTTCGTGGGGCAGCCTGAGAGATACGTCTCTTGGGTCAACCGTGCGCAAGTTATCTTGGATGGCTATGAAGTTATCAAAGGAAAACCTTTGCCACATTAGACAGAAAATAAGAGGCGAAGCCGAAGGAGCTCTCGACTCTTCTGGGGTTTTGGATGACGACTGGCCAGAGACTAGAAGAGTTCTAGCGTTTCAATACGCGGATAAACGCGATGTGCGAACGCTGCAGTATCAGCTTGGACAGCTGAGCCAAGGGAATAAGACTTTGGAAGAATGTTATTTGGAGGTGAATAAACACCTCTCTCTTATCCTCAACGGATTAAAAGCCATGGGATACCCAATGGAGGCAGTCAGGGCTCAGACAGGGCTCTGTCCGAGCATTCCAGGGACAAGGCTCTCGACGTCTTCATTCGAGGAGTCGGTAACGACGCCTCCAGACAGTTGGTCATGCATAGACCAAAAGATTTACAGGAAGCATACTTCTTTTGTAAGGAGTTACAGGCGGTTGCAGGAGGCTCGTTCGTCCAGTCTCCCCCACCGGCGAATTTTGGACCAAATACCCGGTTTTACCGACCGGCGAGCGGCCCTCGCCTCACCCCTGCCTATCAGGGAAATGGTAGACCTTCGTTAGGTTCGGGATATGGTGGCTCGCAACACAGTAATCGCTTCCAGGGCCCAAGACCGGCTATTAAAATGGAGTCGAATCGATCAGGCCAGTTCCACCGTTAAGATTACAGGTCTCCTCAAAGCGAGGGTTTCGTCTGAATACCAGAATCCGTTCCAAAGGGCAACGAAACTCTATCACATGGAGCCCGTACATGACCCTTCAACTACTATCCCTGCTTAACATAGTAAAGTCCTTCCAACTGACTCATACTACGATCAACGCGGTGCTGAAAACATTGGCATGCCTCACCATGATACCATGGAAGACAGGGACGGCCCTGAAATAAGAACTGAGGGTCCAAATTTTATGACCGAAGCATCTCCAGCGTCTCATACCTAGAATATGAGGGGAAAGATGGGCCTTAAAAAGGCACGACTTCAGATAAATCTGACCAAGACTCAATTCTTGTCGACCCAGGTCGAGTTCCTCGGTTATAACGTAAGTCATGACGGTATCAGTGCGGACAAAAAAAAGGTAGAAGGTATATCCAAAATGAAACCTCCTAGGAACGTCAAGGAACTGAAGAGTTTCCTTGGCATGACGTCCTACTATAGGAAGTTTATACACTTTATTCGATTATGCAAAAATCGCCTAACCATTTTGTCGCAAGACTTTGACTTATATCTCGCGCACTCTGTCCGAAACTGAGGAAGGCTATGCCACTATAGAAAAATAAATGCTCGCTATAGTCTGGGCATTGGACAATTTCCGGTCCTATTTGTAGGGCGCAGCATCGGTTAAGTTTTATACAGACCATCAACCTTTGACGTTTGCGTTAGGGAGCAGGAAAATTCGAATGCTCCACTGTGCATTCGAAGCTTTGCATTCGTGCAGACGAAGACGCATCCCACTTGCTACCTCACGTGGAGGTATTAACGTTTACCGGAACCAACTAATTTTTGACCCCGAGCGTTCGGAATACTTGTACGAGCAACCCCACAGGGGCTTCGAATGCCATCTTATTCCCACCGGTACTAGCCTTTGTCCTAGTTAGTCGTCACCTTGGGTAAATACCTTAAACCATCGGTGGTCAACGGGGTTAAAATCCCGAAAACGTACCTGCCATCATTCTAACGCCTTTGCCAACGCCTAGAGAATTTTGGCGCGTTCAAAATTCGAATACCGCAGAGGCTGGTGATGGACTTGTCGGATGCCGAAGAGATCTGCGAAGTTATCGAACGAGAACATCACAGAGCCCATAGGGGTGCCAAAGGGGTGCGGCTGCAGCTTTTGGATAAATACTATTTCCCCAAAGTGGCTAGTACAATCCGCAGGCAACTCTCGTCGTGCGAGTGTTGTAAGCTCTTCAAGTACGAGAGATACCCTAATAAACCATTTTTCCAACCGACACCTATCCCAAAGTACCCGTGTGAAATTCTTCACATCGATATTTTCACTTTGGAGAAAAAGATTTACCTGAGCTGTATAGACAAATTCACGAAATTTGCCAAGCTCTTCCCTCTCAAATCGAAATCCGCGATTCATCTACGGGAAAAACTAGTTGAGGTACTTCCCTACTTTACTGTCCCGAGGGTACTGGTCTCTGACAATGAGAGAGGCCTTCTGTGCCCAACAGTTTTGAATTACCTGCGTACATTGGGTATCACTCTGTACAACATACCGACTCTGAAAAGCGAAGTCAATGGTCAAATCGAGAGGTTTCATTCTACCTTCCTCGAGATCTACTGGTGTTTGAAGCGCGAGCATCCTGGCTTCAAATTAAATGAATTGGTTGCCATTGCGATGGAGATTGCGGAAGATAGAATTGTGACAATAAAAAACAAGGCACGCAAGATCTTCCAGAAGTCAGACCTACGGAACTGAAGTGGCATCAGATCGTTTGTGTGCGTTTCACACGCCTCCCCTACACGACCATGATTATATACACAGCAAGAACACTTTTACCGTAATCTAATCACACCTCTCCTTAACGTTTACGTACTTAATCCCTTACGTCTAAGCTAATTTAAGTAACATCATGAAAAAGAATATTACTTATAAGACTATTCTCTCCAACCAATATCGCAAGTATCATTGTCACCCATATGGTGCGGGCCGCAGACATCTTTAAGTATGAGGCTCCGCTCGTCCCGCTACAAGAGGGCACCGCCTGGCGCGTCAACTGCCATTTCAAACTGACACATTTAATCGACTTAGGAAGACTCGAGTCGCTGATCCAAGAGGCTCAACGCGAGACGATGCAGCTGACAGATCCCAGGATTGCGGCGTTGGTGGCGCACTACTTGGAGGAGTCACAGAAGGGCCTGTCGAGACTGACGGGTACACAGCGTGGACGTCGATCTCTGGACTGGAGTGTGTGCGCCTGGAAATGGATTGCGGGCTCACCGGATGCGTCGGACTGGGACGCCATTCTTCATGCTCACGAAAATGTCGTAAAAACGGCCGACCAACAAGTACGGATTAACGCTGGGCTGTTGGATGCCTCTCACGAGTCCCTGAGGCAACTGAACGAGGTTACTCCAAGCTATATGATGCAAGTGAGGTGATCAAGCTAGATGCGAATTCCTCAGGAATAACTCAGGAACTGCTCGAGGACGGTACAATGTTCTTATCCAACTTCAACGGAACATTGCAAGCCGGACACAGCACCCACAACTTGACTGGAACCTACATAGTCCAGTTCGTCAATGAGACGATTAGTGTGGCTGGAAGAACCTACACGAGCTACTCTACGAGCCACCTCATGGTTATGCCAGCGATACAGTCACCGCCACCGGGTACGCGCCTTCGCTCCAATATGTAAACGACTTCAACATGGAAAACATGGAGACTCTCTGGGATGTCCGAGAGGGTTTCCTTCTCCATCCTTCTGGAGGCATTGTTCGCATTGGTTGTCGAAGCGGCTCGGGGTCGCCCCTCGCCCTGCGCTGGCTACAAAACGCTGCATACAGCAAGGGAGCCAGAGGTCTTATGAGAGCCAACACAAACGCCAGAAGGCAGTCTTCGACGGACACCCGATTAACGCACTTGCAATTATCGACTTAAGCTCATACAAACAAAATACAACACAAAATAACGTACGACAAACCGCGACTATTCACTTACTCCGGAGAATCCTGGCTAGGACGAGCCGACTATCCACGAAAGCATCCGGAATTCTCCTACTATTGACTAGGTGAGCTATGCGGCTACGAGAGCCGCAAGAACGGAGCGAGAAGCAGTACTCGCTTAACTTACATATGTATTAACACAATGAACAAAGAATTTTTGCATCATTTTTATTTTCGCATTTTTCTTGTGACTTTATAAGAACTTTCCTACGTTCATGCCTATAATTTTTGGTTCATACAGACGGTATTTTGGAATTCCATTCACGTTGAGAATTTTAATTCAGAAAGGATTTGAAAGAAAATAATCGAGTAAAGAAAATTACAATGAATTACTTACATGATTTGATTGTAAAACAAGAGAGAGTGCTATAGTGGAGTTCCCCGAGTATCAAATACCCGTTACATAGCTAGTGGAAGTGCAAACGAGACATTTTAACATTATCTGAAATATCTGTAGATATTTTAAAATGAAATATATTTAAAGTGAAATATATTAAAAATAAAAACTATTTAAAAGTGTGGGTGTGACAATTTTAGGTGGTTTGTGGGCGGGAAAGTGGTCGTGCCAAAAAGATTTTTGGCAAATCGATAGAAATTGGCATGACTAATAAGAACATGAAAAATATCAAAACATTTCGCAAAAGTGTGGGCGTTGCTTTTGGCGGTTTGTGGGTGTTGGAGAAGGCGTGGCAACATCAGGAAATAAACATGCGCTGCGTTTATATTATATTTTTGATTCTGCATGTCTTATTTAAACTTTCTAGCTTTTATAGTTCCTAAGATCTCGACGTTCATATGAACAGACACCCAGACGGACGGATAAACGGACATGGGCAGTTCGACTCGGCTATTGATCCTGATCAAGAATATATATATGTCGCAGTTTCGTTGTTATTCGCCATAATGCTAGCGCAGTGAGTTTCGATCGCACTGAAGTACTACGCACAACTGCCTTGTGTCGCACTCTTCTTCTACGTGCTTACCATCGAACCACACTCGGCGTCAGCGACAACACGCTGGCGCCGCGCTAAAACGGTTCTTCCCAAAACTACAAACTACAGGCAACCAATAACTGCGCAAATAGAGGCTGATGCAATATTTCCATTATGATGAAATACACTACCAGAATACCCATACACTACATGAAAAATTATGCTCCGACACGGCCATCCTGACCATTACACGACCTCGTGAAATATTATCATAATGCTTTTTCTGTAATGCAACGAAACCATTTTCAAATTACACTTACATTAACAAATTAAATTTCACATTTCAATATCATTCTTAGAGTAATACAAAACTTTTTAACATAATTCATTCATCATTTCATTACAATATCTAATGCGCCACACGCCATGATCAAAACAATTGTTTTGCACTTGTGCTTACATTATTATTATAAGCCCTTCAGGCCTCCGCGGTGTCACTTGCTAAAGCTTATATTCTAATCATTTCATTACTGTCTCTTTCAACAGCTTTCTTTTCCATTTCATTTTCAACAGTTTCATTTTCAACCAATTAATTTAAATTCTTTTTACATTTTTCTTATTCTTCTTGTACTTGCCAATCTGGCATTTTTCTTATGTCATCGTGAGCATATTTATATTTTCTATTGTTCGTCAACGACCTGAGCGGTTCTATCCCCCTCCAACAATTCGGTTATTTCAAAAGGCCCTCTAAACTTCGGACTTAACTTTGTTTGATGCCTTTCTTCATTTTTTAACAACACGAAATCTCCAACTTGACATTTAACAACCTTGGCTTTTCCTTTATCAAATTGCTTCTTGTTATATGCTGCTGCAGCTGAAATATTGTGAACTGCCTGTGCTCTTACTTCTGCCAAATCAATCTCGTCTGCCGTATCGCAAGGTGGAAGCAACCCCAACGGGCGGGCAACTTTGCCAATAAACAGTTCTAAGGGACTTGCCTTGGTTGCTTTACTAACCGTACAGTTTAACGCTAATTGAACCTCTCCCAACGCATCTTGCCAAGCGCGGCTGCTAGTCTCAACTGCAGTCAATAAGTTCTTTAAGGTGCTTATAATGCGTTCGACTTGCCCATTAGCTCTACTTGCACCCGTCGCAATCAAATGCAAATTTATTTTCTGTTGATCACAAAACTCACTAAATTTATTGCTGGCAAAACACCTACCCTGATCTGCTATAATGCGATTTGGCACTTCAAACAAAGATATAGCCGACGACACAGCCTTTATGCAATTCTATTGGGTGTCGCGGGTCAAATATTACTAAAACTGGCTTTTGTGTAAGAATAGAGATAATCCTTTGTCTAATTTGTTCATGCTCTGCATTCCAAATAAATTCACTCCTTTCCGAAGTCAAAAGATATAGCGGCTTCATAAAGCAAGAAAATCCCTGTATAAATTGTCTAAAATAAGAAGCTAATCCTATAAATTGTCGTAAAGAAGAGACCGATTGAGGGGGTGGTAAAGCAGTTAACGCTGCAATTTTTAACGAGTTTGGACGAATTTCACCTGCACTCACTCACTTCGTATCCCCAAAAACTGTTGACTTAAGAAAAGAACATTTTTTTAAATTAAATGCAAATCCTGCCTTGGTGAGACAATCAAGAGTAATCTGTAACCTTTCTAAGGCCTCACTTTTTGTTGAAGCAGCCACCATTACGTCATCCATATATACGACAACAAATGTATTTGCAAGGTCTCCAAGTGCTTGCATCACTGTACGCTGAAAAACGGCAGAAGCATTTTTGAGCCCAAACGGCATTGCCAAAAATTCGGATTGCCCATCTGGGGTGACAAAAGCTGTACACTCTACCGAATCTGCATGCAAGGGAATTTGGTAGTACCCACTTGCCATGTCTAAGCATGTAAAATATATTCGCTCCATGAAGTCTAGCTATCTGATCTGATAATTTCAAATTGGCCAGGTGATACTATTATATTAAATCCTGAGAACAACACTTCTCGACCAATAATGATATCATTTCTTAAATGCACATCGTCCAAAACATGAAACAATATCTCAATACAATAGTTGTTAATTTTTACGTTACTAAGTATTTGCAATGTGCTACAAATACTACCATTGCCAATACCTTTCAACAGCACTACATTGTTAATTCTTTTACCAACAAATTTGTTACTTAGCTTTTGTTTAATTAAAGAACATTCCGATCCAGAGTCAAAAGTTATTGGATATGTCTCGCACTGATGAACCATCTCGCCCTTGGGTTCAACAACTTCACAAAGTTCCGCCCTCTTCACCTGAAGCGTGCCTTTTATGGTGTTTTCTGCGAAAATTATGTCCACTGTAGAGCACCACGCCGTTGCATCGACGCCAGCACCGTCTGCGTTGAGTTTGGGTAGCACTACCGAATTTTTATTTGTTGTTTCGGATGTCGTTGTTTGCAGTGTTTTAACAAGCTCAATAAAGTTTTTATTTTGCATTTCCATTAAAATCCGCCATGGTTCACTAGACATATCAGGTAGCGAGCCCGATCCCACTTCTGATGTCGCAGTTTCGTTGTTATTCGCCATAATGCTAGCGCAGTGAGTTTCGATCGCACTGAAGTACTACGCACAACTGCCTTGTGTCGCACTCTTCTTCTACGTGCTTACCATCGAACCACACTCGGCCGCGCCGCGCTAAAACGGTTCTTCCCAAAACTACAAACTACAGGCAACCAATAACTGCGCAAATAGAGGCTGATGCAATATTTCCATTATCATGAAATACACTACCAGAATAACCATACACTAACACATGCAAAATTATGCTCCGACATATACTTTATATGGTCTGAAACGCTTCAGTTTTTTCGTAACGGTTTTGGTAGAACGGACTTTTTCAAATGATCACGTCAAAAATTGTCTTTTGATAAAACGGTCGACGGACTTTCACGGAAAAATCGTTGTAAGGAACCTCTATTGCCAGTTACGCAATATATCAGAGCGTAGTAACGGCAATGTGAAATGAAATGTTTGGAGAAAAAGATTTTTTAGAAACAGAGTCTGAAGATTAATTGTCTGGAGCAAGAGTGTGGAGAAAGAGAGTTTGGAGAGCAAGAGTGGGACGGCACGAATTGGAACACGACAACAGCAGAACAGAGAGTATCTGCGTGCCAATTTAAAGGGATGAACCGTACCAAGATAGACTTTGGACCAGGATAACGCGGACCTTGGACCTGAATTCTGTTGTTATCAAGGAACGGTTAAAGGAGACGTATAAAAGCAGGGTGAGCGCTGGAAACGGGACAGTCAATAAGAACGAGAAAACGGGGAACAACGCGTAGCAACGTAAGCAGCACAGGAGCAACAGCCGTGAAAGTCAGCTAGGAGATCCCTACGTCGAGACGTTTAGAAATAAACAAGTCACCAAATTGTTAAACAGGTAGCTGAACAACGCGAGACGTTCAGGACTAAGCAAGTCACCAAATTGTGACACAGGTAGCTGAGGTCCATCATGACAAAGCACGGCTAGGTTGAGAAGGCTTGCTATCACACGAATCGGGATCAGACAGTGGCGTTGGCTGGGTGAGTCCGATAGTGTTTGAAGGCGGGACAATTCTAGCAAGGACCCATGTGCGTGTCCGGATTGTGGTGAAGTCCCGGTCGACTGTTTCGTGTATTGAGTAACGTAAACCAGGCGGTTGCCCGTAGCGTTCCTAAGAACCAAGCAGGCGTGGTACATGGTTAGAACAGACGTGGTGTTAAGGTGCTGTTAGGCAATGTTTGCTGGGGCAATCGTGTTAACTTATACAGACATAAGTTTATTTCACGGTTATGTCCGTTTTGCTTGTATATATTCTTAAATGCGTCATTAATTTTTGGACTGGTGCGATGCACACGTCTGTTAATTTTGTTGCATAAGGTTTTGCATATTGGTTTTCATAAATGACATAAAGAGTATCATACTTTGTTACATAGTAACAAGTACCTGCTGTTCCAGGTACTTGTAGTTTCCGACACAGTTTAATTTTCATTGTAATATCTTCCTTGATCTCCGTTCAGAGTTGGACCCTACAAGCTACGCCGACTGAACATACGGTGCAGTAACCCCTATTATGTCCATACACCCAATCTGAGCATTGATATTTAACGGTACATCTACTATACAACCGACATTGCACTCTGTATATAGGGTAAGATTCTGTTTTTCTGTAGGATTTTGGTATTGGTGTTTAGCTTGGCCGTAATGACCAACAAATTCCTCGCACTTCCACTAGTTGATTAACTGGTATCTAATAGTCGGGAACTATTTGTTTTAATATCTAATAATAATGTAAACATTTTTTTATTTCGTACATCAAACATCGTCTTTCAGTTTTAATAATTCAAAACAATTTTTATAAAATATGTAACTTCACACCGACTAACTTGTCATTGTAGTTAAGTTTTCTTAATAAAAATTGGTGAAAAGAATTAATTTCGATGTTTATAAATAGAGAAAATATTACCATATCCCACTCAACAACAAAATTTCTAATACTCTAATAGTTTTTAATAATATTCTTAAATTTTTGGAAAACCATATAATATTACTAATTTGCGAAAACGGAAATTTGATCCATGCGTTGGAGACTGCGACATAAAATAACAGTTTTCTTTCATTTAAAAGGGTGGAACAACATGCATCATTTATCTGGCATACGATAATTTCGTGGTTTCCCTTTTTCTTCTTTTTTTGGGTGCCGATCATAGTTAGTCATAACACAAATTCTACAGCTTGCGGCTATTTTTGACGTTTAGCGACATATTTTGGGGAAAAATAGCCCCTAAGTATGTGTTTCGCATTTTCTTGCGCTGCTCTGTATGCGCGATTATGTTCAGCTGTTACAATTTTCCTTTGCTCCGTTGGGTTTACCACATCTGTAACCAAGTTCTTGCAATTTCTAAAGGTGGTAGAAGAGAATGTCAGCGTTGGATGAAAGCCAATATGGGTAGCTCTCACTGAATTGCATTCACTTATTCTTGCATTCGGGTTTTTGTCCGACACCGAGAAGGTTAATTTAATACATTATATTTTTTGAGGTTTTTGAGTGCCCATACAATGGGGAGAGCCCCACGGTTATTTATGATTTTCTCTATCCCTTATTTATTTTAACAGGTCAAGACCAATTATGCTATTGAAGTCATTAAGTGACTGTAGCAAGAAAAAGTAGGACTTTATATTATTAGTGCGCCTATGAATTGATTTGACTTGCGAAGGGCTGTCACTTGTAGGAAGGGTTTTATGTAGTTTTTCGAAACTCCTGTGTCGCTCAGCTACTATTGGTCTTATGAACGGAAGCACGGAGATTTCGTTTGCCGATTAATTCCTTTTGGAATTAGGGATTCCGGTTTGAGAATTGTCATCTTTCCCTGTTGGGCGTTCTGATGCTAGATCTGAGACTTTTGCGAATTTTGCTTTTGGGGTTTTTTCTCAAGTTATTTTGCAAAATTTCTCATTTCTTGATTCGACTTTCTGAGCTAAGGCTAGGGCTGATGGAAGGTCTATTGGTTGTGCCGGGAAGACTGCCCACTTCACAGACATTTTTAATCCCGAGATGAAAACTTGAAGTGCGTCGTTTCTAAACTTTTCATTTAATATAGCCGCTGCGGCGGAATTGCGTGTCATTACTGTTTTAGTTGTCAATAGGTTAAGTTTTTATTGTAAATATTGTATTGTAGCAATGGCATGCAACACGATTTGATATCTCACTAAAATTTATTTCGTATTCAATTCTTTTAATTTAAATTATTTTTTAAGTGGACACCACATACAACATTTTTTAAAACATTTGTTGTACAGAACGTTGTGAAAAATATCGTTTAACAAATGGCTAAGTCAAAGACCTTGTTTTAAATAATTCCAAAAACTTTTTATTTAGCAGACCCAATAATCTATGACATTACCATAACATATGCAACTGGAAGTAACATTTGAAAAGATACTTTGGAGAGATGGCATATCGGAATTCAAAACCAGCAACATTTTGCTTCTTATATTCTTTAATAGTTTGTAATGTTCTGTTCCTAATGGTCCTACGGACGAGCCAGCTCGTTGCAACTATGACAAATTAAATGTATTAAGGACTATGTGTTTACAATTTTTATGTAATAAACATCCAAAAATAATATTTTTTTAAATAACTTACTTTTCTAAAAAATATGATAAGCAAAAATGTTTAATCTAATGTTGCATTTGAAGTCGATGAGGAGGGCTTTATCGATAGGTAGTACGGTGGGACGATGGTTTCGGTGGCCCCTTTGTGAAACCTGTAGAGCGATCTGGCCGTTTGAGCTAATACCGGTTCGCTTAAAGAGTACTGTTAAATGGTCTGGATTATATCCAATGACCCAAATTGAGAGAGGATTTGGAGCGGAGAGAGGATTAGTCTGACATAAAAAGTACAACGCTCACGTCTTATCCTTTGGAGCTCTTCCTCATACATATACATACATACTTTCGTATTCTGTGCAGCCATTATAATCACCGTCAATTGTGGGGAAAGTTTTCCGCGGTGTTTTGTGAATCTCCCACGTGATCTCGGAGGCTGATGAGGGGATTAATAGAAATGTAAATAATTGTTTGAATTAATTGAGTGAGTTTTCACTGTAGGGGAGATGGAGCTGTCATAGTCGTCTGGAGCGACTCCGACTTACCTGTAAGGGGCGATGTCCCGTGGAAGCTTTTGGGCATACTGGGTTGTGTGTGTGCGCATGGCCCCAAGGTCTACCAGAACTTTTAATATTCGTTATTTTTTTGGTATTTAATTGTTTAGTTCTTAATTGTTGTTTGTTAGTGTTGTGAGACGTCGGTGTTTATGTTGCGAACTGTGTGGTAAGGGGAAAACTCCGCCCTGGAAAAACCTGAGCTAGCGGCACTGCCATAAGAAAGGAAAAGCAGTTAGTGGCTTCCAAATTTAAATCAAAATAATTTTTCGAGGCGACAGTGTTCCGCCATTTATGGCTCCGGTGACTCCGTCATCACAAATGCTGGCTTGCAGATGAAACTGCAACTGCACCAGAAATGGTGACGGAGTAGTCAAACGGCAGGAAGGGACGCTTATCATGCTCCTGTTCACAGGTTTCCGATGGGATGGTGACATCCTTTTAGGCGGAAGCCAAGGATTTGCATCACGGTCCGCACTCTAAATAAAATCTGTGATAATCCTGTGGTAGCGTATATCAATAAGCTTGTCCTATCTGTATATAATAACATTAACAATTTAAGCGCCTCAAGGAAAATATTAAAATTATTTTTTTTTCTATTTGATCCGAGTGCACTACATATTGCGGACTCCAAGCAAGATATCCAAACTCAAAAATCGAACGGACTAACGAAATGAATAAGGTTTAAGTCATGTAGGGATTATCAAATTCCTTTGACCATATTTTCAATAAATGTGGAATAAATGCGTTAAATACAAAATTAATGGACGAAATAGGTTCAGAAAATTTTTATTTTGGGTCCAGAAGACCACCAAGACGTTTCGCCAATCAATAATGAAAATAATTTTTTTCTTTGTCAGTTTGCAAGGCATAAATATATTCGTAATCATGTACTATATTCAAATAGTGTTGATTACTATTTTCGGTTATATTTACCATAGGGAATTTCTAATTATTTAATTGTATAGTATTATTTATAGCAACATTTTTTGTCAGGAGCATCTTTTTCTTCCTTTTCTTACAGAAAAGGTTCTGCTCCCTTTGAGGAATAAATGTTGAATGAATTATAAAATTAAATCGGCCGGACTGCTTATGTGTACATATCTATGCTCACTTATACAAAGTGCGTGAACGCGACAGAAGTTGTATATGCATACATCGCCTGTGTTCTCCGATCAATTTGCTGACACTTGCACTTCACATACATTTTTCGAGCCCGTCAGCTTTATGGTCAGGCTTATGGTCACGTAAATGCAGTGTAACAAAATGTTGTGGTTTGTGGTGTGTGTACTTGCTACTTGGATATTACATTGCAACTAAATTTACAACAAATTTTTTATCGGTATACCAAAATCAGTCACGCCCTCACTTGTGTTTTTTTTATTTATTATTTTTTTGTTCTATCGATATTCTAAAACAAAATTTTAATTTCTCGTTTGCACTCAGACCAGATGAGTAACGGGTATCTGATAGTCGAGGAACCTGACTATAGATTTATACCTGGTTGTGTTTCTTTAAATAAAGTTTCTTTAAATGAAGTGCTTATATTCCCTTACAATAAAAGTGTCTTTGCTGCTTAACAAAGCTGATGTTTTTGGTCATTAATAATCATTTTTCTTTGTGTTTTAATATTCCAGGATTAAATATTCATCTTCTTAATTGTAAACTAATTTGTAGATCGTCAATAATCAACGAATATCAAAAATAATAATTTGATCTGTTTTCATATATTGCCCTTCTAAGTTTTGAGTAAATTTTACAGAACACTGTTCCCTACATTTTTATATTATCAGTCTTTATTCATATATTCCCAGGCAATGCAATTTTACTGACTAAAATAAAATATTTGATAATTAATATTTATGATATATAAATAAAGTGAGCTTTTAGCGGCGAGTATCAGCCTTGTTTTTCTATGCACAAAAGATCCCTCAGAGTGACGTTTGTAGTCGTGAAGGGGGCGAAAAAGAAAGTGTTATTCAAACCAACCACCGCGAGAGTCACCCGACCGCGGACACTGGAGAGCCATGCACCCCGAGTGCGAGCGCGGGAGACACACCCAGACGGAAAGATACTTTTGATAAGGTTACACTGCAGCGGCGCACTCCAGCTTTGTAGCCGCAGACTGTGTCCTTTTTGGACTCGAAATCTTCCGTCCCTCTTGTATGGGCTAAGTGTTCCCACCTAGGAGTAATATTTCAATTTTTCCCTATTTTTGGAGTCAATGCCTGACTGTTGAACTTTGCTAATTACTGGAGTAGAATTTCCATGTAAACAATAATGGCCGTTGGACTGGATATTTGAGACTAGTTTGTTGTCAAAATGAATTTTTTTTATTTGGCATGCACCCACTTTTGAACATTTTTTTAAACTTTTTTACATTTTATTATTTTTATATCCCAATTTCTTTCAAAATGTTGAAATCTCTCTTTTGCACTCCCACTAGCTGAGTAACGGGTAGCTGATTGTCGGGGATCTCAACTATAGCGTTTTCTCTTGTTATTATACCTGTTACTCGTAGAGTAAAAGGGTATATTAGATTCGTTGAAAAGTTTTTAACAGGTAGGTGTATGCCTTTCCGACCACATAAATTATATATATTGTTTCTGCTTATATATTCTTGTTTCTGCTCATTACAATTTGTAACGGCTAGCTCAGAGAGTTTTTTTTTGTTTGTCCCACCAAATTTATAATTTGCGTGATTGCTCGACCAACGAGAAGACAGCTTCAAATTAGAACAGCTTTATTGTCAGACCACTTCAACAATAGACTCCTACAGTTCTCGCCATTGGCTGCGCGGCGTCTCTCCTTCGTCGTCCTTCCTTCGTTCTTAACAGCGTACCCGTGCCGGCTCAAATGGGGCTTAGGATGTCATGGTCATGGAGATGTGTCGTCCGTTAAGTAAAGCCGGCGCTCTTCCCAGAACCACCTCTACCGACCAATGACTCCACTGTGCCTTCTGACCGCGCCAGTTCATTGTGCTCTCTCGGTTATTCTTTTGCAGTGATCGTCCTTGTGTGTCCGCTTACTCTCACGTACTGATATCCTTTTCCGTCCTGCGCATTCTCACTGACCGTTATATACACGACCATATACACGGAAAGCAGGAAGATGCCTGTGAGCATGGTCACTCCGCTGGCCTTGCTGCAGTCCGAGGAGTCGCTCATGAAGATCATGACCAGCTATATGAGCAGCGCCGTCACATACTAGTAACTTTCGTACTTCGTGTTGGACAACATTTTTCCCATCAGCATTACGGGTATAATCTTGAGCGACTTGGCCAGCACCTGGCTGGGAAAGTTGACAAGCTTTAGGGCCTCATAGTGGAACCATGCGAACCAAACATAATCATGTTTGAGGAGGAGTATTTGTAGAGAGGTGTACGGTGACGCACAGGTTAGGGTAGATTGAAGATAGGCCAGCGCCACAAGAAAAGCCAGCAGACTCTTGGAAAATACTAGGAACTGAGAATCCTTAAACAAGCAAGAGAGGGAGAGAGAGAGAGATCAGGCCGCCAAAGCACCATAACAGTTGCACGGCCTTCTGGGAACTCGTTCGCTTGGACATTCCTTATCCAGTGCAGCTGAATCGACCGATTCACCGATTCCTATTGAACACGCGAGCAGAATAATCTATTCCCAGTCAAGTTTCAAGAGTTCAACAGAGTGTGTCTACAGTTGGTTGCCAGATGTGCGTGCGGTGCTTTTTGGAGCTTCAGAGTGTTCTGTTCTGGACGTCCGACGGAGTGGGTTTCCCGGGCTACTGGGGACAACTCGGCACTAGTTCTCAGGCCAGCTGCTCAAACATTCTGCAGTTATTTGGCCCCCAGCACGTAGTCGGAAATTGCAAAATATTTTATAATAGTAACCAATACGTATACAGTATGAGCGCACCGATAACGATATTCCAAAAATTTGTTTGGCACGTCCACTCTACCCACAAGTCGCCCAAAACTGCCACGCCCACACTTTTAAAAATCGGTTTGAAATTTTTTAATTCTTTGATTAGTCTTACTATCCATTTGCCAAAAATCGTTTTGCCACGCTCAATCTACCGTCCACAAAACGTTCAAAACTGCCCACACTTTCGAAAAATGTGTTGATATTTTACAATTTTTTATTAGTCTTGTTTATTTTTATCGATTTGCCAAAAAAACTACACCTACACCTACAAACCGCCAAAAACTGTCCCGGCCACAATTTTCGGAAAATTTTTAATTTTTTTTTTCTTTTTCTTCGCAATTTTCACTAGCTGAGTAACGGGTATCTGATATTCGAGGAACTCGACTATAGCATTCTCCCTTTATTAATCACGAATGGGGAAACTTTTTTAAAACTTTCCCCATCAGTTCTGCTTAACCGGTAAATTTCGGTTCGTAAATCGTCGGTTGGTTGAACGGTGCTTGGTAGTTCAATTCCAGAGTTCGATTCATTGCAGCGGTCTCAGGCTGGCTGCGGCCTTCGGTGGTTTACTTTTGTTACGGCCTCTTTTTTTGTTTTGTTTTGATTTTTATTTGTTTTTGAGAAGAAGGGTTGTTTTTTGCGATCACTTGGGTTCCTATGCGAAAAGCACATCTAATCTCCGCGGAGTCTAAACGTCGACTGTAGTATGGTTATTATACCCGTTACTCGTAGATTAAGAGGGTATACTAGATTCGTTGAAAAATATGTAACATGCGGAAGGAAGCGTTTCCGACCTTATAAAGTACAGTAGAATCCGGTAATAGCGACTTTCAAGGGACCGACGATTTTACGTTGTTATACCCGGAAGACGCACTAACAGAAAGGTGAAAAAAAACAAATTGTTTTTGTTTTTTTATGGTTGCCATGTTCGTAATATGTTTTAACCAAAAACTAATTAATTTTTTAGTCAAACAGAAAATTTAATAAATTTGATTTAATAACATGGGTTTTTCATAGGCTCATCGGCTTCCAAGCGCCGAATAATTTGCATTTTTTCTTCGACGGAGAAGCACTTTCGTTTTAAAGACATTTTGTGGGCCTAATGCACAAGTGTCGAGCTTAAACTGAATGAGCTTATCATTAACTCACATTTGGCGAATTTACGCATTAAGTTGTATTGGAAAAAAGCACACGCACGCTGTAAACATTTTTGTATTTTTTTTTTTAATTATTTTAAATAATTACTGTACATTATTGTAAATTTTTTTCTGTATTTTTTTTTTTGGTACGTCGCAATATCCGGTTGAATTATGAAATATATCGGTTTGTCGCTAAAAGCGGAGACGTACTAACTAGAGGTTCTTTCATATAACTTTGTATGGCGACCAACAAAGACATCGAGTTTCCGGCCGGACTGATGCTATAAGCGGAGTCGTTATAACCGGATTCTACTGTATATATATTCTTGATCAGGATCACTCCACGTGTATGAACGTCAAAATCTCCGGAACTATAAGAGCTAGAATGTTGAGATTAGACATGCAGATTTCAGAGACATAGACGGAGCGCAAGTTGGTTAAATGATGTTCCCACGCCCAGAAACAGCAAACAACTACCACGCCCACACTATATAAAATGCTTGTGATATTCTTTCATTCTTTGTTAGTTTTTTACATTTTGCCACGCACACTCTAAACGTCCCAAAACTGTCACTCTCAGACTTAAAAACATTTTAGTTTTTTTATTTCATTTTTTTTCCCCGAATTTCTACCGGTTTTCCAGATAATGTTGAAATTTCTTGTTCGCACTTCCTTTGCTGAGTAACGGATATCTGATAGTCGGGGAACTAGACTAGAACATTCTTTGTTGTTGATATATTATTATTAAATTAATAAGATTTTATTAACAATTTTCATTTTTATTGCTGTGGTGTTTCCTGCTGGGCTATTATCTGAAAATTTTTGAAATTTTGGATTTATGTTGTTGATTTGATTTTAAGACTTGATACGATTTTAGGGAATACTAGTAATTTGAGTGATCTAGGCCTCATCCTTGATCGTTTTGATATTTCTTAGGAAATTATTAGTTTGTATTAGATCCGAATTTGTTTAGTCTCTATTTATTTTGACAAAAATTATTTGCACTCTAGCCACTTGGTTGTTAAATGACTTAAATGACTTAAATGTTAAATGTGTTTGACGGACTAGTTTTGTGTCTGATTAAGATTATAATAGTTTAAATTCTGGGCAGCTTGTTTTAATTTACTCAGCATAACAAATATTTTTACTAGTTTTTTTTAGTCGATTTGGTTATGAAAATAAGTGTTTGATAATTTAGATTTCAGAGATGTAGACGCATGTTAAGTCAAGTCGCGATACAATCGGCTAAAAGTGCCACACTCACACTTTTGAAAAACATTTGTTTTTCTTTTGTTTTATTAATAGTCTTGTCATTTGCTATGGGTGTCGGGTATGTATGTCTTCGTTTATAGCCAACATTGCAGACACAATTAGTCCCTATGGCACATCGCTTTCGTTACCTTTGCAGAGCAGTTGCGTGATTAGCTTCCGCGTGCTTACGTGCTTAGCGTTATTCTGTTCATTACGCATATAAATCGCTTATACACATTCGCTTTCGTAACCCATGCATGTGATCACCGATACAAAATTTCGCTGTAACAATCAAAATAAAACCTATTCGTTCGAAATCGCTACATATAAATCGTATTTTCATTTCGTAAAAGAAACGGTAAAAAAAGAAGCTAATTAACTCAACATTTTGGTAACCACGACGTAGTTTGTGCATAAACAATGTATAGGGCAAATTATAAAAAAAACTGTCTAAAGCTTTAAGTCGCTGTTGCTGCTTAATGCGTTGGCTGAACAACAAATTGTGTCTGCCATATTCAGACAAGATTAAAGGCAGTGAACATAAGATATAATTCCGTTGGTTATATTTTGTAAGGGAAGTTCCGCTAATTTTTCTTTGCGCTTATCTTCCCGCTTTATTTCGAGTCGCTGTGCTGCCGGCTTATTGTTGCTGCTATTGCTATGACCGCTGATGCAAACAGGGTGACATTCTGAGCGAGCTTGAAGAATTGGATTTGAACGAAATTGAAAATAATTTGACTGAGAAATTTGATGATGTGCTCGTAACGCTTAAATCCTCAGTTCGGGGGCAGATTTACGCGCCTCGCAGCTCAACCTTTGCTGCCGGCATTCCTCCGTGTGTTTGAGGACATCAGCATCCAGTCAGTCATAGGGCACCGTCGCTGCCCTCTCTTGAGCTCACTAAATTCGATGTAGACTATCATAATTGGCAAGATTTTTATTCTAGGTTTACTACGATAATAGATAGCCATTCTGACCTCACGAACATAGAAAAGCTTAAGCATCTACAATCATGTCTTAGGGAAACTGCGCTGGAAGACATTCGCTCACTGGAAATATCGAATGGCAACTATGCATAGGGCATAGGGATTTATTACAAAACAGAATTGCTTACCGTTGTTTGGTCAGTGCAGTAGTTCAGTTTCAATGCTTCGTGAAGTGTAGGATAAATTTAACGCTCATATTAGGAACGCTCATATTCAACGGGAGATAAAGCTGAATGCATTATCGTCAAAGTACTTTTTCAAAAGCTGGATTCGGCGAGTCAGGCCAAGTGGGAGGAGCATTTGGAGGACCCAGTCTTCAAGAATTCAATTCCAACTGGAATGCATTGCATCATTTGTGGAGCAGCGATGCAGGACTCTGGAGACTATGAATTTCGCCATGGTAAATTATTCGCCAGGCGACCAGGTGCAAAGTAAATGTACATCTGATTTGCGTAGGTCCGCCTTGCTTGCCTATGTATGTCTTCTGCAATGCTTCTGGACACTCAATTCCCAGGATTTCGTCCATGTTTATAGTTATTTTATTGAGTTTTGAGTAATCAATTACTACTCTATACTTAATTTTACCAGAACCATAATGTTTTTTTGGTACTACCAGGTTGGACTACTGTATGGTGAATTACTTTCCCTAATTAATCCCTGATTAAGCATTTCCTGTACTTGGTTTTCGACTTCAGTTTTGTGCGTTTGAGCAAGTGGATAATGTTTTGAAGAAATTGGGGAGTTATATGTTGTAGTTAGTACGTGTTTAATGGTATTTGTAAATGTTCGTTTGTCGTTTTCATTTTGGAGATTTTTAAACTTATTTAATAAACCTTTCACCTTTAAAGATTCCTCCTGACTTAGGTAATCTAGTCGAAACAGTGAAAAATCTATTTTTTATTTATTCCTGACCTGAATTTTTAATTGGGTTTGGTTTCTTTTAAATCTAAAAAGTTCGGTTTCTTCCCGATTCTTAAGTAATTAAATTGTTTTGTCAAAAAGGTTATTTAATTTCCTACAATTCGTAATTATTCGTAAAATAGTGTACATAAAATGGATCATTTGCTTTAAAAATACTATTACAATAAAGTGGTTCAACGTATAGGACCATTTGATGTTAAAACTTCACATCTAGTATTTTGAATAGGAAGACAAAATATATTTTTATTAATCATATTTATTTTGGATCCTGTGTCTATAAGGCATTTGTATGTGCACCCTTTGTGTGAAATTTCTATGTATTCGTGTTGTCCAGGGCTGGTAACTGAAAATTCGAATCGTTTGGTTCTGAGTTATTTTGATTTTGTTCGTCTTTGATTTGGATGGGTTATAACTGTTGTTCTCCTTCATTAACTTCCCTTCAATAACCCATGGTATTGATTGTGGCCATAATACTGTTGTTCTTAATAATTATGTTGAACTTGTTCATATTCGTGCGCGTCTTTAAATCTCAATTTGTCTATAGACATTTTCGTTTGTTCACTGTCTGATGGTCTTGGTCGTTTGGGATTCGGGATGTTAGTATTTTTAGATGTACATAGAGGCTTGTTGTAGTTGAGGGTGTGTATTTCTTCTAAAATGTGATGTTTGAGGATTTTGAGATTTATTGGAATGTTGTGGAATAGGACTTTTGTGAATAATTGGTTGTTCATGTATGGGTTGGTCTGAAATAATTTGGTAGGCATCTGCTGTGTATAGGTGCGTTTGAGTGGTTGCAGGTATTGATTAAAATTAGCTTTGAAGTGTTGAGAACATTATAATATAGGTAACCTGGTTTGGGTATTTGTGTTGAATATGATTTAGAATTCTGATTCGAATTTGCGGTTTTATTACGGTGTATCTGATTTTTATTTATTGCGTTTGGGTATTTGTGTTGAATTTGATTTATAATTCTGATTCGAATTTGCGGTTTTATTACGGTGTTTTTGATTTTTATTTAATTCAAAATTAATTAATTTCCTCATCTTGTAAAATGGTAATTAACGATTATAAGTCTGTAATATGATGAGCCAAAATAGTGAATAATTGTAGTGGTAGATGTGGGTCTCGCAGCCGCCAGCAGCACCTAAATTTATGGCCAGTTGTCCACGGCACCTCATCTTTATATATGGGGATCAGCCGCTCTTTTGTACTCGCGTGCATCTTTTTCGTTGCGTTATGCTGTTCGCTCTGTAATACTCTCACTCTCGTTTTTGTACCCCATGCATGCGCATCTCGAAGAAAAAATAAATAACATCGCTAGAATTCGCTGCCATAAAAATCGTCTTTTATTCGCAGGCTAATAAAAATGCTTATTAGCCCAACATTTTGGTGACCCTTTAACTTCGCTGCTGAGTGATTTGTGCATAAACAATATTTGTCTACAATAATTGCACATTAAAGCTAAATAATGAAAGCTGCCGCTGATTCTTCTTTGTGCTTATCTTTCCGCTTGAACCGAATTTATTGTTCTTACTGCTTAAAGTTCTGGAAACGTTACCGCTGATGGAAGCAGGGTGACATTTTTGAGGCGCTAGACGACTGCCATTTATAACAGAGTGGAACGATAAGGAGATTCTTTATCAAGTTCTTCGTTAACTTCATTTGACGATTCCGCTCTGCATGTGAGGTTAAAGCTGCAACAAACGTTTCGGAAAATTCTGAGCGAGCTTGAAGAGCTTAATTTGGATCAAATTGAAAGTGATTTGGGTGATGCTGTTGAAAGCCACGCTCCCAACGAAGGAAGTATGCCGGGTCCTGCAGCCTCCAGCAGTTGTTGCTGGCCAGCATCGTTTATGTCCAAGAATGTCGGAGAAACAATTAGTCCCTACGGCACATCAGCTTTCGTTATCTATGCAGGCAGTTGCGTGAGCAGCTCTGGCGCGCTCTCAATTGAACTCTCGCGCCTGTACCTTTGTCTTTTCGTTCTGCTGTTTGCTGTGCAATTAAGTCAACACTCTCGCATGTATGCATGCGCGCATCGATGCCAGACTTCGCTATTTTGCAAAAATAGCAAATAAAAAACCTTATTATAGCTCAACAATAGGTATACGAAAAACATATGGCTATGCCACTCTAACGCCAAGGCCAGGAACTGACATGCCCTCATATATGTTTTTTTTTTTATACCCGTTACTCGTAGAGTAAAAGGGTATATTAGAATCGTTAAAAAGTATATAACAGGCAGAAAGAAACGTTTCCGACCATATGAAGTATATATAAGTTAACTAAGTTAACCGGACTGATCGTCCGCTGACCAGCACCGGTCAAATTGCTGACCAAGCATTTGGCCGGAAGCTCGAGCATAGCCGGCAAAGCTCTGCACTTTGGCAGAGGCCGCTATGATGCTTTTTCCTTTGTTAGCTTTAAGCAGTTCGTTTTGGACACTCTTAAAATAAAGAGCCATCGCTCAAGAACCAACAACTCCGGAATCCTGTCGCTAATTTTATATTTGATCATAGCAATCTGAGTCCCTAGGCCAGTTGCATTACGGAAGGCAGTCACCTTCCCAACGTAATCGTCGTAAATCTCCAAGTGGATTTATCACCCCCTTCCCTGCACGAGGGACACCATCAGCCAACCGGCAAATCATTGGAGACCGCAGCGAGGGATCCCCCGGCGGCCACCTGGATCTTAATAATTGGCGCCCAGCCACGGAAACCCACTAAACACACACAAAACACAGATTATGTAAGTGAGCGCCTATCTCCAAACCCCAGCTGCATTTAAATAAAGTTTTAAAAAATATTTGTGCGGGTTACACTAAACAATAATCTGTATTTCCATGACAATCCTAACCTATGTATGTGTTGTGAATTTAAATTATATTAATGTAACGAAATTTAAACACGGAATTTTAAATTTTGATTGACTGTGCGGATTAAATTATTCTTTGACACTGTCGCAGATATTTATTGACTTACAATTTACATTGTGTGCATTATTTCGTTCCACTTCCGCATATGTCTGGACACTGTCGTTCCACTTGAACTTGAATCCCACAGCCGTCTCGGGCCCTCCTATCGTTGCCCCGACACCCGATACAGCAGCGCATGCATTGCTGTGGCAATTTTTTGCCTTTTATATATCTCTTTGTCTTTGCTGTTACGATTTGTTTGTCATTTATGTATTTGTTTGGCTTATGCGGATGCAAGCTCCCCGCAAGCCCCTCTCCTTATCGTTGCTGGTCGAACCTTCGGCTCCGCTCAACGAGCCCTCGGCCAATGTTATTAAACGCCGACTCAGCCCCCGCGTCCCCTCGCCGTACTAGTGCTCCCTATGGGCAAGACGACTTGAATATTTATATACTCAGCTTCTCATGAGCAATTCATTCCTACGGTATAGGAATTCTCAACCATTCGCTAGCGACTCAGAGTCAGAAGGCGACGATTCTAAAGAAAAATCTGTACGTAAAAATACCTTAGTTAACGCATTTGTTGCATATAAAATGTCGCTCGAAACGGAACAAATTAAGACCCTCATAAAAGCGTTACAAGATCAGGCCAATGACAGTCAACGCAGGGAGACTGAATTGCGTAATATAATTCAGGAACTTGCCGGCCAGGTCGCGGCCATACGGACTGCCCCGGTGCAGACTGAAACTCCCAAGATTAAAGTTTACAAACCAGTAGTTATCACTGGACAGGTCAATTGTAGCGAAACATTGGATGCCGTTAAATGTCTTCCAGACTTTATGGGGACACAGGAGACATACGTCTCCTGGCGGTAAGCGGCAAATGCCGCTTACCATATGTTTAGACAATACGAGGATAGTTCGCGAAACTATCAGGCTGTGGTCATCATCAGGAGCAAAATTAAAGGCCCTGCTGATGCAGTTCTTTCGTCCTTTGGGACCGTACTGAATTTCGATGCGATCATAAGTCGTCTCGATTTCACATACAGCGACAAACGCCCAATACATGTGATCGAACAGGAACTAGGCACCCTCAGACAGGGAGGCCTAACACTCCTTCAGTATTATGACGAGGTTGAGAAAAAACTCACCTTGTTGACCAACAAGGTAACCATGTCCTATGAAGCGTCGGCAGCGGCGATTCTATGTGAGAAGTTCCGGGATGATGCTTTGAGAGTTTTCGTCTCGGGACTCAGGCGCAACCTCACGGATGTGCTGTTCGCGGCAAAGCCAAAAGACATGCCGTCAGCCCTCGCCTTGGCGCAAGAAGTGGAATCCAACCACGAGCGGTATACCTTCGCAACTTCGTTTGCACAGAGCCAAGAAAATAGGGATCGCAGGCAGTATCCCAAAGTGCAGGAGCGCCAGCAGGCCCCCACACAAACCGGGCCGCAGGGAAGTGCCGGGAGGAACCCGCACTTTACTAAACAACATAGAGCACAGGTGCACTCCGCTCCACGTAGCGACCGAATGGCTCGAGGGAACACGCCGGAACCCATCGACATTGACCCGTCATTGTCCAGGATGCAGCTATCCCACGCACCGGCTTTCCCAAAATCGAAGCCGGCCACATCTGGCCGCTCGGTCCCACCTAAAAGGCAAAGGATCAACTATGTGGCCCAGGCCTCGAATGATCCCGACAAGGCTTATGCCACCGCAGCCTCCGGTGCAGCGGTTAAAGTCGACGATGATGCCATCTTAGAGTATGACTCAGATGTCATCAATTTTTTAGGGGAAAGTCCCTGCTACCCGTCATCAGACGAAGAGTAGCGGGGATTGACATGAAACTGCTAGTTGACACGGGTGCGTCAAAAAATTTCATCCGACCATTTAAGGGGTTGAAAGGCGTCCGCCCGGTAGAGTCCCCATTTGCAATCCATTCGATTCATGGTGTGACTACAATCACAAAAAAATGTTTTGTGTATATTTTTAACATAAAAGCTACCTCTTTCTTACTACCAGATTTGACCTCCTTCGACGCGATCATTGGCCTAGACCTATTAAAACAGGCCGGCACGTCGCTTTGCCTAGCTTCCGGCCACCTCAAATGGGGCTCCGAAACAGAGCAGATTGACTTTCACACTTGCCCCGATGTCAATTTTACCAACGTAGATTGCTCGGACGCACCGCCCTTAATTAAGGATGCATTTTTGAAAATGCTCGGGAATAGGAAAAAAGCTTTTGCTAATCCTAATGAGGCTCTTCCTTACAATACGTCGGTGGTAGCAACCATCCGGACGGTTGACGAGGAACCCATTTATGCCAAATTATACCCATATCCCATGGGAGCAGCTGACTTCGTCAACAGCGAGATTCAAGAGCTGGTGAAAAATGGCATAATCCAAAAGTCGAAGTCCCCCTACAATAACCCAATATGGGTCGTAGACAAAAAGGGCACCGACGAAGCTGGCAACAAACAAATGCGTTTGGTACTGGACTTCCGCAAACTGAACGAGGGGACTGTACCAGACAGATACCCCATATGCCAAATATCTCAATGATATTGGGGAATCTCGGCAAGGCCAAGTACTTCACGACACTCGATCTGAAGTCTAGCTATCACCAAATCACGCTCGCCGAACGCGACCGTGAGAAAACATCATTCTCAGTAAACGGAGGGAAGTATGAGTTCCGAAGATTACCATTCGGACTCAGAAATGCTGCAAGCATCTTCCAGAGGACAATTGACGATATTCTGCGAGAGCAGATTGGCAAGTTCTGCTACGTTTACGTTGATGATGTCATCATCTTCTCAGAAGATGAAAATGCCCATGTCAAGCACGTAGATTGGGTTCTGAAGAGCCTGTACGATGCTTACATGAGAGTATCTGCGGAAAAGTCACGCTTCTTTAAGAAAAGCGTGAGCTTCTTAGGGTTCATCGTCACCAACAATGGCGCGGCGACTGACCCAGAAAAGGTTAAGGCCATTCCAGGTTAAGGAATTTCCAGAACCCAAAAATGTATTTGAGGTGAGGTCATTCTTGGGCTTAGCCAGCTATTATCGATGCTTCATCAAAGATTTCGCATCAATAGCAAGACCCATTTCAGACTTACTGAAGGGCGAGAACGGGAGTGTTAGCCGACACAGGTCCAGGGGTATCAAAGTAGAATTTTCCGAAGCGCAGCAACGTGCCTTCGAGAAACTCCGCAACATTTTGGCGTCTGAGGACGTCATCCTTAGATACCCTGATTACAAAAAAGCGTTTGATCTAACGACAGACGCTTCGGCCTACGGCATTGGCGCAGTGCTGTCCCAAGAGGGACGCCCCATTACAATGATCTCTAGGACATTGTGTGACAGAGAGGTTAACTACGCTACCAATGAAAGGGAGCTATTAGCCATAGTCTGGGCGCTAGCCAAATTGCGACACTACCTGTATGCGGTCAAAGAAATAAACATCTATACCGACCACCAACCTTTGACGTTTGCGGTATCGGAATCCAATCCGAACGCCAAGATCAAGAGGTGGAAAGCAGGCATCGATGAGTCCGGCGCCAGAATGTTTTACAAGCCCGGAAAAAATAATCTCGTTGCAGATGCCCTCTCGAGGCAACAACTCAACGTTGTTGAAAACCAGGAACCTAAGTCGTGCGTGGCCACAGCGCACAGTGAGCTCTCGCTCACATACACGATTGAGTCTACGGACAAACCCGTAAATTGCTTCCAGAACCAAATAATTTTAGAAGAGGCGCGCTCCCCTTGGAAACGCACTTTTATACTATTTGGAAATAAGAGGCGTCACTCAATTAACTTTTCGTGCAAACAGACTTTGCTAGAGGAACTTGCCAACACCATTATCCCTAATGGTGTGAATGCCTTCCACTGTGATCTTCACACGTTGGCACAAATCCAGGATGAGGTGGTCCGACAATTTCCGGCCACACAATTCTGGTATTGCAAAAAAAGGGTCACCGACATTTTCGCGGTTGAAGAGAGGAAAGAAATCCTCACCGCAGAGCACAACAGAGCTCACAGGTCGGCCCAAGAGAATGTGAAGCAGGTACTCTCCGAGTACTACTTCCCCAAGATGACTAAATTGGCGAGCGAGATAGCTGCCAATTGCAAAACCTGCGCCAAGGCGAAATATGATAGGCATCCAAAGAAACAGGAGCTCGGTGCAACACCAATCCCGGGCCACGTAGGAGAAATATTGCACATCGATATTTTCTCCACGGATAGGAAATACTTCCTCACCTGTGTAGACAAGTTTTCGAAATTCGCCATGGTGCAGCCGATCCAGTCTAGAACCATAGAGGATCTAAAACCACCCCTGCTACAACTTATGAATGTTTTCCCCAAAGCCAAAGCCATATACTGCGACAATGAACCATCATTGAAATCGCACACAATAGTGGCCATGCTGGAAAACCATTTCGGCGTCAGCATCTCGAATGCACCGCCCCTCCATAGCGTCTCCAACGGACAGGTGGAACGCTTCCACAGCACGTTGGTCGAGCTCGCTAGATGCCTAAAAATCGATAAAGGCATAAATGACACGGTGGAGTTGATCTTGCTGGCCACAGCCAGATATAACAAGTGCATCCACTCTGTCATTAACAAGAAACCGGCCGAGGTCATGCGGGCAGATTCGGACGATCCACAAAGTGATGTCCAGGAAAAAATCAAAAACGCCCAAAATTTGACTAGAAACCGAGAAAACGCCTCTCGGCGGAACAGAGTCTTCCAGATCGGCGATAAAGTCCTAGTAAAGTCAAACAGACGACTAGGCAACAAACTCACTCCCTTATGCGAGGAGAGAACTATCGAGGCAGACTTGGGGACCACAGTCCTAATTAAAGGGAGGGTGGTCCACAAAGACAACCTCAAGTAACCCGAACAGAGCCCAGTTGCGGTTCCCCCGGAGTTTTTTTATTTTCATTCTTTTCATTTATAGCCGCTTGGCATAGGTTTTTTATTTCTTTTGTTTTTCATCTATAGCCACTTGGCATAAGTTTTTTATTTTTCATTCATAGCCACTTGGCATAGGTTTTCATTATTTTTCAACCACACATATTACAGGTCGTTTCCAACGCTTCTACTTTGTCTCTTGGCGGTGGCATCGGCCCACGTCACAGATTACACCCACGCAAATTATATTCCCGTCATCGACGGCCAAGTCTTAGTATGGGAGGAATATGCCTACGTTAGACACTCTGCTAACCTCTCCGAGTATAGGCGAGTGATTGACGAAACCAACGGTATGGTTGATATGTTCCCCGAATCCCATATGAAGAAGCTCCTGAGCATTGACATCGCTCACCTTCGTGACATGCTCGACTCGTTGAGCGTCCATCACAGAGTGGCCAGGAGCCTAGACTTCTTGGGAACTGCGTTGAAGGTTGTCGCAGGGACACCTGACGCCGAAGACTTTGAGAATATAAAGTTCACCGAAGCAAGACTAATTGATGCACACAATAGCCAAATCGAAATTAATACTAAAACACAAGTTCGAATTAACGAACTTACCGACACTGTCAATCCACTCTTAAAGATTTCCAAAAATAAACAAATTGATACAGGCCATCTTTACGAAATGCTATTAACACGCAATAGAATCATTGTCATGGAACTTCAGAACCTTTTGCTTACAATCACACTCGCAAAAATAAACGTAGTTAGTCCAGTCTTCCTGGACCATGCAGACTTGGAGAATGTTTGGGGCGAGGAGCCCACCAACACCCCCATAAGGGAAATTTTGTCCGTTGCGTCCGTAAAAGTTTTACAATCCCTTAACGTTTTGCATTTCATTATAAAATTCCCCAAGATTGTCATGGCCTGTAACAAGATCGCCGTCTTCCCAGTGGCTCACCATGATACAATGTTGAGGTTAGATAACAATATGGTGGCAGAATGCAATGGAGAAATCCGTACCGTGAAGAACTGCTCCAGATCACCCGGGGCGACGTTTTGCCAGTTATCTTCGGTGAGCTCGTGTGCCCAAGAACTCCTCCTATCACCTACGTCGATGAAGGAATTATTATCATCAATGATAGACCAGCACTCGTGCGTGTGGATAATGGAACAACCATCCACGTTAAAGGTATGCACCTAATAACGTTCATTGTGAGTGCCATGGTCAATGAGACCGTCTTCACAAACCACGACATGGTCCAGAAGAGGGCACCGGGAGTAGCTAACTCTCCTGTCCTTAATATCTCGATGAAACACGAGATCCTGAGACTCCCATACCTTCACCGCTTGAGTGAAAAGAATTTGGAGCAAATCAGGAAATTCGAACAAGACGTCGACGGATACCGACTAAGTCCGATAGCGCTAATTGCAGGAGCAATTTTCTGCGCTCTCATCTGCATCGGCCTAACCTGCCAACGAGCCATTAGGGTCAAGAAATCCACAGCCCAACTTAAGGAAGTACTCGGCCGAGGACGGCCTCAATCTTGAGGGGAGAGTAGTTAACTAAGTTAACCGGACTGATCGTCCGCTGACCAGCACCGGTCAAATTGCTGACCAAGCATTTGGCCGGAAGCTCGAGCATAGCCGGCAAAGCTCTGCACTTTGGCAGAGGCCGCTATGATGCTTTTTCCTTTGTTAGCTTTAAGCAGTTCGTTTTGGACACTCTTAAAATATAGAGCCATCGCTCAAGAACCAACAACTCCGGAATCCTGTCGTTAATTTTATATTTGATCATAGCAATCTGAGTCCCTAGGCCAGTTGCATTACGGAAGGCAGTCACCTTCCCAACGTAGTCGTCGTAAATCTCCAAGTGGATTTATCACCCCCTTCCCTGCACGAGGGACACCATCAGCCAACCGGCAAATCATTGGAGACCGCAGCGAGGGATCCCCCGGCGGCCACCTGGATCTTAATAATTTATATTCTTGATCAGGTTGATCGGCTATTGATAGCCGAATCGATTCAACCATGTCCGTATGAACGCCTTGATTTTAGGAACTACACAACGCACAAACTGTCACGGCCACACATTTTGTGATATTTTTTCAGATTTAAATATATATTGCAAATTTCTAGAGATTTGTAGATTTGTCTAGAGACTGTCCCGCCCACACTTTTAACAAATTTTTAAATTTTTTTTCACTTCATTATTTTTTCCCCAATTTCTACCGATATTCCAGAAATTTTTGGTATTTCTCGTTAGCACTTACACTAGCTGAGTAACGGGTCGGTGAACTATAGCATTCTATCTTGTTTTTATTTTGAGTTTTTTGTCCAATTCTATTAATAACCAAAATTTAAAATTTTAAAATCTCGTCTGCATTCCGACTTGCACTTATAACTTTTCTTCGAGTTTTAATATTTCAGGAATAAATATTCCTGCATTTCTTAGTTTTAAACTCATTTGTGGATCCTCAACTTATTCAAGTGCCATATTTAATGAATATCCGAAACGGTTTAAAACATATTCTACATCTTTTATGAGCTTGTTTATGGCTTCGTGTTGTTTATTTAGAATTTTAACAATTTATATAAATTCTTTGTTTTTGTATATTGCCCCGCTAAGTTTTGTAGTTTATCTTCTTTCTATATTATGCCATATTCAACCAATGTTCCAAATTGATATTTATAAGCTGTTCCTACCAAGGTAATTAACCCATGTTTATGTATATGTCGCAGTTTCGTTGTTATTAGCCATAATGCAAGCGCAGTGAGTTTCGATCGCACTGAAGTACTACGCACAACTGCCTTCTGTCGCACACTTCTTCTACGTGCTTACCATCGAACCACACTCGGCGTCAGCGACAACACGCTGGCGCCGCGCTAAAACGGTTCTTCCCAAAACTACAAACTACAGGCAACCAATATCTGCGCAAATAGAGGCTGATGCAATATTTCCATTATGATGAAATACACTACCAGAATACCCATAGATACCCAGAAGATGTATGCAAAATTATGCTCCGACATATATATAATAACGAATCCACGGTAATTTATTTAGAAAAATATATAAATTCTTTATTCAAATAAATGTACAATCGCGGAAGCGGAGACAATTTACGTATTAAGTATCGAGCGAATGAATTAAATCTAAATCTGGAGTGTGAGTTGAACGCTTAGCAAACCCTTGGTCGACTTTGTTTATATGAGCTTGAGTGGCTCTCCTCTTTGTTCAAATGGGTTGCGCTAGTTACAATCCTGTAGCCGAGGAGAGGAAAAGCTTTCAAAAACAATTGTGTAGTTCGGGGTATGGAACGAGAGTAAGTCTCTTTATTACAAAAATTGTTTGCTTAGGCAAAATGTCTCCTCGACCGAGTTCGTGTTGGCGATCTTCGTTAGGGGTATGTTAACTCCTCCTCCCCCCCCCCCCCCCCCCCCCCCCCTTTTACACTTTGTTTACTTATTCTTATATTATTATTTGTTCCTTATGAAATAACAGTTTAGGGATAATGTTTAGTTTATTGGCTAATAACTACTACTTTGTTTACATTATCAGACAGTGTCTATATTGTAGTTTATCCTATTTTATAATGAATATGTGTTATTTCTGACTTCCTTAAGTTCGTTAAAGAAAAATGTTTATGCCTTTTCAGATTTTTTTTTTTTTTTTTTTGTAGATTGTGTCTTGTTAATAATATATTTATTGAATAGTGCTTGTCGATCTTATGTTTCTTCCACTGTCTTCTTAACTGTTTTCCTAATTTTTTGTTTGTGTAACTTTTGACCTTTAGTTGTTAGGAAAGTGATGCCTTTGTCTCTATCTACTTTGTGTAGTGAAAATCTCGGTGCTATCTTGTTTCTACGGTTTTCTTTTCTAAATATATTATTTTATCATTAGGCTCGACTTGGATTGGTGTCTCTCTGTCCTCGTTTAATTTAGCCAGTCTTCTTTCTGTGGTCGCGTTTAAATGTTCCTGTTCTTTTGGGTATATGTCTTTTCTAAATTCGTTTAATTTCTTAAGGTAATCGTGGTGATTGTCGAATGTTATTGTTTTGTTGAATATGTGAGTTCTTCCGTGGAAGAGCTCGAAAGGAGGGTATAGGAAGTGCTGGAGTGTTGCATTGTTATAAGTTGCTATTGCTTCTGAGAGTATTTGGACATGATCGCGTTCTAGGCGTGCTTCTTTTCTTTTGTTCGTGATTATTCTGTATAGTTCGGTTAAGGTGGAGTGCAGTCTCTCGACAGAAGCATTTCCCGTAGATTGTTGGAATGAAGTTGTATGAGCTGTTATTTGGAATTAAGTTAAGAGGTCGTTGAATAGACTGCCCGAAAATTCCGCGCCCTGGTCGAAGATTATTTTCTGTGGTGCGCCATAGTGACTTATGAATTGTAGTAGGGCATCGGCGACTTTTATTGAATTCCTTTTGCTAAGGGGGTAAGCTTGCGCTAGCTTGGAGAATTTATCGATAATTGTGAGGTTACAAGTATTGTTAATGAAATATATGTCTATATGTACGACTGCCAATGGTCCCTCTGGGGCGGTTGGGCTTTGCATCAATGGTCTATGGGGGTGTCTATCTTATTTTAGGGTTAGGCAGGTATCACAATTTTTTATATTTTTTGTGATAATGTCTTTTAATGCGGAAAATAAATGTCCCTTTTTAAATGGTTATATGTTTCATCTATCCCCCTATGATTAGTGTTAAAGTAGTACGCACGAATTTCGTTTTCCTGGTCAAGAGGATTCGTAATTTCGGTTAGGCATATAAATTAGTTTATTATGTGTGTTAGGAGACGGTCCCCCGCTGCAGTCACTCTACTTTGGCCGGTTGGCCGATGAGCGTAGTCCACAGGTAGCGGGCGGTCGTTCCTCGCTCAAGTTGGAGATCGCTAAGAGCGTCTAGCCGCCTGGCTGTAGTTCCTATGTTGGAATAGGAAGATTATGTTGGAAGGGGGTCTACCCTTCTTAGCTGATGGCCTAAAATGATAAAAGATATTTAACGGCTGTTGCCGGAGTAACTAGCTCTTTATTAGTAGAGGTCTCGCTTAGAACTAAATACAAAAGAATATGAAAAGTGTGGATCTACTCTGGCTCCAATGCATCACGCCATAAACCCATGGTCGGCAAGCCGACTCAGCATTTATGCAACATAGCTCGACACCCGGATAAGGGGTGTCCGTTTGCTGTTGCAGACCGTTCGTAGCGCGGAGCGCTGAACTTAGTTGGGGCGCGTCAGCATTGTTTATATGAAGTACTTAGTGTTTGTGTATTGCTGACATAAATGTTGGTGCTCTTAGTTGTTAACTACTCCCCCTCTAAGATTATGACCGTCCTCGGTTATATTGAGTTTATCGATGGTTTGTTGAATCTCAGCGGAGGCTCGCCTTCTCCTTAATGCCAGAAAAAGGATGAGTGAACCAATCAGACCAATGTTAAGGACTACTCCAGCCGCCAACCAAAGTTTGGGGGAACCCGCGGCGTCAACCTCGTCTTTGAACCCTTGGATAAGGCGCAGGTTGTCGTTGTTCATGCGGTGTAGCAAGGGCATGCTCAGTGCCTGGTCATGGCCGACGATGTTCAGTAGTGGCGATCTTGCTACGCTAGGCTGCTTGTCTATTGTTTTCCGGAAGTTTACGAACTCCGTTCCGTTGATGGTAGCTGATCGTTCGAATGTAACAAGATGTGTTCCTTTGACGAGCATCTCTGGGCCGCCGTCCGTGCTGATGCGGGCTGTTGCCTCTTTGACGATAACTATGCCGTCATCTATAGGCATTACTGCCCTAAGGTGACTGGGTTGCGTGTGGCATTGGGCTGTATTTCCCGCATGGAGTGAGCGGGCGCAGGTTTCGCGTCGGGATCGCTCGCAGAAAGTGCTGTGCGTGGTTTCCATGCACTCGGTGACCGAAAAGGTGTCTTCCTCGCACTCTGCTAAGGTGTCTTCATCGAGTCGCAGGATTGTCTGATAGTGTGATACCGGGTATACGAGAACCTTCTTACATCTGACCTTCACCCTAGGATAGGCTATTATGTATGTGAATAATGCTATCGGACTGAAGAACCCTAATCTTAGAGGCTTCTAATAAGCTAACTATTGGAGTGTCTTGTTCAATTAATGAGCTCAAATCGGCATGATTAAGGATTGTGGGATTTACTATGTTAGCTTTAGCCAGTGTTATTGTGAGAATTAAATTTTGGATCTCTGTTGTCAGCATTCTATTTCTCGCTAGTAATGCCTCGTACAGATGCGGGGTGTCGACCAAGTCGTTGTTTCGGGCTTTAATAATTTTGTTCACGGTGTCGGTCAGTTTGTTTATTTGTATTTGGGTTTCGGAATTTATATTAATTTGCCTGGAGTTGGAATCTATTAGCTGGGCTTCGGTCATTTTGATCTTTAGAAAATCTGAGGCGTCGGGAGTTCCCGCAACTACCTTAAGAGCTGTCCCTAAAAAGTCTAAGCTTCTAGCGATACGGTGGTGTATTTTTAAAACGGACAACAAGTTTATAATGTGATCTGTATCCACGTCTAACAACTTGCGCATGTGCGACTGTGGAAAGGAAGCGGACAATTTCTTTGTTTCATCTACCATGTAAATATAATCAGACAGGTTGCTCGAATGCCTCAGGCAGTTACGATGCTCGAACACCAATACATCTCCATCTACGACGGGAATGTACTTGGCGTGGGAAAAGTCGGTAATCCGAGCACTTGCCACTGCCAGAGTGGTGAGTGCTATGATGGCGAACCTGCAAACCAAACGTAGAATGAGACCACGGCACATATACTTAAATCTGGCTTACTACTAGGAATAGGCAAATAAAAGTGGGAATTTTATTTGAGGTTGCTTCTATCGTAGTTGCTCTTACTAATTCTTCCGTGGCATTGATGACCGAGGTCTGATTGTCAACATATTCCATTAGATGGTTTTCGTTTCTTATGATCGTTTGCATATTTTCCTGTATTCTATTTGCATTTCCGATATCAAAGAACAGTATAAACCTTTTCTTTCGGTTGGTACGGTGCCGTAGTATTTTGTCTTTTTCTTTTATGTTGTCAATTTTTGTCCGTATTGTCGTGCCGAAGAAATCGCAGTAGTCCTTGAAGTCTCCCATTTTTTTGCAAACCAAGCGGGTTTTTTCCAGGAAGTCCTCTGATTGTTTTATGACATCAAAATAGGCTTGCATGTCATAATAAAACAATAATTGCCAACTGGATGTAGCGACTTCAATTTTACCAATTTTGTTCACCATAACTGCAGCTTTTGCGTCGATGTCGTAAATTTTCCAAAGTTCTTTGGCCTGTTTTTGAGGTTCCGATTTTTCTGTCGCAGTTGTAGCTTGCAATATCAATAAACAGCATAGCACAGTGCCTAGCACATTCCAGTGCCATTCCTTTTGTCTTTTGGAACTCGCTGCCTAAGCTTTTTGTCCTTGCGTAGCTGCATTGACTCCGTTATAGATGGCGTTGCAGCTCCAGCTGGTTTTGCTTCGCTAACAGGAAGTTGACAGATCTTATTTAGCGATCTTTTTACTTCCCCCTCGTTTGTTTTGACCGTGACTACCCGGACTTTATCATCTTGTCCTTTAGTCGTACTAATGATTCTTCCCATTGGCCATCTTGCAGGGTGAGTATTCTCATGTTTTATAAGAACCAGCTGTCCCTCCTTCAGATTTGGTTTTACTTGTCGCCATTTGGTTCGCTGTTGCAATGACACCAGATACTCCTCTTTCCATTTCTTCCAAAAATCACCTCTGATGCGTTGAATAAGCTTCCATCTATCCAAAGAGCTGATTGTCTTACTTTCGTCAAAATGTTCAGGAGCTCCAATTAGAGGTCTTCCCACCAGAAAATGACCCGGCGTTAATATGTCCTCACCATCGTTTTCGCTCCTTACAGTGACTAATGGACGCGAGTTTAGCACGGCTTCGATTTGACATAGCAGCGATGCAAATTCTTCATATGTAAAGCTGTTTTCACCAATAACTCGTTTAAGGTGATGCTTCACTGATTTTACACCGGCTTCCCATAAACCTCCCATGTGCGGGCTTCCCGGGGGAATAAAGTGCCACTTGATGCCTTCTTTTTCTAGTGTAGGTGCTAACTCATTATTGTTTTTAATGGCAGCTACAAATTCTTTGTCCAACACTCTTGAAGCTCCTACGAAGTTTGTTCCATTATCTGAGTATATGTTCTCACTCTTGCCTCGTCTTGCAAAGAACCGTCGAAGAGCCTCCAGGAATTTGTCTGATGAAAGGTCGCTAACAGCTTCCAGATGTATCGCTTTTGTTGCCATACAAACAAATACACAAATGTATCCTTTATAAGTTTTTTTACCTCTTCCCTTTGAGCAGCGAATCTGGAACGGTCCGGCGTAGTCGATTCCAGTATTTTGAAACGAGTAATCAGCCGTTACTCGATAAAGTGGTAAATTTCCCATCAGTTGACTGGACATCTCTTGCTTGTATCGTATGCATACAATATGTTCATACAGCTAGCTGCAAGGCTTTTGGCGAAAATTTCCGGAGCAGAATTTCTGCTAAAATTACGTCAGCAGAGCTTCCTATTTTTCCTTTTTGCTTTATGATGAATATGCTCTCGGTCGCAGTATCCAAAAACTTCCCTAAATTTTTCTCATCATGGGGCAGCATGCACTCCAGTTCCATTAATTTGTTGAAGTGTTGGGAGAATATTTTTCTGCTATTCTCATAGCGTTTGCAGATAAGCTCCCACGCTGCTGCATAGCTAGCTGCAGATCCCGTTATCAAATGGCTAACCACCATTTGAGCTTCTCCTTTTAAGCACGCTCTTAAATATCCCAGCTTCCTTGTGTTGCTGAGCTCCTTCCTGCTGTCTATTAGTTCAGAGAACAGCTCGTAAAATGTTGGCCATTCCTTCGCATTTCCATTGAACGTTGGAAGGTCCACTTTTGGGAGTTCTGGCACGTCGCAGTTGGAACTTTTGAACTGTTCCAACTTCATTTGAAGTACCATCTCTAGTGCCTCAACTTCAGATTGCAGAATGTCTGCCTCATCTTGATCAAAGACAGTTCTGTCATACTTGTTTTCAAGCAGTTTCAGTGTGTCCGTCACGTTGGACCAATGACTTTTCATCATTGCCAGCTGCTTGACTAGTTCAATCTCACTTGAACTATCCAGGGTTTCGTAGATTAGGCTCATCTGTTGCCTCACCCTGTCCGCTCTTCTATCCACCAGTTGAACCAGATTATCAACTGGACTGGAGCTCCGAGCTGATGCGGTATCAGATCATTTTGATCCACTTGGTATATTTATTTCTTCAAGTGTTTCTACCTTTAATTGCGACTCCTTGTAGGCCTTGACAGCATCCATAGTTTTAATAAATATTTTATCATTAAAATATTGATGATCGCCAACTCCCAATTTTACCAGCGCATTGTTGTTAGTAGTAAATCGAACTACCAATGCTTCTATTGCTGGTATAGATGCCTTTTCCTTGATTGCTTGCAGTATTTTGTTCTGAAGCTCTCCTTGGTCTTGCATCAATTTCACAGATCTTTCCGACAACATCTTGGGAAAACAATCACTGTGACTTTTTTGTGCTTTCTGCTTGTATTCTTTGGCGTGATCCGTTGGATGATTTTTTGATTGGTCGCCCAGTTGACCTAGCTGTGCCTCGACTCACAGCTGATTGATCAGCCAAGGAAAAGCAAGAACACAATGTTTCACCTTATAGTCCTAGTACTTTAAGGCGTGGTCTTTTATTCTGTGTTTATTACCACTAGTGGGGGAAACAACAGAATCACTCGAATAACCTTGCTCTTTTTACTTTGAAGCGCTGGTTTATATAATGCAGCGCCTGTAAGACGCTGCAGTCTGCGTTGGTCTATGCAGCTGAGGTTTATCTCAAATCTATGTTTGAAGCCCGCGTGATCATATCTCTTGACACTTCGGCAATAGACCACTGCAATCGTACTTATCTGTAGTTGCCACTTATGCTGTCCCGTGACATGTTTATTGCAGCCCTTAAATAGAACATATTTATAGATTGTCTACTTATCATGTCTAAACACATGTTTAGACAGGCATGCACAGCTGATGTACAAATAATTGACTACACCAATTCCGAAATAGTAACGCTGACGACTGGACTTGCAAAAGTACAGAAAGGAACCTTTCGATTAATTCTTGTGATTGATCTCGAACAATACCAGAACACTCTTGAAAAAATCAACGCCACAGCAAAAATCAAATTAAAATCACATGACCCATTACTACCGTTTATCATGGAGGAAGTTAAGAAATCCCAAAGATTAATCGACAATCTAAGAGTTAAGAATAAGAAGAAAAGGCACATCGAAATGTTAGGTAGCGCATGGAAATGGTTAGCCGGATCTCCAGATAGCAGAGATTTCGACATAATACAGGAGAAGATTAATGGAGTTTTGACAAACAATAATATCCAAGTTATTTTAAACAGAGCCATGATAGAAAAAATAAATAACATTACTCAGGTTACCAATAGCATTACCTACAGTCTAAAATATGAGGGAAATGCACAAAGAGACATGAGCACCACCATTATGTTCCAGACCCAAATGCTAAATTAAGATATTAATTAAGCCAGTTAGAATCGAACAACATGTCAATAAAATAGAAAGCGAAAACATAATTAAATGTAAGGAAAAACTTTTCTCAAAAATTGTAAGCTGTAATATATACAATGAAATAACCATCTGTAAACATAGAAGTATAAGAGAAATAAGCAATTCGCTCTGCCTATCAAACTTACTAAAAGGGAAACCTGCCAACTGCACCACAACAAATAACCAACACGTCCCAGAGGTGGAAGAGTTACTACCAGGGACCATCCTGCTGAACAGCTTCACGGGCACAATAAATATTGACGGGACGACCACCAACCTCAAAGGTACGTTCCTCGTAACCTACAACAATTCCACCATAGAAGCAAAGGGTCAAAAATTCGAAGCAAAAGATGCCGTCTACGCCAATCCAATGCCAGCAATCTTGCAAACTGAAGTGGCCATCACAGAAATTATCATTGGAGGTGATGAAAGAATTAAAAGCCAAAAACATCAAGACGATAAGTTTACTGAAGACGACATCACACCTGGTCGACATATCTTTTGAAGGCGTTATTACCATCATTATTATCTTGGCCCTAATCCGAATGACGATCAAGAAGAGGGGAAAGATCAACATTGCCGAAACTCCTGTCATAATCAACGTACCCGACCAGAACGAAGAGGGACGTTCGTTTTTGAACGTGGAAGAGTTAACACCACAAGTGTTTGGATAATAACATTTGGAGCTGCACGCGTATCCGCTTACGCAACACTCGTGGGGTCGCACGAGCGTCCGGTTGCGAGCGTCCATACGCTGCACCTGCACAACATAAATGTGCAGACGTAGCGTCTTCAGTTAGCAGAGCAGCAACGACCTCAGCAGCATAGGTGGGCGGGCAGGCGAAGTTAGGTAGGGACAAATTTGTGAAACTAAAATCAGTTCTGTTTTTGCATTCAATAAATAAAGACCATATGGTCACAACATCAATTAAAGAAATATATATTTTTATTGATTACAAATTACTAGTATACAAGTAAAAAAATATGAATACTTATGTAAATGACCAATTTTCTGTATTTGAAGTGCAAATATTGTTTTGTTGAATGTTTTTTGTTATATTCTAATTTGATATTTTTACATTATTCTAGTGTCTTTGATAGAATGCTATAGTCGATTCCCCGGCTATCAGATACCAAAACTCAGCTAGTGGAAATGCAACGAGAAATTTCAAAATTTTCTGGAATATCGGTAGAAATTGCGGAAAAATAATTAAATGAATAATTAAAAGCTTAAAAATTGTTTAAAAGTGTGGGCGTAAGAGTTTTGTACGGTTTGTGGGCGTTTGTGTGGAGTGGCAAAAAGTATTTTGGCAAATCTATAGAAATGTACAAGAAAAAAGTAAATATGGTTAGTGGGCGTGCAAAATTTTTTTTGGCAAATCAATAGAAATTTACAGGATATATTCAAAAATAAAATGGGCATGGCGAACAATTTTTTTTGGCAAATATGTAGAAATTTACAAAATATATAAAAAAGTTAAAAAAAATATCACATTTTTCAAAAGCGTGGGCGTGACAGTATTGGGCAGTTTGTGGGCGTTGCAAAAATTTCTTTTGGCAAATCTGTAGAAAAAGTATAAAATATATACAAAAATGACCAGTCACAATCCTACTCTTCTTGATATGAGTTATGTCTTAGTTTCGCTCATCAAGCAGCCTACCCAAACCAACAACAATTAGTAATACCAAAGACACTAGAATAATAAGATGCGTAACGGCCATACATTGGTTTTGCACTATGCAGCCACTTTTTTGGTGGCGGCAATAATTGCTCTGTTCCCGCTCGCGTAAAATCGAGAGTATACCAGTCTAAAAATAGAATGCACTTGCTTGTGTGAGTGAAAACAGTAAACCAAAAAGTGTGCATGTGTGCGTAGTTGTGCTAGAAGACGATTTTCGGTCCGAAATCAATTTTGACCTAAGAAACGAATTTGATTAATGTTTTGGTCAATTTCGTTGTAATATGAGCTAATAAAATATTATTAAAGAATTGATGCCGTGACTATTATTTTTTTTTAAGAAGTTGTTTTAATATTCTTTAGTTAATATCGCCTCTCGAATTAGTTACCGTTTACATATAAATATTTTTATTATAATATACAGGTATGTAATTTTTGGTACCCAGGGAACACCACGGGGAGGTCATTACAATTGTAATGTGGTCGTATATTTATATGACCTTCGAGTCGACTCGAAATAATAAATGTTAAATATAATAAATGTTCGATATAATTTGCTCCGTTTTTTTAATTAATTTTATTAAATTTGTGTACTTGTGTTTATATATTATGTATATATTTATTTTTAGTCGTCACTAATTTTTCATTTATTAGATAGAATGCTGAGTTTTGCTTGCTTTTTTTGTTTATCAGCTGTCACAGTCCACTTGCAATGCTTAAAAGTAAAACTTTTATGTTTGTTTAAAATATCAATTTTATGCACATAACAGTCATTATTTGAGTGAAACCATAATGAGAAATCGCTACTTTTATTTGTGCACTTAATGCATTGCTCAACAATAAATTGTTCTTTTTTTATTATTTTTAAAAATATTTTCAAAAACTTTAATGTGTATTTTGCAGATATTAAGGAAGAGATCAGATGGTGCCTTTAGTTTTCCGAAGTCCGATTCAAGTTTTCAGTTTCAGTTTTTCTCATGTATGAAAAGCTCAGATGGAGCTGTTAAATGCTCGCTTTCTTTTAAAATCAACGAACTGCATTTATCGCAACTGGATCCCTTAGCAATATATCCAACAAAATATCTACTCGAAGTTAATTCAATGGGTACATCATTGCACAAAAAATCATCCATATTTTGGTCAAAGTACCTCTCATTGCCATGTACAATTTCTGAAAATGATACAGAATATTCTTGCTGTATTTCATTTTTTTCAACGCAAGGCTGATATATAATTGAATCGAACTCTATTGGCAACATAACATCATCATTTGATTCGCAATTGGACTTTTGTGAAAATTTAAAAATGTGTAGGGATAATAGTTTGGCAATTATTATATTAAATTCGTTAACTGAAGGATTTCTACATTTACCACCTTTTGCTCGAACGCACGCAAATATATTTTCAAGGGGATCCTGGTTAACTCTACTAGTTAAAAAGAAAAAATGGTCCGTGTCGTCCCTAAATATATCTTTGACGAGTCCAAATATAGCTTCAGTAGTTTGGATCAAACCATCAAGACAATATATACTATTCCCGAGATATTTAATATTCCCTTTAGTTTATTCCAAACAGTGTTGTTAAATTGAAGCGCACATTTCATGGGGCTTTTGTCAGTTAAAACTCTGCTATTCAAGCAATCAAAGTTATAAACTTTTTGGACAAATGCAGCAGTTGAGGCTGCAACTTCGGGACTATTGCGATGAAATTGCTTGTTTTGATTACAAGTCTTAATTGCCGCAGCAACAGAGTGACTAAGCGTCTGAGTTGCCAGACATACCCGCATAAGCTCAAATCTAGTTGGATTAACGTGAGTTCTTGTTAATTTAGTCATTCTCGTTACTGATCTCTGATCTAATTCGTATACCTCTCGGATGATATCAAAGTCAACAAGTCCGTCAGGGGTTTCAAAATTAGCTTTCAGAAAATTATTCCTTATAGACTTGAAATGATGCGGAATGTCATAAAACATAATATATAATATTTATTATTATTAAAGGTAAAGTAAGGTTTCTCATTGGTGACTTCAATTCTATTGTTACCTCCTTGATCATAAACTACACCCCTCACTTTGAAACCAATATTTTCAACAATAAACTTTTTTAAGATTTTATATTAAATAATTTAATATAAATTTCAATTTTTTTAAAATATCCCGAATAACAAATACGCAAATGTGACTTCCCATTTTATTAGAGCGATTTATTAAATGCTCTAGTCCATCTATTATATCAACAGATACATTGTGAGTCAGATTTTTTTTATTGCTACTTCATCAAAGTTAATATGCATTCTTTCTCAGATTCATTCATTTCTTTAATGGTTTCTTTAAGGGCTGAGTACAAACATTCGTTGTCTCCCGGCTGTAATTTTTTTATGCTGTTCCACTTTTGTAACGATGATGGACTGGGAAAATTTAATTTAAGCGAGTCCCTTAAAAACGTATATGCTTAAGTGGACCTGTAATATACATATGCTCTGAGCAAACAATTTTTACGAATCATTCCATCTTGTATTTGTGCCCTTTTTTTCTTTAGAAAGCATTTTCGCCAATATTTTTTCAATTCCCGTTAAATTAATTATGTCAATTTGAGAAAGTAGGTTTTTTTCGGACTCTGATTCCAACGTAATCACCTTTCGTTTCAAATTTGAATTTTCTCTTCTCAGCATTTTAATTAGATTTTTTCTTTCATCAGACAATTTTTTAACAAATATTTTTTTTTAAACATTTTTAATGTTTTCGTGTTTTTATGGCACTGACGACAAACTTCAGAAGGGGACTGTAATTGTTCGGGAATTGTTCCTTTCCTCAGATATTTTACGCCAATATCATCTGGCGAGAAATGATCTTGGCATAAGAACAGTGATGAAGTGCTCGCCACAAAATCTTCTGTAAATTGGCACTTTTCTGCCCATTTCATTAAAATTGTTGGATCCTTTTCAGGAAACCTAAACAATTTAAGAGCGGGCAATCGCGCCTAGATTTACAGGGTAAATCCTAGGGAGGTAAATCCTACAGGGTAGCCTAGGGTACAGTATTTTGTCGGCAATAGCCAATTTTATTACATAAAACAATTAAATTCAAAAGTTCAAACCTTTATCGAAAAGCAGCAGTACCAGCACAACGTAATATAGGCGCGACAAATTATGAAAATATGTACACTTCTGAAATTTTTTTTTATTTTGTACTACTTAGGACAATAACTTATCGCACTTTATCGCAAATGTGCTTTAATAAATCAGAAAATCAATTTTTTTAAATTTAAAAATGCGTTTATATTATTAAAATTTGGAGAAAAAGTATCAAACGAGGAGCACTATGTATTTGTCAGCTTTAAGCAAACGAATTAAGAGGAACTAAAAGAAGAAAGAATACATTTGGCGCGCTTTTTTACCCACCCAAAATTGCGCGGTTTTTAAAAATATCAAATTAGAATATAACAAAAACATTCAACAAAATAATATTTGCATTTCAAATACTGAAAATTGGTTATTTACATAAGTTTGCATATTTTTTTTACTTGTATACTTGTAATTTGTACTAATAAATCTACTAAATAGGTACAAAAACATCTTATGCAACCTGTGCATTGCAAAATTGAATTCTTGAGGCAGGACCAGCGCACCCAAGAATCACTAACTTCAAATATATTTTCCACGTCGCGAGCTGAATACTCTAACGACATATTTTCGAGTATAAAGTAATTTATTTAAATAATTCTGTATTATTATGTACATACTATTTCTATTTCTATGATTTATTTAAATAATTATCATGTTAAGGCAATGCAAAATTAGAGTTTTTCACTTGGTGGCAATCGAGCACAAATAATATAGATTGAAAGTCCATAAACTTCTGAAGTGAAGGGCATATTTTGTCAAATTTACAATATATGAGCATACGTGTGCACACATACGACACGGCTGTCGCTGTATGAGTACAAGAGAGCTGCTGGCTCTAGAGCGCACTCTCTCTCTGGCTCTTGAGCAAAAATTCGAGAGAGCCTGGAGCCACTTCTAGAGCCAGCCCGAAAAAATCGTGTGCAAAAAATCGTATGGCGTTACGCATCTTATTATTCTAGTGTCTTTGGTAATACCTACAATCAGCGCCAGTGAATTGAACAACCGAGAAATAATATACGAGATATATAAGCAGCAACTCCAAGATGAGTAAAACACCCGATTGAGGTTCACAAAATCCCACCACCAATAACGCCCTTCTACTAAATTCCCCCGGACCCAAATACATGATTATATCCAGATCCGACCAGTTCTCGACCTTGCTAACGTTTCTCCATTCCTAATCTTGCTAACTTACCAACCAATTATACCCCCACCAAACTATTTTAATGCTAAATGTATTGCAATGGAACATTAAAGGTTATAGGAACAATTACTCCCAACTTAAAATTCAAATTAAAAAGTTCAGACCACACATCATTGCCCTTCAGGAAACCCACATATCCCACACCTAATCCGGCCCTATCCCCAGATAGACTGAAGACATTATTCTAGTGTTTTTGGTATTACTCAAAAATCTTTCCGCAGCTTGAAAACAGATTTTGTCCTTTTATGCTGTCTGTGGAGAGGCGATCTTAAAATTATAAACGATTCGAATTTAATATTACTAGCGACACACTTTTAATGGCAAAAACAAGATAAAACGAGAAACCGCTATAATCGAATTCCTCGACTATAATATTCCCGTTATTCAAGTAGTGGGAGTGCGGGTGACAAAAGACAAAAGTGCAAAATACAAATAAAATAAAAAAAAATTTAGAAGTGTGGGAGTGGTACTTTTGGTAATTGTGGGCATGGCAACATATATACATACATATATTATATGCAAACTGAGTAAACAGTAAGCTATTGAACCAAATAGTGCACAATCAAAATTGCCCTAGAAAGCTTTTGAATGGAAATTAAAAAAAAACGATTACAAGAGAAATCCAAACATTGTTCTCGCTGCGTTAGCAATATAAGCAGAACCTGAAACAGTTCCGGCAATCGTTTGATGTTGATATATAATATTTAAATACCGATATAATTATTTTGTAAAAAAAAAAAACACTTTAAAAAGCCTGCCGCTGAAAATTAAATTATTTCTATATTGTTGAATGTATTATATAATATATATTATAACCTTTATAAAGTTGATTTCGAATTGATACGGACGAAGAAGAATTGGAGAACGATGTGACTGATGATAACTACGAGGCAACATTTACTGTCAATAAGGAATATAAGGAAGGAATACAAAAAGCGAAAAATATGTCTGATTATATGCGCTCTTCAGACATTTTTGTTACTTTAACTTCTTACTCTTCTGGCGAACTTGTTGTCACCCTCAATTTTGATTGCATCGAATTAACCTGAAGCACACCAACGGTAAGCTTTGAGTGTGAGCCTGTCGTCAACAGACCTTGGTGCGGCACAAAATGTAGGTCTTTACGCAATGTTCCGAATTTTGTAAAATCCACATAATTTATTTCCACAATTATTATTATTACTACAGAGCCATAAGTACTTAATCGAGTACATGCATCTTCATAGTAATGCTTAAATTTTGTACTTTTAATTTTGGAACTTTTTAACTTATTGCTTGCCGATTAAAACAGAATTGGTCACCTTTAATCCTTACCAAAGCCATATGCAGTTCCTTACTGCAAAATTCTCTTCAAACACATAATATCTCCCTTCCGCTTTTTTGCTCTTTATTCAATGCTTTATAAAAAGTGTTACAGTGATCGGATTTAGTTCAAATATGCGCCGTTTTGTTCGATAATCTGTTTCCATCTAGACGGCAACTTCATAATACCTACCTCGTAGAAGCCCCCCTCCTTATTTGCGAAGAACTCGGACAGCCACTTTTCACAAGCCTCTTTTGAGTTCAACTTTACACCACCAAGTTCATTCGCCATGGACAGGAACAGGTGGTAATCACTTGGCGCTATGTCCGGGCTATATGGTGGATGCGATAAAACCTCCCATCCGAGCTCCTGTAGCTTCTGACGAGTCATCAACGAAGTGTGTGGTCTGGCGTTGTCCTGGTGGAACACTACACCCTTCCTGTTGGCCAATTCTGGACGCTTCTGGTCGATCGCCTGCTTCAAACGGTCCAGTTGTTCGCAGTAGATGGTAGAATTAAACGTCTGGCCATATGGGAGCAACTCATAGTGGATGATTCCCTTCCAATCCCACCAAACACACAGCAAAACCTTCCTGGTTTCAATCCCGGCTTGGCCACTGTTTGGGACGATTCACCGGCCTTCGACCACGACCGTTTTCGCTTGATATTGTCGTATGTGATCCATTTTTCGTCGCCAGTCACCATCCGCTTCAAGAATGGGTCGAGTTCGTTCCGTTTCAGCAGCATATCGCAGGCGTTATATTTTTTTTATATTAACGGCGCATATTTGAACTAAATCCGATCACTGTAACACTTTTTATAAAGCATTGAATAAAGAGCAAAAAAAGCGGAAGGGAGATATTTGACAGCCTATTATGATATGATGATACAAATTAAACCAAATACGTTTGTATTATTAAATGGTTCTTTTATTAGAGCCAACTGTTCTGACTTCTAGTCTGTTACGAACTAAAGACAAATCAAATTTATTTAAGCCGCCAAGTCTTCGGTTGGAGGCAGCGGACTCAGCAGAGCGCTTGGTCAGCGCCTCGGGACGTCTGGAGTTTCCTGCCTTAAACGGTCACCCTTGCACATCGCTTTCGCTAAAGCGGAATGCGTTACTGGGCTGGCTCAGCGTTGTCGATGTTATTGTTGGCACATCCGGTCTTGGATGGCATTTCGGCGAATCGTTGCACCCCTCTGACTTGCTCGTGTAAGCTCCTCCTTGTCTTAAGATGAAGTCGTCCCCGGATTCAATGGTCTTAGACGGTTGTTGACGTTTGGCTTTCAGACGGTAGATAAGAAAGATGATTATTGGGCTGTGGAGGAGACAGAGCAAAAGATCCAGGTGTTGCCCGATGGCAGTCTGGATTGAAGGTGGTTGATGTGCTGCAGATTTTTAACGCTCATTCTGTGAATTGATGACAGACTAAGGCTGATGTCTCAGAACGTTTACTTGAGCCATGGCTGAAACTGCGGCTTTCTTCTTTGATGTTCCGATATTGTTGACGTAAATGGTGCCGTTTATTTTAATTTTTTCGGTATATGATACCAGGTAAGTTCCTGATATTATCCGGCTTATTCCCTTTTCGTCGGTGATATTAATCGTTACATCGTTGGTGATGAGCATACCCTCGTCGATCATAGTGACTGGGTCCAAGTGTCCAGGCTGGGTGTTGCAATGGGCAACCATGCCAGAGATGAGTTGTTGTGCGCAGGTTGGCACTTTCGATCTCCTGCAGAAGGTGGTGCCCGCTGATACTTTGCAGTCCTTGACGGCGAAGGTTTCTATCCTGCAATCCGCGACCGTGCTACCGTCCTCGAAATCTAATATTCTATTTTCATGCTGTACCGGGAATATTCTTATTTTTCTACAAGTTAACAAAGGATTCGGAAATTTTATGGTTTAATTGCAATTGTATTTTGTCGTTTATTTCTATCTGTCCGTTTACCGAGTCCGTTAGCTGTCCTTGTCTAAGCCTCACCTGGTCCCAGTCGTCAGAGTCAGGTGTCCCCGCTATTACTTTCAAAGCAGTCCCTATAAAATTAAGACTACGGACATGCCGGTGACGCACCTTTGGTGTGTCCAGAAGAGTCTCTATTCGTTCCAAGTCCGTTTCAAGTACCCGTCTCATGTGCTCCTTCACGAAGAAGTCCATCGCGTGTTTCGTCTTGTCCGCGTAAGTCTCGTACGATGTCACGTTCGTTGAATGTCCCATGTAACTGTACTCGTCCCATAAAGTAACGTCTCAGTCCATAATTGGTATGTGGTTAGCGTGTGAGTATTCGTTTAGTTTTATGGTCGAGGAGGGAGTTGTCAGTAGGACTAACGGGAGCAGCAAGTTGTAGTGACCAACTTAACTTTACACTGCAACAACTCTTCAAGACACCCTCGCCCTAAATTATAGCAGCTTTTGTATAAAACAAAAAGCGAGAGAATTGTCTTAGACCAATCAGGACAGAATATGATCGTACGATTATACAGTTAGGAATAGAAAAGCTATAACAGCGACCACCAGCATGCAGCTTCCCCAGAGCTTAGATCATTATCGGATAAAACTTCGTGGCGAACGCTCACAATTTTTGACGCTGCCCATTTAAACTGCACATACACGTGAAATATAATTAGTTATATATATATATATATCCAATCTCATAAAAACAAGAGTTGGGATATTTCAATAAATTTCCGTGTTCGATTTGTGTGAAAGTGGCAACGAGATTCGACCCCAAGGTGTGAGGAAGGCCCGGTCTATATAAGAGCATTTGATTGCTCTACAGCCGACTACCATCGCCGCTACCATCGGTCTTATCGCTGCAGCACTGCAGTTATATTTCGTGTTTTGTTTTGATTCTTGATTTTCTTTTGTATTGCGATTAATAATGAATTAAATACTCGCAGATTGACGGAACTTTTGGCATTTGAATAGGAATTTAACTTAGAACCTTTAAAGTTTGACCTACAGCTCGACAATGTCAACGTGAACTTCGGCCCAACTTTACGCACATCATGGAGTGGATATTTAAGGTCGTGAGTACTACAACAACAATGATAAAAACATTATTATGAATCCCCTATAATTAAAATTCTAACAAAATGCCACCTCGAACGTCTAAATAAAATAAGATCTGCATTTGACTAAAGATTATGTAACTATATTTGTTAATTTTATATTCAATTACTTATATATATTTGCTTTATATTTACTTTTACATACCTTATTTCACTTACTGAATATGAACGAAAATGAAGAGTCAGAGAATGACTAGGATAATTATGTGTAGATTAAATATTGTTAGTTAGTAAAAGAGATTTAATGGAAACGTTTGCTAAACTGAATTTATATAAATGGAATTATGATTGAAGATATATTGAAAAAATAATGAATTGTGAATAAATAGATTTAATGGTTTGTCGAGTACTTATGTTGAACACTTTCTTAAATATGTGGTAGAGTTATTTTGAACTTGGCCAAGGGACAATGTAAATATTTTAATTGTCATGGTAGGGAGGGTAAAGACTTGGGGAATCATTAACATCCAAAATTCCCAATACTTATCAGAATCTGTAGCTTATCTTCACACGTGTCGGCGTGTATCATTAGTATCAATATAAAGCCATTTCTTTTATTAATCGGTAGTCCAGTTTTGAATATTGTTTATGAGTAAGACGCACTTATTAAAATGTAGTAGCGTTTCGTACTATCCTAAGCTAAAAGAACCCCGACCTACGGCGAGCTAGACCCGAGCATAGCAAGAGTGCGCATCCCTAGCGAAGGAAGTACAAGGTCCTCTTTATTAGTAATTACCACCCACTATTAAAAGACCAACTAGTTAAAAATCTATCGAACTACGGTACACTACAAAGTTTCCTAACCTAAGTGCGAAACATATAAAATATAGAGAGTAACAAACGTCACTAAAGTATAAAAAGGTGATAATATGAAAAAAATTTATAAGAAATATAAGAAATATCCAGGCGTCTGTTGGTTTTTAACCAGACTTTTTCGCCTACTTGGTACTGCTTATTGCTTTTGTGTGCATTTGAGTACCTAAGTGTTTTCTCTTGAGCCTCTTTGATTTTGTCTCTTACTGTGCCCGCAAGATCTGGTGGAATAGCATGAACTATTTCAGGAGGCTTTTTATTTGTAACCGAGTGGACAGTTCTGTTATATTCTATCGTTGCGAATAGAATAAGGTCAGTCGCCTCGGTAATGTTTTGATCTATTTTGATGCACCGTGCGATTTCTGCTAGGGTGCTATGAAATCTCTCAACTTGGCCATTAGATGTGCTGTGCAACTGGGGCGCATTTGAGACCTGTATAGCATACCTATTTTCTAGGATGGTTCGTATGGTTTGTGAGTTGATAGACCTTTCTTTGTCGCAGTAAACTGTTTTTATATTGGGGAACAGATTTATTAGTTGTATTATCGGAGTTTTGATATCTACGACTGCTCTTGAATCGATTGGTTGGACTATAGCGAATTTTGAAAACTGGTCGATACAAGTTAGAAAATGCTTTTGATCAGTTGAAAATATATTATATCTATGTGGATAATTTCCCCAGTATAACCGGGAATTAGTGTTTCCGCTATGGTTTGTTGCACTGGGTAACGATTGTATTTTGCTTTTGAACACGTTCTGCAATTTGCGGTGATTTCTGCCGCTAGCTGGCCCATTTTGGGAAAAAAGTAGTCACGAAGGACCTGTTTTTCGTTTTCCTGTCATGCTCTATGGGCTCTATTGTGTTCCGTGGTCATAATTTCCCTTTGTTCGTTACTGTTTGTTATATCGATGACCAAGCTCTTACAATGTCTAAATGTCGTCGAGCGAAAAGCGACGATTAAATCGTTCTGAATGAAGGCGAGTAATAGGTAGCTCGCAGTGGATTGCATTGACGACATCTATTTTTACTAAATCTTTTAGTGAGCGAAGCAATGTTGTGCGGTCTGTAAATCGCACAATGTGACACGTTTTTGATTTAAAAAGGATGATTGACTTTATAGACGGGAAATCCGCCTGTTCGATCACTATTTGGTTCCTGAAACAGTTTACAAGGTTTTTCTGTTGACTTTACAGTGTAGGTCAATGACTCCTCGCTGTGGATAGTAGCGATGTCGGAGTGTGCCTCATTATCTAAAGCATTTGCGTTTTTTCGCGACAACCTTTCCACCTTTTGAGCCTGGGACTCGAATTTTTATCCGACATTGAACCGGTCAGTGGTTGATGTTTCGGTGAAGATGTTTAACTTCTTTACGCCATATAAATAGTTTCCGAGATTTTGAAGTGCCCATTCTATGCCAACATGACATCCTCAGACTCCAGGATGTTTCTTAATTTTTCGAATGATTTTCGCTGCTCGTTGGTCGTTTCCAGTTTGACTTTCTTTTAGTGGTTTGCTCCAATTTTTCCGTTGTCACCTTTTAAAATATTCGTCAGAGGTCTTGCGATGCTAGCGAACCCCTTTATGAAACATCTATAATAACTGGCCAATCCCAAAAATGTCCTGAGACTTTACAATGTGGATGGAGGTTGAAACTCTTTTATAGCCTTAACCTTCTCAGGTGAAGTTCTAATTCCCCCTCGGGACACTGTGAATCCCAAATATTCTACGTTCTCTTTAAAGAACTTAGACTTTTCTATAGACACTCTCACGCCTGCATCGCACAAGGTTTTTAGAACCACGTTTATATCATCGACATAGACGTAGCAAGTTTTACCGTCGTTGGAAAATACTGGACGCATTTTTTAAACTAAAGGGAAGCCTGCAGAATTCATACTTCCCGTTGTTGACCGAAAAAGCTGTATTTTCTCGATCGCGCTCCGCGAGCCCGACTTCAGATCAAGAGTCGTGAAGTACTGAGCTTTTCCAATGTTCGGCAGTTTGGTCGATATGGTCATCAATTGTTTTCTGATTCAGTTTCCTGAAGTCAATAACGAGACGTTTCTTTCAATGACCTTCTTCGTCAAAACCCTTCTTATCAACAATCCAAATTGGGTTATTGTAAGGCGACCGGGATGGCCTTATTATTCCGTCTGCTAGGAGTTGTTTAACCTCCGTATTGACGAAATCGGCTACACCCATCGGGTATGGGTAAAGTTTTGAATATACGGGTTCCCCGTCAGTGCGAATCGTGGCGACCGTATTTATGTTAAAGGGGAAGGACTCGTTTGGGTCCGCAAAGGTTTTTGATCTGTCGTTGATCATCTTCTTGAAATCTTCGCTGACGGCGTTTGGCACGTCCACGTCATCGATTTTAATAAAGTTTACATTTCTGCATTTTGAGTAAAAAAATTGTTCTGAACCACGATGTTTTTTGTTAGATCGATTTTTGCATTGACCCTTTTTAGCACATCTAGTCCGTCATATCCGTTCAGGCTGTTTAACAAGAAGAAATATGATTTAACATTGAATATATGAATCAGACACTTTTGTTCTATTTTTGTATGGATTGACGTGACTTCAAATGGTGTTTCCACCGGTTTGAGGTGTTTTAATTCTGATAGAGGTTTTGCGAATTGTAAGATTTTTCTTCTAAATTTTTATTAAGGCTCGCAACGAACCAGGTTCGTTCATTGCAAGACTCCGCCCGTTGAGCTACGGTTAATGCTGATGACATATCTTTGGGTGCAGCTGAGAGAACTACATGTCGGACTGATTTTTTATTGTACTAGTTAACTAAGTTAACCGGGCGACGGCTACGAACGATCGCCCGAAGACTCGCTCCGGCCAAACTGCTGACACAGCGTCTGGCCGGAAGCTCGTGCATAGCCGGCAAACACTACCCGTTGGAGTGGCCGCTATGAGCTTCATATTTTGTTAGCCTTAAGTCAGTTTTGATTTCGTTCACAATAAAGAGCGCACGCTCAGAAACATACTCCGGCCTTCGCCGTATCTTTTATATATTGGTTGTCTAGCCTTAAGGGCAGGCAATAACGGAGAAAGTTCTCCCATCGTATATTTACCTTCCAGAACTGAGCTGCGCAGCGGATAGCCTGCGCACCTCCAGCAGAGAATATCTCCGCTCCTCTTCCCCGACCGAGAACCCGGTCACAGCCGAAACAGAAGTCACCACCCCTCTCCCACTGGACTGCGGCGCGGGACAACTCTGGATTGGACACGTGTATTACTGGCGCCCAACTAGCGGGAAACACCCGCCCATACCACACATAACAAACATAACATGTAAGTGGGCCCGCTGGCCAAACCTCTGTTACGTCTTCGACAGTTCAGATCAATAATAAAAAAAAAATTAATTAAAACAAACCAGTCTATAGAGTGTTTCTAAAATCTCAAATTTCGAACGCGACGACTAATAGGTGTTGGTGTTAATTCCAATTTTTAAATTTTGAAATTTTAAATTAAATTTTACACTGCAAATATTTCTGGTGTCCCCACTCCACCGCTGACACCCGATACGGCCGCGCAGGCATTTATATTTCAATTATTTATTCTTCGCTTCTTTGTTTATCGTGGCGGAGGCTCAGTCCCCGCGCACCCCCTACCTTGCCGCTGCTCCGCGAGGCGACGGCTTGGTTCGAAGAGCTCACATACATAATCGTTAAGGCGGCGGCCCCGTCCCCGCGTACTTCTTGCATTGCCAGCTGCCTTCATGGGCAAAATAGCTGAGCGGGCATTGTATACCAGCGCAGTTTAACTTAAGCACATATGAGCTCCCCGTTTACACAATATAGGGAAAATAAACGATACACTACCAGCTCAGATTCCGACAGTGAAGGGACCCCGCGCACTTCCACCCCAATACGGGCACCCGCTGACCCCCCTTCAGTTAGAACCATGGACCCAGATCAGCTTAAGGCTGTGATTCAGGCCGCCGTTAATCATGCCTTGGCAGAAGCGGCCGGTGAAGCCATGCGCAGAGAAGAAGAAATGCGCCAAACTATACAACAGTTGGCTATCCAAATTGCAACGGTGCAAATCGCATCCACACAAGCGGCAGCCCCTATAATTAAGGTATACCAACCCATTGATATCAGGGGCACCGTCGAGTGCAACGAGCCTCTGGATGCCGTAAAATGCTTGCCCGAATTTACGGGAGCACAAGAGACATATGGCTCTTGGCGACAGGCGGCGGTAGCCGCATATTACATATTTAAGAATTATGTAAATAGCTCACGCCACTACCAGGCGGTCGTTATAATCAGAAGTAAAATAAGAGGCCCTGCCGATGCGGTGCTATCTTCGTTCGGCACTGTATTGAATTTCGATGCGATCATAGATCGCCTCGATTTCACATATAGTGACAAACGCGCGATTCACGTCATCGAGCAGGAGATGGGCACCCTCAGACAGGGGAGCCTGACTATACTACAATACTACGACGAGGTCGAGAAAAAGCTCACCTTGCTTACCAATAAAGCCACCATGTCGTATGAAACGGCGGCGGCAAAAATCTTATGCGACAAATTTCGGGATGATGCGCTCCGTATATTTATTTCGGGACTCAAGCGCAGTCTGTCCGATGTCCTCTTCTCGGCGAAGCCGAAGGACATGCCAACCGCGTTGGCATTAGCTCAGGAAGTGGAATCAAACCACGAAAGGTACACCTTCGCAACATCGTTTGCAAAAAGCCTGGAGGATAGGGATAGGAAACAATACCCAATGGCGCAAGAACGCCAACGAACGCCCTACCAAGCGCACTCCCAAGTAAATGGGGGAAAAAACCCACACTTTACTAAACAGGTTAAGGCTCAGGTACACTCGGCTCCGCATAACGACAGGCGTCGTGAAAACACACCAGAACCCATGGAGGTTGACCCGTCTATGTCCAGGTTCAGACAACCCACTCAGGCACAGGCCTACCAAAACGAGAAGCCCGCCCACTCCGGTCGTTCACGCGCTCACAAGAGACAGAGGGTTAATCACATCGCTCAGAGCGCAGATCAGGCCGAGGGCACGTACGCAACCACAGCCTCCAGCGCGGTGGACAAAGTCGACGACGACACCATTTCTGAATATGATTTAGAAGTGATTAATTTTTTAGGGGAAAATCCCTGCTGCCCGTCATCAGACGAAGAGTAGCGGGGAAAGAGATGAAGTTCCTCATCGACACGGGTGCGTCAAAAAATTTTATCCGGCCTCACAAAGGCTTAAAAGGCGTTCGCCCAGTCGATTCCCCATTCACCATTCATTCACTCCATGGCGTTACCACGATCACGAAAAAATGCTTCGTGTCGCTTTTTGATTTGAAGGCCACGTTCTTCATTTTACCTGATTTGTCTTCCTTCGACGCGATAGTTGGCCTCGACCTACTTAAACAGGCAGGGACATCGCTTTGTCTGGCCTCCGGCCACCTCAGATGGGGCAATGGAGAAGAGGAAATTGAATTCCACCCATGCCCCGACGTCAATTTTACCGAAGTGAACTGCTCAGATGCGCCACCCTTAGTCAGAAACGCGTTCTTAGAAATGCTGAAGACTAGGAAGAAGGCTTTTGCAAACCCTAACGAGGCTTTGCCCTATAACACATCGGTGGTAGCTACCATCCGAACAGTTAGTGAGGAGCCCATATACGCAAAATTATACCCGTACCCAATGGGGGCGGCGGACTTCGTCAACAAAGAGATTGAAGATCTGCTTAAAAACGGGATAATTCAGAAGTCGGCATCCCCTTACAACAACCCGATATGGGTTGTGGATAAAAAAGGGACCGATGACCATGGCAACCGGAAAATGAGACTAGTTATCGACTTCCGCAAGCTAAACGAAAGAACGGTGCCCGATAAATACCCCATGCCAAATATTAACATGATATTGAGCAACCTAGGCAATGCGAAGTATTTCTCCACGTTGGACCTCAAGTCTGGCTATCACCAAATCATTCTTGCAGAACGCGACAGGGAAAAAACCTCTTTCTCTGTGAATGGGGGAAAATACGAATTTCGCAGACTACCGTTTGGCCTCAAAAATGCAGGCAGCATTTTTCAGAGAACAATCGACGACATCCTACGGGAACAAATCGGCAAGTTCTGCTATGTTTACGTTGACGACGTAATTATCTACTCCGAAGACGAGAACTCTCACATCAAGCACGTAGATTGGGTTCTAAAGAGCCTACACGATGCGAACATGAGGGTATCGGTAGAAAAGTCCAGCTTTTTTAAAAAAAGTGTGAGCTTCCTTGGGTTTATAGTCACTTGTAACGGTGCTACAACAGACCCAGAAAAGGTTAAGGCTATAAAAGAATTTCCGGAACCCAAAAGTGTTTTTGAGGTACGGTCATTTCTAGGCCTAGCCAGCTACTACAGATGTTTTATTAAGGACTTCGCGGCAATAGCAAGGCCTGTATCAGACATCCTAAGAGGGGAAAACGGAACAGTTAGTAGACACAGGTCACGAAACATTCCGGTTCAGTTCTCGGAGACGCAGCAACAAGCGTTCCAGAAACTACGAAACATCTTGGCATCCGACGACGTGATGCTAAGGTACCCCGACTACAAAAAGGCATTTGATCTAACGACAAGCTACGGCATTACCTGTATGCGGTTAAAGACATCAACATCTTTACCGACCACCAGCCGTTAACCTTTGCAGTATCGGAATCCAATCCGAATGCAAAGATTAAAAGGTGGAAAGCGCGCATTGATGAATCAGGGGCGCGTATTTTCTACAAACCCGGCAAAGAAAACTTGGTCGCCGATGCATTGTCACGGCAACAAATTAACGTCATGGAGGAGCAAGAAGCTCAATCGTGCGTGGCCACTATTCACAGCGAGCTCTCCTTGACACACACTATCGAAACGACGGATAAGCCCCTAAACTGCTTTCAGAACCAGATAACTCTGGAGGAGGCACGCTTTCCGTTAAAGCGCAGCTTCGTCCTCTTTGGAAACAAAAGGCGGCATGCGATTAACTTCCCCTGCAAAGAGTCATTGATTGATGAACTCGCAGATGTTATCGTTCCGAAGGGCGTTAACGCCATTCATTGTGACCTGCACACGCTGGCACTAGTACAGGACGAGTTGGTTCGGAGATTTCCAGCCACCAAATTTTGGCACTGCAAAAACCGTGTAACGGATATTTTTGCAGTCCCTGAGAGACGGGAAATTCTTACCGTAGAACACAATAGGGCCCACAGGTCGGCCCAAGAAAACGTTAAGCAGGTACTCTCCGAGTACTACTTTCCGAAGATGACCAGGTTGGCTACCGAAATCGTAGCAAACTGCAAAACGTGCGCGAAAGCCAAATATGATAGGCACCCAAAAAAGCATGAGCTAGGCGAGACTCCGATCCCCTCTCATGTGGGAGAACTACTGCACATCGACATTTTTTCTACGGATAAAAAGTATTTTCTCACTTGCATTGACAAGTTTTCGAAATTCGCAATTGTGCAACATGTCCACTCTAGGACAATTGAAGACCTTAAACCGGCCATACTACAGATTATGAATTTTTTCCCTAGGGCTAGAGTAGTTTACTGCGATAATGAACCTTCATTAAATTCGCATACTATCTCGACCATGCTTGACAATCACTTTGGCGTTAGCATTGCCAATGCACCGCCACTCCATAGCGTGTCAAATGGGCAAGTGGAGCGCTTTCATAGCACCCTTTTGGAGCTTGCTCGTTGCCTAAAAATCGACAAGGGCATAACCGATACTGTGGAAATTATTTTGTTGGCAACCGCCAAATATAATAAGTCAATTCACTCTGTCGTTGACAAACGACCAGTTGACATCGTGCAGGAGCACCCATATGACCCACAGACGGAAGTCCGGAACAGAATCATTAAGGCACAAAACACGCTCAGGACCAGGGAAAACGCCTCCCGACAACACAGAGTATTCGAAGTCGGCGAGAAGGTATTGGTTAAATCCAATAGAAGGCTGGGAAATAAACTCACACCCTTGTGCGAGGAGAGAGCCGTAGAAGCGGACCTGGGGACCACGGTCCTCATTAAGGGGAGGGTGGTCCACAAGGACAATCTTAAATGATATAACCTATAATGTCCTTTATGGTTTTTTTATTATTCATTTTTTATATTCGTTTTTTATATTGTATTTTTTATCACACCTTCAAGCCATCCGGCGCACTTTATTTTTTATATTCACCTTCAAGCCGCTTGGCGCACTTTGTTTTTTTTACTATAAGTTCATTTTATCGGTGGTGGGAAACCCTCTATAAGCATAAAAATAGCTAAAGTTTAACTTCACAGGATCGGACCAACATTTTGCATACTCCTGTCCTTGGCGTCGGCCCACGTTACCGATTATTCACAGGCCAGGTACATCCCCATTGTAGATGGCGAAATCCTAGTATGGGAGGAGTTTGCTTACGTCACGCACACAGCAAACCTCTCAGAATATGGGCGCGTAATAGAGGAGACAACCAACATGATAGACATGTTTCCGCTATCCCATATGAAGAAGCTTCTGAGCGTGGATACCGCCCACCTCCAGGATTTGTTAGAGTCGTTGGGCGTTCATCACAGAGTAGCTAGGAGCTTGGATTTCTTAGGATCTATGCTAAAGGTTGTAGCAGGGACACCAGATGCCAGCGACTTAGAAAAAATCAGGTTTTCCGAAATGAGGTTAGTCGAGTCTAGCAATAGACAGATCCAAATTAACACCAAAACCCAAAATCAAATTAATCAACTTACCTCTACCGTCAATTCAATTTTGAGATCAGCCAAAACCTCACAAATAGACACTGGACACCTATATGAAACACTGCTTGCTAGAAACCGCATGTTGATGGCGGAATTACAAAATTTAATGCTTGCAATAACCCTAGCCAGGATTAACATTGTTAGTCCGAACATTTTAGATCACGAAGACTTAAAAACAGTTTGGCTTGAGGAACCCACAGACACACCTATAGGAGATCTTTTGTCCGTCTCGTCTGTAAAGATTTTACAGTCCCGTAACATTTTACACTTTATCATTAAATTCCCCAAAATTAAATTAGCCTGCAAGAAGATCACTATTTTCCCAGTTGCCCATGGTGGAACGATGTTGCAGATCATAGACAATGTCATAGCCGAATGCAGCGGAGAAGTTTACGCCATCAAAAACTGCTCCGAGTCACCGAGAGCCACATTCTGCCGCCTAGCTTCAGAGAGTTCGTGCGCCAAAGAACTGCACGCCGGTGGGGTAGCACACTGCCGAGTACAAGAGAGTGACCTGCATCCGATAACCTACGTAGACGAAGGAATTATGATCATCAACGATAGGTCGGCCAAAGTGCGAGTGGACAACGGCACAGAGATCTGGATTCATGGCACACACCTCATAACCTTTGACAAACAGGCCACTATAAATGACACACTCTTCATCAACCACAATAACACCCAGAAGAGAGCTCCAGGGACAGCAAGTCTTCCCTTATTGAACTCCCGTATCTTCACCGTTTGAGTGAACGGAACTTGGAGTTCATCAAGGAGTTCAGAGAAGAGATTGACAACCATCGAACACGTCTCGTAGCAACTATTGCGGGAGCAATATGCTGCGCACTCATCTGCATCGGGCTCATTTTTAGGCGTTTCACTGAGGCAAGAAAATCCGCAGGCCAAGTTAGGCAGATTATCGCTGAACTACAGACGGCCGAGGGCGGCCTTAATTCCGAGGGGGGAGTAGTTAACTAAGTTAACCGGGCGACGGCTACGACCGATCGCCCGAAGACTCGCTCCGGCCAAACTGCTGACACAGCGTCTGGCCGGAAGCTCGTGCATAGCCGGCAAACACTACCCGTTGGAGTGGCCGCTATGAGCTTCATATTTTGTTAGCCTTAAGTCAGTTTTGATTTCGTTCACAATAAAGAGCGCACGCTCAGAAACATACTCCGGCCTTCGCCGTATCTTTTATATATTGGTTGTCTAGCCTTAAGGGCAGGCAATAACGGAGAAAGTTCTCCCATCGTATATTTACCTTCCAGAACTGAGCTGCGCAGCGGATAGCCTGCGCACCTCCAGCAGAGAATATCTCCGCTCCTCTTCCCCGACCGAGAACCCGGTCACAGCCGAAACAGAAGTCACCACCCCTCTCCCACTGGACTGCGGCGCGGGACAACTCTGGATTGGACACGTGTATTACTTACTTATATTTCAAATACGTATCGTTTAACCCATTCATGATGTTTAGAATTATAATTAAAAAAATCAAAACACACCAAAACAAATAAAAATGGATAATTTGATAAACAAATCCTTTGGCAACGATAAACAAATTCTTTGGCAGCGGCACTTAGCCATTCATGTAAACAAATCCCAAAGCCTAACCTAAGCAGTTTTACCTACTCTCTCTGAGGTTTCTCCTCAACTTAAGAATCCAAGAGCAATGCTCTCCAAAAATACACTAACATATTTCTTAAGCACAGAGGCTTCTGAATTTCACTTACATTTAATTTTCAGTCTTAAGCTGAACATTGAAGAATAAAGATCACAATCCAACCCGACTTGTAATTTCTTTTATTTGACAAAACTTCGGTTACAGCGTTGGTCTTAGTTACTACAACGGTCCATTTAATAGACTCAAAAGTATATAATAATATTACTATATAATATATTTGAGCACTTATAGTCCGGACTTGGCACCGAATGACTTTTTTTATTCCCGTACGTAAAAAATAATGACATTTTTTTTGACACCTGCAGACGCGGTTGATACGTTCAGAATGCATGTTTTGCAAATTATGTAACAGTAGAAGGAAACGTTTCCGATCATCTAAAGTATATATATTCTTGATCAGGATCAATAGCCGAGTCGATCATGTCCGTCCGTCTGCCCGTATGAACGCCTCCATCTCAGGAACTACAAAAGATAGAATGTTGAGTTTAAGCACACAGCTTCCAGAGACTTAGACGCAGCGCAAGTTTGTTTTCAAATGTTACCACGCCCACTGTAACGCTCACAAGCCGCACTAAACTGTCCCGGCCACACTTTTGAAAAATGTTATATTTTTTTCACTTTATATATCTTGAAGTTTTCTATAGATCTGCCAAAATACTTTTCGCCGCGCCAACTCCAACGCCCACAAACCGCCAAAAACTCTCACGCCCACACTTTTACAAAATTTGTAAGTTTTATTTTTATTTTAATTTTTGTTCCCCAGTGATCGTTTGAATAGCGTCAGAAAGATAATTTGAGATAATAGGATAAAGTCTATTGTAAACAGAACATAATAGGTAGGGGTTATGCTATTTAAGGAGCACGTGAGGAAGTTTAAATATTTGAAGACAACTCTTAAGGATTAGATGTATAGTAACTTATCTAGTTACCGCTTTATTTAATTAAGAGATACAATGGAAAGTTAATTTGATGCCGTAAGCTTGTTGCGCGGCAAGGCTGAAGTCCAGAGTGGCCAGTCTGACGATATCAGAAGATATCGTCCTCCAGGAAAGGTCTTGGCGTTAGTACTTGCTTACGCCGTTTTGCCAGACTGGGCTTTAGTCTGGGCGCCACAGATGTATGGATTCTATTACGAGCTTCGTCCGAAGATTGATGATGACACGTTGGAGGATCCAGACACTTGCTAGTGTCATAGGCGAGGAGGCAAAGCCCTCAGTAGCATATTGAATTATTATACAAAAAAAAGATTCAAAAAACAAAAGGTTCTACAAGAACTACATTGATAAATAAATGCATAAATTTGTATTTTATTCTTTATTCTTTATTCTCGAACTTTTACATTTTCTTTTCAGCCAATCTGCGACTTTCGAAATAGAATGCATGATCTGTTCGGAAATAATACTATACCGGATACTTTAAAATCGTTGGTCGAACAGGAAAACTTCTTTAAAAACTATGTATGTTTTTAAATGCTTAAAATCAAGTTTTGTATTCGTAAAGTATTAATTTGAAAAAAGCGTCTAGGTTCTGAAAATCTTGCTTTCATTCATATAGAGCATGCGATATGCGAATATTAACATACGGTGGAATTTAAATGATCATCAGCTAAATCTAAGACAAATAAATTTCCTTACAAACTTGTAGATTATGAATCACATAGTTTTATTTCGCTTTTACTGAATAGCATATTATAGCCACTGGAATGATTTTAGAGTTCCCCCACTTACCATTGGGTTAAATCGCGAGTTTACTTCTGCTTTACGGAAAATTTACGTCAAAAATCGACGAAAATATATTAAAAAAAGTTAAATATAATTGTATGCTAAAGAAGTTAGTATTGATCGCATTAATAGCGGTAGAAAGTCAAAATTTGTGATAATAAGATAAAACTCATTATAGTCAGAACATAATACTTTATATTATATATATTACAATAATTTAAAATTAGGGAAACGTAAATTCTAGTTAACCTATACAGAAGAGCTGGCACAGAAGAGCTTAACGAACTTACTTAAGTCTATACTATAAACTTCACCACGAATAAAAATATATTACAAATAAAGACAGCTCCAAGCACCCATCTGCAGTTGAATTGGGACGGTAAGTTAATTATCATAAGTCTTCTGGAACAAAAAGCTATTATATGGTTTGCATCCAAAAAAAAACAATAAACAGAAAAATTGTGCTAGACCATAAGAATCTGCAAATTCGTTTGCTTTAGGCGGTCAGAGTTTGGACTCCTAATCTTCCCAAAAAGTATGCGCGGAATTGTTGCAGAACTAGCAATATGCCACATCGTATGCCACATCCCATTGTTTACACAGCATTGTAAGCAACAACTCATATTTTGGCAAACGCACTACACTTGAGCGTGACGTGAAATAAGAAGTTCACAAGCTAATGTAAGCAACGCGAATGTGCGTAGTTATTGCCCATTGCAATTGGCTGGGTGTGCGCAGAGAAAGGAAAGCCTCTTCAGATGATGTAAACTTAGTTTATAGAGAAGGACGGCTACTAGAATTTATCTGAGCGCAGATGGATGCTTGCAATAACTGAAGAGGAAAGCAAGAAAGATCAATTGGAGAAAATAAATATTGCAAAATATTTTTCCGTAAAACGGAGTTCCGATTGATCGAAATTATGCAATTAGAGCAGAATGCAATTGTTTATAATATCATCGATCTTTATAATTTATCATTTAACGTCATATCCGTACATAAGAACACTGATATGAGTTATAATTTGTGAAAAGCCGGATGCGACAAACTTTCAGGACTATATACAAAGCATAGGTTGTCGCAGTTCTTTTGTTAATGTAATTATTCACATATATGTTCATAAAACATACTTGTCAAAAATATTGTCTTTGGGGATGATTACAATGTTTGTAATATTGTCAATTTCACCACGAACAAGATCAACATCCTGATTGGGTGAGCTCGGGTCATGCTGGTCGAAACAACCCCACTGATAGGTCATCCCAGGTGAATGCCACGGAGTCCCTATAACAGTCGATCTGGATTTCTCCACAATCCTGCCACCGTTTATCCACGGCGTGTTAATTCTCTAGGTCCATGGGCACGGTCTTACCGTCAATCCGGTCCAAGTCCGGAGAATGCTTCAGAAACGTGAGCCAAAATGTCTGCAAGTTTATTAGCATTATTATTAGCATTACAACAAACGTGATTAGATGATAACTAATTCTAAATTATAATAATGTAATATTAATATTATCTGTAAATACAAGTATATCATCATATCACCTCCTTACTGCGAAGGACACTTTTTCAGTCAGATTTTCGTTACGCTAATCGAAAGAAGCAGCGACCACAATAACCGAAAACCGACATATGCCGCTGCGGCTGCCATAGACTCCCGAAAATCGTTGCTTGCCGCATTGGCGAATTACGTCTATGACCAAAAGCAACAGTATATCAGAAGGCATAAAAACAAAACAAAGAGACTGATGCCTTAAGGTCCATTACTTAAAGTAAGGTCCATTAGGACTTAGGATAGGTTGATTTGTAGTTTGGCCTTGCTCAGGTTGTTGAAGAAGGCTAGCAGGTTTTTCCAGTGGTTTTCGTAATTTTCGCTGAAGACTATTGTAAAGAGGCTGCAAAATAAGCAAACGTCTACATCTGTTGAGTTGATATTTCAAACTGATTTGTCCTAGCTTAGGTAGCTAATATGAAATTTACATGTTCTAATCTTATCTCTAACTAGACCAACGCAGAGGCCATTTGTTCCCCAAATATGGGAACGGATCAAAGACACTAGAATAATAAGATGCGTAACGGCCATACATTGGTTTTGCACTATGCAGCCACTTTTTTGGTGGCGGCAATAAATGCTCTCTCCCCGCTTGCATAAAATTGAGAGTATAATAATCTAAAAATAGAATTCACTTGCTTGTGTGAGTGAAAATAGTAAGCAAAAAAGTGTCCATGTGTGCGTAGTTGCGCTAGAAGTCGATTTTCGGTCCGAAATTAATTTTGATTTAAGAAACGAATTTGATTATTGTTTTGGTCATTTTCGTTTTAATATGATCTAATAAAATATTTTTAAAATATTGTTGCCGTGATTATTCTATTTTTTAAGAAGTTATTTTAATATTCGTTAGTTAAAATCTCCGCTCGAATTAGCTACCGTTTACCACTGAACATATAAACTTTTATTGAATATAAATACGGATATATAATATTATTAAAATTTGGAAAAAAAGTAGCAAACGATGAGCTCTATCCATTTGTCACCTTTAAGCAAATGGATTAAGAGGAACTAAAAGAAGAAACAATTAATTTGGCGCCCCTATTTATCCACCGAAAATTGCGAGGTTTTTAAAAATATCAAATTAGAATATAACAAAAACATTCAACAAAATAATATTTGCATTTCAAATACTGAAAATTTATAATTTACAGAAGTATGCATATTTTTTTACTTGTTTACTAGTAATTTGTACTAATAAATATACTAAATAGTTAAAAAACTTTATAAGCAACCTGTTTATTGCAAAATTGAATTCTTGAGGCAGGACCAGCGCACCTAAGAATCCCTAACTTCAAGTATATTTTCCACGTCGAGAGCTGAATACTCTAACGACATATTTTCTAGTATAAAGTAATATTTGAAATTAATTAGGTATTATTATGTACATTTATATTTTTATATTATGATTTATTTAAATAATTATCATTTTAAGGCAATGCAAAATTAGAGTTTTTACTTGGTGGCAATCGAGTACAAATAATATAGATTGAAAGTCCATAAACTTCTGAAGTGAAGGGCAAATTTTATCAAATTTACAATATATGAGCATACGTGTGCAAGTTAACAACTGATAGAGCGACCAATATAAAAGCAGCTACATAGTTCACGTTTATAATGCCCTAGCAGCTTCATATAAAAAATGCTGATGCGCCCAAACTGAATTCATCGCTCCACGCTAAGAACGCTCAGCAGCGGCAATCGGACAACCAGTAGCCGGGGCACCGAACTGCGCTGCGTAAATGCTGAGTCGGCTTGCCGACCATGAGCTTATGGCGTGATGCATTGGAGCTAGGGTAAATTCATATTTTCCATATTCTTTGTATTCAGTTCTAAGCGAAACCTCTTTTAATAAAGAGCTAATTACTCCGGCAACAGCCGTTAAATATCTCCTATCATTTTGAAAGCTGACTGTGTCTCTAGGCCAGCAGTTAAGGAGGGTAGTCCCCCTTCCAACATAATCTTCCTAATCTAACATAGGAACTACAGCCAGCCGGCTAGACGCTCTTAGTGTTCTCCAACTAGAGCGAGGAACGACCACCCGCTACCTGTGGACTACGCTCATCGGCCAACCGGCCAAAGTACAGTGACTGCAGCGGGGGACAACTATAATTACGAACCTAGAGTATCTTAACAGGATAGTTAAGAAGAGAAACCACGTAAGTTTTATTAGTGAATTTTTTTCGGCAACCTTCAAGAATTGGCTTAGTTATCCCATTGCATAATTTTACAAAGAGTAAATTCTACAGCATACCCCAAGTTACTGTGAGCTATTGCTGCCCAAAGGAATAAATAATAAATAGTAAATAAAATTATTCCTTTGCGCAAGCCTTTTCTTTTGAAAAAGTTTTTCGTCGATTTCTATTTCTGGCGCACGTAAATAGTGCCGCCTCGAGAAAACCGAAACTGTGCTCGGAGAAAATATATGGGCGAAGTGCCAACCATCAGTAAATGAGTTGGGCGGGCGAATACAGAAAAGTCAAGATAGAATACGATAGTGACGACGGGTGGGATTCTGAAGAACAAGGTTTTCGCCCGACGACTAACAATAGTACAGATATGGACGCTGCTCAGTTGCAGGCAATCATAGAAGGAGCCGTTAACCAGGCCCTAGCTCAGCAGGAAACTAGGCTGATGCAATCATTTCAGACCCAACTAGATCAGGTTAGGCATCAAATGCAGAACTTACGTGTGGAAGCACCGCAGGTAGAAGCATTTAAGAGAATTGAATTTAAGCCATACGTCGTTACTGCCATACGTGGCAGTCAGCCATGGACGCCTATGAAATTTTCAGGTCGTACAATGAGAGCGAGGCGCACTACCAGGCTGTCACAATTATCAGGAATAAAATCAGGGGGGTAGCGAGAGCGCTACTAGTGTCCCATAACACAGTACTAAATTTCGATGCCATCATTGCTCGACTAGACTGCACATACGCGGACAAAACGTCGCTGCGTGTCCTTAGGCAGGGTCTTAAAACGGTTGGGCAAGGCGAGCTTACCTTGATGCAATACTATGACGAGGTAGAAAAGCGACTAACACTAGCGACGAACAAAATCGTTATGACACATGAACCGGTGAGCGCCGCTCTATTCAATAATGAGGTTCGAAATGATGCCCTCCACCCATTCATTTCGGGGCTCAGGAAACCCTTGAGAGCCATAGTGTTGCCAGCTCAACCCAAAGATTTACCCTCAGCCTTGGCTTTGGCTAGGGAATCCGAGGCGAACATGGAGCGCACCGCCTTCGCGGCCACATATGCAAGGAAGGTGGAAGAAAAGTCATTCACCTATGGGCACCGAAAGAACCAAAACCGTTCGCAGGAAGGTCAAGGAAAAAGTAGCAGGGCCGAGGATGGCCAAGGAAGAAACCCCATTACTATAAAAAGCAAAATAAGTTCACGCAAAATAATGCGGCCCATAACACAAACGATGGCCCTAACCAGTCACCAGAACCCATGGAGTTAGGCTCCACTGAACCACAACACAGGCAAGCCACCGCCTTCGGAAGCGGTCAGTCTGCCAATGCTAGGGGCGAGAATATTCGAGGCCAGAAAAGACATGGATCTACACGCGCGACGGATCAAAGACGTCAAAGAGTGCAGAATAGAGTGCAACGCGTCGTCGAAAGTGGCAGTGAATATGATAGAGCGGCAGCAGCGGCTGTCGCCGAAGTAGACGAAGAATCCGACGGTTGTGACCAAATAAATTTTTTAGGGAACGCTCTCGACTGCCGTTCATTGAACGCCAGTTACATGGGAGAAAATTAAAAATCTTAATAGACACAGGGGCGGCGAAAAACTACATCAAGCCCGTAAAGGAGCTAAGAAATGTAGTGCCGGTCAAATCCCCTTTCACGGTTAGTTCCATCCACGGTGCTAACAGAGTTGAACGGAAATGTTTAATGAACGTTTTCGGGAAAACAGCGGATTTTTTCCTTTTGGACACCTTAACGCCATTTGATGGCATTATTGGTTTTGATTTCCTAGCTCAAGTTGGAGCAAAGCTAGACACAGAGAAAGGCACAATCAACTATGGTTCTGTGGTTGAAGAGCTGCAGCATCATAAGTGTGTGTAAATTTTACTAACGTGAATGACATTACGGTACCGGAATCTGTAAAAACCGAGTTTAGAAACATGATCGCAAGCAGATCTAAGGCATTTTAAGCCTCTAACGAGACACTGCCGTTTAACACTTCCGTTGTTGCCCCAATTCGCACTAGCGATGATAAGCCGGTATATTCCAAATTATACCCGCACCCCATGGGTGTATCTGAATTTGTTAAGCGAGAAATAGCAGACATACTGCAGAAAGGCATTACTAGAACCTCAAGGTCACCGTATCCAACATGGATTGTAGACAAAAAAGGCCATGATGAACTGGGGAACAAAAATAAGCGTTTGGTTATAGACTTTAGGAAACTTAACGAAAAAACCATCGCTGATAAGTATCCAATGCCAAACATCCCCATGATACTGGCAAACTTAGGAAAAGCCAAATACTTCACAACGTTAGATTTGAAGTATGTCCACAGACAGCATAAAAGGACAAAATCTGTTTTCAAGCTGCGGAAATATTTTTGAGTAATACCAAAAACACTAGAATAATGTCTTCAGTCTATCTGGGGATAGGGTCGGATGAGGTGTGGGATATGTGGGTTTCCTGAAGGGCAATGATGTGTGGTTTGAACTTTTTAATTTGAATTTTAAGTTGGGAGTAATTGTTCCTATAACCTTTAATGTTCCATTGTAATACATTTAGCATTAAAATAGTTTGGTGGGGGTATAATTGGTTGGTAAGTTAGCAAGATTAGGAATGGAGAAACGTTAGCAAGGTCGAGAACTGGTCGGATCTGGATATAATCATGTATTTGGGTCCGGGGGAATTTAGTAGAAGGGCGTTATTGGTGGTGGGATTTTGTGAACCTCAATCGGGTGTTTTACTCATCTTGGAGTTGCTGCTTATATATCTCGTATATTATTTCTCGGTTGTTCAATTCACTGGCGCTGATTGTAGGTATTACCAAAGACACTAGAATAATAAGATGCGTAACGCCATACGATTTTTTGCACACGATTTTTTCGGGCTGGCTCTAGAAGTGGCTCCAGGCTCTCTCGAATTTTTGCTCAAGAGCCAGAGAGAGAGTGCGCTCTAGAGCCAGCAGCTCTCTTGTACTCATACAGCGACAGCCGTGTCGTATGTGTGCACACGTATGCTCATATATTGTAAATTTGACAAAATATGCCCTTCACTTCAGAAGTTTATGGACTTTCAATCTATATTATTTGTGCTCGATTGCCACCAAGTGAAAAACTCTAATTTTGCATTGCCTTAACATGATAATTATTTAAATAAATCATAGAAATAGAAATAGTATGTACATAATAATACAGAATTATTTAAATAAATTACTTTATACTCGAAAATATGTCGTTAGAGTATTCATCTCGCGACGTGGAAAATATATTTGAAGTTAGTGATTCTTGGGTGCGCTGGTCCTGCCTCAAGAATTCAATTTTGCAATGCACAGGTTGCATATGATGTTTTTTAACTATTTAGTAGATTTATTAGTACAAATTACAAGTATACAAGTAAAAAAAATATGCAAACTTATGTAAATAACCAATTTTCAGTATTTGAAATGCAAATATTATTTTGTTGAATGTTTTTGTTATATTCTAATTTGATATTTTTAAAAACCGCGCAATTTTGGGTGGGTAAAAAAGCGCGCCAAATGTATTCTTTCTTCTTTTAGTTCCTCTTAATTCGTTTGCTTAAAGCTGACAAATACATAGTGCTCCTCGTTTGATACTTTTTCTCCAAATTTTAATAATATAAACGCATTTTTAAATTTAAAAAAATTGATTTTCTGATTTATTAAAGCACATTTGCGATAAAGTGCGATAAGTTATTGTCCTAAGTAGTACAAAATAAAAAAAAATTTCAGAAGTGTACATATTTTCATAATTTGTCGCGCCTATATTACGTTGTGCTGGTACTGCTGCTTTTCGATAAAGGTTTGAACTTTTGAATTTAATTGTTTTATGTAATAAAATTGGCTATTGCCGACAAAATACTGTACCCTAGGCTACCCTGTAGGATTTACCACCCTAGGATTTACCCTGTAAATCTAGGCGCGATTGCCCGCTCTTAAATTGTTTAGGTTTCCTGAAAAGGATCCAACAATTTTAATGAAATGGGCAGAAAAGTGCCAATTTACAGAAGATTTTGTGGCGAGCACTTCATCACTGTTCTTATGCCAAGATCATTTCTCGCCAGATGATATTGGCGTAAAATATCTGAGGAAAGGAACAATTCCCGAACAATTACAGTCCCCTGCTGAAGTTTGTCGTCAGTGCCATAAAAACACGAAAACATTAAAAATGTTTAAAAAAAAATATTTGTTAAAAAATTGTCTGATGAAAGAAAAAATCTAATTAAAATGCTGAGAAGAGAAAATTCAAATTTGAAATGAAAGGTGATTACGTTGGAATCAGAGTCCGAAAAAAACCTACTTTCTCAAATTGACATAATTAATTTAACGGGAATTGAAAAAATATTGGCGAAAATGCTTTCTAAAGAAAAAAAAGGCACAAATACAAGATGGAATGATTCGTAAAAATTGTTTGCTCAGAGCATATGTATATTACAGGTCCACTTAAGCATATACGTTTTTAAGGGACTCGCTTAAATTAAATTTTCCCAGTCCATCATCGTTACAAAAGTGGAACAGCATAAAAAAATTACAGCCGGGAGACAACGAATGTTTGTACTCAGCCCTTAAAGAAACCATTAAAGAAATGAATGAATCTGAGAAAGAATGCATATTAACTTTGATGAAGTAGCAATAAAAAAAATCTGACTCACAATGTATCTGTTGATATAATAGATGGACTAGAGCATTTAATTGATCGCTCTAATAAAATGGGAAGTCACATTTGCGTATTTGTTATTCGGGATATTTTAAAAAAATTGAAATTTATATTAAATTATTTAATATAAAATCTTAAAAAAGTTTATTGTTGAAAATATTGGTTTCAAAGTGAGGGGTGTAGTTTATGATCAAGGAGGTAACAATAGAATTGAAGTCACCAATGAGAAACCTTACTTTACCTTTAATAATAATAAATATTATATATTATGTTTTATGACATTCCGCATCATTTCAAGTCTATAAGGAATAATTTTCTGAAAGCTAATTTTGAAACCCCTGACGGACTTGTTGACTTTGATATCATCCGAGAGGTATACGAATTAGATCAGAGATCAGTAACGAGAATGACTAAATTAACAAGAACTCACGTTAATCCAACTAGATTTGAGCTTATGCGGGTATGTCTGGCAACTCAGACGCTTAGTCACTCTGTTGCTGCGGCAATTAAGACTTGTAATCAAAACAAGCAATTTCATCGCAATAGTCCCGAAGTTGCAGCCTCAACTGCTGCATTTGTCCAAAAAGTTTATAACTTTGATTGCTTGAATAGCAGAGTTTTAACTGACAAAAGCCCCATGAAATGTGCGCTTCAATTTAACAACACTGTTTGGAATAAACTAAAGGGAATATTAAAAATCTCGGGAATAGTATATATTGTCTTGATGGTTTGATCCAAACTACTGAAGCTATATTTGGACTCGTCAAAGATATATTTAGGGACGACACGGACCATTTTTTCTTTTTAACTAGTAGAGTTAACCAGGATCCCCTTGAAAATATATTTGCGTGCGTTCGAGCAAAAGGTGGTAAATGTAGAAATCCTTCAGTTAACGAATTTAATATAATAATTGCCAAACTATTATCCCTACACATTTTTAAATTTTCACAAAAGTCCAATTGCGAATCAAATGATGATGTTATGTTGCCAATAGAGTTCGATTCAATTATATATCAGCCTTGCGTTGAAAAAAATGAAATACAGCAAGAATATTCTGTATCATTTTCAGAAATTGTACATGGCAATGAGAGGTACTTTGACCAAAATATGGATGATTTTTTGTGCAATGATGTACCCATTGAATTAACTTCGAGTAGATATTTTGTTGGATATATTGCTAAGGGATCCAGTTGCGATAAATGCAGTTCGTTGATTTTAAAAGAAAGCGAGCATTTAACAGCTCCATCTGAGCTTTTCATACATGAGAAAAACTGAAACTGAAAACTTGAATCGGACTTCGGAAAACTAAAGGCACCATCTGATCTCTTGCTTAATATCTGCAAAATACACATTAAAGTTTTTGAAAATATTTTTAAAAATAATAAAAAAAGAACGGTGTATAAAACAATTTATTGTTGAGCAATGCATTAAGTGCACAAATAAAAGTAGCGATTTCTCATTATGGTTTCACTCAAATAATGACTGTTATGTGCATAAAATTGATATTTTAAACAAACTTATAAAAGTTTTACTTTTAAGCATTGCAAGTGGACTGTGACAGCTGATAAACAAAAAAAGCAAGCAAAACTCAGCATTCTATCTAATAAATGAAAAATTAGTGACGACTAAAAATAAATATATACATAATATATAAACACAAGTACACAAATTTAATAAAATTAATTAAAAAAACGGAGCAAATTATATCGAACATTTATTATATTTAACATTTATTATTTCAAGTCGACTCGAAGGTCATATAAATATACGACCACATTACAATTGTAATGACCTCCCCGTGGTGTTCCCTGGGTACCAAAAATTACATACCTGTATATTATAATAAAAATATTTATATGTAAACGGTAACTAATTCGAGAGCCGATATTAACTAAAGAATATTAAAACAACTTCTTAAAAAAAAATAATAGTCACGGCATCAATTCTTAAATAATATTTTATTAGCTCATATTACAACGAAATTGACCAAAACATTAATCAAATTCGTTTCTTAGGTCAAAATTGATTTCGGACCGAAAATCGTCTTCTAGCACAACTACGCACACATGCACACTTTTTGGTTTACTGTTTTCACTCACACAAGCAAGTGAATTCTATTTTTAGACTGGTATACTCTCGATTTTACGCGAGCGGGAACAGAGCAATTATTGCCGCCACCAAAAAAGTGGCTGCATAGTGCAAAACCAATGTATGGCCGTTACGCATCTTATTATTCTACCGATATTCCAGAAAATTTTGAAATTTCTCGTTGCATTTCCACTAGCTGAGTTTTGGTATCTGATAGCCGGGGAATCGACTATAGCATTCTATCAAAGACACTAGAATAATGTAAAAATATCAAATTAGAATATAACAAAAAACATTCAACAAAACAATATTTGCACTTCAAATACTGAAAATTGGTCATTTACATAAGTATTCATATTTTTTTACTTGTATACTAGTAATTTGTAATCAATAAAAATATATATTTCTTTAATTGATGTTGTGACCATATGGTCTTTATTTATTGAATGCAAAAACAGAACTGATTTTAGTTTCACAAATTTGTCCCTACCTAACTTCGCCTGCCCGCCCACCTATGCTGCTGAGGTCGTTGCTGCTCTGCTAACTGAAGACGCTACGTCTGTTGTGCAGGTGCAGCGTATGGACGCTCGCAACCGGACGCTCGTGCGACCCCACGAGTGTTGCGTAAGCGGATACGCGTGCAGCTCCAAATGTTATTATCCAAACACTTGTGGTGTTAACTCTTCCACGTTCAAAAACGAACGTCCCTCTTCGTTCTGGTCGGGTACGTTGATTATGACAGGAGTTTCGGCAATGTTGATCTTTCCCCTCTTCTTGATCGTCATTCGGATTAGGGCCAAGATAATAATGATGGTAATAACGCCTTCAAAAGATATGTCGACCAGGTGTGATGTCGTCTTCAGTAAACTTATCGTCTTGATGTTTTTGGCATTTAATTCTTTCATCAGCTCCAATGATAATTTCTCTTCGACTTGGGTGATGGCCACTTCAGTTTGCAAGATTGCTGGCATTGGATTGGCGTAGACGGCATCTTTTGCTTCGAGTTTTTGACCCTTTGCTTCTATGGTGGAATTGTTGTAGGTTACGAGGAACGTACCTTTGAGGTTGGTGGTCGTCCCGTCAATATTTATTGTGCCCGTGAAGCTGTTCAGCAGGATGGTCCCTGGTAGTAACTCTTCCACCTCTGGGACGTGTTGGTTATTTGTTGTGGTGCAGTTGGCAGGTTTCCCTTTTAGTAAGTTTGATAGGCAGAGCGAATTGCTTATTTCTCTTATACTTCTATGTTTACAGATGGTTATTTCATTGTATATATTACAGTTTACAATTTTTGAGAAAAGTTTTTCCTTACATTTAATTATGTTTTCGCTTTCTATTTTATTGACATGTTGTTCGATTCTAACTGGCTTAATTAATATCTTAATTTAGCATTTGGGTCTGGAACATAATGGTGGTGCTCATGTCTCTTTGTGCATTTCCCTCATATTTTAGACTGTTGGTAATGCTATTGGTAACCTGAGTAATGTTATTTATTTTTTCTATTATGGCTCTGTTTAAAATAACTTGATATTATTGTTTGTCAAAACTCCATTAATCTTCTCCTGTATTATGTCGAAATCTCTGCTATCTGGAGATCCGGCTAACCATTTCCATGCGCTACCTAACATTTCGATGTGCCTTTTCTTCTTATTCTTAACTCTTAGATTGTCGATTAATGTTTGGGATTTCTTAACTTCCTCCATGATAAACGGTAGTAATGGGTCATGTGATTTTAATTTGATTTTTGCTGTGGCGTTGATTTTTTCAAGAGTGTTCTGGTATTGTTCGAGATCAATCACAAGAATTAATCGAAAGGTTCCTTTCTGTACTTTTGCAAGTCCAGTCGTCAGCGTTACTATTTCGGAATTGGTGTAGTCAATTATTTGTACATCAGCTGTGCATGCCTGTCTAAACATGTGTTTAGACATGATAAGTAGACAATCTATAAATATGTTCTATTTAAGGGCTGCAATAAACATGTCACGGGACAGCATAAGTGGCAACTACAGATAAGTACGATTACAGTGGTCTATTGCCGAAGTGTCAAGAGATATGATCACGCGGGAGGTGACTAGCGCGGTCATAGGCTTCAAACATAGATTTGAGATAAACCTCAGCTGCATTGACCAACGCAGACTGCAGCGTCTTACAAGCGCTGCATTATATAATTAGATGATAAGAACCTATGTAAGAATGAATAAAAGGCGATGCCCTCGCAGTAGCGAGTCAGTTAGATTCAAACACCCGAATTGAACTCATTAAGTGTATGCATTAGTTTATAGTGTGAACAATGCCTGTAAATGAAGTTTCAGTTTCGTATTAGTCATTTGTTAATAACTCTTCCCCTTTCTGTCAAAACAGTTGTATTCCTGTCCTCTTTTACTATTTCCTTTTTGTATCTAAATGACAGCTTTGTTCCCAATCTTTTGTTGTTCTTTACGTAAATTTCGTCACTGGCCTTATAGGTTTTTACAAAGTCTTTTGTTTCGTTGTGGGATTCTAAATCTTTCTTTCTATTCTATTTCTATTTCTATTTTCTCATTCGATTTACTACTAACAACAATGCGCTGGTAAAATTGGGAGTTGGCGATCATCAATATTTTAATGATAAAATATTTATTAAAACTATGGATGCTGTCAAGGCCTACAAGGAGTCGCAATTAAAGGTAGAAACACTTGAAGAAATAAATATACCAAGTGGATCAAAATTATCTGATACCGCATCAGCTCGGAGCTCCAGTCCAGTTGATAATCTGGTTCAACTGGTGGATAGAAGAGCGGACAGGGTGAGGCAACAGTTGAGCCTAATCTACGAAACCCTGGATAGTTCAAGTGAGATTGAACTAGTCAAGCAGCTGGCAATGATGAAAAGTCATTGGTCCAACGTGACGGACACACTGAAACTGCTTGAAAACAAGTATGACAGAACTGTCTTTGATCAAGATGAGGCAGACATTCTGCAATCTGAAGTTGCCGCACTAGAGATGGTACTTCAAATGAAGTTGGAACAGTTCAAAAGTTCCAACTGCGACGTGCCAGAACTCCCAAAAGTGGACCTTCCAACGTTCAATGGAAATGCGAAGGAATGGCCAACATTTTACGAGCTGTTCTCTGAACTAATAGACAGCAGGAAGGAGCTCAGCAACACAAGGAAGCTGGGATATTTAAGAGCCTGCTTAAAAGGAGAAGCTCAAATGGTGGTTAGCCATTTGATAACGGGATCAGCAGCTAGCTATGCAGCAGCGTGGGAGCTTATCTGCAAACGCTATGAGAATAGCAGAAAAATATTCTCCCAACACTTCAACAAATTAATGGAACTGGAGTGCTTGCTGCCCCATGATGAGAAAAATTTAGGGAAGTTTTTGGATACTGCGACCGAGAGCATATTCATCATAAAGCAAAAAGGAGAAATAGGAAGCTATGCTGACGTAATTTTAGCAGAAATTCTGCTCCGGAAATTTTCGCCAGAAGCCTTGCAGCTGTATGAACAGCATGTAAAAAAGGCAAGAGCTATACAGTCCTTACAAGATGTACTGGAATTTATTGAGCAACAATACAACTCAGTAAATGCCATTACCAAAAATACCGCTCAGCTTGCTACAAGAAAAGTGCAAGTTAGATCGTGTGCCTTTTGCTCTAGGGATGGCCACGATATGATAAAGTGTCTTAAATTCAGAGCACAATCAATCGAAAAAAGAAAAGAATTCGTTCAAAAGAACAACATGTGCTTTAGATGCTTTGGAAAGCATAATGCTATCGACTGCAGAAAGGAAATTACATGTAATCGATGCTCCAAAAGACACAACACTTCTGCATGAAGACACAAAACGCAGTATCAACAGCAATAGCCTTAAGCAAGGCCAAGACACACTATTGGCTACAGCTGTCGTTTTAGTGAAAAACAAAGCTGGAGGTTACAACGAGTTGAGGGCGCTTATTGACGGTGGATCCCAGAAGACGCTGATTTCAGAGGAAGCAGCACAAATATTAAGGATTCCCAGAGTAAGGAGTACTATAGAGGTCGAAGGTATCTCCCAGACTACTCAACTATCAAAAAATAGTGTCCACCTAACGATCAAACCAAAAATTCCAAGCAGCTTCAAAGCATCAACGGAAGCATTGGTTTTACCAACACTCCATAGAGCCCTTCCCAGCAAAAAGTTTGATATTGATATCAACAAAGAATTCCACTACAGGCTAGCAGATCCACGATTCAACGAGCCAAGCAGAATTGACATAGTGATAGGTGTGGATCTATTTCCCCTGATTATAATGAAGAAAATAAAAACCGTAAATGGAATCTTGGGACAAAAAACAAATTTGGATGGATTGTGTCCGGAAATATAACTCGAGCAGCAAAGCAAAAAATTATAAGTGCCACTACAACAATAAATCTAAAGGACCTGGAACGCTTTTGGGAATTGGAAGATGAAACCGATGAGACGATTACAGACAATGCAGAATGCGAAAGAAAATTCCAAGAAACAACTGTCATCAACGAGGAAGGCAGATTTGTGGTTTCAATTCCATTCCACCAAGAGGCAAAGCTTGGGGACTCTCGCAAACGGGCAATGGCAAGGCTTATGCAAATGGAAAAGAAGTTTCAAAGAAACCCAAAGAACTGGGCTGCATACAACGAATTCATGAAAGAATACCTTAAGATGGGACATATGGAATCTGTAAAGACAACGGGTCAAGGTAAATACTATTTACCCCATCAAGCAATCATCAGGCCTGGAAGCTTAACTACGAAGTTACGAGTAGTTTTTGACGCATCCGCAAAGACGACAAATGGACTAAGCCTAAGATTCAAAAGGATTTATTCGATATTCTAATTAAATGGCGCAAGTGGCAATATGTTATGGTAGCTGACATTGAAAAAATTTATCGCCAAATAAAGGTTGCTGAGAAAGACCAAGAATACCAATATATCCTATGGAGAGATGATCCAAAATTGCCGATCAGTGAGTTCAAGTTAACAACCGTAACTTATAGCACCTCGGCAGCACCTTTCTTAGCAGTCCGATGTCTACGAGAGTTGGCAGATCGCTTTTGCCAAGAGGATACCGTCTTAGCAGAAACAATAAGAGACGACTTTTATATGGATGACCTCATAACTGGTGGAGACACAGTCAACGAGTGCTATGAACTTCAAAGGAAATTGAGACAAGTGATGGAGAAGGCCGGCATGCATCTGCGAAAATGGGTTGCAAATGACGAACGTATTTTAGCCGACATTCAGGACGACGGTGCTACGGAAAAAATCTGCATTGAGGAGAATGAATCGATCAAAACCTTAGGACTCCAATGGGATCCGAAGAAGGATACATTTACGTTTTCGGCAGAAAAACCAATGCTAACACGCATAACAAAGCGGTTAGTGTTATCACAGTTGTCCAGAATTTTCGACCCACTAGGATGGTTGGCACCTGTAACGATTCAAGGAAAATGTTTCATTCAGGAACTGTGGAAGTTACCGATGACTTGGGACGTTGAATTGGAATCCAACTCAGCAAACTGGTGGATGGAATATGCTAAAGACCTATCAGAGTTAGAAGAAATTAGCATTTCACGCTGGACTGGATGCTCCAAAGGTATTACGGAGCTACATGGATTCTGCGATGCATCAGAGAAAGCATATGCAGCGGCTGTGTATACAAAAGTAGGCGGCAGAGTCACCTTACTAGCAGCAAAAAGCAAAGTTAATCCTATAAAAAACAGGAAAACAATTCCAAAGTTGGAATTATGTGCTGCGCATTTACTAGCTAAGTTATTAGCGAAAGTGCAGACTATATGGAGCAACAACATTACAACGCATGCATGGAGTGATTCGCAAATTACTATTGCTTGGATACAGAACAAGCGCAGCAAAGATAAGTTCGTTAGAACTAGAGTGGAAGAAATCTATAAACTAATTCCTAATGTCAAATGGAATTACGTTAAGTCGGAAGAAAATCCAGCAGACGTGGCTTCAAGAGGGATATCACCGCAAGCTCTTAAAATCTGTGAAATTTGGTGGAGAGGGCCGAATTGGCTATCTATAGATGCACAACACTGGCCCACTCAAAAAGAATCGGAAATTGTTGTGGTATCCACATTGATAAAATCCGAATATCTGCAAAACCATCTTTTATGGAAGTATTCATCGATCGACAAACTTCTTAGAGTAATGGCGTATGTATTACGCTTCATAACAAAGCTGAGAGGAAAATCGCAACAGCCGTCACATCTTACGGTGGAGGAATTAAAGCTAGCAAAGATTGCTGTGGTAAAGATACAACAACAGCTAGATTTTGGACACGAAGTCAGACCACTCAAGAACAAAAGACCATTAGACCCAAAGAGTAAGTTACAGGCGCTAAATCCTTTTTTGGATAGTGATGGCGTACTTCGAGTTGGTGGACGACTACAAAACGCAATGATACCGTATAATGTAAAATTATACTGGATAAGTCACATTTGACTTGGTTAATTGTAAAGGATTCTCATAAAGAAACTCTGCATGGCGGAATTAACATTATGAGAACTTATATTCAGAGGGAGTTCTGGATATTTGGCATACAAAATTCCTTAAAGAAATATTTAAGGGAATGTATTGTATGCATACGATACAAGCAAGAGATGTCCAGTCAACTGATGGGAAATTTACCAGTTTATCGAGTAACGGCTGATTACTCGTTTCAAAATACTGGAATCGACTACGCCGGACTGTTCCAGATTCGCTGCTCAAAGGGAAGAGGTCAAAAAACTTATAAAGGATACATTTGTGTATTTGTTTGTATGGCAACAAAAGCGATACATCTGGAAGCTGTTAGCGACCTTTCATCAGACAAATTCCTGGAGGCTCTTCGACGGTTCTTTGCAAGACGAGGCAAGAGTGAGAACATATACTCAGATAATGGAACAAACTTCGTAGGAGCTTCAAGAGTGTTGGACAAAGAATTTGTAGCTGCCATTAAAAACAATAATGAGTTAGCACCTACACTAGAAAAAGAAGGCATCAAGTGGCACTTTATTCCCCCGGGAAGCCCCCACATGGGAGGTTTATGGGAAGCCGGTGTAAAATCAGTGAAACGAGTTATTGGTGAAAACAGCTTTACATATGAAGAATTTGCATTGCTGCTATGTCAAATCGAAGCAGTGCTAAACTCGCGTCCATTATTCACTGTAAGGAGCGAAAACGATGGTGAGGACATATTAACGCCAGGTCATTTTCTGGTGGGAAGACCTCTAATTGGAGCTCCTGAACATTTTGACGAAAGTAAGACAATCAGCTCTTTGGATAGATGGAAGCTTATTCAACGCATCAGAGGTGATTTTTGGAAGAAATGGAAAGAGGAGTATCTGGTGTCATTGCAACAGCGAACCAAATGGCGGCAAGTAAAACCAAATCTGAAGGAGGGACAGCTGGTACTTATAAAACATGAGAATACTCACCCTGCAAGATGGCCAATGGGAAGAATCATTAGTACGACTAAAGGACAAGATGATAAAGTCCGGGTAGTCACGGTCAAAACAAACGAGGGGGAAGTAAAAAGATCGCTAAATAAGATCTGTCAACTTCCTGTTAGCGAAGCAAAACCAGCTGGAGCTGCAACGCCATCTATAACGGAGTCAATGCAGCTACGCAAGGACAAGAAGCTTAGGCAGCGAGTTCCAAAAGACAAAAGGAATGGCACTGGAATGTGCTACGCACTGTGCTATGCTGTTTATTGATATTGCAAGCTACAACTGCGACAGAAAAATCGGAACCTCAAAAACAGGCCAAAGAACTTAGGAAAATTTACGACATCGACGCAAAAGCTGCAGTTATGGTGAACAAAATTGGTAAAATTGAAGTCGCTACATCCAGTTGGCAATTATTGTTTTATTATGACATGCAAGCCTATTTTGATGTCATAAAACAATCAGAGGACTTCCTGGAAAAAACCCGCTTGGTTTGCAAAAAAATGGGAGACTTCAAGGACTACTGCGATTTCTTCGGCACGACAATACGGACAAAAATTGACAACATAAAAGAAAAAGACAAAATACTACGGCACCGTACCAACCGAAAGAAAAAGTTTATACTGTTCTTTGATATCGGAAATGCAAATAAAATACAGGAAAATATGCAAACGATCATAAGAAACGAAAAACATCTAATGCAATATGTTGACAATCAGACCTCGGTCATCAATGCCACGGAAGAATTAGTAAGAGCAACTACGATAGAAGCAAACCGGAATTTGGGAAAACTGACCCAACAAGTCAATATTATTGCAGAAACCATGAAGGAGCACTTTATGGTATATAAGGAGTCAATTAAATTCCTTATGTTATCAAATCAAGTGCGAAACTGGATTGAAGAGGCAGAAAGCCTACAAGCAACAGCGATCTCAATGATAACGGACATTAGTGAAGGAAGAATTCATCCTACACTAATTGCGCCTAACAAAATGCTGGAGGAGCTCGAAAAAGTTAAGCAAAAATTAGGACGAAAACAAATGCTACCGGGTGGAAATTCAGTTATACAATTACCACTGATCTATAAACTGATGAAGGCACAAGCTATGCTGAAGGATAATGTCCTATTCATTGCAGCAAAATTGCCGATATACAACAATCAGGAAACGGATCTCTTTGAAGTAATCCCAATACCACTGTGGACAAACGGAACAAAGCTTATTCCGAAATTGAATTCTAAATATTTTGCGTTCAATACAGACATAAACGCATATCACCTAATGTCTGAAATGGAAATTAACCAATGCAGACAAGAGGATTCGACAACATGGCTTTGCGAAAGTAATTGGGCATGGAAAAACGCGGAAGATCACTCTTGCGAAATATCTCCATTGAAACCAAGCAAGGCACACTCATGCGAAATGATGGAATTCCAAGGCAATTCGTTCATCAAAGAGATAAGTGGATCCAACCGTTGGTTATTTAGACTGTTTCGGAATACAACAGCTAATATAAGATGCAACGAACAGCATCAAGTTATAAGACTGCCCAATCAAGGCATTATACAACTAATTGCAGGATGCACAGCAATATTAGGGGATACAACAATAATTACTCCTCAAAAAGTAATTTCGACAGCGTCTGAAATGTCTATCTTCCCCAGTTTACGAATTATAGATGACAAGGAGACATGGAACGTGGTCCCGCTGAAGCACTTGATTGTCAACAACACTAATGAACTGAAAAATCTTCAAATGCGCATCAAGACTCTGAAAAATAACAAAGTGCACATTGATGACTTGATTTTCCACACGGCAAGCGGACACTCGGCCCTAGCGTTGACAACGATTATTATAATTATAATGGTCATTTATATCCGGAGGCAACACATAAATGAGAGACAACTACAGGCCGTACATTTCTCCGGCCCGGAGCGAGTCAGTTAGATTCAAACACCCGAATTGAACTCATTAAGTGTACGCATTAGTTTATAGTGTGAACAATGCCTGTAAATGAAGTTTCAGTTTCGTATTAGTCATTTGTTAATAACTCTTCCCCTTTCTGTCAAAACAGTTGTATTCCTGTCCTCTTTTACTATTTCCTTTTTGTATCTAAATGACAGCTTTGTTCCCAATCTTTTGTTGTTCTTTACGTAAATTTCGTCACTGGCCTTATAGGTTTTTACAAAGTCTTTTGTTTCGTTGTGGGATTCTAAATCTTTTTTTCTATTCTATTTCTATTTCTATTTTCTCATCATTTGCTACCATCCTACCAAAAAATAGATCGACTGGTTTTCTATTAGTAGTAGAGTGAATAGAGTAGTTGTATTTAATTATAGATCTCTTATGGAGCTATGGAGTTTTTCTGCCTTTTGACATCTCATGAATGACATGAGACATCTTGTCCGTTTGCCGCGATATGGTAGGGTGGAGTTTTGAACACTTCTATATTATATTTCTCCTGCATCATTCTCATTATTGGACCTGAACTATGCGATTTTTTGTTATCTATTTTGTTATTTTTGGTATACCAAAATTCCTTAGTACTTCCTCTAGAGGTTGTTTTACATGTTGGGTCGCCTTAGATTTTATGATTTTCGCTAGCGCGTATTTAGAAAATGTATCAATCGCGGTTAGGACAACTTGTTTACAGGTCAAGTACAGGTCGATGTGGGCAATATGAACTGGATATTGGGGTATAGGTGTTCTCTGTATTTCGGGTTTATTCGGATGTCTCCCGTACGATTTTCTCCATTTTAGCTCTCATGTGTGGTATATAAAAGTTTTCTAATATTTGCTGTTGATTTTCTTTTGCGCTACGATGAGCTCTTTTGTGTTCGTTAATCATTCTATTTTCCTGATCCGTTTCGTCCGTCAGGTCAGTTACTATTTTTGATGAAAATCTGGTCCTAAATTTACTAAAATGCTGCGGGTATATTTCTTGCAGGGGGCCTAAAGTGCGTTCGTCCGAGTGAAGTCCATTTATAACAGAACGGTTTAATCGTTTTTGTAAAATTTCAACAAGTTTTTCCACATCGAATGAGGGTTGCTCCAAAGACACTAGAATAATAAGATGCGTAACGGCCATACATTGGTTTTGCACTATGCAGCCACTTTTTTGGTGGCGGCAATAATTGCTCTCTTCCCGCTCGCGTAAAATTGAGAGCATAAAAATCTAAAAATAGAATTCACTTGCTTGTGTGAGTGAAAACAGTAAACAAAAAAGTGTGCATGTGTACGTAGTTGTGCTTGAAGACGATTGTCGGTCTGAAATCAATTTTGACCTAAGAAACGAATTTGATTAATGTTTTGGTCAATTTCGTTGTAATATGAGCTAATAAAATATTATTTAAAAATTGATGCCTTGACTATTATTTTTTTTAAGAAGTTTTAATATTCTTTAGTTAATATCTTCGCTCGAATTAGTTACCGTTTACATATAAATATTTTTATTATAATATACAGGTATGTAATTTTTGGTACCCAGGGAACACCACGGGGAGGCAATTACAATTGTAATGGGGTCGTATATTTATATGACCTTCGAGTCGATTTGAAATAATAAATGTTAAACATTAAAATATTTCCATGTACCCCAAAAAAGCTAGTTTTCTAACTATTGCTTTTCGATATAACTTGCTCCTTTTTTTAATTAATTTTATTAAATTTGTGTACTATATATTTATATATTATGTATATATTTATTTTTAGTCGTCACTAATTTTTCATTTATGAGATAGAATGCTGAGTTTTGCTTGCTTTTTTTGTTTATCAGCTGTCACAGACCACTTGCAATGCTTAAAAGTAAAACTTTTATAAATTTGTTTAAAATATCAATTTTATGCACATAAAATCATAATGAGAAATCGCTACTTTTATTTGTGCACTTAATGTATTGCTCTACAATAAATTGTTTAAACACCGTTGTTAAAAATATTTTCAAAAACTTAAATGTTTATTTTGTAGATATTAAAAAAGAGATCAGATGGTGCCTTTAGTTTTCCAAAGTCCGATTCTATCGAGTAGTTTTTCTCATGTATGAAAATCTCAGATGGAGCTGTTAAATGCTCGCTTTCTTTTAAAATCAACGATCTGCATTTATCGCGACTGGATCCCTTAGCAATATATCCAACAAAATATCTACTCGAAGTTAATTCAATGGGTACATCATTGCACAAAAAATCATCCATATTTCGGTCAAAGTACCTATCATTGCCTTGTACAATTTCTGAAAATGATACAGAATATTCTATATTTTATTTTTTTTCAACGCAAGGCTGATATATAATTGAATCGAACTCTATTGGCAACATAACATCATCACTTGATTCGCAATTGGACTTTTGTGAAAATTTAAAAATGTGTTGGGATACTAGTTGGGCAATTATTATATTAAATTCGTTAACTGAAGGATTTCTACATTTACCACCTTTTGCTCGAACGCACGCAAATATATTTTCAAGGGGATCCTGGTTAACTCTACTAGTTAAAAAGAAAAAATGGTCCGTGTCGTCCCTAAATATATCTTTGACGAGTCCAAATATAGCTTCAGTAGTTTGGATCAAGCCATCAAGACAATATATACTATTCCCAGGCCATATTGACAATATAAGAATTATGATCTACAAATTTGAGGTTAGGGTCCAGAAGAACACCAAGATTATAAACCCGTTATATTCTATCCAAAGAGCACCACTTAGAGTGTAAGTCGTGCTTATTGGGTTACTAAAGGTCATGACTTTACACTTAGAGCCATTTAAGTTTAGTACAGCATCACATTAATAAGCGGAACTGAAAGCTTATTAAAACATCATATGCTTAGATTATTACACGAGCATGTTTTATCACTAAGGGAAGGTTGTTAATAAATTAGGTAAAAAGAAACGGAGCTCCCTTGTGGGACGCCGGATATGACTCGGAGAATACCGTTGCGTGCTGACATTTAGATAACTTATTATTATAACTTATTATTATAACGATAAAGCCAATTTAGAAGATTGACAGGGAAATTTAATAAATCAAGTTCCTAACCAAGAAATAATGATTAACTGAGTCAAATGTTTACCTAAATTCAGTGTGGATGACATATTTTTAAAGACTATTTTTGAAGCCCTGTTTTAAGAAAGAAGTTAGCTCCAAAAGGATAGTGGCTATTAATCTGCGTTATATAAAACCGTGCTGGCAATATTGATTTACAAAGGTGCTGCAAATGACAATTAATAGATTCCTCTGTAAGTGCTTGCATCCAATTTATTACCCTTTTTATGGAGAGGAATCACAACGGACTCCTCCATATATGGGTAAACTGGGAAGTTTCCAGAGATAGGGTAAACTGTTTCAGAATAGTATATGACAAAGCTGCCGCTCAGAAACATAGAACACAGCCAGGAATTCCATCGAGACTTAGTAAGTAGACAGGCTTAATTACAAAACAAAATAATTAATTAACAAAATTGTAAAACTACTTCAGATTCGATTTTAATTCGATTTTGTAACAATGAACATTAATCACGGGTAGTTTTAACCGTGCACTTAAATATTAAAAATAAAATAGACTGGAAACCGGTATCTTTATATTTTGTATAAAGTCTCCCCTTACAAAGGAAAGGCTATCAGAATAGAATTTAGTTAGGTTGCTACGCAAGCCTCTTGCATTTTGATAGGAGATAGTGAGACTAGATGTTAGTTTTTTGAAGAAGAAGAGGAAGATGTCCCTAGCGTAAGAATAGTTAAAATTTTCCACTTTTATGTTATCGGCTTTTATTTTGTATTTTACGCCGGTAGTCCGGACTCAATATTCCTTTGTGGTAGTAATCTAATCAGGACAGGTGAAATCACTGAGAAACACTGCAGACAGAAGTAATCCCCTCTAGTAATGCATATGTATCCCTTTGATTTACGGGGGTTGCGTTAGCCTAAATGGGCCAGCGTAATCACATCCTCAATGTTGAAATGGCAGTGTCTCTGGTATTCGAATGCTCTATAGATCAGCCTGCTGCTGAACTGCGGTTGGGAAGTTGGGAACGGCTTCATTAAAGCAACCCTGTGCCTGTCGAAGACAAATGATGTGATCGATGTGAATTTCATCAAGGGTCAGTAGTTGGTGGCATGTACGTGAGCCTCCAGGAGTCCTTATTCGTCTGATGAAAAGCATTTTTCTTGTCAGAGGATTTTCTTTTCATCATGTTGACATGATGACATGCATTGCGTAAAATAGCTTCGAGAATTTCTTTCCATTTGCTACAAACGTTTTTAATTTCGATTGTTGATGTGATAGCCAAGATAAAACTGTTGAGTCGCACCAATCGTTAACTTCGATTTTCTCATGCTGGAGAGCAGCCTTAATCGACTTAGAAGCAAAGCGCCTCTTAGCTCTTAGTAAGGTTCGCTAAATGTTCCGTATGTGTTACATACACACTGTTACTGTAGACAGTTGGTAATGTTCGATAGGCATGTACATCTTCTCTCCATATGATCGCTGCTACGCTGAAACGTATACAAACGCTAAACAAGTTTCTCAGGAAACTGGGTCCAACATGTGTCGCTTAGAGAGCTTCCATTCGTGTGTTTTTAAAGGGGCCGTCAAAGACTACACTAAGTTTTTGAGTAATAACAGGGTGATTTGGCAAGTAAAAGCTGGGCTTCTGGCCATGATTCAAATATTTACGCATAAACTTAACATACTGGGCATGCAGATCGGAGTTTTGTTTCAGACGGCGCTCTACACCTCGGAATCGTGCCAGTGCTCCTTGTAGTGTGTCTGAGAACTGTTGGTTATAACGGTAGTTCAATGATGTAGCTCCCCTTGCTCAACTTTGTCATCATCTGGTTCTCGATGTGTGTACATGATTATCACCCTCAAGCTTCCAAAAGCGATACGTCGACATCGAGAACCGTATGCAAAGTTGTAGCAGACGATGATTTAGTGGTCATTGATGTATTGATGTATTGACAACCAAAAATTGTGGAAATGGCGATGGTGTTGCCCTGGCTGTCGAACATTTTGTGGCCTGTAAAAACTGAGCAAACGTAGACGCTTCCCAAAAGGATATGAATGGGAGCTAGTGATTGATACTATAAAACCGCAAGTTCAAAGCCGTCGAACACCTTGAGTGCCGAGGCGTCAATATCATGTCTGTCTGTCTAATGTAGAATTGAATTTACTCAAAACCTGGGCCCATTTTGTATTCTGAGATTCTTGACTGCAACTGTAGTGTGCTCCAGCCTTTAGTTGTTTCCGCCTTAATGGATGAGATCCCAGATACAAGAATTCGAGAAGGCAAGCGAGCCAGCCCGAGTGCTTGAATGCACCGTTCAAAAATGCACTGTCCAAAAGCACCCTACATATAGTGCGCGTCCCAATTCTGTTGGCAATGCACTATTCCTTAGCCCTTGTAGCCGTCAAGCAGATGTTGCATTATAGATCCAGGACCGACTCGCGCACGTACAACGTGGCTGATGGTCACTGTTGCATTTTCAGGAGCGGCTAAATTGCGCTGTTCAACCCTTTCTCTCACGGCGTTAGTTACAGCTGTTTGCGAAATCGGTTTGTGAATGAACCAGTATGTGGTGACGACCGAGACAATGTTTACTTGTGAATTTGGATTCACAATTCCGTGAAACATGCCCCAATTTCATGCCGTTAAAGCACAAGGACTTGACATTAATAAAAGCCCGTCCTTGATCGATAAGTAAGTCAGCAAACTGGGGCCATGAGTAGATCTTGTGTTCTTCCGAATTGCAAGAATCTTCCTCCAATGATACTAATGCGTGTAAAGTTCGTTTGGTATTGTTTTGCCGACAATATGTTTTGCTTCACGTTTGCTTAACTCAAATTCTTCACCTTTCGCCTTTCCAAAAACTTGAGTAGGTCGACAATAGTTGGAGTATCCAGATCGCGGCTGCCTTCAATCCCCTTTCGTCGAGTTTCAGCATCAACCTTGGCCAGAATAGAGTGGATGATCCAGCAGTCCCGCGTACAAGTTTAGTAGCTCCACCCGTTACCTTACGCAGCTTTGCTAGTCAAAGGTAAGCTTACAAATGTATCTAGCAAAGTCTTAACAATGTGTCGAGGAAGGTTGCAGCGTTAAAATAATCATGTCCAAAAGTACCGTAATCTAAGTACTTAATAGGCATGTGAAGTATTAAATCAGCAGCACTTCCCGTGATGTACGACTTTAAATAGTGATACCTCTGGATATCCGTCAAGTGCTGGTTTTTGTGTATAGAACTTTCCTTGTAGTCTCCAGAAAATGGTTTAATGTGTATTTTGGGCAGATTGTTCTGCACTCCATTTGCCGCAGAGCTTGCGCGCATCATTGTTGCTGTAGCTTCCTGTTGTTCAGCCAAACGCTCGTTCAATTCTAGTTCTTGTTGTAAAACAAGCAAAGTTCTTGTTTCCTGTCCCAGATCCATATCATACGTGTGATGAGTCATCGTCGAACTCGTCGTCATCGTGTGGCTTTTTGCCTGTCCTAGGGCTTGAAGAGATGAATACACTTCCAGGTACTTATCCTCGTATGCCTCGTTGTCGTTAGATGGATCTATATGCATTTTTCACACTCGTCATAAAGAGCCATTTGATTTCCCAATTCCTCGAATTCTTTCCAAATTGAACCGAGTCTTTCCAATTGTGACGTTATTTCCTCCAATGTATATCCATTACTTGGATTTAGTGACGCCGTGAGCAGGCGCATTGTGCTTGATTTTGCACAACTTCTAGCTGACCTTAATGCTTTTAACGGATCCATGTTGAAAAGTAAATTAAAGAGTAGTTTGTATAGGTTCAACAGATCCGACACCGAAGGACCAAAGATATGATGAAAAATAAACATTCAAATTCCACGGAACTCCTAAAAATGCTTTGCTCAAGGTTTTGGCGTGTGAACTGTATCAAATTTTTTTATTAGCGTGACTGCCACTTGGCGTTTCAAAAAAAAGAAAAAAGATATAAGCGTGCGTAATTAGTTTATCAACACGGTTAGCTTGGGAGCACAGTGCAGGTAATGTTATTTTATGCATTTTTTTATTTAATTATGCATTTTAAAGATATGGTTTCTAGACCGGTGCGTGTACCAAATGATTTTGTTCTTAAACTCGACTCACATGAAGTATTGACCCGAGAGTTTTAAGTCATCATTGTTAATAAATTTCGGTCAAAAATTAAGATGTTTCTTAATTGAGGAAGCAGTGCATTATGCCTGGTCCTTCGGACTGTGATGATGAATTTAAGATTAGCACCTATGTGGTTCAATAACATCAGAAAGTGAGTGAAACACTTAATTCCTCATTAGCTGAGTTTAGAAGGCTATTCGCTAGGATGTGTAACCGGAACTGGCAACCATAAATTCCGTAGATAAGGACTGGTGGGCCTAAGTTCGGCGAAAAGTAAGCTCTGTCATGACTCAACAATCAGCCCAAACGACCCCAAAGAAACTAATAGCTCGACCAGCTCAAAACATGTTAGCTTCAGCAACGGTGACGTCATTGCCAACAACCATAACCATAACAACGTTGTCAATAACGTTGTTTGCAACAATGTCGCCAGAAAATAATAAGAATTTCCGCCAGCCCTCTGGCAGTCAAGAACAATTACCCTCCCACAGACAAATAACCTCCCACAAATTGTAGTTGAACACTGCGAGAATCTGAACGGACTTATTAGATCCACAGACAAAATTGTTCATCCGTCAAGATACTCCATGAAATGTCATCCTAATAACTCTGTCTCCATTCTGTCTGCTGATTCAGATGCATACGGAGCTATAACGAAATCCCTCTCCCTTAAAAAAAATGAAATTTCATTCCTGGAGGTTAAAAGCAGAAAGTCTTACCTTCAATAGCCCCACGGTTCAATTTGTCAATAGACCTAGAAGCCGCTTTGACAAAACCAAGTCTTGGTTGAATTGGAACCGGCAGCTAATAACAAAGATGTCCACGATATTAAAACACTTTGTCGGCAATGGGTTCATGTTAAGCACCCTAACGAAAAGGATCATATCATACATTGCCACCGGTGCCATGCATTTGGACACACAAAAAATCATTGCCAAAAACTTCCCAACTGCGGTCTCTAACACCTTTATCAGCATATTGCAACGTTCCCCAAAGTCAGCTGAACCAAATATTCGACCAAGGTTGGTGGCATTGAGCTCAAACGCTAATGCCATTCGTATTTCCAAAAATGATCAAGATAATCGTCCCCAGTACCAACAACTTCTTTTGCCTTTCTTGCAGAGAAAACACTTTCCCCCGCTTGGTAGCAACAATAGGAAGCAAAGTCAGATACGTCATCAAAAATCCCCGCCTCAGCAGCAGCCCTACCATGAGTCAAATCGGATTCAAACTTGGTGCGTGGAACGCCGACGGACTTGCAAACAAACCCCCCCAAATCAAAATATTGACATCATGTTGGTTAGCAAAACTCCCTTTTCTCTAGGTCGTACTACTAGGATCTTTTGAGCCTGAGGTTATGGACTTGGGGAGGTTGAAAAGATCTTTATGTCGAGGATATATGATACATATGATATGATATATGACATACGTTATGTCATAATTTCTGACCTACCCCACTTGTTTTTGCATATCAAAAACCTGGCTTATATGCGCCGCTGTTTTTATTTTTATATAAGTTAATAACGGATTCGTTAGAATTTTCTGTCAGTGTATAAATTTAAGCAACAATATCTCGCCGCAACATTGCAACAATTTGTAAACTACCAAAAATTCCAAATCGCAATTCTGAAGAACAAGATCAACACGAGCATCCGGCTCGACCACCACACATAGCCCAAAAGTGCCGATCTGCCAGTTTTGGCACTTCTGCAGCTGCCACCGTCGTCGACCAAAGCTGACCACAGCGCTGCCTTTGCCGATGACCCACAGCTTAGATTCAGGGTAGATTAAGAATAAGAAATCAGTCCCAATTTGATGTTCAATAAACGAATTCTGAAGAGTTTAACTACTAAAAATTTATCTTGAATTAACTTATATTTATAGTTATACTTCTTTTTACCAGTATTAAACATTGAACATGTAATTTTGATTCATGAGATATATTATCTTGGAAGAGGTCAACAATAAAAATATCTCTTATGCCTTCTCCCATTTGTTTACCGCTAGTACAAGAATATTTATATGTATTATAGGTATTGTAAGAAACTCAAAATTGGCACGGTAATATATGTATATAAAAAAGACATATAAAGAAAATTCGGAGACTGTGGTCCGCCATACTTACCCCACTTAATCCTGAGCGATAATATCTCCATGCGTTGGATCGTGGGTGTTGCTGCTGAGACTATACATATATAGTGACATATGTACCATTGAACAACTTGACAAATACATACATACACACAGAAACGTAGTACATAAGTACCACAGTACCACTGGACCACACACACACAATATCAAACTGCATAGCAACACATAAGTCAGAGCCCAAATTCTTAGTGACAATAACAACTTCGGCCGCGTTAAAATAAATATAGACATAAATATCCGCCGGTACCGAATTCGTTATTCCCGCTAAGCAACCAAATTGCTAACGCAGCACAAATCCCTACCTGGTAATTTTCCATGCGCAAGAGAGCCACTTGTGCTCCATAAAAACAAATTCAGACGTTTGCTAAGTGTTCATCCTTTTTACCATTAAGACGTGAATTGTCTCCAATTCAAAGTTGTATTTTTGTCTTGAAATACAAATTATATTTTTTTCAAAACTTGCAACCGCGAACTCGTTATTGGCGAAGTCAGTGGTCCCAGTGATGGTGACCCGCAAAATAATCTTCGTGTGTGATTTAAAAGCTTACACAAGCACTCGGTCAAATTAGACAAGTGCCTATATTCACTGGAGTGACACAAGAATGGAGCTCATTCATTAAAAGGATTGAGTTCATATTGCAGATGTCCGCCAGATCCACGTATAGTGCTATAGAAATGATGCCCAAAGGGTGTCCTGACTAAGTGCGGCAAGGACTTGGATTGAGCTAAAGGAAGCATTAATATCCGAACTCAAGACCCAAACACCGTTCGAAAAGTTACTAAGACGACTCTACAATACCCCATTCATTTCTTCGTCGAAGAAATTGAACAAAAATGTTTTGTAATTGTCAACAAATTAGCCTTAGAAAGTAATCAATTAAACAATCAAATACACACAAATGCCATGAATAATACTGTAAAAGATATTATTGTACGAAAACTCCCAGATAGATTATTTATGCAATTGGCTAGGTACAACATAACTACTGTCAGCAGATTAAAACAAATCGCTCAAAAGGAATGCGTTTATGACATTTCATGGTCCGATAGAGCTAAAGCTCAAAATACAAAACAACCCGAAAACAATATAAACTCACAAAACTAAACTTTACTTTGCAAGACCCAAATGAAAATCCGAATTACAACCAAGCGGCAAGTTCAGAATAATCAGGATTCAGGGAATCGCTCAAAATTCCATGAATCATTTACAAAGTCAGGGTTCCATTAACACTCTAAATCCGGCATTAAAAAGGCAAAGATCTAGCACCAGCGGTCAAACTAAAATGGACACTTCAGAAAATTTTCAACAACGTGCCTCGGACAGCAAACAGGAACAAGATCAAGAAGAAAGAGAACAAACCCGTTCATAAATATTATTATGAACAACATAAGCTCAGTTGTATAATAGATACCGGATCTTCGTTGTATAATAGATACCGGATCTTCAATAAACATAATGAAATAAAATTTCTTAAATTTTCCCATTAAAAATTGGAAAATGCTAATAAGTACCATTAATGGTACAATTCAACTAAATAAAAATATAAATTTAAAACCAAGTAAACTTTGTCCAACAAAGCAAACATTTACATTCATAATTTTTCGAAAAACTATGATATTCTATTAGGTAGAGATGTTTTATTAGACACTAATGCCTTAATAGACTATGCAGAACAACAGTTCTTAACTTAACTTAACAGTTAACTTAAATAAGCATAACTTTATAATGCATTATTTAAGTGAAGAAGATTTAGGTTCTGAGACTGCATAAGAATGCCTACATCCGCCATCGTCAAATGATGCAGAATTTAACTTCTCGTTACAAAATGAGTTAAGGGAATTTAATGAATTCAGACATTACCATTAAAATAAATGAGTTTAAAGACATGAAAATTTGACCTTCTCTAGGACAAAAAAACATTCAATAAATACAAAACATGAGGACCCAATATACCCCCAAAGTTTCGATGAATAAGAGATAGTCCAAGTCTCCGTATTGCTCTCCTATTTGGGTAGTACAAAAAAAAAGAAGACGCATCGGGAAAGGGAAAATTTCGCGTAGTCATTGACGACATTGACCATTGACGACAAATACCCTATACCAGTAATGGATGAAATATTAGACAAGCTTGATAATAGCCAGTATTACACAACCATTGAAAGCATAAGGTTTTTATCAAATAGAAGTGGATGAAAATTCAATAGCGAAGACGGCTTTTTCCACAAAAAATGGCCATTTCGAATGCACTCGAATGTCATTTGGTTTAAAAAATTCACCAATCTCTTAGTAGATTTAATTTTCAAAAACTGCCTCGTATACATGGACATCATAATTGTGTACTCCACTTCATTGGAAGAGCACATATTGTCCTTGTGAAAGGTATTTTTTAAGCTTAGAGAAGCGAACTTAAAGGTACAACTGGATAAATGCGAATTTTTAAAGAAAGAAACTGAATTCTTAGGCCATATAATATCAGCAGATGGTATCAGACAAAAACCAAACCCATTGTAAACTTCCCTATACCAAAGTCCACCAAAGAAATAAAATCATTTCTAGACCTTTGCGGTTTTTACCGAAAATTTATTCCAAACTTCGCAAAAAAAGCGAAACCACTTACATTACGATTAAAAAAAGGTTCAATAATTAACATTAAAGATTCAGACTATAACTTAGCTTTTGATAAACTAAAACTCTTAATAACGTACGATCCAATACTCACACATCCTGACTTTGAAAAGCCTTTTTCATTAACTACTAACTCCAACAATTTTACTGTAGCTACCATTCATAGCGCTCAAGAAGACAACCAATCCTATATTTCCCTACGGAAAAACCAATAAATTACTATAATAGGCAAATAGAATTTTTTAAAGATAATAATAATAATAATACAGAAACACTAAAATACTTCCACAAAACAAAACTAAAAATTCATTATGAAGAAAAGACGAAAGAAATGCCAAATAATTAAAAGAAAAAATTATCAGTCCGATCAATATAACTAAATGTTATGTGAGCAACCATTAAATTAATAGATATCCAAACATATTCTGAATTTAAAGAAATAACAATAAAAACCCAAAGGGAACTTTTACATCCAGGAATAGAGAAACAAATAAACATTTTAAAAGAAAAATTACATTATTAAAAAAGTTAATTTACCAAAAGTTAATATTTAATATTTCGACAAAAAGTCGACTTTTATTTAATCGACAATAAGACATTTTTGTTATGCATTGACATTTATTCCAAATACACGGCCTTAATTGAAGTCAGCTCTAGAGACTGTCTTCAAGCAAAAAGAGCTTTACTTAAAATCTTTAATGACATGGGAAAACAACCGTCCGAAATAAAAGCCGATAAAGATTCAGCATTCAATTGTGCTGCATTACATTTATGGCTAAAGTCCGAAAATGTGAACATAAATGTCACAACAAGCAAAAATGGAATTTCTGACATTGGAAGGTTCCATAAAACTATCAACGAAAAGTTAAGAAATTAAATTAACAAAATTTGAAACTATACTCTATGTCTATAATCATAAGACTAAGCATAATACAACTGGTAAAACACCAGCTGACATCTTCATTTATGAAGGAACACCCGCATATGACACCCAGCCAGAAAATAATCAATAGAATAGATAAGGTGAATGAAAACAGACATAGTTACGAAGTAGATACCAAGTATAGACAAACACCGTTAGTTCAAGAAACAAAAGAAAATTAATAAAAGTAAATACAATTCCAGCTCAACACTCGAAGCCCAAATGGAACCTAATTAAACAACTAATCACAATAACCTTCATAATATGTTCTGTCCGAATCGTCCGCGGTCAAAACCTAGAAGTGAACCGAATACAAGCTAAGAATTGATATCTAATATTTAACACAGGCTCAATTAATATACCTATTACCTGTCCGTAAATTTAACAAAAACTGAAAAACCTTTTATCGATTTATTTAACAATCCAATCCAATATTTACCAGAAAAATTAGATAGGGATATGAATGGAATAAGAATAATAAAACGCAGTAAGCGTGGATTAATTAATATTATGAAGAGAAGCGAAGCAAAGCGATATCGCTTCAACTCGCTCAAAGGGTCCGATTCTTTTGTTGTATTCTGTTCTTTAACTACAAAATTTTAATATATAATCAAAAGTCGAAATAGACATCCGCACATAGTTAAAGAACTTATCTGGGTGGTTTCGTAAATAATTATATAAATTATTTTCATTTCTATTGCAGACAAGGGTGGTTTTTTTTCTAACAGAAAGTTAATAGATGCGCTGGATGCAAAAAATTTCTCGTCCTAATCCATCACGTTAACATTAATAACTAAGCCTAAGCGTTCAACTCGCACTCCAGACTTAGATTTAATTCATCCACTTTCCATTAAGACGTGAATGGCATCCGATTCAAAGATGTATTTTTGCCTTGAAGTAAAAATTATTATATATTATTTTCAAAACTTGCAGCCGCGAACTCGTTATTATATATATATTCGTGTACCAATTATTTGTAGAGTAAACAAAAAGAACGAAATACACATAAAACAAATATACAATAAGTATGCTTATATATAAGTGTATGGTTGTATGGTTTGTTTCACTGCGGCATGCTTTGATCGCTATCTGACTCTCCAATCACTTCAATCCCGCACTTGTTTTGGAAGTTATTGTTATTGTTGCATTCGTAAACAGAATGCACCGGTTCACTATTTATTTTTGCTAGTTATTATAACGCGAACTTAATTTACTGATTTTCTTTTATTGTCACACATTCTTCGTGGACACCGCCTTTCCGAAGTATGGTTGTCGGCACTACGCCGCTGCACTGACCGCTTGTAGTTTACTAATCTCAATATCACCATGAACACTAGCAGCACCGCGATGAAATTAAGGGTACGCTGTACGCCCAGGATCTCGTCTTTGTGGTCGATCACTTTTAAGGTGTTGACTCCCTGCCGCCCATCTTGTGAATTCTTGTGTGTTGCTTATCATTGTCGGTCGTCCTTCGCAGGGCGCCCGCTCGACTTCCTATCGGTTTCCTCGGTCCGTTACATGTCCTTCCCGTCCAGGACGCTGGAATCCTGTAACTTTGTGTAGGATTAGAGCGAAGATGTCCTCTCCGGGTTCTCTGGGCTTCTTGACTAGGAGATCGAGACCTTTCACTTTGAACAGCAATCTTTGCTTTGTCTTCAGACGGTCTTCTCCTGAGTATGACACCTCCCAGAAGAAAACAGAACTTCCTTCTCTTCTCGATTGGCCGAAGTCTTTATCTACCGGCTCAGAGCTTTTTCTTGGCTACTCTGGTCATCGGTCTGATACCCTGTCAATACCCTGTTTCTGAACTCTACCCATTTATCAATGTGGAACGCAATACTCGTAGGTAATGTTCCAGTGAGATACATTTGGCGCAAAAAGAATTGGGATTGGCATGAGAAGCTCCAAGAAAAAAGGAAATAAGGCGGTAAAGAAAAACCAAATAAAATGTAGTGTTCACTCACTCTGCATACTTGTTGTTGCTGGAACTCATAACGGCGAAAGCGCTTTCCTCGTTGCGGGTTCGGCGGAAATTAGTATGGGGTTGGCGGGATCACACGAAAATAAAGAAAATTAAACACAATTATTTGGGCCTAGTTAGCAGTTTAACTCATGGAAAAAGAAAGTAAATCATATTTCCTTTAACCGCTGCCTCCATCTTAATGTTTTTATGTTTGATTTTTTTGGTATGCCTCTTCTCGATCCTCTTTTGGTTGTACTTACGCCATAATAAAAATAAACGAAAATAGACAAGGAAACCTTAATTTACATCTCTTTGTTCCTTTTTCTTGCAACGCTTTGCTTCTGAATAAAAAAAACAACGACACTTTGGTTACCCAGACCCAGTGACGACGTCTTCAAACAAAATATAGCTTCTTCGGCTTCTCAGAGCTGTTCATTGAACTGGGGTACACTTCTTTCGTCAAAGAAAAGTTACTTAAGAACCAAGCAAGTTTTTCAACGTTAGGTTTTTCCTCGATTTATGCGTAGACGACAATATTTTACTTTTCAACCGCTAACTCGTAATTTTTTTCGCCCGCGCACGCTCTTCTCCCGAGAGGAGCCCGTTGTCCAGCCCAATTCGTCCAGCGGCTCTGGATTAACTGATTCCCAGCAGCCAGCGACAGAGAAAAAGGTCAGAGCCGCTTTACGGCGAAAAAGATGGGAAGGCAATTTAGTAAAAGGATGAGTTGCTCGATGATATTTGAAGTTATCAATGATCCAGGCAGACAAATTGCGTTTTTAGGTCCAGAAAACAAAACGTCCAATGTCGAGGCCTTTGCTGGAATCGCGCTCCACTTGATTTACAAATGCTTTTCAGATGCGAGACAAAAGCTAACTCATCGGTTTTTATTTCTTGGGCTGTACACAAAAATAAATCTCAGTGTTTTCTTCTCTTCTACCCAAGTAGAATCGCGGCACTCGCGATTTGTGTTTGAGGCTATTTATATAAATATATACCGGCCTAGCAAAACTGCAACTTTGTTCGTAGAACTGCATCCGCTTACTTCAATGTTTACCAAATGAAAAGACCTAACCTGCGATCGGTGCATCAGGCGATAGCTCGACCACGCTGACTTTGTCAGCGCCTCCATTTTGGGCGGATAATTTCAGCTCGCTAATCATATGTTTATGCTAGAGTGTATGCTCTTACCCCCAAATACCCTTGCCCCGGCCAAAATCTTCTATTTAGTCGTATCTGCCTGATACCTATACGCAGCCTACTTTTGGGCCTTCGTTGATATATTTACTAACCGCTGGGGCTCTACAAACCACCAAGATCACACTTTAGTGGCTAAAAAAACACTAAAAGTTACCGATTTATTGCCGAATATCTTTGGCATGTAATTTTGCAAGTGACCGTTTCTGCAAATCATAATAAGGCTGATCCCAGCTTTCGCTTCACTCGAGCCTTAATAAACGATGGGACTAGTTTTGCGTTACATCCCCGGGAAAAATTGCTTTGAAAAAAGTTCCTTTGGAACACCTCTTGGACTTCCCTGAACGGCACTTTGCGACTTCGTAAATTATAGCTTTGCTCATTACGATTATGTTGGCCTTGCATAGCTTCAGATACCGAACTTCTAAGTAAATCAAAAGAAGCTTCTCTGGAAATATTCCCTCATCGATCATCTAGCACGTCTACTTCGCGCAGCAACTGATGTGAGGTACCATGGTTGTCATATGTTGTCCAAAGGCTATGTATCAATGAACGCACAGAACAGGCGATGTGGCCAGAATTTCATCTCATTGCTCGATCTGGCCTTACGTAGGCCTTAATAGCTAAAAAAAAGCTATGCTGAACTCCATATTTCTGCAACAATGACTTGAAATTATGAAATTTAAATTTGACCCCATTGTCCGACACGAGAACTTCAGGTGCTCCGAAACAATGGAACAATTTCTGTTCAATGAAAGGCATAATAGCTTCGGTTGTGAATTTCTTAAAAGCTTTGATAAAAGGGTGATTTTGAAAAATGATCCAGTACATATATCTTTCGGAAGAATCGTTGGGTTTCCTTTGTCCTATCTAGTTGTGGTCTTAACGGTTGATTGGGATATTTTTTACACTTGCAAATCTCACAATTTTTAAAAACATCTTCCTTAACATCTTTAAACAAGTTGAGCCAATAATAATACCTTCTAAGTGGTTGAGTAGTTTTATTGATCCCGCTATGCGCTGACAACGGATGTTTATGAGCCCACTGCAAGCCATCCGGAACTAGACCTACCGGAATTCATAAATTCCAACATACATCGTCCGCCACCTTGTCAGCTGCAGCATGTTCAGCTTGCCGGTAAACATATTGACCAACTACTTTAACATCTGGCATCCGTGTCTGGTTTTCCTCAATTTTTTTCCTAAGGGCAATGTAATTGCTTGAATTAAAATGTTCGTCCAAATTCAAACCAGTTTCAATTATTATATCTACCAATTCCAGGGAAAATTATCGAGTTAACTCATCGGGTACTATATTTCTACTTCCTTTTCAATGCTTAATTTTAAAGGTAAGGCCCTGTAGCTTTAAGGCCCAACGAACCAATCTGCTGCTAAGGTCCGATTGTGACATAAGCTATTTAAGTGACGCGTGGTCGGTCATTACCGTAAATTCCAGCCCATCGATATATGCCCTATATTTCTTTATACATAGCCAAACATTCTCGTTCTGTGAAGGAATAGGCTCGCTGGCATTTGTTAAGCTTACGGGACGTATAGGCGATAGGCACTTCATTGCCTTCGGTATCCTGCTGCATAAGAACTCCTCCCACTCCGGTATCACTAGCATCACAATAAAAAAAGAAAGCGGAATTAAAAATTTTGCGTGCGTAGGACGGGAGTTTTGCACATAGCGAGCTTTAGGGCAATACATGTCTGCTGGGCTGTCTCTGACCAGAACTTTCCTAAGAATTTATTTTTTACTTTCAATTAATGTACGCTAAGCAGCGGACTCTTTAATTTCTTCACTTAAACTTATTTCCCCTGAACCTGAACCATTCTTGCACAACCCCTCTGGTAAAAGCTCGAGCGCCGACAAAAAGATTATGCATTAATAAAAAGATTGCATTAGGGAGGGAACAATATACAGTGTTGTTAGGGGCTTCTTCGTTTTCTTATACTCCACCAATGTTTTTTTTTTTCCTATAATATCTTGGGCCTGACCTCCTGCTGTTCATACTACGAGTATTGCAGACATTTTCTAGTAGCTCACTCAGTGCTCCATTAACTCCTTAGCATGGCCCCTGCTTATGCAGCTTATTGAAGCTCCAGTGTGCGTAAGCCCTGTTAGCTTCCGATCTAGCAGAGTAATCTCGGAAAAAGGTGTAAGATCGCGTCCTACAAGTGCGGCTACTATGCACGGCGCTCCTCTCGCAAGCCTTGATAATATTAGTTTGGCAAATATCTCCCTTCCGCCTTTTTGTCTTTTGAATTTCGCGGCTATGTACAAAGCGCTACAGAGCTCGTATCTGGCAATACTATACATAATTTGAAAGGTATTGACATAACCTACAAAACGACGCTATGCATGATTAGTTTGGATATTGCGTTCAACAGTTATAGACGTGTAAACATGGAGTTCACTAACGCCGAAATTCGCGCTATTTTAAAGTTTTCCTTCGTTAAAGGCAAATCCGCCAGAGAAACGTTCCGTGAGATTAATGGTGTTTTGGGGGATGGTACTCTATCACTTCGAACCGCGGAGGAATGGTTTCGACGATTCAGACCCGGTGAAAACGACACCATGGATAAGCCAGCCGGCGGAAGACCTGTGACGAGAAATACCGATCAAATCATGGAATACATCGAGTTAGACCGGCATGTGGCATCTCGTGACATCGCCCAGGAGATGGGAGTTAGTCACCAAACCATTTTAAACCATCTGCAGAAGGCTGGATACAAAAAAAAGCTTGATGTTTGGGTGCCGCATGATTTGACGCAAAATCTGGACCGAATCAACGCCTGCGATATGCTGCTGAAACGGAACGAACTCGACCCATTCTTGACGCGGATGGTGACTGGCGACGAAAAATGGATCACATACGACAATATCAAGCGAAAACGGTCGTGGTCGAAGGCCGGTGAATCGTCCCAAACAGTGGCCAAGCCGGGATTGACGGCCAGGAAGGTTTTGCTGTGTGTTTGGTGGGATTGGAAGGGAATCATCCACTATGAGCTGCTCCCATATGGCCAGACGCTTAATTCTACCATCTACTGCGAACAACTGGACCGCAACAGGAAGGGTGTAGTGTTCCACCAGGACAACGCCAGACCACACACTTCGTTGATGACTCGTCAGAAGCTAAGGGAGCTCGGATGGGAGGTTTTATCGCATCCACCATATAGCGCCAAGTGATTACCACCTGTTCCTGTCCATGGCGAATGCCCTTGGTGGTGTAAAGTTGAACTCAAAAGAGGCTTGTGAAAAGTGGCTGTCCGAGTTCTTCGCAAATAAGGAGGGGGGCTGCTACGAGGGAGGTATTATGAAGTTGCCATCTAGATGGAAACAGATTATCGAACAAAACGGCGCATATTTGAACTAAATCCGATCACTGTAACACTTTTTATAAGGCATTGAATAAAGAGCAAAAAAGCGGAAGGGAGATATTTTCCAACCTATTATTTTCGTTGCCTAAGGGTGCTTCATTTCTACATATTTAGCGTTTTAGTTAATTTAATCTTCCGAACAATTTTCCAAGTCCGGTGATTTGGAATTCGGTGTTGAATAACTTATTATTCGGTGTTGGTTGCTTTGGTGGACAATTGTTTGCGTGCTCCTCTGTTGGGTGCACGTAACTGGCTGAAAAGCTACATTTCTGACACGATGGTTTATAGATGTCCGGCTATCCACAGCCATTCACTTCGATCTGACAGGTATTCAGTGGCCACTAACTCCTCGCTGTCCTCAGACGCATATCCTGGCGGTGCTTCAGCGCAAATCTGGGCGGGGCCGGTATTCCACTGATTCCACAAATGGCCCACGCTTCTGATGGATTCGTACAACAACTCATGTTGAATATCCGGCAACAAATTTGATCGTAAATATTCTTGCATTGATGAATCCGCCAAGGGTATGGATAGTTTATCGGCCAACAAAACGATAGAATCGTAGAATTCATCGAAAGTCTCATTTGGTTTTGGCTTCCTTCGATCTATAGCCTGATATAAGCATCGGTTTGCTCATCCTTAAACTGGATCAACATTGCTGCCTTATGATCTCTCCAAGTCATAACTCTGGCATTTTTATTGTAACGCCAAAACCAGTCGCTGGCACTTCCTTCAAATAAATTGCTAATATACATAGTAAGCAACTCAAAATTACCATTCAGAGTTTGCTTGGTGTTACTCGGTACAAAAAGTCGTGCACTGACAGACCGCCCCGAAAACCATAGTTTCCAGTTTATTAAAATTTGACTAATGCGATCAAGTCTTATTTCTGTCCCTCTCTAACCTTCATTTTCTGTTGGATCTGTAGAACCACAATGATCTTGGGGTGTTTTCTAAACACCCTGATCTTAGGCTGGACAACATCCCTTGAAACCCATTAGTAATGGCTTGTACTGTCTCTCAGATTCTATGTTAGATGTCTACTTCCGTTTATCTAACAGAAGCTGCTGCCATCTCGTCTGCTATCATTTGCTGCAACGCGCTTGGCGATGGTGACACCGATATGATTGTTGGCATTACTGGAACATTTCCCAAACCCTGCGCTGGAGTAATATTTTACGAATCTCGCCCTTGGGAAATATTCGCAATCAGCTGAGATGCGGCAACCGCTGCTGCATCATTTGTCTTTTTTCTTGTCTCCGGTGCCATTTTATCAATAACTTGAGACCCTAAAGTCTGATCGCCTAGTGAGTCCTCCAGTAGGCTTGTTCTGGAAAAGTGCAGGGATCCAGCACACACTGAACACAATAGAATTAAAGATACACTTTTCATGTTCATAAGAGGGCTTAAAAAATAACAATTATACAAAAGTATACATTTGCAGCTTTCTTTTTATTGATCTTAGTCGTTCTTCGCAAGCTGGACCCTTCAACTTTAAGTGTAAACCAAACGGCAGGACTGAGATCAAACTGAGATCAACAATAAAAGAAACGTTTCTCCTTTACTAAGCGAACATTCTATACACTGGCTGAAGTTTCTTCGCAAAACTTCCTTTCCTTGGGTTTAGCCGTTACAAACCACTTTATGCTGCTACACGACCTTTGGTTATCTTAACTAACACTCCTTAAAATTAGATCCAGCGACTCACAAGCAAACACTTACAAAAATCTTTTGCAAGGCAAATATGACCTATGAACTCGCTCTGTCGCATATAACCTAAGAAATGTACAGAATTAAACAACAGATGAGGCAGGGCAGCTAGCTATGGTGCACGCGGGTTGTCCGGCTCTTGCTTGGTCGGTAAAGGATAAATAATAAGAACCACAGTGGTACCAGGTCGTCAGCTATATAACATCTGATTTTACTTTCGCGTGCAATCGGACGTGTTCAGACGGACTAAGTATCGAGGGGGATATAGAAATAGGATAGGCCTGCAAATGAAGAATCATGCAAGAAAGCACAGCAGCAATGGCCGGTTAAAGTACTGGTTAGGCCCACCCAACCTTGGTCGCACCGCCTCCAGACGTCATGCTGATCAGGAATCCCATTTGTAACGCTTTCTAAAGGGTTATATTCCGCAATTTCCGCTCCTGCATAGTCCCAATTCATATTAAGCATTTCATTTATTCTAACAATTTTCATTTCATTTCTCAAAATCCATTTCCTACTTTTTCAATCTGTTTTATGTGGTAGCTCGACCACGCTGACTTTGTCAGCGCCTCCATTTGGGGCGGATAATTTCAGCTCGCTTATCATATATTTAAGCTACAGTTTATGCTCTTACCCCCAAATACCCTTGCCACGTCCAAATTTTTTCTTAGCAGAATAATGGGAGTATTGCGCGTTCAAAATGCTATTCCCGCCCACCAGTTTGGTTTTAGCCACCAACATGCGGAGCAAGCGCATCGAGTTGTCCAACACATCTTGTATTCTTTTGAAAACAAGACTACTGTTCGGCTGTTGATATTAAAAAAGCTTTTAACCGCGTGTGGCCTTGCTTTATAATATGAAATCACTTCTTCCAACTGGCCACTTTCTTCTTCTGAAATCTTACCTCCTTAATCGGAGCTTTATGGTCGTGGTGAGGGGGGAAAGGTCAAACATCAGAAACTTCGTGCTGGCGTTGCTCTGTTTACTTCAGATCAGCTGTGTCCTTATGTACCGTGCACGCTTTTGGCAACCTACGCTGATGAAATTGCCCTCCTCTCGAACTCTTTCTGTCCAATCAAAGCGTCAGGGCACACCCAGAGTCCAGTGTTCTAGACTCGTACCGCAAGTGGTCAAGCAGATGATACATCTCTATGTCTCTAAAGTCCTAGAGCAGTAATTTATTTTAAATAAATTAGTATAATCATGTTATACTCATTACATTACATTTAAGTCTATTAAATGGACCGTTGCAGTAACTAAGACCAACGCTGTAACCGCAGTTTTGTCTAATAAAAAAAAAAACAAATCGGGTTGGATTATGATCTTTATTATTCAGTGTTCAGCTTAAGACTGAAAATTAAATGTAAGTGAAATTGAGGAGAAGCCTCTGTGCTAAAGAAATATGTTAGTGTATTTTGGGAGAGCATTTCTCTTTGATGCTTAGGGAGAGCATTGCTCTTGGATTCTTGAGTTGAGGAGAAGCCTCAGAGAGAGCAGGCAAAACTGCTTAGGTTAGGCTTTGGGATTTGTTTACATGAATGGCTAAGTGCCGCTGCCAAAGAATTTGTTTATCGTTGCCAAAGGATTTGTTTATCAAATTATCCATTTTTATTTGTTTTGGTGTGTTTTGATTTTGATTTTTTCTTAATTCTAATTTTGCGTACAACATCATGAATGGGTTAAACGATACGTATTTTAAATATAAGTACAATAAAATAAGTGTAATGATGACAATAGTCAATAATATGTAAAGTGTAACATTTTCTTGTGAAATCATTTCATCAATGTCGTTGTGTTTTACAGTTTTTATTTTTGTTATGGTAAGTGGTGTGTATTTCTGGTTTTAAGAGATTTTCACTTAAAATTATACTATTGATTTCTATTTTACATTGAGTCACTCTTATCATTTTCCTTCTCTTCTTATATTATTAATTGGATTTTGGCAATTTGTTTGAGACTTGTTTGTGGTTAAATTCCTGGTTATAATTGTGTTTGGTTCTATGTATTTTATTATTTCATCTGTGTGAACTGACTCAAAATTACAAATTGGTTTTAAATGTATAATGATATTGGTGACACACACATTGCTTATTTTCGTTATTGTAAACTTTATTTTCTTTTTCCAAATGTGATTGTGTGTCTGTGTATTCTAGCTGATAGCCGTTAGAATCTGGGTAGGCGATTATTTTGATTGTGTTTATTAAAGAAAAGTTAATTGGTATGTTGGATGTGATTAATATTGGTTATCATTGTAATTGATCCAAGTGAATGTTTTAATGTTCACAATATTTTGGCTGGTTACATTCTCAAGCTTGTCGTAGTTTAGTAATTTGGGGTTAAACAGTCCGAGTCTGGAAAGCTGCATTCCCATTTCCAGGTCCTCTATTTATTCTGTAAACTGCATAAGTTCGTATAAAAGGGTGTTAACGATGTTGTCGTCATTTTCGTATTTCTGTATCTTCTGCATTCCGTCGTTTATCAATCGTATGGCGTCATTAAGTTCATGTAACTTTACTGTGTCATGGGAGTGTGTCTCAAGTTTTTTCTATATTTCTGCTCGATCATTTTCACCAAGTGCGGAAAATAGATATTTAAAAACTGAGCCCACAATGTTAATAAGTCCACGTATATTTCATGTTGCAGGGTTATTCCAGTTAGTTCTCTTTTCATCTTATTGTACACAAATTTGATTTGGGGTGCATGATAGTCGGTACGCAGCCTTTGTTCAAAATAGTCAGCTACAGTGTCTATTTCGGTTAAGTTGATCCTTAAACAATGATGTTCAAAGGAGGATGGTATTTGGACTGGTTTATCAGAAAAAAGGAAATAGCCGTGATTGGTGTCAATATTATTAATTTAAATTTGCTGTCCATGAACTGTTGTGATCAGCATTAGCAAAAATGTCATCAAGACCCAGGCACCTGTGGAATTGAAATTTGATTATTTTTCTTTCGTTTTTTGAATTGTGTTTTATAGTAGTGAATAACTCTATTTCTGTAAGTGATTGTGTAATGATCGGAGTCCGTTTGCTCCACATTTTTGGTTGGCTTAAATGGATTTTCTAATTTGCCTTTCTGTATTAGTTATTTTCTATTATTTATTTTTATTTCGATTAATGTGGCAAATTTCGAATAAATTTCCATGCAACTAACGTAATCATGAATTTGTCGCGGCAATGTTCTGGTCTGGGTGTGGTTTTCATTTGCATATCTGTTTTACGGTGCTCTGTCTTTGCTAAATTGCAGATATTTCATTCATTTATTATGTTTTGGATAAGTAATTGACTATTGGGGAAATAGTACGTTTCACTGAAAAGCTTTGTAGATTTCTGTATTCCAGGGTGTAGAAGTTTTTCGTGAGTGCTTAAGATCAATTCTTTAAATTATGCATAATTGGTACCTTTTTTTTAGTAAAATTATGCTACGCAAGATTCTGGTATATTTAGTGTTATGTGCGGCGTGAATGATCCCGAAATCTGCGTCACTGTCAATATACAACGCACTGCGGTAAAAAGCAAAAATGGTCAATCAAAAATATTTCGTTATGTGTTTATGTGTGTTTTTTAAAATACTTGGTTATTTTAATGTCTGGTGGTCCCTTCAAAAATATCACCTGTCTGTTGAATGTGTTTAAAGGTCTTTCTGTAATAAAGATCAAGTCGCTATTATCTTCTACTGCGCTACGTTGGGTCTGTTCGCTCAGGTATGTCTCCTCGAGTTTTATTCTGGATAGTGCGTCCGCCACGCAATTTTCTTTTCCTTTTATGTACTTTATGTCAAAATCAAATTAACCAGTTTAGTGGTTGATGGTCACTAGATATTTTAAAGTGTCGTCCAAGTAGGTAGTGTCGGCTTTGTCGCCCATACAATTGCCAAGAGTTCTTTCTCAATTACGCTGTAATTGACCTCGTGTTCATTAAGCGTTCGGCTAATGTAACTAAATGGGTGTCCCTCTTGTGAGAGTACTGCTCCCAAAGCGACATCACTTGCGTCTTTGCTATATCTGCAAAGTTTGGAATGATCGGTAGTATCCTGTCAGTCCGAGAAAAGCTTTTATTTCATTTGGCTTAGTGGGAATTGGATATTTCTGAATGGCTTCAATCTTTTCAGGGTTTGGTTTTATTCCGTCTGGAGTTAGAACATGTCCTAAAAATGTGGTTTCATGAGAAACTTGAGAAACTCACACTTGTCACGCTATAATTTAAGGTTGGCCTTTGCTAGTTTTTAGAAAACTAGTCTGAGCGATTGTAAGTGCTCATCAAGGGATGTCGAAAATACAATTATATCGTCCAGGTACACAAGGCAGTGTTTATTTAAGAGTGGTCGTAAAATGTCATTCATGCACCGTTGAAAGGTGGCTGGTGCGTTTTTTAATCTGGATGGCATGCGCAAATATTCATAATAACCGTGCTTGATGGAAAAGGCTGTCTTTGAAACAGATTCTGGGTCCATCTCGATCTGGACCACCCAGATAGGACTATTGTAAGGTGAGTTACTGATACGTATAATACCCTTATTTAGCATATCTTGTATTTGGCTTTCGACCCCTTGTTCATAAGCCTGTGGGTAACTGTATAATTTAGAATAAACTGTATTGATGGTATGTTTGGTTTGATTAGTAAATGTCAACTTGTCACCTTCATGGTACTGTATGTCATGATATTGCTGCAAGAGTGCACACAATCTTTGTTTTTCTTTGTTATTTAAATGTTCCAATCTGTATAAGTCTGACTCTAATATGGGTGAAATTTTTTCTGGTTGTCTGAGCAAGGGTGTCAGGTATCATATTTACATTTTGAAAATGACTCTGTTCTTGTTCTGCTATTTCTTCTACTAATTTGTATATGTTGTTGTAAAGAGTTACCTCTTGATCGCGGTAACTTATTGTTGCTTTTGCTTCTGCTAAAAGTTTTCTTCCTAATAAGAGATCGTAATTCTCGGAAAAGGGATGCAGTAAAAATTCGTTTGCTGTTGGGAACAAAATCTTTGAAGGTACAGTTATACTTTTGCTGATAATGAGCGATCCGTTGTTGGTATGAATAAGAATATTAGAATTCTAGATTGGTAAGTCAAATATGTTTTTGGATGTCATTTTAACTACTGATCCGGTATCAATATTATTTTCTTTGTATTTAATTGTTATTTATTGGGGTTTTCCAAGGCTTGTGGCTGAAAATTTTTGGCCTGTTCAACATAGGGTTCTTGGTTGTCATTGCTTGATTCGTCTGTATTAATCTGCTGTGGCTGTTGTGTTGTTTCTGAATTTTGGTTGTTTTCAGTTTCATGCTGATATTCTGGATAATAAAAATAGTCATATGAGACACACTGCTGATAAAAAGCGTTCTCTTAGTACAATGATTCGTCAATACTCATCCCAGTCTGTCCACTATCAGCTGGTCTTAATTGGGTACATGTGTTGATTGGTTATTTCGATATTGGTGTTGTTGTCTGAACCTATTCTGATCGAATGCATTGTTTCGATGGGTATTAGAAAGTTGGTTTGGTTGAAAAGCCTTGTATGCATGTTGGCTTGGTTAAAATACATTGTTTGGATTAGGGTATCGGATGACGATAAGGTGGATTATGAGTTGGTGGTGTTTGATAACTTTGTGGATCTTGATATGGCACTGGAGAATTATAATGTAGGGAAGGTGTTGGATATCTTCTGCTATTATTGTTAGTCTGATTAATATAGGGATTATAGGATTTTTGTGGCTTATCAGAATAATTTTGTTTTTTAATAGAAGAGCTTGTATGACTCGCTTGTTTAAACATTCCTTTTTCTTGTAAAATGTTTATAAGTAATCGCAAATCTGGTAAATAAATGTGTAGGTAATTTTTCAATAAGGGATTCAATACTGGATGTTATTAATCTTAAATATAAAGTTTTTTCTTCAGCATTTTGTTTTAATTCGAGCTTACTGGTAAGTGTTTGTTTGGGGTTTTCTGCTTCCTCCAGAAATGCTTGTACACTGCCTCTGAATGGGGTCCTCCGAAACTCCTCCAAAAGAATGTGGTTAGGGGTCTGGGGTTGAGTATCAGTTGTCGTCTTAGCTGGGGCCAGGTGTTGATGTCGTTGGCTCCAATGCTGCGCATGACGTCTCCGCTGATGCTGCACTCGACATGCCCAAATATGATCTGCTGTTGGCGTTCGTCTCCGGTAACATAAAAGGCCCGTATGTAGTCGATTCGGCTTACAAAGGTGTATAGGGTGCCTGGATCACCGTTGATCTTCTCCACATTGCCAATCTGGTGGGCAACCTGGGTCATGTTGCTTTCTGATAGGGGTGGCACGACTCTGGGTTCTGTCATTTTGTCGTTGTTCTCAAGTTAATTTAATATTATTATTTTTTGTTTTATTTTATTTTTTACATTTCTTTTTATTTTTATTTGTTGTTTTACAGATCTTAGTTTGTATGTAAGTATGTTGGCTCTATTGTCGAGGTTACAATCAAAACATAACACGATATTGACCGTTACACTGTTTCGCGTTATTGTCTAGGCTCTAATTAAAACTTAACACGATATTGACTGTCGCATGCGTGTCTAAAAGTGTGGTATTTTTAGGTAGCGATTAAATAGATTTTAACACTATTATGACCGACTGCACCAGTTATTTTACTTTTGAGTCTATTAAATGGACCATTGTAGTAACTAAGACCAACGCTGTAACCGAAGTTTTGTCAAATAAAAGAAATTACAAATCGGGTTGGATTATGATCTTTATTGTTCAGTATTCAGCTTAAGACTACAAATTAAATGTAAGTGAAATTGAGGAGAAGCCTCTGTGCTTAAGAAATATGTTAGTGTTTTTTGGGAGAGCATTGCTCTTCGATGCTTAGGGAGAGCATTGCTCTTGGATTCTTAAGTTAAGCCTCGGAGAGAGCAGGCAAAACTGCTTAGGTTAGGCTTTGGAATTTGTTTACATAAATGGCTAAGTGCCGCTGCCAAAGAATTTGTTTATCGTTGCCAAAGGATTTGTTTATCGTTGCCAAAGGATTTGTTTATCAAAACGCATACTGAGAGGGCATACAGTACGGGAACCAATTTAGTGCTTTATTATTCATGGAATTAATGAAATTGGCCGGTTTGGGTGGCGCAAATAGGTGACTATATGTACATATATCACCACCATTTGTGGAAACAAGGGTAACAGAAGTACTCCACGACACTTGATCTCAAGTCCAAATTGTCCTAGCAGAACTTCTGTTCTGACAAAACTTCCTTCTCCGTAATTGGAAGGAAATATGTATTGAGAAGGCTCCCCATTGGTTTGAGAAATGCTGTCAGCATTTTTCAGATAACTCAACTACTTACTCAGCACTCATCTTTTTCGTAAATTATGACAAAGCCCAAATACGTGCTTCAGGAGTGATGCTTCAGTGGGAAGCTCTCCATAGTTGAATATCACCGCCGACGGAGATTGGCTAACCCTTATCATCTCAGTGAAAGTAACCTGAAGTTCATAAAGGAGTTCGAGGAAAGGAGTTCAGGAAAGGAGTTCACATGGTATCGTCGGCCTCAATCTTTAACACGGGCCAACGAACATAACCCCGATGTGCTGACCCAGCAATGGGAAACTGGTACACAGTTGGCAAATACAGCATATTTGCATGGCCGCGCGGAGTCAGCTTTAAGGAATATTTTCTAGTTCAGTTTTATTTTTAAATAAAATTACTTTTCTCTACTAAGCCATGAAAAGTAGTAAGGGTGTCTTTTGCAAGTTGGAACATTATGTTTCCGACGAAAACGCCGCTTATATGCCCGTCCCGTATTATGCTGACCGTTGCACATCACTTTTCTGAAGCGGAATGCGCCAATCGGCCGGTACCGTTTGTTTGCTGCTGACGGTTCCGCGTCCGGCTTCGGGTGGCATTTCGGTGGGTCATTGTACTCCACCGACTTACGCGTATTAACTCCTCCCTGTCTTAAGTTGAAACCCCTTCGGTGGTTGCTGGAGTTTTGATATCTACGATTGCTCTTGAATCAATTGGTTGCCAATACAAGTTAAAAAATACTTTTAATCGGTTAAAATAATGTGGAAAATTCCCCCAGCTTAACCTAGAATTGGTGTTTCCGTTATTTGTTGTTGAACCGGATGACGAATGCATATAAATCTAAAAATAGAATTCACTTGCTTGTGTGAGTGAAAACAGTAAGCAAAAAAGTGTGCATGTGTGCGTAGTTGTGATGGAAGACGATTTTCAGTCCGAAATCAATTTTAATCTAAGAAACGAATTTGAATATTGTCTTGGTTAATTTCGTTGTAATATGATCTAATAAAATATTATTTAAAAATTGATGCCCTGACTATTATTTTTTTTATGAAGTTATTTTAATATTTGTTACTTAAAATCGCCGCTCGAATTAGCTACCGTTTACAACTTTTACATATAAACTTTTATTGAATATAAATACGGATATATTATTAAAATTTGGAAAAATAATATAAAAATTTGGAAAAATAAAAGCAAACGATGAGCTCTATGTATTTGTCAGCTTTAAGCAAACGGATTAAGAGGAACTAACAGAAGAAACCAATAATTTGACGCGCCTTTTTACACATCCAAAATTGCGAGGTTTTTAAAAATATCAAATTACGTTCAACAAAGTAATATTTGCATTTCAAATACTTAAAATTGATAATTTACATAAGTATGTATATATTTTTTTTCTTGTATACTTATAATTTGTATTAATAAATATACTAAATAGTTAAAAAATGTTATATGCAACCTGTATATTGCAAAATTGAATTCTTGAGGCAGGACCAGCGCACCTAAGAATCACTAACTTCAAATATATTTTCCACCTCGCGAGCTGCATACTCTCATGACATATTTTCTAGTATAAAGTAATTTTTGAACTTAATTATGTATTATTATGTACATTTATTCACCTATTACTATTTCTATGATTTATTTAAATAATTATCATGTTAGGGCAATGCAAAATTAGAGTTTCTTATTTGGTGGCAATCGAGTACAAATAATATACATATATTGAAAGTCTATACTCCAACGTTAGGCAAGGGTACCTCGTTGTAGCCATGAATATAATCAAGTAAAAGAAATGTAAGGGTACTACCCTTGTAATGATTACAAAAAAGATTAGATCTAAATAAAATTAAATTACAGATGCTATAATTTCTATAGTTGCTATGATTTTAAAGTTATGTTTGCGTTTTCTGTGTAATAGCTGACTATGTTTTCAGGATGTTTCCATGTTAAATGACATTTTGTTTTACATGATAAAACATGAGAGAATGCTATAGTCCAGTTTTCTGGTGTATCTATAGAAATGTGAACAAACAATAATAAAAAAATAAAAAAAAATTTACATCATTGTTAGTGGGGCAGTTTTGGGCGGTTTGTTGTCGTTGGAGTGGACTTTCGATCTTCGCATATTTTCCATCAGAATATTTATTAAAAAACCTCTGCGTGTTCATCAGCATTGTTTTTAAAGAGACAAATCGTGCGACATAAAATTGCGTCGACGCAATTTCATAGTCGACTTTTTGATGATTATGAGGAACCTAGAAATTGTGGAGCATCTCCTATGCATCATTTTAAATCAATAGCCTTTTACTTTAAAGACTCTGGGCTCTGTTCCAGAATCGTTCCATCAAATCTGACCGCATTTGTGGAATTCTGCAGAGTTCTGCAGAGTTTCACATTCACGCAAAGACCTCGAGACAAGTTATCTCGACCATATTTCTAAGCTACCCCAATTAAATTCTTTGTTAAATGGATTTATTTAAAAATTAAATTTAAGCTCCTATTTACTAACGGTCGTGGAAGATTGAGCTATTGTCGTTATGACAGTGCCTTGGCTAAGGGGAATTATAACCGAATTGTGTTTGGATGCAAATGGGAGAAAAGGTGTTTCGGAGAATCGGTTGTTCGATCATTACGGCTAACAAATATGTTCACACTATAAACTAATGCGTACACTTAATGAGTTCAATTCGGGTGTTTGAATCTAACTGACTCGCTGCTGCGAGGGCATCGCCTTTTATTCATTCTTACATAGGTTCTTATCATCTAATTATATAATGCAGCGCTTGTAAGACGCTGCAGTCTGCGTTGGTCAATGCAGCTGAGGTTTATCTCAAATCTATGTTTGAAGCCTATGACCGCGCTAGTCACCTCCCGCGTGGTCATATCTCTTGACACTTCGGCAATAGACCACTGCAACCGTACTTATCTGTAGTTGCCACTTATGCTGTCCCGTGACATGTTTATTGCAGCCCTTAAATAGAACATATTTATAGATTGTCTACTTATCATGTCTAAACACATGTTTAGACATTCTCCGGGGGGGAAAAATGTACGGCCAGTAGTTGTCTCTCATTTATGTGTTGCCTCCGGATATAAATGACCATTATAATTATAATAATCGTTGTCAACGCTAGGGCCGAGTGTCCGCTTGCCGTGTGGAAAATCAAGTCATCAATGTGTACTTTGTTATTTTTCAGAGTCTTGATGCGCATTTGAAGATTTTGCAGTTCATTAGTGTTGTTGATAATCAAGTGCTTCAGCGGGACCACGTTCCATGTCTCCTTGTCATCTATAATTCGTAAACTGGGGAAGATAGATATTTCAGACGCTGTCGAAATTACTTTTTGAGGAGTAATTATTGTTGTATCTCCTAATATTGCTGTGCATCCTGCAAGTAGTTGTATAATGCCTTGATTGGGCAGTCTTATAACTTGATGCTGTTCGTTGCATCTTATATTAGCTGTTGTATTCCGAAACAGTTTAAATAGCCAACGGTTGGATCCACTTATCTCTTTGATGAACGAATTGCCTTGGAATTCCATCATTTCGCATGAGTGTGCCTTGCTTGGTTTCAATGGAGATATTTCGCAAGAGTGATCTTCCGCGTTTTTCCATGCCCAATTACTTTCGCAAAGCCATGTTGTCGAATCCTCTTGTCTGCATTGGTTAATTTCCATTTCAGACATTAGGTGATATGCGTTTATGTCTGTATTGAACGCAAAATATTTAGAATTCAATTTCGGAATAAGCTTTGTTCCGTTTGTCCACAGTGGTATTGGGATTACTTCAAAGAGATCCGTTTCCTGATTGTTGTATATCGGCAATTTTGCTTCAATGAATAGGACATTATCCTTCAACATCGCTTGTGCCTTCATCAGTTTATAGATCAGTGGTAATTGTATAACTGAATTTCCACCCGGTAGCATTTGTTTTCGTCCTAATTTTTTCTTAACTTTTTCGAGCTCCTCCAGCATTTTGTTAGGGGCAATTAGTGTAGGATGAATTCTTCCTTCACTAATGTCCGTTATCATTGAGATCGCTGTTGCTTGTAGGCTTTCTGCCTCTTCAATCCAGTTTCGCACTTGATTTGATAACATAAGGAATTTAATTGACTCCTTATATACCATAAAGTGCTCCTTCATGGTTTCTGCAATAATATTGACTTGTTGGGTCAGTTTTCCCATATTCCGGTTTGCTTCTATTGTAGTTGCTCTTACTAATTCTTCCGTGGCATTGATGACCGAGGTCTGATTGTCAACATATTCCATTAGATGTTTTTCGTTTCTTATGATCGTTTGCATATTTTCCTGTATTCTATTTGCATTTCCGATATCAAAGAACAGTATAAACCTTTTCTTTCGGTTGGTACGGTGCCGAAGTATTTTGTCTTTTTCTTTTATGTTGTCAATTTTTGTCCGTATTGTCGTGCCGAAGAAATCGCAGTAGTCCTTGAAGTCTCCCATTTTTGTGCAAACCAAGCGGGATTTTTCCAGGAAGTCCTCTGATTGTTTTATAACATCAAAATAGGCTTGCATGTCATAATAAAACAATAATTGCCAACTGGATGTAGCGACTTCAATTTTACCAATTTTGTTCACCATAACTGCAGCTTTTGCGTCGATGTCGTAAATTTTCCCAAGTTCTTTGGCTTGTTTTTGAGGTTCCGATTTTTCTGTCGCATTTGTAGCTTGCAATATCAATAAACAGCATAGCACAGTAGCTATGCTTCCAGTGCCATTCCTTTTGTCCTTTGGAACTCGCTGCCTAAGCTTCTTGTCCTTGCGTAGCTGCATTGACTCCGTTATAGATGGCGTTGCAGCTCCAGCTGGTTTTGCTTCGCTAACAGGAAGTTGACAGATCTTATTTAGCGATCTTTTTACTTCCCCCTCGTTTGTTTTGACCGTGACTACCCGGACTTTATCATCTTGTCCTTTAGTCGTACCAATGATTCTTCCCATTGGCCATCTTGCAGGGTGAGTATTCTCATGTTTTATAAGAACCAGCTGTCCCTCCTTCAGATTTGGCTTTACTTGCCGCCATTTGGTTCGCTGTTGCAATGACACCAGATACTCCTCTTTCCATTTCTTCCAAAAGTCACCTCTGATGCGTTGAATAAGCTTCCATCTATCCAAAGAGCTGATTGTCTTACTTTCGTCAAAATGTTCAGGAGCTCCAATTAGAGGTCTTCCCACCAGAAAATGACCCGGCGTTAATATGTCTTCACCATCGTTTTCGCTCCTTACAGTGACTAATGGGCGCGAGTTTAGCACTGCTTCGATTTGACATAGCAGCGATGCAAATTCTTCATATGTAAAGCTGTTTTCACCAATAACTCGTTTAAGGTGATGCTTCACTGATTTTACGCCGGCTTCCCATAAACCTCCCATGTGGGGGCTTCCCGGGGGAATAAAGTGCCACTTGATGCCTTCTTTTTCTAGTGTAGGTGCTAACTCATTATTGTTTTTAATGGCAGCTACAAATTCTTTGTCCAACACTCTTGAAGCTCCTACGAAGTTTGTTCCATTATCTGAGTATATGTTCTCACTCTTGCCTCGTCTTGCAAAGAACCGTCGAAGAGCCTCCAGGAATTTGTCTGATGAAAGGTCGCTAACAGCTTCCAGATGTATCGCTTTTGTTGCCATACAAACAAATACACAAATGTATCCTTTATAAGTTTTTTGACCTCTTCCCTTTGAGCAGCGAATCTGGAACGGTCCGGCGTAGTCGATTCCAGTATTTTGAAACGAGTAATCAGCCGTTACTCGATAAACTGGTAAATTTCCCATCAGTTGACTGGACATCTCTTGCTTGTATCGTAGGCATACAATACATTCCCTTAAATATTTCTTTAAGGAATTTTGTATGCCAAATATCCAGAACTCCCTCTGAATATAAGTTCTCATAATGTTAATTCCGCCATGCAGAGTTTCTTTATGAGCATCCTTTGCAATTAACCAAGTCAAATGTGACTTATCCAGTATAATTGGATGTTTTACATTATACGGTATCATTGCGTTTTGTAGTCGTCCACCAACTCGAAGTACGCCATCACTATCCAAAAAAGGATTTAGCGCCTGTAACTTACTCTTTGGGTCTAATGGTCTTTTGTTCTTGAGTAGTCTGACTTCGTGTCCAAAATCTAGCTGTTGTTGTATCTTTACCACAGCAATCTTCGCTAGCTTTAATTCCTCTACCGTAAGATGTGACGGCTGTTGCGATTTTCCTCTCAGCTTTGTTATGAAGCGTAATACATACGCCATTACTCTAAGAAGTTTGTCGATCGATGAATACTTCGATAAAAGATGGTTTTGTAGATATTCGGATTTTATCAATGTGGATACCACAACAATTTCCGATTCTTTTTGAGTGGGCCAGTGTTGTGCATCTATAGATAGCCAATTCGGCCCTCTCCACCAAATTTCACAGATTTTAAGCGCTTGTGGTGATATCCCTCTTGAAGCCACGTCTGCTGGATTTTCTTCCGACTTAACGTAATTCCATTTGACATTGGGAATTAGTTTATAGATTTCTTCCACTCTAGTTCTGACGAACTTATCTTTGCTGCGCTTGTTCTGTATCCAAGCAATAGTAATTTGCGAATCACTCCATGCATGCGTTGTAATCTTGTTGCTCCATATAGTCTGCACTTTCGCTAATAACTTAGCTAGTAAATGTGCAGCACATAATTCCAACTTTGGAATTGTTTTCCTGTTTTTTATGGGATTAACTTTGCTTTTTGCTGCTAGTAAGGTGACTCTGCCGCCTACTTTTGTATACACAGCCGCTGCATATGCTTTCTCTGATGCATCGCAGAATCCATGTAGCTCCATAATACCTTTGGAGCATCCAGTCCAGCGTGAAATGCTAATTCCTTCTAAATCTGATAGGCCTTTAGCATATTCCATCCACCAGTTTGCTAAGTTCGATTCCAATTCAACGTCCCAAGTCATCGGTAACTTCCACAGTTCCTGAATGAAACATTTGCCTTGAATCGTTACAGGTGCCAACCATCCTAGTGGGTCGAAAATTCTGGATAACTGTGATAACACTAACCGCTTTGTTATGCGTGTTAGCATTGGTTTTTCTGCCGAAAACGTAAATGTATCCTTCTTTGGATCCCATTGGAGTCCTAAGGTTTTGATCGATTCATTTTCCTCAATGCAGATTTTTTCCGTAGCACCGTCGTCCTGAATGTCGGCTAAAATACGTTCGTCATTTGCAACCCATTTTCGCAGATGCATGCCGGCCTTCTCCATTACTTGTCTCAATTTCCTTTGGAGTTCATAGCACTCGTTGACTGTGTCTCCACCAGTTATGAGGTCATCCATATAAAAGTCGTCTCTTATTGTTTCTGCTAAGACGCTATCCTCTTGGCAAAAGCGATCTGCCAACTCTCGTAGACATCGGACTGCTAAGAAAGGTGCTGCCGAGGTGCCATATGTTACGGTTGTTAACTTGAACTCACTGATCGGCAATTTTGGATCCTCTCTCCATAGGATATATTGGTATTCTTGGTCTTTCTCAGCAACCTTTATTTGGCGATACATTTTTTCAATGTCAGCTACCATAACATATTGCCACTTGCGCCATTTAATTAGAATATCGAATATATCCTTTTGAATCTTAGGGCCAGCTATAATGACGTCATTTAGGCTTAGTCCATTTGTCGTCTTTGCGGATGCGTCAAAAACTACTCGTAACTTCGTAGTTAAGCTTCCAGGCCTGATGATTGCTTGATGGGGTAAATAGTATTTACCTTGACCCGTTGTCTTTACAGGTTCCATATGTCCCATCTTTAGGTATTCTTTCATGAATTCGTTGTATGCAGCCCAGTTCTTTGGGTTTCTTTGAAACTTTTTTTCCATTTGCATAAGCCTTGCCATTGCCTGTTTGCGAGAGTCCCCAAGCTTTGCCTCTTGGTGGAATGGAATTGAAACCACAAATCTGCCTTCCTCGTTGATGACAGTTGTTTCTTGGAATTTTCTTTCGCATTCTGCATTGTCTGTAATTGTCTCATCGGTTTCATCTTCCAATTCCCAAAAGCGTTCCAGGTCCTTTAGATTTATTGTTGTAGTGGCACTTATAATTTTCTGTTTTGCTGCTCGAGTTATATTTCCGGACACAATCCATCCAAATTTGGTTTTTTGTCCCAAGATTCCATTTACGGTTTTAATTTTCTCCATCATAATCAGGGGAAATAGATCCACACCTATCACTATGTCAATTCTGCTTGGCTCGTTGAATCGTGGATCTGCTAGCCTGTAGCCCTTCCACTCTTTGTTGATATCAATATCAAACTTTTTGCTGGGAAGGGCTCTATGGAGTGTTGGTAAAACCAATGCTTCCGTTGACGCTTTGAAGCTGCTTGGAATTTTTGGTTTGATCGTCAGGTGGACACTATTTTTTGATAATTGAGTAGTCTGGGAGATACCTTCGACCTCTATAGTACTCCTTACTCTGGGAATCCTTAATATTTGTGCTGCTTCCTCTGCAATCAGCGTCTTCTGGGATCCACCGTCAATAAGCGCCCTCAACTCGTTGTAACCACCAGCTTTGTTTTTCACTAAAACAACAGCTGTAGCCAATAGTGTGTCTTGGCCTTGCTTAAGGCTATTGCTGTTGATACTGCGTTTTGTGTCTTCATGCAGAAGGCTGTTGTGTCTTTTGGAGCATCGATTGCATGTAATTTCCTTTCTGCAGTCGATAGCATTATGCTTTCCAAAGCATCTAAAGCACATGTTGTTCTTTTGAACGAATTCTTTTCTTTTTTCGATTGATTGTGCTCTGAATTTGAGACACTTTATCATATCGTGGCCATCCTTAGAGCAAAAGGCACACGATCTAACTTGCATTTTTCTTGTAGCAAGCTGAGCGGTATTTTTGGTAATGGCGTTTACTGAGTTGTATTGTTGCTCAATAAACTCCAGTACATCTTGTAAGGACTGTATAGCTCTTGCCTTTTTTACATGCTGTTCATACAGCTGCAAGGCTTCTGGCGAAAATTTCCTCAGCAGAATTTCTGCTAAAATTACGTCAGCAGAGCTTCCTATTTTTCCTTTTTGCTTTATTATGAATATGCTCTCGGTCGCAGTATCCAAAAACTTTCCTAAATTTTTCTCATCGTGGGGCAGCAAGCACTCCAATTCCATTAATTTGTTGAAGTGTTGGGAGAATATTTTTCTGCTATTCTCATAGCGTTTGCAGATAAGCTCCCACGCTGCTGTATAGCTAGCCGCTGATCCCGTTATCAAATGGCTAACCACCATTTGAGCTTCTCCTTTTAAGCAGGCTCTTAAATATCCCAGCTTCCTTGTGTTGCTGAGCTCCTTCCTGCTGTCTATTAGCTCAGAGAACAGCTCGTAAAATGTTGGCCATTCCTTCGCATTTCCATTGAACGTTGGAAGGTCCACTTTTGGGAGTTCTGGCACGTCGCAGTTGGAACTTTTGAACTGTTCCAACTTCATTTGAAGTACCATCTCTAGTGCGGCAACTTCAGATTGCAGAATGTCTGCCTCATCTTGATCAAAGACAGTTCTGTCATATTTGTTTTCAAGCAGTTTCAGTGTGTCCGTCACGTTGGACCAATGACTTTTCATCATTGCCAGCTGCTTGACTAGTTCAATCTCACTTGAACTATCCAGGGTTTCGTAGATTAGGCTCATCTGTTGCCTCACCCTGTCCGCTCTTCTATCCACCAGTTGAACCAGATTATCAACTGGACTGGAGCTCCGAGCTGATGCGCTATCAGATAATTTTGATCCACTTGGTATATTTATTTCTTCAAGTGTTTCTACCTTTAATTGCGACTCCTTGTAGGCCTTGACAGCATCCATAGTTTTAATAAATATTTTATCATTAAAATATTGATGATCGCCAACTCCCAATTTTACCAGCGCATTGTTGTTAGTAGTAAATCGAACTACCAATGCTTCTATTGCTGGTATAGATGCCTTTTCCTTGATTGCTTGCAGTATTTTGTTCTGCAGCTCTCCTTGGTCTTGCATCAATTTCACAGATCTTTCCGACAACATGTTGGGAAAACAATCACTGTGACTTTTTTGTGCTTTCTGCTTATATTCTTTGGCGTGATCCGTTGGAGGATTTTTTGATTGGTCGCCCAGTTGACCTAGCTGTGCCTCGACTCACAGCTGATTGATCAGCCAAGGAAAAGCAAGAACACAATGTTTCACCTTATAGTCCTAGTACTTTAAGGCGTGGTCTTTTATTCTGTGTTTCTTACCACTGGTGGGGGAAACAACAGAATCACTCGAATAACCTTGCTCTTTTTACTTTGAAGCGCTGGTTTTTTTCTTCTGTGTTTCTTACCACTGGTGGGGGAAAACAACAGAATTGCTCGAAGGACCAAAATGTTCACACTATAAACTAATGCGTACACTTAATGAGTTCAATTCGGGTGTTTGAATCTAACTGACTCGCTGCTGCGAGGGCATCGCCTTTTATTCATTCTTACATAGGTTCTTATCATCTAATTATATAATGCAGCGCTTGTAAGACGCTGCAGTCTGCGTTGGTCAATGCAGCTGAGGTTTATCTCAAATCTATGTTTGAAGCCTATGACCGCGCTAGTCACCTCCCGCGTGGTCATATCTCTTGACACTTCGGCAATAGACCACTGCAACCGTACTTATCTGTAGTTGCCACTTATGCTGTCCCGTGACATGTTTATTGCAGCCCTTAAATAGAACATATTTATAGATTGTCTACTTATCATGTCTAAACACATGTTTAGACAAATATTTTTTTCACACATTTGATTTATGTTTTTTTTTAATTCTCGCTTGCACTCCCACTAGCTGAGTACGGGTACCTGATAGTCGAAGAACTCAAATATAGTTGTCTTTGTTAATAATACAATTTTGGTTTTTGGTATACACTATTTTTATACGCGTTACTCATAGGTTAAAAGGGTATCCTAGATTTATTGAGGCAGAGGGAAACGTTTCCGACCATATGAAGTATATATATTATTGATCAGGATCAATAGCCGCGCCGATCTGGCCATGTCCTTCTGTCCGTATGAACAAAAGCTAGAATGACATAGACTTAGACGCAGCGCAAGTTTGTTTCCAAATGTAGCCACGCCTACTCTAACGCCCACTAACCGCACAAAACTGTGTGATATTTTTTTATTTTTTGTTATATATTTTGTAAATTTCTACAAATTTACCAAAAATCTTTTTGCCACGCCCACAAATCGCTCAAAACTTTTACGCCCACACTTTTAATAAAAGTTGTGAAATTTTGTCACTTTTTTATATATTGTGTAAATTTCTATAGACCAATTTCAAACCAAAACTCTTACGCCCACACTTTTAAAAAATGTTGAATTTTTTTCATTTTATTTTTTTCCCACTTTTTACCGATATTTCGTAAAATTTTGAAATTTCTCGTTTGCACTTCCACTAGCTGAGTAACGGGTATCTGATAGTCGGGAAACTCGACCATAGCATTCTATCTTGTTTTAAATATATAATTACTTCTAGAGTATATAATCTTGTCGAAGCTAGCTTCTTTTCTTGTTGTATCCTTGCAGAGAGTATATTAATTTTAGTTAGTAGTTTGCAACACTGTGAAGGTGACTTTTGCGACCATATAAATTACAATCATTCCGAAAATTGCTGGAAAAGAAATCAAATTTAGGCTTGGAATACATCCGTTTTTGAGAACATATATTTTCGAGTTTAATTTGATCAATATAATATAATATAATATAATTAATATTTTATATAATATATTTAATAACTTCCATAGGAACTGACAGAATATCAATAGAAAAAATAAGAAGAGAAAGGATATAGTTATTTTTAAATATATAATTACAAGGTTATATTATATATGCACTGGCCTATTATAGCAATCTAACTGCGCTTGGCGATCTGAAAGTTTAGGTACATGTGTACCAAAATTATGTCTTATTTTGGTACCGTTGCTTTTTCATTTCAAGTTCATTTCTTTTTATATCCGTTGTTACTCGTAGAGTAAAAGGGTATACCAGATTCTTTGAAAATTATGTAACAGGCAGAAGGAAGTGTTTCCGACCAAATAAAGTATATATATTCTTGATCACGGTCAATTTGAACAACCTATAAAACAATGATTTTAAGTTTATGTACTTTAAGAAAAAGAGGATACATCTTTTCAAATTTGATTGTACTAAATCAACCATTTTTTCTCTAGTGTTAGAAGTGTTATGTACAAATATTTGGAAAAAAAGGCGAACTGAATTTTAATAAAATATTAAACGAAGTTTTGGGTAAGTACAGGTAAGTACAGTACCTGTATGCATGTACAAATGCTAATCTATTTGTAATAATAATAAATTATTCGCAGGCTATTATTGTTCAAAGATTTTTGTGAAAACGGCTCAGATGAACCTATACAGCAACTTAAGTTTTTTGAACAGGTACGATACCTTTTTCCTATTTAAACTTGTACTAACTTTATTCTTTTTTATTTAGATACAAATTTTTGAAAAAACAGAATGTTATGATGAGAGAAAAAAAATATCAAGTGATATGACAATTTTATAATGGAGGAAATGCTGTCGCCCACTTATGCAAGTAAACAATAATCATAATTTCGCAAATATAATTTCTCATCTTATATTTATAGGAATAGTCCAAACATTCTGTTGCAAGTGTACAAAAATTATTAAAAAATGAGGTTCCGGTTAACTAATTTGAAGTAAGCGATTTTATCAAAACAAAAAACTTTAATTTCATCAAGCATATTTAATAAAAAAATTCTATGGGTGGGTTTTCGCGCGACATTTTTATGTTAACTGTTATAAAAATAGTTCGGAAGTTATTACAAAAAAAAAGATACAGTTTTGGGCGTTAGAACGGACTTGTGAAAATTCAACAAACTTGTACTTTTTAAAAGGAAATTCCGATTATATCAGCACTAACGAAAACGACAGTTGGTAATGAGCCAAATAACTTTTGCTAATGTTTTCCGACCCATGAAATCCTGCCGATCTGGCCATAACTGTTTGTCAGTCTGAACGTTACGATCTCGCGAAATATAAAAGATAAACAGTTCAATTTAATCATATTTAAGAGACGTAGACGCTTCCATATGCGTGCGCCATGAAAGTATTTTGTCAAGGTGCACTCCTTGGGGAGTTACCTCTTTTGCTTTTGGGAGTGGTGGTGGGCAATCTTGCATGTTTACCGTAAATATTATGTGTTTCCATTTTTGCTCGTTTAGAGAGCCACATTTCAATGTCTTTCTGGTGCAAGGATACTTGATCTGTAGTTTGGATCGGAGACCAAGAGCGGTTAATGATAGCTATATCGTCGGTAAAAGTGGATATTGGGAGTGGTATGTTGTTCAACGAAAGTGGTGGGCAATCTTGCATGTGTAAAGGAGATACAGGAGATACAGAGTTGGTCCAAGAACGCTGCCTTGAGTGACTCTTTCCGCATAAGTGGCATAGGTGGCAGTGTTGCACAGGATTACAATCTTCCTGTTGTAGAGGTATTACTTTAAAAGCTTGTGTGTACTTTCGGCCAGTGCTGTTTAGATTTTTAATATTAAGGTATTGGGCCAGACTCCGTCGAAAGCTTGGAATACATCTAAAAATACTGCTTTACAGTATTCTCGATTTTCGAAAGAAGTTATAATTTCTGTTGTTATCATTGGATATGAATCACTTTGAGAGTATTTATGTCATTAATGATATCTGGTGTTGATGTCAATGGTGTATGTAATGGCTAACCACCACTCGACCTGATTCAGCAATTCCAAAGGATTTTCAAAGTCCTCGCCGGCCAAAAGCTGCGCGAACGTCATACGAAGTTCCACTCGCAGGTTTTTTTTTTTTGCCACTTTTGCGTAGTTTTTCGGTGATCCTACCATTTCCACTTAACACTGTGAACTTAGCATTTGACGGGGACCAAAAAAAGGTTAAATTAAGATGACATGGTACTTATGTGGTGGCACACCAAAATCCCTGGAGCAAGGACTCGGAGATATAGTGCCTTCCATTTTTGAATGTTAACGACACGTAAACAATGCAATGCAATGTAAAGAAGCAATGTAGTGCGAGCTGTAAATCGGACAATATGACGTGTTATTGATTTAAAAAGGATGATTGATTTTATAGACGGGAAATCCTCCTACTCAATCACTATTTGATTCCTGAAACAATTCAAAGTCTTTCTGTTGATTCTACGGTGTAGGTCAGCAACTATTCGCTGTGAATAGTAGTGATGACAGAGTGCGCGCCGTTATCTATTACATTTACGTTTTCCCGCGACTTGGGATTCCGTTTTTTATCTGACATTGTATCGGTCACTGGTTGGTAATCGGTGAAGATGTTCAACTTATTTACGCCATACAATATTTTCTGAGATTTTGAAGTGGCCATACTATTGCAAGTGGTTCACGTTCATTTGTTGCCATTGTCTCCGTGCCGCGTCACGTGCGAAAGATCATGGTGATTTGTGAAAGAACAGTCCCTAGTCCGCTTTCAGTGGTCAAATCAAATGAAATCTGGGTGGATTTGGAGTGAAATCTGGGTATGATAACATGACATACTCAGACTTCAGGATTTTTCTTAATTTTTCGAATGAATTTCGTTTTTTGTTCGTCAGTTTCAGTTCAATTTTTTCTGAGTGGCTTGAACCAATTTTCCCGTTCTACCTTTTAGAATGTTCGTAAGGCTGGAAACCCAGCAAACCCTTGAAACATCTATAAAAGGTACTCAATCCCAGAAATGACCTTAAACGGAACAAGGTGGATAAAGGTTGGAATTCACTTATAGTCTTGACCTTTTCTGGTGAAGTTTTAAGTTCTCCTCGGGACACTATGAATCCCAAATACTCTCCGTTTTCTTTAAAGAATTAAGATTTTTCTACAGACAGTCTCATGCCCGCATCGAAGAAATACTATTACTTATTACTATTGAACTACCCGAAAATGGCTTATAGATTTCATAGGCGTTTACTACTGCAGTTCGCCATGCCACAACTCGTCTTGCTTGCCGTCAAAGACTAGTATGGACTTTATCAAGTCTAGTGGTTCATTACAATGAATAGCTGCGTTATGTGGAATTTTTTTGTATACCATCATGGGTATGGGTCCAACCTCTGCCTATTTTCTATCTCTTTAAGCTTATCTGAAAATATTTTTGGTTGGAGCTCTAGCGTTTCATTTACAGCCGCTTACAGGATGTTGATCTTAGAATCCATCCGTCCACTAAGTTCTTTAATTCTATATCCTCGACAGTCTCAGCGTTTTCAGTGCAATCCCCTTGCTGGTTATTATCCCTTATTTATTTAAAGCTCTCTATCAAGTCCTCATCAATGTCGTTTACGTTACTGTTTTTGACATTAGTTAATAACAATTTTGTGATTTTATATTTTATAATTTATGTAAAGAGAACTTGTATATATTTTTTTCGGATAAACTTAATTTTTTTATTTTTCTTCTTTTTTTATTTGAAAATTCGAAAATATGTTTTAAAATATTATAGTTGAGCTGAGCTCTTAATTGCAATCCCTCATCTTTTTCTGTTTTATTTTCTTATTTATTATGTGTATTTATTTTTTATTGGTCCGACTGACATAAAATTACCCTGTTTAACGTCAGTAGGACATGTGTGCCATTAAAAATAAAGATCTCACTTAATATAAGATATATTGATATAATAGAATACGACGAAGACGGCTGTATCGCTCCTGTGTTTTATGTTTTGCTGAAATCATCCGCTTGGCCTCAGGCTGTCGTCAGCTTTGTGTTGCTTGCTGCCGATATGCAGCAATTTCGTATATTTCTTTGTATGTCCTTATTTCTTTATTTCTGCGTCTTTGCAGATTTTTGTTTTTAACGTTTTAATGTTACGATAAAAATGACGCGCAAACATTTATTTCTAGGCCTTACTGCGTGAGTTTGATGTGTTTTTTTTTTAATCAAAGCTAAATTTTAGGCCCATTATTTCGGATTATATTATTACACTTAAGCGTGGTGGGCGTCAATTAAAAATTACTATTTATTGAGTCAACTGTTCTTGTTCTCGGTATCTTACGAACTAACTATTAGAGCTAACTTATTCCGTTGGAGGTTCATGTCTCCAACGAACACTTGACGCTCGCATGCTCGTTCTGTATTATGTGCTCATCGTATTCCTTCGACTTATTTTAGCAGTTAATAAGTATGACAAGTAATTGAAAATTTTCAATATATCTGAATTCAATTTGAGTGTAAAGCGGTTCCGAAAACGGCATACTAAACATTAAAAAAATAAAAGGCTTTACTACTCTTTACTAAATCTATGGAATTGCCAAAAAAAAAAAAGCGGTCGAATGTAGACTTTTGTTAAGCAATCGAAAGCCGTGCAATATTGCGTGAGAAAAAACTAATAATTTGTTAAATATTTTGCAATGCAATATTTCAAAAAAGGAGACAAATATGTACATATATATATGCAATATGTACAAATTACATTCTATTCTGAATTCCAGTTCCAGAGTTTCTAAATTGTTGTTAATTCTTCGATGCTACTTTGCGCAAATGCAATTTTAATGATGAACAAATTGTGTATTTACTAGGTGTGACACCGATACAAGTACCAACAACTATTCAACAACATCGATGACACCGATGTTAAAAATTGATCGAAATTGATCCACCTCTAGTATTTACTAAGTTGTCGCATAGACGTAAATAACAATTTGCATCTGCCATACAAAAGCATTAACTTAGATTGCACAGGGTTTTGCATTGCATTAAATCTAATTCTTCTAGATGTTGGCCATTTTGTGAATAGTCTCAGTTTCAGACACTTGAATCCTTACCTACCCAGCCTCCGTCACAGACTGGGCATGTTTAGCTTGGATTAAAAATGATAACATTGAGTGATTATAATCGCAAAACAAATTTTTGCTGACGTGCAAAGTCAGTCGCTATTTTGACCGAAAGAATATATTATGTTATAGTTATAATAATATGTCTTGATCTGAAATATTTCTTAAACTTACTACAAATATATAGAAGTTACATATACGATTTTCTTAATTCTGTTGCAATAATGAGCAATATGATCAACAGTGATGAACGTCCCCTAAATTTTGAAAAATGTAAGAAAAATACATAATTTTTTAAATGTTAGAATCTAACAATATATTTGTAGTTCCGGAATCTGATGATGAGCTCAAAAAAAGGTTGGAAATAGAAGAATTTATTCATAAAAACCACAAGCAAAATCTAAGATCTGATGTACTTGTGAAGCTATCCCTGGCACCGTACGGATTGGTTAATGACCATTTTCGAAGGATTTTATGGCCGCAATTGGCAGGAGTCGACGTAAACCGCTTAGGACAAGCCCCAACACTCGATAAGTTGCAATACCACCCAGAATACAATCAGGTGGTGTTGGATGTTAATCGTTCTTTAAAACGATTTCCACCAGGAATTCCTTACGAGCAACGAATTGCACTGCAGGACCAACTTACTGTTCTGATTTTACGAGTAATTCAAAAGTATCCTAACTTGAGGTATTATCAAGGCTATCATGATGTGGCTGTAACATTTTTGTTAGTGGTTGGCGAAGAAACCGCTTTTGCAATAATGGAGCAGCTCTCTAAGACACATTTTTCGGAATGTATGCAGGAGACTATGGAGGCCACGCAAAGGCGACTTATGTTCATGTGGCCTATCATTAAGTTTGAAAACCCAGAACTTTTTAAGTTCTTGCAAAGCTCGACTGTAGGAACTTTGTTTTCTTTACCGTGGTATTTGACTTGGTTCGGACATAGTTTAACGTCTTATAAAGCCGTAGTCCGCTTATATGACTATTTCCTTGCATCGCCTATTTATACATCTATTTTTGTAACAGCAGCGATTTTACTTTATCGTTCAGACGAAATTCTAAAGGAGGACTGTGATATGGCATCAGTGCATTGTCTCTTATCAGTGGTATCTTATAGCTTAAAATATATATACATATTTTATAAACATATTTTATAGATACCAGAAGATTTACCATTTGAGGACATTTTAAAAACCTCCAGTTCGCTTTTAAATAAGTATAGCTTAACAGTTATTGAGAAAGAAGTTGAAGAGCTTATTTGTCAAGAGTAAGTAAAAAATTGAGTTAATACTTCAAAAAATAATTTGTTCATTGTAATAGAAGGATGCAAAGGAAACCCGACGAAGCTTTGATAGTAAAAAGACGTCGACCGGCCACATCGAATAGAATTCCTATTATAAGCCAATGGCTTCCAAATATGTTAACTACAAATTCGGTAATATTGACGACAGCTATTTCTATTGTAGTTGGTGTATGCGCCTATTATTACAAGAATCACTATTTAGCGGCAGGTATAAGCTAAGTATAAAAATATTGTCATTGAAATTTGTTCTTTATATCGCGATTTAATCACATTCTCCCGAAATTCTGTTTTGCTAAATACCTTTCTTAAAACATTGTACAATTTTACTGTCACCTAATATTTAAACATTAAAGATATATAACATTTGAATTACTTAGTATTTTTTCAAATCCAGCGAGCCAAATAAATTGTTATGACACCAACCCCTTGCACCGATAGGGTGTGCAAAGTTTTGGTGCTTTAGATTAGCTCTCACATAAAAATAATGAATAATCAAAGCTTTATCTTTTACTGCATTAAAATGCATAAAGCTTAGGTATATTACGTTTTTTTTTTCAAATGAAATCAAAGTGCCACTGCGGGAATACACTTATAGCATATGTAGTGTTGAAAAATTGTTCCTATAAGAAAAGTAGCGCCCTCCTCGCTTAACTGAAAAGGAAAACATGAAAAGCAAACATTATTATACGTAGAGTAGGCAGAGGAAGCGTTTCCGACCATATAAAATATATATATTTTTGATCAGGATTAATAGCCGAGTCGATCTGGCCATGACTGTATGAGTGTCGATATCTCAAGAACTATACAAGTTAGAAAGTTGAGATTAAGCATGCAGAGTTTGTTGAACCATATTGCCACGCCCACAAAATATTTTCAGTTTTGTTTTGGTCTTGTAAAGACGATTTCCACGCGATTTTTCTTTATTGTTCCTACGAAATTTTAAGGAATGACTGTGATATGGCATCGGTGCATTGGTATCTTATGGTTTAAAATATATACATATAGTGACGTATTTAAGCCCCCGTTATTTAATTTATGTCACAAAACCGTAAATAATAAAGCACTTAATTTATTTCAATACTGCATGCCATCTGCGCAATATGCCTTTTTATAAACAATTCTTTGGCAACGGCATTTAGCCATTCTTATAAACAAATCTTAACGCCTGTCCTAACCAGTTTTGCTCTCACAGAAGCTCTCCTCAACTTGCTCTCCCGTAATACCCTAACATATTCTTAAAGCACTGAGGATTCTAATATATTTGACTTACATTTGCTTTTAGTCTTAAGTTAAACAATAAACAATAAAAATCCAACCCTATTTCTTTTATTTGTCAAAGATTCAATTTCAGCGTTAGTCTTAGTCTATAAAGACGGTCCACTAAATAGACTAAAAGTAAATAAACGTAACTAGCGCAGTCGTTAGGATACAAAAAGTATGGGGAAAAAAGAACCTTGAGTGAAAAATAATTAAAATTTTATTTAACCAGTTCTCGTAAATAATTGTCAACACAAATACTCGATAACCCTTTTGTAGTTCCTGAGATCGAGGCGTTACGGACATACGGACAGCTGGATGGACACGGAAACGTTTCCTTCTGCCTGTTACATACTCTTCAACGAATCTAGTATAACCTTTTACTTTACGAGTAACGGGTATAAAAATGTACTGAAACAAAATTAAAAATTTACAATAACAATGGCACAACCAGTTGTTGCCGCAACCCATATCGTGACACTAAACGACAACAACTTTGTTGAAGCCCGTCGGCACCTAAAAGACATCATGCCATTCACGTAATGTCTACCAAACTAATGATGTGCGACAACAGAGGAGCCATCGAAAGGAACTTGGACGTAACACGATCTTTGGGTCTTCCGAACATCGAAGATTGGCCTACTCTCAAATCGAGCCTAGTAGCAGAATTCAATCCCTAAACACCTAACTACAAACTACTGTAGAACTTCTGGGAGAAACCTTACAAAGGAAATCTGAGAGCATTCCGTAAAGAAACGGAAAGACGACGTCAAATATTGATTGCAAAATTACACCTGGAAGGTAATCGAACAGATTTTCTTATTTATGTTCAGGCGATTAAAGATCCCAGTAAAATACTGATCAGAAAACTACCAATACAAGTATTCACTATTTTGGCTTATCATGATATTACAGACTTAAGATCGTTATTGCAAAAAATGAGGGAATTTACAAAGAACATATAAATTTTGAATTAAATAAAAATCCGGAAAACCGTAATAAAACCTCAAATTCTAATCAGAATTCTAAGTCACACAAATTCAATAAAAATACCCAAGCTCAATATCGACCAAGTTACCCACAATATTCTCAACCCGTCCAACCTAATTTTAGTTAATACATGCAACCATTTAGACCCACCTATATACAGCAGATGCATAACAACGAATCAAAAATCGAAAAAGAGAATTCACTTGCTTCTCTGAGTGAAAACTGTAAGCAAGAAAGTGTGTACTACTTCTACTTGTGGTAGAAGACGATTTTCGGCCCGAAATCAATTTTGAAACAAGAAACGAATTTGATTAATGTTTCCTTGTAATATTTCTAATAAATTATTATTAAAAAGTTGATGCCTACTATGACTACTACTATTTTAGTTTTCTAGATTTCTAAATATTGCTTTTCGGTTTTTTTTTGGTCCATACTTTTATTAATTATTTTTAATTAGGTTTTTACTTTTTAACTTTTATTATTTTTTTACTATGTATATATATTTATTTTCAGCTGTCAATTATTTACATTTTTTTTACATTTGGGATTTATCACATATTTTTTCTTTTATGAGATAGAATGCTGAGTTTGGTATTTTTTCTATCAGCTATCACAGTCCACTTGCAATGCTCAAAAAGTAAAACTTATATGAGTTTGTTTAAAAGATAAATTTTATGCACATAACATTTACGTGTAAAGTATTTAAGGAAATTAATCAGGTTTTATTTTGTACATTTTTTCGTCTAGAGCCAGCACAACAAATTCATGTGCGGAAAAATTGCGTTACGCATCTTGCTATTCTAATGTCTTTGGTGGCACCTACCAAATTATTTCAATTTCCTGATATTGAGACGTTTACACTGACAGACAGAGATACGGATAGACGGACATGGCCAGTTCAAGTCGGCTATTGATCTTGATCAAGAATATAATATATATACTTTATATAGTCGTAAAAGTTTCCTTCTGCCTGTTACATACTTTTCAACGAATCTAGTATACCTTTTTAGTCTACGAGTAACGGGTATAACAAAATAGAATACTATAGTCGAGTTCCCCGACTATCAGATACCCGTTACTCAGCTAGTAGAAGTGCGAACGAGAAATTTCATAATTATCTGGAATATATGTAGAAACTGGGGGAAAAAATAAAATGAAAAACTTAATAGTTTTTAAAGTATGGGAGTGACAGTTTTGGGCGGTTTGTTTGTTTCGGCAAATTAACAACTGACAAAAAAATAAAAAAATCTCAAAACATTTTTCAATAGTTTGGGCGTGCCAGCTTGGGCGGTTTATTGGAGTAATAAAAATGGTCGGAAACGCTTCCTTCTGCCTGTCAGAATAAATCAACGATTCTAGTTTACCGTTTCACTTTACGAGTAACAGGTATAAATATACAAACACAAAATAAACACATGATTATAATGCAAATTTAGGTTCAAATTGGGCTCTACGGAAATCCATTATATTGTTACGGAATGAATGTCCGCGGTGAAAGCTATAGAAAGTTTCCATTCACAGTTATTACCGAGGCACAAGGATCTTAGTGGACAATTTGCTGGTTGATTTTTGGCTCTCTAATTGTAAAATTTTAAAATTGAACACCGAAAGGCCAAAGGCAACGTGGTGGCAGACATTCTGTCAAGGACCTGGTGGTCATTTTAAGCTTTAAGTCGACCGAGTTCCAGAGTGAGGAATATTTGGAAGATTAAACTTGGTTGAAAAGTCCAAAAGCCTATACGGACTTACATGCTAAGGACGAGCTACTGTTTAAGCGCTTTCAGCCCAAAGAGACCGCAACCTAAAATTCACTTTGAAATTGTGGATTCCAAAAGCGTTGTCGAGCACTTATATAAAAAAAAGTCCATGACAGGGACTTGGCGATGCATGTAGCGTAGCCAAGACCCTCTCCAGGCTAAGGCACTATTACTATTGGCCGTGTGTCACTGCAAGGAAACTAAACACACAAGCCAAGTGACGGAGCAACTTCACATACCTCCGTACCGCCGTCCATACCAAAAGGCAAATTCATCCGAGAGAGTGAACCAGTCCATGCTCGTGGCAATTATGATGCAAGTAGGGGACGACCATATGCTATGGGATGCAAGTCCTTTCAGGGTATACTTCTGGGAAATTTTCATGCGGAGGACCTGAAACAATTAAAGCAGGTGGTGAGTAAGCCCTGCTAAACTATAAAGGCAGAGAATATTGATGGCGTGTGCGATGGCCTACATTGGGCGGCCTAAGGATTCTGGTAGACGAAATCATTGTAAACTCGAAAAAACTCGATTACTACATGTTTTTTGTTTTACGGAACAAATCATCCAGACGGAGTGGGGGAACCAATATCCTGATTAGAAATCGCATCAAACACCAATATTATAGCGAGTTTGCAAACAACTACTTGCAGGCAACTAGGGCAATCTTACAGTTGCAGTCAATTAATACCAAGGTTCATTAATAAAGGAACACAACAGGTAAAATCCGCACAAATTCATGATGAACCAAGGCAAAATAACCCAGAACCAAACGAAACAGTTAACTGCCCCGGACAACACGATTACATAGAAATATCACACAAAGGTTGCACATACAAATGCCTTATAGAAAAAAATAAGGATGCCTTATAAGAATAAAATAAATAAAAAAATATATATATTTATTATGTTGTCTATATATTCAAAATGCCCGATGTAAAGTTGTAACATCAAATGGTCCTATTACGTTGAACAACTTGATTGCAATTTATTTTTAAAACAAATGATCCATTTTTCAAATAATTACGAATTGGCAGAAAATTAAAAAAAAAATGCCCAATCATTTATAAATTACAAAAATAGCACAGTTACCCTTTTTGACAAAACAACTTAATTACTTAAGAATCGGGAAGAAACAGAACATTTTATATACACAAGAAACCAAAACCAACTAAAAATTCAGATCAGGAAATAGATTTTTCACTGTTTCGACTAGATCACTTAAGTCAGGAGGAAACTTTAAAGGTGAAAGGTTTATTAAATAAATTTTAAAATCTCCAATATAAAGAAGGGGCAAACGAACATTTACAAATAATAGGTTGGCAAATATCTTTCCGCTTTTTTGCTCTTTATTCAATGCTTTATAAAAAGTGTTACACTGATCGGATTTAGTTCAAATATGCGCCGATTTGTTCGATAATCTGTTTCCATCTAGACGGCAGCTTCATAATACCTCCCTCGTAGAAGCCCCTCTCCTTATTTGCGAAGAACTCGGACAGCCACTTTTCACAAGCCTCTTTTGAGTTCAACTTTACACCACCAAGGGCATTCGCCATGGACAGGAACAGGTGGTAATCACTTGGCGCTATGTCCGGGCTATATGGTGGAGCTCCCATCGGAGCTCCCGTAGCTTCTGACGAGTCATCAACGAAGTGTGTGGTCTGGCGTTGTCCTGGTGGAACACTACACCCTTCCTGTTGGCCAATTCTGGACGCTTCTGGTCGATCGCCTGCTTCAAGCGGTCCAGTTGTTCGCAGTAGATGGTAGAATTAAGCGTCTGGCCATATGGGAGCAGCTCATAGTGGATGATTCCCTTCCAATCCCACCAAACACACAGCAAAACCTTCCTGGCCGTCAATCCCGGCTTGGCCACTGTTTGGGACGATTCACCCGCCACGACCGTTTTCGCTTGATATTGTCGTATGTGATCCATTTTCGTCGCCAGTCACCATCCGCTTCAAGAATGGGTCGAGTTCGTTCCGTTTCATCAGCATATCGCAGGCGTTGATTCGGTCCAGAAGGTTTTTTTGCGTCAAATCATGCGGCACCCAAACATCAAGCTTTTTTTTTGTATCCAGCCTTCTGCAGATGGTTTAAAATGGTTTGGTGACTAACTCCCATCTCCTGGGCGATGTCACGAGATGCCACATGCCGGTCTAACTCGATGTATTCCATGATTTGATCGGTATTTGTCGTCACAGGTCTTCCGCCGGCTGGCTTATCCATGGTGTCGTTTTCACCGGCTCTGAATCGTCGAAACCATTCCTCCGCGGTTCGAAGTGATAGAGTACCATCCCCCAAAACACCATTAATCTCACGGAACGTTTCTCTAGCGGATTTGCCTTTAACAAAGGAAAACTTTAAAATAGCGCGAATTTCGGCGTTAGTGAACTCCATGTTTACACGTCTATAACTGTTGAACGCAATATCCAAACTAATCATAAGACCTTTCAAATTATGTATAGTATTGCCAGATACGAGCTATGCGCTTTGTACATAGCCGCGAAATTCAAAAGACAAAAAGGCGGAAGGGAGATATTTGCCAAACTCCCCGATTTCGTCAAAACATTCTAAGCACCCACTTGCTCAAACGCACGAAATTGAAGTCGAAAACCAAGTACAGGAAATGCTTTATCAGGGATTAATTAGGGAAAGAAATTCAATAATTCAATAATAGTTCAAACTGGGTAGTACCAAAAAAACTGATGCCTCTGGTAAAATTAAGTATACAGATCGTGTATGTATCGGAAAATTTATGGACATAGAATTTTTGTACAGACGGACATATCGAAGTGGGCTTCATCATAATACTTTTCTTTAATTCTCATAGATACCGGAGCGGCAAAAAATTATGTAAAGCCCTTAAAGGAGCTGAAAACATAACTCTTGTCGATTCCCCATTCACTGTGAGTTCCATTCATGGCTCCAGTAGAGTAAACAGAAAATAGTTAATGCACATATTTGGCCTAACGGCCCCATTCTTTTTTACTTGACACTATTAGTACATTTGATGCCATAATATGTTTCGACTTTCTAACGCACCCCGGAGAGGCATAAGATCTACCCAACAGCGCAATCAGGTAAGGAAATTTATCTGAAAAGTTAAAATACCACGAATGCGATAGTGTGAACTTCACAAATATCGATGACGTGAAAGTCCCAGGTTCAGTAAAAGCGGAGTTTAAAAAAATGATCCTTAAGAGGAAACAAGTGTTTTCGCACTCTATCGAGGCGCTTCCATTTAACACCTCGATCATTGCCACATTTCGTACGGAGACTAACGAACCCGTATACTCGAAGCTATATCCTTATCCTATGGGAGCAGCGGATTTTGTTAACACAGAAATCAATCAGCTGTTAAAGAATGGCATTATTCGGCTTTCTAGGTCGTCATTCAACAGCCCCACATGGGTTGTTGACAAAAAAGGGACCGATGCCGTCGGCAACAAAAAAAAGAGGCTGATGATCGATTTCAGGAAACTGAATGAACGAACCATTGCCGATCGGTACCCTATGCCAAGTATTCCTATGATTCTAGCGAGTTTTTTACTACCCTAGACTTAAAATTGGGATACCACCAGATCTATCTGGCTGAGAAAGACCGCGAAAAAACAGCTTTCTCCATAAACGGAGGAAAGTACGAATTTTGCCGCCTACCCTTCGGACTAAATGCAGGAAGCATCTTCCAAAGGGCAATTGACGACGTGCTTCGCGAACAAATATGCAAAATTTGTTACGTCTATGTGACGATGTAATAATTTTCTCCGAAAATGCTGCGGACCACGTCACACACATTGATTCTTAAATACCTGTGTCAGGCCAACATGAGAGTGGCCCCAGAAAAAAACAAACTCTTCAAAGAAAGTATTGAATTTTTAGGTTTTATTGTCACATCAAACGGAGCCAAAACAGATCCGGAAAAGGTAAAAACCATACAAGAGTACACTGAACCAAAAACTTTGTTCAGCCTTAGGTCTTTTCTTGGATTGGCTAGTTACTACAGAAGTTTTGTCAAAGACTTCGCTTCTATAGCTAGACCACGTACTTCCATACTTAAGAGAGAGAATGACTAGAATACTTAAGGAGAGAATGGCACTGTTAGTAAACACATGTCAAAAAAACATTTTTCAATAGTTTGGGCGTGCCAGCTTGGGCGGTTTATTGGAGTAATAAAAATGGTCGGAAACGCTTCCTTCTGCCTGTCAGAATAAATCAACGATTCTAGTTTACCGTTTCACTTTACGAGTAACAGGTATAAATATACAAACACAAAATAAACACATGATTATAATGCAAATTTAGGTTCAAATTGGGCTCTACGGAAATCCATTATATTGTTACGGAATGAATGTCCGCGGTGAAAGCTATAGAAAGTTTCCATTCACAGTTATTACCGAGGCACAAGGATCTTAGTGGACAATTTGCTGGTTGATTTTTGGCTCTCTAATTGTAAAATTTTAAAATTGAACACCGAAAGGCCAAAGGCAACGTGGTGGCAGACATTCTGTCAAGGACCTGGTGGTCATTTTAAGCTTTAAGTCGACCGAGTTCCAGAGTGAGGAATATTTGGAAGATTAAACTTGGTTGAAAAGTCCAAAAGCCTATACGGACTTACATGCTAAGGACGAGCTACTGTTTAAGCGCTTTCAGCCCAAAGAGACCGCAACCTAAAATTCACTTTGAAATTGTGGATTCCAAAAGCGTTGTCGAGCACTTATATAAAAAAAAGTCCATGACAGGGACTTGGCGATGCATGTAGCGTAGCCAAGACCCTCTCCAGGCTAAGGCACTATTACTATTGGCCGTGTGTCACTGCAAGGAAACTAAACACACAAGCCAAGTGACGGAGCAACTTCACATACCTCCGTACCGCCGTCCATACCAAAAGGCAAATTCATCCGAGAGAGTGAACCAGTCCATGCTCGTGGCAATTATGATGCAAGTAGGGGACGACCATATGCTATGGGATGCAAGTCCTTTCAGGGTATACTTCTGGGAAATTTTCATGCGGAGGACCTGAAACAATTAAAGCAGGTGGTGAGTAAGCCCTGCTAAACTATAAAGGCAGAGAATATTGATGGCGTGTGCGATGGCCTACATTGGGCGGCCTAAGGATTCTGGTAGACGAAATCATTGTAAACTCGAAAAAACTCGATTACTACATGTTTTTTGTTTTACGGAACAAATCATCCAGACGGAGTGGGGGAACCAATATCCTGATTAGAAATCGCATCAAACACCAATATTATAGCGAGTTTGCAAACAACTACTTGCAGGCAACTAGGGCAATCTTACAGTTGCAGTCAATTAATACCAAGGTTCATTAATAAAGGAACACAACAGGTAAAATCCGCACAAATTCATGATGAACCAAGGCAAAATAACCCAGAACCAAACGAAACAGTTAACTGCCCCGGACAACACGATTACATAGAAATATCACACAAAGGTTGCACATACAAATGCCTTATAGAAAAAAATAAGGATGCCTTATAAGAATAAAATAAATAAAAAAATATATATATTTATTATGTTGTCTATATATTCAAAATGCCCGATGTAAAGTTGTAACATCAAATGGTCCTATTACGTTGAACAACTTGATTGCAATTTATTTTTAAAACAAATGATCCATTTTTCAAATAATTACGAATTGGCAGAAAATTAAAAAAAAAATGCCCAATCATTTATAAATTACAAAAATAGCACAGTTACCCTTTTTGACAAAACAACTTAATTACTTAAGAATCGGGAAGAAACAGAACATTTTATATACACAAGAAACCAAAACCAACTAAAAATTCAGATCAGGAAATAGATTTTTCACTGTTTCGACTAGATCACTTAAGTCAGGAGGAAACTTTAAAGGTGAAAGGTTTATTAAATAAATTTTAAAATCTCCAATATAAAGAAGGGGCAAACGAACATTTACAAATAATAGGTTGGCAAATATCTTTCCGCTTTTTTGCTCTTTATTCAATGCTTTATAAAAAGTGTTACAGTGATCGGATTTAGTTCAAATATGCGCCGATTTGTTCGATAATCTGTTTCCATCTAGACGGCAGCTTCATAATACCTCCCTCGTAGAAGCCCCTCTCCTTATTTGCGAAGAACTCGGACAGCCACTTTTCACAAGCCTCTTTTGAGTTCAACTTTACACCACCAAGGGCATTCGCCATGGACAGGAACAGGTGGTAATCACTTGGCGCTATGTCCGGGCTATATGGTGGAGCTCCCATCGGAGCTCCCGTAGCTTCTGACGAGTCATCAACGAAGTGTGTGGTCTGGCGTTGTCCTGGTGGAACACTACACCCTTCCTGTTGGCCAATTCTGGACGCTTCTGGTCGATCGCCTGCTTCAAGCGGTCCAGTTGTTCGCAGTAGATGGTAGAATTAAGGGTCTGGCCATATGGGAGCAGCTCATAGTGGATGATTCCCTTCCAATCCCACAAAACACACAGCAAAACCTTCCTGGCCGTCAATCCCGGCTTGGCCACTGTTTGGGACGATTCACCGGCCTTCGACCACGACCGTTTTCGCTTGATATTGTCGTATGTGATCCATTTTCGTCGCCAGTCACCATCCGCTTCAAGAATGGGTCGAGTTCGTTCCGTTTCATCAGCATATCGCAGGCGTTGATTCGGTCCAGAAGGTTTTTTTGCGTCAAATCATGCGGCACCCAAACATCAAGCTTTTTTTTTGTATCCAGCCTTCTGCAGATGGTTTAAAATGGTTTGGTGACTAACTCCCATCTCCTGGGCGATGTCACGAGATGCCACATGCCGGTCTAACTCGATGTATTCCATGATTTGATCGGTATTTGTCGTCACAGGTCTTCCGCCGGCTGGCTTATCCATGGTGTCGTTTTCACCGGCTCTGAATCGTCGAAACCATTCCTCCGCGGTTCGAAGTGATAGAGTACCATCCCCCAAAACACCATTAATCTCACGGAACGTTTCTCTAGCGGATTTGCCTTTAACAAAGGAAAACTTTAAAATAGCGCGAATTTCGGCGTTAGTGAACTCCATGTTTACACGTCTATAACTGTTGAACGCAATATCCAAACTAATCATAAGACCTTTCAAATTATGTATAGTATTGCCAGATACGAGCTATGCGCTTTGTACATAGCCGCGAAATTCAAAAGACAAAAAGGCGGAAGGGAGATATTTGCCAAACTCCCCGATTTCGTCAAAACATTCTAAGCACCCACTTGCTCAAACGCACGAAATTGAAGTCGAAAACCAAGTACAGGAAATGCTTTATCAGGGATTAATTAGGGAAAGAAATTCAATAATTCAATAATAGTTCAAATAATACTTCAAACCAAAAAAACTGATGCCTCTGGTAAAATTAATTATACAGATCGTGTATGTATCGGAAAATTTATGGACATAGAATTTTTGTACAGACGGACATATCGAAGTGGGCTTCATCATAATACTTTTCTTTAATTCTCATAGATACCGGAGCGGCAAAAAATTATGTAAAGCCCTTAAAGGAGCTGAAAACATAACTCTTGTCAATTCCCCATTCACTGTGAGTTCCATTCATGGCTCCAGTAGAGTAAACAGAAAATGGTTAATGCACATATTTGGCCTAACGGCCCCATTCTTTTTTACTTGACACTATTAGTACATTTGATGCCATAATATGTTTCGACTTTCTAACGCACCCCGGAGAGGCATAAGATCTACCCAACAGCGCAATCAGGTAAGGAAATTTATCTGAAAAGTTAAAATACCACGAATGCGATAGTGTGAACTTCACAAATATCGATGACGTGAAAGTCCCAGGTTCAGTAAAAGCGGAGTTTAAAAAAATGATCCTTAAGAGGAAACAAGTGTTTTCGCACTCTATCGAGGCGCTTCCATTTAACACCTCGATCATTGCCACATTTCGTACGGAGACTAACGAACCCGTATACTCGAAGCTATATCCTTATCCTATGGGAGCAGCGGATTTTGTTAACACAGAAATCAATCAGCTGTTAAAGAATGGCATTATTCGGCTTTCTAGGTCGTCATTCAACAGCCCCACATGGGTTGTTGACAAAAAAGGGACCGATGCCGTCGGCAACAAAAAAAAGAGGCTGATGATCGATTTCAGGAAACTGAATGAACGAACCATTGCCGATCGGTACCCTATGCCAAGTATTCCTATGATTCTAGCGAGTTTTTTACTACCCTAGACTTAAAATTGGGATACCACCAGATCTATCTGGCTGAGAAAGTCCGCGAAAAAACAGCTTTCTCCATAAACGGAGGAAAGTACGAATTTTGCCGCCTACCCTTCGGACTAAATGCAGGAAGCATCTTCCAAAGGGCAATTGACGACGTGCTTCGCGAACAAATATGCAAAATTTGTTACGTCTATGTGACGATGTAATAATTTTCTCCGAAAATGCTGCGGACCACGTCACACACATTGATTCTTAAATACCTGTGTCAGGCCAACATGAGAGTGGCCCCAGAAAAAAACAAACTCTTCAAAGAAAGTATTGAATTTTTAGGTTTTATTGTCACATCAAACGGAGCCAAAACAGATCCGGAAAAGGTAAAAACCATACAAGAGTACACTGAACCAAAAACTTTGTTCAGCCTTAGGTCTTTTCTTGGATTGGCTAGTTACTACAGAAGTTTTGTCAAAGACTTCGCTTCTATAGCTAGACCACTTACCTCCATACTTAATGGAGGGAATGGCACTGTTAGTAAACACATGTCAAAAAAGGTCGCTATTGAATTTGACGATACCCAATGCAGAGCGTTTGAGCGCCTGCGAGATATTCTGTCATCTGAAGATGTAATACTGACATATCCAGACTTTAAACTTCCTTTCGATTTGACTACCGATACCTCAGCAAGCGGTATTGGTGCGGTACTATCCCAAGAGGGCAGACCAATCACAATAATATCTCGCACATTAAAAGTCTGCGAGATTAATTAGACAACAAACGAAAGGGAGTTACTAGCAATTGTATGGGCTATTGGGCAATTGCAAAATTACCTATATGGCACCAGAGAAATCCGGATTTTTGCGGACCACCAGCCGCTCACCTTCGCCGTGTCCGGGCGGAATACAATTAACACTAAACACAAGTATAGAGAGGCCGAATATTTTAATTCGACAGAAATTAATTTGACTGTGGTATATTAATAATAATAATAATAATTAATATCCGAGTACTTGGCGTCTGAAATATTTATTTAGCGACGGCTGATATAATTTGGCTTTATTTGCGAGTCACATTTACAATCACACTTTATTTAAATTTTATATGTTAAGATTTTTGGTGAATAATTTGTAGAGATATTTGTTTATTTTTTCATAGTTTAATTGAAGCTGTAATAACTTTGATCAGCCCACTTACATTCTAGGGGGTCGTGAATTCTTCTTTAGTTGGGTGCCAATTATTTTTTAGTTATTTCCCTGGGTTGTCCCACGCCTCAGTCCGACGGGAAGGGGTGATGACGTCAGTCCGACTTGGCCGCCCTCTCGATCAGGGAGGAGAGCGGAGATCTTCTCTGCTCGTGTTGCGCAACGTTTCGTTGGGCAGCTTGGTATAGGTTTAGTATATGTTGGGAGAACTTACTCCGTTATTGACTGCCCTTAAGGCTAGCCAACCAATATAAAATATGCAGCCTTCGCTGGAGTAGGATTCTTGAGCGAGTGCTCTTTATTATAATTGAAATCAAACTGAAACTTATTCTATTTTACAAAAGCTTATCGCGGCCGGCAAGCCGACCGCTCGTCCAGCAAAGTGCTGACACTAGCAGAAACAGCATATCTCCCCATACTGGGAAGACCAATGAGAACCAGACACGGCCCCTAGAGGCGTTTATGCTGAATCTGCATATAAAATGTTAGGGTAACAACACCGGACTTATATCGACTTAAGTTTACCCATTAACAGTGTTAACTTATACACCTCCTTAAGTTCCGTTTCGTTTTCCTGAAATTACTAAATTATCCGAGAGACTTTGCTGAATTTGTACTATTTCATTTTTAAGCTGATTTGGCCTAAGAATATTTGTATAATATTTAACCTACCGTAATTAATATCAATTAAAAGGTTTATAATTCCTGTTTGAATTTTTTCGCCTTTTTCGATCAAGGAGTGCAGCTCTTTCGTAATCATAACGAATTTTATCGATTCCTTATAAACGTAAGAATTTTCTTTAATCTCTTATTTGCATACTCCTAAAATTTGTGTTTCCATATTCGGTTGTCTTCAATAAATTATTAGTTGAATCAACCACAGATGTTTGTTTTTCTTCTAATTGTTCTCTGTTATTTTCATCCATTATACCAAACAAAATATGGTACAATAACCCATAAATCCCAACGGAGCACGTTTGCTTCTGGATCTAGACTGCATTATAAACAACTTATTGTTTTCTTCAAGTTCCAATAACTGACCTTGCATATTATCTAAAACCAAACTACATAGCTCAAAGCTATGAAGCCTTTCGCAAACCTTTCTCATATCCCTTATAAACGCCTTTCCTTTCACCAAATTCCAAGAAGTACTCACAATCTCCACGTCGCCTATATTATCTAAATATATGGCTGAAGTCTTATTTATCCTGTCTATGGAATATCTTGGTTTTATATTCTTAGGTAACGATCTTGGACATTCCCGGTGTTGCGCTAGTTCGTCTTTTTGGCTCAGGGTCAGCCTCATTCTTTTCAACAGATTTTATTCCTTGCAAGGGACACATTTAAGCAATGGGTCTTGTGATAAATCCTTCCTGCATCCTTACTTAAGCCACACGGACCACTTTTCCTAAAGGCCATCGTGCAGGATAACTATTCTCATCTTTTAATAAAACTATTTGCCCTTCTTCTATATTAGGAATTTCTCTTCTCCATTTATTCCTTTGCAAATATTCATTTTTCCATTTTACCTAGAAATCTTTTCGCATTTTTTGGATAAGTCTCCACCTATCCAAATTTCCGATTCTTTGATCCTCCATCGGTTCGACTATTTCTAAGGGCGGTCTTCCAATCAAAAAATGACCTGGCGTTAAAGCTATTAAAGCGTTAAAGCGTTAAAGTGTATAATGTTAAAGTAATATAATGTATTAAAACATGCTTCTATTTTACATAAAAGGGTTGACATTTCTTCATATATCAAAATGTTGTCGACGATTATACGCTTTAAATGGTATTTTATTGACTTGACCCCAGCTTCCCAAATACCTCCGAAGTGAGGTCCTGCCGGCGGAATAAAATGCCAATCAATCCTATCCTTCTCCAGCTGCGCTGCAATCGCTAAATTTTCTTGGATGGCAAAAATAATTCTTGATCTAATTTCCTAGCAGCTCCTTCAAAATTGGTTCCGTTATCTGAATATATATTGGCACATTTCTCTCGTCTAGCAATGAATCTTCTGAGGGCAGCTAAGAATGCGTCAGAAGTTTAATCGCTTACCATTTCTAAATGTATGGCTTTGGTGGCCATACAAACAAATACGGCAAGGTATCCCTTAAATGTTTTTTGTCCGCGATTTTTCGAACACTTAACAAAATAAGGACCTGCATAATCTAATACCGTATTTAAGAATGGAAATGCCATATTAACTCGATATTTTGGTAAATTTCCCAATATTCCCAAATTTTTCAATATTCTGTTAGTCGTACTTATTTCCTTGTTTTTTTGCAAACTCTCTTGACTGAATTGAAGTTTTTGTTGCTTTCTTATGACTATCCTTTCAGCTAACTTAAATTCTTTTACCTGGAGGAAGGAAGGATACGTTTCATTTTGTGTTTTTATTTTAATAAATCTAATTGTGTAGGCTATAATACGTATTAATTTTTGAAAGCAGGAATACCTCTCCAACAAATTGCAAGTAGGATCATCGATTTTATTATTTATTATTGTTTTTATAATTGTCGTTTCCTCTTTCAATTGCTGCCGAGGCCAATGCTCTTTTGCATCAGCTAGCCATTTTGGACCTTTCCACCAAAGATCACAGTTTGTCAATTGTTTTGAATCAATTCCCCTAGATGCTAAATCAGCTGGATTTTCTTCAGACCTTACATTATTCCATTCAGTGTTGGCTAGTTTTCGAATGTCATCTGTTCTTCATCTAATAAATTTAACCTTACTTTGGCCACTCTTGATCAATGCTAAAGTGATAGTGGAATCACTCCAAGCATAAATTTCTACCGTACTGGTTAATGTTTCTTTTATTCTTTGGATCAGTAGGCTTATCAAATGAGCGGCACACAGTTTAAGTTTTGGGATAGTTTTTCTAATTTTTATAGGGTTGACTCTACTTTTGCTAGCTATTATAGTTACAGCATCTCCTACTTTAGCATACACTACTGCAGCATATGCTCTTTCTGAGGCATCAGCAAATCCATGTAGCTGAATACTTATGCCATTTCTAGAATTAATCCATCTTTGGATTCGAATATTTTGTAAATAAAATAAATTTTCTTTATATGCTTCCTTATATGATCCCATTCACTTTTGCTTATCCAAATTTTTGAATGAAAAGCTTTCCTAAAATAGTCACGGGAGCCAACCATCCTAAGGGATCATATATTTTAGATAATATCGCTACCTTTTGTTTGTCAATTTGGATGACCCGCAACTTACTTTAAACTTAAATAAATCCTTTTTTGGTTCCCATTGAAGTCCAAGTGTTTTAGCACTCTCATTTTCAATAATTCTAAGAACCTTGTTATCCCCAGTATCCTCTACTGTTGATATTATTTCTGAATTATTAGATATCCATTTTCTTAAATTTTGTCCTACTTGTTTTTTGTAATTCGTTTGAAATTAGTTGGACAACATTTTTGTCTTCTTCTACAGAGTCGGCTCCAGTCAGTAGGTCGTCCGTGTAAAAATCGTTCCTTTTTATTTCACCTATATTTTTATTTTGACATTTATCTGCTATGTCCACCAGAACCCTAGTAGCTAAGTATGGTGAAGATGCCGTACCATAAGTGACTGTTGTTAGATTATAATTTTTAATTTTTTCTTCTGGCGAGTTTCTCCATAAAATATATTGATATTTTTGGTCATTTTCATTTATTTTAATCTGACGGTAAATTTTTTCAATGTCCGCAGGAACAACAAATGATGAAGCATCAAAAACTACTCTCAGCTTGGTCGTCAGGCTTGAACAGGCTGGTGTGGTAAAAAATACTTACCATCATTAGTTACTTTGACCATGTGTCCTATTCTTTCATAAATTTAGAATAATCAGCCTTATATTTTTTATTATTTTTTATTTCTTCTCCAAATTTATAAAACGAGCCATTGCTTGCTTCTTCTAAGGTGGCATCTTGTTTAAATTGGATAGACACAACATATCGCCCATCTGCGTCTTTTGTTGTGGTTTTAATGAAATTATCTTCGCATAATTCCGATTCGATGTCATTTTTTTCGTTTTCCTCAACTTCCCAATAGCGATCTAAATCTTTTAATTCTATCGTTGTAGCTACAATAGTTTCCTTTCCTTTGGATTTTTGACATCCAGAAACTATCCACCCGAAATCAGTTTTTTTTTTTTATAACTCCATTCTGCAGAATGTGAGTATATGCGTCTGCTCCAATGATTATATCAATACCACCAGGTTTATTAAAATTTTTTCTGATCAACATTAATTATGCTGACTGGAAGCGCTTTCATGAGTTTTGGAAGAATGAGTGCTTCAATATCCAAATTTTTTGGAGAATTTTTTATTAAAATTATAGCTTTGTGCTTGGAGATGCACGTTCCTGTGGAAGATACGATACTCCACTTATTTCCGTATGTGAACGAAATTTTTTCAATTTTAGAATCTGTGCAGACTCTTCTGAAATGATTGTGCTTTGAGAACCGCTATCAATCAAAGCTCTTAATTTTTGAAAACCTCCATTTCCTGACTTCACTTGAATCAAAGCCGTGGCTAACAAGGCTTGCCCTGTTGTTCTACACGTATTCACTTTTTCTGGATTATTACCTGTAAGGTGAAGTAACGTGTGGTGAGGTTTTCGACAACTCGAACAGAGCTGCTCGCTTGTACATTTTTTATTAAACGGATGCCTCAGACATCTTAGGCAAATCCGATTTTTTCTTACCCAGTCAGACCGTTCTGCTGGATTCATTATTTTAAATGTATGGCATTGAATTAAATAATGCCCCGGTAGTTTACAATATACACAATTGTCACTATAATTTTTGTTAATCTTCGTGTTAATAATTTTCTTTACAGGTTTAACTTCCTGTGAATTTCATAATTTTCCCAGAGCCAAGAAATAAATGAGTTACCACATTGTTGGCTTCTCATTTTAATGCTGATTTGAGGTAATTAAACTTGAGAGAAGGACTAAGATCCTCTCTCGTATGAATGAGTTCTGTGAAGAGCTCATTAAAAAGATCCCATTATTTTGAATAATTCATAATTGTTCCACTGAGTTGACTATTTATGGCTGTTAAAATATTTTGCTTGTCAAACTCAAGTTCGCTAATTTCATCCTCAAATAGCGAACTTACAAAATAAGTATGGCTAAATATTTTACCCAAAGAAATTCTATTTTGTTTTTTCTTATTATGAGGAAATCTGGACTATTATATATTAGTTTTGACGTCTCTTCTAGATATAAATCTAAATTGCCCAACATTTCTACAGAATGCCTGCTCTACTTTCGAAGCGTTGTCACTCGACATAACATGTGTCTCCTGAATACCCATTTTCTCAGGATTTGCTTTATATTCTTTTCATATTTAATTTTTATTTGTGTCAACGCCATCATTATTACATAATTTTTCCGGGCGAAAGTGGCTCATAAATTTGTGAATATTCGATAATAAGCGTGATTGCCGGCCCTCTTGTAAATTCGGAGTGTGTCGCATCAAACAATGGGAGTTCCAAGCAAGCTGGAAAAATATGTAACAGGAAGAAGGAAGCGTTTCCAACTATATAAAGTATACATACTCTTGATTATGATCAATAGCAGAGTCGATTTGGCCATGTCTGTTTGTCTGCCCCTCCGTCCGTCTGTATTCTAGGAACTATAGAAGCTAGGAAGTTGAGATTAGGCATGCAGATTCCAGAAACATAGATGCAGCGCAAGTTTGTTAAATGAACTGCCAAAACTGCCACGTCCACACTTTTGAAAAATGTTTAGATATTTTTTAATTTTTTTTTAAATCTTGTAAATTTCTATAGATTTGTCAAAAAAATGTTTTTCCATTGTTTTATTAGTCTTGTAAATTTCTATTAACATAAATAATTTTCTACATATATGCCTGATCTAGATAGAAGGGCTTCGCCCGGACGAACCGATAGTCGCTCACAATGGGCTGGCTATTAATCCAAGAAACGTATTTCTTAAAATCCCCCTGGAAGGTTTGTAACTCCTAGAAACAATACCGAAACTACCTTTAGGTCATATTAAGTGCGTAGATGCGCCAAGGCCAGCGGTACCTCTACCACTGGAGTATATTTGATCAGAATTTCAGATAATAGGATAAAGGGTATAATAGCATAATACTCTATAATAACATAATACTATATAATAACATAATACAATGTAGGGGTCATGCAACTCATAGTTAGAATTACAATGTACGTAATTACGAGTGAGTCTATTTGGAAGGTTTAGCCGACTAACCACGTAAGGATTATGAACTTCACCACGAATAATATTACAAATAAAGACTGTTCCAAGCATCGTTTCATAGTTGGCCGGTAAGTTACTGGAATAAGGAGGTAATAATATATAAGGCATTCTGGCAAACAATAAAATATTTGTTTGACCGAAAGTAAAAGAAAAGAACTGAGAATCTTTAAATTTTGTATAAAGTCTGGACCTTACATTTTTTTTAGATGTGTTAAAACTATATTGAACCAAGGAGGTTTGTTATAAATAGACGGAAAGTAAATCGAAACACAATGATTAAGAAATGATTTAATTGCGGTATTTATGGCAGAGTGCTGTAAGAGTAGTTCTCGGACCAATTAAATTTGTCTTGCGAAAACAGTGCATTGTTCCGAATCCTTTTTAGCTGCCGATCCTGGGAACTTTTGGGAATTTTCAGCGATATTTTTTTATAACGGACAACTGTGACCGATCGTACTAACTTCTTTCACAATTTTTTACACATGCAAGTTAACAACTGAAGAGCACTCAATAAATTTGATTCAGCAACTAAGTAGTTTTACATAAACAATACACTAGCAACACGGACAATGCCTACGCGCCCAAAATGAGTTCAGCGCTCCGCTCTAAGAACGTCCAGCAGCGGTAATCGGACACTGCCTATCCGAAGTGCCGCATTGCGGTGACTTTATAGCGTGATGCATTGGAGCTAGAGGAGACTTATAAGCATCCTAAGAAGACTTTATTACAACCAAATTGCACTTGAACTGCAAGAAATCACGGACAGCCGCTAACGCCACTGGACCATACCGCAATCAGACGATAAGAGGGAAGTAGTTCATCGCCCTATACTTAATTGGCGCTCAAACATCAACTCATAAAAAAAACATAAATGTTAACCTAACGGGCTAGTTAAGATACAGAATATGTAAGTTTGATAAGTTAACTCAACGGCATACCCTGGAGAGTTATTTTCAAGGAAAAACTAAACCAAGTAAATTCAACTTGGAGTAATTTAATAAAGAGTGAAAAAAAAAATATTGCATTCCTTTTAAGATTTATTTTCCATTGCATGTTTTTGCAAAAACTAATTTCCTACGGCTCAAAAAATTTTGTATTTAATTAAAATCTACCAGAATTTTGTTTTTTGTGAAACCTTTGTTAACTTTCATTCTATTTCTTGCGTAACCTAATTTCGTTATCTTGAAAGCAGATCAATGGTGACTGCTTGAGGCACTCGAGCAACCTTTCCGAATTTATTAGTATGGTAGATGAGACAGAAAAATTGTCCGAGTCTTTTCCGCACTCGCATATGCGTAAATTACTAGATGTTGATACAAAACATCTGAGAACCTTGTTGGCCTTTCTTAAAATACATCACAGAATTGTGAGAAGTTTAGATTTCTTGGGGACAGCTCTTAAAGTAGGTGCGGGAACTCCTGGTGCCTCAGATTTCTTGAAAATCAGGATGACAGAAGCTCAGCTAGTGGACTCAAATTCCACGCAGATTAATATAAATTCAGAAACTCAAAAACAGATAAACACCATTAATAAAATTATCAAAGCCCGAAAAAACGATTTGGTTGACACTCCACATCTATACGAGGCACTGCTAGCAAGAAATACAATGCTGACAACAGAAATACAACATTTAATTCTTACTGTTACATTGGCAAAAGCTAACATAGTAAACCCCACGATCCTTGATCATGCCGATCTGAAATCACTTATTGAACAAGACACTCCAATAGGTAGTTTAATAAAAGCCGCCAAAATTAGGGTTCTCCAGTCCGATGACATTATCCATATACTAATAGCCTTTCCTAGAGTCAAAGTCAGATGTCAGAAAGTCCTCGTCTACCCGGTAGACGGTAGGATACGATCAAGTAATCCTACGGCTCGACACAGACACATTGGCAGAATGTGAAGAAGACACCTTTGCGGTCACCGAGTGCACGGAAACCACGCATAACACCTTCTGCGAGCGATTTCGACGCGAAACTTGTGCCCGTTTGCTCACTCAACCCATCCACCTGAGAGCAGTAATGCTGGTAAATGACGGAATCGTTATCATTAACGAGGCAACAGCCCGCATTAGCACGGACGGCGGCCCAGAGGTGCTAGTAAAAGGAACGCATCTGGTAACCATCGAAGGATCAGCTACCATCAATGAAACGGAGTTCGTAAATTATCTAAAAATATTGGACAAGCAGCCTGAAGTAGTAAGATCACCACTACTGAACATTGTCGGCCATGATTAAGCAGACCCTTGCTACACAACGTCAACCTGCACATTATCCAAGATTTCAAGGACGAGGTTGACGCCGCAGGTTCCCCTTAACTTTGGTTCGTGGCTGGAGTGATCTTGAACGTTGGTCTGATTGGTTCACTCATCCTTTCTTTGGTACTGAGCTTAAAACGAGCCTCCGTCAAAATACAGCGAACGATTGATGAGCTTAATATAACCGAGGACGGTCATATAAGGTAACAACTGAAGAGAGGACTCAATATATTTGATTCAGCAACTAAGTAGTTTTACATAAACAATACTCTAGCAACACGAACAATGCTGACGCGCCCAAAATGAGTTCAGCGCTCCGCGCGAAGAAAATCCAGCAGCGGTAATCGGACACTGCCGATCCGGAGTGCCGCATTGCGGTGCATGGGAATGCTGAGTCGACTTGCGAACCATGACTTTATGGCGTGATGCATTGGGGAGCTAGGGTAGACTTATGCTTTGATATATTTTTGTACTCCAGTTCTGTCCATGATCCGAAAGCATACGCTTCGATAATAAAACATTGCTCCGGCTTCAGCCGTAATAATTTTGTCTATCACTGGTATAATTACTGAGCCACAAGGCCAGCGATTGGGGAGGAAAGTAATTCCCCAACATAGCCAGTGGGGTAACAGCGCAACCTGTTACGACACCGTGCACCTATGCTTAATTTGCGCATCTATTCCTGGCCAGTACTGACATAATTTTTCTAAGGATTTCTGTAAATCACTAAGCCCTGCGGTCTTGTGATGATGTGCTCTTTAAACTGGATTTGGTCGCAGCTCGATATTCTCGGATGCTTGTCGGCGCGTAGTTCTACAGTCTCAATCAATTTTAAATACTCCGGAGATTGAAAGAACTTGAAGTACAGGTCGATTTGAATGCCCATTAGACCAGCGTCAGCTTTCTGTACTTCTTCCACGTGGATTCTGGACAAAACACCTGGAGCCACATACACTGATCCCTTACGGTATTTTATAGTGAAGTCGAATGTGTGTTACTTGGGGCGCCATCGGGAAAATCTTTTTGACGATATGCCACTTTAGACTAGCGTGATCCGTTATTACTTTAAAGGCCATCCCTTCCACATAAGCATAAAAGAAAAAGAATAAAATTTAATTCGCACTAGAACCTGTTTCCGTTAATGCAAGTATTTCTTCTCCGTCATATTAGTTTTATAAAGGAAACGGTTATCATTTTATAGCCTTACCACAGTATCCACGCCTACTAGCGGATCCTTCGTATTATGCTTTCTCCATCCCCTGGGGCTTACTTACTCTTTAATCAAAGGAATTTATGGGAATAGTAGTAGTCATAATCTTCCGGCCTATCCTCAATTAGTCGCCTGCATCACTTGCTGGTTGCTCCTGCAAACAGAGTATGGAATTCCCAGAAAACTTGTCGATTAATTCCATTAAAATCTTCCTGCCTTTTAAGGCAGAATAGAAAACTTTCTACTGTAATAAATCTGTCATATAGTATCTTGGTAACCCTTTGGTTCGACAATTGGGTGACAGTCATTGAAACCCATCGAAGAGTGTTTCAGCGAAGTCTAACTTGGTCAATGAAGGGTGAAAGCGAAGCAAATGCGATAGATGACTGGAGATGGATGGAGCTGGAGGACGATTTCTGAAGGAAGGAAGGGGAAAGACAATTCAGGGTATTATAACTCCCAGTAGACGAGATGAGAAAGGCGTCGAGCGCGGAGCAGAAGCCAGTAAATCGCAACCGCACCACAGGTACGGTCACCAGCCCCAAGGCGAGATCATGCACTGGCGGAGGTGGTTACCGACGACGAGTGGTTACTCGCAGCATGAGAGTACCAGGGATGCAGAGTAATCCTGAACATCAGGATCAAGAATGACACCATAAGGCTGTATGTTAAGGAAAACATACCAACTCAGCTGTTGGCATCAAAACATTGGTGGAAATCGGGATGGGGGCGCTGCGATACCGGCGGTCGATCGATAGTGAGATCGATAGGGAAAAATACTGGATACACATGGATTTGCAACACGTGGTCACACTATTGGCAGCAATCGGCACAACATGGCAACACCTGGAATATCAGTATTCAAAGGATGTGGAAAAGCCGGCCGCCAATATCGATAAGTCGATCGTGGTGAGGTTCGGTGGGGTTCCCGGACAGTTCGTTACAGGGCCTCCTACAGTTCACGAAGCATTGAAACAAAACCATTCTGCCCCAGAAGCACAGTTATCTGTGCCTGAAAAACCAATCCATGATTAGCTAATCTGCTTTGTAATAAATTTAATATCAATTATGCTGCTAAACGAAATTACCAGTGAGCGAATTGTTTCCAACGCAGTATACCTCAGGCGTGATCGCAGATGTTGTATCTTTTCATTTTAAAATGTTTGTGAGGTCAAGATGGCTATCTATGATCGTATAGAATAAAAATCGAGATAATTAGCACAACCTTCAGCGAGTTGTGGAAGCTCACGAGGGGCAGCGACGGTGTCCTATGCTTGAGTGGACGCTGCTGATGCCCACATTCACATGGAGATATACCGTCAGCAAAGTTTTAGTGGGGATGCATTTGAAAGGAGCGCTTTGAGATCTCCCCCCCGAACTGAGTATTTAAGAGGCACGAGAATGACATCAAATTTCTCACTCATATTACTTTCAATTTTGTCAAAACCCAGTTCTTCGAGCTGGTCAAAAATTTATCTAAATGTTTTCTTGAAGCTCATCAATCAGTCCCAACCTTGATAAGATGTCCGCTAAAAATTTCACTCTATAATAAATTGCAGTCGCCTTGTGCCTTAAAAATGTCACCATGTTTGTTCACAGCTTCCGTTAAATCATATATGTATGTATGTACACCTACCCATACAGAAAGTATCTCTAAAAAGACACAAAGTTACAGTACTAACCAGACATCAGAAGACATCCAACACCTTTCCTATATTATAACTCATAAATTTATCAAACACTACTAATTAATAATGCACCTAATCGTATCCTAATACCATACACAAAACAAGATAGAATGCTATAGTCGAGTTCCCCGACTATCAGATACAGTTTACTCAGCTAGTGGAAGTGCTAAGGAGAAATTTCAAAATTTTCTGAAATACCGGTAGAAATTGGGGGGAAAAAAAAATTAATAATGTTTTTAAAGTGCGGGCGTGAGAGTTTTGTGTTTTTGAATTAAAGGAAACCTTCGTCTCCTCGACTGCGTAAAGGAACTTCAAACTTTCATTGTGCCCGAAAGGTATGTCTCCTGGGCCCAGGCTATTCTGAATGATTACGAAGTCATTAAAGGGAAGCCTTTGTTCCGCTCAATAGTCATTGTATTAGGCGAAAAATAAGGGGCGAAGCTGAGGAAGCACTCGAGTCTTATGGGGTACAGGATGACGATGGGCAGGAGATAAGGAGAATTCTAGCGATGTGCGGACTCTGGAATACCAACTTAGCCTGTTGAGTCAGGACAATAGTACTCTGAAGGAATACTATTTAGAGGTTACTAAACTAAAAAGCATGGGTCACCCGCCGGAGGTGGGTATCGAGGATGATACCTTTAAAGATTTAAAAACCGTAGTAGACATGAGAAATTAATGCCTTGTTATATCACCTGGAAATAAGATTCCTTTGCTCGCCAAGCGATCTCGCAATGTTAATTCACTGCGGGACTTTAAACATCCAGACGTGGTGAGACGAACTCAGAGATCATTAATTGACTCGCACCTTTTTGACCCTTTGCCGGGTGAAGCTGAAATTCGTACGAAAACCGATGATCCGATCTATACAAAAAGTTATCCATATCCGGTTAACATCAGGGGCGACGTAGATAGGCAGGTTGAAGAACTTCTAAACGAAGGCATTATACGATCGACCAAAAGTCCTTAACCCAATCTGGGAAGTGCCCAAAACACCGAAACCAAACGGCGAGAAGCAATACCGGATGGTTATCGAACTCAAACGCCTGAATGCCATAACGATTTCAGACACCTACCAAATCCCTGACGACTCTATGTTAGCAAGGGTACCAATAATTTCACGATTTGACGTCGGAGTCCGACACTGCCAATATGGCTTTCTCAACATGAAACGGGGAAAACGGGTTTATTCGTCTTCCCTTTGGGCTGGAAAACGCTTCCGCTATTATTAAGCGTATGATCGATGGCGTTCTTCAGGAGCACTTCGTTAATATATGCTACGTATATATCGACGTTATTATCGTCTTTTGTAAGGATTACGAAAGTTATTGGACTAACCGTTCGGTTTTCGAGAGTCTGAAGAAGGCAAGGAAAGAAGGTTCCAGGTGAACTTGGAGAAAACCCAATTCCTGTCAACACAGGTTGAATTTCATGGGTATATCATCAGCCATGACGGTATCAGCGCCGACAAGAAAAAAGTAGAGGCATTTTATTTATAATGAGTCCCCCAACAAATGTCAAGGAACTGAAGAGCTTCCTTGGCATGAAGTCGTATTATAGGAAATTAATTCGCGACTAATTCAAGATTGCCATTGACAAACTTGACTCCTTCAACTCGGTAGCCTACAATAAAGGTGCGACCGCTACTAGAAGTGTTAAAATTTTAAATAAGTTCTGCAACTTTAAAACCACTAAAGGGCAACTGAAGTCGCAGCGTTTGTGTTTGACCTAAGTGTAACCCGCAAATCAAAAAATGTGACCGCTACGAGGAGTGACAAAACTTGAAACCGCAGTGCAAAGTGCGCTGAGTGAGTTAATCAACAACAACAAACATCATATTCCAACATGCAACAGCCAGGTGAACCAGTGCAACAACTGCAGCTACTGTCGAAGAATCAACTTAACCAAGCACTCGGTCAAATTAGACAAATGCCCTTATTCACTAGAGTGACACCTGAATTGAGCTCATTCATTAAAAGGATTGAGTACATATTGCAGATGTACCCAAAGAAGGATGTCCGCAAGACCCACGTATTCTATAGTGCTATAGAAATGCAGATCAGCGGCGATTCCCAAAGGGTGTCTCAACTATGTGCGCAAGGACTTGGATAGAGCTGAAGGAAGCATTTATATCCGAATTCAAGACCCAAACCCCTCATACACGAATGCCATGAATACTAATGTAAAATATATTATTTTACGAAAACTCCTAGAGAGATTATTTATGCAGCTACAACATAGGTACAACATAACTACTGTCAGCAGATTAAACAAATCGCACAAAAGGAATGCGTTTATGACATTTCATGGTCCGATGGAGCTAAAGCTCGAAATACAAACCAACCCGAAAACAATATGAACTCACAAATCCAAACTTTACTTTGCAAAACCCAAATGAAAATCCGAATTACCCCCAAGCGGCAAGTTCTAGCAATGCAAAACAAAACCAGAGTATTCAGAATAATCAGCAGCTAGCGAAAGAACTTACCCAAAAACTTCAGGGAATCGCATGGAATGATTCCATGAATCATTTACAAAGTCAGGGTTCCATTAACACTCCAAATCCGGCATTAAAACCAGTGACCTAGCACCAGTGGTCAATCTAAAATGGACACTCCAGAAAATTTTCATCAACATGCCTCGGACAGCAAACAGGAACAAGATCAAGAAGAACGAGAACAAACCCGTTCATAAATATTATTATGAACAACATTAAGCTCCGTTGTATGGTGATAGATACCGGATCTTCGTTGTATAATAGATACCGGATCTTCATTAAACATAATGAAACAAAATTTTCTTAAATTTTCCCATAAAAAATTGGAAAATTCTAATAAATACCATTCAACTACATAAAAATATAAACTTAAAAGCAAGTAAACTTTGCCCAACAAAGCAAAACATTTCCATTCATAATTTTTCGAAATAATATGATATTCTATTAGGTAGAGATGTTTTTTTAGACACTAATGCCTTAATAGACTATGCAGAACAACAGTTAACTTAAATAAGCATAATTTTATAATGGAGAAGATTTAGGTTCTGAGACTGCATTAGAATGCCTTGATCCGCCATCGTCAAATGATGCAGAATTTAACTTCTCGTTACAAAATGAGTTAAGGGAATTTAATGAATTCAGACATGACAATTTAAACAACGAAGAGGAAATAGCAATCACTAATGTTTTCCATGAGTTTAAAGACATTCAGTACAGAAAGGGTGAAAATTTAAACGATATAACCGTTGACGGCAAATACCCTATACCAGTAATGGATGAAATATTGACATAATTGCCAGTATTTCACAGCCATTGAAAGCAAAAAATATTTTCATCAAATAGAAATGGATGAAAATTCAATAGCAAAGACGGCTTTTTCCGCAAAAAATGGCCATTTCGAATACACTCGAATGTCATTTGGTTTAAAAAATTCACCTGCAACTTTTCTGCGTTGTATGAATAATCTCTTAGAAGATTTAATTTTCAAAAACTGTCTCGTACACATGAACGACATAATTGTGTACTCCACTTCATTGGAAGAGCACATATTGTCCTTGTGAAAGGTATTTCTTAAGCTAAGAGAAGCAAACTTAAAGCTACAACTGGATAAATGCGAATTTTTAAAGAAAGAAACTGAATTCTTAGGCCATATAATATCAACAGATTGTATCAGATTAAAGCCGACAAAAACCAAACCCATTGTAAACTTCCCTATACCAAAGTCCACCAAAGAAATAAAATCATTAAAATAAAACAAAACAAACAAACAGATGACAAACATTACGAGGAAACTAATAGATGGAAAATTTATCATTACAAATCTAAATTCAAGAAACAAAAGAAAATTAATAAATGTAAATACAATTCCAGCTCAACACACGAATTCCAAATGGAACCTAATTAAACAACTAATCACAATAACCTTCATAATATGTTCTGTCCGAATCGTCCGTGGTCAAATCCTAGAAGTGAACCCAATACAAGCTAAGAATAGATATCTAATACTTAACACAGGCTATACCTATTAATATACCTATTAACTATGAATATCACTATCTGTCCGTAAATTTAACAAAAACTGAACAAACTTTTAACGATTTATTTAACAATATTAAACAGAAAAATTAGATAGGGAAATGAATGGAATAAGCGCTGTTTAATAAATATTATGGGTACCGCATATAAATATCTTTATAGCACTTTAAATGAGAATGATAAAAAAGAACTTGAACAAAAAATCAATAATTCCTACTAAAACTCAATCAAACTAATGAATCAAATGAAGTAATAAAAGCAGTCAATGGAGGTACTAAAGTCATAAATCATTTAAGCGCAATTTATGAACTAGAACTTTTAATATTCAATTGCAACACTTCACGGAATACATTGAAGATGTCGGAGCATAATTTTGCATGTGTTAGTGTATGGGTATTCTGGTAGTGTATTTCATCATAATGGAAATATTGCATCAGCCTCTATTTGCGCAGTTATTGGTTGCTTGTAGTTTTGGAGTTTTGGGAAGAACCGTTTTAGCGCGGCGCCAGCGTGTTGTCGCTGACGCCGAGTGTGGTTCGATGGTAAGCACGTAGAAGAAGAGTGCGACACAAGGCAGTTGTGCGTAGCACTTCAGTGCGATCGGAACTCACTGCGCTAGCATTATGGCTAATAACAACGAAACTGCGACAAAGACATAAAACTCGGTATACACATTACAAGACATTTCAAGGCATTTTTAACCCAAAAATTATTTAAACACGACCCCTAATCACATGTAAATTCTGAAATATTGTTGAACATTTAAAATTCGACCTTGTTGAAATCGTTTTTAAATGAAATACTTATTATTTGCCATATTCTTATAGATAGAATTAAAACAGCACTTTTAAATATTATACCATACCCAGACAAAGATAACAAAAGACTAATAGAAGATGTTCTTGATAAATTTTACATTCAAAATAATAAAGTTTATAAACAATACTCCAGAGAACCAATATTAAATAAGTGTATTACAGGCATACTAAATCAATCATATTTTATATATAAGTATTTATTTATAAGTATAAAGGCATTCCCCGAAAAATAATTGTAAAATATAAAAACGAAAATGCCACACAGATACAACAACCAATTAATACACCAATAGAAAATGTAACCGAAGACGAAAATAATTTAAACCCTATTTTGTATCTTAGAAAATCCGCCTGAGGACAGGCTAATTTCTAAGAGTGGGGTAGTGTACCATTGAACCAGTTGACAAATACATACACACACAGACAGATCCCTTAAGCTGCGAGCGGCAGCTTATTACTCGAGCTGAACAGGGATGGCGACAGAAAAGCAACGTTGATGAAGAGCGATCTAGAAGCAGTGTTGGACGGAGTTGCGACTGTGCGAGCGCTGTCAAAGGACTCGAGGATGCAGTTCCTATCGGTTAGCGACTTGGACCCACTAGTCGCTGCAGAGGACCTTTCAAAGGCGTTGGCGGATCAGTTTAATATTGACCCAAGCTCAATAAAGCTGAGAAGCCTTCGACCCTCCTTCAGGGATACCCAAACGGCAACAATAGGCCTGCCGTGTAGGGAGGCGCAAGCGGTCCTGGCCAAGGGAAAGCTGAAGGTGGGATGGACAGTCTGCAGAGTCAAGGAGAGCGAGGCTAGACCTAGGTGCTTCAAGTGCCTGGAGTTAAATCAAATTAAATTAAATCAAATTTTTATTTATTCTTTATTTACATTAATTTTTTCAATTTTTTATTTACATTGTTTTTCACACATGCCAGTGCGTGGGCCAAGGCCTTCTCAGCTGGCTACTGGCCTTCTAATGTGCTTATGCTATCTGTAAAGAAAAATATTCAAATAATATACATAATAATAATATACATAATGTATATGCAAAATTACAAATATACATAACAACCATAAAATAAAAAAAAGGAAACGAATTTTGGAATGCTTTTAAAGACTTTTACCCGTTAAGACCGTCTATATGATTGCCTTGGGCAATCAAGCGCTTGGATTGCGCTTTAAAATATCTGTTATTGCTTCCATCTGAAAGAAAAAATAAAAAACAGAATCAATATACTTTATATACATACGTAGCGTTCCAAAGAAGTCCACATTAAAAAGCAACCCGTATAATAAGCAAAAAAAATGTTTTAAAAATGTCGCGTTCAAAACCATATATTGGCTAAATTGCTATATTTCCTTAAGCGAAATATTTTTAAAGCCAATATTTTTATTCGGCCCAAATTTTATATCATATATTATAATATCGTGGTTGCAAGTTTTGAAATAAAGTATAATTTTTATTTCAAGGCAAAAATACAACTTTGAATCGGAGACCAATCGCGTCTTAATGGTAAAGTGGATGAATTAAATCTAAATCTGGAGAGCGAGTTGAAAGCTTAGGCTGACGGTACAGTGCGCGCGAGAAGCGAAGCAAAGCGAAACGAGAAGCTATACGCAAAGCGAGAAGATGGCAGAGTGAGAGCTTTGCGAGAAACGAGCCACATTACTCTCTTTTAGTTATTAATGGAACTGGCTGGATACAAAAAAAAGCTTGATGTTTGGGTGCCGCATGATTTGACGCAAAAAAACCTTCTGGACCGAATCAACGCCTGCGATATGCTGATGAAACGGAACGAACTCGACCCATTCTTGAAGCGGATGTTGACTGGCGACGAAAAATGGATCACATACGACAATATCAAGCGAAAACGGTCGTGGTCGAAGGCCGGTGAATCGTCCCAAACAGTGGCCAAGCCGGGATTGACGGCCAGGAAGGTTTTGCTGTGTGTTTTGTGGGATTGGAAGGGAATCATCCACTATGAGCTGCTCCCATATGGCCAGACCCTTAATTCTACCATCTACTGCGAACAACTGGACCGCTTGAAGCAGGCGATCGACCAGAAGCGTCCAGAATTGGCCAACAGGAAGGGTGTAGTGTTCCATCAGGACAACGCCAGACCACACACTTCGTTGATGACTCGTCAGAAGCTACGGGAGCTCGGATGGGAGGTTTTATCGCATCCACCATATAGCCCGGACATAGCGCCAAGTGATTACCGCCTGTTCCTGTCCATGGCGAATGCCCTTGGTGGTGTAAAGTTGAACTCAAAAGAGGCTTGTGAAAAGTGGCTGTCCGAGTTCTTCGCAAATAAGGAGGGTGGCTTCTACGAGGGAGGTATTATGAAGTTGCCGTCTAGATGGAAACAGATTATCAAACAAAACGGCGCATATTTGAACTAAATCCAATCACTGTAACACTTTTTATAAAGCATTGAATAAAGAGCAAAAAGGCGGAAGGGAGATATTTTCCAACCTATTATATCAGCCTTCCGAAAATTAAAATTTTTAATTATGTCCGAACCAATATTAATTGACCCAAATTTCGAAAAAACATTTTTATTAACCACAGATGCAAGCAATGCCGCTCTAGGTTGTGTATTATCACAGGATCATAAACCTGTTTGTTACGCTAGCCGTACTCTCAATGAACATGAACGTCTGGGCCACTAAATACTTCAGGTCCTATATTTTTGGTCGTAGATTTCAGATCCTTAGTGATCATCAACCTTTAGTTTGGCTCGATAATATCAAAGAATCAAACATGAAACTCCAAAGATGGAAAATCAGACTAAATGAGTTTTATTACCATATAAAATATGTACCAGGAAAAGAAAACCATGTCGCCGATTGACTTTCACGTGTAAGAATAGAAAACTTCTACGGAGAATCTCCCACTTTAACTGCTACCGTACATAGTAGCCATGAAGATAACCATTTCCTTTACGGAAAGACCAATAAACTACTATAATAGACAAATAGAATTTGTCAAGGACGACAATAACAATACAGAAATAATTTTCATAAAACAAAACTAAAAATCCATTACAATAGAAATTGTCAGTCCGAACATAACTAAAGTTATGAGAGCAACCAGTAAATTAATAGATATTGAAACATATTCAGATTTTAAAGAAGTAATAATAAAAACCCACAGAGACCTCTTACATCCAGGTATAGAAAAACAAACTAAAATTTTTAAAGAAAAATATTACTACCCAGACTATCAAAAGTTAATACAGAACATTATCAACGAATGTGAAGTATGTAACATGTGCAAAACAGAACAAAGAGAAATTAAATTACGAGTTAACGCCAAAAATGTTCAATCCTAGAGAAAAATATGTTATCGATTTTTATTTAATCGATAATAAATCATTCCTGTCATGTATTGACGTTTATTCCAAATATGCCGCCCTAATTGGAGCTGACTTTTTGGCTCGATTGGCTCGAAGCAAAAAGAGCTTTACTTACGTCACAACAAGTAAAAATGGAATTTCTGGCATTGACAGATTTCATAAAACTGTCAACGGAAAATTAAGAATTATAAATTCTGAGTCCGACCCAGAGAATAAAATAACAAAATTTGAAACCGTACTCCATGTTTATAACCATAAAATTAAACATAATACAACAGGTAAAACACCAGAAAATATTTTTATATATGCAGGAACACCTGCACATGACACCCAGCAAGAGAAAATTAATAAATTAAATGAAAATAGACATAGTTATGAAGTAGACAACAGATATAGACAAGCACCATTAGTAAAATCTAAGACAACAAACCCATATAAAAAGACAGGAGAAATTACCCAGACTGACGAAAAACATTACGAAGAGAAAAACAGAGGCAGGAAAATAACCCATTATAAATCAAAATATAAAAAGAAAAAAAAAATTAATGAAACTAAATATAACGATAATTCCAGCACAACCCAAAAAACCAAGGCAATCGAACATAATTACACATTTTTGATGATCTTTTTGGAACCTTAGATCAATCACATAAAAAAGAGCTAGAATATAAAATTCATAATTTGTCCGAAAACAGCGTCCAAGCTAATGAACTCAACGAAGTTATAAAAACAGTAAATGAAGGCATAAAAAGAATAAATTTATTAAGTGCATTACATGAAAGCGATCAAAGATTAAACATTTTATTATTTATTTTACAACAGTATACTGAGTATTTAGAAGATATTGAACTTGGAATGCAGTTAACAAGACTTGGCATTTTTAATCATAAATTACTAAAACATGATTATCTAACACATATAAACTCAGAAAAACTTTTACATATTAAAACTTCCACTTGGCTGAAAACGAATACAAATGAAATTCTAATATTATCCCAAATTCCAAAAGAAATAATTAAAACCCCAATCTTTACAATAATTCCATATCCAGATAGTAATCAAAACATTTTAATAGAAAATGTACAAAATACATTTTATGTTCAAAATAATCAAACTTATTTGGCATCTTCAAAAACTTCAATAATAAACAAATGCTTAACGGGCATACTTAATCAATTTAATGCAGAATGTAGATATGTAAAAACTCATAAGGAAATCAGTTATGTCGAACCTAATATAATATTAACTTGGAACTTACCAAAAACCATACTTAACCAAAATTGCATGTCTCTATTTGATATAATAATAGAGGGAGACAACATAGTAAAAGCTTTTAACTGTTTCATACAAATCGAAGAGATCTTAATATCAAATACTATGTTAGATTACACACAAACGATTTATGTTAACAACAATATCACTAAATTAAAAGACATTTCTTATATACAAGCTAAAGATATTTTTGAAATCCATAATAAAGCAAATAATACGTTTCAAATAATTACATTTACTATTTTAATAGTTTTAGTTGTCATAATAATATTTTATTATATCTACAAATATAAGAATATACCTAAGAAAATTAAAATCAAATTCAAAAGACCCACTCCTATTGAACCAACATTGTAAACAATGGTGTAACAGAAATAGAAAATAATGTAAATCCTATTCTGTATACATTTGCCCAGCAACACACTATAACTTACAACCCTAACACATAAGTCAGATCCCAAGCTCTTGGTGACAGTAACAATTTCGGCAGCGGTAACATAAACATCCGCCGATGCCGAATTTGTTATTCCCGCTAAGCAACCAAATAGCTAACGCAGCACAAATCCTGGTAATTTTCCACGCGCAACTCTCTTAAAGAGTGCAACCCATTTGAACAAAGAAGAGAGCTACTCAAGCTCATATAAACAAAGTAGAGCAAGGGTTTGCTAAGCGTTTAACTCACACTCCAGATTCAGATCTAATTCATCCACTATACCATTAAGACGTGAATTGTCTCCGATTCAAAGTTGAAATAACTTCGGTTCAAATCTTGAAATAAAAATTATATTTTTTTCAAAACTTGCAACCACGAACTCGTTATTGCTCATATATTGTAAATTTGATAAAATATTTATGGACTTTTAATCTATATTATTTGTACTCGATTGCCACCAAGTAAAAAACTCTAATTTTGCATTGCCTTAACATGATAATTATTTAAATAAATCATAATAATAGGTGAATACATGTACATAATAATGCCAAATTGTTTTAATAAATGTTTTTACTATATTCTAATTTGATATTTTTAAAAACCTCGCAGTTTTGGGTGGGTAAAAAGGCGCGCCAAATGTATTCTATCTTTTAGTTCCTCTTCATCCGTTTGCTTAAAGCTGACAAATATATAGAGCTCATCGTTTGCTACTATTTTTCCAAATGTTAATAATATATCCGTATTTATATTCAATAAAAGTTTATATGCAAAGTTCATATGTAAACAGCAGTCGATGTAAACATCGAGCGGCGATTTTAACTAACGAATATTAAAATAACTTTTAAAAGAATTTAATAGTCACGGTATAAATTTTTAAATAATTTTGTATTACACGTAGATCATATTACAACAAAATTTACCAAAACATTACCAAAACAAATTCGTTTCTTAGATCAAAATTGATTTCGGACCGAAAATCGTCTTCTAGCTCAACTACGAACACATGCACACTTTTTTGCTTAAAGTTTTCTCTCACACAAGCAAGTGAATTCTAATTAATCTAAAATTAATCTAAAATTATGCTCTCAATTTTACGACAGCGGGGACAGAGCAATTATTGCCGCCACCAAAAAAGTGGCTGTATAGTGCAAAACAAATAGTGCAAATTTTTAAAAGGGATTATATTTACGATTATATGGCTGCTTGACACTCATTGCCCTTCTACATCTCCTCATTGACACCTGGAAAATAAAATAAAATAAAAATAAATAAATAATACAATTTAAAATAAAATATTTCAAGAAAAGTATTTATTATTTTTTTGAAGTCATGCTGCCAATGTTGCCTTCCACAGACCTCGACCACAATTTCAACAGTACAAATGTATGAAGTTTTTTTTTTGATTTGAAGGTGTTGGACTAACATTCATTTGGGGATACACCTAAAAACATCAGTGCATCGGTGTTTATTAAAAGGTTGGTGAATGGATCTCTGTGAGAAGAGGCTATTATTTGGCAGTGATTATAAGGTACACTTTATTTAATTTGCTTTATACGGTCACACTAGATGTGAAAAGTACTTGAATATACATACTATTTATTTTTGTTGACAATAATGAAATTAATATAATCAATTTAAAAACTTGTTATTTCAAAGTCAGTATGTGGGAAAACGATCTATAAACAACTGTATATGATATAAAAAGCGAAAGTTAACATATAAGCAAATGCGATGGCTGATTTGGAAGCAGTGTTGGCTGATGTCAGCTATTTAATGGCAATGGAGAAGTCAAAATGTACTCCAGCTGCAAGGGCAAGCAAGAAATTAAACTTACCAGACCCGAGGTATTGATTTTGTATAATGAAGTAACAATTACATTTATTTACATACATGCATAAACTTAATGTAAACATTTCAAAATGTAGTTAGTTTTACCAATGGCTATTTTGTTTTAGGTGCTACATTTCCAATATTTTTAAATATTGTTTTTCGAAATTGTTCAAAAACTTTTCATTACTAATATTAATTTTCGTTTAATAATTTTTAACCAAATCTATGTAACGACGAAAATTTGTTTTTATACCAAAATCGTCAGCCCTTTGTAAAAAATTGTGCTTCAATAAATGAAGGAACATACCTCATATGTATGTATGTATGTACGTATACACAGTCTACAGTAAAAATGCTTCGGGGAAATCATTGCACTGCACAAAATGACATTAATTTCAATCGGCCTATTTTCTGGATTGGGCACCTTTTTACCATTTAGTTTTTATACGCGTTATATTGTAAATTATTTAAAATAATAGTGTAATCCAAAAATGTTTCCGCGTGTAAGACTAGCAGCCAACCAACGGCCTTTACAAAATAAGCACTGTGCTTCTTACAAGGTCATTTAAACATAATAAGTCATACAGCTTAAAAAAGATTATTGAATTAACATTGTAATTATTTAGCAATATTTTTTTAGCACTTGTAAAGTTTTTTATTACCAAAAAAATGTCTGTCAAACCAATGATGCCGTGCCCTGCCACCCTAAATAAATACAATCTAATACATAGTGTAATTCTACACTTTTTTTACTTGTATACTTTTGGTAAAAGCGGAGTCAAATACTGCCAACCCAAGCGAAATAGGGAAAATCGCAAATTATTCTTAATGTGCCCACAGTGATGGTATCAAATCCCATCTAACGAGTTGTCCCGTTAATGTAAACTGTTTCAGAACCCGCCTAATTGAATTGGCTATTTATGTACATACATATGTACTTATGCCGATCTTATGCCGGTGACATGCCGATCTAAGCTTATGTGCAATGCTCAGAGACTTCAAATTGATTGCTCCTTGTCGTTCTGCATGATAGAATATTATTAGTGACCGTCTGTGTATAACATGTATTAATTATTTGATGATGTATCGCACCGTCTTGCGATACCGTCAGGTTTTTTCCAGAGGCGAAGGGCTTTCTTCACTGGCTGCTCCGGGGGATCCGGGGAGCGGGAGAAGATTGTTATTTATGTTGAGGAGAACTTTCCTCTTTTAACTGCCAGCCTTTTGGTCTGGCAGAGTAATTAATAAAAATTTGTTTTACGACGTTTTAGTCGGAGTTGACGAGCTGCCGCTCTTTATTCTAGTAAATGAAAATTCAAACTGAAACTTAAAATGATTCTTAAAGCTAACAAAGACTCGCACCGGCCACGCAAATATGCTGTGTTTGCCGGCTGTTTCCGGCGGTTTCCGGCCCAATGCTGGGTCAGCACTTTGATATTATGTTTCGTACACTGAGCCAACTGCTCTAATTCGTTGGCTTGTGTTAACTACTCCCCCTTCAAGATTACGGCCGTCCTCCGCTGGTCCTAATTCGGCAATCATCCCGTTTAATTGGATTGCAGATCTCCGCGCTCCGATGAACCGTAGACAGGTGATGCCGGTACAAATCAATGCACAACAAATCGCTGCTGCGATAAATATTATGCGATGTGAATGATCAGTATCATTTTCTCTCACGAACTCTTTGATGAACTCCAAGTTACGTTCACTCAGCTGGTGAAGATCGGGGAGACTCAGAATATCTCTGTTGGCGGTGATATTGAATGATGGGAAACTCGCTACCCCTGGAGCTCGTATTTGGGCCTTGTCGTGATTTATAAAGGTGGTGCCATTTATCACGACGCGATCGTTGAAGGTGATGAGATGTGTGCCACGTAGATAGACTTCTGTTCCGTTGTCCACCGTGACCCTGGCTGGTCGGTCATTGATGATGATGATTCCCTCATCCACGCGGGTAAGCGGGTGTAGGTCGATTGGTTGCGACTCGCAATGCGCTAGAACGCCTGCGTGTAGTTCCCTAGCGCATGAGCTTTCCGTTGATAGTTGGCAAAAAAGTGTATGAAGTGTATCATGTTAGAGGATTGTAGTATTTTTACAGACGATGCGGACATAAGATCCTCTATGGGGGTATCTGTGGGTTCTTTCAGACAAACTGATTTTAAGTCTGCATGATCTAGGATATTTGGACCGACAATATGGTTTTTCGCCAGTGTTACAGCCAACATTAAATTCTCCATCATTAGTATTCTATTCCTAGCCAGCAGTGTCTCATATAAATGGCCGGTGTCAATTTGGATATTTTTATGTGTTTGCAAGATTTGATTTACTGTTGTTGTTAATTGGTTGATTCGACTTTGTATTCTAGTATTAAATTTGATTTGCCTATTGTTTGACTGTGTCAACTGTCACTCTGTGAACCTAACTCTTTCTAGATCGCCGGCATCCGGCGTAGTACCTTTAGTATTGAGCCCAATCTAAACTCCTTGGGATTCTGTGGTGGACTTTTAACGAATCCAGCGTGTCCCGAAGGTGCGAGGTGTCCACTTCTAGCAACTTCCTCATGTGAGACTGTGGAAACATCTCGTTCATGCTGCTTATTTCTTCTATTACGCGCCTGTATTCCGAAAGGTTTGCCGAGTGGGTCACGTACGCGAGCTCCTCCCACACCAGGATCTATCCATCTATGATGGGGATATACCTTGTTTGTGAATAGTCACTGTGAATAACATCACTGTGCGCTGACACCAATGACAGTGAGAGGAGGATGCAAATTCTGCTGCTGTGGAAATGTATTTTTCAGTCGCTTTTTCTTGTTCGCTGAGGTTTGTCCCATAACCAATTAATTTTAACCTACAACTAAAACACCTTTGGCAACGGACTTAATGTCTACTAAATGGAAGTTTGCCAAACGGCTGACAATAGGTAGTAATAATAAAAAGTTTAAAATTAAGCGAGAGTAATTTTAAGTTGTCTTTGTGGACCACCCTCCCTTCAATGAGGACCGTGGGCCCCAGGTCTGTATGGCTTTTTCCTCACACAAGGGAGTGATTTTATTGCCAAGCCCTCTATTAGTTTTGACCAAAACCTTTTCGCCCACTTCGAAGACTGTGTTTTGTCGAGACGCATTCTCTCTAGACCTTAGCGCGTCTTGGGCACTCTTAATTTTGTCGGCAATCTGTTCCTGTGTGTGGTCTGTGCATTCTTGTATTGCGTCGACTGGCCTCTTATCGATGACCGAATGGATTGATTTGTTATATCTGGTAGTGGCTAATAAGATTATCTCCACAGTATCACTCATGCCCCGGTCGATTTTTAGGCACCTGGCGAGCTCTATTAGAGTACTGTGAAAACGTTCCACTTGCCCGTTTGAGACACTGTGAAGGACGCATTCGTGATGCTGATAGATGGTTGTCTAGCATGGCTGTGATCGTGTGCGATTTTAACGGTGGCTCGTTGTCGCAGTAAATCACTTTGGCCTTTGGGAAGAAATTCATGACCTGTAACAAGGCCGATTTCAAATCCTCTATTGTTCTTGACGACACATGCTGTACGACGGCGAATTTCAAAAACTTGTCAATGCAAGTGAGAAAATATCTTTTATCCTTTGAGAAAATGTCTATGTGTAGCATTTCTCCTAAATGAGAAGGAATCGGTGACTCGCCAATCATATTTAGCTTTCGCGCATGTTTTACAGTTTTGGACAATTTCATTGGCCAGTTTGGCCATTTTTTGGAAAGTAGTACTCTGTGAGAACCTGCTTCACATTTTCTTGGGCCGACCGGTGGGCCCTATTGTGTTCTGCTAATATGACTTCCCTCCTTTCCTCGACCCCAAAAATATCTGTAACACGGTTTTTGCAGTGCCAGATTTTTGTAGTCGGGAATCTCCGCACTAAGTCGTGCTGCACTGTTGCTAACGTGTTCAAATCGCAATGGAGGGCGTTTACGCCCTTGGGGACTATTGCATCCGCAAGGTCATTGAGTAATGACTCTTTGTCGGTAAAGTTGATCGCGTGTCGTTTCTTATTTTTGAAGAGAACGAACGAGCGTTTTAGCGGAAAGCGGGTCTCTTCTAGAATTAGTTGGTTCTATAAGCAATTTAGGGGCTTATCCGTTGTTTCTATGGTGTGGGTGAGGGAAATCTCACTGTGAATGGTCGCGACGCATGATTCTGCGTCCTGTTTTTCTATGGCATTAATTTGCTGCCTAGACAGGGCATCAGCAACCAAATTTTCTTTTCCCGGTTTATATACCACCTTCGCACGCGTTTCCTCGATGCGACCCTTCCACCTTTTAATTTTCGCGTTAGGGTTAGAATCTGATACCGAGAATGACAATGGCTGACGGTCAGTGAAGATAGTTATATCTTTCACCGCATATAAATAGTGTTACAGTTTGGCCAACGCCCAAACGATGGCTAATAGTTCCCTTTCATTTGTGGCGTAGTTCATTTCCCTATCCTTTAATGTCCTCGAGATCATTGTAATAGGACGGTTCTCTTGTGAAAGCACTGCTCCAATACCGTAGGCTGAAGCATCCGTCGTTAGATGGAATGGCTTCTTGTAATTTGGGTATCTGAGCATAACATCTTCGTATGCCAAAATGTTGAGCAGTTTTTCGAAAGAATTTTTTTCCGCCTCATTGAATTGTACTTGGATGTGTTGCTTACACATCCTGCTGCTGTCTGCTTACACTTCCATTTTCGCCCTTTAAGATGTCCGAAATAGGCCTTGCTATGTCTGCAATGTCCTTAAATACTGTTTGGTTTGGGGAACTCTTTTATGGCCCTGACCTTTTCACTTTTTTTAAAAAAGGTTGACTTTTTTACTGATACTCTCATATTTGCATCGCTTATGGTTTCCTTAACCCAATCCACGTGCTTGACATGGAAACATTCTCGTTTTCTGAGAAGATTATTACATCGTCGACGTAGACATAGCAAGTCTTGCCGATTTGTTTTCTGAGAATGTCATCAATGGCTCTCTGGAAGATGCTGGCAGCATTTCTCAAGCCAAATGGAAGCCTCTTGAATTCGTACTTCCCTCCGCTTAAGGGGAAGGAAGTTTTTTCACGGTCATTTTCCGCTAAGACGATCTGGTGATAACCGGACTTGAGGTCCAGTGTCGTAAAGAATTTGGCCTTGCCCAAGTTGCCCAGTATCATACAGATATCTGGCATCGGGTATTTGTCCGGGATAGTCCTTTCGTTTAGCTTACGAAAGTCTATGACTAACCGTCTATTACCGGCCTCTTCGATTCCTTTTTTTATCAACCACCCATATTGGGTTGTTATAAGGAGACACCGACTTCTGAATTATACCATTTTTAAGCAGATCTTAGATCTCGTTATTGACGAAATCTGCTGTCCCCATGGGGTATGGATATAACTTGTCGTAAATGGGCTCTTCGCTAGTCGTTCTAATCGTGGCCACTACCGATGTGTTATATGGCAGAGCCTCGTTGGGATCTGCGAAGGCGTTTTTTCGGCTTTTTATCATCCCCAGAAATGGCTTCTTCACCAATGGTGGTGCACTCCACGTTAGTGAAGTTGACGTCAGTGCATTTATGGAATGAAATTCTCTCAACCTCGTTACCCCATTTGAGTTGGGCGGAAGCGAGGCAAAGTGATACGCCAGCCTGTGTTAACAGATCGGCCCCGTTTATCCCGTCGAATATTGTAAAATCTGGTACTATGAAAAAAGTAGCTTTCAAATTAAAAATCGAGACGAAGCATTTTTTTGTGACAGTGGTGGCGCCGTGAATTGAGTGAATTTCGAAAGGAGAGTCCACCGGGCGGATACCCTTTAGCTCTTTGCGAGGTCGGATGAAGTTTTTTGACGCACCGGTGTCTAAAAGGAAATTCATTGGTACCACTGCTACTTTTCGTCTGATGACGGGTAACAGGGATTTTCCCCTAAAAAATTGACGTAGTCAGAATCATACTCGGCAATGGCATCGTCGTCTATTTTTGATTCCGCTTTGGAGGCGGCGGCGGCATATGCTCCTGTCTTTTGTTCCGCCTTTTGCGTAATGAAGTTAATTTTTTGTTGTTTCCTCACGGCGCCTTTCGCTCAGAGATGGCTCTTCTGTTCTGGTAAGCATTTGCCTGGGTCGGATGCAGCAATTTAGAAAATGAGGGATCGACCTCCATAGGCTCTGGTGAGTCGTTGTTTTTGTAGTTTTTGACATTTTACGGGTCGGCGTGACTTATGCTGCCTATTGAAATACGGATTTTTGATATTATTAGGTTGGTGGTCATGGTAGTCGTACTTGTCAAGTTGACGACCCTGCGCTTTTGCAGTAGGTTTGCGGTCTTTGTCTTCCTGACTTTTTGCAAAACTAGCTGCAAAAACGTACCTCTCGTAGTTAGATTCCACTTCTTGCGCTAAGGCCAGAGCTGACGGCATGTCTTTCGACTTTGCCGCGAAAAGCACTTCAGTGAAGTTGCATTAAAGTCCCGAGATGAAAATACGCAAGGCGTCCTCTCCGAATTTTTCGCACAATATTTTTGCCGTCGATGGCTCGTGAGACATATGACCTTTATTTGTGAGTAAGTTGAGTCGACCTAATCATAATACTGTAACAGGGTCATGTTATTTCCCTGTCTTAGAGTGCTCATGTCTTGTTCAATGACATGCATTGGACGCTTGTCACTTTCACTGTAAGTGAAATCGAGCCGATTTATAATAGCATCGAAATTCAGCACAGTGCCAAACGAGGATAAAACGTTATCAGCCGCGCCCCTAACTTTGTTTCTAATAATTGTCACTGCCTCGTAATGGCGAGACGTGCCGTTGATATTTTAAAATATGCGATATGCAGCTATCGAGCATTCAGGCAAATATTTAACGGGGTCTAAAGTCACGCTACATGGAGAATTATCAGTTATATCTATGGGTTCGTAGGTTCTAATTACGGGGGCCACGGCTGAGGTGGACGCGAAATGTGTTGCTGCCAACGCGTTGCCCAGCCCCTGAATTTTCTGACGCATTTTTTTTTGTGCGAGTTGGTTTTTGGCGGCCTCGTCCGCTAAAGTATTGGCCACAATTGCCTGTATTACAAGTTTGAGCTGTTCTGGATCTATCGCCATTGCAAGGGGATTCGTGGTTACACGTCTTAGAGGGGAAGCTTGATTTTCGCTATCGGACTCTGAGTCTGAGGAGTATGGTTTATTATTCCTATACTGTGAGAATCCGGGCTTCAAAATAATTTATGTTGAAAATAATTTTTTTGTTTAAAATAATTTTTGTTTGAAATAATTTTTTTTTACTGTAACATTGGCGTTGATTAACAATTTTGTATTATTTTTATTTTTTTATGAAATATGCTGTGTTTGCCGGCTGCGCACGGGTTTCCGGCCCAATGCTGGGTCAGCACTTTGATATTATGTTTCGTACACTGAGCCAACCGCTCTAGTTCGTTGGCTTGTGTTAACTTATTTGTATTTCTCTGGGTTGTAAATGTCGACATTTTGGAACCGATGCCGAGCATCATTGATTACTCGTAGACTAAAAGGGTATACTAAATTCTTTGAAAAGTATTTAACAGGCAGAAGGAAAGGTTTCCGACCATATAAAGTATATATATTATTGATCAGGATCAATAACCGAGTTGATCAGGCCATGTCCGTATGAACGCCTCGATCTCAGGAACTGCAAAAGTTAGAGATTAAGCATGCAGCTTAAGACATAGACGCAGCGCAAGTTTATTTCCAAATGTTGCCACGCCCACCTTAACGCCGATCAACCGCAAAAAACTGTCACGCTCACAATTTAAAAAAATGTGATATTATTTCACTTTTGAATATATCTTGTAAATTTCTACAGATTTTTCAAAATACTTTTGTCCACGCCCACTTCTACGCCCACAAACCGCCCAAATCTGTCACAATTTTCGAATTGGGAAAATATCAGAAGTATCAAAAGAAACTATTTGTTAATCATAACTTAGAATTGAATCCTTCAAAATCCTTTAAAATTTTGGAGATTAATATATTATTACCAAGTTAAGTGATGTTGCCAGGCAGCTATTCGCTGATGCTGTATAGTAGTGAATTGGTTTAACCACTGTATCATATAGTTTCACCAACTAAGGTGATAATTGTCACTCCTGACATTGTCATCTCCTGCCAGAACGGATTCAAGTTGCCTTTGAATCAATAGTAATGATCGATCGGGTTGTGCACAGTGCAGCTTGAAACAAGTGATCACATTTCTTCAAAGTGACTAAAAGCGCAAGATGAGATACTAATCCTTTAAATATCCTGTTAACGCCTTTACTTATACTAAAAGTAAGAGGATATCCTAGCCAAGATAAGTCTTCAGTTCCGGTGTCTTATCGTGGACATCGGCCAGCTTGTTTAAAAATGCACAGTATATTTCTGGTGCACACGTAGATGTATAAGTCACAACAAAAGGGTAACAAGTAGTTGGTAGAAATAGTGGGTGATTCTCTGATCACCCTAGTGTTTCTAAGAAGCAGACTTTGGGACCGTGGTGAGCAAAGCGCTCTTACCACGGATCAGCATTTTCCGCGATGGGCGGCTTTGACGTCCTTCTAAAACTCAAATTGTGTCCCTCAGTTTAAGTATTAATTCAATAACGAGCTCATAATATGAACTAACTAATATAACTGAGCTTCAAGTCATCTGCATAGGAGGAGGATAGTAATTGTCAACAAGTGAAGGGACAACTAAGGGATTTCCGACCAGCGAAGATACAAACCGTCGTGCGGCTGCCAAGTCAACTGGAAATTTAGCCACGTACACCAAGCGACCGTCCAATAGTAACCGCGAGAAGACGAACTACATAATTTGTACACTACCATTTAAACAAGTATTTTCACTAATTCTATGGGTGATTTAGCATGGAGGTACCGCAGTACTAGAAGAATAAAATGTGGCGCGTTAAATTATGGCTATGATGAGTTTAATTTAAAAAACATACATATTTATAAAAGAAACATAATAAGGTAGAATGCTATAGTCGAGTTCCCCGACTATCAAATATTACTCAGCTGTTGGAAGTGCAAACGAGAAATTTCAACAAATAATAAAATGAAAAAAAATATACAACATTTTTTAAAAGTGTGGGCGTAATTTTTTTGGCGGTTTGTGGACGTGGCAACAAGTTTTTTTTTGGCAAATCTATAGCAATTTACAAGATACATAAAAAAATGAAAATATATCACATTATACAAAAGTGTGGCCGTGAGTTTGGCGTGGCAACATTTGGATAAACTAGCGCTGCGTCTATATCTCTGGAAGCTAATCAATGAATAATAACGATATCAATCGTGATAACATTAAAATTTGAAATTAATGCGAGAGCGTCTCGTGTTTTCTCACTTTTGTATTTTCGCTTAGCGTTGTGCTGCAATCAGGTATCTCTTGTTATTTGCTTTCGCAACCCAAGCATATGCTTACTACTGCTGTTAACAATTAAAATAAACTAAAACGTTCTCTTATTCTTAAAAATACCTAAAAAAAAAAAAAAGTAAATGTAGTAATTTAATTTTTTTTATATTTATTATAAAATGTAGTTTTGGCTTTTCGATTGCAAATATTTTCTAAAATTTCAGTGAAGTACAAAAATATACATATTTAAACTTATTGTACTAAATATTGGAAAAAATAAGGAAATTGTATTTGTTTAATTGAGCTAATAGGTTATTTCTATAAAAAAAATTTAATTGGTCCTTATTTACACAACAAATTTAATAGCTCATTTTGCAAGAAATTGCTAAAACCTCTAAATGCATTCAAGCAAGTGCGCGCAATTTTTGACGCCATCAAAGAAGTGACTGCATAGTGCTAAACCAATGGCCGTTCCGTTATTCTAATGCCTTTGGTGTAACAACAATAAAAAAAAAAACATAATAAAAGTGGCACCCAGAAAATAAAAAAACGTTTTCAATTTGGGAGAATAAATCAAAATTCGGTTAATGATGAATACCTTGAGAAAGACACGTCCTTTACGTCCCTTAATCGCTTAGATTAATTCTGGGTCTCTGCAGATATTATAATTGTTTTATAAAAAACTTTGCCACAATAGGAGGACTAATTACCTCCTATTGCGGCAAAGTTTTTTATTGGTAATTGGTAATTGGTCCTCCTATTGTGGCAAAGTTTTTTATAAAACAATTATAATAGCGATATCTTAAAAAGCAAAAACCGAATTCAGCGCAACTCAATAATAAAAAATCGAGCTATAGCCCAACCAATCCGAACCCTTACACTAAACAAGGTTTTATCGTCAAAGGACAAAGTCTAAGCGTTCCCCGATCATAACAAACCATTTGACTGACGTTTCCAAGCATGGCTTGATTTCGGAAAAATCGAGTTTTAGAAATTCAAAAACTGGAATCGTTAATTGCGTTGGACCTCTTAATGCACATATAAACGCTGGACTTCAGTTGAAGGGTTGTATGATCCTCGATTTTAGAATGGTCAGCATTCTTATGCTGCCAATTCATGCACTATACCATTAAGACGTGAATTGTCTCCAATTCAAAGTTGTATTATTGTCTTGAAATAAAAATTATATTTTTTTCAAAACTTGCAACCGCGAATTCGTTATTGGCGCAGTCGGTGGTCCCAAACTTATAGTAACCAACAAATTACCTTCGTGTGTGATTTAACTTTAACTTTGTGGCTAATCAGTGCTACAAGAAGTGACTATCCGCCAGTCATACAGTGCTTAATAATTAAAACCGCTTCAACCATAAAGGTGTTACCGCTACTAGAAGTGAAAAAAAAATTACATAAGTGCTGCAAAGACAAGACCACTAAAGGGTAACTGAAGCCCCAGGTTTTGCATATCAACCAAAGACAGTGTGTAGCCCGCAAAACAAAAAGCGTGACCGCTACGAGTAGTGAAAAATATTCAGAGAAGGTGAAATTTGACCTTCACAAGTACTGTAAAGCATGTCATCAAAACTAAACATGAAGACCCAATCTATAGGAAACCTTATAAATACCCCCAGGCCTTCGACAAGGAAGTCGAGGTACAAATCAAAGAAAAAATTCAACAAGGCCTTCTTTGAAAATCGAACTCACCCTACTGTTCTCCTATCTAGATAATACCGAAAATAAGCGATGCTTCTGGTAAAACAAAGTTTAGCTTAGTTATCGACTATCGCAAAATAAACGAAATTACTATTAATGATAAGTACCCAATTCCTGCCATGGATGAAATACTAGATAAGCTAGGTAGGGCTCAATATTTCCCTACCATAGATTTAGCAAAAGGTTTTCGTCAGACCCAAATGGATGAAAGCTCGATTAAAAAAACAGCTTTTTCCACAAAAACTGGAAATTACGAATACACTCGAATGCCATTTGGATATACTAATATATATTATCAGCCTTCGGAAAATGTTCGAACCAATATTAATTTACCCAAATTTCGAAAAAACATTCTTATTAACCACAGATGCAAGCAATGCCGCTCTAGGTGCTGTATTATCACAGGATCATAAACCTGTTTGTTACGCTAGCCGTACTCTCAATGAACATGAACTTAATTATTATATAAGAACATTTAGCTATCGTCTGGGCCACTAAATACTTCAGGTCCTATCTTTTTGGTCGTAGATTTCAGATCCTTAGTGATCCAAAGAACCAAACATGAAACTCCAAAGATGGAAAATCAGACTAAATGAGTTTGATTACCATATAAAATATGTACCAGGAAAAGAAAACCATGTCGCCGATTGACTTTCACGTGTAAGAATAGAAAACTTCTACGGAGAATCTCCCACTTTAACTGCTACCGTACATAGTAGCCATGAAGATAACCATTTCCTTTACGGAAAGACCAATAAACTACTATAATTGACAAATAGAATTTGTCAAGGACGACAATAACAATACAGAAATAATTTTCATAAAACAAAACTAAAAATCCATTACAATAGAAATTGTCAGTCCGAACAACATAACTAAAGTTATGAGAGCAACCAGTAAATTAATAGATATTGAAACATATTCAGAATTTAAAGAAGTAATAATAAAAACCCACAGAGACCTCTTACATCCAGGTATAGAAAAACAAACTAAAATTTTTAAAGAAAAATATTACTACCCAGACTATCAAAAGTTAATACAGAACATTATCAACGAATGTGAAGTATGTAACATGTGCAAAACAGAACAAAGAGAAATTAAATTACGAGTTAACGCCAAAAATGTTCAATCCTAGAGAAAAATATGTTATCGATTTTTATTTAATCGATAATAAATCATTCCTGTCATGTATTGACGTTTATTCCAAATATGCCGCCCTAATTGGAGCTGACTTTTTGGCTCGATTGGCTCGAAGCAAAAAGAGCTCTACTTACGTCACAACAAGTAAAAATGGAATTTCTGGCATTGACAGATTTCATAAAACTGTCAACGGAAAATTAAGAATTATAAATTCTGAGTCCGACCCAGAGAATAAAATAACAAAATTTGAAACCGTACTCCATGTTTATAACCATAAAATTAAACATAATACAACAGGTAAAACACCAGAAAATATTTTTATATATGCAGGAACACCTGCACATGATACCCAGCAAGAGAAAATTAATAAATTAAATGAAAATAGACATAGTTATGAAGTAGACAACAGATATAGACAAGCACCATTAGTAAAATCTAAGACAACAAACCCATATAAAAAGACAGGAGAAATTACCCAGACTGACGAAAAACATTACGAAGAGAAAAACAGAGGCAGGAAAATAACCCATTATAAATCAAAATATAAAAAGAAAAAAAAAATTAATGAAACTAAATATAACGATAATTCCAGCACAACCCAAAAAACCAAGGCAATCGAACATAATTACACATTTTTGATGATCTTTTTGGAACCTTAGATCAATCACATAAAAAAGAGCTAGAATATAAAATTCATAATTTGTCCGAAAACAGCGTCCAAGCTAATGAACTCAACGAAGTTATAAAAACAGTAAATGAAGGCATAAAAAGAATAAATTTATTAAGTGCATTACATGAAAGCGATCAAAGATTAAACATTTTATTATTTATTTTACAACAGTATACTGAGTATTTAGAAGATATTGAACTTGGAATGCAGTTAACAAGACTTGGCATTTTTAATCATAAATTACTAAAACATGATTATCTAACACATATAAACTCAGAAAAACTTTTACATATTAAAACTTCCACTTGGCTGAAAACGAATACAAATGAAATTCTAATATTATCCCAAATTCCAAAAGAAATAATTAAAACCCCAATCTTTACAATAATTCCATATCCAGATAGTAATCAAAACATTTTAATAGAAAATGTACAAAATACATTTTATGTTCAAAATAATCAAACTTATTTGGCATCTTCAAAAACTTCAATAATAAACAAATGCTTAACGGGCATACTTAATCAATTTAATACAGAATGTATATATGTAAAAACTCATAAGGAAATCAGTTATGTCGAACCTAATATAATATTAACTTGGAACTTACCAAAAACCATACTTAACCAAAATTGCATGTCTCTATTTGATATAATAATAGAGGGAGACAACATAGTAAAAGCTTTTAACTGTTTCATACAAATCGAAGAGATCTTAATATCAAATACTATGTTAGATTACACACAAACGATTTATGTTAACAACAATATCACTAAATTAAAAGCCATTTCTTATATACAAGCTAAAGATATTTTTGAAATCCATAATAAAGCAAATAATACGTTTCAAATAATTACATTTACTATTTTAATAGTTTTAGTTGTCATAATAATATTTTATTATATCTACAAATATAAGAATAAACCTAAGAAAATTAAAATCAAATTCAAAAGACCCAATCCTATTGAATCTAACATTGTAAACAATGGTGTAACAGAAATAGAAAATAATGTAAATCCTATTCTGTATACATTTGCCCAGCAACACACTATAACTTACAACCCTAACACATAAGTCAGATCCCAAGCTCTTGGTCACAGTAACAATTTCGGCAGCGGTAACATAAACATCCGCCGATGCCGAATTTGTTATTCCCGCTAAGCAACCAAATAGCTAACGCAGCACAAATCCTGGTAATTTTCCACGCGCAACTCTCTTAAAGAGCGCAACCCATTTGAACAAAGAAGAGAGCTACTCAAGCTCATATAAACAAAGTAGAGCAAGGGTTTGCTAAGCGTTTAACTCACACTCCAGATTCAGATCTAATTCATCCACTATACCATTAAGACGTGAATTGTCTCCGATTCAAAGTTGAAATAACTTCGGTTCAAATCTTGAAATAAAAATTATATTTTTTTCAAAACTTGCAACCACGAACTCGTTATTGCTCATATATTGTAAATTTGATAAAATATTTATGGACTTTTAATCTATATTATTTGTACTCGATTGCCACCAAGTAAAAAACTCTAATTTTGCATTGCCTTAACATGATAATTATTTAAATAAATCATAATAATAGGTGAATACATGTACATAATAATACCAAATTGTTTTAATAAATGTTTTTACTATATTCTAATTTGATATTTTTAAAAACCTCGCAGTTTTGGGTGGGTAAAAAGGCGCGCCAAATGTATTCTATCTTATAGTTCCTCTTCATCCGTTTGCTTAAAGCTGACAAATATATAGAGCTCATCGTTTGCTACTATTTTTCCAAATGTTAATAATATATCCGTATTTATATTCAATAAAAGTTTATATGCAAAGTTCATATGTAAACAGCAGTCGATGTAAACATCGAGCGGCGATTTTAACTAACGAATATTAAAATAACTTTTAAAAGAATTTAATAGTCACGGCATAAATTTTTAAATAATTTTGTATTACACGTAGATCATATTACAACGAAATTTACCAAAACATTATTCAAATTCATTTCTTAGATCAAAATTGATTTCGGACCGAAAGTCGTCTTCTAGCTTAACTACGCACACATGCACACTTTTTTGCTTACAGTTTTCTCTCACACAAGCAATGAATTCAAATTTTAGATTTTTATGAGAGAAATTATTCCCGCCACCAAAAAAGTGGCTGCATAGTGCAAAACCAATGTATGGCCGTTACGCATCTTATTATTCTAGTGTCTTTGACACTATTGACACTTTGACTTCTGTTTAAGAAATGCTCAAAAATAGCTTCGTTGTGTTTTTGTATAGAGATATATAATATATTATACCCTTTACTCGTAGAGTAAAAGGGTATACTAGATTCTTTGAAAAGTATGTAACAGGCAGAAGGAAGCGTTTCCGACGAAATAAAGTATATATATTCTTGATCACGATCAATTTGAACACCCTCTAAAACAATCATTTTAAGTTTATGATCTTTAAGAAAAAGAGGATGTATCTTTTCTAATTTGATTGTACTATATCAACCATTTTTTTTCCAGTGTTAGAAGTGTTATGTACAAATATTTGGAAAAAGAAGGCGAACTGAATTTTAATAAAATATTTAATGAAGTTTTGGGTAGGTATGCATGTACAAATGCAAATCTATTTGTATTAATAATAATAATTCGCAGGCTATTTGTTGTTCAAAGATTTTTGTGAAAACGACTCAGATGAACCTATACAGCAACTTAAGTTTTTTGAACAGGTACGATACCTTTTTCCTATTTAAACTTGTACTAACTTTATTCTTTTTTATTTAGATAAAAATTTTTGAAAAAACAGAATGTTATGATGAGAGAAAAAAAATGGCAAGGGATATGTATGACAATTTTATAATGGAGGAAATGCTGTCGCACACCTATGCAAGTAACCAATAATATGAATTTCGCAAATATAATTTCTCATCTTATATTTATAGGAATACTCCAAACATGCTGTTGCGAGTGTACAAAAATATTTATTAAAAAATGAGGTTCCGGTTAACTTATTTGAAGTAAGCGATTTTATCAAAACAAAAAACTTTAATTTCATCAAGCATATTTAATAAAATAATTCTATGGGTGGTTTTTCGTGCGACATTTTTATGTTAACTGTTATAAAAATAATTCGGAAGTTATTACAAAAAAAAAAAAAAATTTTTTTTAAAACGTTACTGTTGTGGGCTTTAGAACGGACGTGTGAAAATTCAACAAACTTGTACTTTTTTGCTAATGTTTTCCGACCCATAAAGTACATACTTTCTTGATTAGGATCACAAATCCTGCCGATCTGGCCATAACTGTTTGTCAGTCTGAACGTTGCGATCTCGCGAAATATAAAAGCTAAAAAGTTAAATTTAATCATATTTAAGAGACGTAGACACTTCCATGAAAGTATTTTGTCAAGGTGCACTCCTCGGGGAGTTATCTGTTTTGGCCATGTTAATGTATTGGGCCAGACTCCGTCGAAAGCTTGGAATACATCTAAAAATACTGCTTTACAGTATTCTCGATTTTCGAAAGCGGTTCTAATTTCTGTTGTTATCATTGGATATGAATCACTTTGAAAGCATTGATGTCATTAATGATATCTGGTGTTGATGTCAATGGTGTATTATGTAATGGCTAACCACCACTCGACCTGATTCAGCAATTCCAAAGGATTTTCAAAGTCCTCGCCGGCCAAAAGCTGCGCGAACGTCATAACGAAGTTCCACTCCCAGGTTTTTTTTTTTTTTTTTGCCTTTTGTAGTTTTTCGTACCTTTGCGTAGTTTTTCGGTGATCCTACCATTTCCACTCGTTACTTCTTGTCCAGTACAATTACGATTGGGAGCCAGATGTAACTGATTGATTTGCTACGTTCTGTTGGCAGAAAGCGCACGATCTGCTTCTATCTCCAATCGCTTTCCCACCACAGCGGGTTCTCATACTACAAAGAACTTAACACGGACATACTACAAACATACATACTACAAAGAACATAGCATTTGATGGGGACCAAAAAAGGTTAAATTAAGATGAACATGGTACTTATGTGGTGGCACACCAAAATCTCTGTAGCAAGGACTCGGAGATATAGTGCCTCCCATTTTTGAATGTCAACGACACGTAAACGGATCATTGGTTAAGCAGTTTTTCAAAAATGTCGGCAAGTGTAACTCTTTCTTTCGTATGTGTATTTCCAATCAATATTTGGATAATATTAATTACCGTGTACAATATTAATACTTCCAGAACAACGTTTTTTATAAATATTTCCTGAAATTTCCCGAATCTTATTTCGTTTAATTTCATAGCTGTCCGAGGGTAAACCCATTACTGTTTCAGATAATAATATATATATATAATATATAATTTTTTGACAATAGGTTTAAAATACATTCTCGGTAAGTTTTCTGTCAATACACTTCTTAATTAATTAATTCTTAATTATGTTGTTCAATATATTTGTATACGCTTCTCTGTCTGGTGCATGCATTAAATTTAATTCTTTTATAAGAGCCACTTTTTATCTTATCCAATAGGTTTATTTAATTCACGATCATGGTCCTTAAAATTTCTCCATAAATTATATGTACTTGTCTTGGCTTTGAGTGGGTCCGGGTGTAGCAAATATTCGACTCCAATTAGGTATGTAATTGCCGAACTCCTATATGCTACCATCATAATCAGGTATCTCCTTAATTTGGAACAAGGAATCGGACAGCTGATGTCCGAAATATAAGAAATATTAAATAACTTAAAAAAAAAAATTTTTTTTTTAAATACAGTGTAACTTCTTTCTTATTTTTCCCGTCATGGGTTTTACAATATTACCAAACATTGGTACACAATTCTTGGAATTATTTTATTTCTTTCGATGTCTGTGTAAAATGAATTATGGCGTTTTTCATTACACACGTTACTCATAGAGTAAAAGGGTATACTAGATTCGTTGAATAGTTTGTAACAGGTATAAGGCAGCTCTGCCGACCATATATATAATAACCATAAGTATATATATTATGTAAATTATTAAGATCCTGGTGGCCGCCGGAGGATCCCTCGCTGCGGTCTCCAATGATTTGCCTGTTGGCTGATGGTGTCCCTCGTGCAGGGAAGGGGGTGATAAATCCACTTGGAGATTTACGACGATTACGTTGGGAAGGTGACTGCCTTCCGTAATGCAACTGGCCTAGGGACTCAGATTGCTATGATCAAATATAAAATTAACGACAGAACGCCGGAGTTGTTGGTTCTTGAGCGATGACTCTTTATTTTAAGAGTGTCCAAAACGAACTGCTTAAAGCTAACAAAGGAAAAAGCTTCATAGCGGCCTCTGCCAAAGTGCAGAGCTTTGCCGGCTATGCTCGAGCTTCCGGCCAAATGCTTGGTCAGCAATTTGACCGGTGCTGGTCAGCGGACGATCGGTCCGGTTAACTTAGTTAACTACTCTCCCCTCAAGATTGAGGCCGTCCTCGGCCGACCCTATTTTGGCGAGTACTTCCTTAAGTTGGGCTGTGGATTTCTTGACCCTAATGGCTCGTTGGCAGGTTAGGCCGATGCAGATGAGAGCGCAGAAAATTGCTCCTGCAATTAGCGCTATCTGACTTAGTCGGTATCCGTCGACGTCTTGTTCGAATTTCCTGATTTGCTCCAAATTCTTTTCACTCAAGCGGTGAAGGTATGGGGGGCTCAGGATCTCGTGTTTCATCGAGATATTAAGGACAGGAGAGTTAGCTACTCCCGGGTGTCGCCCCGGGTGATCTGGAGCAGTTCTTCACGGTACGGATTTCTCCATTGCATTCTGCCACCATATTGTTATCTAACCTCAACATTGTATCATGGTGAGCCACTAGGAAGACGGTGATCTTGTTACAGGCCATGACAATCTTGGGGAATTTTATAATGAAATGCAAAACGTTAAGGGATTGTAAAACTTTTACGGACGCAACGGACAGAATTTCCCTTATGGGGGTGTTGGTGGGCTCCTCGCCCCAAACATTCTCCAAATCTGCATGGTCCAGAAAGACTGCACTAACTACGTTTATTTTTGCGAGTGTGATTGTAAGCAAAAGGTTCTGAAGTTCCATGACAATGATTCTATTGCGTGTTAATATCATTTCGTAAAGATGGCCTGTATCAATTTGCTTATTTTTGGAAATCTTTAAGAGTTGATTGACAGTGTCGGTAAGTTCGTTAATTCGAACTTGTGTTTTAGTATTAATTTCAATTTGGCTATTGTGTGCATCAATTAGTCTTGCTTCGGTCAACTTTATATTCTCAAAGTCTTCGGCGTCAGGTGTCCCTGCGACAACCTTCAACGCAGTTCCCAAGAAGTCTAGGCTCCTGGCCACTCTGTGATGGACGCTCAACGAGTCGAGCATGTCACGAAGGTGAGCGATGTCAATGCTCAGGAGCTTCTTCATATGGGATTCGGGGAACATATCAACCATACCATTGGTTTCGTCAATCACTCGCCTATACTCGGAGAGGTTAGCAGAGTGTCTAACGTAGGCATATTCCTCCCATACTAAGACTTGGCCGTCGATGACGGGAATATAATTTGCGTGGGTGTAATCTGTGACGTGGGCCGATGCCACCGCCAAGAGACAAAGTAGAAGCGTTGGAAACGACCTGTAATATGTGTGGTTGATTAATAAATATTCGGAATGGAGTTGCCCACCACCAATAGACGAATAAGCGGAAGTAAAGTAAACGTTAAAAAATTAGTCCGAGTGGCTATGGGAAGCGAAAAATAATGAAAACCTATGCCAAGTGGCTATGAATGAAAAATAAAAAACTTATGCCAAGTGGCTATAGATGAAAAACAAAAGAAATAAAAAACCTATGCCAAGTGGCTATAAATGAAAAGAATGAAAATAAAAAAAAACTCCGGGGGCACCGCAACTGGGCTCTGTTCGGGTTACTTGAGATTGTCTTTGTGGACCACCCTCCCTTTAATTAGGACTGTGGTCCCCAAGTCTGCCTCGATAGTTCTCTCCTCGCATAAGGGAGTGAGTTTGTTGCCTAGTCGTCTGTTTGACTTTACTAGGACTTTATCGCCGATCTGGAAGACTCTGTTCCGCCGAGAGGCGTTTTCTCGGTTTCTAGTCAAATTTTGGGCGTTTTTGATTTCTTCCTGGACATCACTTTGTGGATCGTCCGAATCTGCCCGCATGACCTCGGCCGGTTTCTTGTTAATGACAGAGTGGATGCACTTGTTATATCTGGCTGTGACCAGCAAGATCAACTCCACCGTGTCATTTATGCCTTTATCGATTTTTAGGCATCTAGCGAGCTCGACCAACGTGATGTGGAAGCGTTCCACCTGTCCGTTGGAGACGCAATGGAGGGGCGGTGCATTCGAGATGCTGACGCCGAAATGGTTTTCCAGCATGGCCACTATTGTGTGCGATTTCAAGGATGGTTCATTGTCGCAGTATATGGCTTTGGCTTTGGGGAAAACATTCATAAGTTGTAGCAGGGGTGGTTTTAGATCCTCTATGGTTCTAGACTGGATCGGCTGCACCATGGCGAATTTCGAAAACTTGTCTACACAGGTGAGGAAGTATTTCCTATCCGTTGAGAAAATATCGATGTGCAATATTTCTCCTACGTGGCCCGGGATTGGTGTTTCACCGAGCTCCTGTTTCTTTGGATGCCTATCATATTTCGCCTTGGCGCAGGTTTTGCAATTGGCAGCTATCTCGCTCGCCAATTTAGTCATCTTGGGGAAGTAGTACTCGGAGAGTACCTGCTTCACATTCTCTTGGGCCGACCTGTGAGCTCTGTTGTGCTCTGCGGTGAGGATTTCTTTCCTCTCTTCAACCGCGAAAATGTCGGTGACCCTTTTTTTGCAATACCAGAATTGTGTGGCCGGAAATTGTCGGACCACCTCATCCTGGATTTGTGCCAACGTGTGAAGATCACAGTGGAAGGCATTCACACCATTAGGGATAATGGTGTTGGCAAGTTCCTCTAGCAAAGTCTGTTTGCACGAAAAGTTAATTGAGTGACGCCTCTTATTTCCAAATAGTATAAAAGTGCGTTTCCAAGGGGAGCGCGCCTCTTCTAAAATTATTTGGTTCTGGAAGCAATTTACGGGTTTGTCCGTAGACTCAATCGTGTATGTGAGCGAGAGCTCACTGTGCGCTGTGGCCACGCACGACTTAGGTTCCTGGTTTTCAACAACGTGTAGTGTACGTAGTTCGATAGATTTTTAACTAGTTGGTCTTTTAATAGTGGGTGGTAATTACTAATAAAGAGGACCTTGTACTTCCTTCGCTAGGGATGCGCACTCTTGCTATGCTCGGGTCTAGCTCGCCGTAGGTCGGGGTTCTTTTAGCTTAGGATAGTACGAACGCTACTACATTTTAATAAGTGCGTCTTACTCATAAACAATATTCAAAACTGGGTTATCGATTAACAAAAGAAATGGCTTTATAATGATACTAATGATACACGCCGACACGTGTGAAGATAAGCTACAGATTCTGATAAGTATTGGGAATTTTGGATGTTAATGATTCCCTAAGTCTTTACCCTCCCTACCATGACAATGCTACTTAAAATATTTACATTGTCCCTTGGCCAAGTTCAAAATAACTCTACCACATATTCAAGAAAGTGTTCAACATAAGTACTCGACAAACCATTAAATCTATTTATTCACAATTCATTATTTTTCAATATATCTGCAATCATAATTCCATTTATATAAATTCAGTTTAATAAACGTTTTCATTAAATCTCTTTTACAAACTAACAATATTTTTATCTACGCATAATTACCCTAGTCATTCTCTACTCTTCATTTTTGTTTATATTCCGTAAGTAAAATAAAGTATATAAAAGTAAAGCATAAAGCAAATATATATAAGTAATTGAATATGAAATTAACAAATATAATTATATAATCTTTAGTCAAATGCAGATATTATTTTAATTATACGTTCGAGTGGCATTTTGTTAGAATTTTAATATAGGTAATTCATAATAAGATTTATATCATTGTTGTTGTAGTACTCACGACCTTAAATATCCACTCCATGATGTGCGTAAAGTTGGGCCCAAGTTCACGTTGACATTGTCGAGCTGTAGGTCAAACTTTAAAGGTTCTAAGTTAAATTCCTATTCAAATGCCAAAAGTTCCGTCAATCTGCGAGTATTTAATTCATTATAAATCGCAATACAAAAGAAAATCGAGAATCAAAACAAAACACGAAATATAACTGCAGCACTGCAGCGATAAGACCTTAGGAAACCGCTGGCTGCTACGCTGCGCTGCGATAAGACGAAATCACAAAGTTGGACCTCCGTTGGTCATAGGAGATGATCTTCACTGCGTGACGATGATGATGTTCAAATGTAATTAAATCTGCTCCGGTCGTCTAAACTTCTGCATAGCTGAATAATCTGGATGAGCTCTAGCCTTCCAATATATTTGGTTATCATTCGGCAGGTGGCCGGTTGCGTAATTTGATGCTGAAGGTTATGTCGCCTCGAGGCCTCTTCTTGGAGCGACGGGGTTTAAACCATGAGCTGATGCGGGAGTCGACGAGACGGGGGGGGTAGTTGGCTGTAGAGCAATCAAATGCTCTTATATATAGGCCTGGTCTTCCTTACGCCTTGGGGTCGAATCTCGTTGCCACTTTCACACACAAATCGAACACGGAAATTTATTGAAATATACCAACTCTTGTTTTATGAGATTGGATATATATAACTAAATTATATTTCCACGTGTATGAAGTTTAAATGGGCAGCGTCAAAAATGTATGAGCGTTCGCCACGAAGATTTATCCGATAATGATCTAAGCTCTGGGGAAGCTGCATGCTGGTGGTCGCTGTTACAGCTTTTGTTTCCCTAACTGTATAATCGTACGATCATATTCTGTTCTGATTGGTCTAAGACAATTCTCTCGCTTTTTGTTTTACACAAAAGCTGCTATAATTTAGGGCGAGGGTGTCTTGAAGAGTTTTTGCAGTGTAAAGTTAAGTTGGTCCCTACACCACAGATAAGGGTAACGAGACTATTTCAAGGAAGCCTTATCTGAAGAAACTCCTTGTTTTCTAGCTTGTATATCCTTCAAATGGAATACTCCTAATTTCCTTCCTCTCTCATCCTCTAATTCATAGTAGTACGAGCTACGTTTCTTATAAACTTTCGCTGGAATAAATACGGGTGCCAATTTACTACTGAATTTCTTTACGGCATTACTTTGTGTTAAGTTTCTAGCATAAACGAAATCGCCGTTTTTAAATTCTATCTGCCGTGTACGTAGGTTGTATCTATTCACGTTTTCTTCATGTGATCGGTTTAGGTTCAGTTTATGATATTTTGGAGAATCTTCATCATCATCCAAAGTACCGATGTCTAATTCAGCAATAGTCGGATTGCTTGTAATTTTATTTAATAATCCGAACTTTTGCCAAAAATCAATGCCTAAATATACATCCTGTTGAAGTTCTGGTATTATAAATAATTCAAGATTGTCTACGGTCTCTCCATACTTAATGGAAGTTATAAGTTTTGACACTACTTTGCTTTTTGTTCCGTTCGCAGCGCGAATTTCGCCAGAACATTTTTTTACGTTGTTGTGTTTAAGGAAGTTCTGAAGCTAATCCGCCTACACAACTTATTGTTGCTCCAGAATCTAATAAAGCCTTGTAAGTCTGACCCTCTATATTGATATCCGTATAGAGTCTTTGGTCAGAGCTAAGTACTATAGCGGAAATAAGTTTCTGTCGGTCCCGACGAACCTTCTTCCAAAATTCTCTCAATCGGATAGTAGATCGTCTGGGTTTTAAATGAATTCCTATACTATCTACTTTACTAAATATTTCTCTACGCTTATTATTGTAATTTTGAATTCTTATGTGTAAGGGTATAAAAGAAAAATGAATATCAGGGTGACCTAAGGGTTTTATCTCCTGAAATCCACGGGCTTCAGTGGTTGACTTTGACTTAGCAACTTCTGAATCTACGGATGTATCTTGTTGCTCAGAGAAACATCCTTTTGTCGGTTTCCCGGATTACAGTTTGGACAAGTCGGTTTGTATTTTTCTTTAAGTCCGCAACCGTAACAAAATATAATTCTTTTAGCCATACAATCATCGAATCTGTGGCCTTGTTTGTCACAATTCCAACAAGTTGTGGTGTTCCGACGTTGAATTTGGTTTACTTCTTCACCTACTCTTACTAAACCTGTTTCCTCTTCTTCGGTGGTTAATTCTGCCACGCAGGAGCGATAAGGTTTCGGCTTAAACGTCCTGAGATTGTTATAAAACTGTTCATGCCTGCGCACTTCGTATCGGAGTTGTGTTCTGTTTGGGATTTTAAGATGCAACAACTCATGATGTAAGCTAGGCTTCGAATTTCTAACCAATAACTCAACTAATTGTGTTTCGGAAACTCCATTTTGCAGTCTGTCAATCAACCGTTCCATGGTTTCCTGGAAATCTTCAAATGCTTCATTTTCTCCTTGCTTGCGTTTTCGGATGCCCTCCCAAATATCATAATCTGTCTCTATATCTTCGAATCTCTTCCTAAATTCGCCACAAAATGTGTTCCAATCGAAATTTGGATTGTTTCGATGAAACTTCCAATACCAATCGCTTGCTTTTCCGGCAAACAGAAGCTACAAATGGTCGCATAAAAGTCCATAATCATTACCTAGATTTTGTTTGGTGAGTGAGCATATCCTGTAAATGAATTCATCTATCCTGATGCTTGTTTTGCTACCATCGAACTTTAATCCCCATTTTTGAATGATTCCTGATACTTTTTCCGGGCTAACATATGAGCTTGCATTGCTCCTGGTTCCGCCTCTTTCTTCTACATTATTGTCTAAATTCTGAGAATACCGATTTTGATTGGAATTGTTCCTGCTCAAATCTGTATTTGGTTGGACATTGTCAGGTGTGGAATTTGTATGTGTGGGCTGAGATAATTGTAAGTTGTCTAAATGACTTTTAATAGATGTCTCTATAGTCTTCCCTAAATAAGAGGTAAGGTTATCCATGAGTTGAGCCTGTTGTTGGCTAACAGTAAACTGTATAAAGTTCATCAACTCTGGTTGAGTACTAAGAGCCATACTGGAATTCGTTGGAGGTTCTGTTAAGATCCTATCCAAATTTCCTCTGTAAGTATTTCTGGTAGACACTCCTCGTCTAGGAGGTGTACCTCGGATCCTGCCTGATCTGGTATTTCTCCTTAATGGGAAAATATCATTATTATCTTGACATTCGCTTACGCCGGATGTGCCAGCTGTTGCAGCATCTAATTCAGCGAACAGAGTGTTATTAGAGTGGGATAAATTCGTTTCGTTGCAATCTGCATTGCAAATTGGACATGTTTGTGTACTTTTTAAGTGGTTTATAATGCACTTTTTATGAAATGTGTGCCTGCACGATGTTGTTGCTGACAAAAGGGTTGGTGCTAAGATTTCTTTACATATGGCACAGCTATTTTCAACGCCTTGTGAAACTTCAACTGCATTACCTGCACTATTCTTCGCTGCCATATTATTGTTGTTAAGATATGTTGTAATTATTTGGTTTGTCTTTCTTTATGTCGATCACTTCTATCAGAATCTTAGTTGTATCTCTATTTGTTAGTGGATTGTAGCTGGTCTATTGCCTCATGCTTTTATTCACTTGAAAATCGGACAATATACAGACTTATTGAAGTGTAAGTATAATGTATTCCAGAAAAATCAAATTGTAAATAAAGTTGAGTAAAGAAACGTATGGTGATGAGCTCCTGTGGATTCGAAACAGTTCCACTTGGTCGATCAATTCTCTTTCAAATTGAATCGCATGTTCCTAAGTTTTACTATCCCTTCCAAATAGATACTCTCAATCCAATATGTTAATTTATTGGAATTAGTTATATTGTGTTTTAACTGTGGATGGATTACTTTAGAGCTTAGTGTGCTATAACAAGTTACGGACTTTTCGAGCTTCACATCTGAGCCGAAAATGTATAGTACTTGTCGAGCTCCACTCGTTGGGCTTCAAAAATGTGTAGTGTATTTTCTCGAGCCCCACACGTTCGGGCGCCAAAAATTGTGTAGTGTACGTAGTTCGATAGATTTTTAACTAGTGGGTCTTTTAATAGTGGGTGATAATTACTAATAAAGAGGACCTTGTACTTCCTTCGCTAGGGATGCGCACTCTTGCTATGCTCGGGTCTAGCTCGCCGTAGGTCGGGGTTCTTTTAGCTTAGGATAGTACGAAACGCTACTACATTTTAATAAGTGCGTCTTACTCATAAACAATATTCAAAACTGGGTTATCGATTAACAAAAGAAATGGCTTTATAATGATACTAATGATACACGCCGACACGTGTGAAGATAAGCTACAGATTCTGATAAGTATTGGGAATTTTGGATGTTAATGATTCCCTAAGTCTTTACCCTCCCTACCATGACAATGCTACTTAAAATATTTACATTGTCCCTTGGCCAAGTTCAAAATAACTCTACCACATATTCAAGAAAGTGTTCAACATAAGTACTCGACAAACCATTAAATCTATTTATTCACAATTCATTATTTTTCAATATATCTGCAATCATAATTCCATTTATATAAATTCAGTTTAATAAACGTTTTCATTAAATCTCTTTTACAAACTAACAATATTTTTATCTACGCATAATTACCCTAGTCATTCTCTACTCTTCATTTTTGTTTATATTCCGTAAGTAAAATAAAGTATATAAAAGTAAAGCATAAAGCAAATATATATAAGTAATTGAATATGAAATTAACAAATATAATTATATAATCTTTAGTCAAATGCAGATATTATTTTAATTAGACGTTCGAGTGGCATTTTGTTAGAATTTTAATATAGGTAATTCATAATAAGATTTATATCATTGTTGTTGTAGTACTCACGACCTTAAATATCCACTCCATGATGTGCGTAAAGTTGGGCCCAAGTTCACGTTGACATTGTCGAGCTGTAGGTCAAACTTTAAAGGTTCTAAGTTAAATTCCTATTCAAATGGCAAAAGTTTCGTCAATCTGCGAGTATTTAATTCATTATAAATCGCAATACAAAAGAAAATCGAGAATCAAAACAAAACACGAAATATAACTGCAGCACTGCAGCGATAAGACCTTAGGAAACCGCTGGCTGCTACGCTGCGCTGCGATAAGACGAAATCACAAAGTTGGACCTCCGTTGGTCATAGGAGATGATCTTCACTGCGTGACGATGATGATGTTCAAATGTAATTAAATCTGCTCCGGTCGTCTAAACTTCTGCATAGCTGAATAATCTGGATGAGCTCTAGCCTTCCAATATATTTGGTTATCATTCGGCAGGTGGCCGGTTGCGTAATTTGATGCTGAAGGTTATGTCGCCTCGAGGCCTCTTCTCGGAGCGACGGGGTTTAAACCATGAGCTGATGCGGGAGTCGACGAGACGGGGGGGGGTAGTCGGCTGTAGAGCAATCAAATGCTCTTATATATAGGCCTGGTCTTCCTTACGCCTTGGGGTCGAATCTCGTTGCCACTTTCACACACAAATCGAACACGGAAATTTATTGAAATATACCAACTCTTGTTTGATGAGATTGGATATATATAACTAAATTATATTTCCACGTGTATGAAGTTTAAATGGGCAGCGTCAAAAATGTATGAGCGTTCGCCACGAAGATTTATCCGATAATGATCTAAGCTCTGGGGAAGCTGCATGCTGGTGGTCGCTGTTACAGCTTTTGTTTCCCTAACTGTATAATCGTACGATCATATTCTGTTCTGATTGGTCTAAGACAATTCTCTCGCTTTTTGTTTTACACAAAAGCTGCTATAATTTAGGGCGTGGGTGTCTTGAAGAGTTTTTGCAGTGTAAAGTTAAGTTGGTCCCTACAAACGTTGAGTTGTTGCCTCGAGAGGGCATCTGCAACGAGATTATTTTTTCCGGGCTTGTAAAACATTCTTGCGCCGGACTCATCGATGCGTGCTTTCCACCTCTTGATCTTGGCGTTCGGATTGGATTCCGATACCGCAAACGTCAAAGGTTGGTGGTCGGTAAAGATGTTTATTTCTTTGACCGCATACAGGTAGTGTCGCAATTTGGCTAGCGCCCAGACTATGGCTAATAGCTCCCTTTTATTGGTAGCGCAGTTAACCTCTCTGTCACACAATGTCCTAGAGATCATTGTAATGGGGCGTCCCTCTTGGGACAGCACTGCGCCAATGCCGTAGGCCGAAGCGTCTGTCGTTAGATCAAACGCTTTTTTGTAATCAGGGTATCTAAGGATGACGTCCTCAGACGCCAGAATGTTGCGGAGTTTCTCGAAGGCACGTTGCTGCGCTTCGGAAAATTCTACTTTGATACCCCTGGACCTGTGTCGGCTAACACTCCCGTTCTCGCCCTTCAGTATGTCAGAAATGGGCCTTGCTATTGATGCGAAATCTTTGATGAATGACCTCACCTCAAACACATTTTTGGGTTCTGGAAATTCCTTTATGGCCTTAACCTTTTCTGGATCAGTCGCCGCGCCATTGTTGGTGACGATGAACCTTAGGAAGCTCACGCTTTTCTTAAAGAAGCGTGACTTTTCCGCAGATACTCTCATGTTAGCATCGTACAGGCTCTTCAGAACCCAATCTACGTGCTTGACATGGGCATTTTCATTTTCTGAGAAGATGATGACATCATCAACGTAAACGTAGCAGAACTTGCCAATCTGCTCTCGCAGAATATCGTCAATTGTCCTCTGGAAGATGCTTGCAGCATTTCTGAGTCCGAATGGTAATCTTCGGAACTCATACTTCCCTCCGTTTACTGAGAATGATGTTTTCTCACGGTCGCGTTCGGCGAGCGTGATTTGGTGATAGCTAGACTTCAGATCGAGTGTCGTGAAGTACTTGGCCTTGCCGAGATTCCCCAATATCATTGAGATATTTGGCATGGGGTATCTGTCTGGTACAGTCCCCTCGTTCAGTTTGCGGAAGTCCAGTACCAAACGCATTTTTTTGTTGCCAGCTTCGTCGGTGCCCTTTTTGTCTACGACCCATATTGGGTTATTGTAGGGGGACTTCGACTTTTGGATTATGCCATTTTTCACCAGCTCTTAAATCTCGCTGTTGACGAAGTCAGCTGCTCCCATGGGATATGGGTATAATTTGGCATAAATGGGTTCCTCGTCAACCGTCCGGATGGTTGCTACCACCGACGTATTGTAAGGAAGAGCCTCATTAGGATTAGCAAAAGCTTTTTTCCTATTCCCGAGCATTTTCAAAAATGCATCCTTAATTAAGGGCGGAGCGTCCGAGCAATCTACGTTGGTAAAATTGACATCGGGGCAAGTGTGAAAGTCAATTTGCTCTGCTTCGGAGCCCCATTTGAGCTGGCCGGAAGATAGGCAAAGCGACGTGCCGGCCTGTTTTAATAGGTCTAGGCCAATGATCGCGTCGAAGGAGGTCAAATCTGGTAGTAAGAAAGAGGTAGCTTTTATGTTAAAAATATACACAAAACATTTTTTTGTGATTGTAGTCACACCATGAATCGAATGGATTGCAAATGGGGACTCTACCGGGCGGACGCCTTTCAACCCCTTAAATGGTCGGATGAAATTTTTTGACGCACCCGTGTCAACTAGCAGTTTCAGGTCAATCCCCGCTACTCTTCGTCTGATGACGGGTAGCAGGGACTTTCCCCTAAAAAATTGATGACATCTGAGTCATACTCTAAGATGGCATCATCGTCGACTTTAACCGCTGCACCGGAGGCTGCGGTGGCATAAGCCTTGTCGGGATCATTCGAGGCCTGGGCCACATAGTTGATCCTTTGCCTTTTAGGTGGGACCGAGCGGCCAGATGTGGCCGGCTTCGATTTTGGGAAAGCCGGTGCGTGGGATAGCTGCATCCTGGACAATGACGGGTCAATGTCGATGGGTTCCGGCGTGTTCCCTCGAGCCATTCGGTCGCTACGTGGAGCGGAGTGCACCTGTGCTCTATGTTGTTTAGTAAAGTGCGGGTTCCTCCCGGCACTTCCCTGCGGCCCGGTTTGTGTGGGGGCCTGCTGGCGCTCCTGCACTTTGGGATACTGCCTGCGATCCCTATTTTCTTGGCTCTGTGCAAACGAAGTTGCGAAGGTATACCGCTCGTGGTTGGATTCCACTTCTTGCGTCAAGGCGAGGGCTGACGGCATGTCTTTTGGCTTTGCCGCGAACAGCACATCCGTGAGGTTGCGCCTGAGTCCCGAGACGAAAACTCTCAAAGCATCATCCCGGAACTTCTCACATAGAATCGCCGCTGCCGACGCTTCATAGGACATGGTTACCTTGTTGGTCAGCAAGGTGAGTTTTTTCTCAACCTCGTCATAATACTGAAGGAGTGTTAGGCCTCCCTGTCTGAGGGTGCCTAGTTCCTGTTCGATCACATGTATTGGGCGTTTGTCGCTGTATGTGAAATCGAGACGACTTATGATCGCATCGAAATTCAGTATGGTCCCAAAGGACGAAAGAACTGCATCAGCAGGGCCTTTAATTTTGCTCCTGATGATGACCACAGCCTGATAGTTTCGCGAACTATCCTCGTATTGTCTAAACATATGGTAAGCGGCATTTGCCGCTTGCCGCCAGGAGACGTATGTCTCCTGTGTCCCCATAAAGTCTGGAAGACATTTAACGGCATCCAATGTTTCGCTACAATTGACCTGTCCAGTGATAACTACTGGTTTGTAAACTTTAATCTTGGGAGTTTCAGTCTGCACCGGGGCAGTCCGTATGGCCGCGATTCAGTCTCCCTGCGTTGACTGTCATTGGCCTGATCTTGTAACGCTTTTATGAGGGTCTTAATTTGTTCCGTTTCGAGCGACATTTTATATGCAACAAATGCGTTAACTAAGGTATTTTTACGGATTTTTTTTACAGATTTTTCTTTAGAATCGTCGCCTTCTGACTCTGAGTCGCTAGCGAATGGTTTAGAATTCCTATACCAAAGGAATGAATTGCTCATGAGAAGCTGAGTATATAAATATTCAAGTCGTCTTGCCCATAGGGAGCACTAGTACGGCGAGGGGACGCGGGGGCTGAGTCGGCGTTTAATAACATTGGCCGAGGGCTCGTTGAGCGGAGCCGAAGGTTCGACCAGCAACGATAAGGTGAGGGGCTTGCGGGGAGCTTGCATCCGCATAAGCCAAACAAATACATAAATGACAAACAAATCGTAACAGCAAAGACAAAGAGATATATAAAAGGCAAAAAATTGCCACAGCAATGCATGCGCTGCTGTATCGGGTATCGGGGCAACGATAGGAGGGCCCGAGACGGCTGTGGGAACTCAAGTTCAAGTCCAGACATATGCGGAAGTGGAACGAAATAATGCACACAATGTAAACTGTAAGTCAATAAATATCTGCGACAGTGTCAAAGAATAATTTAATCCGCACAGTCAATCAAAATTTAAAATTCCGTGTTTAAATTTCGTTACATTAATATAATTTAAATTCACAACACATACAAAGGCTAGGATTGTCATGGAAATACAGATTATTGTTTAGTGTAATCCGCACAAATATTTTTTTAAAACTTTATTTAAATGCAGCTGGGGCTTGGAGATAGGCGCCTACTTACATAATCTGTGTTTTGGTGTGTTTAGTGGGTTTCCGTGGTTGGGCGCCAATTATTAAGATCCTGGTGGCCGCCGGAGGATCCCTCGCTGCGGTCTCCAATGATTTGCCTGTAGGCTGATGGTGTCCCTCGTTCAGGGAAGGGGGTGATAAATCCACTTGGAGATTTACGACGATTACGTTGGGAAGGTGACTGCCTTCCGTAATGCAACTGGCCTAGGGACTCAGATTGCTATGATCAAATATAAAATTAACGACAGAACGCCGGAGTTGTTGGTTCTTGAGCGATGACTCTTTATTTTAAGAGTGTCCAAAACGAACTGCTTAAAGCTAACAAAGGAAAAAGCTTCATAGCGGCCTCTGCCAAAGTGCAGAGCTTTGCCGGCTATGCTCGAGCTTCCGGCCAAATGCTTGGTCAGCAATTTGACCGGTGCTGGTCAGCGGACGATCAGTCCGGTTAACTTAGTTAACTTGTATATTCTTAATCCGTCTGTCCGTCCGTAAGAACGTCGAGATCTGAGGAACTATAAAAGCTAGAAAGTCAAGCATTTAGATTCCAGAGACGCAGCGCATTTTTGTTTCCAAGTGTCACCACACCCACAAATCGCCAAAGCTGCTCTCCATATTTTAAAAAGGGTTCTTTATTAGTCTTGTAAATATGTATTGTCTTGCCAAATAACTTTTTGTCACCGTCACTAACGCCCACAAGCCGTTCAAACTGCAATGGCAACGTTTTTGAAAAGAATTTGATCGTTTTTATGTCTTGCCAGTATCTATCGATATTTCACAAACCGCCGAAAACTGTCACGTCTACATTTTTGAAATATGTTATTAATTTTATTAATTGTGTCGAGTCTTTCTATCTGCCAAAACTCTCCCACTCATAGCCCTGAAAGTTAAAAAAAAAATTAAGTAGTTTCTCTCTCCCACTAGTTCCTCGACTATAGCGTTCTCTTGTTTCACGCAATCAATAACCTATTTTAATGGTAAAATATGTTCTCCAACTAAGTGGAAAATATTATAATCCAGATTCACTAAACAATGTGGATTTTTTCATTCCTGCTTATTGAGATAGATATTAAATAATAGATAAAAATAATAATAATAATTCAGATATTAAATAATATCTGAAAATAATAAATTGAAAATGGAGTCCCTCTGGACTCGAAATCATATCTCTTCGACTGACTGTGTCCCTTCTGCACTCGTAATCCCTACGGAACTCGCTCGCTATCAGGCCTTGTTTACCAAAAGGGAGCGTCGTTCGCCCAGAACTTTTGGCTTTACCTTTTCAGATTTTCCTTGCACCTATTGGTCTTACAACTTTGCAAGTGTGTTCCAACTTCATGTACAGAGACCAAAGCAAAAGCTGTTGTAAACATCATCTGTATTTTAGAGTCATGACTTTCAGCGTCTGCTTTGGATTCAGGTTCTTGACCGTTCTCACTTTTTGCACTGTAAAGTTGCAAGTTGCGTCTTAACTTGGGGAAACCGTTAACCTTATGCGTTTTGATTTCGTTTCCATTTGCGTTATATGTCCTGTCCACCTAAGGTACAGCTCGTATGCAGAAAGGGTTAACTTTCATTTGTACTGTTTTTAATTAAATTTAATTCTCAATTGCTGTGATAATGAATCACAGGCCGAACCCTTGGGTCCCTGTCTGTCGACGTTGACAGGGTCATTTAGATAAGTTAAAAACTTCTATCGCACCTATGGTATGTAGTAAATGTTTCACTTGATTGTCGGTCCCTGTGAATGTTTTCGTTTCGAAGATACCACAGAGCCTCAGTAATAGTTCGCAGGATCTTAGACTGTCCTCTTTGGATATTTTCTACATTACTCTGAGATGCGGTACCCCACAGCTCGGAGCCATATGTCCAGATAGGTTTTAACACACAGTTATAAAGGAGTACCTTGTATTCCAGTGTAAGTCCGTGTACTCCAACTTCTTTTAGTCTTAAATGTGCCTTCTTGGATTCTTTATGCTTGCGCCGGGTGAGCCACCTATCTAAGTGAATTCCCAGATAAGTTATCTCGTGAGCTCGGGGGCTGCGTGTGTTGTTCAGGACTAAGGGCGGTCAGGTTTATTTATTTATTTTAATGCGTCAATCTGCAAACGATATTTTTGCAGCCACCAAACGTCGTGATAGTTTCGCAGTGGCCTCTTTTGGATATCTGGAACGGCTGAGTATTGCAGTGTCGTCAGCAAACGTCGACTTTGTAAAGAACAGGACCGAGAACACTGCCCTGGGGACTCCAATTGACACACTTGTTGAGCATCGGACTCCGAAGATTATTTTGTAGAGATAGGATTCAAGCAGATTGTGCGTATTTTGAAGTAACAGCTTTGTTATTTTGTACATAAGAACGTCCAGCCAGACTCGATCGAATGCTTGTGCAACATCCAGAAAGATTGCCGAACAGTACTCGCGCTGTTCAAATGCAGGTCGAATTTCTGAAGTGATGCGATATACATAGTTCTATCAAAGACACTAGAATAATAAGATGCGTAACGCCATACGATTTTTTTGCACACGATTTTTTCGTGCTGGCTCCAGGCTCTCTCGAATTTTTGTTCAAGAACCAGAGAGAGAGCATTCTAGAGCCAGCAGCTCTTTTACGCATACAGCGAAAGCCGATCACTGTATGTGTGCACACGTATGTTCATATATTGTAAATTTGACAAAATATGCCCTTCACTTCAGAAGTTTTTGGATTTTCAATCTGTTTCATGTCAATCCCCGCTACTCTTCGTCTGATGACGGGTAGCAGGGACTTTCCCCTAAAAAATTGATGACATCTGAGTCATACTCTAAGATGGCATCATCGTCGACTTTAACCGCTGCACCGGAGGCTGCGGTGGCATAAGCCTTGTCGGGATCATTCGAGGCCTGGGCCACATAGTTGATCCTTTGCCTTTTAGGTGGGACCGAGCGGCCAGATGTGGCCGGCTTCGATTTTGGGAAAGCCGGTGCGTGGGATAGCTGCATCCTGGACAATGACGGGTCAATGTCGATGGGTTCCGCTCTGTTCCCTCGAGCCATTCGGTCGCTACGTGGAGCGGAGTGCACCTGTGCTCTATGTTGTTTAGTAAAGTGCGGGTTCCTCCCGGCACTTCCCTGCGGCCCGGTTTGTGTGGGGGCCTGCTGGCGCTCCTGCACTTTGGGATACTGCCTGCGATCCCTATTTTCTTGGCTCTGTGCAAACGAAGTTGCGAAGGTATACCGCTCGTGGTTGGATTCCACTTCTTGCGCCAAGGCGAGGGCTGACGGCATGTCTTTTGGCTTTGCCGCGAACAGCACATCCGTGAGGTTGCGCCTGAGTCCCGAGACGAAAACTCTCAAAGCATCATCCCGGAACTTCTCACATAGAATCGCCGCTGCCGACGCTTCATAGGACATGGTTACCTTGTTGGTCAGCAAGGTGAGTTTTTTCTCAACCTCGTCATAATACTGAAGGAGTGTTAGGCCTCCCTGTCTGAGGGTGCCTAGTTCCTGTTCGATCACATGTATTGGGCGTTTGTCGCTGTATGTGAAATCGAGACGACTTATGATCGCATCGAAATTCAGTACGGTCCCAAAGGACGAAAGAACTGCATCAGCAGGGCCTTTAATTTTGCTCCTGATGATGACCACAGCCTGATAGTTTCGCGAACTATCCTCGTATTGTCTAAACATATGGTAAGCGGCATTTGCCGCTTGCCGCCAGGAGACGTATGTCTCCTGTGTCCCCATAAAGTCTGGAAGACATTTAACGGCATCCAATGTTTCGCTACAATTGACCTGTCCAGTGATAACTACTGGTTTGTAAACTTTAATCTTGGGAGTTTCAGTCTGCACCGGGGCAGTCCGTATGGCCGCGACCTGGCCGGCAAGTTCCTGAATTATATTACGCAATTCAGTCTCCCTGCGTTGACTGTCATTGGCCTGATCTTGTAACGCTTTTATGAGGGTCTTAATTTGTTCCGTTTCGAGCGACATTTTATATGCAACAAATGCGTTAACTAAGGTATTTTTTACGGATTTTTTTTACAGATTTTTCTTTAGAATCGTCGCCTTCTGACTCTGAGTCGCTAGCGAATGGTTTAGAATTCCTATACCAAAGGAATGAATTGCTCATGAGAAGCTGAGTATATAAATATTCAAGTCGTCTTGCCCATAGGGAGCACTAGTACGGCGAGGGGACGCGGGGGCTGAGTCGGCGTTTAATAACATTGGCCGAGGGCTCGTTGAGCGGAGCCGAAGGTTCGACCAGCAACGATAAGGTGAGGGGCTTGCGGGGAGCTTGCATCCGCATAAGCCAAACAAATACATAAATGACAAACAAATCGTAACAGCAAAGACAAAGAGATATATAAAAGGCAAAAAATTGCCACAGCAATGCATGCGCTGCTGTATCGGGTGTCGGGGCAACGATAGGAGGGCCCGAGACGGCTGTGGGAACTCAAGTTCAAGTCCAGACATATGCGGAAGTGGAACGAAATAATGCACACAATGTAAACTGTAAGTCAATAAATATCTGCGACAGTGTCAAAGAATAATTTAATCCGCACAGTCAATCAAAATTTAAAATTCCGTGTTTAAATTTCGTTACATTAATATAATTTAAATTCACAACACATACAAAGTCTAGGATTGTCATGGAAATACAGATTATTGTTTAGTGTAATCCGCACAAATATTTTTTTAAAACTTTATTTAAATGCAGCTGGGGCTTGGAGATAGGCGCCTACTTACATAATCTGTGTTTTGGTGTGTTTAGTGGGTTTCCGTGGTTGGGCGCCAATTATTAAGATCCTGGTGGCCGCCGGAGGATCCCTCGCTGCGGTCTCCAATGATTTGCCTGTAGGCTGATGGTGTCCCTCGTGCAGGGAAGGGGGTGATAAATCCACTTGGAGATTTACGACGATTACGTTGGGAAGGTGACTGCCTTCCGTAATGCAACTGGCCTAGGGACTCAGATTGCTATGATCAAATATAAAATTAACGACAGAACGCCGGAGTTGTTGGTTCTTGAGCGATGACTCTTTATTTTAAGAGTGTCCAAAACGAACTGCTTAAAGCTAACAAAGGAAAAAGCTTCATAGCGGCCTCTGCCAAAGTGCAGAGCTTTGCCGGCTATGCTCGAGCTTCCGGCCAAATGCTTGGTCAGCAATTTGACCGGTGCTGGTCAGCGGACGATCAGTCCGGTTAACTTAGTTAACTTGTATATTCTTAATCCGTCTGTCCGTCCGTAAGAACGTCGAGATCTGAGGAACTATAAAAGCTAGAAAGTCAAGCATTTAGATTCCAGAGACGCAGCGCATTTTTGTTTCCAAGTGTCACCACACCCACAAATCGCCAAAGCTGCTCTCCATATTTTAAAAAGGGTTCTTTATTAGTCTTGTAAATATGTATTGTCTTGCCAAATAACTTTTTGTCACCGTCACTAACGCCCACAAGCCGTTCAAACTGCAATGGCAACGTTTTTGAAAAGAATTTGATCGTTTTTATGTCTTGCCAGTATCTATCGATATTTCACAAACCGCCGAAAACTGTCACGTCTACATTTTTGAAATATGTTATTAATTTTATTAATTGTGTCGAGTCTTTCTATCTGCCAAAACTCTCCCACTCATAGCCCTGAAAGTTAAAAAAAAAAATTAAGTAGTTTCTCTCTCCCACTAGTTCCTCGACTATAGCGTTCTCTTGTTTCACGCAATCAATAACCTATTTTAATGGTAAAATATGTTCTCCAACTAAGTGGAAAATATTATAATCCAGATTCACTAAACAATGTGGATTTTTTTATTCCTGCTTATTGAGATAGATATTAAATAATAGATAAAAATAATAATAATAATTCAGATATTAAATAATATCTGAAAATAATAAATTGAAAATGGAGTCCCTCTGGACTCGAAATCATATCTCTTCGACTGACTGTGTCCCTTCTGCACTCGTAATCCCTACGGAACTCGCTCGCTATCAGGCCTTGTTTACCAAAAGGGAGCGTCGTTCGCCCAGAACTTTTGGCTTTACCTTTTCAGATTTTCCTTGCACCTATTGGTCTTACAACTTTGCAAGTGTGTTCCAACTTCATGTACAGAGACCAAAGCAAAAGCTGTTGTAAACATCATCTGTATTTTAGAGTCATGACTTTCAGCGTCTGCTTTGGATTCAGGTTCTTAACCGTTCTCACTTTTTGCACTGTAAAGTTGCAAGTTGCGTCTTAACTTGGGGAAACCGTTAACCTTATGCGTTTTGATTTCGTTTCCATTTGCGTTATATGTCCTGTCCACCTAAGGTACAGCTCGTATGCAGAAAGGGTTAACTTTCATTTGTACTGTTTTTAATTAAATTTAATTCTCAATTGCTGTGATAATGAATCACAGGCCGAACCCTTGGGTCCCTGTCTGTCGACGTTGACAGGGTCATTTAGATAAGTTAAAAACTTCTATCGCACCTATGGTATGTAGTAAATGTTTCACTTGATTGTCGGTCCCTGTGAATGTTTTCGTTTCGAAGATACCACAGAGCCTCAGTAATAGTTCGCAGGATCTTAGACTGTCCTCTTTGGATATTTTCTACATTACTCTGAGATGCGGTACCCCACAGCTCGGAGCCATATGTCCAGATAGGTTTTAACACACAGTTATAAAGGAGTACCTTGTATTCCAGTGTAAGTCCGTGTACTCCAACTTCTTTTAGTCTTAAGTGTGCCTTCTTGGATTCTTTATGCTTGCGCCGGGTGAGCCACCTATCTAAGTGAATTCCCAGATAAGTTATCTCGTGAGCTCGGGGGCTGCGTGTGTTGTTCAGGACTAAGGGCGGTCAGGTTTATTTATTTATTTTAATGCGTCAATCTGCAAACGATATTTTTGCAGCCACCAAACGTCGTGATAGTTTCGCAGTGGCCTCTTTTGGATATCTGGAACGGCTGAGTATTGCAGTGTCGTCAGCAAACGTCGACTTTGTAAAGAACAGGACCGAGAACACTGCCCTGGGGACTCCAATTGACACACTTGTTGAGCATCGGACTCCGAAGATTATTTTGTAGAGATAGGATTCAAGCAGATTGTGCGTATTTTGAAGTAACAGCTTTGTTATTTTGTACATAAGAACGTCCAGCCAGACTCGATCGAATGCTTGTGCAACATCCAGAAAGATTGCCGAACAGTACTCGCGCTGTTCAAATGCAGGTCGAATTTCTGAAGTGATGCGATATACATAGTTCTATCAAAGACACTAGAATAATAAGATGCGTAACGCCATACGATTTTTTTGCACACGATTTTTTCGTGCTGGCTCCAGGCTCTCTCGAATTTTTGTTCAAGAACCAGAGAGAGAGCATTCTAGAGCCAGCAGCTCTTTTACGCATACAGCGAAAGCCGATCACTGTATGTGTGCACACGTATGTTCATATATTGTAAATTTGACAAAATATGCCCTTCACTTCAGAAGTTTTTGGATTTTCAATCTGTATTATTTGTACTCGATTGCCACCAAGTAAAAAACTCGAATTTTGCATTGCCTTAACATGATAATTATTTAAATAATACTTATGTAAATTATCAATCTTCAGTATTTTGCAAATGCAAATATTATTTTGTTGAATGTTTTTGTTATATTTTAATTTGATATTTTAAAAACCTCGCAATTTTGGGTGGGTAAAAAGCCGCGCCAAATTTATTTTTTCTTTTTTTAGTTCCTCTAATTCCGTTTGCTTAAAGCTGACAAATACATAGAGCTCATCGTTTGCTACTATTTTTCCAATTTTTAATAATATATCCGTATTTATATTCAATAAGAGTTTATATGTGATGTTCAGTTGTAAACGGTAGTTAATTCGAGCGGCGATTTTCACTAACGAATATTAAAATAACTTCTTAAAAAAAAAATAAAATAAAAAAAAATAAAAAAAAAATACATTTTTAAATAATATTTTTTAATAATAATATTATTTTTCATATTCTAACGAAATTTACCAAAACAATAATCAAATTCGTTTTTTAGATCAAAATTGATTTCGGACCGAATATCGTCTTCTAGCTTCGTCTTCTTTTTTATGCTCTCAATTTTACGCGATCGGGGAGAGAGCAATTACTGCCGCCACCAAAAAAGTGGCTGCATAGTGCAAAACCAATGTATGGCCGTTACGCATTTTATTATTCTAGTGTCTTTGGTTCTATAGTTCTATGATGCTCTCTAAATTCAAATTTATGTGATGGTATTATATTTCGATTTTTAAGATACGTATACGTATGTAAATTATGTTTTAATTATTTCCCTGGGTTGTCCCACGCCTCAGTCCGACAGGAAGGGGTGATGACGTCAGCCCGACTTGGTCGGCCTCTCGATCGGGGAGGGGAGCGGAGATCTTCTCTATCTTCTCGTGGTATAGGTTTAGTATATGTTGGGAGAACTTTCTCCGTTATTGACTGCACTTAAGGCTAGCCAACCAATATAAAATATGCAGCCTTCGCTGGAGTAGGATTCTTGAGCGTGTGCTCTTTATTATAATTGAAATCAAACTGAACTTATTCTATTTTACTCCAGCTATTCGCGGCCGGCAAGCCGACCGCTCGTCCAGCAAAGTGGTGACACTAGCAAAAACTGCATATCTCCCAATACTGGGAAACCGTTGGGAACCAGGCACGGCCCCTAAGGCTTTTATGCTGAATCTGCATATAAAATACTAGGGTAGCGACCCTGAACTTATACCGACTTAAGTTTACTCATTAACCGTGTTAACTACTCCCCCCTTGAAGTATGACCGTCCTCGGTCATCTGGAACTTGTCAACGACCTTTTGTATTTCCCTCGCATCTCGTCTCCTCCTCAACACCAAGATGAGCAGGATGGAGCAGCTAATGAAGACGCTGATTCCCACGCCGACTGTAAACCAGATGTCAGTAGTTCCAGCCGATTTCGCTTCCTCCTTAAGCCCTTGGATAACCTCCAAATTTTCGTTGTTGATCCTTTGGAGAAGTGGTATGCCTAGCCTGGGATCGTGGCCGATGATGTTTAGCAATGGAGACGCAGCCATGCCCGGTGTTTTCTTTAAGGCTTCACGTAGGTTAGCGTATTTGGCGCCGTTGATGAAAGCTGCTCGCTCGAACATAATTAGATGTGAGCCGTTGGTATCTATTTCAGGACCGTCGTCAGTGCTGACTTTAGCTGGGCACTCGTTGATTATTATTACGCCGTTGTCTACCAGTGTGATGGGGCTTAAATGGCTGGCCTGCGTTTTGCATAGTGCAGTGCTCCCCGCGTGCAGGCCTCGAGCGCAGGTATCCTGGTTAGCCAGCTTACAGTACGAAGCGTAAGTTGTTGATACGCAATCGGTGACTGCCAGAACGTCGTTGTTGCATTCCGCTACTATGTTCTCCGTTATTTGCAGAATGATGTGTTGGTGTCATACAGGAAAAATTGTAACCTTTCTACAAGTGGCTTTAATATTAGGATATGCAATTATCACATGGATAATACTATCGGATTGGAAGACTTTAATATTAGATGCCTCTATTAGGCTTATAATGGGGACTTCTGTGGGGTGATCAATTATACAGACTTCAACTCGTTAGGGTTAAGAATGGCAGGGCTTATGATATTGGCTTTAGCTAGTGTGACGGTAAGCATTAAATTTTGAATTTCGGTTATTAATATTCTGTTTCTAGCCAAGAGTACCTCGTACAAGTGGGGAGTGTCAACCATATTATTTCGTTTTGCTCGAATGATTTTGTTAACCGCTTCTGTTAATTCGTTAATCTTGTTTTGAGTTTGCGTATTAATGACCACTTGCCTATTATTTGACTCTATTAATCGAGATTCGGATATTTTTAGCATTTCAAAATCGGCGGCATCGGGGGTGCCTGCTATTACCTTAAGTGCGGTGCCTAGAAAGTTTAGGCTTCTGGCAATCCTATGATGAACTTTCAATACGGACAATAAACTTCTGAGATGGTCGGTATCGACGTCTAACAATTTTCGCATATGCGACTCTGGAAACAGCTCGGACAACCTACTAGTCTCTTCTATCATCATTTCGAACTCGGACAAATTACTAGAATGCCTAAGCCGATTTCTCTGTACCCACACCAGTGCAACACCGTCTGTTATGGGGATGTAATTAGCATGAGAGTAGTCCGTAACCCCAGCGTTAACTATAGCTAACGTAATTAATATGATTCCGGCAATCCTGTAAGATGGCGGAAGGATAAATTGAATGTGCATCTAATAAAGATAAGTATGCTTAAATATAAGGTGCATGAATAAAGACATAAAAATTGTGGGAGATGTAAATTCAAGAGAGAATTTTTTATCTAAGGTTGTCCTTATGGACCACCCTCCCTCTAATGAGGACAGACGTTCCCATGTCTGCTTCTACACGCTCTTCTGTGTAGAGTGCGGTTAGTTTATTTCCTAACCTTTTATTGTTTCTGAGGTAAACCTTTTCACCTACCTCAAAAATTCGGTTTTGCCTAGTAGGGTTACACCACGCTAGGTTAGCCTGTTGCGCTTTTATGATACAGGTTTTTATTGCCAGCCTCTGAGCGTCGCTTGCAGAATGTAAGGCATGTTTAGGTTGCAAATTTGTGACTGAGTGTAACGTTTTGTTATACTCTACCGTGGCTCTCATGATGAGCTCGACGGTGTCGTCAACTTTTTTGTCAATTTTAATGCACCTAGCTATTTCCGATAGGGTGCTGTGGATCGCTCCACTTGCCCGTTGGATCTGCTGTATAAAAGGGGTGCAGTAACGATGTCAATGTCATATTGGTTTTTCAAAAACGAAGTTATGGTCTCCGAATTGAAGGATGCTTCATTATCGCAGTATATGGTTTTGGTATTTGGAAAAAAATTTACCATTTAGTATGGGGCTGCGTACGTCAACTATGGCCCTAGAATTTAATGGCTGTACTACGGCGAACTTTGAGAATTTATCCACACAGGTTAAGAATAAGTTTTTATCCGTGGAGTAGATGCCTATATGCAGCATTTCGCCCGCATATGAAGGAATTGGGGTGATACCCCCAATTCTTGCTTCTTGGGGTGCCTGTTGTACTTGGCCTTGGTACATGTCTTGCAATTTATAACCACCTCGTTGGCGAGTTTTGCCATATTTGGAAAATAGTAGTCCTGAAGGACTTGTTTAACATTTTCCTGGGCAGCCCTGTGGGCGCGGTTATGCTCGCATGTAATAATTTCCCTCTGCTCATTAGCATCAGTGATATCATTAACGAAGTTTTTGCAATGCCAAAACTTGGTTGCTGGGAATTCCGTAACCAAGGCATTAATTTTCTGACGGGACAAGGCGTCGGCCACAAAATTTTCCTTTCCAGGCTTATTGTGTTCTTCGATGAGTGCTTTCCATCGTTTTATTTTAGCGTTAGTGTTCCGCTCGGACACAGCGAAGGTGAGCGGCTGGTGGTCCGTGTAAATCCGGATTTCTCTGGTGCCATCCATATAGGTAATTTTACAATTTCCCAATAGCCCATACAATTGCTAGTAACTCCCTTTCGTTTGTTGCGTAATTAACCTCGCAGTCTTTTAATGTGCGAGATATCATTGTGATTGGTCTGCCCTTTTGGGATAGTACCGCACCAATACCGCTTGCTGAGGCATCGGTTGTCAAATCGAAAGGAAGTTTGAAGTCTGGATAAGTAAGAATCACATCTTCAGATGACAGAATATCTCGCAGGCGCTCAAACGCTCTGCGTTGGGTATCGTCGAATTCAATAGCGACCTTTTTTGACATGTGTTTACTAACAGTGCCATTCCCTCCATTAAGTATGGAGGTAAGTGGTCTAGCTATAGAAGCGAAGTCTTTGACAAAACTTCTGTAGTAACTAGCCAATCCAAGAAAAGACCTGAGGCTGAACAAATTTTTTGGTTCAGTGTACTCTTGTATGGTTTTTACCTTTTCCGGATCTGTTTTGGCTCCGTTTGATGTGACAATAAAACCTAAGAATTCAACATTTTCTTTGAAGAATTTGGTTTTTTCTGGGGCCACTGTCATGTTGGCTTGACACAGGCATTTAAGAACCGTGTCAATGTGTATGACGTGGTTCGCAGCATTTTCGGAGAAAATTATCACATCGTCTACATAGACGTAACAAATTTTCCCGATTTGCTCGCGAAGCACGTCGTCAATCGCCCTTTGGAAGATGCTTCCTGCATTGTTTAGTCCAAAAGGTAGACGGCAAAATTCATACTTTCCTCCGTTTATGGAGAAGGCAGTTTTTTCGCGGTCTTTTTCAGCCAGATAAATCTGGTGGTACCCCCATTTTAAGTCTAGGGTAGTAAAAAATTTTGCCTTTCCTAAGATCGCTAGAATCATAGAAATACTTGCCATAGGGTACCGATCGGCAAATGGTTCTTTCATTCAGTTTCCTGTAATCGATTACCAGTCTTTTTTTTTTTGTTGCCGTCGGCATCGGTCCCTTTTTTGTCTACAACCCATGTTGGGCTGTTGAATGGCGACCTAGAAGGCCGAATAATACCATCCTTTAACAGCTGTTTGATTTCTGTGTTAACAAAATCCGCTGCTCCCATGGGATAAGGATATAGGGATTGGGACTTCCACGTCATCGATATTTGTAAAGTTCACATTATCGCATTCCTGGTATTTTAGCTTTTCAGATACGTTTCCATACCTGATTGCGTTGTTGCGTAAATCTAATGCTGCTCCGGCCTGCGTTAGCAAGTCGAAACCTATTATGGCATCAAATGTGCATTAGGCACTTTCTTTTTACTTTACTGGTGCCATGAATGGGGAGTCGACAGGCGTTATGTTTTTGAGCTCCTTTAGGGGCTTGACATAATTTTTTGCCGCTCCAGTATCTATGAGGATTCTTAAAACTCTCCCCGCCAGCCTTCGTTCAATGAAGGGCAAGCGGGACCTTCCTCTAAAAAATTAATGATGTCGTTGGACTCCAATGCGTCACTGTCGTCCTCAATTGCATTGAGAGCGGCCACAGCCGACGATGGATCTATGTCCATTGGTTCTGGGGACTGATTTTGTTTGGGATCAGGGACCCAGTCGTCCTGTTTGCGCCATGAACCGTTATTTTAATTCTTGTTTGGCTTTTTGAAATAGTGGGGGTTTTTTTCTGGGCCGTGGTCGGCACCAAAATTTTTGCCCTGTTTTTCAGTCTCGCGGTGGCTCTTGTGGAAATCAGTATTCTGATATCTTTGCTCCATCGCCTTGGCGTATGTAGTCGCGAACATACTTCGCTCGATACTGGCCTCTGCCTCTCTTGCTAATGCCAGTGCTGCTGGCAGGTCTTTGGGCTGTGCTGGAAAAACATCAGCCCTTAGGGATTTTTTTAGACTTGAAATAAATACGTGTAGGGCATCAGCCCTAACCTCTGTATTAAGCAATGTGGCTCTTTCGTCATCATATGTCATGACGATTTTGTTAGTAACGAGGGTCAATTTTCGTTCGACCTCATCGTAGTATTGTCGTAATAGGCGCAAGGATGTCTTGTCTGCATAGGAGCAGTCTAGTCTGGCCAAAATGGCGTGAAAGTTAAGCACTGTGTTATGTGAAACTAGCAGCGCGCGCGCTGGCCCTTTTATTTTGTTCCTAATAATTGTAACGGCTTGGAAGTGTCCTCTACTACCTGTATAATTTTGGAGTAATTCATAAGCATCGGTGGCAGATTGCCTCCATGCCACGTATTCGTCCTGAATACCGGTAAAATCGGGGATTGACTTTACAATATGTAACGGAATATCACACGGAGTTGCATTCGGTTTTACAGATACTCTTTGGTAGGTCTCTACCACTGGCACTTCTACACGCAAATCTTTCAACTGTTGATTAACAGCACTAATTTTATCAGCAAACTCGGCTCTGAGCCTCTGTTCCTGATTGGTCACGGCGGCCTGAATTAACATTTTAATCTGGGCCGCGTTCATTGTGTACTTGTTTTTTTCCTCCTCTTCACTATCACTATCTAAATCGCGCTTTTTTTCCCTATATGGGCCTAGAAAACTCATAAGGCCCTGGTAACACTAAGCACAAGTATAGACAGGCCGAATATTTAAATTCGACAGAAGGTAATTTGGCGTATGAAAATATTTATTTAATTAATATTTGCCTTTATATGCGAGTCACCTTTACAGTCACACTTATTTAAATTTAATGTGCTAAAATCTTTTGATTAATAATTTGTAGGAATCAGTATTGAACAAACATTTTTTGTTAAATAATAATTAGGGATTTTTTATTTTTTTTCCCTGTGTATTTGAATCTGTATTATGTTTGATCAGCCCACTTACATTTTTTGGGGGTCGTGAATTCTTCTTTTGTTGGGTGCCAATTATGTTTTAATTATTTCCCTGGATTGTCCCACGCCTCAGTCCGACGGGAAGGGGTGATGACCTCAGTCCGACGGGAAGGGGTGATGACGTCAGCCCGACTTGGTCGGCCTCTCGATCGGAGAGGGGAGTGGAGATCTTCTCTGCTCGTGATGCGCAACGAAACGTTGGTATAGGTTTAGTATATGTTGGGAGAAATTTCTCCGTTATTGACTGCCCCTAAGGCTAGCCAACCAATATAAAACATGCAGCCTTCGCTGGAGTAGGATTCTTGAGCGTGAGCTCTTTATTATAATTGAAATCAAACTGAACTTATTCTATTTTACTCCAGCTATTCGCGGCCGGCAAGCCGACCGCTCGTCCAGCAAAGTGGTGACACTAGCAAAAACTGCATATCTTCCAATACTGGGAAACCGTTGGGAACCAGGCACGGCCCCTAAGGCAGATTCAGCATCTGCATATAAAATACTAGGGTAGCGACCCTGAACTTATACCAACTTAAGTTTACTCATTAACCGTTTTAACATGTATACTGGATACGTATGTGCACGAGAAGTACTTTTTCAAACAGCTTTAATTGACATGTCAAAAGACTTATTGGTCTATAGGACGATGGTTGCGTTTTGTCATTACCAGGTTTGGAAATCATTACTATAATTGTCCTTGTCCACCTTTGGGGGAAAAAAAAAGTTAAAAAGTTAGCAAATAATCAGTATGGCACATAGTGATAGCTCAATTATAATTTTAGGGGTTATCAGGTTATGTTCTGGCGATTTTCCAGGTTTTATTTCATTGATGGCCTTGATAATTTCGCTGGCCTAAATCAATTGGAAAGGTAAATAGATTCAAAGGTGGATATATCCCATTTGACGACGGAAAAATAAATGAGATGGACTCGGCTGGAATACTTTTTCTAGGTTTTTAGCAAACGCACTGGCTCTATTGCCATCGTGATCCAATACGGTTTAGTAGAGGCTCAACAGTTTCGTTGGGCTTTCTTTAATGGATGCTTTGTACTAGTGGGCGGCGACACTTATCAATACTTATCAATATCAATATACCGAAATTGTGCAGTTTCTTCATATAACTTTAAAGCTGTGGTAAGATTTCGTGTGGATAACTTTAAACTGACTCTTGTGTTTGGTGATCTGTGATGCTGCTACTTCCTTCGTACTCGTCGTTTTTTAAGAAGCAGCTGATCAATTTCCAAGTTGGTTCTTAGATGAAGTTTGTGTTTCTGGAAAGGAAACATTATCGTTTCTAAGCTTCAGGTTGTCCTGCTCATTTATGTTTGGCGTCTGATGTCTTGTCTGAAAAACATTTTGGTTATTAGTAGCTCGTCATTTAGTTCTTGATTTTAGAAATAGAAATGCTTGGTTTTATATAGCATAGTAGAGGAAGTCTGTTGTATTAATGTGTGGATGATCGGGATGGCTTGAGCTCGCGCTATGACCACGCGTTTGTTAAGGCCTCGATCGGCTGTTGTCATCCAAAATTTCGTATCTATTTTCATAAGGAAGATGGCCTGGAAAGATGGGAAGGATGGCCTATTTCCAGCCTGATTGCTTTGCGGGCTTAGCTTACGCTTCCAGTTTGCTCAGTTTGTTTTGTTTCGTTTCTGGTGTTGTAGTATTGGGTACTTTTGCTGGTCGTTGCTGGAGCAGCAAAATCCAACACTGCCGTCGGTAGTAATTATCTTGCTCTTTTTGCTACTGTGTTCTCACTCATTTCTTTTTTTTTTAACATTATAGTTTCAGCAGTTATGTTACATTTATCAACCTTTACTTCGTGCAACCAATATGACACAAACATCGCTTCAAGCATCTTTTCTTTTCGCTTTAATTTCGCCCAGAATGTGTTCACTCAAAAACAGATTAAACTTGGTATGGTATCGCGCCCTTCAGATCTCCAACGCAGATCTGTCAGCGCCGTTGCCTCCGTGGTCAGGGCGGGTTGTACTTTATTTAACTTTTTGTCCACTTAATAATATATTCTGAACTAAAGTCTGCTCATTGTACTTCTTATTTATTTCATGTTCTCTGTTAAAACTATAACAACAATGCTAACGAAATAAAAAAGAAGTCCGCTTTCACGCAGTTTTTCCTTCCTGCGAACGAAAAAGTTCCATTTCGATAGAAATTAGAGTAGGCGTGGCCAACATTTTTTTCGCATACCGATAGAATATGAAAGACAAATAACAAAATTTTTAAAAATTCAACACATGTGAGGCCGTGGCAATTTTGAACGGAGCTGGAGCTGATCGATTCGCTATAACAAATATTTAGGAAAATTCTCAACGAGCTCGAAGAACTTGATTTGGACGACATTGACAGTAATTTGAGTGAGAAATTTAATGATATTCTCGTAACGCTTAAATCCTGATTTCGGGGGAATCCTGATTTCCCAAATGTACTCTTTCTCAACCTTTGCTGACGGCATTGCTCCGTGTGATTATGGCCATCAACAGCTCCCGAGATTCGCTTGTGGCTATGCTAGTTGCCTAGATTTTTATTTTATGTTTACTTCAATCATAGATAGCCACCGGACCTCACAAACATGGAGCATCTACCGTCATGTATGCGGGACTCTGCGTTGGAAACCAATCGGATGCTGTAGAATTGGATTTACTACAAAACAGATTAGCTAGCTTATCGTCGTTTGGGTTTTCGGGCACACATTACTGTCATTCTGGGGTAGTAAATGGAATGGACTCAACAAAACCAATCGCTGGATGCATCACCGCCAAGTACTTCTTCAAAAGCTGGATCCGGCAAGTCAGACGAATTGAGAGGAGCATTTGGAGCACCCACTTCAGAAATTTAAATCCAACGTTGGAAGCAACGGTGCAGGACTCTAGGGACTATGGATTTCGCCATGGCAAGCTATGCGCCAGGCAACCGGGTGGGAAGTAATCGTACTTCTGATTTGCGTAGGTTCGCCTTTCTTGCCACAAGTTTCAGTCCTTCGACCTATGTCTTCTGCAATGCTTTTGGGCACTCAATATATTTTTGCCAGAGCTTTAAAAACCTGCCCAGCGAATCGATTTAAAGAAGCAAAAACTGGTTATTAATTGAGGCAGTCCAACTCCGGCAATTACCGCGCATGCGGATCTAAAATCCTCGCCTTTATCACAAGAGGGATCACAGCTTAGAGAAACCCTTGCACCCTTGCTCACATCATGCCGTAGAGTCTGGGACAGCTACTGCTCTTGTGGCACAAAATCTCATTAAAAAGGTTGTGCTCCTAGCCACTGCCACCGTATTGGTAAAAAACTTGCGCTGCGTTTATGTCTCTGAAATCTGCATATCTAATCTCAGCTTTCTAGCATTTATAGTTCCTGAGATCTCGACGTCCTTACGGACAGTTTAGCGCGTGTATGTGTCCGCAAAATGTCGTTCCGTGGGATCACTGGCGTCCAAAATTGCCTGGCTTCCAGCCTAGCCTGTTCATCTCCATAAACGACCGAACTATATTGTCAAGATCCGCGTGAACCGAGAAACTGGGTGAACATCACAAACAGGGTACGAACCTGCAATAACCCAACCAAAGATTGTATTGAGAGCAATAGGAAAATCGTCACCAAACCGTTTGAATTCTCCAGTGTAAACAAACCGATCCAGCGATGACATCGATTGATCCCGGCGTGCAAAATGTTAGATCCGCTAAGGGAAGCTCGCAGATCTGCCTCCACGTAGAAAAAGACGTATTAATCGATTGGGCTTGAAGTGATGACGTCAGCGATGTCAAAATCAATGAGGCCAATTCGAGGGATTGATCCGAATTGGAAGTGTTCAGCTTAAAGTTTGCGCGTCCTCGGGTAAAGCCAGCGCTGTTGGCTGCGAGACCAAAAAAGGTACATGCCGTACATGCGCTTGACGCACGCCTATCTTCTGAACAAATGATTCTGATGCCATTGTTATAGTAGTAATGTCCAGTAGCATTCTGCACGTCGTAATATATTATTTCCCCAGGCGTCGCAGACGTCGGCAAGGATGGTTGGCAAAAGTACCTGTGACCCTTACGACACGTACGAGTTTGCATGGTGTGATGAGTAGCCGAAACGTTTCTGATATAGTGATTTTGTTGTTGTAGAGACGGGCCAACTACTGAAGTCGGAACTACTGTTCGACGCTGTCCGCGCTTGATGTTTTACTTATGGCTACAATGAGCCATGAATCAGCGTGTTATGCTTGTGGTGACAGATCTGGCATGTGAGTTTTGATGTACAATTTCCAGACATATGCGTGGGACTGAGACAATTGAAACAGAGCTTCTTTAATTTGAGAAATTCCCGCCGTGATGCAAGATCCAGTGCGATGAATTGTTGGCACCTAAACAGTGGATAATTCTGTGTGCACGATAGATAGTTCAGCCTTAACGGCGCGTTAGCGTGGGGCGTGACAGGTGATCTTCGAGTTTGGGTTGTGCTCACGAGTTGAAAAGCCTCTAAAGTGTCGCAACAAGATGTAAGAAATTAGTCGATGGTCACACGCGAGTATAGGAATCAAATTTTGTTAACACTATGAAAATTAACCAAGGATCTCGTTTCTGGTGTTGGGGTTGGTAGCAGCAGGAAGCGTCATATAACTGTTTAAAAACGATCGTACCGCTCCCAAGCTTCACGATAGTTTTCATTGGTGACAGCAATATGTTTGACTAATGTGAGGGCTTCGCCGGACAAATACGATTTTAGGTAATGAAATCGTTGGAAGTCAGTAAGGCTCGCATTAGTAGCAATCGATGCCGTAAACATGTCCTAGAAATGTTTCCAATCCTTATAATTAACGGAAAAAGAAGTCCACCTGGCTTCTCTGCGTGGTGTTTGGAGTTTGAACAACGGCGTATGTAGAGTAATGCTTCTCCTCATACGTATCAAAGTCGTCAGGGTTTTCCCAATCTTGTCCCTCCTGGAAGGCATACAGCTCTTCCGAGAGTCGCACAAACTGCAGATAGTTGTCTTTTAGTTCCGTCAAACGATCTCCTAATGCTTGCACAAATTGAATGTCTTCCACAAACTTGATGGCATTATTATGCGCGCGAGAAATTTGGCGTTTGCAGAAGTCCCTCTGTTGAATCACACGCCGCATGGTGACCGAGAATAGGGGACGATTCTATACGATATAGGAATATATAGATCACCGTCTACAAAACTGCAATAAGTCCAACTGTCGAAAATCAAACGCGATGCTGACGATCAGGGCCGAAGGACCAAAAAAGTTTATTTTTATGTACAAAACGCCCTTAGTGCATCTGTTTTTATAATCTTTATTGGTTCGAACTTCGCACATTGGGACTTCGTAGACCGCGTTGCGCGTGGTTGCATCGAGAACAAAAATGTGAGTGAAGCGGGGAATGGATCATACGAAGCTTATGCTAAAGATGTAAACAAGTTACCTTTTACTGGTCATGTAAAAGTACCAGGACTCTACATCTGAAACGATACATGTGACAATGAGCGGAGATAATGCAATAAGAACTCGTAGACCTTAACGATTGCTCCAACGGTGTGTGAAGAGTGGGAAAACAGGGTGTCTTGTTCCCAAACACGGACGGACAATTTGATTAAGAATATATATACTCTAGTCGCTAGGTGGTCGGAAGTTTACCCATTTACTTTATCCTAGCCTCGTCGTAATCGAAAACAATCAAAGTGCGCTCTAAGTCGGTGTAGTACACCAGCTTTTTGGCTATAATTTTGACCAAAATCTTACAATTATATCATCGAAACGTTAGAAGCCATTTAATGAGAAATAGATCATAGCTTCGTTATTTTCGGTTATACTCCCTAAGTTTCATTGGTGCTTTTTCTAAATGTTTCCTGATATATTTATAAATACTTTATGTTATTTATTGCTTCCGATTTATTACTGTAATTTATTCGCAACCTTTTTTATATTTGTTATTATCCCCTACTGCATTTTCTGTGGGACTGAAAAAATTAACGAAGGAGCAAAACGAGGCAAACAAATTGTACGAAATATTATTTTTTTTTTTCACATTTATTTTGTAATTTTTTTTTTAGAATCCGATGATTTGATTTCACATGTTTTTCACAAAAGCTTCCACAATAAGCAAGCTTGAGCTCGCGTTAAAATCTAGGGACCTACAGTGGGGAGCAAAAGTGATTCCACGATCAAAGTTTTCATGTTTGAAAGCACATAAAAACTATACAAACGAAGTAAATGATACAACTTTTAAATTTTGTTTTAATAGTAGTTCATTTGTATCAAAAATGCGTATGTAATTAAGTAATTAAAGAAGCTATCGAATAGTAATAATTCAAAAATAAAAACAAGCGGCATGTACTCAGTTTTGCACCATTTAAGAACAACTTCAAAAGAAATGCATTGTTAATATTTTGTTCAGAGACCCTTATTTTCTAAGACATTTGTTATACGTTTTTGCATACTTTCAACTAATTTTTCGAATATTCTTTTCGGAATGTTATTCCATTCTTGTTTTACACGCCCCCAAATTGTTGGATGGGGCTAACTGTTACTGTCCGAGCTGTCGCTTTACGATTGACCAAAGGTTTTCAATCAGATTGAGGTCGCGACTTTGCGCTGGCCACTCCATCATCTTAAAATTTTGGTTTCCGAGCCATTCCTTAACAATTTTTGCAGTGTGCTTGGGATGCCCATCTTGCTGAAAAGTGACATCCTGCTCTTGGTACGCACACTGGTCAAGAAAATTGTGAAGATGGGTTTGCAAAATGCTCAAATAGTCTTTTTTTCGCACCCCGTCAATTTTGTGCAACGGTCCAACGTGTGAATACGTGAAACACCCCCATGCCATTGTGTTGCCACCTCCATGTATCACGGTTTGCTTCACATGATCCCTTTGAAGCTTGTTACTAGGTCTCCGCCAACAATATTGCTTTCCATCCGATTAAAAGCGATTAAATTTAGATTCGTCCGACTAGATAACACGTTTCCAGTCTTCTATTGTCCAGTTCTAGCTGTCCATCGACACACGCCTTTATTTATTTCTGTAGAATCATCTTTTGGCGTTAAAAGTCTATTTTTTCTCATTTTAGACATCATAAGTCGATCGTCAGAGTCTGTTAGAAGGCGACGGCGACTATTCAACTTCTTTTCATCACAAACATTTTGTCTTTTCTGGACCTTGACAACTACTGACTGACTAATTTGCATCTTCTCAGCAATAGTGCTGGTCGAACACCCACTTTTAGTCAGAGAAGTAATACTATTTTCCTTATCAGAAGACAGCTTCTTCATTTTTCAGTGAATAGTTAGAGACTAAGTTCCGAATTCAACAAATCAACTATAAACTTGTGGAAGATAGTGATTTTTTGCATTCTGACAAAAATAAATGCAAAAGCCATTTAATGGTAAATCTTCAGTTATATTAGCTGGTAAGAAAGTGAGAAGATCAAAAATATGAGCTAATAACGGGTGGTGCAAAACTGAGTACAAGCCGCTTGTGTTGGTTTTTTAATTATAACTATTCCATTTCTTATTTTTCTATTTTGCTACATAAATGAAAGCAAATACGTTTGTATTATTAAATGGTTCTTTTATTAGAGCCAACTGCTCTGAATTCTGGTCTGTTACGAACTAAAGACAAATCAAATTTATTTAGGCCGCCAAGTTTTCGGTTGGAGGCAGCGGACTCAGCAGAGCGCTTGGTCAGCGCCTCGTGCCGTCTGGAGTTATCGGACCGTTGAAGGCAGGAGGTCACCCAGCGCGCACATGCCCGCCTCGCATTACGCTGACCCTTTTTATTAAAAAGTACAATAGGTCTCGATTTTAAAAAGTTTTTATGCTGGCTATCTCTAAAATATCTGACACGCTAACGTTTGTGGGATGCTTACTTTCAATCTTCTTTACGTCAACGTCATTCAAGATTATTGGACTTGTTACGTTTAATTTGGAAAGGGTGATTGCAAGTATTAAATTTTCAAGTTCTTGAATTACAACACGGTTTTTTGCCAAAATCGTCTCGTACAAATGTTCTGTGCCTAAGATGTCTGATTTTAGAATAGAAATCATGGATGAGGGCAGTGTGTTTAATTGCAATTGTATTAGTTTGGCAAATATCTCCCTTCCGCCTTTTTATCTTTTGAATTTCGCGGCTATGTACAAAGCTGGCAATACTATACATAATTTGAAAGGTCTTGACATAACCTACAAAACGACGCTATGCATGATTAGTTTGGATATTGCGTTCAACAGTTATAGACGTGTAAACATGGAGTTCACTAACGCCGAAATTCGCGCTATTTTAAAGTTTTCCTTCGTTAAAGGCAAATCCGCTAGAGAAACGTTCCGTGAGATTAATTGTGTTTTGGGGGATGGTACTCTATCACTTCGAACCGGGGAGGAATGGTTTCGACGATTCAGAGCCGGTGAAAACGACACCATGGATAAACCAGCCGGCGGAAGGCCTATGACGACATATACCGATCAAATCATGGAATACATCGAGTTAGACCGTCATGTGGCATCTCGTGACATCGCCCAGGAGATGGGAGTTAGTCACCAAACCATTTTAAACCATCTGCAGAAGACTGGATACAAAAAAAAGCTTGATGTTTGGGTGCCGCATGATTTGATGCAAAAAAACCTTCTGGACCGAATCAACGCCTGCGATATGCTGCTGAAACGGAACGAACTCGACCCATTCTTGAAGCGGATGGTGACTGGCGACGAAAAATGGATCACATACGACAATATCAAGCGAAAACGGTCGTGGTCGAAGGCCGGTGAATCGTCCCAAACAGTGGCCAAGCCGGGATTGACGGCCAGGAAGGTTTTGCTGTGTGTTTGGTGGGATTGGAAGGGAATCATCCACTATGAGCTGCTCCCATATGGCCAGACGCTTAATTCTACCATCTACTGCGAATAACTGGACCGCTTGAAGCAGGCGATCGACCAGAAGCGTCCAGAATTGGCCAACAGGAATGGTGTAGTGTTCTACCAGGACAACGCCAGACCACACACTTCGTTGATGACTCGTCAGAAGCTACGGGAGCTCGGATGGGAGGTTTTATCGCATCCACCATATAGCCCGGACATAGCGCCAAGTGATTACCACCTGTTCCTGTCCATGAAAAAGTTGAAAAAGTTGTCCGTGTAAAGTTGAACTCAAAAGAGGCTTGTGAAAAGTGGCTGTTCTTCGCAAATAAGGAAGGGAGATATTTGCCAATCTATTATTTTGTCGTTTATTTCTATCTGTCCGTTTCAAGTACCCGTCTCATGTGCTCCTTGACGAAGAAGTCCATCGCGTATTTCGTCTCGTCCGCGTACGTCTCGTATGATGTGACGTTCGTTGTATGTCCCATGTAACCGTACTTGTCCCATAGAATAATGTCTCCGACCATTATTGGTATGTGATTAGCGCGTGAGTACTCGTTTAGTTTCATGGTCCAGGAGTTGTCAGTAGGACTAACGGGAGTAGCAAGTTTCCTAACCTAAGTGCCAAAAATATAAAATATGGAATGTAACAAGCGTTAAAGTATAAAAAGTAATAATATACAAAAATGTGTGAAATATATAAAATTAAATTGCGCACTCCCTTACCGAAGGTTGTCCTAATGGACCACCCTCCCTTTAATAAACACTGTCGTGCCCAGATCAGCCTCAATGACCTCTTCTGAGCAGAGTGGCGTTAATTTGGTACCCAGGCGTCTGTTGGTTTTTAACCGGACTTTTTCGCCTACTTGATACTGCTTATTGCTCTTGTGTGCATTTGAGTACCTAAGTGTTTTCTCTTGAGCCTCTTTGATTTTGTCTCTTATTGTGCCCGCAGGATCTGGTGGAATAGCGTGAACTATTTCATGAGGCTTTTTATTTGTAACCGAGTGGACGGCTCTGTTATATTCTATTGTTGCGAATAGAATAAGGTCGGTCGCCTCGGTTATGTTTTGATCTATCTTGATGCACCGTGCGATTTCCGTTAGGGTGCTATGAAATCTCTCAGCTTGGCCATTAGATGTGCTGTGCAACGGGGGCGCATTTGAGACCTGTATACCATACCTATTTTCTAGGATGGTTCGTATGGTTTGTGAGTTGATAGACCTTTCATTTTCGCAGTAAACTGTTTTTATTATGTTTTGATATCTACGATTGCTCTTGAATTTGTTGGACTATAGCGAATTTTGAAAACTTGTCGATACAAGTTAAAAAATGCTCTTGATCAATAGAAAATATACCAATGTGAATAATTTCCCCAGTATAACCGGGAATTGGTGTTTCCGCTGTGGTTTGTTGTACTGGGTGAAAATTGTATTTTGCTTTGGAACACGTTCTGCAATTTGCGGTGATTTCTGCCACTAGCTGGCCCATTTTGGGAAAAAAGTAGTCACGAAGGACCTGTTTTACGTTTTCCTGTACTGCTCTATGGGCTCTATTGTGTTCCGTGGTCATAATTTCCATTTGTTTGGTACTGTTTGTTATGTCGATGACAAAGCTCTTACAATGTCTAAATGTCGTCGAGGGAAATATGACGATTAAATCGTGCTGAATGAAGGCGAGTATAGGTAGCTCGCAGTGGATTGCATTTACATCTATTTTTAAATCTTTTAGTGAGCGAAGCAATGTTGTGCGGTCTGTAAATCGCACAATGTGACCTTATGAACGGGAAATCCGCCTGTTCGATCACTATTTGGTTCCTAAAACAGTTAACAGGTTTTTCTGTTGACTCTACAGTGTAGGTCAACGACTTCTCGCTGTGGATAGTAGCGATGTCGGAGTGTGTCTCATTATCTAAAGCATTTACGTTTTGTCGCGACAGGGCGTCGTCTACGTGGTTTTCTTTTCCCGGCTTGTAGAACACTTGTGCGTTATGTTCATCAACAAACGCTTTCCACCTTTTGAGCCTGGGACTCGGATTTTTATCCGACATTGAACCGGTCAGTGGTTGATGGTCGGTGAAGATGTTTAACTTCTTTACGCCATATAAATAGTTTCTCAGATTTGAAGTGCCCATACTATTGCTAGTAGTTCTCGTTCATTTGTTGCCATTGAAATCTCGGTTCCGCGTAACGTGCGAGAAATTATGGTGATCGGACGACCTTTCTGTGAAAGAACAGCCCCTGGACCGCTTCCAGAGGCATCAGTGGTCAATTTGACTTGACTGAGTGAAATCTGGGTATGCCAACATGACATCCTCAGACTCTAGGATGTTTCTTAGTTTTTCGAATGATTTTCGCTTCTCGTTGGTCAGTTCCAGTTTGACTTTCTTCGAGTGGTTTGCACCAATTTATCCGTTGTCACCTTTTAGAATATTCGTCAGTAGTCTTGCGAATGAAACATCCTTTATGAAACATCTATAATAACTGACCAATCCCAAAAATGACCTGAGACTGAACAATGTGGATGGGGGTTGAAATTCTTTTATAGCCTTAACCTTTTCAGGTGAAGTTTTAATTCCTCCTCGGGACACTATGAATCCCAAATAATCTACGTTCTCTTTAAAGAACTTAGATTTTTCTACAGACACTCTCATGCCTGCAGCGCACAAAGTTTTTAGAACCGTGTTTATATCGTTGACATGACTCTCCATTGTTTGGGAGAAAATGATTACGTCATCGACGTAGACATAGAAAGACGTTTCTTCCTATGACCTTCTACGTCAAAACCTTTCTTATCAACAACCCAAATTGGGTTATTGTAAGGCGACCGGGATGGCCTTATTATTCAGTCTGCTAGAAGTTGTTTAACCTCCGTATTGACGAAATTGGCTACACCCATCGGATATGGGTAAAGTTGTGAATATACGGTTTCGCCGTCAGTGCGGATCGTGGCGACCGTATTTATATTAAAGGGGAGGGACTCGTTTGGGTCCGCAAAGGCTTTTGATCTGTTTTTGATCATATTTTTGAAATCTTCGTTGACGGCGTTTGGCACGTCCACGTCATCGAGGTTAATAAAGTTTACATTTCTGCATTTTGAGTACAAAATTTGCTCCGTACCATGATCATGCTCGATGATGTTTTTTGTTAGATCAATTTTTGCGTTGACCCTTTTTAGCACATCTAGTCCAACAATTCCGTCATATCCGTTCAGGTTGTTTAACAAGAAGAAGTATGACTTAACATTGAATAGATGGATCAGACACTTTTGTTCTATTTTTGTATGACCATGGATTGATGTGACTTCGAATGGTGTTTCCACCGAATTGAAGTGTTTTAATTCTGTTAGAGGTTTTATGTAATTTTTGGAGGCTCCTGTATCCAACGGTAACCTAATTTCCCGCCCCGCTATCGTACGAATTATGTACGGGAGCAGGGACGTTCCCCTAAAAAATTACATGATTCGGAATCGGACGTGTTATCTGCCTCGATTTCCGCTGCTTCGTAGGATGACTTTACCCTATACTCCTGGTCATTTGACTGCGACTACGACTGCGAGCTGTCTGCTCGTCCCTGAATTTAGAACGTGATGTCGACGTCCATTGGTTCAGGACCTAGGTTTTGCGTATAGCCTTTTCGAGGATAATTTGATTCATTGCTCTGTTGCGTTTGGCCTTTATGTCCTTGGTATTTAGAAAATTGAGGGCCTTTAGCTTGAATACTAGTGCCCGGTGCATTATAGTTTTGGTTTCTCTGGAAAGCACCGTTGGAGTTGTTGTGATTATTACCTTGTGGGGTGTTATGAAAACGGTTACCCTGACGACGGTTTTCCGAATTGTAAGATTTTTCTTCTAAATTTTTATTAAAGCTTGCAACGAACCAAGCTCGTTCATTGCAAGACTCTGCCCGTTGAGCCACGGCTAATGCTGATGGAAAATCTTTGGGCGCAGCTGAGAGAACTACGTGTCGGACTGATTTTATTAACCCGGTCACAAAAGCGTTCAAAGCGTCCTGCCGTGATCTATTATTTAAGATAGCGACAGTACCTGTGTCATAAGACACAGACGCTTTTTCTCAATCTCATTATAAAAAGTCATTAGAGGAAGTTCTCCTTGACGCATAGTAACCATTTGCTGCTGCGTAACCTCGATTGGTTTTTGTTCTGCATATGCGCAGTCCATTCTAGCTATTATAACATCGAAATTTAGTACTGTATTATGTGACCTAAGCATTACTCCCGCGGGACCTATTACCTTGTTACGAAATCATACGGCCTGGTTCTATAACTACCCAAAAATGGTTTGTAGATTTCGTAGGCGTTAACTGCTGCTCATCTTGTTTGCCGTCGAAAATTGGTAGGAACTTCACCAAGTCTAGTGGTTCATTACAAGGGATAGCTGCGTTGTGTGGTATTTGCTCGAATACTACTACGGGTCCACCCTCATTTATTCTCTGCCTATTTTCAACCTCTTTAAGCTTTTCTGAGAATATTCTTTGTTGGTGCTCTAGTGCGCCATTTACGGCAGCTTCCATGAGTCTAATTACATCTTTATTACTCATGGTACCTGAGGTTTCTTGTGTTGGTATTGCCTCTTGTTGAAGATCCTGGTGTTGATTTTGAAATTCTTGATCGTTAACCATTTTTACTTTGTCTGTAAAGCCGTCTATTAAGTTTTTTAATTCTATATCTTCGTCGGTCTCAGTACCGTCAATGTAACTCCTTTGTTGTTTATTATTTCTTATGTCTTTATAGCTCTGTATTAAGTCCTCGTCACTGTCGTTGTTTTCGTTACTGTTTCTATACATAGGACATACGTTTGCGATTTTTTTACTTTATAATTTGTATGAGAAAGAACTACTTTTTAGGAAAGACTTTAATTTTCCTTCTTCATATTTTTCTTCATTTGTAAATGAAAATCACTATACTTGAACTTTTAATTGCAATCAATCTTTTTTTATTTGTTTTATTTCGTTCTTTATTATGTCTGTTTTTTTTTTTTTTTTTTAAATGGCATACATGTCTGGTTGACATTAAGGTAAATTGAAAATAAAGATCTCACTTACATGTTATATTGGTATATTGAAATGCAGCGAAGACGGTAGCTGGTTGATCCGTTTATCCTCTGGCTGTCGTTGATTTAGCTGTTTACTGTTGTTTCTTCTGCAGCGTTGTTTTGTTTTTGTATTATTTTTATGTTTTTGCGTTGCTGTTCACTGTTGTTGTGCAGCGCTCGAGTCCGAAGTGTTTTCAAAGAAAACCCGATTACGAGACCTTGATTTCTAGATCTTTTTATTACGGATTTTACGTTATTACGACACTTAAGCGCGTTGGGCGTCAATTAAACCAAATACGTTTGTATTATTAAATGGTTCTTTTATTAGAGCCAACTGCTCTGAATTCTGGTCTGTTACGAAATAAGGACAAATCAAATTTATTTAGGCCGCCAAGCCTTCGGTTGGAGGCAGCGGACTCAGCAGAGCGCTTGGTCAGCGCATCGTGCCGTCTGGAGTTTCCTGCCTTCAACGGTTACCCAGCGCGCACATGCCCTCCTCGCATTACGCTGACCCTTGCACATCGCTTTCGCTAAAGCGAAATGCGTTACTGGGCTGGATCAGCGTCGTCGATGTTATTGTTGGCACATCTGGTCTTGGATGGCATTTCGGCGAGTCGTTGCACTCCTCCGACTTGCTCGTGTTAACTTATATAATAAACTTTATAGGTAATAGATTTAATATAAATATATTTTTCCTTTTATAATCTTTATTGGATAAGTTTCACCAGACGTCAGTTATGAACTAATTTACAAATGTATTCTTTCGGCCCAGCAAACCTTTTACTTAGCTTTATATGTCAAGCTTACCGGATCATTAAGTTGTTACCGCGGTTGGTGTCTTGGGAGAATGTTAATTATGAGGCTTTTGAAGAGTGAAGCTTTCCAAAAGATCGGCTTTAGCTTTTTATATAAAGAGTGAATATGTCACTCCCCCACCTTTTAGATAGTAGCTTGTCCTCAAGCGATTATTTCTGGATTTAATTGTGGTAATGCATTTTCAATTTCAACTATTTCTGTTTTTGATTCTGTTTCTTTTTTTGATATTTTTGTTAGCGGTTTTACTTGGTTTTAGGTAAGAGATAATAATTTTGTGATGCGCTGTTTTACATTTCATATAAAAGTAAAAAAGGAAATTAAAACTGAAACAGATATGAAGATTATTAGTATGTTTCTGTAAATTGTGTTATTCTTATTGTTTAACAAAATCATTTCTTTTATTTCTATGTGTGACATTGGTTCGACTTTGGTTACATTGTGTTCAGTAAATATTATATTACATTTGTGTATTGTTGAATATTATTAGATTTTGTAATTTGTTTTAATTCTGCTGTGCAGTTGGATATTTTTCTAATTTTATTATTTTCAATATAAATCTCCTGTAATTGTAACAATTGTGATAAAGTTTTTGTCTTGTCATATTCCAGGTTATAAGTATATTTGGTTTAATATATTGAATATAGGATTGTTTACGATATTTTTGAAAAATACACGTTGGTGTTTCGTGTTTTATTATGTTAGCTATGCAATGGTCTTTGACAATATTCTTTGTTAATGTATTTAGAACATAGTTGTTATGTGAGTAAAATTTGCCTTCAGTAGAATTTGCCTTTCCTTAATAATTTGGCCATTATTGTCGGGGTAAGGTGCAATTATAAAGTTTTTATGTTTATCTGATTTTTGTAATTAACGTTGCCAATATTGTCGTGTTTTAGTAGTTTGAGATTAAATATTCCTAGTCGTGTTATTTGTGGACCCATTTCAATGTCCTCGATATAATCGGTAAAATGTTCAATGTTAAATATTAATTATTAATTTTATTATTAATTTATTATTTATTAAAATTAATTATTAATAGATTAATTTTTTGTTCTTTTTCCAAAGAATTGGACTGGGTGTTAATTATTTCTATGACATTATTGAGACTGTCAATAACGTGGCTTAGAGTGCTGACCTGTACTGTGTCTTGTGATAGAGTCGAAATTTGTTGTTCAATATGTTGTCTGTCGTCTTCGTCTAATGTGCTAAAAAGATATTTTTGTTTGGAACCTACAAAGTTAATCAGTCCTCGTTTGTTTCGTTGAATGGCGTTCATTACTCGTTCCATTTTCTCCGTTAAATATTTAATTTGTGTAACGTTTTTAAATTATTGACATTGTTTGATTATACTATTAAATGTTTCTTCTACTTCTGTATTATTTATTGTGAGACAGTGCATAAGGGTGATAGGTATTTGTATTGTTCCAGATTCAAACAAGATAAATCCTTGATTGTTGGGAGTTTAATTGGAGTTTAAGATTGGCCTCTTTGTGTCTCAGAAACCTTTCTCAGTGAGTCTAGGTGTTTGTTCAGAGATGTTGAATAGATGATCACATCAACTAAATAAACATGGCAATGCTTGTTAATGAGGTCTTTTAGGACGTAATTCATGCACCGTTCGAAGGTTGCAGGAGCGTTCTTTAAGAAAAATGGCATGCGAGTGTACTCATAGTGACCAGGTTTGGTCGAAAACGCAGTTTTTGGTGTAGTCTTAGGGTCCATTTCGATTTGGTGAAAGCCCTTTGCTAAGTCAATCGTAGTAAAATACTGGCATTTTCCTAATTTGCTTCGTATTTCGTCCATATTAGGAATCGGAAATTTATCATTTATTGTTATTTCATTTAGATTTCGATAGTCCACGACCAACCTGAATTTCAGTTTGACAGAGGCATCTATCTTTTTGGGTACAATCCATAATGGACTGCAGTAAGGGGAGTCACTTTCGCGTATAATACCTTGTTTTAACATTTCCTCATTTTGCTTATTTACTTCTGCTTCGTAGGCAAACGGATACGAGTATGGTCTTTTGAAAACTGGGTTTTCGTGAACAGTTTTTATATCGTGACGTATTATGCTTGTTAATGTAAGGTTTTCATTTTTGGAATATTGAATGTCATTGAACTCTTTTAATAAATTTGTAAGTCTGTATTTTTCCTCACTATTTAAATGTCCTAGTCTGTATGCGTGTTCTGAGTCTATGTTGTTGTCCATAGCATAGTTTATTTCTGATGTTAAGTTCTTTTTTTGTAATAGTGCATTACAATTTTTTGAAGATCCCATCATATGGATCTAGTTCTTTGTGAATGAATCTTTTTTCGTTAATTATTGTTTCGTTCCGAAAGTCTATTAAACCGTTATTTTCCATTAGAATTTTTCTTCCTAATAGAAAGTCATAACAAGGTGAAAATTAATGAATATAGAATTTTTGTGTTTGCTGAAAAATACCGTTGGCTGGAAGGTCTACATATTTATTTAATTTAATTGTCATACTTCGGACAGTTATATGCTTATCTTTAATTTGAAGTTTGAAAAAGTTTAAGCTCATCATGTTTATTGAAGAGCATGTATCAACTATGCATCTGTGGTTATTAAACATGATCTCTGTGTATTGGTAGGATCCCACGCTGGTATTGGAAAATTTTCAGCTTGATATTGCTGATCTGTAAACATTTCTGTCTGAGTATTCTGTAATTGATCTTCGTGGAACTGTTCGTCGTTATTAATGTAGTGTTTAGTTTCGTTATCGTAATCTAATTCGTGCTGGTGATTAATTTCATCTGTCTACATACGTGATTGTCCGCTGCCTTCTTTAAAACGCTCATTCGCCACTCTTGGTTGTTGGGGGCGCTGATAGTAGTTTCGGGTGTGGTTTTGACGGTCCTGAAGTAAGTCTGTTCTGAATCCGTTGTATAAATTTCTGTACTGATTAAGTTGCTGTTGTCTGGTCGGAGGAATTTGTCTAAAAGGGGTTTGATTGTTTACGTTAGTGTTTTGGGTCTGTGTGGGATTTAATGGAATAAAGGGGCGAATGAATCGTTGGTTGGGATGAGTGTTTTTGATTTGGTTAATGTTTGTATGTTTATAGGTGTTAGGTGAATTTGAGTTAAATTTTGGCTGACTATCGAATGTTTTTGAAATTAGGTCTTCGTATAGACCTTCTTGTTGGGCGGTTTGCTTTAATTTTTGAACGGTTGAAATGTCATACCTCGCTAAAGTCATGAACAACCTATCGGGGAGTGAGCGTTGAATTGTATTTTTTATAGTAGTTGCCATTGCTTGTGTATAAACCGCTTTATTAATTCGGTCATTTTCTAATGTTAACTAATTTATAATTACAGTTGACTTATCTTCTAATTGTTCGCAGAATAGACGTAAGTTACCTCTAAAAGTTGTGCGATACCACCTTCCTAGTAGTTTCTCCAGGGGCGTCTGAGTCTTGAATTTCCGTGGATACGGCGTCTTTTAAAGTTGTCCATTCGTTGTGCATTCCAAATTGGCAAACCTTTTCCGCATCTCCGCATCTACGCCATTTTAGTATTATTTATAAGTTAGTTTCTGTTCTTGTTCACAGACTGCTACAGTATGTCGAGACTTATGCCTTAGTGAACTGCTCTGTTTTAACGTTTTGTTGTTTTATACAACAGTAGCGGTCGCACTTTTGATTTTAGTGGGCTACTGTTTTTGTTCACAGACTGTCGAGACAAATGTCTTAGTGAACTGCACTGTGCACCTTTAATTGTATTACACCTTAGTGGCGGTCTCACTTCACGAAGCAGACCACAAAATTAGGTCTTTAAATTAACTCCGATCGCAAAGGTTCTTGTGCGGATACCGATTTTACCGCGCCAATTCGCGGGTACAATGAGAAAAGGTTACTTGGTCATACAAGTTTCTTCTTTTCACTAGATTGTCAAAGGATAACGAGCTTACTGGGACTTTTTTCAGTATCCTACCGACTGCGCCAATAAACTTTTTAGGTGATAGATTTATTAAAAAAAAAATATATATATATTTTTTTTTAATCTTTATTGGATAAGTTTTACCAGAGGTAAAAGTTTAGTTATGAACTAATTGACAAATGTATTCTTTCGGCCCACCAAACCTTTTACAGAGGATTAACATAAGCCTTTTAAGTTCTACTTAGCTTTATATGTCAGGCTTATCGGATCATTAAGTTGTTACCGTTAAGCGGTTGGTGTCTTGGGAGAATGTTATTTATGAGGCTTTTGAAGAGTGAAGCTTTCCAAAAGATCGGCTTTAGCTTTTTATATGAAGAGTGAATATGTCACTATACAGAGGTGGTCAAAAGTATTTACACAACGATCTTGAATTGAATTCACATTGAAAAAAAAGCTCGTTGTGTCAATACTTTTGACCACCTCTGTATATTGTAAAAAAAAAGCTAGGTATTCAATAAAAAAAATGCTTTCACTTACATTATTCGTATAATATTTATGTGAGCTCAAACAAGAAAACGTTGATCGTGGAATCACTTGCTCCCCACTGTAAGTTTTTTTTACTTAATTTAAGTGTTACTGTGAACTGGTCAGCCGGCGGAGAGGCGAGGGGGACGACAGAGAGGAGAGGGAGAGAGAGGAGAGAGAGAGAGGAGAGAGGAGAGAGGAGATGAGTAGAGGAGAGGAGATAGGAGAGAGGAGAGAGGAGAGAGGAGAGAGGAGAGAGGAGAGAGAGAGTAGGAGAGAGAGAAGGAGAGAGGAGAGAGGAGAGAGGAGATAGGAGAGAGGAGAGAGGAGAGAGAGAGAGGACGAGAGAGAGAGGAGAGAGTAGAGAGGAGAGAGGAGATGAGGAGAGAGGAGAGTAGGATAGATAGAGTAGTATTAGAGAGAGTATAGATAGAGAGGAGAGAGTATGATAGATAGATGAGAGATTAGATGGAGAGTAGTGTAGGCGAGGTATATATTATAGATGATATATGATATATTATATATTATATATTATATATTATATATTATATATTATATATTATATATTATATATTATATATTATATATTATATATTATATATTATATATTATATATATGTATATATATTATATATTATATGTATTATGTATTATACATATAATATATGTAGTCATTCAATAATACTCAATGGCATAGTAATTCGTTTTCACAAACACAAATATTTATACCCGTTACTTGTAGAGTAAAAGTGTATACTAGATTCGTTAAAAAGTGTGTAACAGGCAGAAGAAAGCATTTCCGACCATATAAAGTATATAAGTTAAAACGAGCAAGTCAGAGGGGTGCAACGACCCGCCGAAATGCCATCCAAGACCGGGTGCGCCAACAATAACATCGTCGACGCTGAGCCAGCCCAGTAATGCATTTCGCTTTATCGAAAGCGATGGACATGGGTCAGCGTAATGTGAGGCGGGCATGTGCGCACTGAGTGACCGTCGAAGGCGTGAAGCTCCGGACGGCACGAGCGCTCTGCTGGGTCCGCTGCCTCCAACCGAAAGCTTGGCGGCCTTAATAAATTTGATTTGTAGTTAGTTCGTAACGGACAAGAATAAAGAGCAGATGGCTCTAATAAAATAATACAAACCTAACTGGTTTAATTGGCGCCCAACACGCTTAAGTGTCGCAATAAAGTAAAATCCGTAATAAAAAGTCCTAGTAATCAAGGAATCGTGTTCGGGTTTTTTTTAAAAACACTTCGGACTCGCGCACTGGACAACAACAGTGAATAACAACAACGCTACACAGAGGCAGTGAAAACCGCTGCATACCAAGAATAAAATCAAGAGGACAAACAGATCAACCGGCTACCGTCCTCGCATTTTAATATAACATGTAAGTGACATCTTTATTTTCAATTTATCTCTTTTAACGTCAAACAGACATGTTTTTTTTTATAAGAAAGAAATAATTTTATAAAAAAATAAAACAAATAAATAGAGTGATCGCAATTAAAAGTTTAGGTATAGTGAATTTCATTTACAAATTTAAAAAAAATAATTAAAAAATGTTTTTTAATTATAAAATAAAAAATCGTTACCAGGTCAGTAACGAAAACAACGACAGTGACGAAGACTTAATATAGAGCTATAAAGACATAAGAAATAGTAAACAGCAAAGGAGTTACATTGACGGTACTGAGACCGACGAGGATATAGAATTAAAAAACTTAGTGGACGGCATTACGGACAAAGTAAAAATGGTTAATGATCAAGAATTCCAAAATCAACCTCAGGACCTCTAGCAAGAGGCAACACTAACACAAGAACTGGCGAAATCTTTAGGTACCATTAGTAATAAAGATGTAATTACTAATGATAGTAGTTACTCATTACTCATGGAAGCGGCCGTAAATGGCGCACTAGAGCACCAACAAAGAATATTCTCAGAAAAGCTTAAAGAGGTTGAAAATAGGCAGAGAATAAATGAGGGTGGACCCGTAGTAGTATTCGAGCAAATACCACACAACGCAGCTATCCCTTGTAATGAACCACTAGACTTGGTGAAGTTCCTACCAATTTTCGACGGCAAACAAGATGAGCAGCAGTTAACGCCTACGAAATCTACAAACCATTTTTGGGTAGTTATAGAACCAGGCCGTATGATTTCGTAACAAGGTAATAGGTCCCGCGGGAGTAATGCTTAGGTCACATAATACAGTACTAAATTTCGATGTTATAATAGCTAGAATGGACTGCGCATATGCAGAACAAAAACCAATCGAGGTTAACCCAGCAGCAAATGGTCACTATGCGTCAGGGAGAACTCCCCCTAAAGACCTTTTATAATAAGATTGAGAAAAAGCTAACTCTTATTTTTAGTAAGACTTTGTTGTCTTATGACACAAATACTTGCGCTATCTTAAAAAATACATCTCGGCAGGACGCTTTGAACGTTTTTGTGACCGAGTTAAAAAAATCAGTCCGATATGTAGTTCCCTCAGCTGCGCCCAAAGATTTTTCATCAGCATTAGCCGTGGCTCAACGGGCGGAGTTCTGCAATGAACGAACCTGGTTTGTTGCGAGCTTTAATACAAATTTAGAAGAAAAAGCTTACAATTCGGAAAACCGTCGCCAGGGTAACCGTTTTCATAACACCACACAAGGTAATAACCACAACAACTCCCAGGGTGCTTTCCAGAGAAACAAAAACAATAATGCACCGGGCACTAGTAATCAAGCTTTTAGCTCTCCATTTGCTAAAACCTAGGAAATAAAGGCCAAAAGAAGGGGCGGGAAATTAGGTTACTGTTGGATACAGGAGCCTCCAAAAATTACATAAAACCTCTATCAGAGGTCCACCTCAAACCGGTGGAAACACCATTTGAAGTCACGTCAATCCATGACCATAAAAAAATAGAACAAAAGTGTCTGATCCATCTATTCAATGTTAAGTCATACTTCTTCTTGTTAAACAACCTGAACGGATATGACAGAATTGTCGGACTAGATGCGCTAAAAAGGGTCAATGCAAAAATCTATCTAACAAAAAACATCGTTGAGATGTTTGAGATGGTTCGAAGCAATTTTTTTTTTACTCAAAATGCAGAACTGTAAACTTTATTAACATCGATGACGTGGACGTGCCAAACGCCGTCAGCGAAGATTTCAATAGGTTGATCAAAAACAGATCAAAAGCCTTTGCGGACCCAAACGAGTCCTTCCCCTTTAAGATAAATACGGTCGCCACGATTCGCACTGACGGGGAACCCGTCAAAACTTTACCCATATCCGATGGGTGTAGCCGATTTCGTCAATACGGAGGTTAAACAACTCCTAGTAAACGGAATAATAAAGCCATATATTATTATATATTATATCCCGGTCGCCTTACAATAAACCAATTTGGGTTATTGATAAGAATGGTTTTGACGAAGAAGGTCATAGGAAGAAACGTCTCGTTATTGACTTCAGGAAACTGAGTCAGAAAACAATCGATGACAAGTATCCTATACCGGATTACAGGAATACAGGATATACAGGATTTTCCAACGGGCCGTTCTGAGAGAACACGTCGGTAAAACTTGCTATGTCTACGTCGATGACGTAATGATTTTCTCCCAAACAATGGAGAGTCATGTCAATGATATAAACGTGGTTCTAAAAATATTGTGCGATGCAGGCATGAGAGTGTCTGTAGAAAAGTCTTAGTTATTTAAAGAGAACGTAGAATATTTGGGATTCACAGTGTCCCGAGGGGGAATTAGAACATCACCTGAGAAGGTTAAGGCTATAAAAGAATTTCAACCTCCATCCACATTGTTCAGTCTCAGGTCATTTTTGGGATTGGCCAGTTATTATAGATGTTTCATAAAGGGGTTTGCTAGCATCGCAACCCCTCTGACGAATATTCTAAAAGGTGACAACGGAAAAATTGGTGCAAACCACTCCAAGAAAGTCAAACTGGAACTGACCAACGAGAAGCGAAAATCATTCGAAAAACTAAGAAACATCCTAGAGTCTGAGGATGTCATGTTGGCATACCCAGATTTCACTCAGTCAAGTCAAATTGACCACTGATGCCTCTGGAAGCGGTCCAGGGGCTGTTCTTTCACAGAAAGGTCGTCCGATCACCATAATTTCTCGCACGTTACGCGGAACCGAGATTTCAATGGCAACAAATGAACGAGAACTACTAGCAATAGTATGGGCACTTCAAATCTGAGAAACTATTTATATGGCGTAAAGAAGTTAAACATCTTCACCGACCATCAACCACTGACCGGTTCAATGTCGGATAAAAATCCGAGTCCCAGGCTCAAAAGGTGGAAAGCGTTTGTTGATGAACATAACGCACAAGTGTTCTACAAGCCGGGAAAAGAAAACCACGTAGACGACGCCCTGTCGCGACAAAACGTAAATGCTTTAGATAATGAGACACACTCCGACATCGCTACTATCCACAGCGAGAAGTCGTTGACCTACACTGTAGAGTCAACAGAAAAACCTGTTAACTGTTTTAGGAACCAAATAGTGATCGAACAGGCGGATTTCCCGTTCATAAGGTCACATTGTGCGATTTACAGACCGCACAACATTGCTTCGCTCACTAAAAGATTTAAAAATAGATGTAAATGCAATCCACTGCGAGCTACCTATACTCGCCTTCATTCAGCACGATTTAATCGTCATATTTCCCTCGACGACATTTAGACATTGTAAGAGCTTTGTCATCGACATAACAAACAGTACCAAACAAATGGAAATTATGACCACGGAACACAATAGAGCCCATAGAGCAGTACAGGAAAACGTAAAACAGGTCCTTCGTGACTACTTTTTTCCCAAAATGGGCCAGCTAGTGGCAGAAATCACCGCAAATTGCAGAACGTGTTCCAAAGCAAAATACAATTTTCACCCAATACAACAAACCACAGCGGAAACACCAATTCCCGGTTATACTGGGGAAATTATTCACATAGGTTTTCAAAATTCGCTATAGTCCAACAAATTCAAGAGCAATCGTAGATATCAAAACATAATAAAAACAGTTTACTGCGAAAATGAAAGGTCTATCAACTCACAAACCATACGAACCATCCTAGAAAATAGGTATGGTATACAGGTCTCAAATGCGCCCCCGTTGCACAGCACATCTAATGGGCAAGTTAATAGATTTCATAGCACCCTAGCGGATATCGCTCGGTGCATCAAGATAGACCAAAATATAACTGATGCGACCGACCTTATTCTATTTGCAACAATAGAATATAACAGAACTGTCAATTCGGTTACAAATAAAAAGCCGCACGAAATAGTTCACGCTATTCCAACAGATCTTGCCGGCACAACAAGAGACAAGATCAAAGAGGCGCAAGAGAAAACACTTAGGTACTCAACTGCAGACAAAAGCAATAAGCAGTACCAAGTAAGCGAAAAAGTCTGGTTAAAAACCAACAGACGCCTGGGTACCAAATTAACGCCACTCTGCTCAGAAGAGGTCATTGAGGCTGATCTGGGCACGACAGTGTTTATTAAAGGGAGGGTGGTCCATTAGGACAACCTTCGGTAAGGGAGTGCGCAATTTAATTTTATATATTTCACACATTTTTGTATATTATTACTTTTTATACTTTAACGCTTGTTACATTCCATATTTTATATTTTTGGCACTTAGGTTAGGAAACTTGCTACTCCAGTTAGTCCTACTGACAACTCCTGGACCATGAAACTAAACGAGTACTCACGCGGTAATCACATACCAATAATGGTCGGAGACATTATTCTATGGGACAAGTACGGTTACATGGGACATACAACGAACGTTACATCTTACGAGACGAACGCAGACGAGACGAAATACACGATGGACTTCTTCGTGAAGAACACATGAGGCGGGTACTTGAAACGGACTTGGGACGAATAGAGACTCTTTTGGACACACTAAAGGTACGTCACCGACAAGACCGTAGTCTTAATTTCCTAGAGACTGCTTTGAAAGCAATAACGGGGACACCCGTCTCTGACGACTGGGACCAGGTGAGGCTTAGACAGGAACAGCTAAGTGACTCGGTAAACGAACAGATAGAAATAAACCACAAAATACAATTGCAATTAAACACACTGACCTCATCCATGAATTCTATTTTAAAATCGGACAACTTGGACACAGAACATTTGTACGAGACGATTTTGGCAAAAAACCGTATTGTAATTCAAGAACTAGAAAACTTAATACTTGCAATCACCCTATCCAAATTAAACGTAATAAGTCCAATAATCCTGAATGACGTTGATTTAAGGGAGATTGAAAGTAAACATCCCACAGACGTTAGTGTATCAGATATTTTAGAAGTAGCTGGCATAACAACTTTTCAAAATCGAGACCTATTGTATTTTTTAATTAAATTTCCGAAGCCTTTGTTAACTTGTATAAAAATAAGAATATTTCCGGTACAACATGAAAATAAAATCTTAGATTTCGAGGACGGTAGCACGGTCGCGGATTGCGGAGCGGAAACCTTCGCCGTCAAGGACTGCAAGGACTGTATCAGCGATGTATCTCCACCTTCTGTAGGAGATCAAAAGCGCCAACCTGCGCATAGAAACTTATCTCTGGTACTGTTGCACATTGCAACACCCAGACCCGGTCACTCATCTCCAACAATATAACCATAAATATCACCGACGAAAAGGGAATAAGCCAGATAATATAAGGAACTTACCTGGTATCGTATAGCAACAAAATTGAAATGAACGGCACCCTTTACGTCAATAATATCGGAACATCAAAGAAGAAAGCCGCAGTTTCAGCCATGGCTCAAGTAAACGTTCTGTGGCATCTAGAGCGCCTTAGTCTGTCATCGATTCACGGAATGACCGTCAAAAATCTGCAACACATCAACCTCCTTCAATCCCGAATACCATCAGGCAAAACCTGGATTTTTTTGCTCTGTCTCCTCCACAGCCTCAATAACCCTTGTCATCATCCTTCTTGGTTACCGTCTGAAAGCCAAACGTCAACAACCATCTAAGACAAACAACCATCTTAACACGAGCAAGTCAGAGGGGTGCAACGACCCGCCGAAATGCCATCCAAGACCGGGTGCGCCAGCAATAACATCGTCGACGCTGAGTCAGCCCAGTAATGCTTTAGCGAAAGCGATGTAGATGGGTAATGTGAGGTGGGCATGTGCGCACTGAGTGACCGTCGAAGGCTTGAAGCTCCGGACGGCACGAGGCGCTGACCAAGCGCTCTGCTGGGTCCGCAGCCTCCAACCGAAGACTTGGCGGCCTTAATAAATTTGATTTGTAGTAAGTTCGTAACGGGCCAGAATAAAGAGCAGTTGGCTCTAATAAAATAATACAAACCTTACTGGCTTAATTTATATACTCTCGATCATGGCCATGTCCGTATGTCCGTCCGTCTGTCTATAGAAACGCCTCGATCTCAAGAACTACATAAGCTAGAATGTTGAGATTCAGCATGTAGCTCCCGGAGACATAGACGCAGCCCGAATATATTTCCAAATGTTGCCACACCCACCCTAACGCCCACCGAACAAAACTGCCACGCCCACATTTTGAGAAATGTGATTTTTTCACTTTTTTATATATCCTGTAAATTTATAAATTTGCCACGCGCACTCCTACGCTTACAAACCGCCCAAAACCTTCACGCCCACACTATTGAAAAATGTTGTTATATTTTTTTTTCATATTTTTTATATCTTGTAAATTTCTATAAGTTTGCTAAAAAATTCTTTTTTCTACGCCCACTCCAACGCCCAAAAAACGGCCGATACTGTCACGCCCACACTTCCACTAGCTGAGTAACGGGTATCTGATTATCGGAGATCTCGACAATAGCATTCTATCTTGTTTTTAATTTGTTTTTAATTGGAAAATAAAGGATTTAGTGCTGGGGAACTTAACAAAATAATAAATAATAAAATAATAATAAACTCACATACATCATCAGAAACGAAAAACTATATATATTCCACCCAGCTTACACCTGATATAAATTGGTTATTATTGTTTATTTTTACAGCCATACTTGGAAGAAATATTTACACAGCTTAAAGGAAAGCCATTTAAAAAATTTATAGAGAGGTGAGTTTTTAACGCATATGCCCAAAACATTAATTGCAACCCTTTCAAGAGTATTTTAATTGTAGAAGTATGCAACTCGGTATGGAATAGTTATTCGGCCCTATTAAATAATTAGACTTACGATTTATCTCATCATTTAAATAGTAGTCTTCTTTAAAAACATTTTCATAAATATTTGCCAATTGTGTTCTGCTTATGCCTTATTGCTTATTGTTTCTAATATATATATATGTATGATCTTTTTTATTCAATCCAATTATACCCGTTACTCGTAGAATAAAAGGGTATACTAGATTCGTTGAAAAGTATGTAACGGCCAGAAGGAAAGGTTTCCGACTATATAAAGTATATATATTCTTGATCACTGTCTGCCCGTCAGTCCGAATATAAACGCCTGTCTCAGGAACTAGATGCTGAGAATATGCATGCAGCTCCCAGAGACATAGACGCAGTGCAAGTTTATGTTGCCACGCCCACAAACCGCGCAAAACTGTCATGCCCACACTTAAAAAAACATTTCAGTTTTTTTCATTTTATTATTTTTTTCCCCAATTTTCTGAGTAATGGATATTCGGGGAACTAAACTATAGCATTTCCTCTTGTTTTATATTGTAAAATTGGCATTGTCGGGTCTCGCGGCCGCCAACAGTTCCTAAATTTGTTAAGTGTAAACATGCCAACTTTGGACACACAATTTAACTCTACGGCACGTAAGTTGTGCGATAATCTTTCGTTATCTAAGCTTGCCTCTCTCGCTCTATAAGCTTGTCTCTCTCGCCCCTCTCTCTCTTGTTCTTACGCGCCTACACCTTTGGCTTAGCTTTCTTCTGTTCGTTCGTTTATTCGTGTGTACGCATTCGCTTTCGTAACCCATACATGCGCGAATTAAGTCATACGATGGTGGTGAGTACAGTTTGTAGTTCTTTAATAGCTCAAATAAACTAAATAAACCGGGTATGCACATGTGAAGTCTTCAGTGGCTCAAATTAAATATTAAATAAAAACTGCAATTATTTTTTCTAGTATTAGGTAGCAGTGAGGCTAGCCTTTTTAATTAAATCCTCTGATTGGTTCGGGAGGTTATCTATAAGATTGTGTAAACTTAAACGACGTCATTGTTCTGGCGGTTCCTAATTCGACTTTTACGATAGCCTAGTCGTTGGTTAGCGGGTCAATTATTAGCCCTTGGGCGTTGGTCATCGTCAGCCTGTACGAGACGGTCGGGTAAACACTTCTAGTTAGTTGTCGGTGGTGAGGAAATTTTCCTAATCTTCTGCTTGTGTATCTTTTGGTTTCGTGTCGTGTGTAGTGTGTGTCCACCGTCCCGTAGTATTTTGTGTTTTGTGAAACGAGGCGTTATTTTGTTTCTTCTGTTCTTCTTCCGAAAGACTGAGCTTCCGGTAGGCAGGGCAGGGGATCTTCCCTTGCTTCGTTCAGTTTGGTTGTGCGTTTTTCGGCAATTTCCTCCAAGCGGGTTTTGACTTCTGTGTAGATTTTTGAAGTGTAGATGTAGATTTGAAATTCGTGTAGCCTGTTCAAGAAGTCATGTTCATTATTAAACTTGACTGTGCTCGTGCTCGAATGTATCGTGTTGCTATACGTTATCATTGTTTTCGACAGAATTTCCTCGTGATCCAGGTCTAATTTCATCTCCCTCTTTGCCATTACGATTCGGTAAATTTCTGATAGTGTCGAATGAAGCCTTTCAACTGTCGAATTACTAACAGAGGTTCGGATATTTGTCTCCTAATTTTATTCTTGGATGGGGCACAGACCGTGCGTGATGGATTTGGCCAAATTGTAAAAGTTGCCTGTATATTGAAGATGTTAAGTGGATTCTGGGATACCGCTATTTCCCCGGGTCGCTCGGCACCGAGACATTTACGTGGGTGTTTGGTTTGACCGTGCTCAGTGTGTCTGCGACGACATTTTGCGATCCTTTTTCGTGCTCTAGTTCGTAATCATAATCGCTCAGGGCTTATCCGTTAGAGGGGCTAAGTTTCGCGTTTTAGCCATTAAAATTTGTGAGACCCAATGGGTTTGTGATCAGTAATCAATTTGTATTTACTACCGTAGAGGTACGGTCGGAAGTACTTCACTGCCCAGATAATCCCCGGCATTTCTTTCTCCACCGTTCAGTAACGGGTTTCGGCCTCATTGAGAGTTCTGCTCGCGATGCAGATTGGCCTGTTGCAAGTTTTAGGTTCTTGTGACAGTACCGCTTCCGATGCGACGTTACTTGTGTCCGTTGTCAAAGTGAAGGGCATTGTAAAGTCCGGGTGTCTCAGAATGGGATCGTTGACGAGGAGGGTTTTAAACAAATTCAAAGGCTTCGCGGGATTCCTCGTCCATTATTACTGACCTTTAAATTGTTTTGTCATAGGTTTGGTAATTCGTCCGAAGTCTCGTATAAATATCCTGTAATATCCTATGAGTCCCAAGAAGGATTTGATTTGTCTGCGGGTCGTGGGGCAGGAATGCGGAGGAAACTAGGAGGAGCTGATGTCGTCCAAATATTTGTAATGAAGCGGAGAATATTATGATGTCCTCAGGTAGACTAGACAGACATCTCCTATTACCGTGCCTAGACGTTATCCATGACACGCTGAAACGTAGCAGGTGCGTTTCTCATACCGAAGGGCATTCTAGTGAATTCATAGTGGCCGTTTTAGACCGAGGCACGGCCCATTCTATAACGAATTTCATTAAGGTAGCGATCGGCAACGGTTTTTTCATTTAGTTTCCGTAAATCTATAAGCAGTCGCCATTTTATGTTGCCGTCCTAGTCGGCTTTCTTTGGGACTAACCAGACGTGTGCGCCCCAAGGTGAGTGGCTATTTCGGATTATATCCTGTTCTAGCATCTTCTTTATTTGTTTACGTACTTCCTCTTTATGGATGTATATATAAATTTTTACATGGACTGGGATATTTTCTGTTGTCGGGATAGAATGCTTTACAGCATTCGAGAATGCTTTACAGCTTTTCGTCATAGAATAAGCCCGGGGGTCTAGCCCGGTTGACCATCCATTGAAGCTGAATTTTTTTGAAGCTCCAATGACCCCCAATGACCGCCATCAATATTGGCGCCGTTTTCTTGCATGCGTACATGCGTTTCAGGTTATCCCTGATCCTGTCCCACTCAAGCTTCGTATCTATCATGTTCAGAGTTTCGTCCGCCTTCCATATTATATTGTTTCTTAGTGTGCCTAGCAATAATTGGCCGTATGGCGTCTGGTCTATTCCTCTGATGAGCGACTTCTACGCTCACAATAAACTTTTGAAGGGTCCCCGGGGTCCCTTGGAAGGTATGTAACTGTTTAACGATTGCCAAAATTTAATTATTTGTTTTTCGTGGTCCGATGCGCAAAAGAATCCGACTCCGCGGTGGTCGTCTTTCCGCCTCTTTTGGGTACATTTTGTATTTTAAAGTGACACTGTCCACACAACAGAAAGACTTTGAATTGTTTCCGGAATCAAATAGTGATTGAGCAGGCGGATTTCCCGTCTATAAAATCAATCATCTTTTTAAAACAATAACACGTCATATTGTCCAATTTACAGATAGAACCAAATTGCTTCGTTCACTAAAAGATTTAAGAAAAATTAATGTTGTCAATGCAATTCACTGTGAGCTTCCTATACTCGCCTTAATTCAGCACGATTTAATCAGTACATTAAGACTGCATCAACTGTATTTAGACATTGTAAGAGCATTGTCATTGATAAAACGAATAGTACCGAACGAAGAGAAATCATCACCATGAAACACTATAGAGCAGGACAAGAAAATGTGAAGTAAGTCTTTCGTGACTACTTTTTCCCAAAAATAAGCCAACTGGCGGTAGAAATCACGGCAAATTGAAAAACTTGTTCCAAGGCAAAATACAATCGTTTCAACAATCAATAGCGGAATCCAACACCAATCCTAGGTTTAAGTGGGGGAATTATCCACATTAATTTTACCGATCAAAAGTATTTTCTAACTTGTATTGACAACCAATTGATTCAAGAGCGAGCAAACGTAGATATCATAACTCCGATTTTGCATCTAATAAATATGTTTCCTAACATAAAATCAGTTTACTGTAAGAATGAAAGGTCTATCAACTCACAAACTATGCGAACCATCTTAAAAAATAAGTACGGTATACAGGTCTCAAATTCGCCCCTTTGCACAGCACATCTAAGGGTTAAGTTGAGAGATTTCACAGCACTCTAGCAGAAATCGAACGGTGCATTACGATAGAACAAAAAATAACCGATACAACCGATCTTATTCTATTCGTAACAATAGAATATGCCAATTGGCAATGGCGAAATTTAAAACACTAAGGTATACAAAAGCGCACAAAGACAATAAACAAAACCAAGTAGGCGAAAAAGTCTGAATAAAAGCTAATAGATGCCTGGGTACCAAATAAACACCATTGTGCTCAGAGAAGGTCATTAAGAGTGATCTTGGCACGAAAGTGCTTATTAAAGGGAGAATGGTCGATACGGACAACGCCCGTTAAAAAGATGCCACATTTTCTTTTATAATTCTTTACAACTCCATTCTGAACCATGAAACTGAACGACTGACTATTCACACACTGTCCACATACCAATAATGAACGGAGACATAACTTTATGGGACGAATGTCCCCCATCTGGGTTATAAAATATACGTCATACGAGACTTACGCAGACGAGACGAAACATACGATAGACTCCTATGTGAAGGACATCCGCAAGCATTAGCGTATCGGAAGAAGATAACATACAAAATTTTCAAAATCAAGACTGATTTTACTTTTTAATTATATTCCCCAAATTATAGTTAACCTGTAGAAAAATAAGAATTTTTCCAGTAAAATAAAATCGTAGATTTCAAGAACGGTAGCACGGTCGCTTACTGCGAAACGGAGACCAACGCAGTCAAGGATTGCAATGAGTCAGCGGGCACCACCTTCTGCAGGAGATCAAAGGCGCCAGCCAGCGCGCAACAACTCATCTCTGACTTGGTCGCCCATTGCAACACCCCCCCCTGCCCACTTGGACCCTGTCACCATAATTGACAAGGGAATGCTTATCATCAATGATGCAACCATAAGTATCACCGACCAAAAGGGAATAAACAATGCGGTATCCGGAAGTTATCTGGTGTCATACACCGACAAAATTAAAATTAACGGCATTCTTAATTTTTAAGATGTCGGCAAAGAAGGTTTATGACATTTACAATACTCTTGGGTGTTTTTAAATGGTTACTGCCATATTTATATTAATCCTAGATAGTATTGACTACATGGGGGGCAAACACTGTACTGCTGATAAGGTAGATCGTATTAAAAACCTTATTTCTGCTTAAAAGACGTATGTTGACATGCAAACGCGATTAGATATGGGCCAGCAATTGTAAAGCGTGGTTGGCCCATAACAATTGTAGCACTTAAATGTAAGCTTGGAATCTATTAGAAGATGACTTAAAGCTTATAACCTCATTGCAAGAAGCAAAATAAAAGTGTCGTTACTCACAAAACACTTGTATTGGCCCTTGAAGCAGTGGAGAATTATTTTGTGGTCGGTTAATGACACAATGAGGCAGTGGAGGCAGTGAATTCTTCGGAGGCAGTGACTCTCGGAAGATTGTTAGACGATCACCCTTATGTGATTTTTCTTCGATAAATACCCCAGGATTGGTAAGCAAGGTGGTTCATCGTTTATGACTCGGGTGAGTTTTTCATATTATGGACATGTCTCTGTATAATGCCATAACAGCCATTAAGTCGATGTCATTGAGTGGCCAATTGATCAAAAATAATATAGACTTAAAGTCTATAAACTTTTAAAGTGAAGGTCATATTTGCTTAAATTTAAAATACATGAGCATACGTGAGCACACAGCAGTGGTCGACTGTTGAATTATGCGTACAAAAGAGCTGCTGCCTCTAGAATGCTCTGTCTCTCTCTCTGTATCTGGCTTTTGAACTAAAACTCAAGAGAGCCCGGACATTAACATAAGGGGAGTACCTAGGATGTACTTGTGTAGGGGTTTAATTTATAATTTAATGTTCGGTAAGGTCAAAAGGGTGCGTTCTCAGCAGACGTCTACGGGATTGGCCAGGGGTGGTTGTACAGTCTTCTTGTGTATCTCTCGCTGTGACGATAGATCTCGTCTTTCGCCCATGGAATCCCGAACTCTTCATGGATGATGGAGTTCTCATGGTAGGAATGGGCGTTGGAGACTATTCTCAAGCATCTGTTTTGGAAGCGCTTCGGTGCGAAGCGCTTTCAGTGCCCCACAGCTGGATTTCGTAAGTCCAGATCGGCTTGAGAATAGTCTTGTATACGAGCAGTTTGAGTTTGTCTCGCAGTTTGGATTTTTTTCCAATGAGCCAGTGGAGTTGTTTGAGGCGTATGTTGGCCTGGATACTCTTTTTGTTGAGGTGAGAGCCCCATGTGAGCCTTCGGTCCAGGGTTAGCCCTAGGTATTTGGGGCTGCTGATGGTTGGGATGGTGTCACCGTCGAGCTTAGCGGGGAGACATTCTCCTCTGCGTAGCTAAAATGTTGTGTGGGAGGATTTCTCCGCGTTCACCACAATGTTCCAACGTTTCACCCATGGATCCAGAGCATCCAGTTGTCTCTGGATGATGGCTGATGCTTCTTGTGGGTTTGTGGGTGCAAAAAAAATGGTATGACGTTACGCATCTTGTTATTCTAATGTCTTGGGCCAAAGCGTCCATGTTTAAATATTTTCCCTATTTATTTCTAATTACAAGGGATCCTTATTCCATTTACTTTGCATTTGCATTCGATAGTTAAACGAGTGAAGAGTTTTTTGCAAACTTTCAAAAAGTTAATTATATAAATCAATATTGATATTGATAAATAAGCAAAATAGCATACCATTCCCGAAATTCTTTTCCATTATGATTGGTATGTAAGTTAACAACTAGTAATATGTTTGCCCTAGCAACTAAGTAGATTTATATAAAATGCTGATGCGCCCAAATTAACTTCAGAACGGACAGCAGCGGAAATGGGTCACCCTTTATCCGGGGTACCGCATTGCTCTGCACAAGAGCTGAGTCGGCTTGCCGACCATGAATTCATGTCGTGATGCATTGGAGCTACGGTAAATTCATATTTTCCCGTTTCTCTGTATTCAGTTCTAAGCAAGCACTTTAAGAATATAGACTAGCAACTTCGGCACTCCGCCGTTAAATACATTTGTTTGATATAAATCATTCTCACTGAGCCAGAAGGCCAGTGATCAGCAAAGGGCGCCAAGTCACGCCATCCATCATAATCATCGTAAGAACCTGAATCTGCCGGAGCCACTTAAGTGGAGGACATCTGGACCATAAGGAAATACATAATTGGCGCCCAACGTACATAGAGAACCTAATATATATCTTAACAGGGTATTTAGGAAAAAAAAAACATGTAAGTTCGATAAGGGAATGCAATTCGGCAAATTTCAGGAATTGAACAATTTCATTGCGCACCAGCGTCAAAAAATATTGCATGCTTTAAGGGTTATTGTTTTCCATTGTATACTTATACTGCATACCCAAAGTTATTGTTGCCCAAAAGAATAAATAGAAACTTTTTTTTTTTTCTTTTATTATTCATTAATGTTAAAGTCACTAGGAATCGTTCACTCCCTTCTGAACTCAACTAATGTGTAGCTTAAAAGATTATATTATGGATAATGTTCCTTAATTATAATATATACAAATGTACAGTGGAGGGATTATGCTATCTTACGTGTAAGGAGTTCAGTGGGATGTATTCTCTTCAGGCGTCGGATATTCCTCCGACAAGTTCATTCGCCAAAGTGTTCGGGTAGACGGTAAGTCTATCGGCACATTGGCTGCTGTGGAAGTTTATTTGATCTCCCAGTGGGAAAACTTTTGTTTGCTCACAGTCCAGGGTAGCCCAGATGCCTAGATAAGCCTATTGAGGTGAATCTTAGAGGCAGTTCCCCACACTTGGATTGCGTAGGTCAGTGTTGGACCTAATATGGCTTTTATTAAGAGAGCCTTAGTTGCCATATGGAGTTTGCTTGAGTGGAAAAGTCAGTCCAGCTTTTTCAGTTTCCATGAGGATTTGGCTCTAACTGCCGTGATATGGGCTTTCCAACTCAGCGTCCGATCAAGGTGAACTCCGAGGTAGCAGTGGGATGAGACGTAGTCAATGATATTTCCGTCGAAGGAAAGACCTATGCTGGTTTGAGGTCGCAGGGTAAATGTAACCCAGGCCGACTTAGTGCAGTTAATGGCTATGTTCCATTTGGCAGTCCATCGCTCGATTGCATGCAGCCATTCCTGAACTGCATTGGAACAAAATAGAAACACAATTGTTCTTTGGCGCAATTCAACCAAAGACACTAGAATAATAAGATGCGTAACGGCCATACATTAACTTTGCACTATGCAGCCACTTTTTTGGTGGCGGCAATAATTTCTCTGTCCCCGCTCGGGTAAAATTGAGAGCATAAAAATCTAAAAATAGAATTTACTTACTTGTGTGAGTGAAAACAGTTAGCAAAAAAGTGTGCATGTGTGCGTTGTTGTGCTAGAAGACCAATTGAAGTCGAAATCAATTTTGATCTAAGAAACGAATTTGATTATTGTTTTGGTCAATTTCGTCGTAGTATGATCTATTTAAATATTATTTAAATAATTATGCCGTGACTATTATTTTTTTTTAAGAAGTCATTTTAATATTCGTTAGCTACCATGTACATATGAACTTAACATATCAACTTTTATTGAATATATGTAAATGCGGATATATTATTAAAATTGGGAAAATAGTTGCAAGCGATGAGCTATATGTATATGTCAGCTTTAAGCAAACGGATTAAGAGGAACTAAAAGAAGAAACAATAAATTTAGCGCGCTTTTCTAACCACTCAAAATGGCGCGGTTTTTTAAAATATCAAATTAGAATATAACGACAATACTCAACAAAATAATATTTGCATTTCAAGTACTGAAAATTGATAATTTCTATAAGTATGCATATAGTTTTACTTGTATACTAGTAATTTGTACTAATAAATAATAATATAGTTAAACTAATAGTTAAATTTGCAACCTGTTTATTGCAAAATTGAATACGTGTGGACACATACAGTGATCGGCTGTCGCTGTATGCGTACAAGAGAGCTGCTGGCTCTAGAGCGCTCTCTCTCTCTCTGGCTCTTGAGCAAAAATTCTAGAGAGCCTGGAACTAGCTCTAGAGCCAGCAAGAAAAAATCGTGGCGTTACGCATCTTATTATTCTAGTGTCTTTGGTAGTACCAACCATCGGTTAATGAGTTTGGAAAGTGAGTACAGGAACGTGAATATAGCATACGATAGTGACGACGGGGGGGATTTAGAAGCACAAGGTTTTCGCCCGACGATTGACAACAATACGAACATAGACGCTGCTCAGTTGATAGAACTCTTAGAAAGAGCCTTTAGCCAGGCCCTAACTCAGCAGAAGGCTAGGCTGATGGAATCGTTTCAGACCCAACTAAATGAGTTTAGGAAACAAATGCAAAACTTGCAGCTGGATACACCGGAAGTAGAAGCATATCAAAGAATTATCATAGATCCAAACATTAGTGCGGTAAAACTTGACATAGGGGGACCAAAATGATTATGTGGCGTGGCGGCAGTCAGCCGTGGACACCTACGAAATTTTTGAGCCATACCAAGGCAGCGAGGCGCACTACCAAGCTGTCACAATTATTAGAAATATTAGAAATGAAATCGGGGGGTAGCGAGAGCGCTACTGTTATCGCAAGATTAGACTACACTTATGCAGACAAAACATCATTGCGTGTCCTCCAACAGGGACTGGAAACGGTCAGGCAAGAAAAGCTCACCTTGATGCAGTACTACGACGAGGTAGAAAAACGGTTGACACTAGTGGACAGCGGACAGCGCTGCTCTGTTTAACACTGAGGTCAGAGATGATGCGTTAATTTCCGGTCTTAGGAAACCGTTGAGAGCAACAGTGTTACCAGTTCAACCCAGGGATTTGCCCTCAGCCTTGGTTTTGGCGAGGGAATCCGAGGCGAGCATGGAGCGCACCGCCCTTGCGGCCACGTATGCGAAGGCCGTGGAAGAAAAGACATTTACTTCCGGGCAGCGAAAGAACCAAAACCGTTCGCACGAAAATCGGGGAAGAAGTAGTAATCACAATCTTTCCGAGTTCACGGATATGATAGAAGAGACAGAAAAGTTGTCCGAGCATTTTCCGCAGTCGTATATGCGCAAAATGTAGATGTAGATGTAGATCATAGGGAATCTGAAAACTTTATTGTCCGTTATCAAAGTGCACTATAGAATTGCGAGAAGTTTGTATTTTATGGGAACAGCACTTAAAGTGGTCCCGGGCACACCCGACTCCTCAGCCTTTTTGAAAATTAGGATGACAGAAGATCAGCTGGTAGAAGCGAATTTAAGGCAAATCACAATTAAATTCAATTAGATTCAAAATTTAATCCTCACTGTAACTTTTGCGAAAGCCAGCATAATAAATCCTTCAATTTTGAACCATGCCGATTTGAAACGAATTATGGAATAAGATATTCCAGTAGTTAGTTTACTAGAAAACAAAAATTAGGGTCCTTCAGTCCGATGAAATAGTTCATGTCTTAATAGCTAATCCCACAGTTAGATTCAGATGTAAGAAAATCTCCGTCTACCCTGTATCGAATCATCAGGAAATCCTACGGCTCGACAAAGACACGTTGGCAGAGTGCGAAGCGGCACGCGTGCTGTTGCCTCGATTATGATGACGATGCCATCATCTACGGGCATTATCTCCCTGAGGTGGCTGGGCTGAGTATGGCATTGGCATTGAGTAACGGGCGCAGGATTCGCGATTGGACCGCTCGCAAAAAGTGTTGTGCGTGGTCTCCGTGCATTCCCTGACCGCCCTACGACGATAACATTTACAAGTGCTACTTGCAATACTATATCTACAACAACTGCAGCAATCAGTAGCCCGAACTCTAGCGAAAGAACTGCCACTAGATTGTCTGATGCGCAAAAACTCCTGACGAATGAGAGGAAGATAAAGTTATCACCCAACCTTAGCTCTAAAAGAGCTGTCAGAGACGCGAAGCTAGAACCATATTCAGCAAAAATTAGTAAGGCAAACTCAAACAATAGGTTTGCAATGCTAGACATAGAATTGGACGTAACCAGTGATAGTATGGAAATTCCACAAGTTTGTTATGACGGTGCTGCTACCTTCTGTGAATCGATCGCACCGAATATTCCCAATGATGACTGTGTACCAAATGAGACATCCAACAGTCCACAACAGAATTCTTATAAACAATCAAAACCACAGCAAATAGTGGTTTCAGCTTTGTCTTGGAGCTCATTACGAAGGTTACGAGCCAAGATAATTTAACAGTTAAAGTCAATCGAGGGGAAACAGTGAGAATCTAATTGAGAAGCCTCACAGAATATTAGTTAAGGGCCTCCACCATAGCACCCTATCCAACGAAATTATCGCCAACTTTAAAATATATGGCATTGATGTTCTACAAGTAGTTAACCCAAGATCTAAGAGTAATAAAGAAGAAAATCTTAATATATTCTTCATTAATAGAAAGCCATGTGCAAAAATTAATGATATATTATATATATTAGTTAACACAAGCCAACGTACTAGAACAGTTGGCTCAGTGCATGAAACCTAATAGCGGCGTGCTGACCCAGCATTGGGCCGGATGCTCGTGCGCAGCTGGCAAAACGCTGCATATTTGCGTGGCCGCTGCGAGTCTCTTTTGTTATAATTTAAGTTAAGCGAGACCTTTACCAATAAAGAGCAAGCAACTCCGGCTACTTGCCGTAAAAACATATTTCATTTGAGTTGGCTGATTTCATTTATACCGGCTTGCATTTCAAGCCTTTGGAAAAATTGACGTATGTCGAGGATTCCATTAGTATATAAATCGCTAACATCATATCTTGCAATAATTTTCTTACCATGTTTAAGGAAACATAGCATATTTTGTATGTGCAAGGTCACTACTTTACGTACTTCGTTATTTTTGACGACTTCATATACGTTGGGCTTTGAAGCTTTTTCTATAGATTGCTTAGGCAATTCTATTTTGTTATCTCCTGAGCAGGATTTTTGTCTACTTTGATATCTTGTAGTGACTTTCTTTATATTTCTTATAATTTCTTGTAGTTCTTTGATGGTTATTCTTGATAACGCATCAGCTACATAGTTATATTTCCCCTTTAGATACTCAACTGTAAAATTATACTCCTCTAATTCAAGTCTCATACGAGTTGGTTTAGAGCTCGGATTTATCATAGAGAACAGGTAGGTAAGTGGTCTGTTTTGGACAGTGAAATGTCTACCATAAATATATGGTCTGAAATGAGTTATTGCCTAATGAGTTGCTGCCAATTCTTGTTCTGTTGTGCTTTTGTTACTTTCACGTATACAACTGGAAGTTGAAGTCCATTTTTGTGTTTAGTTAACACTGCTCCACAAGCTTGCTTACTTGCATCCGTAATTATGCAAAATTCTTTGCTGATATTTGGGTATTGTAATAAATTGGGATTAACTAGTGCCGATTTGAGATGTTCGAAGGCGTGTTGGCATTCTAATTGTACACCTTTTTTACATAACCTTGTTATGTGACGAGAATATTCGGCAAAATTTTTGGATACAACGTCTATAGTAATTGCAAAATGTCACAAATCGTCTAGCACTGTCCGCATCATGTGGGACTGGATAATTTCTGATGACGTCATATTTTTTGTCATCTTGCAAGATTCCTTGATCTGTGCATTTGTGTCATAAAAATGTGACTTTATGCATGAAAGATGAACATTTTTCTGGATGTAGCTTTAGGTTATATTTTCTACATTAAGTTAAGTTTTTAAGCATATGTTTTTCGGAACAACCAATAACCGTTAAATCACCCATATACAGGAATGCTTGCGAGGGTTCAAGTCCAGAGAAAGCTATAGTCATCATTCTCTGGAAGGAATTCGGTGCTATTTTTAGACCGAATGGTAATCGCGTGAAGCGATATGAGCCATTGCTCGTTGAAAAAGACGTTATATCTCTTGAACTTTCTTCGGGTTCAATTTGATGAAAACCTGACATTAAGTCTAGGCATGAAAAATATTTTGCTCTACCTAGTTGATTTAAAATATCATCTATTCTAGGCAGTGGGAATTTATCGGACAACAGTTTTTTTTATTAATCTGACGATAGTAAATTACTAATTGCCATTTTTTCTTGTCAGAACCGGGAATAAATTTCTTCGGAAGTAACAAAAGTGGGCTGTTATATGGTGACACAGACGGTTCGACTATTTTGTTATCAATTAATTTTTCTACCTGTGCTTGAATTTCGTCAAGCTGACTGTGAGGATTTCTATAATTTTAAATATATACACTCTCATCATCTGTTAATCTTAGCTTTTGTTTGTAGAAATTATTTGTTGTAATCGATTCGGTTTCAAGTCCGAATACATCACTTTATTTTGTGCATAAAATTTTTTGATAATTGAGATATGACAGTTTTTTCTCTTGCTTCATAGTTGGTTTGGACTATTTCATAGTTCGAAAGTGATTCATATTTTAAATATTTTATATTTACTATCTGATCATTACCAGTTGTATTTAGTAATAGGGCAAATGCATTTTTGGTTGTTGCAACTGTGTTGCAACATAAATGCCGTTTTTAATTTCCTAGTTAGGTATTAAAACAATCTTCATTTGAGGATATATATATTTTTCGGACAACCTGGGATCTTGCTGGTAGAATTGTTGAGTTATTACCAGAACTGTATGTTATTGGAACATAAATTGGGAAATTCAAATTATTTGGTCTCATCTTGAGCCAATCTTCTTTTTGATTAAAATCTAATTGGCAATTGAACTTTTTTATGAATTCAATGCCTAATATTCCATCACACGGCATTAAGAAATTTGGATCTACTATATGAAAATCATGTGGAATTATGTAATTATCTGTCTGTATCTCAATTAAAATCCTTTGGATTGAATTAATTCTTGTCCTATTCCTTGGATATTAATTTTATTGTTTTCTTGAATATCATTGAAGATATCAGAATTTTCTTTTAGAAGGGAAATATCTGCACCTGGGTCTATTAGAAAGATAAGTTTTTTATTTGTTTCTACATTGACAAAATTAACAAATATGTTTTGGCTAAGATTAATTGTGTGAACCTTGTAGGTATTTATTGTTGAGTAGCTAAAGGTTGTTCGGAGTTTCCCAAATTAATTTGGGGTACTCTTACATTTCTTTGATAGTTGTTATTTTGTCCTCGGTTCGAGTTCCCACGGCCTCTAGGTTTTCCTCTATATTGGCCTCTTCCAGCATTATTGTGGTTGTTGTAGTAATGGTAATTATTACGAGAGTTACCTCTGAATTTTCCACGACCACGGCCAATACCACGCTGTGAGTAGTTGTTATAATAAAGAACAGTATTTGACTGTCCAGTTGCTTCTGTGCAACTATTTACAAATTTTGATATGGCATCATTCATTGTATGGAAGGTACCAGTTAGAATGATAAGTTTAACCTTATCTATTGCGCAGTTTTTAGTCATTGCTTTAACTGCATACTGAGTAGAATATCTTCTGGCTAACTCCATGGGTAAACCATCTGTTATATATGCACCTTCCAAAGCTTTTGTCAGCTGCTCAACCTCTGTTGTGTATTGGTTGGCAGTAAATAGCTAATTGTTCGTGTTCGCCTTTTATTGACTGAATTATTTCCAATGCATCTATGACACTTCTTAAATTTTTGGCTTTACCATCAAAAACTGGTATAAGCTTAGATGCGGTATTAATAAAGTCAATATTTGTTTGTTCCACTGTGCTATTGTTTCTTGCTATTTATTTGATGGTTTAAATTTACATTATATATTATTAATAATATATATTAGTTCAACATTTTTTATGAAGTCTTAAAAAAATTTTTTTTTTTTGTATTTTCAATTTGAGTGTTTTCTTTGTATATATATAATTCAATTTTTTTAAATTTGTAAGGCAATTGTTTAGTTTATTTTTTTTTGCATTCTATTTAATTTTTTTTTTTTTATGGTTACACTTTCCTGTCTAATTGGCGTATGACTTTACGGGCCATTCTTCTCATCGGGCAGAAAAAGTTCCGCTCAATGTTACAATATTTCGTGTCATACTAATATGCAGCGCAGTGCATCGAGGGTGGTGTGCCACGCAGGGCAACAAAAAAAAAATATTCCAGGTTGCAGTTCCTCCTTGCGTCAGCTGGATGTCGCCGGCCTGGCACGCTGACGCTCCCTCGAAGGTTCCCGCACTTCTTTTCGGCTGCAGTTGTCCTGGGCTTATGGACTCAGGCGGTACCGGTGCCGGTCTCCGCACAGGTATATTGTTTTAAAATGTCTATATCTGAGTGAGCGTTTGGATTTCTGGGCGCATTTTTGTAAAATCCAGCAAATGGTCTAGCTCAGCCTGCAATTTTAGGGCTGTCGACCATGCTGGTGGTGGATTTTGTGTGTACAATAGCCTTTTCTTTTTTTAATTTTTGTAGTACACCACCGCGCTTCATACCCATTTGCTCTACTCACTAAGATTTATTTACCTTTTTTTTTTTTTTTTGAATTCCAACGTCGGCTGCTGCAGTGTCACGGTCGCCATGTATTATATCGCCATATATCGCCATATATCGCAGGATCGCCATGTATTATATCGCCATATATCGCAGGATCGCCATGTATTATACGTTGTATTATATTTGATGAAAAGGCAGCATTTAGTCTGTTTAGCTTCTTTATTTATGGATCAGGGAAGGTCCCGCTCCGTTCAAAGTAAATTTGTCAATGTTCTTGGAGTTCTCCATACAAAGGTTTCTTAGCCTAATTCGAGAAGCAGCGCTGCCGGCATAGCCCAGCAGCACTGAGACGCTTATATGCATATATATGAATTGTCGCCGAGCGAGGGAAGTGTTGTAGGCACACATATGCGGCGATCAGCGTTTAGCCAGTGTGGGAATGCTGACTATACAATTATGCATGTTGGTCTTCAAGTGGTACGCGTGCACTTGGGGTGGATGGTTTATATACACTTTGCAACAGAGTGCTACAATGTGTTTGTTGTTATTACAGTGGTACATCGCTATATGTGCATACAGTGGTACATCGCTATATGTGCATACTACAATAGAAAGAATTCGTAAATCATCGGAAATTGCTCAATGCATACGTTGTCAGGAATTCGGCCACACAGCTAAATACTGTTGTCTTCATCCCAATTTCGCTCTCTGTGGTGAAAATCATCAAGTTATGCGTACAACCCAAAGGTCTACAACCTATCTGTATACACTGTGGAGGAAATCACACGGTAAGTTACAAAGGTTGTATCAGGAGTATCTTCGACGATCAATAAGCATTATAAAAAAGCAACAACATAAGCAAGCCAGGTTAGATAAAAATTCAACAAACCAGCAACAACCTCAGCAAAAAAAAACAGCAGCATGCAACTAAGCAGCATTCAATAGCTACCACTCCCAAAGCCCATACTGGGCGTTTGTCCTACGCAGCTATTGCAAGAAATGGCAATACAACAGCGTAGCCTCGTCTACATAACGTACAAGCCCAATTAAAGGAATATAATATTAAACAGCAACACCCGTTTAACGTTCAGTCAATATTGGCACAGCAGCAGAAACAATTTATGATTTGGCAGCAACAGCTTCAACAGCAGCACCAACAGGAGCAACAACATCAAAACAAGCTGAATAGTCTCGACTCGAACGGCTGGAAAAAATGGTTTTTGAAATGGCCAATATGCTGAAGCAACGGACTGAGGATGCATCGGCTTTCCAAATCCATGGTAACGCTTTACCATCGCAATGAACCCTCTGAAGATACTTATCTGGAATGTAAATGGTATTTCAGGTAAAGCCAGAGAAGTTGAGCTCTTCGCACACAACAACTGCGTTGACATTATTCTCCTAAACGAGATCAAACTCAACAGAGGGAACACCGTTAAGATACATGGATATAGCTTTTATCCCGCATACAAACCTTCAAGCCATAATGCACCCTACGACAAATAACAACCTGTCTCTGGTATGTACGTAACTCCACACTCCATAAAGACCTCAATCTTGACACAGTTGAGGCACAAATTGGGAGACACACAAGTCGATACAGTGAGATTAATTCTTAAGAATATTTCCGCACCCTGTGATGTTAAGATACAATATTATGATGTACGGATTCTTCACTTAATATATATATATACAAAAAAAAAAATATATATATGTTCAATTCGTGAGTAAATATTAGTTTGGCAAATATCTCCCTTCCGCCTTTTTGTCTTTTGAATTTCGCGGCTATGTACAAAGCGCTACAGAGCTATACATAATTTGAAAGGTCTTGACATAACCTACAAAACGACGCCATGCATGATTAGTTTGGATATTGCGTTCAACAGTTATAGACGTGTAAACATGGAGTTCACTAACGCCGAAATTCGCGCTATTTTAAAGTTTTCCTTCGTTAAAGGCAAATCCTCTAGAGAAACGTTCCGTGAGATTAATGGTGTTTTGGGGGATGGTACTCTATCACTTCGAACCGCGGAGGAATGGTTTCGACGATTCAGAGCCGGTGAAAACGACACCATGGATAAGCCAGCCGGCGGAAGACCTGTGACGACAAATACCGATCAAATCATGGAATACATCGAGTTAGACCGGCATGTGGCATCTCGTGACATCGCCCAGGAGATGGGAGTTAGTCACCAAACCATTTTAAACCATCTGCAGAAGGCTGGATACAAAAAAAAGCTTGATGTTTGGGTGCCGCATGATTTGACGCAAAAAAACCTTCTGGACCGAATCAACGCCTGCGATATGCTGCTGAAACGGAACGAACTCGACCCATTCTTGACGCGGATGGTGACTGGCGACGAAAAATGGATCACATACGACAATATCAAGCGAAAACGATCTTGGTCGAAGGCCGGTGAATCGTCCCAAACAGTGGCCAAGCCGGGATTGACGGCCAGGAAGGTTTTGCTGTGTGTTTGGTGGGATTGGAAGGGAATCATCCACTATGAGCTGCTCCCATATGGCCAGACGCTTAATTCTACCATCTACTGCGAAAAACTGGACCGCTTGAAGCAGGCGATCGACCAGAAGCGTCCAGAATTGGCCAACAGGAAGGGTGTAGTGTTCCACCAGGACAACGCCAGACCACACACTTCGTTGATGATTCGTCAGAAGCTACGGGAGCTCGGATGGGAGGTTTTATCGCATCCACCATATAGCCCGGACATAGCGCCAAGTCATTACCACCTGTTCCTGTCCATGGCGAATGCCCTTGGTAGTGTAAAGTTGAACTCAAAAGAAGCTTGTGAAAAGTGGCTGTCCGAGTTCTTTGCAAATAAGGAGGGGGGCTTCTACGAGGCAGGTATTATGAAGTTGCCGTCTAGATGGAAACAGATTATCGAACAAAACGGCGCATATTTGAACTAAATCCGATCACTGTAACACTTTTTATAAGGCATTGAATAAAGAGCAAAAAAGCGGAAGGGAGTTGGCAAACCCAGTTCCACAGAAACTAAAAGCTCCTTTTACAAATTAAGGAGATACCCTATTATGATGGAAATCCAAAAAAAAAATCGGTAATTACATTACTGAAGAGAAGCAGGACATTAGCTCTGGGCACACTGTCCTATGCACGCAGCTAAACAACGCGAAAGAGTGAAAATTACTTTTCGTAGTGACAAGTCTAAAATAGTGGCAAAAATTGTGATTAGTGATCCCCCAAGTCGCTATCAGTGATATTATAGTGGGAAGAGTGTACATTTATTTATAAAAAGTGGGGCTCCGCTGCCCAGCGGCCACGCGGTCGTTTGTGCACAAACAGCAGCGCCAACCATCCCAGGGTTCAAGTCTTGGCTAGGATCCTGGTGATCTGTTGCATATGATCTTCCAGGCGTGCCTTAAAAATGAAAGCAAGAAAAATAATTAATATAATAAAAAACATATAGATTCTAGGCGAGGCGCTTAGAAAAGCCGTCAATCTACCCGAGACGATGAACGGTGCAACCGAGGCTGCCACAGCTTTGACCCCGAGTACTGGTTCTGTTTTGAGCGCCAATAGATCCACAGCTGGGATACACACCCGCTTCCAAACTATTAAGCGCAAGATAATACCAGGCGCTTCTCCAAAATTTCCAGCACACTGTCCAGCTTGATCAAAGAGATTGAGTTGGTAAAAAAAAAATCTTGATGTACATACGCAGCGAGCCTGGCACTTCCACAAATAAGCCAGTGAATATATTCTTATCAATATTGCCGCTGCGGCCAATAACAAGGCGATCCTAGCAGTGAAAACTCTATGCCATATGAGAGTGGTAATAGAACCACTTCGCAAGCGCACTGCTATCGTGCAACGCCATCGATGCCAGCAGTTTGGTCACACGGCCAAATACTTCTGTGTGAAGTGCGGTGGAGAGCATCCTGCTAAGGATTGCACGCGACCACGTAGTGAGGAATGCACTTTCTACAACAAAGGACACTAGAACCATACGATTTTTTTGCACACGATTCTAGAGCTGGCTCCAGGCTCTCTCGAAATTTTGTTCAAGAGCCAGAGAGAGAGCGCTCTAGAGCCACCAGCTCTCTTGTACGTATACAGCGACAGTCGATCACTGCATGTGTGCAAACGTATGCTCATGTATTGTAAATTTGTAAAAAACAGATGGAGATCATAATGATGTTGCTAAAGAAGCAGCAACAACAGACACAGCAGCAGGGGCAGATTCTTAATCTGCTCACTGCCCTCCATGCACGGCAAGCCCCATAATGATGCCGCTGCGAATCTTAGTGTGGAACGCCGACGGCGTATCCACGAAGTTGCCTGAAGTGGAGTGCGATGTTTTACTGCTTAGCGAGACACACTGCAAGGGGGCAGAGACACCCAAGTTTTTTGGCTGTGTAGCTTACACTGCCAATGATACGAGTGCTGGCAGCCCCCAAAGGCGGGACAGCTATGATGATCAAATCTAGCCTTGCCCACTTCCCGCTTACACCAATAGCCACTAACAAGGTGCAACTTGCGCCGGCGGCTATCGAAACAGCACTTGGCCCTGTAAGCTTTTGAGTGGTATACTGCCCCCGGAGATTTGCATGGACTACGGACGAGTTCATGGACATTCTGGAAGAGTTTCGGACTATATTCATCGTTGCGGCGATTGGAATGCGTCCCAATGCGGGAAGGAGCAAACATCCATGCGCTAGCGAATTTCCTCCAAAACTCGGAGGTGAACTAGCAACAAGGGAACCAAGATACCCGTACGGCAGTAGATGCTCTTCAGGCTACAATATTTTGCGCTGACAAGGGCATCATTGTGCTGGGTATCCACGCTAAAGACAGCACATAAAGACAGCAGCTAGATTGGCAACTCGCAGCATATCTCGGCAGCCCGCGGCAGATCGAATCCCAATAACTAGGGAGATCCTGCTGCTCATAGCTGAGAAGAGGCGCTTACGCACTAGGTGGATAAGGTCTCGCCAACCGCTGGACAAGACGGAATGGAATCGAGCGCTGAGTAGGCTCCGTAGCGCGTTGGTGCTGCACAAATCCACATTTGCTACCCGGATTGTACGGATCATGAAAGCCCAGGGGATTACCCCTGAGCACCAGTTCGGTTTTCGTGCTGGCCACTGTCGAGCAGCTTCATCGGGACGTCGAGCAAATTCCGACTGCTTACGACAATAAGGAATATTGCAACAGGCTCTTCTTGGACATTCGAGAAGCGTTTGATCTAGTATTGCACATTGGACTCAAACTAAAAATGAAACAGACGCTACCTGCTCCATATTTCGGGTTGCTGAAATCATACCTGGAAGGAAGGCGATTCGCTGTTCGTTTCCATTCAGCACTTTCCACCGAACATAATATGGCAGCTGGAGTTCCACAAGGTAGTGTCCTAGTTAAGCCCTCTGTTTTACTGCCTGTATAGCCACGACGCCACGCCACTGCCTGCGGCAAGATGTAAGCCTATACAGTTAAGTGGCTCCGGCAGATAAGAAGTACGTTGATCGGTTGGTCTCCCTAGTCCAGGTTTTATCCAGGTGGGGTGACTTCTTCCGATGATTATGGTGGCCCCCTTTCTGATCACTGGCCTTTTGGCTCAGCGAAAATGATTTAGATTAAACAAATGTATTTAACGGCGGAGTGCCGGAGTTGCTAGTCTTTATTCCTAAAGTGCTTGCTTAGAACTGAACACATAGAAACGGGAAAATATAAATTTACCCTAGATCCAATGCATCACGCCATGAGTTCATGGCCGGCAAGCCGACTCAGCAGGGTCAAGGGTCAAGGGTCAGCCGACTAAAGTGTGTCCGATTTCCGCTGCTGTCCGTTTTCAGGTAATTATGATATTCTAATAGGCAGGGACTACATAAACAAGACCAAAGATAAATCGATTATGAAACCGAAACGGTTAAATAAGGAGACACATTACTTAATATGAAATATGTTAGAGAAAACGATACCCCAATAACGTCAAAATAAACTATTAAAGAGGATAAGACCGCATCAAAATGCCCTAATCCGCCCCTATCAGAGGATATAAAAGAAATGATAGGCCAAGCAATAATTCGTAAATCAAAATCTCTATATTGCTCATCTATTTGGGGTGTTCCAAGGAAGAGGAAAAAAGAAATTCACTCGATTACAGAAATTGAAATAAAACTAAAGATAATTATCAATGATAAAAACCTAATTCATCGAGAGGACGAAATACTAGATAAACTAGATGCAAACACTTTATAACGATTGATTTTACAAAAGGATTTCATCAAATTCAAATGAAGTGAAATTTAATGAATAAAATTGCATTCTCAAAAAATCTTTCCAAAGATATATAAACAACCTTTAAGAAGATTTAATTTTCAAAGAAGACTGGATGATATAATCATTTTTTCCACTTCATTCGAAGAACACATTTTAACATTTAAAATGAAATAACAAAAATTACGCGATGACAATTTAAAACAAGATAAAATGCTATAGTCGAGTTTCCCGACTGTCAGATACCCGTTACTCAGCTTGTGGAACTGCGAACAAGAAATTTCATATTTTTTATTTTTTTTGGTAGAAGTTGCGATAAAAAATAAAAAAATTAAACAAATTTTACATTTTTTCAAATATGTGGCGTGACGGTCTTGGGCGCTTTGTGGCCGTTAGAGTAGGCGAGGCAAAAAGTTTTTGTCAATCTATAAAAATTTACAAAATGTATAAAAAATGCCACAACTTTTTTAAACATGTGGGCGTGAAAGTTTTTGGAGGTTTGTGGGCGTTGGAGTGGGCGTGGCAACATTTGAGCTTGCGCTGCGTCTATGTCTCTGGAGACTGCTTGCTTAGGCGTTCATACGGACGGACGGACAGACACACATGGCCAGTTCGACTCGTCTATCGATCCTGTTTAATAATATATACTTTATATTGTCGGATACGCTTCCTTCAGCTTGTTACATACTTTTCAACGAGTATACGCTTTTACCCTACGGTATAAAACAGGCATAAAAATAAAATAAAATAGAACGTTTGAATAAAAATCGTCATGATTACGGAATAGACACAAAGTTTAGACAAGCACCACTTGTAAAGTCCAAAACTAAAAACTACAAATTCATTTAAAAAAACATGGAAAACAAGTAGCTAAGAATCAATATGAAGAAATTAATAGAAGAAGAAAAATAATTCACTTCAAATTTAAATTTAAAAAGAAGATACATAAATGTAAGTACGATTGTCGACAGCAGCCAACTCCTTATGATTCCCTAACAGCAAAAACAATGTTATTTCTATGCCTCAAGCAGCGGGGGTGGTTTTTTTTTTTTTGGCTTCACTCACTTTTGTCGCTAAGCATATTTGTCGGCGAACTTTTTCGCGTTTAGTTTGTGCATTTATTGCTAACAGAAGTTTGCGTAGTTTTACAATAACATGTTTTCATCGGTTTCTGATAAGTTAGCGTTTCTTAAACGCAAAACCGAGGTTTATTTTTACCGGCTTAAGGTTATTGCCAGTGAAGTTTTTGTGGATAAATTAGGTTTAGTCAATTTGATTGATTTAGATGTGCGCTTTCATCTGATTGACCAAATTAAAAATGCATATGGACGTCATCAAGGTTCGCTAGAAGCTCTCGATTTTAATGAAATTAGCAGCCAAAGCCGATATGAATTTGATGAAATGCCTTTACATATTGAATTTCGTTTGCGTGCTCATATTTAACATCGTAGAGATGAACAAGCTACCAACCCTATCTGGGCGTCACAATGATTATACAGCTTACATCACGGCTAAACGTTCCCGTGTCCCAGAGCTGAAGCTGCCTTCGTTCACCGGAGGATACAACATTGAAAAGCTGCAATACTTGAGAACCTGTCTGCAAGGACCAGAACTGGATGCCATTAAGTCGTTAAAGGTATCTAACGATACCAACTATCCAGTGGCTTTAGATTTACTCAATAAACAGTATTCTAATAAACATCTTGTTTTCCAGTCTCACATCGAGGAAATTCTTAGCCTCAGGAAAGAAATTCGTCTTCGGCGCATGCGCGCTTTGGAATCCTTAGGAACGTCAAACAAATGTATATTCTACCGTTAATCCTCAAATGGAAACTCCAGGCTTCCAGTCTAATAGTTCTCTAATGGCTCAGGGTCCCACTTCCGATGTTGAGAACAAGCAGAAACTAGCCCCAACTGTAGTACTCGTAACGAGCTGTTCGAGGTTATTCCTACCCTGCATTGCTTGATTCCGGCTTCCAGCTGCATTTGGTGACTTATCGTTTTGCGCAGCAGTTGCAGCTCAAAAAGTCTCGTTCAGTCGCTCTAGTTTCGGGTCTCGGCCAGGCAAGTGTGCCAACTGAAGTCAGCCAACTGTAAATCAGTCGATATTTGCTTACAATCTCAGACATCAAGCTATTCTAAGTTGCTCACTGCACTCATTACGCACTGGAATCTATAACAGACCATCAACCCAGCATATTGAACATAGAAGACTGCAATATTCCAGCCAACATTCGGTTTGCGGATCCTGCCTTCAACAAGCCTCAGCGTATAGTCGTGCTGATTGGACCAATCATGTTCTATGATTTGTTATGCGTCGTACAGATCAAGCTCGTTCCTGGACTGCCACTTCTTGAAAAATCTCGCCTTGGTTGGGTGGTTTCTGGTGGAGGACAACGCCATTTTATTATCTCTACATTGACTGCCAATTGTGTCTTGGATAATCAAAGTGATGATACTGTGGATGAGAACAACCTCATCGTAGACTTTTAAATCTGGAGCGCATACTAGAGCGACAGCCTCGTCTCAAAGAGTAATATTGGGCCTTTGTTCATGAATATAAATGACTTAATCACATGACTCTGCGGATATTTCTTCATGCAGGTATTTTCTGCCGCATCCTTGTGTTTTGAAGGAGGATATTACAACGACTAAGCTTCGCGTGGTGTTTGATGGATCGGCTATCATTTCGTCTGGCCAATCTCTTTATTAGGCACTCCTAGCAGGACAGCCTAAGCTGTTTGACAAGGATATTGTGGTCCTTTCTACTACAAGTAGTTGGTTCGCAGTAGACCGCCTACAGCGTGCTACATCTCGGTCTTTTTTTGCTTCACCACCAAAGAACTTCAGTACTATAAAAATTCAAAACAAACGAAACATGAGGACCCAGTGGAAAACCATGTAAATTTCCCCACGCACTCGAGGAATCTACAAAAAAAAAAAAAACAAATTAATGGATTGATAGATCAATGAATTATTCGTAAGTCAAAAACTCCTTATTCTTTGGCAATCAGGGGAGTCCCATCTATGTAAAATGTAATTTAAATTAGTCGTTGAATAAAGAAATTTAAATGATATATATTATTTAAATAAAACGGCTTTCTCAGCAAAATATAGTCATTACCTATATAGAGGAGTGTCGAAAAGACGGCAGACAGTATAATATGAATATCCTTTTAAGAGATTAAATCCATATTGTTTAGTGACATTATTATATATTCCACTTAGTTTTTGAAATATCGATAGATATTGGCAAGACAATGGTAACATAAAAACGATCAAATTATTTTCAAAAACGTTGCCATGGCAGTTTGAGCGGCTTGTGGGCGTTAGTGAAGGTGTCAAAAAGTTATTTGGCAAATCAATATAAATTTACAAGACTAATACAAAATATCAAAACCCTTTTTAAAATATGGAGAGCAGCTTTGGCGATTTGTGGGCGTGGTGACACTTATAACAACAAAAGTGTGCTGTTGCGTATATGTCTCTGGAATCTGAATGCTTGATCTCAACTTTCTAGCTCTTATAGTTCCTGAGATCTCGACGTTCTTACGGACGGATTAAAAATATATATACTGTATAAAATCGGAAAAGCTTTCTTCTACCTGTTACATACTATTCAACGAATCTAGTACACCTTTTTTCTCTGCAAGTAAGGGCTATACCAAAGAAATACCAATAAATTCCAAGGATTGTGTACCAAACTTTCGCAATATTTTAAAACCCATGACGCGAAAAATAAAAAAAAAGTTACACTGTATTTTTTTTTGCCGCCCGAATACAGCCGTTCAAAGACCACATTTTTTTGTGAAGTTATTTAAACATAAATTTAGTGTTTGGTTTTATGGTTTCACAAGCGAAAAAGAATTATAATTCTAAACGACTATTTTATCCAGAGAAGTTAGTAATGCACTGAAATCTTAATCGTGAGAATACTTTGAAATATGAAATGCAAACCCAGCACTGCATCAGCTGTCAGATTCCTTGCACAACTTAAGGTGATTATGATGGTAATATAAACGAGTCCAGCAAATACAGAATTAATTGGAGTCGAATGGAGAAATTTTAAGGACCTTGCACGCCGATAAGATAAAGGAATTCAATTTAATAGATGCACCAAACAGAGTAGCTTATACAAATGTATTGAACAAAATAATTAAAAATTGTATTGACAGAAAACTTATCGAAAATGTATTTTAAACCTATTGTCAAAAGGTATATATTAAGGATCTGAAGCAGTAATGGCTTTATCCTCGGATAGCTATGATATTAAACGAAATAAGATTCGGGAAATTTTAGGAAATATTTATAAAAAACGTTGTTCTGGAAGTATTGATATTGTACTCGGTACTTAATATTATCCAAATATTGATTGGAAATACACATAAGAAAAATTTCTTTACCAATGATCCATTTACGTGTCGTCGGCGCTCAAAAATGGGACTCCGAGTCCTTGCTCCAGGGATTTTGGTGTACCACCACATAAGTAGCATGTGCATCTTAATTAGGCCTTTTTTTTGGTCCCCATCAAAAATTTGGTACACCAAAATCCCGTTCTGTAACACAGTGTTATGTTCTAACTTTGTAGTATGAGAATGAGAATGAATCCTGCCAACAAAACGTAGCCATCTGGATCCCAACCGTAATTGTACTGTACAAGGTAACAAGACGTAACAAAAATACGCAAAGTTGGGCTAAAGCTAAGCATGCTTGTACGTCCGTACTAGTGCTGCCATCTGACCATGAGTCAATCATCGACGCCCTAGTGTGGTGGTCGAAATTCATATCAAATATAGAAACGAGGATGGATTTCGCAGGGCTAAGTGTGGTGATACAGGCGAGAGAATAGAGTCAAAGCTAGTCGTGTGAAAGACTGTCGGTGGCAGTCTTGGAAAGGCCAAATTACTTCTCAAAGGAGAGTTACGGGTTGCCCTCCTGCGGTAGTTCCAGCAGCTAGTGGAAGTGTACAAGAAGTGTTCGCCGCCCAGGCGGCTTGTACGCGCTGCCGCCGAGACGCACACCGACACAGTAATGTTAACTGATGTCTACATCACCGTCGCGCCTGTTTATAGGCGTCACATCACACACAAAGGACTTATGGAACCGCAATTTCTTACCATTTGCGGGCTGCAACACCGGAACCACGCCGATTGGAAATCAGAGGACGATCGCTAGTGCTTTCGAATGGCGATATATTGGATTTCCATAGATATACCAACGCGCGGTCACACTATAGGCAGCATTGGAAACAGAAACGAGGGACAATCGATAACGGCGAAACATAATTGGCAACGCGATGACGGCAGATTGTGGAGTTGCCAGAGGCGGGAAAAAGAAACATGGTTAATGATGAGGTAAATACCGTGTTCGATCAAGAACAGAAGGAACAGCATATAGCAAACATAATTTTAATGTACACTTTCTAACGAAAAAATTTCTATGATAAGCCACTTGATATAAATTGTATACTTACACCCGTTACTCGTAGAGTAAAAGGGATTCGTTGAAAAGTAAGTAACAGGCAGAAGAAAGCGTTTCCGACCGTTCCTCTGTCCGTCCGTATGAACGTCGAGATCTGAGGCATCATAAAAGCTGGAAAGTTGAGATTAGGCATGCAAATTCCAAAGACATAGACGCAGCGCCAGTTTGTTAAATGATGTTGCCGATCTACCGCCCACAAATAGCCCACAACTGTAACGCCCACACTTTTGACAAAAAATTTTAAATTTTTTAAAATATGTTTTAATATTTTTTCCCAATTTTTACCGATATTCAGAAAATTATGAAATTTCTCGTTTGCACTTCCACTAGCTGAATAACGGGTATTTGATAGCCGGGTAACTGGGCTATGGCATTCTCTCTTGTTTTTTGATTAAATTTGTACTTTGTAGTTATATTTTATATATTAGTTTGGCAAATATCTCCCTTCCGCCTTTTTGTCTTTTGAATTTCGCGGCTATGTACAAAGCGCTACAGAGCTCGTATCTGGCAATACTATACATAATTTGAACGGTCTTGACATAACCTACAAAACGACGCTATGCATGATTAGTTTGGATATTGCGTTTATAGACGTGTAAACATGGAGTTCACTAACGCCGAAATTCGCGCTATTTTAAAGTTTTCCTTTGTTAAAGGCAAATCCGCCAGAGAAACGTTCCGTGAGATCAATGGTGTTTTGGGGGATGGTACTCTATCACTTCGAACCGCGGAGGAATGGTTTCGACGATTCAGAGCCGGTGAAAACGACACCATGGATAAGCCAGCCGGCGGTGACGACAAATACCGATCAAATCATGGAATACATCGAGTTAGACCGGCATGTGGCATCTCGTGACATCGCCCAGGAGATGGGAGTTAGTCACCAAACCATTTTAAACCATCTACAGAAGGCTGGATACAAAAAAAAGCTTGATGTTTGGGTGCCGCATGATTTGACGCAAAAAAACCTTCTGGACCGAATCAACGCCTGCGATATGCTGCTGAAACGGAACGAACTCGACCCATTCTTGAAGCGGATGGTGACTGGCGACGAAAAATGGATCACATACGACAATATCAAGCGAAAACGGTCGTGGTCGAAGGCCGGTGAATCGTCCCAAACAGTGGCCAAGCCGGGATTGACGGCCAGGAAGGTTTTGCTGTGTGTTTGGTGGGATTGGGAATCATCCACTATGAGCTGCTCCCATATGGCCAGACGCTTAATTCTACCATCTACTGCGAACAACTGGACCGCTTGAAGCAGGCGATCGACCAGAAGCGTCCAGAATTGGCCAACAGGAAGGGTGTAGTGTTCCACCAGGACAACGCCAGACCACACACTTCGTTGATGACTCGTCAGAAGCTAAGGGAGCTCGGATGGGAGGTTTTATCGCATCCACCATATAGCCCGGACATAGCGCCAAGTGATTACCACCTGTTCCTGTCCATGGCGAATGCCCTTGGTGGTGTAAAGTTGAACTCAAAAGAGGCTTGTGAAAAGTGGCTGTCCGAGTTCTTTGCAAATAAGGAGGGGGGCTTCTACGAGGGAGGTATTATGAAGTTGCCATCTAGATGGAAACAGATTATCGAACAAAACGACGCATATTTGAACTAAATCCGATCACTGTAACACTTTTTATAAGGCATTGAATAAAGAGCAAAAAAGCGGAAGGGAGATATTTTCCAACCTATTATTATTATTATATATATAATATTTATATATATATAGTAGCTATATTTTTTTTTCTTTTTCCCGATTTAAAAGAACAGGATCCGGTTCGGTTTCAGTTCATTCACAAAATTAATGTGGTAAAGGTTATACATTATTTTCAAAGTTTATTTTGCCTATTTTATCCAAACCTCGTTCTCACATCTATTAGATGAGTAACGGAAATCTTGTTTTAAAATTGGATGACGTAACACAAAGTACTGTAAATTAAACATTTTTAAACTAAACTGTGTGTAGTCGCCATACGAAAAAAAAACATTTGGTCTTAAATGCCGCCCTAATGCTTGGCATCGTTTCCGAGGTAATTCACTAGTGCCGAGTCTTCCACGAGATGAATCCACTACACTAGTGCCATGGCTTTCAGCGGCTAAGTTCGGATTAAAGACTTTAGACGGAAATCCACAAGTGCGCCAATCTTGACCCATCATTATTCCAAAAGATCTTACCACAGCGAAAAAACGGCAAAGAGTTTGAAAAGGACTACCATAAACTTCTTTACAGGGACGACCGATGCCCGCAACCAACGCCATCCATTTATAATGAGTTGTTGCTTCGTTTGTACTAGCAAGATGGGGATATGTTTATTTTGTTCAATAGTTATCGAATTTAAAAGGTTTAGGGACTTCGTGCGCTATCAACACTGTTTGCAATCCAATAGAAATAAGTTTCGTGTTATTCGAAGATTTTTTGTGTCACATTTTTTTGCGAATCACTTTAAAGAATCGGCCAACAGAAATTAAGCGTGGATTTTAATTTTATATCGTGTATTAATCCAACGTTCTTTCAAGACTAGACCAGCATAGATTTCAATTCATTATTAAAAACTTATCTAGTATTCACGACGGCGGAAATTCCAGGCTTTTATGAATGTGTCGGTAATTTGTATTTGCTGGAAAGCTATAAATCGCGGGATTGGTATTGGCCTAAGAAATGTGGTGGGAACTGTATCCGGTGCGTAATTATGTATGTACAAACATAGTTTTTAATAAATATTACATTTTTAGTCCCTCTAAAGTACTGGGCCTTTAAGCATGAACTGCATTCATTCACAATTAAATCCGACTTTATGCTATTATAAGCTGATCTATACCTTGTGGATTGATTTGATTTACGTAATTAAGAACAAAAATAGTTCATCTTTGACATTTTTGACTTCATCACCGTACCCTGGATTCTCAGCTATATAATCCAACCAGATTTTAAAAATTTAAATTTGAATGTGCCTTTTCATCACACGGAGTAAATTAAATTACGGTCCAGTAAATTACTTTGCGGCAGCCGAGCACAGAACTTCAAAATTGATTTATCTTTAGAGCGTTTAGCCGCTAGGCTGTTCTTGGTGCCGCCTGCCCAAAGAAAGACGGAAGTTCGTTATCGATTCGATTCTCTTTTTGTTTAATGCTCCCTCAATATCGAAAAAGGCTGCCATCACAATATAATAATTTAGTTTTTAGAGTTTTTTGATTCGGCCGACCGACACGTGCAGTGAGCTGCCAACTGATTTGCCTTTGAGGTAGGAGTGCTGTGTACTTACCATTCTGGCTCTATTCTGGTCTATCCACCGATGTCCTCGAAGGTCCCAATGCCGCTACGCATAGAGGCAAGGGCATGCCAAAATTCCTCATCTGATATGACGCAACTGTTGATCTCCAATTCTATTGACATAGAATATATATCAAGAACCCGTTTCTGCCTCTGTACAAAACCTTGACTCCGTCATGTGTTACCACGCCAGGAAGGAGAGCTAGCTTCTCGCGGCATGCAAACGGATTCCTTTTCCCTGTGTCAGCTTTTATTTTAAAAAAGTTAATCTTCGGGCTCAGACGCTTCAAAAAATATTTTTTAAGGAAAGAGAGCTAGCTTCTCGCGGCACGCAAACGGATTCCTTTTCCCTGTGTCAGCTTTTATTTTAAAAAAGTTACTCTTCGGGCTCTGACGCTTTAAAAAATATTTTTTGAAGCCCTGTTTTAGGAAGGAAGTTAGCTCCAAAAAGATAGTGGTTGTTGATCTGCGTTTCATAAAACCGTACTGACACGTTGTTATAAATGACCTACAAAAGTGCTGCAAATGATGAGTGATAATATTTTCAAAAAGCTTCGGGATAGCAGACAATTTAGAGATTCCTTTGTAATTGCTTCCATCCAATTTGTTACTTTTTTTATGGAGAAAAATCAGAAAGGGCTATTTCCATATTCTGTGAAGATTCCAGAGATAAGGTAAACAGTTTCAGTAGAAGCTTCCACAAGACTTCCGTACGAACCTAAGCACACAGCCAGGAAAACCGTCGGGACCTGGCGAATAGACAGGTTTAACAAGCTGAAGATCGTAAAGCAGTGAGCTTTTATATAGAGTGGGACCAAATATTAAATTGGACTTTGATACCGCGTAAAAGTAAGTCTGTTCTAATAGAGGTTAGGTGGAGTATGTACTTTAAAAAATTAAAAAAAAACGAGGAATGATAAGAAGTGGTTTTACGAAATTAAAAAACTGCTTCGGATCCTGTACGAACTAGAACATACAACCGTTTAAATAGTTTTTGTCGTCTTTACATTTGAATAATGTCTGTACTTTACCTTTGCCTTTATTATTCTCTTTATTAACCGAAGGAAGTTTATTGGAGATAAAAAATGATTTGATTGCGGCATAAAACATATTTATGGCATCCGCCATTATGTTGCAGGAGTATAGATCTGATCAATTAAAGCCAGATATAAAATTACTTAGCCTCTTGTTGACTTCTCTGATTTTTCTTTTATTGCGGTAACTGTGTCGATTGTCACTTCACAAGTTGGATGATATGGATCTTCAGGTTGAGTAAGAGGTGCTACTCTGGACAGAAACACACTTTCAGGACTTGTTACAAGACATAGATCCAATAATCGACCAATAGAGTTTCCAATATAATTAACTTGTGACTACGATAGGTCGAGCAAGCGGTCTATAAAGTCGTGTTGTGCTATAGGAAGAATAATATTATATAGAAGATTAATATACCACGTAGTGCCAGGTACTAAAATCACCAAGAACTACTAATTAGACTCTATCGGAAAGCTTATTTGAAACGGATCGAATAGCGGACAAATGATTAAGATATTCTGGAAATTAAGAAGACGACGTAATGTAGGAGCATGTAATATCAACAAAGCTATACGCATATGAATTCTTCTGACATGAGAAAAATCGCAAAACCTTACCGTAAAAAAAGATTAATTTTTCCACTTTTATGTTATCGGGTTGTGTTGTATATAAGACAGATGATAATCTGTCAGAGAAAAGCCGAGAAACGAAAATTTGTTTTTTTAATAGAACCATCGTGAGGGGTTTTGGCACTGCAGATTGTGTTTCTGAAGGGGCAACTTTCACCGGTACTCCGAACTCAATATTTCTTTTTGGTGGTAAACAAATCGGGACAGGTGGAATCACTGGGTGAGAAACCAGTGCAGACAAAGCGGAATCTCTAGCAGTCCTATTGATCACATGCCGGAGGCTGCGGGGAATTCCCCTTAGGCGGCTTTCTTGCGCTTTGGCGATTCCTCAAATAGCTTAAGGCTATTAAACTGCAAATCTAGCTCGGAAAGGAGATCGTCAACTCGACGAAAACTATTTCTAGGCACGCCAAAACTGTCCTTTCAAGCTTTAGTTTGGCGCCTAAACGATTTCATCTCTTTCGCAACCCCTAGGCAATCATCAGAACAGTATTTTAGATTTGTGGCCTTAGATAGGTCATCACTTGTTCGGCCGTGCCACAGCTTTTTGGGGTTTGTGGGCGTGGTAAAAATGTTTTTGGCATATCGATAGAAAATTTTAAAAATCAAAACATATTTGATATATATATATATATTATGATAGATATGAACAGTGTGTTGGCGTTAGAGTTGGCGTGCTAAATTTTGTATAGCATATCAATAATAATAAAACAAAAATCAAAACATTTATAAAAAAAAGGGCTCGTGACAGTTGTGGGCGGTTTGTAGGCTTATCATTTTTTTTTTAATTGCACAGCGCAGGCAAAACTAGAATCTACATGCCTAAAAGATTTACAAAGATTATTCCAAGATTTCGAAATTGTTTAGCTCCCAAGATCATTTTTATAAGGTTTATACGGACGGACAGACAGACTCACTTGGCTAGATCGACTCGGCCAGGAGACTCGGATAAAAACTATTCGGCAGGAGTTAGAGTGAGGCTGCAAGAAGTAAAGGTACAGAGCTAATCGCTAGACCTTACAAACGGTAAATCCGTGGACCTAAATAATGGAGAAACTAAGGATTAAGAAATCAATGTGGCCTATATACAGGCCTGTAAGCATGCCCAGCGCTGAAAGTGGCACAGTCATCGAGAATCAGAACGTGAATGTACAATGAGATACAGCCGTGAAAGTCGTCAAGGTCGCTAAGTCTAGATCTTGGTGACCAAGTCAGTTATCACAGGTAGCTGAGGTTCATGAAGACAAAACGCGGATAATTTAAAAGGCCTTGTTACAACACTATTCCTTGCGTGGAAGTAACGTGTGAAAGCCAAGCAGATAAGTGTGTCACATTGTATCAAAACGAGAATAAGCACCATGGAAACCAATTTTTACTGGTAACCGGGCGGAACACGTAAAATCTACTAATAAAGACAAACGTATTTTGTATCGAGAGAATTCAGTTCTATAAAAAAGGATTCGGAGAAATGATACTTCAAAAAAGGGAAAAAAATATTTTCACCATTTATTTTCACCATATTTTCACAGGCGACTGGTCAGTTTTTCTTAGGCATTATTATAATAAACGCTTCCATATATAAATTTTAAATTAGTTTTTGGAAATTTTTAAACCGATATATAAGAATAGAATATTCATTGCTCATAATATTGCCGTACTTATAAAAGTATAATTAATCTTTTTTGTCATTTTATTTTCTAGCGATAAATTTACTAGGTTTTGCCAGTGGAAAAATTTAGAACTGAACATACAAGTAAGTACTTAAGACATTGCTTAGTCCCTATTAATCCAAACCTTGCGGAGTGTATTACTAATTGGAGATTTCCGCCTCTGTAAAATATTTTCATTGTTGATCTGCAATACCACCCAAGTATATCTATCCTGTCTGTCTGGCCGTCCGTGTATACGCAGTATAGCATTTTATTTTTATAGCATTAAAAAAAAAAACGGAAGTACTTTGAAACTGTAGTTATAAGATCGATAAGCTTGGAATAAGGGAGAAAAACTCCCAGATCTTGCAGCGTATACTTTTTGGAACAATGCGAGTATTATACACATTATTCACACATTGCTTGATGATTATCGCCATTTATTCTCATGTCATTTTTTTTTTTAATGTAAATTTTGGCACCTTCTCTATTCGTAGAAACACTTGTTCAGGTATATGCCTGAATTGCTTCCTAATTCAACATTCCTGTAATTATAAGTTAGTATGGAGACCAAAAGTGTTGCAAAAGTTGCAGCGGTCCAACGGTAGTCCCGAAGGAAAAGTACAAGATCAGATCATCAATTCTGTTCACCGCTGCCGACATCGGCCCTTCTGTCCACCTCTCTTAGAGAATATATATAGTTTCATTATTATTTGCTTTTGAGTCTGTTAAATGGACCGTTGTAGTAACTAAGACCAACGCTGAAACCGAAGTTTTGTTAAATAAAAGAAATTGCAAATCGAGTTGAATAATGATCTTTATTCTTCAGTGTTCAACTTAAGACTGAAAATTAAATGTAAGTGATATTGAGGAGAAGCCTCCTGTGCTTAAGAAATATGTTAGGGTATTTTGGGAGAGCATTGCTCTTGGATACTTAGGGAGAGCATTGCTCTTGGATTCTTAAGTTGAGGAGAAGCCTCAGAAAGAGCAGGCAAAACTGCTTAGGTTAGGCTTAGGGATTTGTTTACAGGAATGGCTAAGTGCCGCTGCCCAAGAATTTGTTTATCGTTGCCAAAAGATTTGTTTATCAAAACGCATACTGAGCAGAGGGCATACAGTACAGAAAGTGCTTTATTGTTCATGGAATTAATGAAATTGGCCGGTTTGGGTGGCGCAAATACGTCACTACCCTTCCCTTAAAGAGAAGCCTATACTTGGGCTGGGATTGATGGATATAGTACGGATAATGGAGCTTCTTAAATTTCTATTTGTTGTGGTGTGTTTTGATTTTGATTTTTTCTTAATTCTAATTTTGCGTACAACATCATGAATGGGTTAAACGATACGTATTTTAAATATAAGTACAATAAAATAAGTGTAATGATGATAATAGTCAATAATATGTAAAGTGTAACATTGTTTTGTGAAATCATTTCATCAATGTCGTTCTGTTTTACAGTTTTTATTTTTGTTATGGTAAGTGGTGTGTATAATGGGGTCAAATCTATTTCTGGTTTTAAGAGATTTTCACTTAAAATTATACTATTGATTTCTATTTTACATTGAGTCACTCTTAACATTTTGTTTCCTTAATTGATTAATAATTGGTTATCATTGTAATTGATCCAAGTGGATGTTTTAATGTTCAAAATATTTTGGCTGTTTACATTCTCAAGCTTGTCGTAGTTTAGTAATTTGGGGTTAAACAGTCCGAGTCTGGAGAACTGCATTCCCATTTCCAGGGCCTCTATGTATTCTGTAAACTGCATAAGTTCGTATAAAAGGGTGTTAACGATGTTTTCGTCATTTTCGTATTTCTGTATCTTCCGCATTCCGTCGTTTATCAATCGTATGGCGTCATTAAGTTCATGTAACTTCACTGAGTCATGAGAGTGTGTGTCAAATTTTTTCTGTATTTCTGCTTGATCATTTTCATCAAGTGTGCCAAATAGGTATTTAATTGCTAAGCCCACAATGTTAATAAGTCCACGTTTATTTCTATGTTGCAGGGTTATTCCAGTTAATTCTCTTTTCATCTTATTGTACAAAAATTTTATTTGGGGTGCATGATAGTCGGTACGCAGCTTTTGTTCAAAATAACCAGGTTCAGTGTCTATTTCGGTTAAGTTGATTCTTAAACAAAAGTATCAAAGGAGGATGGTATTTGGACTGGCTTAAAAAAGGAGATAGCCGTGGTTGGTGTCAATATTATTAATTTGAATTTGCCGTCCATGAACTGTTGTGATCAGCATAAGCAAAAATGTCATCAAGTTCCAGGCACCTGTGGAATTGAAATTTGATTATTTTTCTTTCGTTTTTTGAATTGTGTTTTGTAGTAGTGAGTAACTATTGTTAGTGATTTTGTAATGGTCGGAGTCCGTTTGTTCCACATTTTTGGTTGGCTTAAATGGATTTTCTAATTTGCCTTTCTGTAGTGGGCCTTTTCTGTATCTCGTGTCGACTTCGTATACCATTCTGTCACTGTTTATTTTGTTTAATTTGTTTTCTTTGTTTTGTTGTGTGTCTAATATTGGTTGTCCAGCGTAGAGAAATATGTTGCAGGGGTCTGTCCAGTGGTATCGTGTTTGGTTTTGTGATTGTGTATGTTAAGTATTGTTTCTATTTTGCTTAATTAGATTTCGTCGTCGTCGGATGTTTTGATTATGCGAATTATTTCATTAATTGTCACACCGGTCCTTGTTGTGTTAAGCTGCAATTAAATTTCCTCACTTTCTAGCCATCGTTTGAGGGCCAAACTGGAAAACGCGCCATCTCTGTCTGCTTTTTTCATTTTTGGCTTGCCCAGCTGGTTGAATATACGCATAAGTGCATTTTTGCATTCCAACCAGTCCTTTGTTTTTATTTTTTCTAATGTGGCAAATTCCGAATAAACGTCCATGCAACTAACGTAATGTTTGGGTGTGGTTTTCTTAGGCATATCTGTGTTACGGTCCTCTGTCTTTGCTAAATTACAGATATTGCATTCATTTATTATGTTTTGGATAAGTAGTTGACTATTGGGGAAATTGTACGTTTCACCGAAAAGCTTTGTAGATTTCCAGGGTGTAGAAGTTTTTCGTGAGTGCTTAAGATCAATTCTTTAAATTCTGCATAAGTGGTTATGTTTTTTAGTAAACTTATACTACGCAAGATTTTGGTATATTTAGTGTTTATAGTCTGTTAATGTGCGGCTTATACAACGCACTCTTTTTACCGCAAAAATGGTCAATCAAATATTGTTCGGCTTTTTCCCTGGTCATATTGTCGTAATAAATCTGAGTTATGTATTTTTTGAAATACATGGTTATTTTAATGTTTGGTGTTCCCTTCAAAAATATCCCGTGTCTGTTGAATGTACTTAAAGGTCTTTTGTAATAAAGATCAAGTCACTATTATCTCCTTCTGCGCTATGTTGGGTATGTTCGTTCAGGTATGATGTCTTCTCGAGTTTTATTCTGGATAGTGAGTCCGGCACGCAATTTTCTTTTCCTTTAATGTACTTTATGTCAAAATCAAATTCGGATAATTTTACTCTCCATCGGGTTAGTTTTGAATTTGAATCTTTCATACGAACAACCAGCTTAATGGTTGATGGTGACTGGATATTTCAAAGTGTCGTCCAAGTAGGTAGTGTCGGAAGGTCTTTGTCGCCCATACAATTGCCAAGAGTTATTTCTCAATTGCGCTGTAATTGACCTCGTGTTCGTTAAGTGTTCGGCTTATGTAACTAAGTGGGTGTGCCTCTTGTGAGAGTACCGCTCCCAAAGCGACATCACTTGCGTCTGTGGTTAAAATAAATTTATTTGTAAAGTCGGGTACTTTAAGAATTGCTTCTTCTGATATTAGATATTTTAATTTTTTAAATGCTGAGTCATATTCTGGGTTGGTAATATATATTTTCATGTTCTTTTTTAAACATTTAGTCATGGGTTTGGCTATGTCTGCAAAGTTTGGAAAGAATTTACGGTAGTATCCTGTCAGTCCAAGAAAAGATTTTATTTCTTTTGGTTTAGTGGGAATTGGATATTTCTGAATGGCTTTAATCTTTTCAGTGTTTGGTTTTATTCCATCTGGTGTTAGAATATGTCCTAAAAATGTGGTTTCATGCTTGAGAAACTCACACTTGTTAAGCTGTAATTTATGGTTGGCCTTTGACCTTTTCGAAAACTGGTCTGAGCGATTGTAGGTGCTCATCAAGGGATGTCGAGAATACAATTATGTCGTCCAGGTACACAAGACAGTGTTTATTTAAGAGTGGTCGTAAAATGTCATTCATGCACCGTTGAAAGGTGGCTGCTGCGTTTTTTAAGCCAAATGGCATGCGCAAATATTCGTAATAACCGTGCTTGGTGGAAAAGGCTTTCTTCGAAACTGATTCTGTGTCTATCTCGATCTGGTGAAAACCTTTTGCCAGGTCTATAGTTGTGAAATATTTAATCTGCCTAGCTTTCCTAAAATTTCGTCCATGTTTGGGATTGGGTGTCTGTCTCCTACTGTTATTTCGTTTAATTTTCGGTAGTGTATTACAATTCTAAATTTCTGTTTGCCTGATGCATCTTGTTTTTTTTGGAACCACCCAGATGGGAGTATTGTAAGGCGAGTTACTGGTACGTATAATACCTGGATTTAGCATATCTTGTATTTGGCTTTCGACCTCTTGTTCATAAGCCTGTGGGTAACTGTATAATTTAGAATAAATGGGTAGATTATGCTTTGTATTGATGGTATGTTTGTTTTGTCATGGTATTGCTGCAAGAGTGCACACAATCTTTGTTTTTCTTCGATATTTAAATGTTCCAATCTGTATAGGTCTGATTCTAATAGAGGTTTTTTTCTGGTTGTCTGAGCATGGTGTCAGGTATCATATTTACATTTTGAAAATGACTCTGTTCTTGTGCTGCTATTCCTTCTACTAATTTGTATTTGTTGTTGTAAAGAGTTACCTCTTGATCGCGGTAACTTATTATTGCCTTTGCTTCTGCTAAAAGTTTTCTTCCTAATAAGAGATCGTAATTCTCGGAAAAAGGGTGCTGTTCGGTCTGTTCAACATAGGGTTCTTGGTTGTCATTGCTTGTCTCGTCTGTATTAATCTGCTGTGGCTGTTGTGTTGTTTCTGAATTTTGGTTGTTTTCAGTTTGATGCTGATATTCTGGATAATATTCTAAATGGTCGTAAGTTGGATAGTAAAAATAGTGATATGGGACACACTGCTGATAGAAAGCGTCCTCTTGGTACAATGATTCGTCAATACTATCACTATCAACTGGTCTTAATCGCTTTATTGGTTGATTGGGTACATAGGAACTTGAGTTTTGTGTTGATTGGGGATTTTGATATTGCTGTTGTTGTTTTCTGTCGGATTGTCTTGTATATAAGACAGATGATCATCTGTCAGAGAAAAGCCTAGAAACGAAAATTGTTTTTTTAGTAGAACCATCGTGAGGGCTTTTGGCACTGCAGATTGTGTTTCTGAAGGGGCAACTTTCACCGGTACTCCGAACTCAATATTTATTTTTGGTGGTAAACAAATCGGGACAGGTGGAATCACTGGTTGAGAAACCAGTGCAGACAAAGCGGAATCTCTAGCAGTCCTGTTGATCACTTGCCGGAGGCTGCGGGGAATTCCCCTTAGGTGGCCTACCACCAGCGGCTTTCTTGCGCTTTGGCGATTCCTCCAATAGCTTAGCCTTAAGCGAATCTGGTCCAGAAAAGAGGTCACCAGCTCGACAAAACTATCTCTAGCCACGCCAAAACTGCTGATCAGTTTTTTAGCTTTTGCGGACGAGGTAGAGAAACTATTTAAGCCATTGCGAGTCGCGAATCGGTGGAAGAAACACTTGCCTTCATAATTTTTCCTTCTCCCAATGCATACATCATGTAAGACCAGAAGATGTTTGCCTTCATATTCAAAAGCTACATCATAGGAAAGCGCCGGGTTTTGATGACATTGAATCCTCTTCCTGTCTCCTATTAACCTCTCAATGGAAGTGTTCTTTGATAACGATATATATATGATACCAGAGCAAGGAAAACAAGGTAACCTTGTCGATTTCTATCCACAGTCTCTAAAATATTCGAGAGAATAATTTTTAGTTGAATAATAGAAGTACGATGCATTCAGGATGCCTTTCCCGCCCAAGGTAATACAAAATCATTATAGGGTTGGTTATATACTCCTTCTTAATAAACAGGACACGATTTTGGCAATCTAGGTTGACGACAGTACCTTCCTCTCGAACTCTTCCTGTAGAATCGAAACCTCACCCAGAGATTTCTAGACTCGTACGTGGAAGGATCCCTACTATGGTTGAGCTTCACGATATTACTATCCCACAATCTTTCCAAGTGAAACTGGGGTTTGTACTGGAAGCAGCACACAAAATAAAATAACAGCTACATGTTATTGAGCTTATGAAGCTCAACTACTTGCTCAAGTCAACGAGCAAGCTCACCCTTGGCAACAAAGTGTTGCTATTCAAATCGATTTTGTTCCATTCAATGACCTACTGCATCCAAAATGACGCCCTAGCAAATGACTTGGCATCCTCCTCGGCTAACTTTATGACCACTAGAAGGCTTACGCGAAGACACCCTGGCGACTTCTGGACAAGAAGACGTAATGTGTCTTGAGTCATAAAACAGTAATTGGTTTTATTCAATTGCTATAAAATTGCTTTTCACTGTTATGTATAATATTTATGTTATCCTTTCCCATTTTCTTTTACTCAAGGTATGATGGCCATTAAGTTAGTTGATTGACGGTTTATTAAATTTAAATAAAATAAAAATAGGTAAATATCTCATTTGTTAATTCCGTATTCCGAAATTCTTGTCCAACGCTTCCTTAAGGTAATTTAGATATTTTGATAGGCAAGACACACTATGACACCTATTCGATTTTTGTATGTCGGACAATTGAGAATCTTGTGGTATCTTTGCACGCGCTGTTTTTTTTTATGAGATCCTAGTACTCTCAGGTATCAAAATGTTATTTGGGAAATATTTGTGAAACATTTTCTTTGATATGGTAATATTTTTGTATAATTGCTCGTTTACTGTAGTACGCAGATCGGATAACCATTTGTTCAATCATGGTAAGTAAGCTGTATTATCAGCGAACGTGGATGTCTCTGGTTCTTGGGTGTATCGCCGTATATACGACGTATACACTTGGAAAGGGAAATGAATCCTTCCGGTAAGCCTGCCGCGATGCGAAACTGTAAGCTTATGCAACTTTTTTTCCAAATTATGAAGACTAAGTTTAAAAGGTATGATTCTTGCACCTAGATTACAAAATAGTACTCACTGTCGTCGAAAGCAGTGCGTATTTCGGGTGAGACACGATTGTCCTGTTCAATGGTACTATGTTTTTTCCTAAATCCAGATTGGTGATCAGAGATAATTTCGCTCTGTCAAATGTGGAATAATACTGTGGAGAATTATTTTTTTCTAAAAGATTTAATAATCATGATTGGATGCTATTCCGTCTGGCAGGTGGAAACCTGGACCCAAATTTGAATAGTTTGAATATATACAGAGGTGGTCAAAAGTATATACACAACGTGCTTTTTTTTCAATTGTCAACTTTGATCGCTTATTGCTGCTGCTTTTGTACTCAGAAACTGCGCAGAAACTGTACAACTCAGCTAATTTGGATGCAGAAGTACCAGCCTTAAATTTAGTGACAATCTCGTTTCGATGCTCAACTGATAGCTCCTTTGTTTTTGCCATTTTACAAATTAAATGCTTAGTTTAATCTATTAATTTAACTGTTAACAGTTAGTTTAATTTCCAATTAAGCGATCAACATCAACTAGAACTTCACTTACTCAATGCAAATCAAAGACTAATCTTCAATTTGCACTGTGTAAATAATTTTGACGCGTAAAAATTGTGTGTAAATACTTCTGACAACAGACAAGCATCAGTTCAGCCCATGAACAGTTATTTTTTCTACTTCTTCTTTCATTTGCTTCTGTATAGATGTAGAAGCACGACAAATACCGTTATGTTCGTTTCTGAGTACAAAAGCAGCAGCAATAAGCGATCAAAGTTGACAATTGAAAAAAAAGCACGTTGTGTAAATACTTTTGACCACCTCTGTATATTCTCCTATAGTTTAAAGAGTTTCCTAAGGGTATCTATTGCGCTATCGCGGATTATGCTGAGCAATTGGGTGCCAAAGCGAAGACATCGTCTACTCCTATGGAAAAGAAATATACGAATAACTACTTCACACTCCTAGAGAGCATTGGAAAAATTAATTAAATTTAGAATGGAGAATATAATGAAAAATAAATTTTTGTTTCATTTTGATTTGAAACTCCAATTTTTACTCATCTAGTGACGGGTATAATAAGTATCATCTTATTTTATGCTGTCTTAAGACTTTCTAGGTGCTGGAGATAAGCGCATAGCTTTGGAAAGCCAATGGTCCTTTTGATGGACCTTTTCACTACAATACATTAAAAAAAGGGTTGTAGCAAATTTGTCTTCTTTTCCTTTGGCAAATTCGAGACATTCTCATCCAATTCTGATAAAATAAAAACCGAAAATTTTTGCTGTCAAAATCCTGGTGTATACTGAGTTGAGCAGCGTTTTGCTCGCTACGAGTTGCTGCCGGAAGCACAGAAAGGTTGGGATTTCGTCCCACTAATTTTAGTTTGGTGTGATTGCCCTGCCAAAGAAATAAAGATGGTTTTAGATTCCATCGTCAGCTTTATTTTGGTTATCTCCGGATCTCGAAGCGGAAACGCTGATGCACGTCGACACAAAAAAAAAAAACGCACGTCTGATATAACAGCTTTTGTTACCGTACACCACACAAGGACTCTGCAAACCTTTTCGTATTACGTCAGGCTCAACGTTGGAGCCTTAGCCATGCAGACGGTGTATCGGTCGGTGTATCGACTATGTGATCTTGAACCTCGTGATCTCGATTGCACTTCTCGCTCACTCGCGATGACACTTCTCACACTTCTATTTCTATTTGCCTGGAATCTGTTATTTGACTGGAGATGAACGAACTTTGGAAAATATAAAGAAAAAGAAATATAAAGATAAAGAAATAATAGATGACTACGTCAGAAAAGGGTATGCGCGACGAGTAGAGCAGCATAAAGTCACACTAGCCAGTGACATGGTCTGGTACCGTAATCTGGGAAGAATTAAAATAGTCCTGACAAGATCATTAACAAAGAGCAGCCTAGCGACCGAACGCCGATCCTTCAATAACCAAGAATGGACGAGACAACACTGGTTGAGGTATGATGGACGGGGGTCAGAGAAATGCAGGGGCTGGAGAGCAAATTTTATAATTTTTTTCTGAAGCCGTTTTATTCTATTGATATGCACAGTGGTAGTTGGGCTCCAAATAATGGGGTATTCCACCCTAGAACTGCATGGTATTTCGCCTAACAAACCCAAACAATGTATACGCTTTCGGAAGAATAAACTTCAAGTGCGCAGAATACTGGAATTCTTTGTCAGAAAAGTCTGCCAGGTCCAAAATCCAGTAGCACCAGTAGCAAATTCTGTCCAAATCAGACTTAAGCAAGAAACTGTCCCTCACAGTGTTAATTGTCATATAGATTTTGAGATCACCTGCGTACAGCAGGTAATTCGAAAAATGTAATTACGAACAAATATCATTGATAACAACAATGAAAAGCAAAGGGCCAAGCGAACTACCTTGAGGAAATCTACAAATAGCTTCATACGGCTGGAAAACAGCTCCACTAGTCTCGACATTATAAGTGCTATTAACGAAATATGATGTTATCCAATTTAAAAAGGAATAGTGAATGCCAAGCTTATAAAGTTTTGGCCGTAAAGCGAAATGACAAACTTTGTGAAATCTGTGTACACCGAATCAGCCTGAGAATGGGCTTCAAAGGCTGAATGGGATAGATATAAGCACGGGTTGATTATATTGGTGTTCTAAATCTATAACTCCCTAACTTCAATTTTCAGACCATATTTTGTCTATTGTCAATAAGGCCAGGGGTGTGATTGGTTTTATAAAAAGGTGGTTAAAGGAATTTAATGATCCTTACATGACCAAAACCTTATCTATTTCTCTAGTCCGTCCGTTTGTCCTGTTTGGTGTCCACAATACAGAGTTCACTCGGACCGCATTGAATCGGTTCAAAAAAACTTTTTACTATTTGCCTTACGGGGCAAACCTTATATAACCTCCTTATTCCAGTAGACTAATGGTAATAAATTTACCTTTCCTAACTAACCTTTTAACCATGCCATAATCTGATTCGAAGTTAAGTTGATAGTCCCGACTTGGTAGTTAGCTAAACTCATCTGTTCCAAGCAGATTCACTAGAAACTACTCATCCCTAATTTTAATTTATTGTAGATCTAACTATGAGTAGCATGCTCCCTACAGAGTAATATGTTCCGACTATAACAGACTTTAGCCTATTATCTCTAATCCTGCCTCTCTGCCGCTCACCCTTCGGTTGGCTTGCCGGAAGGAGTGGCCGTAGGACTCGCGCGTAAAAAAAAAATTATCTTCCAGCTAAAAGTAGTAAAAATAATTAATCTTTGTTTCCCCTTCTATGGTAAGGAACAGAGTATAAATTTAAAAAAACACAAAATCACAAAACACACCTTATAGTCTATAAGTCTATAGTCTTAATTTTCTGAAATATCGGTAGAAATTGCGAAAAAAAAATTTTTTAACGTTCGAACGTGTAGACGCCTACACGACTGTTTTGGGTTTTAGGTGGCTTGTGGGCGTGGCAAAACGATTTTTGACAAATTTATAGAAATATACAAGACTTATAAAAAAATGAAAAAATATCAAAAAAATTTTCAAAAGTGTGGGCGTGAAATCTTTAGGCGGTTTGTGGGCGTTAGAGATGTCGTGGCAACTCATTTATGCCCAATCTTCTGGTTTTCTGGCTCTTATAGTTCCTGAGATAAAGGCGTTCATACAGACAGACGGACAGACATGGTCAGCTCAACTTGGCTATTAATCCTGATCAAGAATATAAAGACTTTGTATGGTCGGAAACCCTTCCTTCTACATGTATCAACGAATCTAGTATACCCTTTAACTCTACGAGTAACGGGTATAATAATAATATGCAAATAAAAAATAAGAGAGAATGCTATAGTCGAGTTCCTCGACTATCAGATACCTGTTACTCAAAGTGCGTACGAGAAATTTCAACATTTTCTGTAATATCGGTAGAAATTGGAAAAAAAAAAATAATAAAATGCTTTACATAAAATGCTTTAAATGGGCTTTACAGTTTTGGGCGGTTTGTGGGCGTTAGAGCGGGCGTATCAAAAATGTGTTTGGCAAATCGATACAAATTTACAAAACTAAAAAAAAAAATTAGAACAAATTTTTTAAAAGTGTGGGCGTGGCAGTTTTGGGGGCTTGTGGCAAAAAGTTGTTTGGCAATTCAATAGAACTTCACATATCTTATAAAAAATTAAAAAATATAAAAATATTTTTCTAAAGTGTGGCAGTTTTAGGCGGCTTGTGGGCGGTAAAATGAGCGTGGCAACATTTGGAAACAAACTTGCGCTGCGTGTATGGCTCTGAAAACTGCAAGCTTTATAGTCTAGCTATTGAGATAGATCGTAAGATCGAGGCGGTTATACGGACAGATGAACGGACGGACGGACAGGCAGACATGACCAGTTCGACTCAGCTAGAAGAATGATTATCAAGAATGATTAACCAAAGACACTAGAATAATAAGATGCGTAACGCCATCCGATTTTTTGCACACGATTCTTTTGTGCTGGCTCCAAGCTCTCTCGAATTTTTGTTCAAGAGCCAAAGAGAGAGCGCTCTAGAGCCATCAGCTCTCTTGTACACATACAGCGACAGTCGATCACTGTATGTGTGCACACGTAGCTCATGTATTGTAAATTTGACAAAATAAGCCCTTTCCTTCAAAAGTGTACGGACTTTCAATCTATATTATTTGTAATCGATTGCCACCATGTAAAAAACTCTTATTTTGCATTGCCTTAACATGATAAATAAATGTTTATAATAATACCTAATTAATTTCGTAAATTACTTTATACCAGAAAATGTGTCGTTAGAGTATTCAGCTTGCGACGTGGAAAATATTAGTTTGGCAAATATCCCCCTTCCGCCTTTTTTCTTTTGAATTTCGCGGCTATGTACAAAGCGCTACAGAGCTCGTAACTGGCAATACTATACATAATTTGAAAGGTCTTGACATAACCTACAAAACGACGCTTTGCATAATTGGATATTGCGTTCAACAGTTATAGACGTGTAAACGTGGAGTTCACTAACGCCGAAATTCGCGCTATTTTAAAGTTTTCCTTCGTTAAAGGCAAATCCGCTAGAGAAACGTTCCGTGAGATTAATGGTGTTTTCCGCCGCCGGCATGGCGAATGCCCTTGGTGGTGTAAAGTTGAACTCAAAAGAGGCTTGTGAAAAGTGCCTGTCCGAGTTCTTCGCAAATAAGGAGGGTGGCTTCTACGAGGGAGGTATTATGAAGTTGCCGTCTAGATGGAAACAGATTATCGAACAAAACGAATATGCGCTATTTGAACTAAATCCGATCACTGTAACATTTTTTATAAAGCATTGAATAAAGAGCAAAAAGGCGGAAGGGAGATTTTTGCCAAACTATTATATTTGAAGTTAGTGATTCTTAGGTGCGCTGGTCCTGGCAAAATAATTCAACTTTGCAATGAGACACGTTGTCACTTCGTTTGCTACTATTTTTCCAAATTTTAATAATATATCCGCATTTATATTCAATAAAAGTTAATTTTTCTGATTTAGTAAAGCACAATAATATAAATACGATAACTAATTGTGTTAAGTAGTGCGAAACAAAGGAAATTTTAGAAGTGTACTTTTTTGCCTAATTTTGCCCGCCTATATAAGGAGTATTACTAATAAATATGAAAATATCTTTTTTAAATAAAATAAATAAATAATTGTCAAGGCGTAAATTTTTATATAATATTTTATTAGATCATATTACAACGAAATTGACCAAAACAGTAATCAAATTCGTTTCTTAAATCAAAATTGATTTCGCACCGAAAATCGTCTTCTAGCACAACTACGCAAACTTGCACACTTTTTTGCTTACTGTTTTCACTCACACAAGCAAGTGTCTATTTTTAGTCTATTAACAAGTCTATTTTTAGATTTTTATGCTCTCAATTTTACGCGAGCGCGGAGAGAGCAATTATTGCCGCCACCAAAAAGTGGCTGCATAGTGCCAAACCAATGTAAAGGGCGGTTACGAATTTTATTACTCTAGTGTCTTTGGATCAACTGTCTATGGTCGGAAACGCTTCCTTCTGGCTGTTATGTACATACTTTTCAACAAATCAAGTTGACCCTTTTGCTCTACGAGTAATGGGTATAAAAATATATTGCATTAGTTGTCACTGAAGTGATTGGACGGTTTTAGATGTTTTTGTTAAATTCACCCATCAGTTATAATTCACAGTTCCCAAACAAAACGTTTGTAATCTTAAAATATTGAGCGGGTTAATTAGTTATCAACTTCTTAAAATGTATGTGAAGTATATCAGCAAAATTATACTACGTTAAAACAATAGAATCCTAATATTTAAAGCCTAATTTATTTTTCGTTTATATAGATTTTAAATAGTATTTTTATACCCGTTACTCGTAGAGTAAAAGGGTATACTAGATTCGTTGAAAAGCATGTAACAGGCAGAAGGAAGCGTTTCCGACCATATAAAGTATATATATTCTTGATCAGGATCAGTAGCCGACTGTCAGTCCGTGTGTCCGTCCGCCCGTCTGTCCGTATGAAAGCCTCGATCTTAGAAACTACAAAAGCTAGTATGTTGAAATTAAGCATGCAGCTTCCAGAGACATAGACGCAGCGTAAAATGATGCCACGCCCACCGAAAAAAACTGCCACGGCCACATTTTTTAAAAATATTGTAATATTTTTATACTTTTTTATTAGTCTTGTAAATTTCTATCGATTAGCTGAAAAAATGTTTTTCCGCGCCCAATCTTACCGCCCAAAGCTGTCACGCCCCAACTTCTGAACAATTTTTTTTTCATTTCTTAATTTTTTTAATAATTTTTACCGATAGTCCAGAAAATTATGAAATTTCTCTTTCGCACTTTCACTAGCTGAGTAACGGGTAGTTGATAGTCGGGGAACTCGTCTATAGCATTCTATCTTATTAATATCTTGTTATCTATGTTACTTTGTTACTTAGCAGCTATATTTTCATATATTTCAGCTAACTATGAACGACTTCAGTGTTCATAGAATAATTGGACGAGGGGGCTTTGGAGAAGTATATGGATGCCGAAAAGCTGACACTGGGAAAATGTATGCTATGAAATGCTTGGACAAAAAACGTATTAAAATGAAACAAGGAGAAATGTTAGCACTTAATGAAAGAAATATGTTGCAAGCAGTTAGCACTGGAGTAAGATCGTTTAATAATTGTATTGTACTTTAGTAATACAAAAATTTTCATAGATTGATTGCCCGTTTATAGTGTGTATGACGTATGCCTTTCATACACCAGATAAACTGTGTTTTATATTAGACCTAATGAACGGTGGTGATCTACATTATCATTTATCCCAACATGGTATTTTTAGTGAGGACGAAATGAAATTTTATGCAGCTGAGGTAAGTTATGCCATTAAATATTTTATTCTAACTCAAACCCCTTGAAATATTAGGTGATTTTGGGATTGGAACACATGCATAAACGTTGCATTGTGTACCGAGACTTAAAACCCGCCAACATATTGCTTGATGAAAACGGACACATACGAATTTCTGACTTGGGATTGGCTTGCGACTTCTCAAAAAAAAAACCGCATGCTTCAGTGGGAACTCATGGATATATGGCTCCAGAAGTGCTATCTAAAGGAACGTCATACGATTCATGTGCTGATTGGTTCAGCTTCGGATGCATGTTATATAAATTGCTTAAAGGTCATTCTCCATTCCGACAACATAAAACAAAGGATAAGCTTGAAATTGACAAAATGACATTAACTATGGTATGTTTATACATGTTTTCTTTCTTAATATAAATCAAATACTTTATCAGCCACAAGAGTCTTGGCAAATTTGAATTTTGTATTAATTTAGCAAAAAAACACGAAAACTGTAAAACCGATTTTTTTCAAATTTAAAAAATAGATAGATAAATAGCTTAAAACATACATTGACAAGTCTTAATTGAGTATCAACCGAGGCAAAATAGTCATGTTCGTCTTTCCACCCGTCAACCCAAATTTGCATGGAAATTTCCCAAAAAGAAAAATTGTCGAACAGAGCTCTATCGGAGCACTATTATATAGCTGCCATAGCAGTAATAGAAAGCAGTAATAAAGTAATAATAAAAATAAAAACAATGCTATGGTCGAGTTCCCCGACTATCAGATACCCGTTACTCAGTGGAAGTACAAACGATACATTTTCCGGAATATCGGTAGAAATTGGGGAAAAACACAATAAAATGTAAAAAAAAAACGTAAAATTTTTTCAAACGTGTGGGAGAGGCAAAAAGTTTTTTTTCGGCAAGATATATAAAAAAATGCAAGAATATCACATTTTTCAATAGTGTGGGCGTAGAAGCTTTGTGCGGTTTGAGGGCGTTAAAGTGCGCATCAGTAAACAGACTTGGGCTGCGTTTATAGTTACTGAAACCTTGACTTTTATGAGGACGGACAGACGAACATGGCCAGATCGACTCGCCATGACCACCAGTCGCATGTGCATCAAGAGCCTTCACATAGAGAGAAATCAATAAATAAACTAAAGAACAAGAATTAGCAACAATTCACTGGGCCCAATGTCTATGAAGCTGTTAGTAATAATGACGTAAAGAAAATATTCAATCTACAACTCAATATTCCCAATGCTTGCTATAACATGGGAAATGAATTTCACAATTTTCAGTTAATGATGTTGTTAATGGTGAGTTTGACATAGGAAAATTCTTTTCGAAGCTTAATTTAGAAGCCAGACTAAGCTGACAAGTAACATGTGCATTATCTGTGCTCCGAAATATACAATATACTCCAAGTAAGAAGATAATAATTGCCAGATATTTAAAAAAAAAGTACCGAAAAGGCAAGACGTTCACTGCGATGTAAAATCGTTTACTAAAATAGTTGTGCAATTAATTTGTCTTATACAACTATTATACTATAAAGCAAACTAATACAATAAGTCAAACGATATTCGAGCTCAACGTCAACGAGAGCAAGAAGAACGTCGTCTCTCTTTGATAAGAAACAACGCGTATTTCTCATTTGCAACCTTGCAACCCGTGAAAATGCAGGAAATAAATGCAAACATCATTCGGCTAAGGTCAAACCCTCCAAACCCGACACACCAACGTATGCCAACAACGGTATCGACCGTACGCACGGTCGACTGCCATGATCGCTTCTGCTGAAACAGTAATAAAGCCAAAAACAATTTAGGCTGGATTTTGAACATTGGCAGATCTACCACCCAGCACTGATATAGGGGACATCAAGAAGGCAAAGCCCCACCAATATACATTCGGGAGAAAAATTCGAATACTCTTGTAAACAAAACAATTGAACTTGTTGGATAATACCACAAACCACGAAACAAAAGTCCTAGTAGAAACCGAGGAGTGCTTTATGACTCTTGCTAAAAATATAAACGAAAATAACAAAAACTACTACTAAACTACACTTACCAACTAAAAAGAAGAAAGGGCCTTCAAGTCGTTTTCAACGCTCTCAAGCCTGAAGTAACACCTGCTGATATTACGCATGGATTAAATGATAAGGGTTTCAAGGTGAAAACTGTCTTTAACATCCTGAGCAAAGACATTGAACCTGTTACTAAAGCTATTATGAAAAACGAAGTGCACCCTTTTGAGAAACGGTGAGTTGTAGCCTTTATTTGTAGATAGTGAAGTTTAAAGAGAACTTATAAAAACAACTTATTTGTTCCTCTACAGCATGTGCTTGCTCTTTTGAAACTTAAAAGTGTGTGTCTAGAACGTTTACAGTTTGGGATATCTAGATATCTGAGATAACTCAACAAAAACATAAGTACATCAGCAAATTAACTTCACATCCCAACTACCTTGCGAGAAGTCTAACGCGGTTTTGCGACCGATCCCGTATTTGCCGCAAAGACCTTTCGACCCAACAAAGATCATTAAATCAAACAAATAAAGCAAAGTTCTATTTAAAAAAAAATTACAATCAATAACACACCTTTAGGAACAGTAAAGAGATGAGGATGAGTACAGTCGTTCATACATTTCGATCGAAAAAGATAATTGGTACATTAGTTGAATTACTTAACCTATTGCTTCTCTACAACCGTCGAAAGTACATGAATCATGTCCATACGGACCTGTTTATGCAGATCACCAACAGTTCGTTGAATTTAATAATTAAAATAAAAAAGGTAAAAGAGTTTAAGTTTATATTAGAAGTCGCTCAAAAGAGAGCTAAAACCATAACAGAAACAGAAAAGAAGAAAATAAAATTAGAATACATAAAAATATTAAAGATATACTACTAAAAGTATTGAGTCAAGTACTTTTAAATAATTTTAAATGAATAAACAGGATTCATATTAAAATTAACAAGATAGAATGGTATAGTCAAGTTCCCCGACTCTCAGTTACCCGTTACTCAGCTAGTGGAAGTGCAAACGAGAAATTTCAACATTTCCTGGAATATCGGTAGAAATTGGGAAAAATTTAATAAAATGAAAAAAAAACTCAACAATTTTTTAAAAGTTTGGGCGTGAGAGTTTTGGGCGTTTTGTAGGCGTTAGAGTAGGTGTGGCAAACAATTTTTTTTTTGGAAATCTATAAAAATGTATATATAAAGATATAAATTTATATAAAAAATGAAAAAAATATCACATTTTTTAAAAGTGTGCGGTTTGTGGGCGTTGTGGGCGTGGCAAAAAGTTGTTTGGCAAATCTATAGAAATTTACAAGACATATAGAAATGTGAAAAAATATCACATTTTTCAAAAATGTTGGCGTGACAGTTTTGGACGGTTTGTGGGCGTGGCAGAATGTTTTTTTTTGTAAATTTATAGAGGGTTAAAGGATATATAAAAAATGAATAAATATCAAAACATTTTTCAAAAGTGCGTGGCAGTTTTGGGCGGTTTTTGGGCATTTGAGTGATCGTGGCAATATTTGGAAACAAACTTGCGCTGCGCCTATGTCTCTGCAAGGTGGATGCTTAGTCTCATCATTTTAGCTTTTGTAGTTCCTGAGATCGAGGCGTTCATACCGCCTTATACTTTACCTTACCGTCTATATACTTTATATGGTCGGAAACCTTTCTTTCTGCCTTTTCACCGAATCTAGTATACCCTTTTACTCTACGAGTAACGTTATGGTGAACTATGGAGTTTTTTTTTTGTATGTTTCTCGATTTCTGTTAATGGTTTAGAAGGTTTGCTGGTCCCTTAGAGATAGCTTCTTGATTGGGCACCCAATGTCTACTGCATGTGTCTACTGTGCGTGTCATCCAAATCAAGTCGTCTGGTCGTTGCGTGGAATTATTACGTGTCAATCGCCGTAACTACGTGTGGAACTGTGAGAGCGCACGATTGACATGCTGGGTCCCAGGAGCACGATTTTTCCGAAGGGCTTAGAGCTTCGCCGCGAGATTGGCCGTTAAGAATCGTAACCTTTACATTACCGGTAACTTCAGGCATAAGGTGACGAAGAAGAAAAAAGAGAAAGTGTAAAAGGCGACATAGGCTTGTGATAAACTCTTTTTGTGGGCATAGAGTACAGTGGAAAAGTCGACTCAATCATGATATACCAAAATGCGTTTGCAAGATCAACTGTCCAGAGATGGTGCCTCGATGAGTTCTACTACTTCTTGTTAGCGTTCAGATAGTCGCACGCAGCTTGACTTTCTTACAGTAGCTTCAGAATTCAGCTATCCTCCTTTAGTTTATGCTGGTGTATCCCTTGGCAAACCGTTGTGTTGTCAATAGATAAACCATTTCCTACAATGGTGTACTTTTCTGGATTTGCCATGGCCAACTCGATGCATTTTATTACGACCTGTTTATCATCAGATATTGTTTATCATCAGAGCACATCAGGTACCTTTTGTCCTCAGACTTGGGAATTGCCAAGATGTACAGAGAAGTCTCGCGTATTTCGACTGGCTGGGAGAATTTGACTATACCAGTTGGCAGGCTCTCATGATCTCATGGAGTATGGAGTACGACCGTCGTCTCCCTGACTATTGCGTTAACTCCCCCGAAGACGGCGATTAGTTTCTGGTCCTTGATGATCCTAGACATCCCGTGGCCTTGGTACTTGGTACTGCTGCTCCATGCTCGAAATCTGTTCCGCGTTGTGTTCCAGGTTCTGGACAACCAAGGCATTGATCTGTTGGTCAATAGTTATTATAGCCTCGCTGGATACCTACCTGATCGATGATTTGCTGCACTTAACTCAGATCGACGATGGTGGCCAGCTTAAAAATGCCATCAGATAGTTACTTGCTGTTGCTACCGGGGTATAAAGGGGTATCAATGTTTTGCTTTTGTTATTGAATCCATTTGATTTAGGGCAAAAAGACGTTCTTTTGATTTTGTTTTCATTTTTATTTTAAATCAATTCCGTCTTAATTTTTACGTTTGAAGTTTTAATAAAAAATTGTTTGTAGTACTGGGCATAGTTGCTTAAATATTTAATGCAATTCCCTTTGTGCTTAAAATGGTACTTTACAAGTTGTTTCCCTCCGTTTCTATATGTTTTTGGGCGACATAATCTGTGTCGCCCTTTGAATATAATTTTTGTTGAGATTTTCAAAGCTAACATCTTTTGGGATTTAGTGTGCAGATTCGAGGATTATCTCTGCATCCATGAGGTCCATTACCAGTCGTTGGGTTATACGAATTTTGTAGGATTAAAAGTTTTTGAAAAAGCAAGAACTGAAAATAAACGTCTGGATACCATTTATTACTGATGGCTTAAGGAAATTGTAAGAGGTCCATTGGGTTATTGTCAATTATGGGGATTCTCTTCTCATCTTTGTGATATCTATTGTAGAATTAGTCACGATCTTCCATAATTATAAATCTGTTTGCATTTATGTTTACAAATCTTTATTCTTAATATTGGAGCAGGGAAGGTCCCGCGCCAATCGAAGTATTATCGTGAATGTTCTTAAGTTCTGCATACAACGATTTTCTTAGCCTAAAGAAACAGCGCTGCCGGCGTAGCCTCCTCCGCTGGAGGAGGAGAAGTGCATGGTAGGAGTGCATTGGCCGGCGTGAGAACGCTGACATGCAATTATGCATGGTGGGTGCTCGCGTTGCAACAGAGTGCTACAATGTGATTGTATTTGGATTTATGGATACGGGTACCCACGATATGTGTGCCTTCCATTTCTTCCCCTTTTGAAAAATAACGTAACCCAGCGAAGTTATTTAACTAATAAACATAACAAAAAATTAGTATTTTTCATTCCATTTTTATAATCTTTTCTCCTTATTAAGTTGATTATTAATGTATTTATTTTATGTTTTGATCATTAAAAGCATTGTAAACTAATTTTGATTTTTTTTTTTTTTTTTTTTTTGTATATATGTTTTTACGATTTAATTTAGTTGGGTTTTTATTATAACTATCATTTTTTTTTTTTAATTTATTTTATCATGAATAAAATATTTGTAGTCTGTCTTTATGTACTAATTGTTTTCTATTTTTATTGTTTGATGTTGTTATATTGTCTCTGACTTTTCTTTTCACCTTTATTGAGGGTCACATATATTTTAAATCTAGTTTCTAGTCTAGTCTAGAACTTTATCTAGTCTAGTCTTTAATAGAACTTAATCACCTACTTATGTTCCTATATTTTTTGTATTAGAGTGAAAGGGAATACTAGATTCGATGAAAAGTATGTAACAGGCAGTTTTGCCGATTTATTTCTATACCGCACAAAAATCTTACGTGCACACTTTTAAAAAATTTTTAAGGTTTTTTTCATTTAATTTTTCATATTTCCCCAATTTCTGCCGATATTCCAGAAAATTTTTAAATTTCTCATTTTCACTTCCACTAGCTGAGTAACGGGTATCTGATATCATCTTTTCCTTTATGTTCTTTTTCCTTTTATGTTCCTCAAGCATATTTTTGTAGCTCTTTTAAGTGCTACTTCTAATCTAAATTTACTTTCCTTTGCATATTATAAAATCAATCATTCTATGCTAGTTATAGTATTAAAATGCTTGGTAAGTTGTTTGTTTTATCAAATACTAACTCATATGGACAATAATTATGTACCATTTTGTATTGTGTTAAAACAAAATACGAAATATTGGATAATATTGGATAATATTGCATAAATATTACACTTCCTCGGCGGCCACCTTAGAGCTAGGTTTTTTTGCGCCCATCTTCGCTGGCGCCGTGCGCCGAACAATGGTGTCGTCTCCACCAATCTGTCCTTGGAATTTTTCGAAATTTTCGCGTTGCCTCCTTGAACATATAAATGAGGTTTTTGTAGATTTGAGGATTGTTCCACGCCTCAGTCCGACGGGAAGTCCGTCAGTCCGACTTGGCCGGCCTCTCGATCGGGGAGGGGAGCGGAGATCTTTTCTGCTCGTGATGCGCAACGTTTCGTTGTGCAGCTTGGTATAGGTTTAGTATATGTTGGGAGAGCTTTCTGCGTTATTGACTGCCCTTAAGGCTAGCCAACCAATATAAAATATGCAGCCCTCGCTGGAGTAGGATTCTTGAGCGAGTGCTCTTTATTATAATTGAAATCAAACTAAAGCTACGAATACAGAAATTCAATTTAGGAGCTAAACATTAAAACGAAACACATTGTTGCGGTTTCATATTCGTAGCGGCTATGCAAGTAAACAAAGTTTGCCAGCTACGTAACGACGTCCGGCATAATGCCGGTTAACTACTCCCCCCTCAAGATGGAGGCCGCCCTCGGCCGACCTTAACTCGGTGATCGCCACGTTCAATCGTCTGGCGGATCTCCTGGTCTTCTGGGCACGCCAGCCCACAATGGCAAAGCACAACAGGAGGCAACATGATGCTGCCACGATTACTGCCACTCGCTGGGGGCGTTCGGCGTCGACCTCTTCTCTGAACCTCCGGATTGTCTCTAAGTTACGTTCATTTAGGCGATGAAGGTACGGGAGACTGAGCACGCTTTGGTGGGAGGTGACATTCAGCAGAGGGAATTTTGCTACCCCGGGTACTCTGTTCTGGACTCCGTTCTGGTTAACGTACAGGGTTCCGTTAATGACGGCACGTCGGGCGAAGGTAATAAGGTGCGTACCATGCACCCAGATTTCAGTGCCGTTGTCCACTTGCACCCTGGCGGCCCTCTCGTTGATGATGACGATCCCCTCCGGCGTGAAGTTCTCTTGCGCATGAGCTGCCTGATGATAGCTGGCAGAAGGTGGCGCTGGTTGATGCAGTGCAAGCTTTAACGATGCAAATCTCGTTGTTGCACTCTGCGATAACGCCATCGTCTAGTCGTAGTATGGAAAATAGTAATTTTCTTACAGGCGAACTTAATTATCGAAAATTTAATGATAAAGTGTAATGCGTTACTGCATTGCAGAACTTTTACGGACGATACAGACATGAGATCCCCTATGGGGATGTTGGTGGTCTCCTCCAGCCAAACTGATTTTAAATCTGCGTGATCGAGAATATTTGGGCTAACAATGTTCATTTTTGCAAGTGTCACGGCCAACATTAAATTTTGAAGCTCCATCATGTGCATTCTATTTCTCGCGAGCAATGTTTCATACAAATGACCGGTGTCAATTTGCGACTCTTTTGCTGTTTTGAGAATTAAGTTGACGTTGGCAGTTAGTCTATTGATTTGACTCTGGATTTTTGTATTGATTTCTATCTGCCTATTGTTCGCGTCGACCAACCGAGCCTCTAAAACCCTACTCTTCTCCAAATCACCAGCATCAGGTGTGCCGTCTACGACCTTTAGTATGGAGCCCAGGAAGTCCAAGCTTCTGGCCATTCGATGGTGCGCACCCAGCGCATCCAGCAAGTCCCGGAGGTGTGCTGGAGTCTACGCTCAGCAGATTTCTCATGTGTGATTGCGGAAATTGGCCGAGCAAGCCGACCGTCTCCTCTACCACACGTGCGTACTCCGAAAGATTCGCGGAGTGCCTCACATAGGCAGAGTGGTTAAAAAATTTAAAATTAAGCGGTACGCGGACCTCGCTACCGAGCGCATCATTTTAGATTGTCCTTATGGACCACCCTCCCCTCAATAAGGACCGCGGTCCCCATGTCCGGTTCTACAGCTTTCTCCTCGCACAATGGCGTGAGCTTGTTGCCGAGTCTTCGGTTGGATTTTACCAACACCTTTTCGCCAACGTCGAATACCCTATTCTGCCGCGAGGCGTTTTCTCTGGCCATTAGCGCGGTTTGATCTTTCTGGATCCTCTTGTGGATCTCTACCTGTGGCTCATCAGGGTGTGTTGGGGCGATGTCAGCCGGTCTCCTTTTGACGACCGAGTGAATCGACTTATCACTCATGCCCTTGTCTATCTTTATGCATCAGGCTAGCTCCAGCAACGTGCTGTGGAAACGCTCCACCTGCCCGTTCGAGGTACTGTGCAGTGGTGGTGCGTTTGTAATGCTAACACCAAAGTTGTCCATGCTTTGGCATGGACACGATCGTTTGCGATTTCAACGATGGTTCGTTGTCGCAATAAATGGTCTTTGCCCTTGGGAAAAAGTTCATGAGCTGAAGCAGCGCTGTCTTCAGGTCTTCAATCGTTTTCGAGGCGATGGGTTGTACGACGGCAAATATAGAAAACTTGTCGACGCAAGTGAGGAAAAACTTTTTGTCAGTAGAGAAAATGTCTATATGCAACATCTCCCCTGTGTGTGACGGTATCGGCGTTTCACCGAGTTCCTGTTTCTTCGGGTGCCTGTCATACTTGGCCCTCGCACAAGTTCTGCAATTCTGCACGATCTCGTTGGCCAGCTTAGCCATTTTGGGAAAATAGTATTCCGACAATACCTGCTTTACATTTTCCTGTGCTGCTGTGTGCGCCCTATTGTGTTCAGCAGTTAAGATTTCCCTTCTTTCTTCAACTCTGAGTACGTCTACGACGCGGTTCCTGCAATGCCAGAACTTCGTGGCTGGGAACCTCCGCACTATCTCATCCTGTATCATTGCGAACGTGTGTAAATCGCAATATAAAGCGTTTACGCCCCTTGGGACGAATAGTTCGTCTAATAAAGACTCCCTGCAGACAAAGTTGACCATGTGGCGCCTTTTATTCCCGAACAGAATAAAGGTATTCTTAGACGGGAAACGTGCTTCCTCCAGTATTATCTGGTTCTGGAAGCAGTTCAACGGCTTGTCTGTCGACTCGATTGTGTGGGTGAGAGACATCTCGCTGTGAATCGTTGCTGCACAAGATTCGGGCTCTTCTTGTTCCAGCACATTAAGCTGGTGTCTGGACAAGGCGTCCGCTACCAGGTTCTCTTTACCGGGCTTGTAGAACAGTCGAGCATTGAACTCGTCTATGCGGGCCTTCCACATCTTAATTTTGGCGTTCGGGTTTGATTCCGACACAGAAAATTTTAAAGGCTGATGGTCAGTGAAGATGTTTATATCTTTCACTCCATACTCCATCCCAAATGATGGCCAATAACTCCCGCTCATTAGTCGCGTAGTTGGCTTCACTGTCTTTAAGCGTTCTTGATATCATTGTTATAGGGCGGCCCTCTTGGGACAACACCGCACCTATACCGTAGGCTGAAGCATCTTTCGTTAGATCAAATGGCTTCTTATAGTCAGGGTAGCTGAGCATGACATCTTCTCATGCCAATATATTGCGCAGCTTTTGAAAGGCCTCTCGCTGGGACTCAGAGAAACGCACCTGAATGTTCCTTGATTTATGCCTACTAACCGTTCCATTTTCGCCCTTTAATATGTTCGAAATGGGCCTTGCTATAGCAGCGAAGTCCTTAATGAAACATCTATAGTACCTCGCGAGGCCCAGAAACGACCTGACTTCAAATACTGTCTTGGGCTCCGGAAATGCTTTTATGGCCTTGACTTTTTCTGGGTCCGTTGTTGCACTGTTACTGGTGACTATGAACCCAAGAAAGCTCTCGCTTTTCTTAAAAAAACGCGATTTCTCGACCGATACCTTCATATTCGCTTCCTGTAGGCTTTTTAACACCCACTCTACATGTTTAATGTGAGTCTCCTCGTCTTGCGAGAAGATGATCAGATAAGATATCGTAAGATATCATCGATTGTTCGCTGGAAGATGCTGGCTGCTTTCCTGAGGTCGAACGGCAGTCTCTTGAACTCATATTTTCCCCCGTTCACGGAGAAAGAAGTTTTTTAGCGATCACGTTCCGCTAGCACAACCTGATGATATCCGGATTTCAGATCCAGGGTCGAAAAATAGTGGGCTTTGCCCAAGTTGCTTAGTATCATCGATATATTCGGCATGGGGTATTTGTCGGGGATAGTTCGCTCATTGAGTTTGCGAAAGTCTATCACCAAGCGCTTGTTGCGGTTGCCCGCCTCATCGGTGCCCTTCTTATCTACTACCCATATGGGGTTGTTGTAGGGGGATGCCGATTTTTGAATTATGTCGTTTCTTAGAAGATCTTGGATCTCCTTATTGACGAAGTCTTCTACGCCAAACAGAGTGACGCCCCAGCCTGAGTTAACAAATTTAGACCAATTATCCCATCAAAGGTTGACAAGTCTGGCAGAATGAAAAATGTTGTTTTCACGTTGAACAACGCAACAAAGCAATTTTGTGTGACTGTGGTTGAGCTATGGATCGAACGCAAGCTGAATTGCGAGTTAACCGGACGAACGCCACGCAAGCACTTATGCGGTCTGATGTAATTCTTGGACGTTCCGGTATCGATTAAGAAGCTCATATCCAGCCCTGCTACTCTTCGTCTGATGACGGGTAGCAGGGATCTTCCCTTAAAAAATTGAGGGCGTCCGAATCGCTTCCAGCATCGTCCTCGATTTGTGCCACAGCGCCGCTGGCGGCTTCGGTGTACGAGTTCTGCCCCTGACCAGCGTCTTGGGTTACATGATTGACCCTTTGCTGCTTGTTCCTATCGTTAGTGCGATCGGACATGGCCGACCGCTTGCTGATGCCAGCGGAGGCCTGGGTTGGCCGTCTAAGCCTTGACAGCGAAGGGTCCACCTCCATTGGTTCTGAAGCACTAGCGCGATTTTGCTGCTCGGCATTTCGCTGGCCGGATTGGTCTTGCTGCTTGTGCTGCCTACTAAAATGTGGGTTCTTTGACCCACTTGTTTGCGCTTCCGCCTGCTGGGGTGGCTTGGCTCGCTGCTGGTAACTTGCCTTGTGTTCCTTTTCCTCTACGCTCCTCGCGAAGCTGGCAGCAAACGCATATCTTTCATGGTTCGATTCTACCTCTTGCGCGAGCGCCAGAGCCGACGGCAAGTCCCTTGGCTTTGCCGAGAATAGCACATCTGTGAGACTACGCTTGAGTCCCGAAACAAACACACGTAGTGCATCTTCGCGGAACTTTTCACAGAGGCCCTTTGCTAGGGCCGGCTCGTATGACATGTTGACTTTATTGGTCATCAATGTCAGTTTTTTGCCGACTTCATCATAATACTGTAGTAGAGACATGCTGCCTTTTTTCAGCGCGCCCAACTCCTGCTCGATTACATGAACTGGACGTTTGTCGCTGTATGTGAAGTCGAGGCGACTTATAATCGCGTCAAAGTTAAGTATTGTGCCAAAAGAGGCCAGAACAACATCCGCGGCCCCCCTGATTTTATTTCTTATAATTATAGCCGCCTGGTAGTGGCGTGAGCTGCCGTTATATGGCCTAAAAATATGGTAGGCTGCGAGGGCCGCCTGTCGCCATGAAACGTACGATTCATGTGCGCCCGAAAACTCGGGCAAGCATTTGACCGCATCCAATGACTCCTCGCAGCGGATATCATTGCTTATTTCTATGGGTGCATAGGCTTGCACCTCTGGCGGCGTAACATGAGCTGCCGCCAACTGCTGAGACATTGCGTTGACTCTGTCAAGCAGGGCCCTATTTGCAGCGGCTTGCTGAGCTAAGGCAGCGGTGACAGCTGCCTGTATTACGCTTTTCAATTGGTCTGGATCCATATTTTCTGGAGTGGGGGGCGCCAAAACTGAATGTCTTGGCGCTGGAAGACGAATAAGATTATGGCAATCAGAGTCCGAATCACTAGACCGACGGCGGGAGGTTCTATAGCGACGGAATTGTGAAGTCATATGCTTCCAATATAAGCAACGAAACCTCGAACACAACGCTTGAGGACAGAGGCAACGAAGTTGCAAAGTTCCACGGATCGAATTACGTTGAACGACAAAACAAAACGAACGAGACAAAGGCAGACGGAAAAAAAATTGGTGCGCGCGCGCGTTTGATACGCTGCTTCCTGCCTCCAGTACGGTTTTTACACTTCGTGTTTGGCCTTTTTGATCATTACTTCAAGAGGATAAGTACCAGAGACTTAATTTGTTGGCATATTTAGCCGGTAGACCTTCATCGATATACGAGGCTTTTATTAGTTTACGTAAATTGTCTACTTCGGTTGTGGAACTTGTGGCTGTTTTCCCTCTTGGTTGTACCGTTGACAATTTAGCTTTTTTGTCTTTCCAATAATCGAAGTTTGAAACTTATTAATTATTGTTTGGATTGTTGTTTCACCCTGTACCAAGTTCAAAGTGGTGCCAATCAATTTTGATTTTAGTTCTTGGACTGTAATGTCCTCAAATTAACTTTTGCAAGGTCCACTAATTTGATTGCCATTATGAACCTTTGAAGATGGATTTTTTGTCCATCGAATTCTGGTACGGAACCAGACACTTGGCTGCTGAATTGTCGGTCATTGTGAATTTCATTGTGGTTTTTATGCAGCTGTACTTGTGTCTGAATCTGTTTCTAATACTTCGTTCTCTACTTCTACCACCTCTATGACTGTTTTTTTTTTTATCCTGTTCTGATTCTTCTAGGAATTCTTCTATTTGTATATTTATTGGGCTGTCGGAAATAGATTATAGATTTAAATTATATTATAATATAATATATAAATATCTGCGTTTTATAGCTAGCAGATTTTTACAACGTCTATTGGCTTGTGTTAGGTTGCCTCTATCTAGTGACTGTTTATTATTATGTAATAATTGGCGTGCTTCGTTAAAGCATTCTACACATATGCAGGCATGCTTATTAATAGTGGCGTGCTGCACTTGCCTATATAGCTGAGACATTTATACGACTTGTCAAATGTCGTTTTCGTCTCCGATATTTCTTTTATTAATGTCTGCCAGTCCATTTATATCTTTTAATGTGATATAATTAACTATAATGACTAATAATATTTTTGTAGTCCCTAGATAGAAATTATCCTCTAAGGCTATATTGAAAAAACTACTGTTTTTTTTTTTTTTGAGCAGTGGACTAGAGGGATTGTCGATATAAGCTCCTTCATACATATATTTGCTCAATACGTGTATAGATCGCAGTTTGAACAGAGGTTCCCTCTCCAATGTTAAATCAATTGCATTTATCATTTTCTGTAATTTTTTTATTTTAGTAATTTTATTGAGTTTGTTTTCCTTTTTTCGATCGATATTAGATATTAATAGAAATGTGTTATTTTCGTTAGCAAAGTATTTTTTTTTAAGTCTTTTGTAGCATAGTTTATGGTGCCTTTATTATCTCGTTCCTTTTTTTTAATTTTCTTACCTTTTTGTTTTTTTTTTTGTTTAGATGGTTTCTAGCCCCAACTCTTCTGAGTGCCCAGTCAGCGTTTAAAGGCTGAGAGTAGAACCGTATCTGGAAGAATCCCATTAGGTGAAGGTTGGCAATACCGTAAAGTACAGCGAAATGGACGCGACCGAGTTCTCGGCTTAAACTTCACTAGCATATATACGCACAGCAAGCTGTATGACCGCAAAGTCAGAACGGAAAATTACAGACCACGTGCTTAAGATTTTGTTTCCACTCTTGTGGGACTGAGTTTAGTGCGCCCACCACTTTGGGTTAAAATTAACAAGGAGGTTCCGTCGAAGCTAGCCGGCGTCTCCGCGTCATGTCGCGATATTACGGCGTTGATAATCTTCTGGCGACCGGTCGGGCCAGAACTTGCGGACTAACCCCACATCCTAGGAAGCGCATGCAACGAGCACCCTGCGTGCAACTTGAGATACGGCTTTGAGGGTACAGAAAAAGGGGCAAATACCATCAAGCCATCCTAACTTCTAATATTTCTTGGAAAGCATGAACTACGGCGTCTTCCTGTTTGAATTGGAATGATTAAATCCACATTTGTTGAATCTTTAGATTACTTAAAACTTTTTTTCGTGTAGTATATTGTGTGTTATATGAAAGACTTGGAAGATTGATGAGCCTAGCACCAAGCTCGAACTCGAATCTTTATATTTACTAGGTTACCCGTAATCTAGTGAACACAGATCTGGAAGGTTTGTGGGCGTCAGAGCGGGCGTGTCAAAATATGGTGCATGCTTAGTCTTAACATACTAGCTTTTGTAGTTCCTGAGATCAAGGCGTTCATACGGACGGACATGGCCAGTTGGATGGTCGGAAACGCTTGTCTCTGCCTGTTACATAATTTTTAACGAATATAATATACCCTTTTACTTTATATTTAACGGGTATAAATATCGAAACATTTTTTAAAAGTGTGGGCGAGGCAGTTTTGGGCGGTTTGTGGACGTTGAAGTGGGCGTGGCAAAAAGTATTTAGGCATATCTATAGAAATGCATTAGAATATATAATAGGATGTCAAATATTTTGCTCTTTTTTTTGCCTCTTTTTTGCTCTTTATTCAATGCTTTTTAAAAAGTGTTACAGTGATCGGATTTAGTTCAAATATGCGCCGTTTTGTTCGATAATCTGTTTCCATCTAGACGGCAACTTCATAATACCTCCCTCGTAGAAGCCCCCCTCCTTATTTGAGAAGAACTCGGACAGCCACCCTTCACAAGCCTCTTTTGAGTTCAACTTTACACCACCAAGGGCATTCGCCATGGACAGGAACAGGTGGTAATCACTTGGCGCTATGTCCGGGCTATATGGTGGATGCGATAAAACCTCCCATCCGAGCTCCCGTAGCTTCTGACGAGTCATCAACGAAGTGTGTGGTCTGGCGTTGTCCTGGTGGAACACTACACCCTTCCTGTTGGCCAATTCTGGACGCTTCTGGTCGATCGCCTGCTTCAAGCGGTCCAGTTGTTCGCAGTAGATGGTAGAATTAAGCGTCTGGCCATATGGGAGCAGCTCATAGTGGATGATTCCCAATCCCACCAAACACACAGCAAAACCTTCCTGGCCGTCAATCCCGGCTTGGCCACTGTTTGGGACGATTCACCGGCCTTCGACCACGACCGTTTTCGCTTGATATTGTCGTATGTGATCCATTTTTCGTCGCCAGTCACCATCCGCTTCAAGAATGGGTCGAGTTCGTTCCGTTTCAGCAGCATATCGCAGGCGTTGATTCGGTCCAGAAGGTTTTTTGCGTCAAATCATGCGGCACCCAAACATCAAGCTTTTTTTTGTATCCAGCCTTCTGCAGATGGTTTAAAATGGTTTGGTGACTAACTCCCATCTCCTGGGCGATGTCACGAGATGCCACATGCCGGTCTAACTCGATGTATTCCATGATTTGATCGATATTTGTCGTCACAGGTCTTCCGCCGACTGCCTTATCCATGGTGTCGTTTTCACCGGCTCTGAATCGTCGAAACCATTCCTCCGCGGTTCGAAGTGATAGAGTACCATCCCCCAAAACACCATTAATCTCACGGAACGTTTCTCTAGCGGATTTGCCTTTAACGAAGGAAAACTTTAAAATAGCGCGAATTTCGGCGTTAGTGAACTCCACGGCTTACACGTCTATAACTATTGAATGCAATATCCAAACTAATCATAGCGTCGTTTTGTAGGTTATGTCAAGACCTTTCAAATTATATATAGTATTGCCAGATACGAGCTCTGTAGCCGCGAAATTCAAAAGACGAAAAGGCGAAAGGGAGATATTTGACAACCTTATATATATACTATATTACAAGATATATATAAAAAAGGAACAAATATCACAACAATTTTCAAAAGTGTTGGCGTGGCAGTTTTTTCCGGATTGTGGCGTTCAATTGGGCGTGTCAACATTTGGAAAAAAACTTGCGCTGCGTCTATGCCTCTGGAAGCTGCATGCTTAATCTTAACATTCTAGACTTTGTAGTTCCTGAGACCGAGGCCTTCATACGGAGACAAGGACATGGCCAGTTCTACTCGGCTATTGATCCTTAGTAAGAATACTTGTATATATACTTTATATGGTCGGAAACGATTCAATCTGCCTGTGACATACTTTTTAACGAATGTAGTCTACCCTTTTACTCTACGAGTAAGTGTGGGCGTGGCGTTGTTTGGCAAATCGATACAAATTTAGCAGATTAACAAAAAAATGAAAAATATCAAAACATTTTCAAAAAGTGTGGGCGTGGCAGTTTTGGGCGGTTTAGGGGCGTTAAAGTGCGCATCAGTAAACAGACTTGGGCTGCGTTTATAGTTACTGAAACCTTGACTTTTATGAGGACGGACAGACGAACATGGCCAGATCGACTCGGCATGACCACCAGTCGCATGTGCATCAAGAGCCTTCACATAGGGAGAAATCAATAAATAAACTAAAGAACAAGAATTAGCAACAATTCAATGGGCCCAATGTCTATGCAGCTGTTAATAAAGACGTAAATCTAAATTCAATCTAAAACTTAATATTCCTAATGTTTGCTATAACATGGGAAATGAATTTCACAATTTTCAGTTAATGATGTTAATGGTGAGTTTGACATAGGAAAATTCTTTTCGAGGCTTTATTTAGAAGCCAGACTACAAAATATCACTAACATAAAGCCGTCACCAAGTGTATTGAAGTACGGTCCTTTGAACCCCTTCATGAAAGACATGGGTACTGAATACAAAAACTGAGCGGACGTGTGCATTAACTGTGCTCTGAAATATACAATATACTCCAAGTCAGAAGATAATAATTGCCAGATATTTAAAAAAAAAGTACCGAAAAGGCAAGACGTTCACTGCGATGTAAAATCGTTTACTAAAATAGTTGTGCAATTAATTTGTCTTATACAACTATTATACTATAAAGCAAACTAATACAATAAGTCAAACGATATTCGAGCTCAACGTCAACGAGAGCAAGAAGAACGTCGTCTCTCTTTGATAAGAAACAACGCGTATTTCTCATTTGCAACCTTGCAACCCGTGAAAATGCAGGAAATAAATGCAAACATCATTCGGCTAAGGTCAAACCCTCCAAACCCGACACACCAACGTATGCCAACAACGGTATCGGCCGTACGCACGGTCGACTGCCATGATCGCTTTTGCTGAAACAGTAATAAAGCCAAAAACAATTAAGGCTGGATTTTGAACATTGGCAGATCTACCACCCAGCACTGATATAGGGGACATCAAGAAGGCAAAGCCCCACCAATATACATTCGGGAGAAAAATTCGAATACTCTTGTAAACAAAACAATTGAACTTGTTGGATAATACCACAAACCACGAAACAAAAGTCCTAGTAGAAACCGAGGAGTGCTTTATGACTCTTGCTAAAAATATAAACGAAAATAACACTACTATAATAAAACTACTACTAAGAAAAAGAAGAAAGGGCCTTCAAGTCGTTTTCAACGCTCTCAAGCCTGAAGTAACACCTGCTGATATTACGCAGGGATTAAATGATAAGGGTTTCAAGGTGAAAACTGTCTTTAACATCCTGAGCAAAGACATTGAACCTGTTACTAAAGCTATTATGAAAAACGAAGTGCACCCTTTTGAGAAAAGGTGAGTTGTAGCCTTTATTTGTAGATAGTGAAGTTTAAAGAGAACTTATAAAAACAACTTATTTGTTCCTCTACAGCATGTGCTTGCTCTTTTGAATCTTAAAAGTGTGTGTCTAGAACGTTTACAGTTTGGGATATCTAGATATCTGAGATAACTCAACAAAAACATAAGTACATCAGCAAATTAACTTCACATCCCAACTACCTTGCGAGAAGTCTAACGCGGTTTTGCGACCGATCCCGTATTTGCCGCAAAGACCTTTCGACCCAACAATGATCATTAAATCAAACAAATAAAGCAAAGTTCTATTTAAAAAAAATTACAATCAATAACACACCTTTAGGAACAGTAAAGAGATGAGGATGAGTACAGTCGTTCATACATTTCGATCGAAAAAGATAATTGGTACATTAGTTGAATTACTTAACCTATTGCTTCTCTACAACCGTCGAAAGTACATGAATCATGTCCATACGGACCTGTTTATACAGATCACCAACAGTTCGTTGAATTTAATAATTAAAATAAAAAAGGTAAAAGAGTTTAAGTTTATATTAGAAGTCGCTCAAAAGAGAGCTAAAACCATAACAGAAACAGAAAAGAAGAAAATAAAATTAGAATACATAAAAATATTAAAGATATACTACTAAAAGTATTGAGTCAAGTACTTTTAAATAATTTTAAATGAATAAACAGGATTCATATTAAAATTAACAAGATAGAATGGTATAGTCAAGTTCCCCGACTCTCAGTTACCCGTTACTCAGCTAGTGGAAGTGCAAACGAGAAATTTCAACATTTCCTGGAATATCGGTAGAAATTGGGAAAAATTTAATAAAATGAAAAAAAAACTCAACAATTTTTTAAAAGTTTGGGCGTGAGAGTTTTGGGCGTTTTGTAGGCGTTAGAGTAGGTGTGGCAAACAATTTTTTTTTTGCAAATCTATAAAAATGTATATATAAAGATATAAATTTATATAAAAAATGAAAAAAATATCACATTTTTTAAAAGTGTGCGGTTTGTGGGCGTTGTGGGCGTGGCAAAAAGTTGTTTGGCAAATCTATAGAAATTTACAAGACATATAGAAATGTGAAAAAATATCACATTTTTCAAAAATGTTGGCGTGACAGTTTTGGACGGTTTGTGGGCGTGGCAGAATGTTTTTTTTTGTAAATTTATAGAGGGTTAAAGGATATATAAAAAATGAATAAATATCAAAACATTTTTCAAAAGTGCGTGGCAGTTTTGGGCGGTTTTTGGGCATTTGAGTGATCGTGGCAATATTTGGAAACAAACTTGCGCTGCGCCTATGTCTCTGCAAGGTGGATGCTTAGTCTCATCATTTTAGCTTTTGTAGTTCCTGAGATCGAGGCGTTCATACCGCCTTATACTTTACCTTACCGTCTATATACTTTATATGGTCGGAAACCTTTCTTTCTGCCTTTTCACCGAATCTAGTATACCCTTTTACTCTACGAGTAACGTTATGGTGAACTATGGAGTTTTTTGTATGTTTCTCGATTTCTGTTAATGGTTTAGAAGGTTTGCTGGTCCCTTAGAGATAGCTTCTTGATTGGGCACCCAATGTCTACTGCATGTGTCTACTGTGCGTGTCATCCAAATCAAGTCGTCTGGTCGTTGCGTGGAATTATTACGTGTCAATCGCCGTAACTACGTGTGGAACTGTGAGAGCGCACGATTGACATGCTGGGTCCCAGGAGCACGATTTTTCCGAAGGGCTTAGAGCTTCGCCGCGAGATTGGCCGTTAAGAATCGTAACCTTTACATTACCGGTAACTTCAGGCATAAGGTGACGAAGAAGAAAAAAGAGAAAGTGTAAAAGGCGACATAGGCTTGTGATAAACTCTTTTTGTGGGCATAGAGTACAGTGGAAAAGTCGACTCAATCATGATATACCAAAATGCGTTTGCAAGATCAACTGTCCAGAGATGGTGCCTCGATGAGTTCTACTACTTCTTGTTAGCGTTCAGATAGTCGCACGCAGCTTGACTTTCTTACAGTAGCTTCAGAATTCAGCTATCCTCCTTTAGTTTATGCTGGTGTATCCCTTGGCAAACCGTTGTGTTGTCAATAGATAAACCATTTCCTACAATGGTGTACTTTTCTGGATTTGCCATGGCCAACTCGATGCATTTTATTACGACCTGTTTATCATCAGATATTGTTTATCATCAGAGCACATCAGGTACCTTTTGTCCTCAGACTTGGGAATTGCCAAGATGTACAGAGAAGTCTCGCGTATTTCGACTGGCTGGGAGAATTTGACTATACCAGTTGGCAGGCTCTCATGATCTCATGGAGTATGGAGTACGACCGTCGTCTCCCTGTCTATTGCGTTAACTCCCCCGAAGACGGCGATTAGTTTCTGGTCCTTGATGATCCTAGACATCCCGTGGCCTTGGTACTTGGTACTGCTGCTCCATGCTCGAAATCTGTTCCGCGTTGTGTTCCAGGTTCTGGACAACCAAGGCATTGATCTGTTGGTCAATAGTTATTATAGCCTCGCTGGATACCTACCTGATCGATGATTTGCTGCACTTAACTCAGATCGACGATGGTGGCCAGCTTAAAAATGCCATCAGATAGTTACTTGCTGTTGCTACCGGGGTATAAAGGGGTATCAATGTTTTGTTTTTGTTATTGAATCCATTTGGACGCTGTAAAACATTGGAAGAAAGCATTTTATAATTATTGATTTAGGGCAAAAAGGCGTTCTTTTGATTTTGTTTTCATTTGTATTTTAAATCAATTCCGTCTTAATTTTTACGTTTGAAGTTTTAATAAAAAATTTTTTGTAGTACTGGGCATAGTTGCTTAAATATTTAATGCAATTCCCTTTGTGCTTAAAATGGTACTTTACAAGTTGTTTCCCTCCGCTTCTATATGTTTTTGGGCGACATATTCTGTGTCGCCCTTTGAATATACCTTTTGTTGAGATTTTCAATGATAACTTCTTTTGGGATTTAGTGGGCATATTCGAGGATTATCTCCGCATCCACGAGGTCCATTACCAGTCGTTGGGTTATACGAATTTTGTAAGACTAAAAGTTTTTGAAAAAGAAATAACTGAAAATAAACGTCTGGATACCATTTATTACTGATGGCTTAAGGAAATTGTAAGAGATCCATTGGGGTGTGGTCAATTATGGGGATGTTTTGCGTACATGTCTTCCGTACATGAAGTGGCTCGCTCAAAAAGGCGAACTGTTTTTCTGCGTTCTGCTCGATACAAGTTGCAACGTCTAGCTAGATTTGTGTGATTGCCCGACCAAGATGAAGGCATGGTTTCAAATTTACTTCAGCTATATTAACGGGATACTGGCGTCGTTCTCTTGACATCCGTCGTCCTTGACAATGGGACCTGTGCCGACTCAAATTAGACCTAGGATATTATGGTGGCGGGGCCACAAGTTTTTTCGTCCATTAAGTCGACTCAGAGCTCTTCCCAAAACTACCGTTGCCAAATTCCAGGACTTCTGCGTTGAACGCTCCTGTTACAGAACTGCAACCAAGGATTGCAAAATCTCTTTCTCACCACGCCAGCACCTTGTTGGGTCCTTCTACAGCACCCTTACAGTGTGGATCCCAACGTTCAATCTGTTTCACTGTTCACTCGATCGCTGTAATTATCCTTGCACTTTTACTACTGATGCGGTTTTTCACTTGTCGTCTCGTTGATTTGTGCGCGTTCTTTCTGACCGGATGCATGTTTTAGCCTTATAGGCCACGGCGATTCAAGTCCAAGTTCTAGCAACGTCCCGTTAGTTCAAGTTACGTCCTGTTTGTGCTCATCCAAAGTCCGCACCGTTACCGTTCGACCTCTGCGCTGACTCGAGTCCAAGGTACTGTAAATTTACGGTCTCTCCGCTTTGCCGGGGTACAAGGTCCGTTATTTTCCGTTTGACCTGTCTGCCCTGGACTTCTCCTACATTCCAGCCTCTTTTCCTGCACCAGGGGACTCATTTTAGACTACATTACATAAATGTGTAAAAGTTTAAATGGTTACGGTAAGCATTAATTATTTTTTTTGCAATTAAATTTGAAGCGTCCTTGAGGGCACTTTCTATTGTTGCTATGGACTCAGGCTGGGAGGCAGAGACAGTGTTAGAGCTCAAGTGGTTAATACGTTGTTACGCGCGAAAAAGCATCGGCCACTATTTTAGTTTTTTTCGGCTCATATATTCCATATATTCGCAGTACCAAAAGAATTCAAATTAAAAAATTACCGGTTAAATATCAGAATCTATCAACCACACATTAGTCTTTTATCTCTGTAGAAGAAGACCTCTTGTAACGCAGCCCTTTGCATTCTGGGTGTGAGAAAAATTGTATGGTAATACGTAATTTTTAAAAGAATACTGTACAAAATATTTGATCATTAAAAATTAACATAATTGTTTTGATCTAATTTTTTTGGTTATAATACAAATATGGCCAAATTTGTTTTTTAAATTTAGTTGTGGAGATTTTACTGACCTTGAATGTTATTAAAACGCTTTTTATAAATCTACTGAGAGCTTTACAGTGTTATACTTTTTTGGTTTTTTGGTGGCAAATGATTTTAAAAACAAGGAAGAACGCTATAGTCGAGTTCCTAGACTATCAGAAAGTGCGAACGAAAAATTTAAAATTTGTTTGAAATATCGATAAAAATGAAAACAATTTTAAAAATTTTCAAAGGCGTGGGCGTCTCAGTTTAGGACGGTTTGTGAACTCTTTGAGTATGTAGCAAAACATGTGTGTGTAGTTTTAAACTTTAATGAGTTTAAAAAATATAATCGTTCAATGTGTCACGTTAGAGACCTCGGCACCAACTGGGCTCGGACTAGAGTTCTTGATGCACTATCAAACTGTTTGTTGTCTATTAAGCAAGCTCTTTAAACTTTTTCCAGATAATTCCACTTTGGACTCCAATGTCACCATTCTCTAATGATAAATTGTGAAGTTTTGTCTTGTATTTACTTAGTATATAATGTTGATCGGCCGAACCGTCGTGGTGGAAGATACCTCCTGTTGCCGTTAAATCCAATTTGACTTCTGAGCTTATAGGTATTCCTGACTCCTCGAATATTGACTTTATTTCCGTTAAGCTTTCATTCCCTAAGTTCAGGGTCCTAAATTTAATATTTATTTAGTGACTCAAGTACTATTATTCCAAAAATTTGGAATTTTTTTAATGAAGGATTTTTTTCGGTTTCAGACTTGACTTTTGCGTCCGAGACCCTGTCCGTAAACTATTTCTTCTTCTAGATTCACACCATTATACAGTACAGCATTTTGTGAAGACTTCTATATTGCCACAGCGAAGATTGTACTTTACGCAAACAAATTATTTTAAGCTATCCCAGTCGTTACTACGCGGTTTCTATTAACAACATTTCTCAGTTCTGTAATTTCAATATACGATATAGGTTAATATAGGTTAATCGCTTAAGGTTAAGTTTCATTTAACTTGAATCCGAAATTATATGTTATCAAAAAACTGTTATATACCGAGCAAGTATATTGGTTTTATTAAAAATTACAAATCTATGATTCTTATCAAATTCCTACACTATTATATACACAGCTAGTTGGAGTGCCAGAAAAATATTGAATTTGATTGCCAATCCAAACAATTCTACGAACCACGGATGCTTGTAGCGAAGTTCTGAGGCTAGAGCATGATGAGATACAACCACCTCAACCAATCAAAAGTCTTTAGTTTACACGTCATAAAAATTATTTAACAATATGTTAAACTTATTTAATAAACGATTTAATAAAAGAACATATCAAAGAACATGAAAATTCAGCAGCAGTCGTACTTTGACGACTAGACCTTATTATTCTATCTTGATTTTATATGACCTTGTAGTTGAGTTCCTTGACTATCAGATACCAGTTACTCTCATAGTGGGTGCGAATTCTAGATGTAAAAATGGTTTTGGAACCTGGATAGATATTGGCAAGACAAATTAAAAAAAAATAAAAACATTTTTAAAAGGCGTGGGCTTGATAGCGTTTGGTCTGTTTGTGGGCGTTTCAATGTTTGACATATCGATGGCAATTGGCAAGACAAATAAATAAATAAAAATTAAATATATATAAACCACTTTCCAAAAGTGTTTGTGGGCGTTAGAATGGTCGTGGCAAAAAGTGTTTTGTCATATCTATAGAAATTTACAAGACGAATAAAAAACTAAAGACAATCAAAAAATGTTCCAAAAGTGTGTGGCATTCTTAAGCGTTTCTTAGGCGCTATTGGAAATAATTGGAAATAATTGAAATAATTGGAAACAAAATTGCAATGAGTCTACGTCTCTGAAACCTGCTTGCTTAATTTTAACTTTCTACCTTTTATAGTTCCCGAGATCTCAACGTTCAAACGGACGGACAGAAGGACATGGCTAGAGGGACTCGGCTAGTGGTCCTGATCAAGAATATATAGACCGTTACTGCAAGAGTTTATAAACCTAATTTTTTTCATAAATGTTTACACATTATTTTTTTATGTACGGAATCCTCATTCCTAATAATGAACCACACGATTTTGGAAACCTGCTTACAATCACATTTTTTAATAAAAATAGATACAATCTTTTTTTTTGCAGAACGTAGAACTTCCAGAATCGTTTTCTTTGGAACTTAAGAATTTGTTGGAATTGTTACTTCAAAGGGACGTCTCTAAACGGCTTGGGTGCATGGGAAACGGGTGAGATAACACTGTGTAACAGGAAAAAAATTACATTGTCAGAACCCAAAAAAATGGTTGATAACGAAGCGAAAATTTCCAATAGAGACACGAAAGTTGTTCCTTAAGCAATTATCAAAACAAATGGGACCTAAACGTTTAAAATAGCTTTATCTAAGTTTTAATGATATTCATGTTTTTTTAGAATGCATTTTTTTTAACCTTGAGGTCCTTTTACTCGGAGTTTTTGATTAGGGACTACATATTTTCATGAGCACATTCTGGATGCGTATGCAATCCAAAAATTTTGTATGGGTTCCATCAATGTAATAATGTAAATTCACTAAAATATTCCATATTCCAACGCAGTGTACTGATATATTTTCTCTTTATCACACCTTTCAGAGCGGATGAAGTAAAAATGCACACTTTTTTCTGTGGAATTGATTGGCACCAAGTTTACATACAAAAATATACTCCACCTTTAGTACCCCCTAGGGGAGAAGTAAATGCCGCAGATGCCTTCGATATTGGATCGTTTGATGAAGAAGATACCAAGGGCATAAAACTAAACGACGCCGATCAAGATCTTTATAAAATGTTTTCGTTGACCATATCTGAAAGGTAAGATTTTCGATAGTTTATGTATATTAAAGTTGAAAGTTGAAATTAAGCATGCAGGTCAAAGAGACGTGGACGCAGCGCAAGTTTGTTTCCATACGCCCCTATAACGCACACAAACCGCCCAAAACTGCCACTCCCACACTTTTGGAAACTAATTTGATATTTTTCATATTTTTATTAGACTTGTAAATTTCTATCGATTTGCTCGCCCACACTAACACCCACAAACCGCATAAAACTGAAATAGCCAAACTTTTGAAACATTTAAAATGCTATTTAGTTTTTTTTTATCCCCAATTTCTATCTAAATTCCAGTTATTAAAATTGCACGTTCGTACTTCCACTAGCTGAGTAACGGGTATCTGATAGTCGGGGAACTCGACTATAGCGTTCTCCCTTGTTTTGTGTTATATTCTCATTTGCCCAACTTTGGTCATTTCTTACTCAACCTTTACGCCTCTTACAACTAAACAAAAAACCCATTCACTTGAATCTTAGAACAGATGTTGGCGGAGAGTGTACCAACATACCAAAACAATAAAATCGAGAACCGCAAAATTTAAAAATCACCTTACTTTTTTAACACACCTCGTATATACTGCAGATATACACAATCTGAACGATAATAACTGTTCCAATATGCAGACGATTTCTTTCTGCCATGCTTCGACCCTACTTTTCCGTGGCAGGGATAAACTCTCGGCAAAAATCTTAGAATCTCCAATCGAATGTGGAGAACTAAACCTCTCTTTTAACCTTGTTAAATCGAGCGTAGCTCAGTTCAATCTGCGAAGGCAATGGCTTCAAAAAATTTTCAATGTGGAGTAGAAAATATTAAATATTTATAATAATTATAGTAATTATAATTATTATAATTACTCCCCAAGTACCCAACAAGCGGTCTCTTCGACCAACAAATTATGCGCATTCCTAAGATTACTAAGTGCCTGCACAATTTCGGAGGAGTAAGCTAGAATATGCATATTCATCCTTCTGCAGTTTATTCAAAACATAAATAAAAGTGCATACGAATCAAAGCCTCAGGAAAGAGCTAGGTCTTATGAAATGCACTCAAATTGAATACGGTAACTTGTTAAAGTCTTTGCGCACGCATTGCCAGCCAAAGAAATATTATTAGAAAATTATGATCTCAACACTAGCTTTTCCTGGTCGTACAACGGCTTTAAATTCATCTTAAACCAATTCAAAATCTGTAGTAGCCAAATTATGTTAGACTGAGAAGCACAGGAATCGAGATAATCTTTACTGACAGCTCAGTTACCGTCCACCAATCCCATGGTAAATAGTACCACTAAATGTTCTCCTTTTTATCTCTTGTATGGTTATGAGCCCCGAGATGTTCTTACGAATAGCTTTACAAACATAATTTAAAGTTAGGTCCAAAAGATGCTAACGGATGTGAAACTAACTAAACTGAGAGCTGACGCCGTAACAGTCAATGATTATCGAGCTGCTGCCAAAAAACGTTACGATGCCAGACATTCTAAACCAACTTTTTTTAGCCTTAGTGATCTTCTGTTGGTCATCACGAAAACTTGAGCCTCCCTACAAGGGCGATTTTATTATGACCAAGGTGATGTCGAACGACAGATATCTAGATATTCCAAACTGTAAACGTTCTAGACACACACTTTTAAGTTTCAAAAGAGCAAGCACATGTTGTAGAGGAACAAATTCTCCTTTTAAGTTGGTAAGTGTAGCTTAAAACAAGTTTTTGTTATTGTCATTTATATTTTTTCTGTAGTTTACTTAATACTGTCTGTCTCAACGTCAAGGTTTCAGAAACTATAAACACAAAACTTCAACGCCCACACACCGGCCAAAACTGCCACGCCCGCAGTTTTGGAAAATGTTTTGATTTTTTTGATTTTTTTTTTAATCTGGTAAATTTCTATCGATTTGCCAAAAAACGCCAAGCCCATATTTTCTTGTAGAGTAAAAGGGTATACTAGATTCATTAAAAAGTATGTAACAGGCAGAATTAATCGTTTCCGACCTTATAAAGTATATATACAATTTTTCCACGCCCACACTTTTAAAAAATGTTTTGATTTTTTTTTTGTTTTATTTACATTTATTATTATTTATATTGCCAATTCCTTCCGGAATACCAAAAACACTTTGGCCACACCCATTTTACCGCCTACAATTGGCACGTCCACAGTTTTGTAACATTTATACATTTTTTTTAAATTTTGTAATTGTTTTTCAGAATAAGTTACCGCCTCTCTGAGTAACGGCTATCTAGCTCGACTATAGCGTTCCCTATTTTTTAATATAAAAGGTAGTTCTCTCTGCTAATCTCAATTTTTGTTCATAAAAATTGGTACTCGTTTTGACTTCCGAGACAAATGCGCCACTGCATATGGTACATAGTACTTTAAATTGCTCAGGTTATTTGAGTTTACGTTAATTAGTCCATTAGTTTTAGTTGTGGAGTTACTGTTTTTTAATATAAACAAGTAGTCTTTTATTGAACTTTATCGAAGTTTATGTGGTAGTTTACTATTTTAACTATTTTATGTGTTGAATATATCGGAGATCGAGGAATCCAGGATTATAGACCATTATTATTTCCTTTTCTTTTCACTGTAGCGCAGCGAGTTGCAATGTTTTTCTGTTCACTACGGAGGACCAACTCGAACTGCCTTCCTCTCATTTACTTTACTTCAGTGGGATTTCGGTCTCCTTCCCCACCGCGCTCTCATTCAGAAATAGGATTATACGTCCAAATTTTCTCTACAGTTCACGCTCTCTTCCGCACAAACTTGGATACAAATTTGGATATAGTTATCTATATCTAACTTGGATTACTGTACTTTCCGTGTAGGATTGGAGAATTGCAAATGGGAATTGGGAGCTACACCTTGTCAAACGATCCGAGCCTTTTGATTTGCTGCTCTTTAGTGCTGCGATCTCCTGAGCAACCTTTTCAGGTTCAACTGGTTGTACTGGCGAACCAGGAACACATGGACTGTAGAGGTACTTTTGAGTTGCAGCAAGATCTTCACTCGTGCACCTTTCGAAGGGGATAAACGTGTTGTGGAGATGATCTGTGAAAACTTCTCCTCTCTCAGATTCAGTACGGGAATTGTCCGCTTTGCAAACAGGAGAGGCATTTTTTGCAGGTCTCTTGATGTGGCGAGTGACATGCCAGAGATTATTCTGTGTTTTTAATTCCTCAAGGAACCTATGAAAAGAGTCCTGCCGTAGTCTGCAGTGTCTTTCTTGAGCTCTTTGTTGCACGATTTAGTCCCCGGGGTTGTGTGTGTACAGCCAAGATTTCCTAAGGCGTCTCTTTTTAGCCACGAGCCCGCAACTTCTGGAGACCAGAGATTGAGGTCTCTTTCAGCAGTTCTCGGTGTCGACGAGGGCGCGAGTTCGCATGCTTCGCAGCGTTGTGCATTTCCTTGGTGAGACCATTATCTAAGTCGCTTGGTGTGATGGAGGAAGGGTCAGGGTTGAGGCAGGAAAGCACCCAGAACGTAAACTTGGAGGCTCCTTGGAGGGGTTTTTCTGAATACCGGGATGTTGAGGAACAGGTCGACTGCGCAGTGATCCGAGAGGAGGTCTGTGTTGGTGGAGCAATAAATTTTGGCCTGACCAATACCTTTTGAGACGGCAAAATCTACCAGATTGGGAGGCTTTATGGGATCGGTTGGCCAATAAGAGGGCTCGCCTGTGGAGTGACAGTCCAGTCCATTGTGCTGCAGCTATCCGTGGAGAGCTCTTCCTTTGCGCGCGACCCCCACCACGAGTGTTTATCATTAAAATCTTCTGCTGCTATGAATGGAGATCCGAGGAACTCAAACTCCAGTAAATTCCTTTCTGTAAGCGAATGTCTGGGAGGGTAGATAATGTCTCAGACTGCAGACTGGTGATTATAATGTTGGCACATTGAGCCCATTCCTCCTGGATCGCTGGTAGCTCCGTATACTGAATGCCGCCTCTGAGGAGGATGGCAGCTTCCCCTCTTGCCCAGCCGGATTGATGGTTGTTTTGGATGAGATCGAGCTGATGGATCCGCTGATGTTAAACTGGGATCTGTGGACGAAGTGGATTTTCTAGGCGAGGAGTAGGTCGACTTTGTTCATCTTGATGTAGTGCGCCACTTCGACCTTACTCCTTTAAAGGCCGTTTGCGTTCGAAATGACAATTTTGAGTTTTACTTGCATGTCTTGCTGTTTAGTATGGTAGGTAATAGCTGTGTCATTTGGGAGAACATTTTCTCCATCATCCTCGCCATCATGCTTTCAAGGCGGACAAACATTGCCTCTATTTGTCTGGGCTGTGGGGCTTCTGGGGGGTTTGTTTGGAGTGTATGGGATTAGGTGTGACGCCTGGGTTGCGGTGTTGCTCTCAACATTCCTGCCTTTGTGTGCAGATTGTGCTTTGGCAGCTTTGTATACTTGCCATCTTCTATATGACGCGGAGAGTGATTGGATTGACAGGGAGCGTGCTTTCTCATTCTCCTGTTTTGAACACTATTTCGATCAGTGAAGGCCTCCACCACATTGTTGGTGGCTGGTACAAGGTTAGCAAAGAAGATTACCAAGGGTTCCTTGGTTCTTCTGCTAAGGGATTGTGTAGGTCTTTCGCGGTATGACCCTGGCTGCGAACTTCTTCAACAATTTCATTCCGGTCTGCTGTGTGGTGAAGTTCTTTGATGACTACCCTGTAAGGTCTCTCATCTTTGGGTTGGAAAGTACGGTACCTTTTTTCTGGGCCACGAGCTGTTTGCGTAAAGTTGAATATGACTCCTTTTTTGGCATCATTACTCGAATGTTTTTGTTTCTTTCCGTCTTGTATGTAATCATCTATAGTAGAGCAGAGATGTTCCTCACGTCTGGGATACAGATCGGGGGGTGGTTTGACGGTCTTCCGGTTGGCTTGGGTTTGGATACTGATTCCTCTGCCGCAGGTCCTGGCTCGTCATCATCACTATCGTCGTCTTACTATCGTCGATAGGATGGCATAGGCCTTACCTGTGTCCCTATCAATTCTAAGGACTATGTTGAGTCACCCGATTAACGGTGCAGCTTATGGCTAACTGCATTTCTCCCAATGCCTCCTGCCGCGAACGTTTGCTTGTCTCTACCGCTGTTAACATGCCCTTTAGCAAACTCATCACAAGACATACATACATAGACATACTTGGTGAAAGCGTCAATTTATACAATTACGTCTTCCTTTTTGTCATTCTTGCCACTCATTTCCTCACTTATATCAATATGAATGTTATGCCACTTTCGGTATAAAATGTAATTCTTTCGTTTTACCTGAAGCTGATTTCGACAATATATATTATATGTCACGCAATTTTCTACGAATTACTTCACTTCAATCTGTGTGATTAAAGCCGGTTTCGGAAGTTGAGATAATGCTTGGATTTTTCGGTTGGGCTTCAGTTCACCCTTCTATATGAAACAACCAATGTATGCAATCTCTGCACACAGAAATTGACATTTTTTCCATTGAAAGAAAACCCTGACATCGAAAGCACGCACAGCACCTTCTCTCATATCTTCTACTCTTCTTCCTTAAAGATTGAGACAATTAAAAATGCATAAGTATTACTTAAATTACTTAACTGATGATGTGTCCCTTAATCCAAACGGCATTGCTAGAAATTCATATTGACCATCGGTGGTCCCAACTGGTTATGTTATTGGCTTGAAAAATATTTTCCGCTTCGTAGATCAATCTTGTCTGATACCAACGGCAAAGTATACTTATCTGACACGGTGCGCTTAATTCACGATTGTTAATATGAAGTCTGTCGCTGCCTTTCTTTATAGGCTAACATAGGGCTACCGAAGGGAGAGCTACTAGGACATATTACCTTTGATTAACATTTGATTAATTTTATCCTTTACTATCTGCCTTTTATTTTCGCTATGGCGATACGGTCGCCTTTGAACGGTCTTATTCTTGTCTAGCAATCGGATTTCCAGTAATCCCGTAGACGTGTAACTGTCTACAAGCGATACCATCAATGAAAAAATATGTCAAATTATGTCAATTTTATTTAATATGTTATTATCAATTACCGATAATACCATCAAATATCAAACCGTTACTTTCTAACATCACTACAAAACCAAGTTGAAAATTATCCTTTAATTTTTGAGGCAACTCCTATCTACTACATATCTGCATTGTCTCCTATGCCTCTTAAAACTACTGGATTATAGCATCTTTTGCAAACTAGCTTCTCGATGATTGTTCCTTCTGTTACCGAGCCTGCGGATCCAGAATCAAAGAAAAATGAAAAGCGCTCACCAGATTGTATTGCAGTCCTGATCAGCTAAATTACCGCACTCATGTCGTTTCTCTTCTCGATGCTAATGCGCTGTTGTTGGTCCTTCGTACACATTTGAATCACGTTACTATTGATCAGTTGCTGCTATGTATCGTCTTGTTTTTCTCTTATGCTCTTCTCCTTCGGCTCTCTATTGCCTTGTTTTCCGCGACAATTGCATCCAGCAGTGTTTGAATTTCCTGCCTCTTCTTTTCGGGGCCTTGATTAATTCCACAGAATTCGCCATTCTGATGAATGTGTGAGCCTTGAATTGTTGTTGTAGCTCCGCTAGTGTCTTTATATTTGTTGTAAATTGTAAACGCTGGAGTGTGGAATTAATTATTAATTAATTAATTAATTAATTATTATGTAACCGAACGGCTGGAGTAGACCAAAAGGTATTCAGCTACCGACGTCAGCTACCTGTGTCTCAATTCGGTGAGGTAACGTTGCTTCTTTGAAATCGGCACGCAGACACTGTCTCCTCTTCTGTTGCCTTGCTCCAACTCGTGCCGTCTCTCTCTCGTTCTCCGAATTCTCCTTTTCCAAAGACTTGTTCTCCAATCGATCTCCAAGCTCCGTTTCTTCAAACTCTCTTTCTCCATACTCTGTTTCTCAAAACTCTCTTTCCCCAAACTTTCCATCATTCTGCAGTTGACATCTGCATTTGTGCGGAGTTTAAACTTCTCACATCTCCCCTTTTCTTCGGGATATAATAAACTTGTTCTTGGCATCCTTGGTAAACACTTCTGGGATTCCCTTGACGCTCACAGCCCTACCAAAGACACTAGAATAATAAGATGCGTAACGCCGTACGATTTTTTTGCACACGATTTTTTTGGGCTGGCTCTAGAGCTGGCTCCAGGCTCTCTTGAATTTTTGTTCAAGAGCCAGAGAGAGAGCATTCTAGAGCCAGCAGCTGTTTTACGCATACAGCGAAAGCCGATCACTGTAAGTGTGCACACGTATGTTCATATATTGTAAATTTGTCAAAATATGCCCTTCACTTCAGAAGTTTATGGACTTTCAATCTATATTATTTGTACTCGATTGCCACCAAGTAAAGTCTTTAATTTTGCATTGCATAATTTATTTGCATATTTGCATAATTATTTAAATAAATCATAATATAATAGGTGAATAAATGTCCATCGATTGTTGCCACATTCTGATATCCTACGTTCGTGCGGCGTTGCCATTCTATGGTCATATGTTTACTGAATTATTGAATTGTCTGTATTCTGAATAACTGTATTTCTGCCCATCGATCGATACTATAGTGCAGTACCAATCTACCGCCTTGTAATCGAAATGCCCCCTACCCTAAGCACATAGTGACCAGGAGGAAATTACTCGTAGGAACATTTTCTCTTCGAACATTTAATTTTCCCCTGCCCTTGGATGGACGAATTTTAAAGGCATTTTAATTTTTATTATAATTAAATTTATTATACTATAATTACTATATTACGTTATTCATAGAGTAAAAAGGGTATACTGGAAATACCAAAGGGTATACTCATTGAAAAGTGTATAACAGTCAGAAGGAAGCGTTTCCGACCAAATAAAGTGTATATATTCTTGATCACGATCAGTAGCCGAGTCGAACTGGCCATGTCCGTCTGCCCGTATGAACGCCTCAACGATCTCAAGAACTACAAAAGCTAGAATGTTGAGATTAAGCATGCAGCTTAATGTTGTCACGGCCTTACTTTTGAAAAATTTTGTGATATTTTTTCTTTTTTTTTATATATTTTGTAAATTTTTATAGATTTGCCAAATTACTTTTTGTCACGCCCACTCTAACGACCACAAAGTGCCCTAAACTGTTACGACCACACTTTTAAAAAATATTTAAGTTTTTTCCATTGTATTATTTTTTCCCAGTTTCTACCGATATTCTATAAAATGTTGAAATTTCTCGTTCGCACATCCACTAGCTTAGTAACGGTTATCTGATGGTCGAGGACTCGACTATAGCATTCTCTTTTGTTTTTTGTTATATAAAGCTATTTTGACATAAACAAACTATTAGACTAATTAAACTAAATAATAGGTTGTCAAATATCTTTATTCAATGCTTTATAAAAAGTGTTACAGTGATCGGATTTAGTTCAAATATGCGCCGTTTTGTTCGATAATCTGTTTCCATCTAGACGGCAACTTCATAATACCTCCCTCGTAGAAGCCCCCCTCCTTATTTGCGAAGAACTCGGACAGCCACTTTTCACAAGCCTCTTTTGAGTTCAACTTTACACCACCAAGGGCATTCGCCATGGACAGGAACAGGTGGTAATCACTTGGCGCTATGTCCGGGCTATATGGTGGATGCGATAAAACCTCCCATCCGAGCTCCCTTAGCTTCTGACGAGTCATCAACGAAGTGTGTGGTCTGGCGTTGTCCTGGTGGAACACTACACCCTTCCTGTTGGCCAATTCTGGACGCTTCTGGTCGATCGCCTGCTTCAAGCGGTCCAGTTGTTCGCAGTAGATGGTAGAATTAAGCGTCTGGCCATATGGGAGCAGCTCATAGTGGATGATTCCCTTCCAATCCCACCAAACACACAGCAAAACCTTCCTGGCCGTCAATCCCGGCTTGGCCACTGTTTGGGACGATTCACCGACCTTCGACCACGACCGTTTTCGCTTGATATTGTCGTATGTGATCCATTTTTCGTCGCCAGTCACCATCCGCTTCAAGAATGGGTCGAGTTCGTTCCGTTTCAGCAGCATATCGCAGGCGTTGATTCGGTCCAGAAGGTTTTTTTGCGTCAAATCATGCAGCACCCAAACATCAAGCTTTTTTTTGTATCCAGCCTTCTGCAGATGGTTTAAAATGGTTTGGTGACTAACTCCCATCTCCTGGACGATGTCACTAGATGCCACATGCCGGTCTAACTCGATGTATTCCATGATTTGATCGGTATTTGTCGTCACAGGTCTTCCGCCGGCTGGCTTATCCATGGTGTCGTTTTCATCGGCTCTGAATCGTCGAAACCATTCCTCCGCGGTTCGAAATGATAGAGTACCATCCCCCAAAACACCATTAATCTCACGGAATGTTTCTCTAGCGGATTTGCCTTTAACGAAGAAAAACTTTAAAATAGCGCGAATTTCGGCGTTAGTGAACTCCATGTTTACACGTCTATAACTGTTGAACGCAATATCCAAACTAATCATATATAGCCTTATATATATGTATATATATATATAGTGACATATGTAATGCTCAACCACACAACATATATCTACAACATATACCAGCCACTTTATATATTCTCTTACTTAGCAACAATAGAACATAGAACCAAGAATGCCTTAGCACATAAGAACCCCAACTTCTTGGTGACAATAACAAATTCGGCCGATGTAAACAATTTAACATAAACATCCGCAGTCTTATTCGTTATTCCCACTAGAAGGGTGAAAACTGCTTACACAGCTTAAAGGGTCAAAACTTTCCACGTAGCTCAAACTCGGCCGATCTGTATCCATGCGCAATCCACCCAAGAGAGCGCCTAATTTACGTAAACATAAATGAGAGCCCATGTACGCTCAATATGAAGAAGTAAATAAGCTCAGCCAAGGGTTTGCTAAGCGTTCGCTTTGCAAATTAGATTTAGATTTTATTCATACTTCAATTGTATAAGACGTGAATTTGTCTCCGACGTTCGCTTAAGTTTTTGATTAATAAAAATATTTTTTTTATAAACCAACAAACCGCGAAGTTGTAATTGGCGCAGTCGGTAGGATCCGCGTGTGAACATAATCTCTTAGAGCTAATAAATTAGTTCGAGATTAATAAAGCGCAGCTCGTGGCGAACAAAGTTTCGTTTGTGCTTCAGTTTATACAAAGCAGATCCGCAAAAGAATCTATGTGAAAAAATATTTGTGAATAGTTATCTAACTCTCGATGTTGGATACTATTAATACAAATTAAAAACTGCAAGTGACCATTAAAGCGTGACCCACCAAAATAAATAAAAGGTGTGACTGTTACCAGGTCAGTGTACCCCATCTAACATTGATTGGACCGTTACGAAGGTGTGTGAATCTTAAAATTAAAAAAAAAAAAAAAATAATAAAAACCCCGGTATTAACCTACCAAGTGATTCAAAAGCAAAAATCAACAATAGCCAACAACATGGCACAACCCAGTGAACAAATTATGATTCTATCCGAGCTACATTTGAATCAGGCTTTGGGCCAGATTCGCCACATCCCAACATTTGATGGTTCCACAAGAGAACTGGCATCATTTGTGAGACGTGTGGACTTCGTGATGTCCCTATACCCGACAACAGACAAGAGGCAACATAGTGTACTCTACAGTGCCATCGAGATGCAGCTGTCCCGACACGCACAAGAAGTGTCCCAGCTACAACAGTGCAACACTTGGGCTGAACTGCGATCAGTCCTCATTGATGAATTCAAAACCCAAATCCCATACGAAGAGCTGCTAAGAAGACTTTACAACACATACTGGAGTGGTAGTATTCGTAAGTTTGTAGAAGAACTAGAAAATAAGATGTTCGAAATTTCAAGTAAATTATCACTAGAAAATAATTATACAAATACAACTCTTTATACTGCCGCAATGGCTAATACTATAAAAGATGTAATTTATAAAAGAATTCCAGACAGAATGTTCATGACTTTAGCAAGATACGATATTACAACAACATTATTAAGACAAGTAGCGCAAAGGGAAGGCCTTTACGATACAATTGTATCAAATACAGAAAAAGTTAAAGCTAAATCAAACAGTCCATCTACATCACAAAGCAGTAGTAAAAATAATGAATTTCAAAAGAACAAGGGAAATAATAATGACCAAGGTACAAAACCTTATTATATTCAAACACAGCAAAATCAAAATAATTATGCAAGTAATAATTCAAAAAGGGTTGAAAATAACCAAGCAACATACAGCGAGTTCAAACAAAAATTAGACCAGGGTAGAGCGCAAAACGCTCTAAATTATCAAAAACCCATATCTTATTCTACTACTAACCAAACTCAAAAAAGGCAGCGTGAAAGTTCCAGTGGTCAGTCTAAAATGGACACCAGTGAAAATTTTCATCAACTTGCCTCGGGATCGGAATCAGAAGTAGAAGAAGAAGAACCTACCCATTCATATAACTATGAACGATATCAAACTCAAATGTTTGATTGACACAGGTTCATCAATAAATTTGAGGAGTAAAAATGTTTTCAATTGTCCGATTAACTCGAAAGCTCCATTGGATGTACACACAATAAACGGTCAAATTATTTTAAAATCAAAAATTTCATTAAAACCTATTAAACTATGTCCGACAAAGCAAACATATTATTTACATAAATTCTCAGAAAAATACATTTTGTTAGGCAGGGAATATTTGGAAGATTCCAAAGCAATTATATGCTATACATCCAATACAGTCATTTTAAATAAATACACATTTAAATTGCGACTTGAAGATATTAATGAAGAAGAAGAAACACCTAAAGAGAGTTTAAAAGAAAACCTATTAGATTCTCTAAATATTGAGTATGTCAATTATGTAATTGACAACGAACTCAATGAAACAAATGAATTTCGACTTGATCATCTAAACGATGAAGAGAGGAAAGCCCTCACTAGTGTCTTATACGAGTTTAGTGACATACAGTACAAAGAAGGTGAAAATTTGACCTTCACAAGTACAACTAAGCATGTCATAACAACTAAACACGAAGGCCCAATTTACAGACGCCCATACAAATACCCACAAAGCTTCGACGAAGAAGTCGAAAACCAAATGCAACAAGGCATCATAAGAAAATCGAATTCTCCGTATTGCTCTCCGGTTTGGGTAGTACCCAAAAAGCCAGATGCATCGGGAAAATCAAAATTTCGCATAGTCATTGACTATCGCAACCTCAACGAAATAACCGTTGATGACAAAAACCCAATACCGGTAATGGATGAAATATTGGACAAGCTTGGAAATTGCCAATACTTTACAACCATTGACCTCGCAAAAGGTTTTCATCAAATACAAATGGATGAAAATCCATTGCGAAGACAGCTTTTTCCACCAAAAATGGTCATTTTGAATATACTCGAATGCCATTTGGTTTAAAAAATGCACCCGCAACTTTTCAACGTTGCATGAATAATCTCTTAGCAGATTTAATATACAAAAACTGTCTCGTATATATGGATGACATAATTGTGTATTCCACTTCATTGGAAGAGCACATAATGTCTTTGCGAAAGGTATTCTTAAAGCTCAGGGAAGCAAATTTAAAATTACAGCTAGACAAATGCGAATTCCTTAAAAAAGAAACTGAATTCCTAGGGCATATAATTACAACAGATGGTATTAAACCAAATCCCACAAAAATTAAAGCCGTAGTGAATTTCCCTATACCAAAGTCCACTAAGGAAATAAAATCATTTCTTGGTCTTTGCGGTTTTTACCGCAAATTTATTCCAAACTTCGCTAAAATAGCAAAACCAATGACATTACGACTAAAAAAAGGCTCAATAATAAATATCAAAGACTCAGACTATTACTTAGCTTTTGAAAAACTAAAAGTGTTAATAACGTCCGATCCCATATTAATACACCCAGATTTTAAAAAGTCTTTTTCACTAACTACTGATGCCAGCAATTTTGCTATAGGCGCGGTATTATCGCAAGAGCATAAACCTATATGTTATGCGAGCAAAACTCTGAACGAACATGAAATTAATTATTCCGCAATAGAAAAGGAACTGCTTGCTATTGTGCGGGCCACTAAATATTTCAGATCCTATTGATTTGGTAGAAAATTCGAGATCTACAGTGATCACAGGCCATTGGTTTGGCTTGATTCAATTAAAGAGCCAAACATGAAACTTCAGAGATGGAAAATCAAATTAAATGAATTTGATTACCATATCAAATATCTCCCTGGTAAAGAAAACCATGTAGCAGATGCTCTATCAAGAGTAAAAATTTAAGAAAACTTCCTAGGAGAAACCTCCAGTAATATTTCGTTACCAACACAAGCTACTATTCACAGTGCTCAAGAAGATAACCAATCTTATATTTCCTTAACGGAGAGGCCAATTAATTACTACAACAGGCAGATAGAATTTATAAAAGACGATAATAATACCGTAGAAACTAAAGGATATTTTCATAAAACAAAAATTAAAATTCATTACATAGAAATGACAAATGTCCATGCCAAAGAATTAATTAAAGAATATTTTTGTACTAAAAGAAGCGTAATTTTCTTTCATAACGAAGCAGACTTCCTTACATTTCAAAACGCTTACATAGAAATTGTCAGTCCGAATAACATAACTAAAGTTATGAAATCAAACATCAAATTAAAAGATATTGAAACATATTCAGAATTTAAAGAAATAATTATAAAAAGCCACAGAGAGCTTTTACACCCAGGAATAGAGAAACAAAACTAACCTTTTCAAAGAAAAATATTATTACCCAGACTACCAAAAGTTAATACAGAACATTATTAATGAATGCGAAGAATGTAACATATCCAAAACAGAACATAGAGATACAAACTAAACTATGAGTTAACACCAGAAACTTTTAATCCCAGAGAAAAATATGTTATCGATTTTTATTTAATTAATAATAAAACATTCCTGTCATGCATTGACATTTATTCCAAATATGCCGCCTTGATTGAAGTTAGCAGTAGAGACTGGCTGGAAGCGAAAAGAGCTCTCCTTAAAATTTTCAATGAAATGGGAAAACCGTCCGAAATAAAGGCCGATAAAGATTCTGCTTTTATATGTTCCGCGTTACACTTATGTCTTAGGTCCGAAAATGTGAATATAAATATCACAACAAGTAAAAATGGAATTTCTGACATTGAAAGATTCCATAAAACAGTCAATGAAAAGTTAAGAATCATTAATAGTGAGTCCGACCCAGAAAATAAGATAACACAATTTGAAACTATTCTCTATGTATATAATCATAAAACCAAACACAATACAACTGGTAGAATACCAGCTGATATTTTCATTTATGCAGGAACACCTGCATATGACACCCAAAAGGAGAAACAATCAAAAATAGATAAGTTGAATAAAGATAGACATAGCTATGAAGTAGATACCAGATATAAACAAGCACCATTGGTAAAAAGTAAAACAACTAACCCATTTAAGAAAACAGGGCGTATAGAACAAATAGATGAGAAACATTACGAAGAAACAAATAGAGGAAGAAAAGTTGAACATTATAAATCTAAATTTAAAAAACAAAAGAAAATTAAAACATTATTTGCCAACCTATTATTTAAAACAGGATCAATTAATATACCTATAAACTATGAATATCACTATTTGTCCGTAAACTTAACAAAAACCGAACAAACTTTTGCAAATTTAATTAAACAAGCTGAAGAATATGGTACTATAGCCCAAATCCAATATTTAACTGAAAAATTAGACAGAGAGATGAATGGAATAAGAATAATAAAACGCAATAAACGTGGTTTAATTAATATTATAGGTACCGCATATAAATACCTTTTTGGCACTTTAGATCAAAATGACAAAGAAGAATTAGAACGAAAAATAAACGATCTTTCTCAACATAGTATTCAAATTAATGAATTGAATGAAGTAATAGAAGTAGTCAATAGAGGCATTGAAGTAATCAACCATTTAAGCGCAATAAGTGAGTGTGACAGAAGATTAGAACTTTTAATATTTAATTTACAACACTTTACCGAATACATTGAAGATATAGAACTTGGTATGCAGTTAACAAGACTTGGTATTTTTAATCCCAAATTATTAAAACATGATCCATTATCACATGTAAATTCCGAAAAATTGCTAAATATAAAAACTTCTACGTGGTTAAAATCAGATGCAAATGAAATACTTATTATTTCCCATATTCCTAGAGACATTATAAAAACTGCACTTTTTAACATCGTACCATATCCAGACGAAGATAATAATATACTTATAGAAAATGTAAATGATAAATATTATATTCAAGATAATCAAGTTTATAAACAAAACTCAAGAAAACCAATAATAAACAAATGTATTACAGGAATATTAAATCAAATACCAACAGAATGTAGATATTCAAAAACACATAACAATATTGGAATAACTTATGTAGAACCAAACATAATTTTAACTTGGAAATTATCAAAAGTTGTATTAAATCAAAACTGTATAACTAATAGAGAAATTATAATAGAAGGAGACAATATAATAAAAGCCTTTAATTGTTCTGTTCAAATAGAAAACATATTAATCACAAGCACAACACTAGACTACACACAAACGGTCTATATCAATAACAATGTAACAAAGTTAGAACCATTATCATATCTACACGCTAAAGAAATAATTAAAGAACACACTAATACATACAACACATTACAAATTGTTACATTAACTATACTTGCTATTTATACTTGCACTTATACTATATTTTATTTATAAATATAAAGGCATTCCAAAAAAAATTAATTGTTAAGTATAAAAAAGAGAATTCAGAACAAATAAAACAACAAAATAGTATAACAGAAAATATAAATACAGTACTTGATACTAATCCTGTATTGTATCCTAGAATATCCGCCTGAGGACAGGCTAAATTTTAAGGGTGGGGTAGTGACATATGTAATGCTCAACCACACAACATATATCTATAACATATACCAGCCACTTTATATATTCTCTTACTTAGCAATAATAGAACATAGAACCAAGAATGCCTTAGCACATAAGAACCCCAACTTCTTGGTGACAATAACAAATTCGGCCGATGTAAACAATTTAACATAAACATCCGCAGTCTTATTCGTTATTCCCACTAGAAGGGTGAAAACTGCTTACACAGCTTAAAGGGTCAAAACTTTCCACGTAGCTCAAACTCGGCTGATCTGTATCCATGCGCAATTCACTCAAGAGAGCGCCTAATTAACGTTAACATAAATGAGAGCCTATGTACGCTCAATATGAAGAAGTAAATAAGCTCAGCCAAGGGTTTGCTAAGCGTTCGCTTTGCAAATTAGATTTAGATTTTATTCATACTTCAATTGTATAAGACGTGAATTTGTCTCCGACGTTCGCTTAAGTTTTTGATTGAATAAAAAAATATTTTTTTTATTAACCAACAAACCGCGAAGTTGTAATTATATATATATACGAGAAATTTCAACATTTTATAGAACATATATATATAACTGTTCAAATTATGTATAGCATTGCCAGATACGAGCTCTGTAGGGCTTTGTACATTTCAAAGACAACAACATTTTCAAAAGACAAAAAGGCGGAATGTAGATATTTGACAACCTTATATGTAACGTAGTGTTTAAAATTTTTATATCCCACGATAGTTTGCAATTTGAAGAATACCTGAGGTAAAGCTTCGGATTTTCCTATGAACATAGTTATTATAATGCATAAATGCAGTTTTTAACTAATTCTCTTTTCTGATCTAATTCTCATCTTTTCTCATTTTATTTCATTATGAAATCAGATTTTTCCGTATTTTGTTACCTGTTTTTACAATAAGTTCAAAAAATTGATTTGATATCTTGTTCTCTTCTTTGTCTTTTGTAGGTGGCAACAGGAAATTTCTGAAACCGTATTTGATACAATCAACACTGAGACCGATAAACTAGAACAAAAAAGAAAATTAAAGCAGAAGCAGCATTTCGATGCAGATGAAAAGGAATCGGATTGTATATTACATGGGTACATAAAAAAACTTGGGGGCTCTTTTGCATCTTTATGGCAAACAAAATATGCCAAGTTATATCCAAATAGGTATGTATGAATTCAATAAAAAATAACGTATTCAAAATACCGATCGGTTCATCTGCTTTATCACATTGAACGATCGAGAATAGTTATCATTTAAAAAATATATATTAAATACTAAAATATGTTGCATATTGCTTGTTATTGTTATGATTGTTATATTTTATGAACATTTTTATTTAGGCTGGAGCTACATTCGGAAAGTGGAAATAATAAACCAGAATTAATTTTTATGGACCAAGTAGAAGATATATCATCAGATTTTATTCTGCACAAAAATGAGAATTGCATTCAAATTCGCATTAATGATGGATCCCGAGATGGCCGAATTATTTTGACAAACTCAGTAAGCAAAATAACTACATTTCTTACGATTTAAAAACAAACAATTTTTTTTATCAGGATGAAATTGGATTAAAAGAATGGGCATCTTCTCTAAGATCCGCACATAAAATTTCTCAGGACCTCTTGGGATCGATGGCAAAAAAGGCTGGAAAAATATATGGCAGTGAAAGAGATGTCAACAAATCCATGTATATTTTTGGTGGGAACTGTTCAACGAAAACTTCTAACGGGTCTAATTAATATATTTATATTGAGTTTTGTAGCTTAATAATTTAAAATATGTAAAATGTAGAGGTACATCTTATAAAAATAAATGTGGAGCTCCCTAAAGATTAAACTTCATGCTAGTATAGGTCTTCTTAAACACAAAACCTTGGGTTGCAGACTTGAGAAAATAGTTAGCGTTTAATTATAGTGTGTAACAAAATGAAACTTTTACTAAATTACAGTGCTCTATAGTGTTGCAGGTGACTGCTGTGCTCAAAGCAAACAGCCTTTTATCCTAAAGAGCTAATGTGTTATGATCAGACGTACAAAATATATTGTTTTAAGTTTAAGGGAAAGCTTCTTTAACAGGACTAAGAATTGTATAGAAGGCGATATATGTTAAACCTCTGACTTCTTAAATCTGCGTAATCTCTTAACCAGATTGAAGGGTATAACTACCTCGTTGAGTCAGACTGAATGCTACAAAGAAAATACAGTATGACAATAAACGAGCGTCAAATAACCAGTCCAGCGGACCCAATCGTTCATATGGTAATTATACTCCAGTAATTGGCAAAGTTAATCAAAAATCATCAAAAAATCAAAGTTCAAAAAAAGAGAAATTGTAAAATATTACTCCTAGACTCTAACACAGCGCTTACAACCAATTTCGGGAGTAGACAAAAAAAGCTCTAATCCGGAGCCAACTAAACCGAAGACTACTAAAAACGACGACCGTCTCGGAAGAGTACAGTCTTTGGAGAAGACAGTCTTGGGAGAGACATTCTGGGGAGAGGACAGTCTCGTGAGAAGGCAGTCTCCTGATAGGACAATTTCGGAAAAGGACAGTCTCGTGAGAGGACAGTCTCGGGAAAAGACAGTCTCGCGACGGATACGTCCAATAGATAGATAGATTTCGTGTCCCAGACAAACAAAAGATTTCGAGTCCAGAGAGGACACCTTCTATCAGATCCAGCACAAAATTCTGGGATTCAAGAGGGTTCAAGCTGTCAAGACCACAAGAAATCCTTGACTCAGGAGGGACGGTGACAAGGTGAATGTAAAACGATGAATCGTGAAGGCAGACTCGCATTTCCAAACAATAGATACAAAGTTACAAAATGGGTGGCAAGGAACTCAAAGCTTCTGACAACACCGCCAACGTGATCGACACCGTGACACCAACAGGGACGAGATCCTACAAGGGTGAATCGCACCCTCGATATCATCGCCATGATGCTAGTATTCCTGTTGATCTTGAAACTAGTGAAAACATACAATGCCGGCGGGATCCACCATCAGGATCGTATCCAGCATCACCAATCAACAATGCCAAGCTCCGCTTGCCTTAACATTTTTCCGAAGTGCGAAGCCAAAAAGCTACTTCGACGTCGTAGACAACCCTGATGTTTTTTGGCCTCTAAGACCGAAAATCTTCATGGTCTTCATGGTTGTCTTATAGGTTTCAAAATTTATTAGAACCTCTGCAAGAGTTGAATCCGACTATTGAAGGACATTCGCACAAACGACACTATATGGCGTTTGCCCTATTATTATTATTATTATTTTTTATTATTTATAATTATTTTTTCTTAGTAGGTAGGTAAATAATAGGTTGGCAAATATCTCCCTCCCTTTTTTTGCTCTTTGTTCAATGCTTTATAAAAAGTGTTACAGTGATCGGATTTAGTTCAAATATGTGCCGTTTTGTTCGATAATCTGTTTCCATCTAGACGGCCACTTCATAATACCTCCCTCGTAGAAGCCCCCCTCCTTATTTGCGAAGAACTCGGACAGCCACTTTTCACAAGCCTCTATTGAGTTCAACTTTACACCACCAAGGGCATTCGCCATGGACAGGAACAAGTGGTCATCACTTGGCGCTATGTCCGGGCTATATGGTGGATGCGATAAAACCTCCCATCCGAGCTCCCTTAGCTTCTGACGAGTCATCAACGAAGTGTGTGGTCTGGCGTTGTCCTGGTGGAACACTACACCCTTCCTGTTACGCAATTCTGGACGCTTTTGGTCGATCGCCTGCTTCAAGCGGTCCAGTTGTCCGCAGTAGATGGTAGAATTAAGCGTCTGGCCATATGGGAGCAGCTCATAGTGGATGATTCGCTTCCAATCCCACCAAACACACAGCAAAACCTTCCTGGCCGTCAATCCCGGCTTGGCCACTGTTTGGGACGATTCACCGGCCTTCGACCACGACCGGATCGAGTTCGTTCCGTTTCAGCAGCATATCGCAGGCGTTGATTCGGTCCAGAAGGTTTTTTTGCGTCAAATCATGCGGCACACAAGGGTAGGGCGCAGCCGGGTAGATACGATGTAGGTACATCACAAAAAACCAAGAATATATGAAAATAAGTAATTTTTTGTAATAAAAAAAGTTAGTAATAATAACTTTTAGAGCGGCAGAGTCAGATTTTGGGATAATATGATAAAGTCTATAACTCGCGCAGTATAGTGTTAAACATTTTGGATTTAAGATATTCTGCTCTGGTTTCTATGGATTTAATATTTGCTTTTAGGTATAGGGTAATCGTCGGTGTAGAGCAGAAAGCTACAAACGAGCAGAGCTGAGCTTATAAGGGTTTTAATAGGTTTCAGTATAGATTTAGTTGAAGTGCGGTTATGGGTAATGCGAAGTCCATTTTGAATATGCATAGGCTTTGTATTATATGCACCAGAGTATTTGGGGGGCTATTGAATCTCACGCTGGATAAGCATTAGATGATATTCAGCTAATTGTTTAGCGATTTATGTAGTTTTTTTTATGTGGGGCTTAAACTTGTATTTTGAGTCAAAGGATAATCCTTAGAGAGTAAGTCTTGATATTTGTTTTTGGTGGTGAAACTTGGGATGAGCAATGTGTTTTCCCGTAAATTTGTATATGTCTGCACTTTGTAACTGATAGCATAGCTCTCGACTTTTGACACCAGTCGCTTATTTCAGTAAAAAAGGGAATGCAAGTTAATGAATATATTTTTGTCTTTCTATAAGTCGACGATTATGTTTTAGTCGTCTGCATAAGCTGTGTGCTTGATTTCCTTATGTTTATCTATTATGACCGAAAGATTGGTTCGATTCGCGTGAAGATAAACGCGATATAGAATATAGTAAAGGAACACAAATCTTAATACACTGTGGGGTTCATGCAAATCATTCACGCTTCGGCCACGAGGAGTCGGAGGAGTGTCCCTGGTGTAGAGGACGGTGCGAAACCCCAGAGCACGTTCTCGTGCGAAAAGTTCGCTTGCCAGAGGAGGTCCTTGGAACTGTGCTTGGCGGCAAGCTGAGTGTGGGTAACTTAGTCCCATAAATTCTGCAGGGTGAGGAGGAATGGCTAGCGGTCAACTGCTTTGCTGTGGCGGTAACATCCGAGATCAGGAGAGCCGAGACAGCCAGGAGAGAACAAGAGTGAGCCGATCCAGGAAGTCCTCGCGAAGCAATGCTTCACGGTCATACCGCGGTCGTTACGATAGTTTTATTAGTCTTAGTTAAATAAACGAATTAAAAAAAAAAAATATATATATAGGGACAACGTAAGCACACCTCAGGACACACCGGATCGATAGACAATACCATCAGTTAGGGCCTAATACTCTGAGTGAAGAAACCTAGCAAAGAATGTCTACAAGGCTGAAGCATTGAGGTCCATACTGTAAGGCTGCTACAAAATCAGGATCCAATGATCGTTGTTCAAATTCATTTGTTGTGTTGTTCTTTAAGAGAAAGGGCACAGAAGTGCACTTTGCTAAGTCCGCGTGTTCCGCGAAAAGGTCGCTCCTGAAGAAATTTTGGTTTGATCATACGGATGAAATACCTTGCCGGTTACGCCAGCGTAACATCTTATCCTTATCCTTATCCTTCAAGCCGGCATGTCCAGGCTTTCACTCAGGAGCAGGAGTAACGGTGCATGAGTGTCGGATTGCACTACAATTTTTAGGAAACTGGACCATTACGCGGAGCGCTGAAATCGACTATATATAGCGTTCTGTCTTGTTTATACTTCACACTTCACTAAGATAACGATGACCATCGCTCATCGATTTCTGCATCAGATCCTAAGGATCTGATAAGGAACTGAATTGGAAAGATGCAATGATAATTTTCTCTACAGACTGGGAAGACTCTTATAGCCTCCCACGCGGTCCAGCTAGGTCAGTCGGTAGAGCATTAAACTGATAATCTAAAAGTTGTAGGTTTGCGCCCCACGTTGGGCTCCAAATGGTTTAAAGATGAAGAATTTTTTGTGCTGCATCATATATCAGTCTGGGCGGTGTGTATAATTTTTAATAACAAGATGTTGGTTCTGTGTGCTGCTTGAAAGAGTCTATAAAGGCAAAGACACTAGAATAATAAGATGCGTAACGGCCATACATTGGTTTTGCACTATCCAGCCACTTTTTTGGTGGCGGCAGTAATTGCTCTCTTCCCGCTCGCATAAAATTGAGAGCATAAAAATCTAAAAATAGAATTCACTTGCTTGTGTGAGTGAAAACAGTAAACCAAAAAGTGTGCATGTGTGCGTAGTTGTGCTAGAAGTCGATGTTCGGTCCGAAATCAATTTTGACCTAAGAAACGAATTTGATTAATGTTTTGGTAAATTTCGTTGTAATATGAGCTAATAAAATATTATTTAAAAATTGATGCCGTGACTATTATTTTATTTTAAGAAGTTGTTTTAATATTCTTTAACTAAAATCGCCGCTCGAATTAGTTACCGTTTACATATAAATATTTTTATTATAATATATGTATTTTTTCGTATCCAGGGAACACCACGGGGAGGACATTACAATTGTAATAGGGTCGTATATTTATATGACCTTCGAGTCGACTTGAAATAATAAATGTTAAACATAAAATATTTCCATGTTCCCCAACTAAGCTGGTTTTCTAACTATTGCTTTTCGATATAATTTGTTCCTTTTTTTAATTCATTTTATTAAATTTTTGTATATAAATATACATATAATATTAGTTTGGCAAATATCTCCCTTTTTGTCTTTTGAAAAAGCGCTACAGAGCTCGTATCTGACAATACTATACATAATTTGAAAGGTCTTGACATAACCTACAAAACGACGCTATGCATGATTAGTTTGGATATTGCGTTCAACAGTTATAGACGTGTAAACATGGAGTTCACTAACGCCGAAATTCGAGCTATTTTAAAGTTTTCCTTCGTTGAAGACAAATCCGCTAGAGAAACGTTCCGTGAGATTAATGGTGTTCGAACCGCGGAGGAATGGTTTCGACGATTCAGAGCCGGTGAAAACGACACCATGGATAAGCTAGCCGGCGGAAGACCTGTGACGACAAATACCGATCAAATCATGGAATACATCGAGTTAGACCGGCATGTGGCATCTCGTGACATCGCCCAGGAGATGGGAGTTAGTCACCAAACCATTTTAAACCATCTGCAGAAGGCTGGATACAAAAAAAAGCTTGATGTTTGGGTGCCGCATGATTTGACGCAAAAAAACCTTCTGGACCGAATCAACGCCTGCGATATGCTGCTGAAACGGAACGAACTCGACCCATTCTTGAAGCGGATGGTGACTGGCGACGAAAAATGGACCACATACGACAATATCAAGCGAAAACTGTCGTGGTCGAAGGCCGGTGAATCGTCCCAAACAGTGGCCAAGCCGGGATTGACGGCCAGGAAGGTTTTTCTGTGTGTTTGGTGGGATTGGAAGGGAATCATCCACTATGAGCTGCTCCCATATGGCCAGACGCTTAATTCTACCAACTACTGCGAACAACTGGACCGCTTGAAGCAGGCGATCGACCAGAAGCGTCCAGAATTGGCCAACAGGAAGGGTGTAGTGTTCCACCAGGACAACGCCAGACCACACACTTCGTTGATGACTCGTCAGAAGCTACGGGAGCTCGGATGGGAGGTTTTATCGCATCCACCATATAGCCCGGACAAGTGTAAAGTAATAAAGAGCAAAAAAGCGGAAGGGTGATATTTGCCAACCTATTATATATACATATATATATATATATATATATATTTACATATATTTATACATATTTATATATATTTAAATATTATATATATATATTTAAATATATATATATATGTATATATAATATGTATTATATGTATATACAAAAAAATACATATATTATAATAAAAATATTTATATGTAAACGGTAACTAATTCGAGCGGCGATTTTAGTTAAAGAATATTAAAACAACTTCTTAAAAAAAAATAATAATAAATAAAATAATATATATATATATTTACATATATTTATACATATTTATATATATTTAAATATTATATATATATATATTAGTTTGGCAAATATCTCCCTTCCGCCCTTTTGTCTTTTGAATTTCGCGGCTATGTACAAAGCGCTACAGAGCTCGTATCTGGCAATACTATACATAATTTGAAAGGTCTTGACATAACCTACAAAACGACGCTATGCATGATTAGCGATATTTGGATAATTTGGATATTGCGTTCAACAGTTATAGACGTGTAAACATGGAGTTCACTAACGCCGAAACTCGCGCTATTTTAAAGTTTTCCTTCGTTAAAGGCAAATCCGCCAGAGAAACGTTCCGTGAGATTAATGGTGTTTTGGGGGATGGTACTCTATCACTTCGAACCGCGGAGGAATGGTTTCGACGATTCAGAGTCGGTGAAAACGACACCATGGATAAGCTAGCCGGCGGAAGACCTGTGACGACAAATACCGATCAAATCATGGAATACATCGAGTTAGACCGGCATGTGGCATCTCGTGACATCGCCCAGGAGATGGGAGTTAGTCACCAAACCATTTTAAACCATCTGCAGAAGGCTGGATACAAAAAAAAGCTTGATGTTTGGGTGCCGCATGATTTGACGCAAAAAAACCTTCTGGACCGAATCAACGCCTGCGATATGCTGCTGAAACGGAACGAACTCGACCCATTCTTGAAGCGGATGGTGACTGGCGACGAAAAATGGACCACATACGACAATATCAAGCGAAAACTGTCGTGGTCGAAGGCCGGTGAATCGTCCCAAACAGTGGCCAAGCCGGGATTGACGGCCAGGAAGGTTTTTCTGTGTGTTTGGTGGGATTGGAAGGGAATCATCCACTATGAGCTGCTCCCATATGGCCAGACGCTTAATTCTACCAACTACTGCGAACAACTGGACCGCTTGAAGCAGGCGATCGACCAGAAGCGTCCAGAATTGGCCAACAGGAAGGGTGTAGTGTTCCACCAGGACAACGCCAGACCACACACTTCGTTGATGACTCGTCAGAAGCTACGGGAGCTCGGATGGGAGGTTTTATCGCATCCACCATATAGCCCGGACAAGTGTAAAGTAATAAAGAGCAAAAAAGCGGAAGGGTGATATTTGCCAACCTATTATATATACATATATATATATATATATATATATTTACATATATTTATACATATTTATATATATTTAAATATTATATATATATATTTAAATATATATATATATGTATATATAATATGTATTATATGTATATACAAAAAAATACATATATTATAATAAAAATATTTATATGTAAACGGTAACTAATTCGAGCGGCGATTTTAGTTAAAGAATATTAAAACAACTTCTTAAAAAAAAATAATAATAAATAAAATAATATATATATATATTTACATATATTTATACATATTTATATATATTTAAATATTATATATATATATATTAGTTTGGCAAATATCTCCCTTCCGCCCTTTTGTCTTTTGAATTTCGCGGCTATGTACAAAGCGCTACAGAGCTCGTATCTGGCAATACTATACATAATTTGAAAGGTCTTGACATAACCTACAAAACGACGCTATGCATGATTAGCGATATTTGGATAATTTGGATATTGCGTTCAACAGTTATAGACGTGTAAACATGGAGTTCACTAACGCCGAAACTCGCGCTATTTTAAAGTTTTCCTTCGTTAAAGGCAAATCCGCCAGAGAAACGTTCCGTGAGATTAATGGTGTTTTGGGGGATGGTACTCTATCACTTCGAACCGCGGAGGAATGGTTTCGACGATTCAGAGCCGGTGAAAACGACACCATGGATAAGCCAGCCGGCGGAAGACCTGTGACGACAAATATCGATCAAATCATGGAATACATCGAGTTAGACCGTCATGTGGCATCTCGTGACATCGCCCAGGAGATGGGAGTTAGTCACCAAACCATTTTAAACCATCTGCAGAAGGCTGGATACAAAAAAATAGCTTGATGTTTGGGTGCCGCATGATTTGACGCAAAAAACCTTCTGGACCGAATCAACGCCTGCGATATGCTGCTGAAACGGAACGAACTCGACCCATTCTTGAAGCGGATGGTGACTGGCGACGAAAAATGGACCACATACGACAATATCAAGCGAAAACTGTCGTGGTCGAAGGCCGGTGAAACGTCCCAAACAGTGGCCAAGCCGGGATTGACGGTCAGGAAGGTTTTGCTGTGTGTTTGGTGGGATTGGAAGGGAATCATCCACTATGAGCTGCTCCCATATGGCCAGACGCTTAATTCTACCCATCTACTGCGAACAACTGGACCGCTTGAAGCAGGCGATCGACCAGAAGCGTCCAGAATTGGCCAACAGGAAGGGTGTAGTGTTCCACCAGGACAACGCCAGACCACACACTTCGTTGATGACTCGTCAGAAGCTAAGGGAGCTCGGATGGGAGGTTTTATCGCATCCACCATATAGCCCGGACATAGCGCCAAGTGATTACCACCTGTTCCTGTCCATGGCGAATGCCCTTGGTGGTGTAAAGTTGAACTCAAAAGAGGCTTGTGAAAAGTGGCTGACCGAGTTCTTCGCAAATAAGGAGGGGGGCTTCTACGAGGGAGGTATTATGAAGTTGTCATCTAGATGGAAACAGATTATCGAACAAAACGGCGCATATTTGAACTAAATCCGATCACTGTAACACTTTTTATAAGGCATTGAATAAAGAGCAAAAAAGCGGAAGGGAGATATTTTCCAACCTATTATTTATATATATATATATATATATAGTGACATATGTAATGCTCAACCACACAACATATATCTACAACATATACCAGCCACTTTATATATTATATTCTCTTACTTAGCAACAATAGAACATAGAACCAAGAATGCCTTAGCACATAAGAACCCCAACTTCTCGGTGACAATAACAAATTCGGCCGATGTAAACAATTTAACATAAACATCCGCAGTCTTATTCGTTATTCCCACTAGAAGGGTGAAAACTGCTTACACAGCTTAAAGGGTCAAAACTTTCCACGTAGCTCAAACTCGGCTGATCTGTATCCATGCGCAATTCACTCAAGAGAGCGCCTAATTAACGTTAACATAAATGAGAGCCTATGTACGCTCAATATGAAGAAGTAAATAAGCTCAGCCAAGGGTTTGCTAAGCGTTCGCTTTGCAAATTAGATTTAGATTTTATTCATACTTCAATTGTATAAGACGTGAATTTGTCTCCGACGTTCGCTTAAGTTTTTGATTGAATAAAAAAATATTTTTTTTATTAACCAACAAACCGCGAAGTTGTAATTGGCGCAGTCGGTAGGATCCGCGTGTGAACATAATCTCTTAGAGCTAATAAATTAGTTCGAGATTAATAAAGCGCAGCTCGTGGCGAACAAAGTTTCGTTTGTGCTTCAGTTTATACAAAGCAGATCCGCAAAAGAATCTATGTGACAAAATATTTGTGAATAGTTATCTAACTCTCGATGTTGGATACTATTAATACAAATTAAAAACTGCAAGTGACCATTAAAGCGTGACCCACCAAAACAAATAAAAGGTGTGACTGTTACCAGGTCAGTGTACCCCATCTAACATTGATTGGACCGCTACGAAGGTGTGTGAATCTTAAAATTAAAAAAAAAAAAAAAATAAAAATAAAATAAAAACCCCGGTATTAACCTACCAAGTGATTCAAAAGCAAAAATCAACAATAGCCAACAACATGGCACAACCCAGTGAACAAATTATGATTCTATCCGAGCTACATTTGAATCAGGCTTTGGGCCAGATTCGCCACATCCCAACATTTGACGGTTCCACAAGAGAACTGGCATCATTTGTGAGACGTGTGGACTTCGTGATGTCCCTATACCCGACAACAGACAAGAGGCAACATAGTGTACTCTACAGTGCCATCGAGATGCAGCTGTCCCGACACGCACAAGAAGTGTCCCAGCTACAACAGTGCAACACCTGGGCTGAACTGCGATCAGTCCTCATTGATGAATTCAAAACCCAAATCCCATACGAAGAGCTGCTAAGAAGACTTTACAACACATACTGGAGTGGTAGTATTCGTAAGTTTGTAGAAGAACTAGAAAATAAGATGTTCGAAATTTCAAGTAAATTATCACTAGAAAATAATTATACAAATACAACTCTTTATACCGCCGCAATGGCTAATACTATAAAAGATGTAATTTATAAAAGAATTCCAGACAGAATGTTCATGACTTTAGCAAGATACGATATTACAACAACAACATTATTAAGACAAGTAGCGCAAAGGGAAGGCCTTTACGATACAATTGTATCAAATACAGAAAAAGTTAAAACTAAATCAAACAGTCCATCTACATCACAAAGCAGTAGTAAATATAATGAATCTCAAAAGAACAAGGGAAATAATAATGACCAAGGTACAAAACCTTATTATATTCAAACACAGCAAAATCAAAATCAAAATAATTATGCAAGTAATAATTCAAAAAGGGTTGAAAATAACCAAGCAACATACAGCGAGTTCAAACAAAAGTTAGACCAGGGTAGAGCGCAAAACACTCTAAATTATCAAAAACCCATATCTTATTCTACTACTAACCAACCCCAAAAAAGGCAGCGTGAAAGTTCCAGTGGTCAGTCTAAAATGGACACCAGTGAAAATTTTCATCAACTTGCCTCGGGATCGGAATCAGAAGTAGAAGAAGAAGAACCTACCCATTCATACAAATAACTATGAACGATATCAAACTCAAATGTTTGATTGACACAGGTTCATCAATAAATTTGATGAGTAAAAATTTTTTCAATTGTCCGATTAACTCAAAAGCTCCATTGGATGTACACACAATAAACGGTCAAATTATTTTAAAATCAAAAATTTCATTAAAACCTATTAAACTATGTCCGACAAAGCAAACATTTTATTTACATAAATTCTCAGAAAAATACGACATTTTGTTAGGCAGGGAATATTTGGAAGATTCCAAAGCAATTATATGCTATACATCCAATACAGTCACTTTAAATAAATACACATTTAAATTGCGACTTGAAGATATTAATGAAGAAGAAGAAACACCTAAAGAGAGTTTAAAAGAAAACCTATTAGATTCTCTAAATATTGAGTATGTCAATTATGTAATTGACAACGAACTCAATGAAACAAATGAATTTCGACTTGATCATCTAAACGATGAAGAGAGGAAAGCCCTCACTAGTGTCTTATACGAGTTTAGTGACATACAGTACAAAGAAGGTGAAAATTTGACCTTCACAAGTACAACTAAGCATGTCATAACAACTAAACACGAAGGCCCAATTTACAGACGCCCATACAAATACCCACAAAGCTTCGACGAAGAAGTCGAAAACCAAATGCAACAAGGCATCATAAGAAAATCGAATTCTCCGTATTGCTCTCCGGTTTGGGTAGTACCCAAAAAGCCAGATGCATCGGGAAAATCAAAATTTCGCATAGTCATTGACTATCGCAACCTCAACGAAATAACCGTTGATGACAAAAACCCAATACCGGTAATGGATGAAATATTGGACAAGCTTGGAAATTGCCAATACTTTACAACCATTGACCTCGCAAAAGGTTTTCATCAAATACAAATGGATGAAAATCCATTGCGAAGACAGCTTTTTCCACCAAAAATGGTCATTTTGAATATACTCGAATGCCATTTGGTTTAAAAAATGCACCCGCAACTTTTCAACGTTGCATGAATAATCTCTTAGCAGATTTAATATACAAAAACTGTCTCGTATATATGGATGACATAATTGTGTATTCCACTTCATTGGAAGAGCACATAATGTCTTTGCGAAAGGTATTCTTAAAGCTCAGGGAAGCAAATTTAAAATTACAGCTAGACAAATGCGAATTCCTTAAAAAAGAAACTGAATTCCTAGGGCATATAATTACAACAGATGGTATTAAACCAAATCCCACAAAAATTAAAGCCGTAGTGAATTTCCCTATACCAAAGTCCACTAAGGAAATAAAATCATTTCTTGGTCTTTGCGGTTTTTACCGCAAATTTATTCCAAACTTCGCTAAAATAGCAAAACCAATGACATTACGACTAAAAAAAGGCTCAATAATAAATATCAAAGACTCAGACTATTACTTAGCTTTTGAAAAACTAAAAGTGTTAATAACGTCCGATCCCATATTAATACACCCAGCTTTTAAAAAGTCTTTTTCACTAACTACTGATGCCAGCAATTTTGCTATAGGCGCGGTATTATCGCAAGAGCATAAACCTATATGTTACGCGAGCAGAACTCTGAACGAACATGAAATTAATTATTCCGCAATAGAAAAGGAACTCCTTGCTATTGTTTGGGCCACTAAATATTTCAGGTCCTATTTATTTGGTAGAAAATTCGAGATCTACAGTGATCACAGGCCATTGGTTTGGCTTGATTCAATTAAAGAGCCAAACATGAAACTTCAGAGATGGAAAATCAAATTAAATGAATTTGATTACCATATCAAATATCTCCCTGGTAAAGAAAACCATGTAGCAGATGCTCTATCAAGAGTAAAAATTGAAGAAAACTTCCTAGGAGAAACCTCCAGTAATATTTCGTTACCAACACAAGCTACTATTCACAGTGCTCAAGAAGATAACCAATCTTATATTTCCTTAACGGAGAGGCCAATTAATTACTACAACAGGCAGATAGAATTTATAAAAGACGATAATAATACCGTAGAAACTAAAGGATATTTTCATAAAACAAAAATTAAAATTCATTACATAGAAATGACAAATGTCCATGCCAAAGAATTAATTAAAGAATATTTTTGTACTAAAAGAAGCGTAATTTTCTTTCATAACGAAGCAGACTTCCTTACATTTCAAAACGCTTACATAGAAATTGTCAGTCCGAATAACATAACTAAAGTTATGAAATCAAACATCAAATTAAAAGATATTGAAACATATTCAGAATTTAAAGAAATAATTATAAAAAGCCACAGAGAACTTTTACACCCAGGAATAGAGAAACAAACTAACCTTTTCAAAGAAAAATATTATTACCCAGACTACCAAAAGTTAATACAGAACATTATTAATGAATGCGAAGTATGTAACATATCCAAAACAGAACATAGAGATACTAAACTAAACTATGAGTTAACACCAGAAACTTTTAATCCCAGAGAAAAATATGTTATCGATTTTTATTTAATCAATAATAAAACATTCCTGTCATGCATTGACATTTATTCCAAATATGCCGCCTTGATTGAAGTTAGCAGTAGAGACTGGCTGGAAGCGAAAAGAGCTCTCCTTAAAATTTTCAATGAAATGGGAAAACCGTCCGAAATAAAGGCCGATAAAGATTCAGCTTTTATATGTTCCGCGTTACACTTATGGCTTAGGTCCGAAAATGTGAATATAAATATCACAACAAGTAAAAATGGAATTTCCGACATTGAAAGATTCCATAAAACAGTCAATGAAAAGTTAAGAATCATTAATAGTGAGTCCGACCCAGAAAATAAGATAACACAATTTGAAACTATTCTCTATGTATATAATCATAAAACCAAACATAATACAACTGGTAGAATACCAGCTGATATTTTCATTTATGCAGGAACACCTGCATATGACACCCAAAAGGAGAAACAATCAAAAATAGATAAGTTGAATAAAGATAGACATAGCTATGAAGTAGATACCAGATATAAACAAGCACCATTGGTAAAAAGTAAAACAACTAACCCATTTAAGAAAACAGGGCGTATAGAACAAATAGATGAGAAACATTACGAAGAAACAAATAGAGGAAGAAAAGTTGAACATTATAAATCTAAATTTAAAAAACAAAAGAAAATTAATAACAGTAAATACCATTCCAGCTCAACTCTCAAAAATCAAGAGGAGTCCGATTAAACAGTTATTCATAATAACATTTATAATATGTTTCGTCCGTACCGTCCGTGGTCAAAGCCTAGAGGTGAACCCAATACAAGCTAAAATTGGATTTCTTATATTTAAAACAGGATCAATTAATATACCTATAAACTATGAATATCACTATTTGTCCGTAAACTTAACAAAAACCGAACAAACTTTTGCGAATTTAATTAAACAAGCTGAAGAATATGGTACTATAGCCCAAATCCAATATTTAACTGAAAAATTAGACAGAGAGATGAATGGAATAAGAATAATAAAACGTAATAAACGTGGTTTAATTAATATTATAGGTACCGCATATAAATACCTTTTTGGCACTTTAGATCAAAATGACAAAGAAGAATTAGAACAAAAAAATAAACGATCTTTCTCAACATAATATTCAAATTAATGAATTGAATGAAGTAATAGAAGTAGTCAATAGAGGCATTGAAGTAATCAACCATTTAAGCGCAATAAGTGAGGGTGACAGAAGATTAGAACTTTTAATATTTAATTTACAACACTTTACCGAATACATTGAAGATATAGAACTTGGTATGCAGTTAACAAGACTTGGTATTTTTAATCCCAAATTACTAAAACATGATCCATTATCACATGTAAATTCCGAAAAATTGCTAAATATAAAAACTTCTACGTGGTTAAAATCAGATGCAAATGAAATACTTATTATTTCCCATATTCCTAGAGACATTATAAAAACTGCACTTTTTAACATCGTACCATATCCAGACGAAGATAATAATATACTTATAGAAAATGTAAATGATAAATATTATATTCAAGATAATCAAGTTTATAAACAAAACTCAAGAAAACCAATAATAAACAAATGTATTACAGGAATATTAAATCAAATACCAACAGAATGTAGATATTCAAAAACACATAACAATATTGGAATAACTTATGTAGAACCAAACATAATTTTAACTTGGAAATTATCAAAAGTTGTATTAAATCAAAACTGTATAACTAATAGAGAAATTATAATAGAAGGAGACAATATAATAAAAGCTTTTAATTGTTCTGTTCAAATAGAAAACATATTAATCACAAGCACAACACTAGACTACACACAAACGGTCTATATCAATAACAATGTAACAAAGTTAGAACCATTATCATATCTACACGCTAAAGAAATAATTAAGGAACACACTAATACATACAACACATTACAAATTGTTACATTAACTATACTTGCTATTATAATACTTGCACTTATACTATATTTTATTTATAAATATAAAGGCATTCCAAAAAAATTAATTGTTAAGTATAAAAAAGAGAATTCAGAACAAATAAAACAACAAAATAGTATAACAACAGAAAATATAAATACAGTACCTGATACTAATCCTGTATTGTATCCTAGAATATCCGCCTGAGGACAGGCTAAATTTTAAGGGTGGGGTAGTGACATATGTAATGCTCAACCACACAACATATATCTACAACATATACCAGCCACTTTATATATTATATTCTCTTACTTAGCAACAATAGAACATAGAACCAAGAATGCCTTAGCACATAAGAACCCCAACTTCTCGGTGACAATAACAAATTCGGCCGATGTAAACAATTTAACATAAACATCCGCAGTCTTATTCGTTATTCCCACTAGAAGGGTGAAAACTGCTTACACAGCTTAAAGGGTCAAAACTTTCCACGTAGCTCAAACTCGGCTGATCTGTATCCATGCGCAATTCACTCAAGAGAGCGCCTAATTAACGTTAACATAAATGAGAGCCTATGTACGCTCAATATGAAGAAGTAAATAAGCTCAGCCAAGGGTTTGCTAAGCGTTCGCTTTGCAAATTAGATTTAGATTTTATTCATACTTCAATTGTATAAGACGTGAATTTGTCTCCGTCGTTCGCTTAAGTTTTTGATTGAATAAAAAAATATTTTTTTTATTAACCAACAAACCGCGAAGTTGTAATTATATATATATTTATTTATTTTTAGTCGTCACTAATTTTTTATATTTGAGATAGAATGCAGAGTTTTGCTTGCTTTTTTTGTTTATCAGCTGTCACAGTCCACTTGCAATGCTTAAAAAGTAAAACTTTTATAATTTTGTTTAAAATATGTATCAATTTTATGCACATAACAGTCATTATTTGAGTGAAACCATAATGAGAAATCGCTACTTTCATTTCTGCACTTAATGCATTGCTCTACAATAAATTGTTTTATACACCGTTGTTTTTTATTATTTTTAAAAATATTTTCAAAAACTTTAATGTGTATTTTTCAGATATTAAAAAAAAGATCAGCCTTTAGTTTTCCAAAGTCCGATTCTATCGAGTAGTTTTTCCCATGTATGAAAAGCTCAGATGTAACTGTTAAATGCTAAAATTGCGAGGTTTTTAAAAATATCAAATTAGAATATAACAAAAACATTCAACAAAATAATATTTGCATTTCAAATACTGAAAATTGGTAATTTACATAAGTTTGCATTTTTTTTTTACTTGTATACTAATAATTCGCACTAATAAATATACTAAATAAATAAAAAACTTCATATGCAACCTGTTTATTGCAAAATTGAATTCTTGAGGCAGGACCAGGCGCACCTAAGAATCACTAAGATCAAATATATTTTCCACGTCGCAGGCTGAATACTCTAACGACATATTTTCTAGTATAAACTAATTATTATAATAAAGTAATATTAAAATAATTCGGTATTATTATGTACATTTATTCACCTACTACTATTTCTATGATGTAATTAAATAATTATCATATTAAGGCAATTCAAAATTCGAGTTCTTACTTTTTACTAACGAGTACTTTGTACTCGATTGCCAGAGTACAAATAATATAGATTTTTGTTTAGGAAACATATTTTCTTGGAGCCCTATAATTCCCAACTAGTTCTAGTGAAGACTGTAAGGCATGTCTTTTAATTTAGTCACAAAATATTTCAAGTAATCTCTCTTACCGGTCGAGCAGTGAGTGTAGTGTATGTGTAGTGTATGTACTGGAGTATGTATGTATGTATGTATGTATGTAATCATGTATGTATGTATGTATGTATGTATGTAGGCATGTATGTATGTATGTATGCTTGTACACATGTATGTATGTATGTGTGTATGTATTGGTGTATGTATGTATGTATGTATGTGTGTATGTATTGGTGTATGTATGTATGTATGTATGTATGTATGTATGTATGTATGTATGTATGTATGTATGTATGTATGTATGTATGTATGTATGTATGTATGTATGTATGTATGTATGTATGTATGTATGTATGTATGTATGTATGTATGTATGTATTATATGTATGTATGTATGCATGTATGCATGTATGCATGTATGCATGTATGCATGTATGCATGTATGCATGTATGCATGTATGTATGTATGTATGTATGTATGTATGTATGTATGCATGTAGTGTATGTGTTACTTGCACAAAATAGTAAAAATTGTCTTAATTAAAGCCTGAAAAATGTTTAACTTATTTGTTTAGGAAACATATTTTCTTGTAGCCCTATAATTCCCAACTAGTTCTAGTGAAGACTGTAAGGCATGTCTTTTAATTTAGAGTCGCAAAATAGTTCAAGTAATCTCTCTTACCGGTCGAGCAGTGAGTGTAGTGTATGTGTTCTTAAGTGTGATTACTTGCAAGATCAAATTGGCATCCCTTTGGACCAAATAACCAGGCAAATGTTATTCATACAAGTGTTTGAAATGTTATAATATTTATATTTAAATATTTATACATAAAAAATATTTAAAATACAATATAAAGTTATTGTAAAGAAATTGATTACCCTACACTGAAAGGAATATATATTTTTATGTTTATTCGTATACAAAGTGCTACTAAATTAATTAAATAATAATCTATTATTTTGTCATAATTATATTATTGAGTGAAATAGTGAGGTCTTTAAAGTGAGTAGTAAAAATTGTCTTAAATAAAGTCTATAAAATGCCCGAAACGTTTGAAACGCATTGGCACAATGGCAACGTATGAATCAAAAACTGTCCTGTTGTTTCATCCTTTTTTGAAATTTTCAGCCTATTTTTTCGGTTTTTTTTCTCAATTTGTCCTTTTTTTTCAGAAAAATATTGGCATCACTAATGCGTACAAGAGAGCTGCTAGCTCTAGAGCGCTTTCCCTCTCTGGCTCTTGAACAAAAATTCGAAAGAGCCTGGAGCCAGCTCTAGAGCCAGCCCGAAAAAATCGTGTGCAAAAAAATCGTATGGCGTTACGCATCTTATTATTCTAGTGTCTTTGATAAGGGACAGACTTCACTAACAGATTGAAGTTTACATGAGCAAAATAACAGGAATTTGTAACAGTTTCATCCATACATAGTGCATTATATTTCCACACTAATGCATGTTCAATTAAATCAAATCATATTTTTAATAATACAGTTTTACCAGCAATGTTGAAATGCAATGTTATCATTTTAAAAAATATATGTATAAAATACAACAATATTTTGAATATTGTTTGTAATTTTTAGTAATTGATACTTAAATGGTTACCTCAATATTTTGTAGAGGCATATGATAAAGCGTCAGTACTTCAAATCTGTTAAAACTTTAACTGTGAACGCACCTTATTTTTAATACCCAAATTATTTTTGTATAACTTATTTTTCATTTAGTCTTGCTAAAAAGCACCATTAGTCCAAAGCGGCAGAGAGGTTTGCTGCTAAACTGGTACCTCGATTCAATTGGGCTTATCAAATTATGGATTTCATATCACCAGTTATATCCGCCACCGGAAAGAGAGAAAGAAGGTCAGCGACCTTAAGTAACATGAACAGGTGGAGGACAATAGCGAGAACGGGGATGCTGATGCGATGGGAGAAGACTGTGAATGTGTATGGTAGAATCAACAGGACCCGCAAAAGCACAGAGCAGGGGTACCGCTTCAGCGTCAGCAAAGATATGCCGCAAGTAACCTGAATTGCTACGTCCTGCAAACACACCCGAAAAAGCAAGACCTAAAACGGAAAGAAGACCAAACAACTGTTTTTTTGGTCTGGCCACCGCCATAATCAACAATCCCTACCACCAACAATGGATAAGTGCATCAACGTCGTCGTCATAGGAGAATTGACCACTTGCCGCGATAAAACCAAAATACTGCTTCATAAAAACAATCCCCAGACAAAAAGATCTAGAAAGAAATAGAAAGGAAGAAATCTGTTTCTTCGGCTATCACATAGAAAATCCCGAAGAATGTGGAGAGACGGGAAGGTGGAGCCAAGGGTTGGAAAGAATAAACTGTTGGTCAGGGCCCGAAAAGCAAAGGGCGAGAGAACATAACGGAGAAGTCACGGAAAATATAAGTATCAGGAAAGTAACTAGAAGATCCAAAGGATCCCGAGGCGTCGAAAGAAAAGATTGCTGAAAGCCATGAGGAATGGGACGCAGAAAGGTGGAGGAGACTGGACCGGGCCAGGGTCTCGGCAGGGGACTGGGTCCTACCGGGAACCACTCCAGCCATCGAGCAGGGGGGACGAAATCCCAAAGGAAGCGGGGAGACGTCGGGCGCCATGGCGGAGCCCAACGTCAAGCTCAGGAGGCTGGGGGCCGACCGTTTGGCTTTGGTTAAGGCCGAGCAGGCAAATTGGTTGGTGGCAATAATAGTAATATTATAGTAATTTCTTAATTTTTTGGAATATCGGTAGGAAATGAGTAAAAAAATAATAAAAGGAAATTTTTTCGGCGGTTCGTGGGCGGTAGAGTGGGCGGTAGAGTGGGCGTGGAAACATTATTTAACAAGCTTGCGCTGCGTCCATGTCTCTGGAATCTGCATGCGTAATCTCAACTTTCTAGCTTCTATAGTTCCTGAGATATCGACGTTCATACGGATGGACAGGCAGACGGACGGAGAGACGGACATGGTCAGATCGACTCAGCTATTGATCCTGACAAAGAATATTTATATGATCGGAAACGTTTCCTTCTGCCTGTTACATACTTTTCAACGAATCTATTATACCCTTTTACTCTTAAGTAAAGGGTTGTATTATAATAAAAATTTAAATGCCTGGAAATTGCGTCCATCTAAGAGCAAGTCAGACTGGGGAAATGGAAAAAGTCAAAGAGAAGACGTACCTACGAGTAATTTCTATTCCAAGGCGGTAGAATGGTACTGGACTATATAGTATCGATTGATGTGCAGAACTACCGTAATGCAGAAATACAGTAAAAATGTCAGTTCGCACTGCTCGTAGCTAGGTGATTAATATAAATGTGGTGGGAAGAACACACCATCTTGTTTGCTACATCTGGCGCCCAAAATGTGATTATCCCGGCAGTATACAAAAAAACAGTATTGTTAGAAGTTTGATCTACCTCCCTAAGAATAACGCATATGTCGCACAGAGTTTGGGCATAACGCTGTCGGGAAGATCAGAAGACATGCAAAGGCCGTGCCAGTACGGCGATACGGAAATCGATCCAAAGGTCGCAGAAATCTGGTCAGAATGGGAAGGAGCATAGCTCGACAGGTATGCCCTCGCCCCGAAGGCGAATACCTCATTGCAGATCTCAGCATGGAAATGCAGCAGGAGTGTCAGCGAAGACAGTCGAGTAGAAAACGAATGCCATGCCCATAGAGATTCAGGCCCAGCCAACCAGACTTAGCGAAATGGTTTTTCCGTCTTGACGGAGGATAAAAACTGCACGTCGACAACCCGGAAGCCCTTCTGACCCTGCCAGACGAGTAGGAGGAGCTGCACAAGGGACAGGAAAGTCTTCGCACAAGACTTGTCTATTGCTGGGGACACATACAAGGCCCCGATCGACACAGGAGCAACAGCAAGCTTCTTTAGTGAAGAACTAGTGAACAAGCTGGCTGCCCGAGGAACGATTACAAGGATAAGATGGCAATTAAGATTGGCAGATGGAAGGTGCAGCGAGATCAGTCCATAGCTCGAGGTAGAAGCCGAATTCGGCAACAGAGTCAACTCTCAGGCAACAAACATGAGCTGTCTACCAGGAGCTGATACTGATACTACCAGGAGCAGTGGATGCGTTGGTGTTGGTGTAGAATTTCCTCACGCAAGTCGGGGCCGAAATCAGATGCGTCAGTTACGAAATCCGTATACCGGTCAGAAACAGGCATAATGGGTGGCTCGAGAAAAGTTTTCGGTCGCGAAAAAGTCGGCGAAGAAGACAACGTGGGAAAATTCCTGGAAACAGTTTCGCTCTATGGCTGGAACCTCAAATAACCCAAAAGATAACAAGAACAAGATAACCAAAAAGAACGATAAATCGCTCAAGCAGAGATACAGTGGTGGAAAAAAATAATAGAAACACGTTAATTGAATCATTGATTTTAAATTTTGTGCTCAGAACGAAAGTAATATTTTTTAATCTTTATTTTTTTAAGTTCATATATAAGTATATTTCACAATAAGGAACAAACAAATTTTTTTCATCTTTATATTAACTAAAAATAATTAACTTCATTTTTGGCGCTTGGAAAAAATAATAGAAACAAAACTCTTAAAACTAAGAAAAACTTAATTTTTATGAATTATCTTATAAAAATAGTTGTAATATTAATATTTAGTGGTATTTCCTTTATTTTTTATAACTGCTGAGCAGCGACGGGGCATTGAATTCACTAAATCGGCGAAATTTCGGGGTTAATGGCATACCACTCTGACTTAACTTTTTCCAACAGCTCTTCCATATTTTGTGATTTAAAACCTCCAATTCTTCTTTTTAATATTCCCCATAAATGTTCTATGGGGTTTAAGTCCGGGGATTGGGCAGGCCACTCCATAACATTAATTTTTTGGTCCTGAAACCATTTTTTAGCAAGGGTTGACGAATGTTTCGGATCATTATCTTGCATGAACTCCCATTTTAAGGGCATTTCCTCCTCAGCATATGGTTTCATAACATACTTCAATATGTTTAAGTAGTCGGGAGCACACATCCTATCTTTTATCCGGAATATCGGACGAACTCCAGACGCGGAAAAGCATCCCCATATCATGATGTTAGCTCCACCATGTTTTACTGTTTTTTTTTTTGTGTGCTTTGGATCAAATGTGTTATTTTTTGGACGTCTGGACGTATTTTGCCATCAGATACGAACAAATTAATTTTAGTTTCATCAGACCATAGAACATTATTCCAGTCTAGGTGTCGCTTTGCAAAAGACAGTCTTTTAGCGATATTTTTTTTACTAAGCAGTGGAACTTTCCTAGCCGAGTGTGCCTTCAAATTCTTTCCAATTAGTCTATTTCTTATTGTTCGACTTGACACTGATGTCTGGAAAGTATTTTTCAGGTCCGTCGACGACATAAAAGGATTTTTTTTGGATGTTCGAATCAAAGGGTCGTCGAACTTTTGGGATGCGGCTCGCTTCCAGCCCCGTTTCTCCTTCGTATCTTTATAATGAATCGCGGAAAACACTTTATTTGCAGAGCAGTGCATTATTTCAGCAATTTCCCTTATTGTTTTTCCTTCGTTTTTTAGTTTTTGTATAATATCTCGTTCTACAGGTGAACAGTGCACTCCGCGCCCCATTCTGAATATAAAGGCGAAATTAAAAATTTTTTTTTTACAAAATCACTTATTATGAGCTAAACATACCTGAAAGTATTTAATATATTGATTTACTTACAAAATTAACAGGGAAGAACTCAAAGAAATCGCAGAAACGTAGCTTGTTTCTATTATTTTTTCCAGCTCAAACACGTGACCACTTCACATATCGCTATGTATCGCAAATAACAAGAGCGAAATCAACTCAAAAAGAAGAGCACAATAAAGTAATCTTATGAGTGGCTTATGTGCTAACGGTTTATCCACACACACTTCGTACATAATTAGTAATTTTGTTTTACATGCAGGAGCGATTCTTGTTTCTATTATTTTTTCCACCACTGTATAACCCCAAATATCTAAAAATTCAAGGGGAGATTAATGCGAAGTCGTGGTAAGTGGTATGTGTGGACTTCCAATGCCACGGATAACTTATATTCTCGGCCATATTATCAATAGTCTAGACCTCAAGGATAGATACGAGCAAATACCTCCGGAGGAAGCTTGTCAAGGGTTCTCGGTATTCAACGTTCCAGAAAATAGTGGCGAGTGACACTCGACCGCGTGATGGGACCGGAAATGTCACCACATGCCTTTGCGTACCAGGATGATATCACGGTAATTGTGTACACCCTTGATGAACACAAAAGAAATCTTAGAGCGTTTCGTGCATACAGAATAAAATCAGAATATGTTCACCTTTTTAAGAAAGAACAGCTTATCGTGACACCAAATATTCTGCTGACGACTTCGTAAACTCTTTGACGACCGGGAAACAAGCTTCATAATCGAGTCATCTCTCGAGTCCCGAAACTGAACCTCTCGCGGAAGAGCCCTCGCAGACTCCGTTCACAGTTCAAATGTCCAGGTCCTTGATAGCCAAGGAACACAAACACCCATTGACTTAGCTATCCATAGAGGGATTCAGTATGAGTGATTATTTATTCTTGGGCTGAACTCTTATCACATTCCATTGATCATAAAATTAAAAGTTGCATTAAGGACGCTGTTCAGCTGTTTGCAAGGAACATCTACAGTATATTGCTGCAGAGTCCCCACCGTGTGAACCCAACCCTGGCTCTTTTAGAACCTGAGGACTTGGTGAGGTTGAAAAGATCCTTACGTCGCAGGTATATGAGATCCCATGATTCAGTCGAGAAACGCGCTTATTGTCGTGCTGAAGATAATCTGACGAAGCTTCTGTTTTACACCAAACGCGAATATTTTGATAAGATGCTTCGCGACGGTGACTCCGCCAAACCGAACGGCTTCAATCTCTGCGCAAAATCCTCATACAGAAAGCCAACAATATATGGTGCAGGTTGTCTCTTTAGCTTTTGAGGACGATCTAGAGAAACGCTTTTAGACATTTCAACACTTCCATCGAATCGGTGGAAGAAACACTGTCCTTCTTATATAATCCTTCCCCAGCACGCAAGGCAAGAAGAAGTTCGCATGATTATTTAAACGTAACATAGGAAATCGACGGCCTTGACAGTAGAATTGTCAAAGCTTTGCCTATAAAGTCAAAACTGTTCCTTGTTCTCTTTTTTGAGAACAAAATTTAAATGCTCCATCCAATGAATCCATCACTTCCCCTCTCAATGAATGTATGCTGTAATAACGATGATACCAAAAAAAGGAAAATCGGAGATCATATGCACTGTAACGAACTATTTCTCTTGGTTCTGCTCGCTACGAATTGCAACGGCTAGTTCATAGAGTTTGTTTGTTCGAGGAGTTGTTTGTTTGTTTGTATTAGGAGTTTACTTTTCAATTCTTCAAGCTTATGAATATATTGCTGATTCAGTTTATGGATCAACTTTTTATATAGCTACAGGATTTCATGGAATTCATGTACTAATCGGAACAACTTTTTTATTAATTTGTTTACTTCGTCATTTAAATAATCATTTTTCAAAAAATCACCATTTTGGTTTTGAAGCAGCTGCATGATATTGACATTTTGTTGATGTAGTTTGATTATTTTTATATATAACGATTTATTGATGAGGAGGTTAATTTATTATTAATAAATAAATAATTATCTATATAGTATAAAAGTATATTTCATGTCTATTAATAAATAGTATACATAATTAATTAAACTAATAGAAATTAAATAAATAAATCTAATTCTACAAATTGATAAATATTTCACGATCTAAAATGAATAATTTCATATCACTAACACCACAAATTAGTATTTTTTTTAAACTATTTAAATATAATCATAATATACACGACTCTCTTTTTAAAATCAATAAATTTAAAGGTAACCAATGTAATAATATTAACAAATATTCACGAATTTTACCTCTTCTAAAAGAATATGCCCCAGAAAATAATTTTCCATGTTGTCTAAAAGAATATAAATATAAAGTATACGCTGCTCTAAAAAAAAGATAATATAATTATGGAAATTCAAGATCAAGAAACAATTCTATTTAATTAAGAATTTTATCATATTGAATTTAATGTTGTAGAAGCTGCTATATTAGCTGATCTTAATAAAAATCATCATAAAGTTATAGCAGGTATAAAATTTAATAAACCTTTATTAATTAATATTCTTCGTCTTCCTAACCGTTCATAAGAAATATTAGCTAAACAAAATAATCCGGAAGAACATAATCCATGAGCAATTATTAAAGTATAAGAACCACATAACCCTCAATAAGTTATTGTTAATAAACCAGATAAAACAATACCTATATGAGCAACCGATGAATAAGCAATTAAAGCTTTTAAATCAGTTTGACGTAAACAAACTAATCTAACTAATACACCTCCTACTAATCTAATTCTAATTCAAACAAATCTATATTTCAAATTTATAGATTGTAAAAAAAAAAGAACTCGTAATAAACCATACCCTCCTAATTTTAATATAATACCAGCTAAAATTATAGACCCTGAAACTGGAGCTTCAACATGAGCCTTAGGTAATCATAAATGAACTAAAAATATAGGTATTTTTACTAAAAATGCTCTTAATAAACAAAAATATAGTAAATCATAATTAAATATAAAATTATTTATTAAATAAAAATTTATTGACCCTGTTTGATTTATTAAATAAAAAATACCAATTAATATAGGTAAAGAAACTAATAAAGTATAAAATAATAAATAAACACCAGCTTGCAATCGCTCAGGTTGATACCCTCATCCTAAAATTAAAAATAGAGTAGGAATTAATCTTCTTTCAAAAAATAAATAAAATATAAACAAACTTATTCTAGAAAAAGTTAAAATTAATAATAATAATAAAATATATTATATATTATAAATATATAAAATAAATTCTGATCAATAATTTATAAAATTATTTATTAATAAAAAAATAAATCTAATAAAAAATAATATAATCTGCACCATTCAATATATATTATTAATAAAACAAATAGGACTTAAAAATAATAAAAAAAAAATAATTTTTAACATTATATAATTCTAAAAGATTGAAAATAATCATTACCATGAGTACGAATTATAGAAACTAAAATTGATAAACCTAAAGCTCCTTCACATACTCTAAAAGTTAAAAATATTATTCTAAAATAATTTTCATAATTTAATATATTTAAATAAATAAATAATATAAAAAATAAAATTAAAACAATAAATTCTAAACTTAAAAGTATTGAAAGTAAATGTTTTCGATTAGAAACAAAACAAAATAAACCTAAAATAAATAAAATTATAGGTAAACTTCAATATAAAATTATAATCATTAGTTTTAATAGTTTAATAAAAACATTGGTCTTGTAAATCAAAAATAAGATTATTTCTTTTAAAACTTCAAGAGAAAAGAATTTTCTTTTTCATTAATCCCCAAAATTAATATTTTAAATAAACTACCTCTTGAAATTATTCAATTAATACTTTATTCATTAATTATTACTACTTCTTTTATTTTTTTAAATATAGTTCATCCATTAGCATTAGGGCTAACCTTATTAATTCAAACAATTTTTGTATGCTTAATTTCAGGATTAATAACTAAAAGTTTTTGATATTCTTATATTTTATTTTTAATTTCTTTATGAGGTTTTATTTATTTAGTTTTATTTATGAAATCTAACGAAATATTTAATTTATCAATTAAATTAATTTTATTTTCATTATTTATTATACTATTTATGTTAATTTTATCATTTATTATTGATAAAACTTCTATTTCATTATTTTTAATAAATAATGAAATAGAATCTATTATAAATATAAATTCTTATTTTACAGAAAATTCTTTATCGTTAAATAAATTATATAATTTCCCAACAAATTTTGTAACAATTTTATTAATAAATTATTTACTAATCACTTTAATTGTAGTAGTGAAAATTACTAAATTATTTAAAGGACCTATTCGAATAATATCATAATTTATGTTTAAACCTTTACGAAATTCCCACCCTTTATTTAAAATTGCTAATAATGCTTTAGTTGATTTACCAGCTCCTATTAATATTTCAAGATGATGAAATTTTGGATCATTATTAGGACTTTGTTTAATTATTCAAAATTGCCTATGTATTGCCTTGGAGACATTTTGAGGAGCTACTGTAATTACTAATTTACTATCAGCTATCCCTTATTTAGGTATAGATTTAGTTCAATGGTTATGGGGAGGATTCGCTGTTGATAACGCTACTCTAACTCGATTTTTTACATTCCATTTTATTTTACCTTTTATTGTTTTAGCTATAACAATAATTCATTTATTATTTCTTCACCAAACAGGATCTAATAATCCTATTGGATTAAATTCTAATATTGATAAAATTCCTTTTCACCCATATTTTACATTTAAAGATATTGTAGGATTTATTATTATAATTTTCATTTTAATTTCATTAGTATTAATTAGACCAAATTTATTAGGAGCTCCTGATAATTTTATCCCAGCTAACCCTTTAGTAACACCAGCTCACATTCAACCAGAATGGTATTTTTTATTCGCATACGCTATTTTACGATCAATTCCTAATAAATTAGGAGGAGTTATCGCATTAGTTTTATCAATTGCAATTTTAATAATTTTACCTTTTTATAATTTAAGAAAATTTCGAGGAATCCAATTTTATCCTATTAACCAAATTTTATTTTGATCTATATTAGTAACAGTAATTTTATTAACCTGAATTGGAGCTCGACCTGTAGAAGAACCTTATGTACTAATTGGTCAAATTTTAACTATTATTTATTTTTTATACTACTTAATTAATCCTTTAATTACAAAATGATGAGATAAATTATTAAAATAATTATTAATAAGTTAATGAGCTTGAACAAGCATATGTTTTGAAAACATAAGATAGAATTTAATTTTCTATTAACTTTTATACTAAAAATAATTCATAATAAAAAAGAAAACAACAAAATTTTAAACCCAATAAAAAATAATAAATAATTTAAAGAAAATGATAAAAAACATTTTCAAGCTAAATATATTAATTTATCATAACGAAATCGAGGCAAAGTTCCCCGAGCTCAAATAAATAAAAATGAAATAAAAGTTAATTTTACATAAAATATTAAATTAAATACATCACATCCTAAAAAAATTACACAAAATAACATTCTTATAAATAAAATTCTAGCGTATTCTGCTATAAAAATTAAAGCAAATCCTCCTCTTCTATATTCTACATTAAATCCAGAAACCAATTCTGATTCTCCTTCAGCAAAATCAAAAGGTGTTCGATTAGTTTCAGCTAACGAAATTGTTAATCAAACCAACCCTATAGGAAATAAAATAATTAAAAATCATATATAAATTTGATAATAAAAAAAATAAATTATATTATATCTACCAATTAAAAAAATAAAAGATAATATAATTAAAGCTAATCTTACTTCATAAGAAATAGTTTGAGCTACAGCTCGTAAACCTCCTAATAGCAAAATTAATCCTAAACTTGTACAACATAAAAAAAACAACCCCCCTAAATTAAATGAGTATAATTTTACAAAAAACGGCATACATATTCAAACAAAAAAATAATAAAACTTTACGTTCTAATAAAGTTAAAAAAGCTACACTTACTAAGACACAAACAATTAATAATAAACTTCTGATTAATGATAAAATAAATTCTATATAAAACAAGTACTATTTGTAATAAAAATCACATAAATAAATTCTAAATTTATTGCACTAATCTGCCAAAATAGTTTATATATTAATAATATTCATATGTAAAAATATAATTATTTTAATATTTGGTCCTTTCGTACTAAAATATTATAATTTTTTAAAGATAGAAACCAACCTGGCTTACACCGGTTTGAACTCAGATCATGTAAGAATTTAAAAGTCGAACAGACTTAAAATTTGAACGGCTACAACCTCTGGTAAAGGAAAAAAGAAACATAGATAATCTCCGGGCTTCGACGGCCTTGACAGTAGAATTGCCAAGGCTTCGCCTAAGAAGTGAAAACTGTTCCTTGTTCTCTTATTTACCACAATGCTCCATCCAATGAATCCATCACCTTCCCTCTCAATGAATGTATGCTGTATTAACGATGATACCAAAAAAAGGAAAATCGGAGCCAATCATATGCATTGTAAAGAACTATTTTTCTTGGTTCTGCTTGCTACGAATTGCAACGGCTAGTTCATAGAGTTTGTTTGTTCGCCCAACCAAATTTATGTTTTGTGTGATTGCCCGACCAAGTAGAAAACAGGGTTTCAGATTAAGTTAGCTATATTGTTAGACCACTCCTTCATCGTCCTGCGGCGTGCTTGACAGCGGTCCCCGATCCGGCTCGGATGAGATCTAGGATGTTATGGTGGCGGGGCCGCAAAGTGTGTCGTCCCTTATTCACTGCGTCCCTCTTGCTTTGCACTGTCCCTCTTTGTGCACACCGTTGCCCTTCGCTGACTCGAGTCCAAGGTCCAGCGCCGTACCGTAGCAGCGTCTTTCTGCTTAGTTGGGGTCCGGGGTCCATTATTTCCCGTTTGACCTGGCTGCCCTTGACCTTCTCCTGCGTTTAAGCCTTCTTCGCTGTTGCTAGGCAGCTCTTCTGCACCTCGATTTGTATGGAATTTTAAGACTCCTCACATCTTCCGCTTCCTATAGAAGTTTTAAAATAGTGGTGTTTTCTCGGCGATCCTCCACCTGGGGGTTCCTCCTGGCTATCTCTCATAGTTAGCTCCTCGTCGACACTGCGCTCTTTGTTCTCAGGCTGGCAGTATCAGCAAATTAGACCCCGTCGATCAGCATGTCGACTTGGCATCTCGAACTTCCTTGCGCCCGTTTTTAGATTCCATTCATCTCAGCCTTGCTCTCTCAGCCTAGTAGACCCTGTCGTTTAGTGTCTTGAAGTAACATCTCAATCCTACCGCTCTTTTTCTGCCTCCCATCTTCTCTTGCCGTCTGCTCTTCGTCACCAGCTCTGTATTTAAACTTGCCCCCTTCCTTTGAAGTTCACCACCTTTGTTTCTGGCAACTCCACCGAAACTCAACACGATCGTTTTATCGATATAGGCGGCCGCTTCCGTGTCGTATCGTTGTTCCAAGCGTTTGCCATTTCGAATCGGTTGCTTACCATAGTGTGACCGCGTGTTGTAAGCTTCATGTGTATCCAGTAGTTTTTCCTATTGATCGACCGCCGCTATCTCAGCGCCTTCATCCCGATTTCCTCCACATGTGGTTCCGGTGTTGCAGCTTGATGAAGGTATTGTAACGAACTGCTTTTCCTTAGTTTTGCTCGCTACGAATTGCAACGGCTAGCTCAGAGAGTTCATGTGTTCGTCCCACCAAATTTATGAATTGTGTTATTGCCCGACCAAAGAGATGACAGAGTTTAGGTTATAACAGCTTTATTGCAAACTTCTTTAATGACAGATTCCTGGTTATCGCCGTCGGCTGCGCGGTGTCGCTCTCTCGTTGTCCTTCCTTTGCTTCACGACCGTGTCGGCTCGACTGGGGCTTAGGATGTTATGGTGGGAAGGTGTATCGTCCGTGAGTCCGGACCACCTTGACCGACCAATGACTCCACTGACCCTTCTGATCGCGCCTTGTTTCCACTCTCAGGGACCGTCCTCCTGCGCCGCTCGCGTTCTCATTGCAAATTCACTTGCCCCGGGGCACAGCTCCTTGCGAACTCTGGCGTATTCTCCCTGACTGATTGATTAACCGCTTTCACATATGACTTCCGCGTGTTTAGCTGACAAGCCGCCCGATTATCCTCTTGCACGTATGACTTCCGCGTGTTTAGCTGACTGTCCCGAGCTGCGTCTGCGCAGTTCCTTTTATAGGCCGCGGAAATCCTGTTATTTCCCCCTTTTGCGCACGGCCGCTTGGGTACAAGGTCCGACCCAGGTCCCGTTAGTTCACGGTGCTTCCTTTTTGTGTTTGTCCAAAGTCCGCACCGTTACCGTTCGACCTCTGTACCGTTGGCCGGCTTGAGTCCAAGGTCCAGCGCGGTACCGTTAGTTCGCGGTCGCTCCGCTTTACTCGGGTCCAAGGTCCATTATTTCCCGTTTGGCCTGGTTGCCCTTGACTCCTTCTATATTCCAGCCTTCTCCGCTGTTGCTAGGCAGCTCTCCTGCACCTCGATTTATTTTAAGACTCCTCACATCTCCCTCTTCCTTCGGAAGTTTTGAAAAGATGGAGCCTCCGGCAGTCCTCCGCTTCGGTGTCTCCTCGCATAGGCAGTTTCCTCGTCTCTCCTCTCGTCGACCCTGCGCCTTTTGTTCTCAGCCTGGCAGTCTCAGCCTAGTAGACCCCGTCGTTTAGCGTCTTGACTTTGCATCTCGAACCTCCTCGCGCCCTTCTCCAGCCTCCTTCCGTTGTCCTGTATCTTCCTGATCTCAGCCTTGGCGTCTCAGCCTAGTAGACCCTGTCCTTAAGCGTCTTGACGTGGCATCTTGATTCTCCATATAGGTCCTGGCTCCTCTTGTCGACCTGCGCTTCCTTAATCTCAGCCCGGCAGTCTCAGCCTGGTAGACCCCGTCGTTCAGCATCTTGACTCGGCATCTTGATCCTCGCGCCCTTCTCCAGCTTCCTTCATCTGCTGCCGTCTGCTCCTCGTCACTAGCTCTGTACTTAAACTTCCCGCCTCCTTTTGAATTCCGCACCCTTTCGTATCCGGCAACTCCACCGAACCTCACCACGATCGATTATTGAGTTATCGATATTGGTGGCCGGCGTTGCTACTTCCTTTTTACGTCGATATTCCGGGGTTGCCATGTTGTGCCGATTGTTGCCAATTGTGTGGCCGCGTGTCGAAAATCTATGTGTATCGAGTATTTTTGTTCCCTATCAATCGACCACCGCTATCGCAGCGCCCCCATCCCGATTTTCTCAACATGTGCTTTCGGTGTTGCAGCTCAATGGAGGTATGTATTACGGTTTTATGTGTAAATTTTCCGCCATCTTTACCAATCCTCTCCTTCGATTGCAGCTCCACCGTCATGGATGCCCCTTCATGCTCCGGGGTGGCTGGCCCTGGACCCAAGAGGCCCCGGAAGCCAACTTGCGGCAGTAAGAGCCCCACCTCGTTCTCACGCCCTCGGCAGCCTCGCGTCGTCTTGCCGGCCCGCGTCACTTCCCCTCGCGCTCATCCATGGCACCTGAACTTTTTGTTTTTGTGTAATGCAGTGCCACCCTTATCCTTCCCTGACCCAATCAATATACATTGATTATCGTGTATCGCCACTTTATTCGGCCCTCAAAACCTTAGCCTCCCCTCCCCCCCGCACCTTAAGGTGGTTGCGCTGGCCGTCGTGGACGAATAGCTTAGCCCAGCGGGCCTCGCGCCGCCTGTCTTTTGGCCTCCTCGGCACCTGGCGTGGCCACTCCTCCCTCGGTAACTCCCTCTACTCCTGTTCTGCCAGCGACACCTGCCTGCGGGGGCAGGGTAAATTTGTAGAACTACAGTAATAACAAAATATATTGAAAATGCCGGTTCGCACTGCAAAAATACTACGACCATAGAATGGCAACGTCGCACCAAAAGAAGAATATCAGAAAGCCAGATCGCAGACCAGATCGCAAACGAACGGAAATCACGGAATGCAAACAGATAATTGGTGGTGAAGAAAAGACGGTTTCACGGAAAAGATAACGGGCGGTAAATTTAAAAAAAAATGAAACCAGTGCTCTGAAAGGGGGAAAGGGGATGTGAGAAGCTTAAGCTCCGCACAAATGCATATGTCAACTGCGGAAGGATGGCCTGCCTGCGCGAGAAGGAGAGTTTGGGGAATGAGAGTTTTGAGAAACAGAGTATGTAGAAAAAGAGTTTGAAGAAACGGAGCCTGGAGATCGATTGGAGAATAAGAGTTTGGAAAATTAGAATTTCGAGAACGAGAGAGAGACGGCACGAGTTGGAGCAAGACAACAGAAGAGAGAGTGTCTGCGTGCCGATTTCAAAAAAGCAACGTTACCAAACTGGACTTTGGACCTGGAGACTGGAGAAGACCGAGCGCTGAAATACTAATAACGAACGTGAAGCCACGTAAATAGCACGGGAGCTACAGCCGTGAAAGTCAACAAGCAGCAAGATCTCTACGTCCGATCTCTACTGCAAAGTGTTCTTACTCGTAACTAGGTGATCACGATTAATATAAATTTTGTGAGACGAACACACAAAATCTTCTGAACTAGCCGCACGCAGTATAATTAGAAGTTGAATCTACCTCCTTAAGAATAACGCATATGTCGCACAGAGGTTGGGCATAACGCTGTCGAGATGATCAGAAGCCCGAGAAGGCCGAGCCAAAACTTGCAGAAATCTGGTCAGAATGGGAAGGAACATACCTCGACAGACCAGGGTTAAGTTGACGAACTCCAAAGACGAATACCTCATTGCAAATCTGAGCATGGAAATGCAGCAAGAGTGTCAGCGAAGAGAAGAACCCACTTTGCCAATCCTCAACAGGACAGAGGCAACTCTACATGAGCCTCCTGATACTACCAGGAGCAGTGGATGCGTTGGTGTTGGGGTGGAATTTCCTCACCCAAGTCGGGACCGAAATCAGATGCGTAAGTCACGAAATCCGTATACCGGTCAGGAACAGGCATAATGGGTGGCTCGAGAAAAGTTTTCGGTCGCGAAAAAGTCGGCGAAGAAGACAACGTGGGAAAATTCCTGGAAACAGAGTTCGCAAAGTTTCGCTCTATGACTGGAACCTCAAATGTAATGGAGCACAAGATAACCAAAAAGGACGATAAATTGTTCAAGCAGAGATATAACCCCAAGAATAAAAAAAATTCAATGAGATATTAATGCGAAGTCTTGGTAAGTGGTATTTGTGGACTTCAAGCAGATAAACGCAACATCTTTAAAGATCGCATCCCTAATGCCACGGATAACTTATATTCTCGGCCAAATTATCAATAGTCTAGACCTCAAGGATAGATAGGAGCAAATACCTCTGGACGAAGCTTGTCGAGGGTTCTCGGCATTCACCGTTCCAGAAAATAGGCTATTCTAGTGGCGAGTGGCACTCGACCGGGTGATGGGACTGGAAATGTCACCACATGCCTTTGCGTACCAGGATGATATTACGGTAATTGGAAATCTATCAAAATCAAAAGAAATCTAAGAGCGTTTCGTGCTTAAAGGATGCAGTCCTCAGGATAAAGCCAGAATATGTTCACCTTTTTAAGCTTATCGTGCCACCAAATGTTCTGCTGACGACTTCGATAAACTCTTTGACGACTGGGAAACAAGCTTCATAATCGCTGGGGATTGAAATGCTTACCATCGTCTCTCGAATCTCGAAACTCAACCTCTCGCGGAAGAGCCCTCGCAGACTCCGTTTACAGTTTAAATGTCCAGGTCTTTGATACAGGAAGGCCCTTGTTCTCAGCCTTGTTCTCTCAGCCTAGTAGACCCTGTCGTTTAGCGTCGTTCCAGACTCCCATCTTCTTTTGCCGTCTGCTCCTCGTCACCAGCTCTGTATTTGAACTTCCTCCCTTCCTTTGAAGGTCACCACCTTTTGTTTCTGGCAACTCCACCGATCGTGTTATCAATATTGGCGGCCGGCGTTACCATTTCCTTGTCATATCGTTGTTCCAAGCTTTGCCATATTGAACCGATTGCATAGTGTCTTGTAAACTTCATGTGTATTCAGTATTTTTTCCTATCGACCGCACTATCGATCGACCGCTGCTATCTCAGCGCCCTTATCCCGATTTCCTCCACATGTGGTTCCGGTGTTGCAGCTTGATGAAGGTATGTATTGCGGAATTTTATTCACGCTTTATTTGTCGTTGTATTATTCTTTCCCCCAATTTCTGAAGACATTCCAGAAAATGCGTTATCTGATAGTGGGGGAACTCTATAGCGTTCTCTATTTTTTTTTTTAACAGAATATTTCTGAATTTGTCAGTCCACTAAAACAGTGTCCTTTATATTGCTTAAATACATAATCGAAATCTTAACGATTACCATACAGGGTTACCCATAGAAAAATTAAAAGCAAAATGCCAAGTGCCAACAAATCTGAACAGTATATATTCGATTGTCAATTGAGTAAGCCACCAAAACATTTTTTTTATAAAAAAGGCCCGAGCTGATCGAAGCATAACTCATAACAAAAATCGAAAACAACAAAGTAAACATAATGCGCCTCGAACATCATTGCAGTGAGACTTTTTTTTTTCTTAGTCTTTGTAAGTTTGACGGAACAAAGTTCCTACTATTTATGTGGTCTTTGTTTATATCAAATATATTTCTATCCCTCTTTTAATTATATCTACAAAAATCCATTTGCAATATTATTTCCAGTATGTTACCCACAAATACATAAAAATGCATAAAAATGGAAATTTCGGTTTAGGTAGTTTCCGGTAGCTGAACTGCCGTTGTCTTGAATCAGATTACATGTTGTTTACTTCTTGTTATTTTGTAGTGATTCCCATGGTAAGCCTGATGTGCTCCAGTAGTGATGGTCAGAAAATGATAATGTCGCCTAAATATTCTGCACAACATTTGCCGTTAAGTTCTGCCATTGTCCATTACTCTTTGAAAAGTCGCTGGTGCGTTTGCCAATCCGAATGGCATTCTAAGAAATTCATAGTGACCGTTTTGTGCCGTAAAGGCAGTGTTTGACCTTGGGTTCCATTTCTATTTGGTGACTCGCCAGAAACTGTAAAGTATTTTGTTCAGGCAATCCTATCTAATACGTCATTCACATTAGGCATGAGGTATTCATCCTTTATTGCCTTCGCGTTCAATTTTCTAAAGTCGACTACCATTCTCTAGTTTTTAATTCCCGAGGCATCCGTTTTTTGTTTGATTCCAGAAATTCCGGAGGTTATAAATAATTCATTATGTAGTAAAATATAGGGACAAAAAAATCGACCGTTGAGATAGATAATGTTATTTTTTCTTTTTTCGGAATGATCTTAGGGTGTGCAAAAGAACTATCTGCCGTTGTATCCACTAGGTGTTTTAATTTTGATAAAGCATACTGTGATGTACGGTAACGTAGATCCTAATTTAAATAATTAATTAATTCATGTATTCTGTTGCCTGTTTTGAAACTTATTTTGGCTTGGCTTGTTTGCGTTCTCCGTAAAATAGGTATGCCTCTTCCAAATTTTCTGTCCTCTTAGCCCTACCTAGCGGTCCCCCAATTCCGGTGTTAAATATTTTAAGCAGGCCTGCGAAATTTACCTCTTTTTAACCCTGATCGCAATTATTTCTGTTTCCCCTGAGACTACCAGCCTAAATAGTGTGAGCTTAATCTTAGTTATCTTATCATATAGTTTTTGCAAGGGCAATCTCTTTTAAGGTAAATTAAATAATTCTGCCATAAATGTAACCTTATCTCTTCTATCGCGACAATGAGCAATAAAAGCCTCCTTAATTTTATCCCAGTTTGGATATGCTCCTGAAGCTATAACTGCATCATTAGCTTTAACATAAATTTTTTTGACGAATAACCCTAAGTAACTAGTAATGAAATCATTTAATGTGAAGAAGTCCCCCCTATGCGGTGGTAAGAAACGGATTACATCCGGACTAAGTAATAAATACGATCGGATTTTAAGAATGTAGGGGTCAACCTGAAAAAGTACTCATTGTGAATATTGACGTATTTGGTCGTAGAGAGATTAGTTTAGTAGTCCTGGTAGAAATTTTTGAGCCAGGCAATCATTTTTTTACAAATGAATTGGATGACTTTTGGTCTAATTAATAATTCGTTTACTTTTATTTAATTTTTTTTTGTATTCCCTTATTTTGTTTATGAGACGTTAATTTCTATTTCTTTGTCTAATCTAAGAATAATTATATATGTCTTTTTGTTCTTAATATTAAGTACTTAATATTACGCTCGTGAAGTGTATACAAGTTAACAACTGATAGAGCGACCAATATAAAAGCAGCTACATAGTTCACGTTTATAATGCCCTAGCAACTAAGTAGGTTCATATAAAAAATGCTGATGCGCGCAAACTGAGTTCAGTGCTCCACGCTAAGAACGGTCAGCAGCGGTAATCGGACACCCAGTAGCCGGAGCACCGAACTGCGCTGCATAAATGCTAAGTCGACTTGCCGACCATGAGCTTATGGCGTGATGCATTGGAGCGAGGGTAAATTCATATTTTCCATATTCTTTGTATTTAGTTCTAAGCGAGACCTCTACTAATAAAGAGCTAATTACTCCGGCAACAGCCGTTAAATATCTTTTATCATTTTGAAAGCTGACTGTGTCTCTAGGCCAGCAGTTAAAAAGGGTAGTCCCCCTTCCAACATAATCTTCCTAATCTAACAAAGGAACTACAGCTAGACGCTCTTAGTGATCTCCAACTAGAGTGAGGAACGACCACCCGCTACCTGTGGACTAGGCTCATCGGCCAACCGGCCAAAGTACAGTTACTGCAGCGGGGGACCGTCTCCTGCTCCACTACTTATAAATTAATTGGCACCCAACTATAATTACGAACCTAGAGTACCTTAACATGGTAGTTAAGAAAAGAAAACCAATGTAAGTTTTATTAGTGAATTCAATTCGGCAGCCTTCAAGAATTGGCTTAGTTATCCCATTGCATTCTTTTACAAAGAGTAAATTCTACAGCATACCCCAAGTTACTGTGATCTATTGCTGCCCAAATGAATAAATAATAAATAGTAAATAGAAAATAAAATTATTCCTTTGCGCAAGTCTTTCCTTTTGAAAAAGTTTTTCGTCGATTTCTATTTTTCGCGCACGAATTCGCGGGCGAATACAGAAAATGAAGGTAGAATACCTTCATTCGACTAACAATAGTACAGATATGGACAGAAAACAGCAGAAAATCAGCAGAAAACTAACACAGTACTAAATTTCGATACCATCATTGCTCAACTAGACTGCACATACGCGGATAAAACGTCGCTGCGTGTCCTTAGGCAGGGTCTTGAAACGGTTAGGCAAGGCGAGCTTACCTTGATGCAATACTATGACGAGGTAGAAAAGCGACTAACACTAGTGACGAACAAAATCGTTATGACACATGAACCGGATAGCGCCGCTCTATTCAATAATGAGGTTAGAAATTATGCCCTCCATGCGTTCATTTCGGGGCTCAGGAAACCTTTGAGAGCCATAGTGTTGCCAGCTCAACCCAAAGATTTACCCTCAGCCTTGGCTTTGGCTAGGGAATCCGAGGCGAACATGGAGCGCACCGCCTTCGCGGCCACGTATGCAAGGAAGAAAAATCATTCACCTATGGGCAGCGAAAGAACCAAAACCGTTCGCAGGAAGGTCAAGGAAAAAGTAGCAGGGCCGAGGATGACCAAGGAAGAAACCCTTATTACTATAAAAAGCAAAATAAGTTCCCGCAAAATAATGCGACCCATAACACAAACGATGGCCCTAACCAGTCACCAGAACCCATGGAGTTAGGCTCCACTGTAACACAACACAGGCAAGCCACCGCCTTCGGAAGCGGTCAGTCTGCCAATGCTAGGGGCGAGAATATTCGAGGCCAGAAAAGACGCGCGACGGATCAAAGATGTCAAAGAGTGCAGAATACCATGCAACGCGTCGACGACGAAAGCGGCAGTGAATATGATAGAGCGGCAGCAGCGGCTGTCGCCGAAGTAGACGAAGAATCCGACGGTTGTGACCAAATAAATTTTTTAGGGAACGCTCCCGACTGCCGTTCATTGAACGCCAGTTACATGGGAGAAAATTAAAAATCTTAATAGATACAGGGGCGGCGAAAAACTACATCAAGCCCGTAAAGGAGCTAAGAAATGTAGTGCCGGTCAAATCCCCTTTCACGGTTAGTTCCATCCACGGTGCTAACAGAGTTGAACAGAAAGGTTTAATGAACGTTATCGGGAAAACAGCGGATTTTTTCCTTTTCGACACCTTAACGCTTTTTGGTGGCATTATTGGTTTTGATTTCCTAGCTCAAGTTGGAGCAAAGCTAGACACAGAGAAAGGCTCAATCAACTATGGTTCTGTGGTTGAAGAGCTGCATCATCATAAGTGTGACGACGTAAATTTCAGTAACGTGAATGACATTACGGTACCGGAATCTGTAAAAACCGAGTTTAGAAACATGATCGCAAACAGATCTAAGGCATTTTAAGACTCTAACGAGGCACTGCCGTTTAACACTTCCGTTATTGCCACAATTCGCATCGCTAGTGCGATAAGCCGGTATATTCCAAATTATACCCGCACCCTATGGGTGTACCTGAGTTTGTTAAGGGAGAAATCGCAGACTTACTGCAGAAAGGCATCAAGGTCACCGTACGACAATCCAACATGGATTGTAGACAAAAATGGCCATGATGAACTGGGGAACAAAAATAAGCGTTTGGTTATAGACTTAAGAAAACTTAACGAAAAAACCATCGCTGATAAGTACCCAATGCCAAACATCCCCGATGATACTGGCAAACTTAGGAAAAGCCAAATACTTCACAACGTTAGATTTGAAGTCCGGCTACCACTAGATATACTTGGCCGAACACGACCGTGAAAAGACCTCCTTTTCGGTGAACGGCGGAAAGTATGCATTTTTTTCGATTACCGTTCGGGTTGAAGAATGCGGGAAGCATCTTCTTACGGGAGCAGATTGGCAAATCGTGCTATGTTTACGTAGATGACGTCATTATTTTTTCTGAAAATGAAAACGACCATGTTAGGCACATAGATTGGGACATGAAGGTATCCAAGGAGAAGACACACTTTTTTAAGCAAAGCGTTGAATATCTGGGATTTATTGTCACCAATGGAGGTGCAAAAACCGACCCAGAAGAGGTAAAGGCCATAAAGGAATACGCAGAACCTACAAATTTGTATGAGCTAAGGTAATTTTTGGGTCTAGCTAGTTATTACCGTTGCTACGTTAAAGACATTGCGGCGATCGCGAGGCCTTTGACAGGCTTGATGAAAGGAAAAAACGGCTCTGTCAAGAAGCACATGTCCAACAAGACTCCTATCGAGTTTGGTGATTCGCAGAGAGATGCATTCGAGAGGCTGAGAAATGTCTTGGCTTCTGAGGATGTAATTCTTATATACCCTGATTTCAGGAAGCCATTCGAAGCCATGATCTATCACAAGATAAAAGACCCATCACTATGATCTCTAGGACCCTCAAAGATAGTGAGTCACACTACGCCACGAATGAAAGAGAATTGTTGACCATAGTGTGGGCTTTAGGCAAATTACAACACTACCTATACGGCACTAGCGATAGTAACATTTATACGGACCATCAACCGTTGACATTCGCGGTGTCCGACTGGAATCCAAATCCGAAAATTAAAAGGTGGAAAGCGTATATTGATGATCATAACGCAAAAATACTCTACAAACCGGGTAAAGACAACCATAAGGCTGACGCTCTTTCCAGGCAGAACGTTAATGCCTTACAAAGTGAGCCTCCGTCAGACTCTGCGACTGTTCACAGCTAACTGTCTCTGACCTACACGGTCGAAGCGACAGACCAACCAGTAAACTGCTTCAGAAATCAAATTGTTATAGAAGAAGCACGTTTCCGACTAAAGTGAAGCTTGGTATTGTTTCGTAGTAAAACTCGCCACTTAATCAATTTAATCTTTAGCATTGTTATCAATAACCATTTATAAGAATAAAAACCAACATTGTCTTTTTCTTCCTGGCTGACTCAAAACAACAATTACTCCTGATAATTTGAGGAGCTATAAAGTTATTGATCTGATTACAGTATCAAATAAAATTTTATTGGCGTAGTCGGTAGGATAATCAATTTGATTATCCGGTAATACGAATCAACAACGCGATTCAACAAAAATCCGTGAAGTTTGTCAAAAGTGAAAAGAACTAAAAATTATCAGTTTTCGATCAGGCTATTAAACGCGGAAACTTTTCATAAAAAAAAAATGTGAAACAAAACAAAAGTGGGAAAACTAAAAATCAGTTTGCTCCATACGTTTTAGTAGCGAAAAAAAACTCTTTGTATACTTGAGTGTGGATAGTTAAAACTGAATTTCGGTTTGCTTCAGGCGTACTTACTTGAAACAGGATAAATTTTGACTGAACTAACACCAAACAAAACACACTAGAATAATTAAGATGCGTAACGCCATATGATTTCTTTGCACACGATTTTTTCGTGCTGGCTCTAAAGCTGGCTCCAGGCTCTCTCGAATTTTTGTTCAAGAGCCAGAGAGAGATCGCTTTGGAGCCAGCAGATGTCTTATACGCATACAGCGACAGCCGATCGCTTTTCTGGAATAAAAAACTTAAAAATTGTTTAAGAGTTTTGTACGGTTTGTGGGCGTTAGAGTGGAGTGGCAAAAAGTATTTTGTCAAATCTATAGAAATTAACAAGATATACATATACAAAGAGATAAATATGGTTAGTGGGCGTGCAACATTTTTTTCTCAAATCAATAGAAATTTACAGGATATATTCAAAAATTAAAAAATATCACATTTTTCAAAATTGTGGGCGTGACAGTTTTGGGCGGCTTGTGAGCGTAGAAGTGGGCATGGCTTACAATTTTTTTTGGCAAATATGTAGAAATTCAAAGAAAATATATAAAAAAGTAAAAAAATATCACATTTTTCAAAAGCGTGGGCGTGACAGTTTTGAGCAGTTTGTGGGCGTTGCAAAAATTTCTTTTGGCAAATCTGTAGAAAATATATAAAATATATAAAAAAAAATGTCACAATCCTACTCTTCTTGAGATCAGTTGCTCATCAAGCAACTTACCCAATCCAACAACAATTAGTAATACCTACCGTTGCAATCAGCGCAACGAAAACAACCCCCAAAAACCCGTTACTCGTAAAGTAAAAGGGTATACTAGATTAGTTGAAAAGTATATAACAGGCAGAAGAAAGCGTGTAAGACCATAATACCCGTATGTCAAAATAATATAATTTTATTTGACCGAAATATTACAATTGTTTAGTGAAGAACACCGACCGATTTGTATTAGGTCTCAAACTGAACTCATCTTATTGATATAGATTGATTGACGTTCAAGCCTCGGGTTCGAGCTTTCCAAATATGGACTTTGGATTTTAGGATTTTAGAGAGAGCTTTGGAGTTATCTGCATTTCTCTTGGTTTCAAGTGCATTATTTGATTGAATTACATTGTTTTCTGATTGAATATTATCATTAGTTATTGGGTGCGGATGTTCTTCTTTTGGTTTACAATATTTTAATATTATTTTCTTAGGTATATTTTTAAACTTATATGTTAAGTACAAAATCAGGCTTATAATTTTAGTATTTTACATGTGAATTTATTATTTCTTTGGTTTTCAAATACTCTATGGGCTCTAATTTTGTAACAATATTTGTGATATAAACGGTTTGTGTAAAGTCTGAAAAATTATTTGAAATTATAAGTTCGTCAATTTGCATGGTACAATTTTTAATTTTGACAATGTTATTTCCTGATATTACAATTTTGTTTTTTATACAATCTTGGTTGAATGTTGTTTCAGGAATATTACATGTTAAAAGTATGTTTTGTTCTATGTAATTTGTTTGGAAATACATTCAGTTGTTTCCTGTTTAATAATACCATTGATGTATTTGTCGAGAATTATTTTTTCTGTGTCTTTACGATAGACCTGATTGTTACATAAGTAAAACTTATCAAATATGTGCTCGGTTAGAATATTATTATGTTCGTCTAGGTACGGGACTATCTGGATTAATGGAACCTTTTTGATATTGATAGGAACATGGGAAATAATAAAAATTTCTTTTGTGTCTGTTCTAAACCATGTGGAAGTTTTGATTTTTTAAATTTTCTCCAATTTTATCTGTTCTAGATAATCATGTTTTAGTAATTTTGGATTGAAGATCCCCAGTCTAGTTAACTGCGTTCCCAATTCGATGTCCTCTATGTATTCAGTGAAATTTACGAAATTTAAATTGAAAATTAATATGAAAATCTGTTGGTCTCTTTCCTTTTTTGCTTCGAGCTTATTAATAACGTTGATTCCGCTATTGATTTCATCTATAATCATATCTAAATCGTGTTTTTGTATGGAGTTGTCTGACAAGTTATTAATCTTTCCCTCTAGCTCGTCTTTGTCGTCTTGGCTTAGGGTGCCAAACAAATATTTGTATACAGTTCCTACTACGTTTACAAGACCTCTGTTCCTTCTTTTAATAATTCGTAACCCGTTGATTTCTCGTCTTAGTTTTTCTGCTAAGTATCGTACTTGAGGTACACTGGAGAAATTCTTAGCTTCTTCTAACAGGTCATCCAACATTAAAATGGTCTTTGTTGTATTTATACTCAACGAATGGCATTCGTAGCTTGTCGGAATTTCTACTGTTCCTGTTTCAAATATTAGGTATCCATTTTTCGCATTGATTGGATTTACTTCAATGTTGCTGCTCTGAACCATGGTGATAAGGGAAGTCATACCAATAAGTGTTATTAAAAGTATGCTACATGAGTATGAAGTATGAAGGCATTCTTCTTCGGTTTGTCTGGAATTATCTTATTTGCTCTTATTATTTTGTTTCTTGAATTTAGATTTATAATGCACGATTTTCCTGCCGCGGTTAGTCTCCTCAAGATGGTTATCATCCACCTGTTCAATCCTTCCTGTTTTCCTAAATGGATTGGTTATTTTACTTTTCACGAGTGGAGTCTACCTATAATTTGTGTCAGCTTTGAAGTCATGTCTTTTCTTATTAAGTTGTTCAATGTTGTCAATTTTGTTTTGTTGTACATTGAAGTCTAAGCTGCCTGCGTATAGAAAAATATCTGCTGGAGATCTCTTGGTAGTATTATGTTTTGTTTTATGGTTATAGACGATTGTTTCGAATTTCGTACATCTATTCTTCTGTTCTTTCTATATCAGATACACCGTTTTTGCTAGTTGTAACGGAAATTTTTACGCCTTCAGATGTTAACCAATTGTGCAAAGCTATGCACATAAAAGCTGAATCTTTGTCTGGCTTTTATTTCTTGGGGTTTTCCCATGTCGTTAAATATCTTCATTATGGCTCTTTTTGCTTATAGCCAATCTCTACTCTGTACTTCAACTAGTGATGCGAATTTCGAATAGATATCAATGCAAGATAGGAAGATTTGATTCCCTGTGGGATAACGTATTTTTCCCTCGCGTTTAATATTTCCGGTGTTGTTTCATATGTCAGCTTTGTGTCTCTATGCTCTGTTTTCGCTATGTTACAAACTTCACATTCATTGATAATATTTTGGATTAGCTTTTGACTATCTGGGTAATAGTATTCTTCCTTAAACTAATTAATGGTTTTTCTATACCGGGATGTAATACTTCCTTATGTTTCTTTGGGATTAAATCCTTAAATTCGGTGTATGTTAATATATCAATAAACTTCCTAGTACACCTCAACAGTTTCGTGAAATTGTTAGGGCTTATGATTTCAGTGAAGGCCCTTTGGAAAATCAAAAAATCTTTATCATAAGGGAAGTGCACTTTTCTTTGTGCACACATATTCCTTAATGAGAGTCTTGGCGGGTTCAAGTGTCATTTCTTTATAGATTAATTTAATCTTTAATTTTTGGAAGAAGTGATTTTCACTTGCTGTGTCACTGTCACCTTTTTCTATCTCTATTTGTCTAAAGAAGAAATTGATTGGTCTTTCCGTTATGGATATATACATAGTTTAAATAATCTTCATTGGCACTACGTATGGTTGCGTCAGCGCTGCCTGCGACTTCCCAACCATACTATCTTCTGTCTTCGTGCAAGATATTTATTTTCGTGTAATATTTTTTCGTGTAAGATATTTTATTTTATAGTCGAATTTGTTTAATTTAATTTTCCACCGTTGTAATTTCATATTCGGCTCTTTGATATTATTAAGCCACACCAATGGTTTGTGGTCACTCATTATTTCAAATGGCCTGCCAAATAGGTATGACCTGAAATATTTTGTTGCCCAAACTATGGCTAACAATTCTTTCTCAATAGTAGCATAGTTTATTTCGTGTTCGTTCAGCGTTCTGCTGGCATTACAAACGGGCTTATGGTTCTGAGATAACATATCACCGATAGCAATATTACTCGCGTCCGATGTCAGAGAAAAGGGCTTTGAGAAACCCGGGTGGATTAAAATCGGATCTGAGGTTATCAAAACTTTTAACCTTTCAAATGATTCGACATAGTCTTTTTGCATTTGGTGTCTATTACAGCGCCTTTCTTTAATTTAAGGGTCATGGGTTTAACTACCTTGGAAAAGTCAGGAATAAATTTGCGATAGAATCCACATAATCCCAGAAATGATTTTATTTGTTTGGGCGTCTTAGGTAATGGGAAATTTCTGATTGCATTTGTTTTATTTGGATTACGTTTGAATCCATCTGTTGTGACAATGTGACACTGGAATTCAGTTTCTTTTTTCATGAATTCACATTTGTCTAGCTGCAAATTGGCGTCTCTCAACTTCTCAAAGACTTTCTTTAGAGATAAAATGTGTTCCTCCAATAAAGTGGAGTAAATAATTATATAATCCAAGTAAACTAAACAATCCTTGTAGATCAAGTCTTCCAAGAGATTATTCATACATCTTTGAAATGTTGCGGGGGCATTTTTCAACCCAAAGGGCATACTTGTATATTCATAATGCCCATGTTTAGTAGAAAAAGCAGTTGTTGCAATAGACTTCTCGTCCATTTGAATTTGATGGAATCCTTTAGCTAAATCAAGAGAGTACAAGAGAGAGCGCGCCAGAGAGGAAAGTGTAGCTGCTCACGCAACTGCTCCGCATAGATAACAAAAGCTGAGGTGCCGTAGGGACTAATTGTTTTTCCGATGTTGGCCGTAAATGATGTTGGCCAGCAACAAATGCTGGCGGCTGCGGGACCCGGCATACTCCCCCCATTGGGAGCCTGGCTTTCAACAGCATCCTTAAGGGGTAGCAGACACAGCTTATTCACTGCCCTCTTCGGCAATCCTGTTACTGTCCTCAATTGAGCAACACGTCTCCCCACGAACTGAGGATTTAAGCGTTGTGAAAGCATTATCAAATCTGTCACTCTAATCGCTTTCAATTTGATCCAAATTAAACTCTTCAAGCTCACTCAGAATTGAAGAGCGAAACCTTTGTTGCAGCTCATTATTTATTTACATACATTTTTCCCTTTTTTTATTTACACACATGCCATTTGTGTCTCCAATATTGGCCATAACATAATTTACTACTTAATTATATAATTTAATAATTTACCTTCTTTGAAAATTATTGAAACATTTTTTCAAGCCGATAAAAGGCACGCCTTTGAGTTAAAAATTATTAGTTTGCGTATATCACTAACGTCACAATGAGAAAATATTGATACCTTTAGAACTGATTGAATATATTTCTTTGGTAACAAATCATTTTGATGATGAAATCCTAATATGCCTAATCTATAATAAGATTCTGCTATGACAAGAAAAGCTCCGTGGGATTCATAACTCATATCTTTATATCTTTTAGACAACCATTTTTAATTATTTTGTTTTTTTTTCCTTACCCATTTTTTTCCCTCTTATCGATTTTTGATAACTCTTATAAATAAGCTTAACAATTTTTTCTCCTTGACAGTGTTACTGACATATATTTGAACAGCATCCAGTTTTACCGCTGTGCTTGGAAAGTTAAATAAACTCAGAAGTTTGGTGCAGACTATATAGGGGCGGACAGAAAACGAGAAAACATGGACCTTGGATCCCGGCAAAGCGAAGAGGCCGTGAACTAACGGTACAGCCCTGGACTATGGCGGCCAAGGACACAGAGGTCGAACGGTGACGGTCTTTCAACATGTACAAAGAGGACGCACCGTGAACTAACGGTACGTTTGTGGACCTTGAACCCGAGCGGGTAGTGCTTAAAAGAGGGAAATAACGGGATCACCCGGCTCAAGCGCAGTTCGGGACAGTCAGAAACTTCATAGCAAACACTTGAGTGACAAACGCGCAGCCGTCGATAGTAAAACGGTCAGTGAGAACGCGTAGGACGCAGTAAGGAATCAGTCGGAAACAAACGGAGAGTAGGCCATGAGTGTCAAAAGCGGACATACAGGGCCAATCACTGCAAGTGATGAAATGAAGCAACGCAGAGATCCACGGGATACGGAGAACCTGGCGTGGTCAGAAGAGATTGTTGAGTCAGTGGCTGGTGTCCTGTGAAAGGAGCGGACCGAGCAGACGTGCGCTTCCGCGTGTTGGAACGGGGCTTCTGGGAAGAGCTCTTGCTCGACCTAACGGAGAACACACCTTAAGTCACCATAACATCCTGTCGACGTCACCGCAGGACGACGAGGAGCAACGCCGAGCAGCATACGGCAACGACTATAGGAGTCCATTATCGAGCTAACTTAATCTTAAACCCTGTATTCTCGTTGGTCGGGCCAATCATAAATTTGGTGTGACGAACAAATTAACTCTCTAAGCTAGCCGTTGGAATTCCTAGCGAGCAGAACCAAGAAAAACAGTTCGTTACATAACATATATTTAAACAGCATCCAGCCTTACCGCTGTGCTTGGAAAGTTTAATACATTCAGAAGTTTGGTTCAGAGTATATAAGGCTATACTAAAGACACTAAAATAATAAGATGTGTAAAGCCATACGATTTTTTTGCACATGATTTTTTCGTGCTGGCTCTAAAGTTGGCTCCAGGCTCTCTCGAATTTTTGTTTAAAAGCCAGAGAGAGAGAGAGAGAGCTCCACCGATCACTGTATGTGTGCAAATTGTAAATTTGACAAAATATTCCCTTCAATTCAGAAGTTTATGGTCTTTCACTATTATTATTCACTATTATTATAATTATTTGTACTCGATTGTAACGATTTGTAACGATTTGCATTGTCTTAACATGATAATTATTTAAATAAATTAAAGAAATAGTAATAGGTGATTATATGTACACAATAATATCTAATTAATTTCAAAAATTACTTTATACTAAAAAATATGTCGTTAGAGTATTCAGCTTGCGACGTGGAAAATATATTTGAAGTTATTGATTCTTAGGTGCTGCATATAAAGTTTTTTAACTATTTAGTATATTTATTAGTACAAATTACTAGCATAAAAAAATTATGCATACTTATGTAAGTTACCGATTTTCAGTATTTGAAATGCAAATATTATTTGGTTGAATGTTTTTGTTATATTCCAATTTGATGTTTTTAAAAACCTCGCAATTTTGGGTGGTTAAAAGGCGCGCCAAATTTATTGTTTCTTCTTTTAGTTCCTCTTAATCCGTTTGCTTAAAGCTGACAAATACGTAGAGCTCATCGTTTGCTACTATTTTCCCAAATTTTAATAATATATCTGTATTTATATTCAATAAATGTTTATATGTAAAGTTTAGTTGTAAACGGTAGCTAATTCGACCGGCGAATTTAACTAACGAATATTAAAATCACTTCTTAAAAAAATAATAGTCACGACATTAATTTTTAAATAATATTTTATTAGAATCATATTACAACGAAATTGACCAAATCATAGATCAAAATTGATTTCGGAACGAAAATCTTTTTCTAGCACATCTAGGCACACATGCACACATTTTTTGCTTAATGTTTTTACTCGCACAAGCAAGTGAATTCTATTTAGATTTTGATGCTCTAATTTACGCGAGCGGGGAGAGAGTAATTATTGCCGCCACCAAAAAAGCTGCTGCATAGTGCAAAAGCAATGTATGTCCGTTACGCATCTTATTATTCTAGTGTCTTTGACCAAACCCACCAGTGCCAACGTAGAAAGTTGTGTTGTCCGATACACACTTGTCCCAATTACTCAACAATTGAGGGAGTTACCGAGACGTTTAAAGGATTATGACATGAAGTTATACATATATTGCTAAGGATGTACCGTATATTTCAAAACTAAACAAGCTTAACAGATAGCAATTTTTAAAGGATTTTTTGTAGGTTTTCTTGCCAACTCAGCAAAGATAAAAAAACTACAGAAAGTGAGCCATGGTGAAGGCTCTGTCATGGTGTGTGGATGTGTTTCCTACAATGGGTTGAGTGACTTGGGCCTTATCTCCGGCTCGATGAATCACGGGCAATATTTGATGACCCGTAAGTGCATTTCTTTCTGTAGATATTTATCGTGCAGCAAGATAATACTCAATGTCACAAATCCCGAATGATAACGGAGTTAAGAGTTTAACGGAGGAAAGAGTTTCAGTACCCATTGGGAATCATGTGGCGGCCATTGGGATCAATGCCATTGCATTGCTATAAAATCAGCAATACGACTGTTTGTATCAGCTACATCGTCATTACCGTCTGACGAGCTCAACACCGTGCATATTGATATCTAAGCAAGCAACTCACTCCAATGTGTTTTCTGATTGGTGAAAAAATGCTGGTGAATAGATGGGAATTGGTGTCCAGAGAAACACGCATCCTGAAACCAGTGGACCTTGGTATATCTTCAGGAGCTGCAAATCCAAAATAAATTGGAAAACTATCTCGCAAAACTTTAGAGAACGACGGCTAGTATAAGTAAGGAATAACAAATCGTCGATGACAAATTGGGCTATATGAAGGATTGCTAAGACTTATGCTGGGAAGAACGACCTCGTACAAGTAGTAGACATAAAAACTTTATCCGGCATATTTAAAAGACCAGTACCAGTGTTGTGCCGCTTTTAAAGAAAAAGATATCTCAAGAAGTCCTTCCATTTCATTTCATGAAGGCATTACAAAAGAAAACAGTTAATTGTCAAGTACTCCAAATTTTGCTGGCAATGATACTTGTCCATCTACTTGTGTTAGGACAATTTCAGAATGCGCCATCATTGAATACTTCGATTTTAAGATGTTTTGGAATAACATGCGGATATAACCTGCTAGAGTGACTGAACTTAGCCACCATGTGAGTCTTTAGTACTGAATTTTCAGCATTTATCGTTTTAAGAGCTCAGTTGACTCTGCTAGCATCTGGAATAACTTGGATTGCTAGCCTTCTTATCGACAGACGCCATATAACAATCAGCACAATTCTAGTATTTCTAGAGGGCACCACAGTAATCAATGCTACAATATTCAAAACTACACCACCTCTGTTATCGCATAATATCCATACCCGTGAAAGACATGAAGATTTAATCGATTCATACTTAAGACCCCAATTATCGAATACAATTGCAATGGAGATTAACTTATTAAGTTAGTTTCTGCGATGTGTAGTGCTACATAATGAATGAAAATGATTTAACCGTCAAGCTGAATTTAAACACTAAACTTAAGTGTGAATCTATTACGCATATATTACGCTTATTTATTATCTGAATTGCTGTGATGTTATACAATCGAAATCCGATCTAATTTGGTCAAAAGTAGATATTTGCTACCCATAGTTCTATGGAACTTTAAGCTGAGTGCAAATTAATACAAATTAATTAATACTGAATACAAATTAAATTAATACCGAGCACAATACGCCTTGAAGGAACAAGTGTGTTATCACTCTCCGCAGGCTGCAATGCGCGCAACTTGAAGTTTAGTATCAGTACATTAAGCTATTAGTTCCATGGAACTTTAAGCTGAGTGCAATTGAATACCAACCACAATACGCCTTGAGGGAACAGGTGTGTTACCACTCTCCGCAGGTGGAAACGACAGAAATAATTCGAGAGATTACAACACAACTGTCGGAATCGGACGAACTAGATCTTGTTCAGAAAAGGCTCAATTCACAACTATACCGTATCCTCAAGTACGGTGCTTTGGCAATATACACTATTTTGATTATGGCATTTCTCCTACGAAGGCATTTAAGAAGTGGAAGCTAAGAAAACGGCTCCATGTAACTCGGGAAAATGCAGCTTATCACCGGTACCTACCCCACACAGGGTAGGTTTGCGTTCAGAACTAGCAATATTTAATGGTCGGGAGAATGTTTAATCGGATATTATTTGTATCTGAATTATCACCGGTACCTACGCGGGTTGGCGTTCAAATATCTGATTGAAATATCTGGTTGAATATCTGTTCAACGGCCGGGAGAATGTTCAATCGCAGCAATATGTGTATGAATAAACAATGTCAGTTGGCGTGTGGCAAATGTATATTGCAGCCAAATTATTTAGCAATTATGCACGCTATCCAAAATTTATCTCAATATTTGTTTACATAAGCTTATTTTCTACACCTTGGTACCTATAAATACCGTTAGGTTAACTCAATATAATTTGTTACAGTTTTGACAAGGAAGACATTGCAACTTATTCAACAGTGGCTGTCGCTAACACTTCAGAACCTCATAACTTAATCACTCAGTACAACTGGTTTATGTTTTACTTGCGACGACCTAAGGCAGACGGTTTATGTACTGTATGTCAGGCTTCTAAGCCGACAAATGATGAGGCATCAAGGCAGAATCGCAATATATGCCTAATTAAGAAAATGCAGCAATACTGACAAACATAAGAAAAACAAGATAGAATGCTATAGTCGAGTTCCCCAACAATCAGATACCTGTTACTCAGGTAGTGAAAGTGCAACGAGAAATTTCACCATTTTCTGGAATATCGGTAGAAATTGGGAAAAAATAATATTAAAATAAAAGTAAACATATTTTTTAGTGTCGGCGTGAGAGTTTTGTGCGGTTTGTGGGCGATGAAGTGGGAGTGGCAAAAAGGTGTTGGCAAATCTATAGAAATTTACAAGATATATTATATCTGCGCACAACACGTCCATCCAATCCCCGTATGGATCACCACAAGCAGTGGTATGGCTGAGGGCTCTCCCGTGCAGAAATGCGTTGAACGACCCGTGCCTAGTAAGCTAGAAAGACGCCATTATCGAGAAACCAAAATTTGGATCCCGATAGACAAGTGTGAAATCCGGGATGGACCTTTGCGTCACCCGTCCTGGTTCGCTGTCGTCATCCCATCGGTTTTGCCAACTCAGTAGCAAGCACTCCTCTAAGCGAATCTCTTTCTGCTCCCGGCTTAGACATGCAATTTCCTCGCCATAGAGCAAAGTCGTTCTCCTCCAGCAGGTATCCACGTTTTAGTTTGTATATGACTGCTAATTTCTTAGCAGCCAAGTCAAGTGGGGGGCTACAGCAAGAACCTGCAGTGCCGCGGTAGGCATTTTTCGGCATACCGAAAGGCATTCAAGCAGCATACGATGAGCACACGGCAGTAGGCTAATCGCCTCTCGGACGCTACTCGTTCGGTGGTGTTATACCATACCGAAGCACCAAATATTATCCGCCTGACTCGAGGACTGAAATCCGAGTCGACTCGAAGCACACGCGCCAATGCTGCAACGACTCCGGTCATTCGCTGGCGAAGCGAAGCTTTGTGTGAATTTCATTCCTTCACTAACCGTGGTGCCAAGGTACCGACAGCTACGCACATACGGCAGGTTCGCTCCAGCAAACTTTACCGTTGGCGAACGTCTCAAAGTACCTTTAAGCAGCATTATTACCGTCTTGCTGGTCGAAACGGCAACGCCAATTTCCGCTCACCATGTTAGGTGATGCACATCAGTTTCGCTCCGTTTTCCTCTAGCACGGCTCGGGAATTTCCCTCGACGAGAAGAAGCAGATCATCCGCGTATGCACTCAACAGGCAAAGCATGTCCCAAATAAATGGACCGGTGATTGACCCCTGCGCGCAACCTCTAGTTACTGGTACATTCACTGCACCGGAACTTCTTTTGATCACTGCTCTTCGGCCGGAGAAAAAGCTCTGCCACAAGCTCATTTCCCGGCGACCAAAGTCGGCTAGTCAGCGCAGTGCAGAACTGCGTTCGGCATTGTCAAATGCTCCTTTGAAGTCCACGAATGTGCCCAGCACGGATTGCGCCGGGCTGGCGTAAACACTGCTCCTCACGTGTCGCCAAGCATCCTCCACACATCGTCCTTATCGAAATCCGAATGCAATCTGCAGCCTTCCGGAAGAACTTCCCTCACACGATTCACCATGATTGCCTCAAGCACCTTGCCAAAAACTGGCAGCAAGCGAATTCCCCTGTATGAGGAGGGCTCACATCTTTCTCGGGTCCCTTGAGTAGCGCCACAACCCGTGGACACTTACACTCGTTGGGAAAGTATCTCGATCGGATCCATCGGGAATACAACGCCAGGTGCTGAGGTATGGCGCGCAAGGACTGCCTTGCAGATAGTGCCATTGATGGCGTCCAAGCCGGGAGACCGCCTGCTCTTCAGCCGGGCAACACAGGCATCAACCTCGAGTGCTTCGAGGGCCGGTGGGTCTTCCTCCACGATGGAAATCGGTGCTTTGGACTCCGCAACTGGGAAAACGTTGCGAAGAAGCACTCCTGCTCGGCAAATCTTGTAGACGCGCCCTCATGGATCATCGGCATGATCTCCCACGAACCGTTTCCAATCGTCCATTTCGCTCTATGAGCTTCTTGTAGTTGGCTGAGGTACGTCCCCCCATCGTCATCACGATGTGCATCTTGGAGTCGGCGACTCCCGACGAAGTCTCCCGACTTCGCGCCTCGTTGACGATTGTCACGTCGATATCACTACGAGCTCTGTATTTATCGAACGTGTACACCTCTGTTGACTGGTTTAGGGCGGCGGCTCTTGCCGCCTCCAGCATCGGACAGCAGCTCACCCCGACTGTAGTTAGCTTGCCCCTCGGCATACTGAGAGAGTTTGCTAAGCCAAATGGTTTAGCATGCATTTGCGTCGGGCCCAGGATTGTGGGGGTTCTGCTGGTACGGTTTCTGAAGGTACGGTTCCAAAGGTGCTTCGAATTGGCAGTATGCTGAGCAAAGAAAGATTGAGCCAAAACTCCCTTTTACGACCACACATACGCCATACTCTGTGGTGAGGGTCTCCACTGGCATACAGATGGCATCCTGCTGATCCACTAGAATGGCTGCCTTCCCGGCCGGTGAAAGTCCACATTCCTTCAGGCAGCACATCCATCCCATCCTATCTCCTGAGTCGGACACCAAGCGCGATGGTCGCAGCTCTCGCAGGTCGCACCGCGCCGTGTATCGGGCATGAGCTCGAGAGCGCACTTTGGTACTTTGCTGCGGTGTAGCCTTGTTGCGGCAGACGTTGGCCTTCTGTCGGCATTTGCTGACCTTGTGGTCGAAGCCCACACATCTGTTACAGGCATAGGTGCGGACTTGCGATCGGCATCAGAACGAGAACCACTTGATGTACATCCTAGGCTGCGAAAACTGCTTTGCACCGTACGCTGGGTGGCCGACAGCTCTGCCATCATGGCTACTTGCCTAGCACGGGCGGCAGCTGTGGCAACAGCGGCGACGGGGGCATCCAGCGACGGAAACTCCTCGTCTAGCACGCCTACGGGTTCGGAAACTCCATTCGCAACCAGGGCTTCGACTGCGTTGGCGCCGAGCTCTTTGAATCCAGTCGACTTCTTCGACGCACTGCTGGCGCTCATGGCGCTCGCACTGCTGTCGCTCTCCATCGGACTTACCCCGATAATAGTGCCACCTCCTTCCAGCAACCAAGGTTCGCTGACACAAGCTGATTGTAACGACGCACTGGCTACACCTATTAAGAATGGCGCCACCAATCAACCGGTATGGCAGCATTAAAAATCCCAAGACACACACCTCAGCACAGTCCACAACCAATCAGCTGCTGCTGAGAGAATCACACTATAAATGGGCTAACGCCTCGCAGACAGCGCTCTCACTGACCACATGGCACACGTTGAAAATTTTCGATTGAAAATGCCCTTTTGCTTGCAAAGTTCACCACTTACGTTCGCGAGAACTTCACACAAATTGTAAGCCGTTTTGTAGCGATTAAATCCGCGGATTTCCACAAAAATTACAGTTTTGATTGGAGTTCCAGAAAAACACGTCCGTCGATAATCCATTAATTAGTTCTTTAGTAGTAATTTGTAATTAATTTCAGTTGCTGTGGTAAACAATAGGATCGGTTTGTGTAATATGATAGGAGTTAACGGATCAATACAATATCAAAAAAAGTTTTGACTTCCTTTGAACTTCTGTTACGAAATAATCTGAAAACTCATGTTGCCATGGGATACTATTAAAATGTTAGAAAGCGCTTTGAATATATGACAATTATGGAAATGACGGAGGTTCGGGTCCCCAAAAAGATCGCACCACGTTTGTTGCAACAAAGACAAATGAACATCGTATTTGTGGCCGAGTATGCATCTAAAAAATCACTGCAGTCTTCGATGAAGAGCTTGCGAAATTTTTTACTGGCTTTTTTTATGATTACTTACACATATTAACTTCAGCTTTATTGAAGGGATACGACGTCCTTCCCTCGTTGTCCTCGTTGACAACGGTTTTCGAGTCGTCTCGAATGAGACCTAGGATATTATGGTGGCGTCCGTTAGGTTGAGCCAAAGCTCTTCCCAGAATCACCTTTGCTAACACCCGGAAGTGCTTGTCTGTTACGACCGCGCCTGTCACAAGACACCAACCACTGACTCCACAATACCTTCTAGCCACACCAGGTACTGGTCGTCTCCTCCTGCCGTATCTTCACCGTGTAGATCCCCACGTTGCACTGCTCCCATACTCTCAGTGATTTGCCTTGTACTTCCGCTCCTGACGCGATTTATCACTCAGCGCATTCTAAATTACTGATTCCTTACTGTGCCCTTACGGTGCCCTTTCTCACTGACTGGTTTCTTAGCTGAGTAACGGTTATCTGATAGTCTTGAAACTCTACTATAGCACTCTCTCCTCTTAAGTTTATATTATTTACACTCAAAAAATAATCAATACTACCATATCAAACTTTCACTAACAAAATGTGCAGCGTTTATTTTGTCGAAATACTTATGCCTACTAGTGTAGTTCCCCCTTAAAAATTTTTATTTGAGCAAGCGAGAATACTATAGTCGACATCCTCGATTATCAGGTATATTTATTTATATGATGTATTCTTGGCATTTCTATATTGGCAAGAAATTAATAAAATACTTTTCAAATGTGTGGTCGTACCGATTATAGGCGGCTTGTGGGCGTTAGCGTGGACGTGTCAACATTTTAAAACAAACTAGTATCTGCATATGAATTTTTTTTTTATAACTTGTATAGTTCCCTAGATCACAGCTTTTATGCGAAAAGACGGAAAGACATGGACACATGGACTCGGCTAGTGATCCTGATCAAGAATATATGTTCTTTATAGGGTCCGGTACGCTTCCGTCTATCTGTTACATACTTTTTAAAGAATCTAGTATACCCTTTTACTCTACGAGTAACGGGTAGATTACTCAATGAATCTTTACAATATTTGATTTTGGATTGGATATTCATTACATAATTAAGAAGTTTATTTCATATACAAACTTTTTAATAACTTAAAATTTGAATTGGAACACAAGATTTGTTCTTAACCTTACTTTTAATTTGAAAAAATATGACGCATTGCAAGTTTTGTTAAAATATGTTCTTGCTTTTTTCGCTGAGGTTTATATTGAGCCGCATGTACTACAATTTTTTTGCAGGATGGTTAAACTTAATCGTAAAAGTAATCAATGAATTATACAACTAAAGAGTATTTTTGGTTTTCTTTATTAAATTCTCGACATGAAAATAAAATACACCAGATTGGCTGTGCTCACAAACACATTTAAGTTTAATAAGGAATATTTTTAAACAGGCAATTTATTTCTTTAACATCGTTTTTAGCAATACCAAGACCATTTCTAAGGAAGATTAAGTAAAGAAAAGAAAAGAAATCGTTAAAGTACGTAGCTCATATATTTTATATATATATTTTATACATATAATTCGATTTGAAGCTGTTTTGGAACAACATGCGGATATAACCTGCTAGAGTGACAACTTAGCCACCATGTGAGTCTTTAGTACTGCATTTTCAACATTTATCGTTTTAAGAGCTCACTTGACTCTGCTAGCATCTGGAATGCAGTGGATTGCTAGCCTTCTTACCGACAGTTGCCATAGAACCATCAGCACAATTCTAGTATCTCCTAGAGGGCATAACAGCAATCAATGATATTCAAAACTACACTACCTCTATTATCGCATAATATCCGTAATACCCGTGAAAGACAGGAAGCTGTAATCGATTCATAGCTAAGACCCCAATTATCGAAGACATCTGTAATGGAGATTAACTTATTAAGTTAGTTTCTGCGATGTGTAGTGCTACCTAATAAATACAAATGATTTAACCATCAAGCTGAACACTAAACTTATGTGTGAATCTATTACGCATATAGAACGCATATTTATTATCTGAATTGCCATGTGATGTTATACCACGAACCGTTTCCAATCGTCCATTTCGCTCTATGAGCTTCTTGTAGTTGGCTGAGGTACGTCCCAGCTCGACCACTAAAGGCTCTATAGCAACATCGTCATCACGATGTGCATCTTGGAGTCGGCGACGAAGTCTCCCGACTTCGCGCCTCGTTGACGATTGTCACGTCGATATCACTACGAGCTTTGTATTTATCGAACGTGTACACCTCTGTTGACAGGTTTAGGGCGGCAGCTCTTGCCGCCTCCAGCATCGGACAGCAGCTCACCCCGACTGTAGTTAGCTTGCCCCTCGGCATGCTGAGAGAGTTTGCTAAGCCACATGGTTTAGCATGCATTCGCGTCGGGCCCAGGATTGTGGGTGTTCTGCTGGTACAGTTTCTGAAGGTTCGGTTCCAAAGGTGCTTCGAATTGGCAGTATGCTGAGCAAATAAATATTGAGCCAAAACTCCCTTTTACGACCAAACATACGCCATACTCTGTGGTGAGGGTCTCCACTGGCACACAGATGGCATCCTGCTGGTCCACCAGAATGGCTGCCTTCCCTCGCCGGTCGGTGAAAATCCTCATTCCTTCAGGCAGCACATCCATCCCATCCTGTCTTCTGAGTCGGACACCAAACGCGATGGTCGCATGCGCTCGAGATCGCACTTTGGTACTTTGCTACAGTGTAGCCTTGTTGCCCGCAGTGGCGGCAGACGTTGGCCTTCTGTCACCATTCGCCTACCTTGTGGTCAAAGCCCACACATCTGTGACAGGCACAGGTGCGGACTTGCGATCGGCATCAGAACGAGAACCACTTGATGTACATCCGACATGCTTCGCCATCGCCCTGTCGTCGACTTCTAGCAATACTTTAATTGTGCCGTAAGCCACCGATCTCTTTTGCAGATCTCAGACTAAGGGTGTGCGGATAATCGCTCCACCGGCTCTCCGGAGTTCACGCAACTCGTGAACCCTGATTCCGAGCAAGGGTGCAGCCATACATGGCTGCACATACATACATACAGCCCATGCAGCCGCACTTCACCACCGCTGACCACGTCTAGCGAACCTTCGTGGTCCGCGGGGTAGCGATAGGTGCTACATGCATCAGATGGGGAGGGTTGGCAGCAGTAGTCATCGACGGGTTCGGCGGCGGTGGCTTAGCCAGCCGCGTCTCCAGCTCTCCACACCGGAGCATCAATGCCATTACCAGCTCGTCGTAACGGCTGATGATCAAGGTGAGCTCATCCGTGCTAGGCTGCGAAAACTTTGCACCGTACGCTGGGTGGACGACAGCTCTGCCATCATGGCTACTTGCCTAGCACGGGCGGCAGCCTGCGTTGGCGCCGAGCTCTTTGAATCCAGTCAACTTCTTTGACGTACTGCTGGCGCTCATGGCGCTCGCACTGCTGTCGCTCTCCATCCGACTTACCCCGATAATCGTGGCTCCTCCTTCCGTCGACTCAAGCAACCAAGGTTCGCTGACACAAGCTGACGCTGATGCTACGACGCACTGGCTACACCTATTAAGAGTGGCGCCAATCAACCAGCATTAAAAAATCCCAAGACGCGGTCCACAACCAATCAGCTGTTGCTGACGGAATCCCACGAGAAATGGCCCACGTGGAAAATTTTCGATTGAAAATCGTCGATTTGCACGCCACTCGATGCCCTTTTGCTTACAAAGTTCACCACTTACGTTCGCGAAAACTTCACACAAATTGTAAGCCGTTTTGTAGCGATTAAATCCGCGGATTTACACAAAAATTACAGTTTTGATTGGAGTTCCAGAAAAACACGTCCGTCGATAATCCATTAATTAGTTTTTTAGTGCTAATTAGTAATTAATGTCAGTTACTGAAGTAAACATTTGTGTAATATGATAGGAGTTAACGGATCAATACAATATCAAAAAAAGTTTTGACTTCCTTTGAACTTCTGTTACGAAATAACCTGAAAACTCATGTAGCCATGGGATACTTTTAAAATGTTAGAAAGTGCTTTGGATATATAAGAGTTATGAAAATGACGGAGGTTCGGGTCCCCAAAAAGATCGCACCACGTTTGTTGCAACGAAGGCAAATTAACATCGCATGCATATAAAAAATCACTGCAGCCTTTGATGAAGAGCTTGCGAAATTTTTCACTAGCTTCTTTTATGATTACTTACACAGATTTACGTCAACTTTATTGAAGGGATACGACGTAGTTCCCTCGTTGTCCTCGTTGACAACGGTTTCCGAGCCGGCTTGAATGAGACCTAGGATATTATGGTGGCGCCCGTTAGGTTGAGCCAAAGCTCTTCCCAGAATCACCTTTGCTAACACCCGGAAGTGCTTGTCTGTTAGGACCGCGCCTGTCACAAGACACCAACCACTGACTCCACAATACCTTCTAGCCACACCAGGTACTGGTCGTACACCAGGTACGGGTGCGCGTTCACTAACTAATTTCTTACTGATCGTTGCCCTTTCTCACTGACTGGTTTCTTAGCTGAGTAACGGTTATCTGATAGTCTTGAAACTCTACTATAGCACTCTCTCCTCTTAAGTTTATATTATTCACACTCAAAAAATAATCAAAACTACCATATCAAACTTTCACTAACAAAATGTGCAGCGTTTATTTTGTCGACATACTTATGCCAACTAGTGTAGTTCCCCTTAAAAATTGTTATTTAAGTAAGCGAGATTACTATAGAATACTATCCTCGATTATCAGGTATATTTATTAATATGATATATTTTTTGGCATTTCTATATTGGCAAGAAATTAATAAAATACTTTTCAAATGTGTGGTCGTACCGATTATAGGCGGCTTGTCGGCGTTAGGGTGGACGTGTCAACATTTTAAAACAAACTAGTATCTGCACATGAAATTTTTTCTTTATAACTCGTATAGTTCCCTAGATCACAGCTTTTATGCGAAAAGCCGGAAAGACATGGACACATGGACTCGGCTAGTGATCCTGATCAAGAATATATGTTCTTTATAGGGTCGGGTACGCTTCCGTCTATCTGTTACATACTTTTTAAAGAATCTAGTATACCCTTTTACTCTACGAGTAACGGGTAGATTATTACTCAATGAATCTATATAAGATTTGATTTTGGATTTTTAAATATTCAGTACATAATTAAGAAGTTTATTTCATATACAAACTTTCTAATTACTTAAAATTCGAATTGGAACACAAGATTTGTTCTTAATTCTTGAACCTTACATTTAATTTGAAAAAAGATGACGCATTGCAAGTTTTGTTAAAATATGTTCTTGCTTTTTTCGCTGAGGTTTATATTGAGCCGCATGTACTACAATTTTTTTGCATAATGGTTAAACTTAATCGTAAAAGTAATCAATGAATTATACAACTAAAGAGTATTTTTGGTTTTCTTTATTAAATTCTCGACATGAAAATAAAATACACCAGATTGGCTGTGCTCACAAACACATTTAAGTTTAATAAGGAATATTTTTAAACAGGCAATTTATGTCAACAGGCAATTTATTTCTTTAACATTGTTTTTAGCCGTACCAAGACCATTTCTAAGGAAGATTAAGTAAAGAAAATAAATCGTTTAAGTACGTATTTTATGAGGCAACTTTTAAGGTACATATATTTATAAAAAAATAAATAAATGGCTATAAATTATAATTATATATAAACTCATACACCGTTTTGGGAAAGCTTTTTGTTAGCCATCAATTCCCTCAAAACGATAGCATATCAACTCAATGCTTACACATTTTTTAGTTCCATTTTTTCTACAAGTTTAAAGATAAATATATGTAGGAAAAGAAAATATAAGGCAATAAATGCATTTATATATATTCATGCACTGTTTGGAAAAGCTATTTGGTACATAAAATGGGAAAGGTGAAAATATTTGTTGAACGATATCAATTGGTTTACGCTTTTTAGTACAACAAATAATTTTTTATAATTTTAACAACTGCTCGTATATAAATGTGGCCTGCATTTTCTGTTTAGGGCTTACTTTGCCTGATTTATTTCGCATTTATCATCTAGCTTTGGCAAAAGGGGCGTGGAAGCAGCTGTCGTATCCTTGTCATCGCGGTTTCCACTGTGAAGGTCCTCTACTTCAGAAGCATCTAAACCTATGCTTGTTGAGACATTTTCCGCATGCTTTAAGTTTTTTAATTTCCTGTCGTCTTGCATGGCTTCGTCGATACTATTATATATCAAATCAGGAGACTTATTTATATTTGTTGTGGAAGAATTTATACTTCGGTTAGGTATAGATTGACGTCTCGTACTTTGATTTGATGCAAGGCAAGAAGGCTTTTCATCCTCTGTTATAGAGTGTAATAGACGTTCCACTTCGTCATCGAATGTCTCACTGGAAAATGTTCCTGACTTTCGACTTTTTTCCAACAATGTAGCCTTTTTTGCAGTAAGATACAGAACCCTTTTAATAGTAATATAAATCACATCCGATATAGCACGAACTGAGTAATCAGGTACAAAGGATTGGCGTATTTTTGAGTCCATATTTAAGGACTGCAAAGAACCCATTTGTGTTGGAGAGTCTAGAAAAAAATATTAAAGATTTAATTATTAAGTTCGTAATAATGTTATTAATAATTTATTTGTTATTAATAAAATAAGACAGTTCGCTATAGTCGAGTTACACGACTATTCCGGTTACTCTGCAAATCGAAGTACGAGAGTGATGGGTTTATAAAAACAGTATACGAATGCTTTAGCATGCTATAAGGTGACGGCTCTTTTCAATAAGCTTAATAAACTATTTTTTGCTTAATTTTAGATTACTTTAAGCATGTGCGAGACAGACCATAAAGTGTTTGAAACGTACAGCCAGCAATTTTATTTTGGACCGCAAAATAGCAATGTTTTTTTTAAAATTCACGGTTTTACAATATATGGAAATGATCTTCATCATATTCCACAATGCGGTCTCCAGATATACTGTCTACTTCCTGAGCACGGTATCGAGTAGATGCTGATGGACTGCCGCCGTAAGGATAAAGGTTAACTAGTTTCGATGACTGTATGAACGTCGAGATCATGAGATTAATCATGCAGGTTCGAGTGACAAGAGTGACAACTCATTGCATTCAACAGAGCCTGTCGCCAAGAATTCAGATCCTCATATGATAACCACACAGTCCAACTAGTTAATTCACTAGTTGTGATGACCTAGGCAGACGATTTGTGTACTCCATGCTACGCATCTAAGACGTCAGCCGCTGTGGTAAACCTAACAGAAAAGAGTTTCCGTATCCATTGGGAATCTAAACTAGACACTCTCTCTTGAAGTTGGATTATAATGATTGTAATCGTTATCAAATTCCGAAGAAATACCAAATAAGCAATTGGTGAAACCAGGAACAACCATACCGTTGACATAATCACTCTTTTGGAAGTGTTGGTCTTCTATGACCATTTTCGCTTGAGTATAGGAGATGTCATAGCAAATAAAACACATCCAACCGGTCAGAAGTGAAGAATGGCAAGATAATATAGTGAAAGAGCAGCAAGCAGTCTGAGAGGTATTCAAACATTCAAGAAAAGGGGCTCTGGAAAAATTTTACCATACATTATACCTGATCAGCCGCCTACTCAGTTGAATTTGTCAAATTTTTAAGCCTCGAGCAATATTTCTTGATGAGCCAGGAAGGACTGACATGAGCAGAGCATTACTATTCATTGCTCATGCTCCAGCCGGAGGCTCAATTATTCAAATGTAAAACTTGGATGGATATTCGCTGGAAGAGTGTTTTCGGAGCATGATTCAACGCTGGTGAATGGGATGGGAAAACTATGTTGCAGAATGACGGCTAGTATAAGTAAGGAATAACAACTTGCCGGTGGCGAATTCGGGCGATATGAAGGATTGTTCGGACTTATCCTGGCAAGAACGACCTCATACGAGTAGTAGACGTAAAAACTTCATCTGGCATATTTAAAAGACCAGTGACTCGTCTTGCTTTTAAAGAAAAATAAAAATCTTATTTGATAAATACATTACAAAAGTAATCCCAACACAAAAGAAGACAGTTAACTGTCAAGTACTCCCAATTATGCTGGCAATGATACTTGTCCATCTACTTGTGTTAGGACATCCTATAACTGTGACGCAGTCTAGCAACCAACGCTCATTCCACGAATGAGTTCGCACTGCAAGAATGGCAATTTCAGAATGCGCCATCATTGTATACTACGATTTGAAGATGTTTTGGAATAACATGCGGATATAACCTGCTAGAGTGACTGAACTTAGCCACCATGTGAGTCTTTAGTACTGCATTTTCCGCATTTATCGTTTTAAAAGCTCAGTTGACTCTGCTAGCATCTGGAATACAGTGGATTGCTAGCCTCCTTATCGACAGTCGCCATATAACCATCAGCACAATTCTAGTATTTCTAGAGGGCACCACAGCAATCAATGACACATTATTCAAAACTACACTACCTCTGTTATCACATAATACCCGTGAAAGACAGGAAGCTGTAATCGATTCATACTTAAGACCCCAATTATCGAAGACAATAAGTTTCTGCGATGTGTAGTGCTCCCTAATGAATACAAATGATTTAACCATCAAGCTGATAACAACACAACTGTCGGAATCGGATGAACTATTATTCAGAAAAGACTGTCGAAACTAAAGACATCAGAGTTTTTAACTCAATTCACAACTATACCGTATCCACAACTGTACCGCAGAACAGTGCTTTGGCAATATAACCTATTTTGATTATGGCATGTCTTCTCCAAAGGCATTCAACAAGTGGAAGCCAAGGAAACGTCTCCGTGGAACCCCGGAGCTGATTCATCACCGTTACCTACCCCAGTTTAGGTTTGCGTTCAGAATTACTAATATTTAACGGCCGAAAGAATGTTTAATCGCAGCTTATATGTATCTGAATTATCAAAAATTAGCGATGGTTAAACCTGTCCAACGGCCTGGAAAATGTTCAATCGCAGCAATATGTGTACCTCAGTTCAACGTAGTCTCAAATATCAGATCATACAGTCAACGAACAATATCGTGAACAACTTACTGCCACAAGCATATTCTGATGAATAAACAAAGTCAGTTGTAGTGTGGTAAATCTATATTCCCTAATCTAAATCTATTGTGGTAATATTTATTGACATAAGCTTTTTTTTTTATACCTTGGTACCTATAAATACCGTTAGGTTTAGTCAATATAATTTGTTACAGTTTTGACAAGGAAGACATTGCAACTCATTCAACAGCAACAGCCAGCTAACACTTCAGATCCTCATAACTTAATCACTGAGTACAACTGGCTTATGTTTTACTTGCGACGACCTAAGGCAGACTGTTTATGTAATGTATGCCAGGCTTCTAAGCCGACAAATGATAAGGCATCAAGGCAGAATCGCAATATATGCCTAATTAAGAAAGTGCAGCAATACTGACAAACATAAGAAAAACAAGATAGAATGCTATAGTCGAGTTCCCCAACAATCAGATACCTGTTACTCAGGTAGTGAAAGTGCAACGAGAAATTTCACCATTTTCTGGAATATCGGTAGAAATTGGGAAAAAATAATATTAAAATAAAAGTAAACATATTTTTTAGTGTCGGCGTGAGAGTTTTGTGCGGTTTGTGGGCGATGAAGTGGGAGTGGCAAAAAGGTGTTGGCAAATCTATAGAAATTTACAAGATATATTATATCTGCGCACAACACGTCCATCCAATCCCCGTATGGATCACCACAAGCAGTGGTATGGCTGAGGGCTCTCCCGTGCAGAAATGCGTTGAACGACCCGTGCCTAGTAAGCTAGAAAGACGCCATTATCGAGAAACCAAAATTTGGATCCCGATAGACAAGTGTGACATCCGGGATGGACCTTTGCGTCACCCGTCCTGGTTCGCTGTCGTCATCCCATCGGTTTTGCCAACTCAGTAGCAAGCACTCCTCTAAGCGAATCTCTTTCTGCTCCCGGCTTAGACATGCAATTTCCTCGCCATAGAGCAAAGTCGTTCTCCTCCAGCAGGTATCCACGTTTTAGTTTGTATATGACTGCTAATTTCTTAGCAGCCAAGTCAAGTGGGGGGCTACAGCAAGAACCTGCAGTGCCGCGGTAGGCATTTTTCGGCATACCGAAAGGCATTCAAGCAGCATACGATGAGCACACGGCAGTAGGCTAATCGCCTCTCGGACGCTACTCGTTCGGTGGTGTTATACCATACCGAAGCACCAAATATTATCCGCCTGACTCGAGGACTGAAATCCGAGTCGACTCGAAGCACACGCGCCAATGCTGCAACGACTCCGGTCATTCGCTGGCGAAGCGAAGCTTTGTGTGAATTTCATTCCTTCACTAACCGTGATGCCAAGGTACCGACAGCTACGCACATACGGCAGGTTCGCTCCAGCAAACTTTACCGTTGGCGAACGTCTCAAAGTACCTTTAAGCAGCATTATTACCGTCTTGCTGGTCGAAACGGCAACGCCAATTTCCGCTCACCATGTTAGGTGACAGGCAAAGCATGTCCCAAATAAATGGACCGGTGATTGATTCCTGCGCGCAACCTCTAGTTACTGGTACATTCACTGCACCGGAACTTCTTTTGTTCACTGCTCTTCGGCCGGAGAAAAAGCTCTGCCACAAGCTCATTTCCCGGCGACCAAAGTCGGCTAGTCAGCGCAGTGCAGAACTGCGTTCGGCATTGTCAAATGCTCCTTTGAAGTCCACGAATGTGCCCAGCACGGATTGCGCCGGGCTGGCGTAAACACTGCTCCTCACGTGTCGCCAAGCATCCTCCACACATCGTCCTTATCGAAATCCGAATGCAATCTGCAGCCTTCCGGAAGAACTTCCCTCACACGATTCACCATGATTGCCTCAAGCACCTTGCCAAAAACTGGCAGCAAGCGAATTCCCCTGTATGAGGAGGGCTCACATCTTTCTCGGGTCCCTTGAGTAGCGCCACAACCCGTGGACACTTACACTCGTTGGGAAAGTATCCCGATCGGATCCATCGGGAATACAACGCCAGGTGCTGAGGTATGGCGCGCAAGGACTGCCTTGCAGATAGTGCCATTGATGGCGTCCAAGCCGGGAGACCGCCTGCTCTTCAGCCGGGCAACACAGGCATCAACCTCGAGTGCTTCGAGGGCCGGTGGGTCTTCCTCCACGATGGAAATCGGTGCTTCGGACTCCGCAACTGGGAAAACGTTGCGAAGAAGCACTCCTGCTCGGCAAATCTTGTAGACGCGCCCTCATGGATCATCGGCATGATCTCCCACGAACCGTTTCCAATCGTCCATTTCGCTCTATGAGCTTCTTGTAGTTGGCTGAGGTACGTCCCCCCATCGTCATCACGATGTGCATCTTGGAGTCGGCGACTCCCGACGAAGTCTCCCGACTTCGCGCCTCGTTGACGATTGTCACGTCGATATCACTACGAGCTCTGTATTTATCGAACGTGTACACCTCTGTTGACTGGTTTAGGGCGGCGGCTCTTGCCGCCTCCAGCATCGGACAGCAGCTCACCCCGACTGTAGTTAGCTTGCCCCTCGGCATACTGAGAGAGTTTGCTAAGCCAAATGGTTTAGCATGCAATTGCGTCGGGCCCAGGATTGTGGGGGTTCTGCTGGTACGGTTTCTGAAGGTACGGTTCCAAAGGTGCTTCGAATTGGCAGTATGCTGAGCAAAGAAAGATTGAGCCAAAACTCCCTTTTACTTTTTACTCCCACTGGCATACAGATGGCATCCTGCTGATCCACTAGAATGGCTGCCTTCCCGGCCGGTGAAAGTCCACATTCCTTCAGGCAGCACATCCATCCCATCCTATCTCCTGAGTCGGACACCAAGCGCGATGGTCGCAGCTCTCGCAGGTCGCACCGCGCCGTGTATCGGGCATGAGCTCGAGAGCGCACTTTGGTACTTTGCTGCGGTGTAGCCTTGTTGCGGCAGACGTTGGCCTTCTGTCAGCATTTGCTGACCTTCTGGTCGAAGCCCACACATCTGTTACAGGCATAGGTGCGGACTTGCGATCGGCATCAGAACGAGAACCACTTGATGTACATCCTAGGCTGCGAAAACTGCTTTGCACCGTACGCTGGGTGGCCGACAGCTCTGCCATCATGGCTACTTGCCTAGCACGGGCGGCAGCTGTGGCAACAGCGGCGACGGGGGCATCCAGCGACGGAAACTCCTCGTCTAGCACGCCTACGGGTTCGGAAACTCCATTCGCAACCAGGGCTTCGACTGCGTTGGCGCCGAGCTCTTTGAATCCAGTCGACTTCTTCGACGCACTGCTGGCGCTCATGGCGCTCGCACTGCTGTCGCTCTCCATCGGACTTACCCCGATAATAGTGCCACCTCCTTCCAGCAACCAAGGTTCGCTGACACAAGCTGATTGTAACGACGCACTGGCTACACCTATTAAGAATGGCGCCACCAATCAACCGGTATGGCAGCATTAAAAATCCCAAGACACACACCTCAGCACAGTCCACAACCAATCAGCTGCTGCTGAGAGAATCACACTAGAAATGGGCTAACGCCTCGCAGACAGCGCTCTCACTGACCACATGGCACACGTTGAAAATTTTCGATTGAAAATGCCCTTTTGCTTGCAAAGTTCACCACTTACGTTCGCGAAAACTTCACACAAATTGTAAGCCGTTTTGTAGCGATTAAATCCGCGGATTTCCACAAAAATTACAGTTTTGATTGGAGTTCCAGAAAAACACGTCCGTCGATAATCCATTAATTAGTTCTTTAGTAGTAATTTGTAATTAATGTCAGTTGCTGTGGTAAACAATAGGATCGGTTTGTGTAATATGATAGGAGTTAACGGATCAATACAATATCAAAAAAAGTTTTGACTTCCTTTGAACTTCTGTTACGAAATAATCTGAAAACTCATGTTGCCATGGGATACTATTAAAATGTTAGAAAGCGCTTTGAATATATGACAATTATGGAAATGACGGAGGTTCGGGTCCCCAAAAAGATCGCACCACGTTTGTTGCAACAGAGACAAATGAACATCGTATTTGTGGCCGAGTATGCATCTAAAAAATCACTGCAGTCTTCGATGAAGAGCTTGCGAAATTTTTCACTGGCTTTTTTTATGATTACTTACACATATTAACTTCAGCTTTATTGAAGGGATACGACGTCCTTCCCTCGTTGTCCTCGTTGACAACGGTTTTCGAGTCGTCTCGAATGAGACCTAGGATATTATGGTGGCGTCCGTTAGGTTGAGCCAAAGCTCTTCCCAGAATCACCTTTGCTAACACCCGGAAGTGCTTGTCTGTTACGACCGCGCCTGTCACAAGACACCAACCACTGACTCCACAATACCTTCTAGCCACACCAGGTACTGGTCGTCCCCTCCTGCCGTATCTTCACCGTGTAGATCCCCACGTTGCACTGCTCCCATACTCTCAGTGATTTGCCTTGTACTTCCGCTCCTGACGCGATTTATCACTCAGCGCATTCTAAATTACTGATTCCTTACTGTGCCCTTACGGTGCCCTTTCTCACTGACTGGTTTCTTAGCTGAGTAACGGTTATCTGATAGTCTTGAAACTCTACTATAGCACTCTCTCCTCTTAAGTTTATATTATTTACACTCAAAAAATAATCAATACTACCATATCAAACTTTCACTAACAAAATGTGCAGCGTTTATTTTGTCGAAATACTTATGCCTACTAGTGTAGTTCCCCCTTAAAAATTTTTATTTGAGCAAGCGAGAATACTATAGTCGACATCCTCGATTATCAGGTATATTTATTTATATGATGTATTCTTGGCATTTCTATATTAGCAAGAAATTAATAAAATACTTTTCAAATGTGTGGTCGTACCGATTATAGGCGGCTTGTGGGCGTTAGCGTGGACGTGTCAACATTTTAAAACAAACTAGTATCTGCATATGAAATTTTTTCTTTATAACTTGTATAGTTCCCTAGATCACAGCTTTTATGCGAAAAGACGGAAAGACATGGACACATGGACTCGGCTAGTGATCCTGATCAAGAATATATGTTCTTTATAGGGTCCGGTACGCTTCCGTCTATCTGTTACATACTTTTTAAAGAATCTAGTATACCCTTTTACTCTACGAGTAACGGGTAGATTACTCAATGAATCTTTACAATATTTGATTTTGGATTTTTAAATATTCAGTACATAATTAAGAAGTTTATTTCATATACAAACTTTTTAATAACTTAAAATTCGAATTGGAACACAAGATTTGTTCTTAACCTTACTTTTAATTTGAAAAAATATGACGCATTGCAAGTTTTGTTAAAATATGTTCTTGCTTTTTTCGCTGAGGTTTATATTGAGCCGCATGTACTACAATTTTTTTGCAGGATGGTTAAACTTAATCGTAAAAGTAATCAATGAATTATACAACTAAAGAGTATTTTTGGTTTTCTTTATTAAATTCTCGACATGAAAATAAAATACACCAGATTGGCTGTGCTCACAAACACATTTAAGTTTAATAAGGAATATTTTTAAACAGGCAATTTATTTCTTTAACATCGTTTTTAGCAATACCAAGACCATTTCTAAGGAAGATTAAGTAAAGAAAATAAAAGAAATCGTTAAAGTACGTAGCTCATATATTTTATATATATATTTTATACATATAATTCGATTTGAAGCTGTTTTGGAACAACATGCGGATATAACCTGCTAGAGTGACAACTTAGCCACCATGTGAGTCTTTAGTACTGCATTTTCAACATTTATCGTTTTAAGAGCTCACTTGACTCTGCTAGCATCTGGAATGCAGTGGATTGCTAGCCTTCTTACCGACAGTTGCCATAGAACCATCAGCACAATTCTAGTATCTCCTAGAGGGCATAACAGCAATCAATGATATTCAAAACTACACTACCTCTATTATCGCATAATATCCGTAATACCCGTGAAAGACAGGAAGCTGTAATCGATGCATAGCTAAGACCCCAATTATCGAAGACATCTGTAATGGAGATTAACTTATTAAGTTAGTTTCTGCGATGTGTAGTGCTACCTAATAAATACAAATGATTTAACCATCAAGCTGAACACTAAACTTATGTGTGAATCTATTATCTGAATTTATTATCTGAATTGCCATGTGATGTTATACCACGAACCGTTTCCAATCGTCCATTTCGCTCTATGAGCTTCTTGTAGTTGGCTGAGGTACGTCCCAGCTCGACCACTAAAGGCTCTATAGCAACATCGTCATCACGATGTGCATCTTGGAGTCGGCGACGAAGTCTCCCGACTTCGCGCCTCGTTGACGATTGTCACGTCGATATCACTACGAGCTTTGTATTTATCGAACGTGTACACCTCTGTTGACAGGTTTAGGGCGGCAGCTCTTGCCGCCTCCAGCATCGGACAGCAGCTCACCCCGACTGTAGTTAGCTTGCCCCTCGGCATGCTGAGAGAGTTTGCTAAGCCACATGGTTTAGCATGCATTCGCGTCGGGCCCAGGATTGTGGGTGTTCTGCTGGTACAGTTTCTGAAGGTTCGGTTCCAAAGGTGCTTCGAATTGGCAGTATGCTGAGCAAAGAAATATTGAGCCAAAACTCCCTTTTACGACCACACATACGCCATACTCTGTGGTGAGGGTCTCCACTGGCACACAGATGGCATCCTGCTGGTCCACTAGAATGGCTGCCTTCCCTCGCCGGTCGGTGAAAATCCTCATTCCTTCAGGCAGCACATCCATCCCATCCTGTCTTCTGAGTCGGACACCAAACGCGATGGTCGCATGCGCTCGAGATCGCACTTTGGTACTTTGCTACAGTGTAGCCTTGTTGCCCGCAGTGGCGGCAGACGTTGGCCTTCTGTCACCATTCGCCTACCTTGTGGTCAAAGCCCACACATCTGTGACAGGCACAGGTCCGGACTTGCGATCGGCATCAGAACGAGAACCACTTGATGTACATCCGACATGCTTCGCCATCGCCCTGTCGTCGACTTCTAGCAATACTTTAATTGTGCCGTAAGCCACCGATCTCTTTTGCAGATCTCAGACTAAGGGTGTGCGGATAATCGCTCCACCGGCTCTCCGGAGTTCACGCAACTCGTGAACCCTGATTCCGAGCAAGGGTGCAGCCATACATGGCTGCACATACATACATACAGCCCATGCAGCCGCACTTCACCACCGCTGACCACGTCTAGCGAACCTTCGTGGTCCGCGGGGTAGCGATAGGTGCTACATGCATCAGATGGGGAGGGTTGGCAGCAGTAGTCATCGACGGGTTCGGCGGCGGTGGCTTATCCAGCCGCGTCTCCAGCTCTCCACACCGGAGCATCAATGCCATTACCAGCTCGTCGTAACGGCTGATGATCAAGGTGAGCTCATCCGTGCTAGGCTGCGAAAACTTTGCACCGTACGCTGGGTGGACGACAGCTCTGCCATCATGGCTACTTGCCTAGCACGGGCGGCAGCCTGCGTTGGCGCCGAGCTCTTTGAATCCAGTCAACTTCTTTGACGTACTGCTGGCGCTCATGGCGCTCGCACTGCTGTCGCTCTCCATCCGACTTACCCCGATAATCGTGGCTCCTCCTTCCGTCGACTCAAGCAACCAAGGTTCGCTGACACAAGCTGACGCTGATGCTACGACGCACTGGCTACACCTATTAAGAGTGGCGCCAATCAACCAGCATTAAAGAATCCCAAGACGCGGTCCACAACCAATCAGCTGTTGCTGACGGAATCCCACGAGAAATGGCCCACGTGGAAAATTTTCGATTGAAAATCGTCGATTTGCACGCCACTCGATGCCCTTTTGCTTACAAAGTTCACCACTTACGTTCGCGAAAACTTCACACAAATTGTAAGCCGTTTTGTAGCGATTAAATCCGCGGATTTACACAAAAATTACAGTTTTGATTGGAGTTCCAGAAAAACACGTCCGTCGATAATCCATTAATTAGTTCTTTAGTGCTAATTAGTAATTAATGTCAGTTACTGAAGTAAACATTTGTGTAATATGATAGGAGTTAACGGATCAATACAATATCAAAAAAAGTTTTGACTTCCTTTGAACTTCTGTTACGAAATAACCTGAAAACTCATGTAGCCATGGGATACTTTTAAAATGTTAGAAAGTGCTTTGGATATATAAGAGTTATGAAAATGACGGAGGTTCGGGTCCCCAAAAAGATCGCACCACGTTTGTTGCAACGAAGGCAAATTAACATCGCATGCATATAAAAAATCACTGCAGCCTTTGATGAAGAGCTTGCGAAATTTTTCACTAGCTTCTTTTATGATTACTTACACAGATTTACGTCAACTTTATTGAAGGGATACGACGTAGTTCCCTCGTTGTCCTCGTTGACAACGGTTTCCGAGCCGGCTTGAATGAGACCTAGGATATTATGGTGGCGCCCGTTAGGTTGAGCCAAAGCTCTTCCCAGAATCACCTTTGCTAACACCCGGAAGTGCTTGTCTGTTAGGACCGCGCCTGTCACAAGACACCAACCACTGACTCCACAATACCTTCTAGCCACACCAGGTACTGGTCGTCTCCTCCTGCCGTATCTTCACCGTGTAGATCCCCACGTTGCACTGCTCCCATACTCTCAGTGATTTGCCTTGTACTTTCGCTCCTGACGCGATTTATCACTCAGCGCATTCTAAATTACTGATTCCTTACTGACGGGTGCGCGTTCACTAACTAATTTCTTACTGATCGTTTCCCTTTCTCACTGACTGGTTTCTTAGCTGAGTAACGGTTATCTGATAGTCTTGAAACTCTACTATAGCACTCTCTCCTCTTAAGTTTATATTATTCACACTCAAAAAATAATCAATACTACCATATCAAACTTTCACTAACAAAATGTGCTGCGTTTATTTTGTCGACATACTTATGCCAACTAGTGTAGTTCCCCTTAAAAATTTTTATTTAAGTAAGCGAGATTATTATAGAATACTATCCTCGATTATCAGGTATATTTATTAATATGATATATTTTTTGGCATTTCTATATTGGCAAGAAATTAATAAAATACTTTTCAAATGTGTGGTCGTACCGATTATAGGCGGCTTGTCGGCGTTAGGGTGGACGTGTCAACATTTTAAAACAAACTAGTATCTGCACATGAAATTTTTTCTTTATAACTCGTATAGTTCCCTAGATCACAGCTTTTATGCGAAAAGCCGGAAAGACATGGACACATGGACTCGGCTAGTGATCCTGATCAAGAATATATGTTCTTTATAGGGTCGGGTACGCTTCCGTCTATCTGTTACATACTTTTTAAAGAATCTAGTATACCCTTTTACTCTACGAGTAACGGGTAGATTATTACTCAATGAATCTATATAAGATTTGATTTTGGATTTTTAAATATTCAGTACATAATTAAGAAGTTTATTTCATATACAAACTTTCTAATTACTTAAAATTCGAATTGGAACACAAGATTTGTTCTTCATTCTTGAACCTTACATTTAATTTGAAAAAAGATGACGCATTGCAAGTTTTGTTAAAATATGTTCTTGCTTTTTTCGCTGAGGTTTATATTGAGCCGCATGTATACAATTTTTTTGCAGGATGGTTAAACTTAATCGTAAAAGTAATCAATGAATTATACAACTAAAGAGTATTTTTGGTTTTCTTTATTAAATTCTCGACATGAAAATAAAATACACCAGATTGGCTGTGCTCACAAACACATTTAAGTTTAATAAGGAATATTTTTAAACAGGCAATTTATGTCAACAGGCAATTTATTTCTTTAACATTGTTTTTAGCCGTACCAAGACCATTTCTAAGGAAGATTAAGTAAAGAAAATAAATCGTTTAAGTACGTATTTTATGAGGCAACTTTTAAGGTACATATATTTATAAAAAAATAAATAAATGGCTATAAATTATAATTATATATAAACTCATACACCGTTTTGGGAAAGCTTTTTGTTAGCCATCAATTCCCTCAAAACGATAGCATATAAACTCAATGCTTACACATTTTTTAGTTCCATTTTTTCTACAAGTTTAAAGATAAATTTATGTAGGAAAAGAAAATATAAGGCAATAAATGCATTTATATATATTCATGCACTGTTTGGAAAAGCTATTTGGTACATAAAATGGGAAAGGTGAAAATATTTGTTGAACGATATCAATTGGTTTACGCTTTTTAGTACAACAAATAATTTTTTATAATTTTAACAACTGCTCGTATATAAATGTGGCCTGCATTTTCTGTTTAGGGCTTACTTTGCCTGATTTCGCATTTATCATCTAGCTTTGGCAAAAGGGGCGTGGAAGCAGCTGTCGTATCCTTGTCATCGCGGTTTCCACTGTGAAGGTCCTCTACTTCAGAAGCATCTAAACCTATGCTTGTTGAGACATTTTCCGCATGCTTTAAGTTTTTTAATTTCCTGTCGTCTTGCATGGCTTCGTCGATACTATTATATATCAAATCAGGAGACTTATTTATATTTGTTGTGGAAGAATTTATACTTCGGTTAGGTATAGATTGACGTCTCGTACTTTGATTTGATGCAAGGCAAGAAGGCTTTTCATCCTCTGTTATAGAGTGTAATAGACGTTCCACTTCGTCATCGAATGTCTCACTGGAAAATGTTCCTGACTTTCGACTTTTTTCCAACAATGTAGCCTTTTTTGCAGTAAGATACAGAACCCTTTTAATAGTAATATAAATCACATCCGATATAGCACGAACTGAGTAATCAGGTACAAAGGATTGGCGTATTTTTGAGTCCATATTTAAGGACTGCAAAGAACCCATTTGTGTTGGAGAGTCTAGAAAAAAATATTAAAGATTTAATTATTAAGTTCGTAATAATTTATAATAATTTATTTGTTATTAATAAAATAAGACAGTTCGCTATAGTCGAGTTACACGACTATTCCGGTTACTCTGCAAATCGAAGTACGAGAGTGATGGGTTTATAAAAACAGTATACGAATGCTTTAGCATGCTATAAGGTGACGGCTCTTTTCAATAAGCTTAATAAACTATTTTTTGCTTAATTTTAGATTACTTTAAGCATGTGCGAGACAGACCATAAAGTGTTTGAAACGTACAGCCAGCAATTTTATTTTGGACCGCAAAATAGCAATATTTTTTTTAAAATTCACGGTTTTACAATATATGGAAATGATCTTCATTATATTCCACAATGCGGTCTCCAGATATACTGTCTACTTCCTGAGCACGGTATCGAGTAGATGCTGATGGACTGCCGCCGTAAGGATAAAGGTTAACTAGTTTCGATGACTGTATGAACGTCGAGATCATGAGATTAATCATGCAGGTTCGAGTGACAAGAGTGACAACTCATTGCATTCAACAGAGCCTGTCGCCAAGACTTCAGATCCTCATATGATAACCACACAGTCCAACTAGTTAATTCACTAGTTGTGATGACCTAGGCAGACGATTTGTGTACTCCATGCTACGCATCTAAGACGTCAGCCGCTGTGGTAAACCTAACAGAAAAGAGTTTCCGTATCCATTGGGAATCTAAACTAGACACTCTCTCTTGAAGTTGGATTATAATGATTGTAATCGTTATCAAATTCCGAAGAAATACCAAATAAGCAATTGGTGAAACCAGGAACAACCATACCGTTGACATAATCACTCTTTTGGAAGTGTTGGTCTTCTATGACCATTTTCGCTTGAGTATAGGAGATGTCATAGCAAATAAAACACATCCAACCGGTCAGAAGTGAAGAATGGCAAGATAATATAGTGAAAGAGCAGCAAGCAGTCTGAGAGGTATTCAAACATTCAAGAAAAGGGGCTCTGGAAAAATTTTACCATACATTATACCTGATCAGCCGCCTACTCAGTTGAATTTGTCAAATTTTTAAGCCTCGAGCAATATTTCTTGATGAGCCAGGAAGGACTGACATGAGCAGAGCATTACTATTCATTGCTCCTGCTCCAGCCGGAGGCTCAATTATTCAAATGTAAAACTTGGATGGATATTAGCTGGAAGAGTGTTTTCGGAGCATGATTCAACGCTGGTGAATGGGATGGGAAAACTATGTTGCAGAATGACGGCTAGTATAAGTAAGGAATAACAACTTGCCGGTGGCGAATTCGGGCGATATGAAGGATTGTTCGGACTTATCCTGGCAAGAACGACCTCATACGAGTAGTAGACGTAAAAACTTCATCTGGCATATTTAAAAGACCAGTGACTCGTCTTGCTTTTAAAGAAAAATAAAAATCTTATTTGATAAATACATTACAAAAGTAATCCCAACACAAAAGAAGACAGTTAACTGTCAAGTACTCCCAATTATGCTGGCAATGATACTTGTCCATCTACTTGTGTTAGGACATCCTATAACTGTGACGCAGTCTAGCAACCAACGCTCATTCTACGAATGAGTTCGCACTGCAAGAATGGCAATTTCAGAATGCGCCATCATTGTATACTACGATTTGAAGATGTTTTGGAATAACATGCGGATATAACCTGCTAGAGTGACTGAACTTAGCCACCATGTGAGTCTTTAGTACTGCATTTTCCGCATTTATCGTTTTAAAAGCTCAGTTGACTCTGCTAGCATCTGGAATACAGTGGATTGCTAGCCTCCTTATCGACAGTCGCCATATAACCATCAGCACAATTCTAGTATTTCTAGAGGGCACCACAGCAATCAATGACACATTATTCAAAACTACACTACCTCTGTTATCACATAATACCCGTGAAAGACAGGAAGCTGTAATCGATTCATACTTAAGACCCCAATTATCGAAGACAATAAGTTTCTGCGATGTGTAGTGCTCCCTAATGAATACAAATGATTTAACCATCAAGCTGATAACAACACAACTGTCGGAATCGGATGAACTATTATTCAGAAAAGACTGTCGAAACTAAAGACATCAGAGTTTTTAACTCAATTCACAACTATACCGTATCCACAACTGTACCGCAGAACAGAGCTTTGGCAATATAACCTATTTTGATTATGGCATGTCTTCTCCAAAGGCATTCAACAAGTGGAAGCCAAGGAAACGTCTCCGTGGAACCCCGGAGCTGATTCATCACCGTTACCTACCCCACACAGTTTAGGTTTGCGTTCAGAATTACTAATATTTAACGGCCGAAAGAATGTTTAATCGCAGCTTATATGTATCTGAATTATCAAAAATTAGCGATGGTTAAACCTGTCCAACGGCCTGGAAAATGTTCAATCGCAGCAATATGTGTACCTCAGTTCAACGTAGTCTCAAATATCAGATCATGCAGTCAACGAACAATATCGTGAACAACTTACTGCCACAAGCATATTCTGATGAATAAACAAAGTCAGTTGTAGTGTGGTAAATCTATATTCCCTAATCTAAATCTATTGTGGTAATATTTATTGACATAAGCTTTTTTTTTTATACCTTGGTACCTATAAATACCGTTAGGTTTAGTCAATATAATTTGTTACAGTTTTGACAAGGAAGACATTGCAACTCATTCAACAGCAACAGCCAGCTAACACTTCAGATCCTCATAACTTAATCACTGAGTACAACTGGCTTATGTTTTACTTGCGACGACCTAAGGCAGACTGTTTATGTAATGTATGCCAGGCTTCTAAGCCGACAATTGAAGAGGTGTCAAGGCAGAATCACAATATATGCCTAATAATTGATTAAGAAAATGCAGCAATACTGACAAACATAAAAAAACAAGATAGAATGCTATAGTCCCCGACTATCAGATACCCGTTACTCAGTTAGTGAGTGCAAACGAGAAATTTCACCATTTCCTGGAATAGTGGCAGAAATTGGGAAAGAAATAATAATATTATAATAAAAGTAAACATTTTTTAAATGTGGGCGTGAGAGTTTTGTGAGCGTTGAAGTTGTGGTTGGAGTGGGCGTGGCAAAAAGGTTTTGGCAAATCTATAGAAAATTTCAAGATATATAAAAAAGGGAGAAAAATATCACACGTCTATGGAAGCTGATTAAGCCATCTCAACATTTTAACTTTTGTAGTGATGTAGTAATGACTGAGGTTCGGGTCCCCAAAAAAACAAAGGCAAATGAACGTCGCATTTGTTAACACCCGGAAGCGCACGTCTGTTAGGACCACTCCTGTCACAAGACACCAACCACTGACTCCACAATCCCTTCCGACGCCATGTCGTCTCCTTCTGCCATATCGTCACCGTGTGGATCTCCACATTGCACTGCTCCCTCACTCCCAGTGAATACCCTTGTACTTCTGCTCCTGGCACGATTTATCGTTCAGAGCGTTCTAACGGACTGATTCCTTACTGACGGGTGCGCTTTCACTGATTATTATCTTACTGATCGGTCCCCGTTCTCACTGACTGGTTTATTATTGACTGGACTCTTATTGACTGGTCCCGGAGCTGCGCTTCCGCCGTCCATTTATAGGCAGCGATCCCGTTATTTCCCTTTTTGATCGGGCTCAAGGTCTAACAGTGTTCCGTTAGTTTACGGTGCGTCCTCTTTGTGCTCACCTAAAGTCTGCACCGTGACCGTTCGTCCTCTGCGCCCTTCGCCGCCTGGACTCCAAGGTCCAGCGCCGTTTCCGTTTGTTACGGTCTTTCTGCTTTGCCGTTGTCCAAGGACTATTATTTCCCGTTTGACCTGGCTGCCCTTGACTCCTGCCGCATTCCAGCCTCCTCTGTTGCTACTTTGTTCTCTGTTGCTACGTCGCTCTCCTGCACCTTGACCTTGTTTTAAGACTCCTCACAATGCCGTTTAAAGTTTGCGGTCAAGAAAAAAATACTCGCTCGGCGAGTTAGCACCAGTCCATTTGGAATGCAATTTCTAAATTAGCTTTAACACGATATACCTATCGATTAAAAAATCAATTTTTTTAAGTGTCGGAAGGTAGTTTCCTACTTCACGACACTTCAGCTGTGCAATAATTTCATTCGTTATCTATGCAGAAAAGCTGCGGAAGCATCTAAGCTCGCCTTTCTCTATCTTGCTCTCTCTTGTACACACGCCTGCACCTTTGGTTCTGCAATAAAGTCTCTCATTATATTAATATATTAATTCGAAATCGATATGCTTGTATACTTATATCGTATATAAGTATAAGTACGATATAAATCGTCGCCTCATTTCTTAAAAATAGCTAATAAAAAAGCTTTTTAGCTCAACAAGTAATAAAATCCTGGTTACAAATACTAAACCGTGGCGTTACATTACAATTGCTTAAATATTGATCGTTACAATCCGATCCGCGACTTCCCCACCCCCGTGATGCAGCTGCATTCACCATGTCCAGAAGAACTAACTTGGACGTATGATTAATTTGGGTCGATCATTGCTGATCGCAGCTTCTCCTGGTACTCCTATGTACATTTCCTCCATAACGCCCTTCCTCCAATCTGTACAAGGAATGGCCGGATCACAGATGTACACCAGATTCCCGCGACGTATAGGCTCGCCGTACTCACACCACTTCTCATCGCGGTCCAGCATGTTTGCTCATTGCTTCCAGAATCGGTCTCTTAAAATACGATACGCCAGGCAGTTAAAGATAGCTCGTCCTGAATCCTCTCTGACTCGAAGATTTCATCGAACCTCTTAGCTTCACGTTTGGCTTCAATGAAATTCTTCCTGTTGACGCTCCTCAAGCTGGCCACTGCCGGTCACAATGTAGCAACTAAAGAATTCTAGCCGGTCAAATGTTGATATCACGAGGCTCAGGAATTCTCTCTTGGTGAGAACGAGATTTCTAGTCATCACGCGGCTGGGATCCCGGTGGTACTTTATACTGAATTTAAAGTCATCCGTCGCCGCCTGCCAGTATATGTAAAGTATTAGAATATGCCCTATCAGTCCAGTCAACATTCTTATTGTATGCTTGTGGTTCAAGGTGTTGACCATACGTTCCGAATTGGAAGAAAACTGGCAAAAATCTAAAGCAGCATTAGCATGAATGTCATTTACCCGTGTTGATAAAGCAATAGCTGCGCTCTCATCTGCGAAGCTATGTAATGGTACACAATGGTACTCCTTGATCGCCAGAACAGAACGCTAATCTGTATGGCATACCTTGTAGCGTTTACAGTCATTACGTGATGCGCGGAGCATAGCGTACAAACTGCTCCGAACGTCATTACCATATTTCATACATATTTGGGTCCCGCTGGCTGTATAGCTATCTGGCACTCTCATTTTCGCCATTCTTTAAAAGCAGGCCACTTTGATAGCGTTAGCCCACACGCCAGTCGTCTTGTATATAATTAATAAGCCACGTACATCTCCACTAGATGTGACTGGTCGCTAAAAATCTTGTCCAGAAGACGATCCTGTGGTACTGCAAGGAGATAAGTTTTCTGACTAGGTGAATTTACTTGCCCCTTAACTGGTCCATCTAACACCCATCCAAGCTTGGTGGTGGATGCATGTGTTCCTGGAGTTTCAATACTCCTATTTTGCTTAGGTATTCCCAAGTGTGGATGATCCAAGCCAATCAGAATCCTCGTTGCAACGTTATTCTACGGCTTCATCGGCAGCCGTGCACTAGTAGGGTTTTCATCGGCAGATTAAGATTCAAGATTTGCCACCAAACGGTGGCATCCGGATTCAGCTGCTTGCCTCCACCCGTATCAACGCTAATTAGATTCCGATATGATTTCTCTCTTTCATCATTGCGCTTCTGTATATCATCTTTCTCATGCCTTTCCCTTGCTTATTTGATCTCTCCGTGTGCTGGTGGCTGGGTGTCTTCATCGTGCAAAAGGTAGTGATCTCTTCTCTGACATCCATAGACATTGCAGCCAATAGAAAACAAATAGAAAATTTGTTTTGGCAGTTCGATAGAAATTTATATAAATATAATTTTTCAAAAGTGTGGGCTGACAGTTTTGTGATCGTTAGGGTGGCAACATCAGTTAATAAACTTCCGGTGCGTCTATGTCTCTGGAATCTGAATGTCTAAGAGTAACGTCTCCAGTAACGTTGAAAAGTATGTAACAGGTAGAAGGAAGCGTTATCAACCTTATATATAGATTATTGATCAATACTCTACGAGTAACGGTATAAAGTCTATGAAAACATTTCTTAAAAGAGCGGACGAGCTGCATCCGATTCACTAGATTGGAACAACTTAGCCCTTGTATTTAAATACACTAGGTTTTTGACAATATATAATTAAAAGTTCAAATCGGACGACTAGATCCGACATGGGGTAAAATAAATTTAAACGAGAGAGAACGCTTAAGTCGTGTTCGCCCGTTACTCAGCTAGCGTAAGTGCTAACGAAAAATTTCAACATTTTTTTGGCATGTCGATAAAAACGGGGAAAAAAAAAGAATTTCTCAAAAGTGTGGGTGTAACAGTTTAAGGCTTTAAAAGGGGCGTGACCAAAATATTTTCGGTTTACCGATAGAAATTGGCAAAAGAAAAACATTAAAAACCACCGCTGGTTTGAGCAAAAGCAAATATAAATTCAGAGCGCAGAAAAAAAATAAGTTCGCTTTGAAGACATGGAAGCTCTTTAATCTCAGCAACGACAATCGCAAGTTTTAGTATTAACAACACAGCAAGCATCAATGCGCGTTGTGGTGATAACGATTTCAATGCAATTCTTCCCAAATACATAATTATTCTGCCCCAAATGAAGACCCAAATGTGGAAAAACGTTTTTATTGAAAATGTTTAGTTTTAAAGGGTGGGCAACCGTTTTTTATTGAAAATAGTTAGTTCTTAGAGGTGGGCAACCGATAAAAACTATTTTAAAGGGTGGAAAAACGATTTTTATTGGAAATATTTAGTTTTAAAGGTGGACAAAGGAAAATATTTATTTTTAAGGGTAGGCAAACGACAAAACCAATTTTTAATGGGTGGGCTACGTTTCTTATTGAAAATATATAGTTTTAAGAGGTTGGCATCCGATAAAAACTATTTTTAAAGTGTGGGCAAACGGTTTTATTGAAAATGTTGTTTTAAAAAGTGGGCGGCAACCGATAAATCTATTATTATTTTTTTTTAAGGGTGGAACGTTTTTTATTGAAAATGTTTAGTTTTAGGTGGTGGGCAAAAGAAAATATATAATTTTTTGAAGGGTAGGCAACGACAAAAACTATTTTTAATGAGTGACCAAATATTTTTGATTGAAAATATTTAGTTTTAAGAGGTGAGCAACCGATAAAATCTATATTTAAAGGGTGAGCAAACGTTTTTTATTGAAAATATTTAGTTTTAATAGGTGGACAAGCAACAATATTTATTTGTAGGTAGGCAACAAAAAAACATATTTTTAATTGGTGGGAAAATGTTTAGTTTTAAAAGGTGGGCGGCAACCGATAAAACTATTTTTACAGGTTGGGCAAAAGCATTTTATTAAAAATATTTAGTTCTAAGAGGTGGTCAAGCGATACAAACTATATACAAACTATAAACAGTGGAAAGTGTTTCTGTACGGCTTCAATCGTGTCCAGATAACACACATATAGCGGAAACCAGAATATGGAATAATATTCTAGTCTGTGAAGTTCAAGCGAAACGTATAAGAGCTTAGTTATTTCTGGATGGTCAAATCACCCATGCGTTTGATAACCGTTTAGCTATATAAGATATGGCACAGACAACGATTGAAACATATATTTTGCTCCAACAGGGAATACATCGTTTGAACAGTATGTAGGCGATCGAGTGCTGTTTGCTCGACGAATATGTTTTATATGGTCTGGAACGATAAAAAACATAAGCATGTCGACTTGGCCCCAGGATTAAATTTTGCTTTAAAATTGATAAAACTTTTACCGAAACGTTTCAATTGATGAAACAAGTTCACAAGTGCACGGATGGTTACAACGTTTAGAAAGTGGTCGTGAAGACATAAATGATGATGAACATGTGGGCCTACAAAAATCCGTGATCACCGAAAATTCCATAGAAACTGTGAGTGAATTCATAAAAAAATCTGGCAAATTCATTAAAAAACAAAGAAATAGAATTGAACATCTCCAAAACATCAATTTATCGCATTTTGACCGAAAATTTGGGCTTACAAAAGGTGTGTGCATGGTTTGTTCCGCACAAATTGACTGACGACAAAAATTGCTCCGATTTTAAGATTCGTAGGAAAAAAAAGATCCGAACTTCCGTTACAAGATTGTGGCTGGTGACGAAATGTGGTGTTTTCAATATGATCCCGAAACGAAACGCCAGCGTGCTGAATGGAAACCCAAAAAATTGCGCCTGGAACTTCACTTCTTCACTTCAAAAGTGAAGACAATGCTGATTTGTTTTTATGATTCCAAGGGTATTGTCCACAAAGAATTTGTTGCAGCCGGCAAAAACGTTAATGCGGTATTCTACCTTCGAATTTTGAAGCGTTTGTTGCACGATAATGCGCCCTCTCATCGATCGACTCTTGTGGCCAACCACATTCAAACACTCCTCGTATTCACCTGATATGGCACTGTGCGACTTCTACCTTTACGGAAAAATGCATTTGCCGATAAAATGAAAGCGTTATGCAAACGTGGAGACCATTCAAAAGGCTATAACTGCACAGTGCCACGTTATTTTAAAAATTTGTGGGACGAGCCAGCCGCTGCAACACAAAGCGAGCAGAACGCAAGAATTCAGTTCGTTACAATATTATATAATTTATCATGTTCAGCACAAGAGACGCTTCAAGACTTAAAAATATTTTCAACAATACAGATTGTAACGTTTTTTAAACTGAAACCTGACAGACAGAGACAACAGACCTACCACTAGTGTACGAAAATTATATGGAATACGTGGTGGTAATATAAACCAAAATCGCTCCTGCATGTAAAACAAAATTACTAATTATGTACGAAGTGTGTGTGGATAAACCGTTAGCACATAAGCCACTCATAAGATTACATTATTGTGCTCTTCTTTTTGAGTTGATTTCGATCTTGTCATTTGCATAGCGATCTCGTACATAGCGATATTTGAAGTGGTCACGTGTTTGAGCTGGAAAAAATAATAGAAACAAGCTACGCTTCTGCGATTTGTTTGAGTTTTTCCCTGTTAATTTTGTAAGTAAATCAATATATTAAATACTTTCAGGTATGTTTAGCTCATAATAAGTGATTTTGTAAAAAAAAAAAAATGGTTAATTTCGGTTTTTATATTCAGAATGGGGCGCGGAGTGCACTGTGCGAGCCGCATCCCAAAAGTTCGACGACCCTTTGATTCGAACATCCAAAAAAAATCCTTTTATGTCGTCGACGGACCTGAAAAATACTTTCCAGACATCAGTGTCAAGTCGAACAATAAGAAATAGACTAATTGGAAAGAATTTGAAGGCACACTCGGCTAGGAAAGTTCTACTGCTTAGTAAAAAATATATCACTAAAAGACTGTCTTTTGCAAAGCGACACCTAGACCGTAAAAACTGGAATAATGTTCTATGGTCTGATGAAACTAAAATTAATTTGTTCGGATCTGATGGCAAAATGCGTCCAGACGTCCAAAATATACCGCATTTGATCCAAAGCACACAAAAAAAAAACAGTAAAACATGATGGAGGTAACATCATGATATGGGGATGCTATTCCACGTCTGGAGTTGGTCCGATATTCCAGATAAAAGATAGGATGTGTGCTCCCGACTACTTTAACATATTGGAGAATGTTATGAAACCATATGCTGAGGAGGAAATGCCCTTAATGGAACTCCCTTATGGGAGTTCATGCAGGATAATGATCCGAAATATTCATCAACCCTTGCTAAGAAATGGTTTCAGGACCAAAAAATTAATGTTATGGAGTGGCCTGCCCAATCCCCGGACTTAAACCCCATAGAACATTTATGGGGAATATTAAAAAGAGGACGTGGAGGTTTTAAATCAAAAAATAAGGAAGAGCTGTGGGAAAAAGTTAAGTCAGAGTGGTATGCCATTAACCCCGAAATTTGCGCCAATTTAGTGAATTCAATGCCCCGTCGATGCTCAGCAGTTATAAAATATAAAGGAAATACCACTAAATATTAATATTACAACTATTTTTATAAGATAATTCATAAAAATTACGTTTTTCTTAGTTTTAAGAGTTTTGTTTCTATTATTTTTTCCAAGCGCCAAAAATGAAGTTAATTATTTTTAGTTAATATAAAGATGAAAAAAATATTTTTGTTCCTTAATATGAAATATACTTATATATGAATTAAAAAAAATAAAGATTAAAAAATATTACTTTCGTTCTGGGCACAAAATTTAAAATCAATGATTCAACCAACGTGTTTCCATTATTTTTTCCACCACTGTATATCGACAGCAGGTATTGCGGGAACTCTGTCTGTTTATCCACTACTACCACTGATTTGTTTCGTCTGCTTGCTACGTAGTGCGTGTGATGCGATTGCTCTGTTTTCAATAACACTTTGCAGCTTATTCTTTTATAGGACAAACTGGAATATTTTGTTTAACAGACGGTGTTCTGGTTTGTATTGTGGTTGGGCTTTTACAAGTACTCATAGGTACTGGTGGCGAGAAAATGACGCTAAAGAAAGCGTCTCTGTTCCCAAACTAGATTTAAAAGCTGCTAAGCTCTCAGGGCGTACGCCCCGCGATGTCCCATCCAGTACCGTCAGACGCTATTTAAGTTCAAACGGACGCTACAGGCAGAATCAACAAAAGACGAGATTTCTTATGCGGACGTAACTGGCTCACGTTCATTGTATATAATGCCTTGCGTCACCGACTATCAGATATCGTTACTCAGCTAACGAGAAATTTTGACATTTTCTGGCATATCGATAGAAATTGGGAAAAAGAAAATTACAATTTATTAAATATACTAAAAAATGTTTTAAACCTGTTTTCAACGAATCTAGAACACCCTTTTACTCCACGAGTAACGGGTATATATTCGTAAAGCCTGCACTTTGCAAGCATAGCACAACGAAAGTGGGGCACGATTTGGTTTTAACGGCTTTAAAAAAAAAATATATATAAAAAATATGCTATAGACTTAAGCCAGTGGAATATCGGAGGTCTTTCATTTTAATAAGTATAAGCGTTTCCAAAAGAACAAGAAAGAGTTCCGCGCTCAACCGTATAGAGAACAAGATGAGTTAGAACAAAGCCCGATATACTCTCAAAATCCAAATTTAGTGCCATCTTTGCTGACCACGAAAATCAGAGAGCACGTTCTTGCTCCACATCTCGGCTCGCCAGCAGTAAAATTTTCAAATTGCCAGGAGTATGGATATCCTAGGCCAGTCTGTGTACGTTGTGAAGACTGCCACAAATCCGAACCGTACTCTACTAACAAAGAAGACCCAGTAATAAAAAAGTGTGAAGTGCTTAGGAAACCATTCAGCAAACTACAGAGGTTTGTTGCCTTTGTTGCCGATGTGATATCCTTTTCCAAAGCGTCGCTCAACTCCTTCGTGTAAGGAGCTGGAAAGTAGAATCCAACGTGGCATGTGCCTAATACCTACAGAATACTTATTTTAGTTTGCAACCGACACCGGGAATTTACTTCTCAGCCAGATCATCATTAGGATCTTTACTTGCCAACAACTGTGTTTCCTATGCCAACGCCCTAACCATGAACTACTTATGCAGAGTTAAAAATAGGAACATGCAGCAGTCAATAGGAGAGTCACATAGCAATATTGAAGTATGATAAACTTTATCATTTATAGAAACCAATATGCAAAACCTAATGCAAAAATAAAATTGATTAATTGATAGACGGCAACGATAAGCGAGAACGCGTTCTTGCTCACCGGGATTGGATCGCTACATCCAAATAAAAAGAAAACTATGCCTTCAAAATTCTGGGTCAGGAAACAAAAAAAAAGTCAGCGAACTGAGACGCAAGAGCACACGAACATATTTGGAATATTGGTAGATAGCGATAAGCATCTACCCCCCAGCACTGGTAAAGGGGACATAAAGATGCCAAAGCGCCCACCAATATACATTCGCAAGAAAAGCTCGAATACTCTTGTACCCCACCCCAAAAAATGGGCATCATCCACAAAACAAACGTCCGAGTAAACACCGAAGAGTGCTTTAAGACTCTTGGATAATATTTAAACGAAAGTAACAAAACTACACTTACCAACTAAAAAGTAACAACGGCCTTCAAGTCGAACTCATACACCATATGCTGCTCGTCTTAGAAACTTAACATCAGGAAAACTAAAAAAGCTTTTCAAATAAATTTTTTTTCCCTTAAAAGAATATATAATGGCACACGAAAATTAATAGAAGATAGGATACTAACTTTATTAATAACATTTTAAATTATTGTAAACATTCAAAATTCACTAAAAATTCACTATTAGTTTTGCGACAGCCGATTTGTATATGTATTTGAAAAGCTTTTTTAGTTTTCCTGATATTAAGATTCTAAGACGCCCAGCATAGGGTGTGCTAATCGGTTGTTGCGCAGTGTAAATCGTTTTCAGCAAACTGTCGTCTTTTTTTCTGCCCTTCGAATTAATTTTTGCTTTTGCCAAAAACACATTTAACTGCTTTCCGCGCTATATTCGCAGTATAATAGCCTTAAGCTATTAGAGGTATCTCCAAAGAGTACAAAAGCAGCTGATGGTAGGCTGCCTAGGGGAAACGCCAACAACAGGACTTTACAGCTGATCAGCTGTTGATCGCACTAAATCCCCAAATGTTGCAAAGATCGGTAGCTAAAGAGGTAACTTTTCTTACGCTAGATACCTTTCATCTTTCAAGATATCTGCTCCTAATGAGGTTTTCTAAAGCATATGTTCTGGTGATTTTTGACCGCGTAGGAGGTGGATCTAAGTCTTGTAACAAGTGCTGATAGTGTGATTCTGTCCAGAGTAGTACCTCTTACTCGACCTGAAGATCCATATCATCCAACTTTTGAGGTGACAATTGACACAGGTACCGCAATAAAAGAGAAATCAGAGAAGTCAACCAGATGAATTCATTGTTTTCGGAAGTTAATTTTTCTGAGGCTAAATACTTTTGGATTCTGGATAAATAATCTGGATTTAATTGGTCCGATATTTACTTCTGCAACATAATGGCGGATGCCATTTACCTAAGAATTGTAAAGTCCAGACTTTATGCAATATTTAAAGATACCTGTTCTCAGTATATCTTTTCTAAATATGTAAATGCTCGTTTAAATTTTACCATGCCTAATGGTCAGGGTTAGAACTATTTAAACCGCTGTAAGTTCTAGATTCAAGGTAAGCTCTCACATAGCCGGCAAAGCTCTGCACATTGGCAGGGGCCGCTATGAAGCGTTTTCTATGTAAGCTTTTAAGACAGTTTGATTTTTATTACAATAAAGAGCGGTCGCTCATAAATCCTACTCCAGCGAACGCTGCATTCATTGAATTGGTTGTCTAGCCTCAAGGGCGGATAATAACGGAGAAAGTTCTCCCACCGTAAACTGATCATACTAACGGTTCTAGCGTCCCAGAAGAAGATCTCCGACAAGCAGCCCTAGCAGAGCGGCCGACTGACGTCCTCACCCCCCTTCCTCAAGGGGCACGGCGCGGGACTTCACACACGGCTCTGCCTGAAGAACCCAACTAATGGAATCCACGACACCAAAATATGTAAGTGAGCTTCTATACCCAGATTTTTTTTTTAAATGCTGTTCTTTGAGACTCACCTTATAAACAAGTATAATTCCCAAGTACCAGGATATCAGTTCTACTTCACAAATCAAACGATAGCAAGGCCAATTTATGCACCGGTATATTACTTATATAACGCATTAAACACTTTTTGAACAATTCTGAAAAGTAATATTTTTATTCTCACTCTGACCAATCTCCCAATCTCTGAGAAGAAATTCTTGGAGGTCTTCAATTCACTAGGTGGGAGATTTGTGGCAGCCGGCGACTACAACGCCAAGCACACGCACTGGGGTTCTCGTCTTGTAACCACAAAGGGAAGGAAGCTATACAATGTGATCATCAAGCATCAAGCTGGACTACGTTTCTCCAAGGGCGTCATCATACTGGCCAGCACATTCTAAAAAGCTGCCAGACATAATTGATTTGGCTATCACTAAAAGGATTCCTCGAAGTCTAATACCTGAGTCACTTCCAGATTTCTCATATGATAACTATCCAGTCTTACTTAAGCTTATGCACCAGACACAGCAATTGAGCGGATGTATAAGCTTACAAGCTATAGAACAAGGTACAAAAAATTATTATCCCACATTGAACCATCTACAGGAATAGAAAATAAGGCGTATAATGATATACTTCGGTCAATACTTGTTGAAGCTGCAAAGGCCTCAGCTTCGCCAGAAACATCTAAGCACAACAGAACCAAATGGGAAATTTAACAGCTTGTCCAGGGAAAACTACAGCATCACAGTGGCAGCATCTTAGATCACCGCAACACGAGAAACAGCTTAAAGGTAGCCACACGCAGTCTTACCGAAGGCTTTAAACTAGAAAAATAAATTGCCCTGTTTCCGTACATTGAAAAACTGTCGAGCCAGTTTGTTTGCTAAATACCTAGAAAAATATTTCAGCCGAGGCCACCTCATTTATTTTTCCGTCGTCAACTGGCATTTATCCACCTTTGAATCTATCCACTTTCCAATTGAATTAAGCGATGTGCTCAAAGAAATAAAACCCGGAAAATCGACAGGACATGACAGATAACCCCTAAAATGATAATAGATCTTTCACTATGTGCCATACTAAAGTTGGATACTTTCCCCAAGGGTGGAAAAGGTCAATTATAATAATGATTCCCAAAACTCAGCTGCTCCAGATATCCAAAAAGGGCATCTGCGCAACTAGCACGACGTTTGGTGGCTGCAGAAAGATGGTTTGCAGATTGGCGCATTAAAATAAATAAATAAATTAAAATAAATAAAACAAACCTTACCGCCCATAGCATTGAGGAAACCTATCTGAAAACCCACTTAGATAGGTGGCTCACCTGGCGCAGCACATAGAATCCAAGAAGGCACATTAAAAACTAAAAGCAGTTGGCCTCCATTGGCTTATCAAAGTCTAAAAGCTTCTCAAAGTAATGTAGAAAATATCCAAAGAGCACAGTCGAAGATCCGCGAACTATTACTGGGGCTCCGTGGTATCGAAAAAGTTCACAGCGACAACGGAGTGAAACTGATAAATACAACTTCCAAATAAGTGTTTTTTGTTTTACGGAACAAATCGTCTAGTTTGCAAACAACTACTTGCAGGCCACATATATAAACGTACAACTAGGAAATGACAATCCCTCTCGGTTTAAAATATCCGAACACCAATTTCTGGACATCTTTAACAACTTAGGTGACTACTTCATTGTTGCAGGTGACTATAACGCCAAACACTCACTGAGGATCACCCCCAGGAAAAAACAGTTGTATAACGCCATCATAAACGCAAAAAGAAAGCTTGACTACGTTTCTTTATGCAGACCATCATACTGGCCGACCGACCCGTAAAAAATCTATACCGGATCTATCAGCTGACCACTCGTGAGTCCTGCTAAATCTGAATGTCTTCCAACGCCTTGAAATCCAACGCCCTGGATCAAAAACAGAAAGTATATAAGTTCACACATTGAACTGAATCCAGGCTAAACTCAGATGCCGACATAGAATCCTCAGCATACACCCTGGAGAGCGTCTTAGGTGCAGCTGAGCTCCAATGGGAACTGCACCTCGTAGCGCTAGAATGACAAACCTAGACACCGAGCGGCTTGTCCTCAAAAAAACGACGTATGCGATGGGAGTGGCTGGATCTCATATCGCAAAGCAAAGATTTAAAAGTGCTTCACTCCAATACTCCAATCCGCTGAAGCAGAAAATAAGAACTCCCAACGTCGCTATATAGAGCAACTATCAACATCAAGCAGTAAAAACTCACTATGGAAAGCTCGCATCGCAGTTTAACGCCACCAGCATACATTATGTCACCTTTAAGAAATATCGCATGTGGATGGGCCTGAAGCGACAAAAACAGAGCTACATATGTCATATATGTTCAACATGTGTTCCAGACAAACCCTGCTACAAATTTGTTTTTATTAACAACGACGTAACAAACGACGACCGTGCACCACATGAGCCAATCAAATTTCGTGCGAATGAAGAAAACTATAAAGAATCAACTTAATTTAAAAAAAATCCCAAGAATGTATCTAATAACTGCTAAGATGATTATTGAGCTTCCATACTGTGCTGAATGCACTTTTTTTTCCTACTATTACAAAAGAAGGATACTTTCCAGAGAGATGGAATCATAGTAATGATACCAAAGACAGGAAGCCATAAGCCTATTGCCTAATCTTTTGAAATTATTTGAAAAATATCCGATACCCCCTGCTTGAGGATATGTAACCTTATTTCAGCGCATCAGTTCGGTTTTCAATATTAACATGGAACCTCAAAAATACGCACTGCTTTCGAAAAACGGGAATATTTAAGCTTTACGCTAGTAGCCTAATTGGCTTATTACCTTTCTGTCTGGACCACAGGGTCTTTGTGTATAATTCCGTATTAAAAACAATCTGGACGTACTGATACCAACTATGGGGAAGTGCCGAACTGGCCATGTCCGTCTGTCCGTATGAAAGTCGAGTCGAGATCCAAGCAACTATAAAAGCTAGGAAGCGGAGGTGAGACATGCACATTCCAGAGACATAGACGCAGCGCCAGTGTGTTTAATGACGCTGCCAGGCCCACTCCAACCCTCACAAACCGCCCAAAACTGCCACGCCCACACTTTTGGAAAATATTCATATTAAATTTTTATGTAAGTCTTGTATATTTATATCGATTTTGATTTGAAGTCATTGGCAGGCTGCCCACACGCATACTTGATTTGTTTACAGACGTTGTTAACTTATGTCTGGGACAACAATAATATGGATCGAAAAGCGAGAGCACTGACGGGCTCTCTAATAAAACATATATTTCTTGTTGGACCTAATATTTCTTACTAAAAAATTAATAACTTAATTAATTAATAATAAATATTGTCCTTTTATCTTCAATGAAAGTTCTTGAAATATTAAAAATGCCTTGGCAGAATTTTGAAAATTTGATATAAGGAAATATATTAATTTTTAAAGTAACTTACCGATAACGACATTGGGGACCAATGCCTGGGTTCCAAAATAAGTGAAAGGCCCGCTTTCAAACATTAGCGCTTCCTTGCCAATTGTGACTTCTACACGACCCTCCAATATAAGTACAAAAAAGTCGACAGCTTTTCCTTGTGTAAAAATATAAAGGCTTGGATCATCTTTACTCTTTCCTTTTGTTTTTATATTGTGAAACACGTCTTGATTAAGTAACCTCCGCAAAATGAGTTCAGAAATAACATCATTTTTAAATGCATCGACAGCTAAAAGTTTCGTTGTTAAGTTAAAAAATTAAAAGATAAATTTAAAATATGTATTACCAGTGCTAAGGTATTGGAAAGTAGCCAGTGTTAATTGAGGAGATATCCGAACAGTTTGCACTTCCCGACGTTCAGCAAATGCTGAAAAGTCTGCTTTTTTGTATCTGTTCCTTCTGGTTTTCGTACGGTTGTCAACAAAAACATCGGTTTCGTCAACAATTTCAGCTTGAATCAGTTCTTCAATTACATCTTCGAGAGTAACTAGCCCGACAGTTTCATAAAAGGGATCACCATCCCCTTCATTATTTACGCGGTGCACAAAAGCAATGTGACCAATTGTTCCTTCTTTGAATTGATTAAACATAATATCCAGGGTGTAATCTTCAAATACGAAATGAACAGGATTTTGGTAAAATTCGCAAAGCGTTTTTAAAGGAGTGTTATCATCAGTATCAACAAATGCCAAATCTTTAATATAAAGTAAAGTCACAATGTTCTTTCTATCACCATCGTACACCGGAATACGAGAATAACCAGAATTCATAATTTCTGACACAGTTTCAAAATCAAGTAGCGCATCCAATGACAGCATAAAGGCATCATTTATATGCGTCATTACGTCCGCAACAGTTTTCTTACGCAATTCTAGAGCTCCGGATATAATGTTTACCTCATTTTTGTCGAGATCATTTACATCGTTTGTGACCTACATTTTTAATATTTATAAATTATTAAAAAATATTGACAAATAAAATATTATTTTTACTCACACGAACAAGTTCTTTTAAACGTTCTCGGTTGTAAACATTACCAATTTCTTCGCCCAATAATTTATCAAGAATACGCGAAACCGGATAAGATAGTGGTGCTGTAATAGCCATAACGGTTTTCGTTACTAAAATGGTCTTGGCTCCAATTGCCAATCCATGCCTTGAACACACTGCCTGTAATTAAAGAATAGAAATTTAGTGCAAAAAAAGAGTAAAACAGTCGAGTTCCAAAGCTTGTTACTCAACTGAGAACGAGTAATCGGGTCATTTTTGTGTTTCGCTAGACAGAAATAATATTTACGTCTCTACTTAATTTACTTAAATGGACTTTAGACTGGGCATGAACTTTTTTGTCGGCTTGTGAGTGTTACAGTGGTTGTGGTTAAAATTTAGTTGTCATATTGATAGGAAGCAAGGCTTATGGAAAATAATAAAATAAACAAATAATACTTTAACAAGTAGCCCTGCGTCGGCGCCACTATAATCTGTATTCCCAATATCAATCACCGAGAGATCCCGACATTTACAGAAACAGGAGATGGACGGTCAAAAGTACATAGCCAGATCGACTCGACGAGTGACCCTCGTCAATAATATATATGCTTTATAGAGTAAGACATACTTCATTCTACCTATTATATACTCCTCTAAGAAATGTCCGTATGAACGCCTCGTTCTCAGGATCTATAAAAGCTATAAATTTGAGTCTAACCATGTAGATTCTAGAGATATTATATCTACATTTTGGCACGACTATTCTAACGCCCACAAACCGTATATAACTACCACGACCACACTTTTGAAATATGCTTTGTTTTTATTCATTTTATTTTTTGTTGGTATGCCTAAACATAAACACCCAATTTTACACCCACAAGCCGCCACAATTTTAAAAAATTTTTTTGCGAAGGAGGCTGGATTGCGAGGCTAGGGCAGTCAGGTTAAACGGAAGGACGGGCACAAAGAGGATGTACGGTGAATTAACAGGACATTGTTGAACATTGGATTCGAGCGAGCCATGTGCAAAAGGGAGGCAAAGGGGGGCGTCTCTATGAAGAGACGATGCGGGCCCAGATTGGGATTAGTTAAAATCCCAATAAATTAGAAAATCCGTAAATGAGGCCTGTCAGATAAAATGTTCCGCGGTGTTCTGCGAACAGCTCATCGTCCAACAAAAGAAATAGGAAAGGTTTTTAGATATATGCAAGTCCAGCTTATGTTCCGACCTTTGCTGCTCCTCGTAGTCTGCTGTGCGGCAGTCTCCCATGGCGTCGCTCATCGCTCATGGCGTCCAACAGACAACCTGGACTAGTAAAGGGTTAAGAAAGGTGTTACGTCTGTATGGTCGAATTGAAAATCTCTCATGTTTCTCTCGCAGGACGCTGGTAAAGCGAACGTGTTTTTCTGACAGCAATGCACACACACGCCAGTGAATTGATATATTTTTCTATTGCATCCTACAAGCGTTGCCTTTTCTTGCGTCTACTGTTAATTCTTCACTTACGAAGTGATCGACTTCTACACAGATTGGATTCCCCTAACGATGATCTTTTTGCACTCAGACCGATCGAGTGCTCGTTCTTTTTATGCTTGTCCAAAGTCTAAACATTTATCGTTTGACCTCTTCTCCCGTAGCCGGCGAAAGTCTAATGTCCATCGCGAGACCAATATTTCACGGCCTATGCACCCTGCTGAGGCCCTTAACTTTACTTCTTAGCTATTTGTCTCGACTCCTTCGTTTAAAATAACCTTTAAATTAAACGGAAGGTGTAAGACAGCACATCCTCTTGGACACACAATCTTTTCTATACAAACGTAGGGACAAGACTATTGCAAATATAGAAGCTGCAATACAAATCTGCCTATGCATACTGCATCAGTTTCTGCTAAGAACGAATGTAATGCAACCATGGCCTTGGTCCTTAAAAAAACAATACCCAATACACAATGGAATCGAGAAGTCAACTTCAAGTATCAAAACCGATTCCACTTACACCAAATAAAAATCCAGCTACATCCTAGAAAACTTATTTAAGAGAGAAAAAAAACTAGAATAAAGTTTTGTCAAATGGGACAAGCGATATTTGTAACCGATTTTCAGATAGTTCTGTAATCAAACTGATATTTTGGCTTTGATGTGTAAACTAAACCACTCTTGGTTTTTTAAAATTTATATTAACTAAAAACCTTTCAATTTTGCACTCCGTTAAAAAAAAAATTAAATTTGCTTATCATAACTAAAACAAGAGAGAATGATATAGTAGAGATCGTTACTCAGCTAGTGGATTTACGAACTCTAGGTAATTTCAACATTTTCTGGAATATCGGTAGAATCTGTGAAACAAAATTATAAAATTAATAAAAATTCACATTTTTTCAAAAGTGGGAGTTCTGGGCGGTATGTGGGCGTTAGGGTGGGCGTGGAAGCATAATTTTACTAACTTGCGTAATCTCAACTTTCTAGCTTTTACAGTTGCTAAGATTTCGTCGCTCATACGGACGTACGGACATTGCCAGATCGAGTCGGCAATGCTTCCTTCTACCTGTTAAAAACTTTTCAACGAATCTAGTATTTTAGTAATACTATCTAGTATACGAGTAACGGGTATATATAGTTGGAATTTAAAATATATGATTTCCAATGTACCGGCAGTTCTGTAACGTGTTTATAAATAACTGTTTTTTATTTCAAATATAAACAAGTTAACACGAGCCAACGTACTCAGTGCATGATATAATATATAATATCGATGTGCTGACCCAGCATTGGCCGGAAACCCTTGCGCAGCCGGCAAACACAGCATATTTGCGTGGCCGCTGCGAGTCTTTGTTAGCTTTAAGAATTATTTTAAGTTTCAGTTTGAAGTTGTATTCACCAGAATAAAGCGAGAGCTCGTCAGCTTACTGCGACTAAACGTCGTAAAACATATCTCTACTATTTACTCTTCTTCCAGACCACAAGGCTGGTGGTTAAAAGAGGATAGTTCCTCTCAACGTAAACAATAATCTTATTCTGCTACCCCGGAACACCCGAAGCAGCCGGCCCCCCCCCGGAAGGAGAAAAACCTGACGGATAACAACATCGCAAGACGGTGCGAATCATCATTAATTAATTTTCGCTCAACTAGTGGTAAAAACCACCACCCACACAGCTTCTGAAATTGTTGCCCAAACACTGGCGGCAAAGCAAAGGCAGCGGCGCGTGATAAGTGAAGGAAATAAGTGACGGAATAACACATACACTGAAAAAAAAATCATGTCAGTGGTCCCCAATGCTAAGCGCATTTTAAGTCTGTTAATATTTTTATGTGCCACGAACCGCTGCACAGAAGCGTTTCTTAAATTAAAAAATAATACAAAAAATTATTAATCAGCGACATTGTTACAGCCAAAAAATTATTAACCGAAATTATTTTAAACAAAAATAAATTATTATTTCAGCAAATAAACATGGTCTCATATCAAAAAAAATAAATGATAAATAAATGAATAAAAGTAAAAAGTTATTTTGTATTACATTTTGTATAACTATTTTGTATAACAGCGCATACGTTCGCGTTTCATTTATTATTGTTGTTTTATGTTTTCTTTCGATTCAAGCGCCACATTCGACGCCGCAGCCTTTGTCTTTATTTATTGTTTGTTCGTCTTTGGTCACCCACACAGGCACCTTTTGCATACCCAGGCGAATTGGACCGCTCATGCAGCCCGGATTCTCACAATATAGGAATAATTAACCAAACTCCACCGAATCAGATTCCGATAGCGAAAATCAAGCTTCTTCTCTAAGACGTGAAAAATATTGTGCGAAAAATTCCGAGTTGTCGCTTTGCGTATTTTCATTTTGGGACTTAAACGCAACCTTTCTGACGTGCTTTTCGCGGCAAAGCGAAAAGACATGCCGTCGGCCCTGGCCTTAGCGCAAGAAGTGGAATCTAACCACGAGAGGTACGTTTTTGCAAAAAGGAATACAAAGATCGCAAACCTACTGCAAAAACGCACGGTCGTCAACTTGACAAGTACGACCACCTTCACCGACAACAAAATAATGCCAAAAATCCGTATTTCAATAGGCAGCATAAATGACAGGTTCACGCCGACCCGCACAACCCCAAAAATTACAACAACAACATCAGCACATCAGCCTAAGGAGGTCGACCCCTCATTTTCTATGTTGCTGCAGCCGACCCAGGCAACTGCCAACCAGAACAGAAGACAATCCACCTCTGAGCGCACAGGCGCTATAAGAAAACAACAAATAAATTAACTTCATTACCAAAATGCAGAAGAAAAGACATGAGCATATGCCGCCGCCGCCTCCAAAGCGGAAGCGATTATGATTGATTGGCGAGTATGGTTAACTCACATTTCAAAATTCATTAAATTCTTGGCGCCACCACAGTTACAAAAAAATGCTTCGTCTCGATCTTTAATTTGAAAGCGACCTTTTTCATTCTACCAGATTTTACACTATTCGATGGAATAATCAGGGCCGAATTAACACAGAGCTGCGCAGCACTTTGCCTTGCTTCCGCACAACTCAAATGGGGTAAGGAGGTTGAGAAGATGTCATTCCAAAAATGCCCTGACGTCAACTTCACTAACGTGGAGTGCGCAGATGCACCACCTTTGGTAAAGAAAGGATTTATGATAAAAACCCGAAAAAACGCCTTCGCAAATCCCAAGGAGGCCTACCATATAACACATCGGTAGTGGCCACGATTAGAACGACTAGCGACGAGCCCACTTACGCCAAATTATATCCATACCCCATGGAGGCAACAGATTTCGTCAACGACGAGATCCAAGACCTGCTTAAAAATGGTATAATTCAGAAGTCGGTGTCTCCTTATAACAACCCAACATGGGTGGTTGACAAAAAAGGAACCGACGAGGCCGGCAATCAAAATAGACGATTAGTCATAGACTTTCGTAAGATAAACGAAAGGACTATCCCGGACAAATACCCGATGCCAGATATCTCCATGACATTGGGCAACTTGGGTAAGGCCAAATTATTTACGACACTGGCTCAAGTCCGGGTATCACCAAATCGTTTTAGCGGAACATGATTGCGAAAAAAATTCCTTCTCCGTAAGCGGAGGAAGTACGAATTCAAGAGGCTTCCCTTTGGCTTAAGAAATGCTGCCAGCATCTTCCAGAGACCTATTGATGACATTCTCAAAGAGCAAATCGGCAAGACTTGCTAAGTTTACGTCGATGACGTAATAATCTTCTCAGAAAATTAGAATGCTCATGTCAAGCACGTGGATTGGGTTTTAAAAACCATAAGCGATGCAAAAATGCAAAAATCATTAAAAAAATCATGTTTTTTTAAAAAAAAATCTTAAACTTTCTTGACCTTATAGTGATGACACTACTAACGACCCAAAAAAGGTCAGGGCCATACAAAAATTTTCCGAACCAAAAACAGTATTTGAGGTTAGATCATTCCTAGGCCTCGCGATCTATTACAGATGCTTCATTAAGGACTTCGTAACCATAGCAAGTGGAAAATGGAAGTGTAAGCAGACATAGATCGCGCCACATCCAAGTACAATTCAATGAAGCGCAAAAAAATTCTTTCGAAAAACTGCACAACATTTTGGCATCCGAAGATGTTATACTCAGATGCCAAACGACGGATGCTTCATCCTACAGTTTAGCCTTCTATTACAGTGATCTCGAGGACATTAAAGGATAGGGAAATGAAGTACGCCACAAATGAAAGGGAATTATTGGCCATCATTTGGGCGTTGGCCCAACTGCGAAACTATTTATATGCGGTGAAAGATATAACTATCTTCACCGACCATCAGCCATTGTCATTCGAGGTATCGGATTTTAACCCTAACGCGAAAATTAAAAGGTGGAAGGGACGCATCGAGGAAACGGGTGCGAAGGTAATCTATAAACCGGGAAAAGAAAATTTCGTTGCTGATGCCCTGTCTAGGCAGCAAATTAATGCCATGGGAGAACAGGACGCAGAATCATGCACAGTGACATTTCCTAGTTCTACTATGGCAGTCAAAGAGATCGGTTGTGTCGCGCGCATGCAAACGTGATTTTTTGCTTATCGGTGCATTCCCTTTTGCGCTCAAGATAGCACAAATCATTTACTTGGGCGCTGCTTTGGGCGGTGTCGGCAGTTTGACAAAAACAAAAAGTGCATCAGGTGAAATGCATTCAAACGGTGCTTTCTGCCCTTTGGGCAAGTCATCCACCTCACCCCGCGCAGAACTGCATAAGTGGTAAATAAACTTTGCTTATCAGTAAAACCGACCTGTTTTTGCTCTGTTCCGGACATTGGGCCTGCAAATTATTTGCTGAATATTAAGACTTAATATAAAAATAATGAATGAAAACAGTTTCGATGACTCTCAGCTTATAAAGAAGCAGATTGATCATGAAAAAATGTTCTCAATAGCTGGAAAATTACCTAGTAAGATTAGAGATGAGTGCCGATCAGAAATTCAACGCATTACATGCAATAAGTCTCAAAGAAGTAGTCTCACCACAACAACAGTGACATTTACTAGTGCCAGTAGCAGCACCATATACACAATGGCAAATGCCACAATGAGAGGCATCTGTTCTGGATCAAGTGTAGTAAACCAAGAATGTTCCCAGTTGACCAGCCCCCAGTTGCAGCAAAAAACCTAAGCGATGCTGCCAGAAGATTACTAGATGATCAAAATCGGAAAGTATTCAAGAGAAAAAATGCAAAGCCAAATTAACCAGATCCCCCAGAAGGCAAGCTGTAGTAACAGGTTTGCTATTCTCGACACGGACATCTTTACTAATGAAGAAAACGGGGAAGACATGATGTCTGAGGTTGCCGATGATGTTAGTGCCCACATGGACGAACTTCAATCTGCAGAAATCAATACTGCCAGTAAATCTCAGGAAACATCTAACGCCATCAATCAACTCGAAGATTCTAAAAATCCACCGCATTGTTGTTAATATTAGCAACTTATATGATCTATTTGAGCTTATAAAAGAAAAGGCAAATCTAGATAACGTCGTGACAGTGACACTTACAGAAAAATTGTTAGCTATATGGTTGAGATTGGTATGCAGTTTCATACTAACCAAATGCTGACAGAAAAAGCACACAGAATTGTAGTAAGGGACTTACATCACAGCACACAACACAAAGATATAACGGCCGATCTGAAATGTTTAGGCTATGAATTACTTCACAATCACAACCCTAGTTCAAGGATTAATAAAGATGAAAAACTTAATATTTATTTCATTAACATTAAGCCCTGCCCTAATATTAATGAAATTTATCACGTAAAGACCCTTTGCCGACAGAAAATACGGATCGAAAGGATGCGAAAGTCCAGTGAAATTGCACAATGTCGACGTTGCCAGGAGTATGGCCATACAGCTAAATACTGCCGCAGACATCCAAATTGTGCCAGATGTTGTGAAAATCACCAAACCACAAAATGCACACGTCCTGTAGATGCTCTGCCCACATGCTATCACTGTTCTCACGATCACATGGCTAGTTATAAAGGTTGCCATAAGTACCAGGAGCTTCTCCGCAGATCTATGGGGCCTGCAAAGAAGGCGAATCATTTAAATAGAAAGAATCATGGGTTCAACCATAGAGATCAGAGACAGTTTCCTTCCGTGCCGCTTAATCGTCGTAAGAGTACCAACCAATCAACAGAACATCAGCAACCAACACAACAACACCAAAATATGGTACAACATCAACCATCTATAGGCCCTGGGGTAAATACAAAAGTATCCTATGCCACAGTAGCAAAAGAATACTCTAATACAACGCCCTCCAAGGATGGACCAGCTCAGCGACGTTTATATAACTTACAAACGCAACAGTTATCGCAGCAACAACGACTGAACATTCAGCAAAATAATTCACTTGACGTCCAAGCATTGTTACAACAGCAACAACAACAGTTCCAAGAATGGCAGCAGCAAATGCAACAACAACAACAACATCAGTTTCTTATGTGGTTGCAACAGCAGCAACAAGATCAGCAACATCACAGAAATCAAACCAATCAACGACTTGAAAAACTTGAAAGAATGGAATTTGAAATAACCACCATGTTAAAGCAAGGAGCTGGGAATGAACATACCTACCAGCTTTATAACAACGCTTCATACCCACAATGAATCCACTAAAGATTCTTATTTTGAATGCAAACGGCATTTCAAGAAAATCTAAAGAAATTGAGCTTTTCGCGAACAATAATAGCGTGGACGTTCTTCTTGTGACGGAACTTAGAATTAAAAGAGGGGATACTGTACAGATATATGGATATGCTTTCTATCCAGCATTTAGGCCATCGCAAAATTATAATAGCGTTGGTGGAGCAGCCGTGTTCGTTAGGACAACTCTTCGTCATTTTCCGCAAAGGGTCATAGAGATACGCAGCACACAAATGTCAACAGTAAAAGTAGCTAAAGGTCTGGGTGACGTGCAGTTCGGCGCCATTTAGTGTCCTCCCAGTGTTAGAATCGATGAAAGACAATTTACTGACACAATACGATCTTGTGGCCAAAGGTAATAGGTTGGAAAATATCTCCCTTCCGCTTTTTTGCTCTTTATTCAATGCTTTATAAAAAGTGTTACAGTGATCGGATTTAGTTCAAATATGCGCCGTTTTGTTCGATAATCTGTTTCCATCTAGATGGCAACTTCATAATACCTCCCTCGTAGAAGCCCCCCTCCTTATTTGTGAAGAACTCGGACAGCCACTTTTCACAAGCCTCTTTTGAGTTCAACTTTACACCACCAAGGGCATTCGCCATGGACAGGAACAGGTGGTAATCACTTGGCGCTATGTCCGGGCTATATGGTGGATGCGATAAAACCTCCCATCCGAGCTCCCGTAGCTAGCTTCTGACGAGTCATCAACGAAGTGTGTGGTCTGGCGTTGTCCTGGTGGAACACTACACCCTTCCTGTTGGCCAATTCTGGACGCTTCTGGTCGATCGCCTGCTTCAAGCGGTCCAGTTGTTCGCAGTAGATGGTCGAATTAATCGTCTGGCCATATGGGAGCAGCTCATAGTGGATGATTCCCTTCCAATCCCACCAAACACACAGCAAAACCTTCCTGGCCGGCAATCCCGGCTTGGCCACTGTTTGGGACGATTCACCGGCCTTCGACCACGACCGTTTTCGCTTGATATTGTCGTATGTGATCCATTTTTCGTCGCCAGTCACCATCCGCTTCAAGAATGGGTCGAGTTCGTTCCGTTTCAGCAGCATATCGCAGGCGTTGATTCGGTCCAGAAGGTTTTTTTGCGTCAAATCATGCGGCACCCAAACATCAAGCTTTTTTTTGTATCCAGCCTTCTGCAGATGGTTTAAAATGGTTTGGTGACTAACTCCCATCTCCTGGGCGATGTCACGAGATGCCACATGCCGGTCTAACTCGATGTATTCCATGATTTGATCGGTATTTGTCGTCACAGGTCTTCCGCCGGCTGGCTTATCCATGGTGTCGTTTTCACCGGCTCTGAATCGTCGAAACCATTCCTCCGCGGTTCGAAGTGATAGAGTACCATCCCCCAAAACACCATTAACCTCACGGAACGTTTCTCTGGCGGATTTGCCTTTAACGAAGGAAAACTTTAAAATAGCGCGAATTTCGGCGTTAGTGAACTCCATGTTTACACGTCTATAACTGTTGAACTCAATATCAAAACTAATCATGCATAGCGTCGTTTTGTAGGTTATGTCAAGACCTTTCAAATTATGTATAGTATTGCCAGATACGAGCTCTGTAGCGCTTTGTAAAAATTCAAAAGACAAAAAGGCGGAAGGGAGATATTTGCCAAACTAATATTTGATTGGGCGTGAGCTAGCGGAAGCCATCTCTGTCACTGAAGCTAAGGTTCTTGCAACTGGTTCGCCAACTAGGTATCCTTATGTACCTTCCTTTCTGCATTGACTTTGCAGTGCATCATGGTATACCAGATTCCCTAACAAGTATAACACAAAGTTGGGATCTGGACTCCGATCACTTGCCTTTGATCATCAGCATTGTGACAGATAGTACCCATGTGAATCCAAGTCCACGATTAGTCACCAAGCACACTGGCCCGCTCGCTTTTAGCCAACAACTGGAGAGCATGATTCCGTTGAATATTACGCTATATTCTGGTGAAGAAATTGAAATGGCTGTTGATCACCTTACACAAAGTATTCACAGGGCTGCGACCGCCTCTACGCCTTCTGTTCCTCGGACAGGCACCCCCTATGGAATATCCCTAACAAGAGAGGCTAGAGAGCTCCTGACACAGAAAAGGAGACTCAGAAGGCGACCGCATCTTATGGAACCGTGCTGCAAAACAACTACGAAATGTAATAAGAGACCTTCGAAGTATCTTTTTTGAGCAGAAGCTGGCTTCTATGGATTATACGGTGGATGCTGGGTATTCGCTCTGGAAGTTCACCAAATCCCTTAAAAGGCAACCGTTCAGACAGGTTCCCATTAGATGGCCGGGAGGTGAACTTGCTAAAAATGAGGAGGAACAGGCCAATTCCTTTGCAAATCATTTGGAGACTAGGTTCACCCATTACCAATTCGCTACAATGGAGCAGAATCGAGAGACGCTTGACAGCATAGAGATACCCCTACAAATGTCGCTACCAATTAAACCAATCAGGGTTGAGGAAATTGCCGAAGTCATTAAAGAAGACTCCTGGCACGGACAAAAAAAAGACCTATCTGAGCCATTCTATACATTTAACGCTATATTTAGGGTGCAGTCCTTCCCAAAGCAGTGGAAAATGGCAGCAATTCTCATGATATATAAGTCTGGGAAACCTGAAGAGGATCCGGAATCGTATCGGCCCATAAGTCTGTTGTCTTCGCTATCCAAGATATGGGAAAGGCTGATTGCCAACAGACTAGGCGACTTTATTAAGGAGCGCCGTATCCTCCCAGATCACCAGATTGGATTGCGACAGGGACACAGCACTGTGGAGCAGGTTCACAGATTGGTTAAGCACATTCTTCAGGCGTTTGACGACTTGGAATACTGCAATGCTGTATTCATTGACATGCCACAAGCATTTGACAGAGTCTGGCATATCGGCCTACTCTGCAAAATAAAAAAGCTGCTTCCAGCAACATACTATGAAGTCCTGAAATCTTACCTGGAAGATAGGAAGTTCATGGTCATGGTCAGAAGCACCTACTCGACCCTTTGCTACATGAGAGATGGAGTTCCGCAGGGCAACGTCCTTGGTCCGCTGCTCTACTCAATATTTACCGCGGATTTGCCTTCCCCAAATATGCACCATATGGAAGCTCCCAGGAAGGCCCTACGCGCCACTTACGCTGACGGTATCGCATTGTTATACAGCTCCAGTTCTTTCACTGAAGCAGCACGTGGCCTCCAAAAGTATCTCAATACTTTGGCTGCATGGTGCAAAAGATGGAACTTAAAGGTGAATCCACATAAGACCATAAATTCTTGTTTCACCTTTAAGACTCTCATTAGACGCACACCACCCATACAATTTGATGGCGTAACCCTAGAACAACCTCTGCAGGCTAAATACCTCGGGATCACCCTTGACAAACGGTTGACCTTTGGACCATACTTAAAAGCTACGGCTCGGAGATGCGGTCAGAGAATGCAACAACTGCGATGGTTGATCAACAGAAGAAGCACCATGACACTTAGCGCCAAAAGGGCAGTATACGTCCACTGTATAGCCCCGATCTGGCTATATGGAGTGCAGATCTGGGGTATTACTGCAAAATCGAACTATAAACGCATAGAGGTCTTGCATAATCGTGGAATGCGTGCCATCACCAACTGCCCATACTAATTACGTGGCTCAACCCTTCATCGGGACCTGAATCTGCATACAGTGGAAGAGCATATCTCAAGGCACACAAGCAGATACAGTGATAGGCTTAAAAGACACCACAGCATGCTAGCAAGACTCCTACTCCCTGCCAGGCCTCTAAGAAGGCTTAAAAGAAAGGGCTTTGCCAAAACAATTGGACAGCTTTAAAGACCCCCTTCGATGTTTGAGATTTTGTTGTTAGTCGTCCCGCGATAAGTGAGAAGTTTGGTTATATTACTCGCTTTATAATAAACGAAAAAAAAAAAAAGTGACATTTCCCTCACTCACACCATAGAAACAACGCATAAGCCCCTAAATTGCTTCCAAAACCAACTAATTCTAAAAGAGGCCCGCTTTCCCCTAAATAGCTCTTTCGTTCTCTTCAAAAATAAAAACGACACGCGATCAACTTCACCGACAAGGAGTCATTACTCAATGACCTCGCGGATGACCTCGCAGATTTCCGTCGTTAAGATCGCACACGATTACAGCCATGCTAGACAACCATTTTGGCGTCAACATCGAGTGCGCCACCCCTTCACAGTGTCTCAAACGGGCAAGTGGAACGTTTTCACAGCACTCTACTAGATTTCGCCAGGTGACTAAAAATCGACAAGGGCATTAGTGATACTGTGGAGATAATCTTGTAAGCCAATACCAGATATAACAAATCAATCCATTCGGTCATCGATAAGAGGCCAGTCGACGGAATACAAGAATGCACGGACGACACACCAGAACGGATTGCTGACAAAATTAAGCGAGCCCAAGACGCGCTAAGGCTAGAGAGAATGCATCTAGACAAAACAGAGTCTTCGAAGTGGGCGAAAAGGATTTGTACAAAACTAATAGAAGGATTGGCAATAAACTCACTCCCTTGTGTGAGGAAAAGGCCATACAAGCAGACCTGGGGACCACGGTCCGCATTGAAGGGAGGGTGGTCCACAAAGACAACTTAAAGTGACTCACTCGCTTAATTTTAAATGGCAAAATTCCATTTAGTAGACATTAAGTCCGTTGCCAAAGGCACGATGTTTTAGTTGTAAGTTAAAATTAATTGGTGATGGGACAAACCTCAGCGAACAAGAAAAAGTGACTGAAAAATACATTTCTACAGCTGCAGAATTTGCATCCTCCTCTCACTGTCATTGGTGTCAGCGCACATCGCTAAAAAATAGTTAGAACTAACAAGGTATATCCCCATCATAGACTAAGAGATCCTGGTGTCGGAGGAGCTCGCTTATGTGACACACTTGGCAAACCTTTCGGAATACATGCGCGTAATAGAAGAAACAAGCAGCACGAACGAGATGTTTCCACAGTCTCACATGAGGAAGTTGTTAGATGTGGATACCTCGCACCTTCGGGACACGCTGGATTCGTTAAAAGTACACCACAGAATCGCAAGGAGTTAAGACTTCTGTGCTCAATGCTAAACGTACTAGCGGGGACGCCGGATGCCAGCGATCTAGAAAGAGTTAGGTTCACAGAGTGGCAGTTGATACAGTCAAACATTAGGCAAATTAAAATTAATACTAGAATACAAAGTCGAATCAACCAATTAACAACAAATCAAATTTTGCAAACACATAAAAATATCGAAATTTACACCGGCCATTTATATAAGACACTGCTAGCTAGGAATAGAATACTAATGATGGAGTTACAGAATTTAATATTGACTGTAACACAGGCGAAAGATAATATTGTCTCAAATATCCTAATCACGCAGAATTAAAATCAGTTTGGCTGAAATAACCCACAGATACCCCTATAGGGTATCTATCTAATGTAAAAATACTACAATCCTCTAATATGATACACTTCATTATCAAATTATATTGTAAGATATTCTGTCTCTCCTATTTACATCAGCTGAGTGGACGTAACTCGGAGTTCATCAAAGAAATCGCGAGAGGAATTGATACTAATCATTCACATGGCATAATATTAGTTTGGCAAATATCTCCCTTCCGCCTTTTTGTCTTTTGAATTTCGCGGCTATGTACAAGGCGCTACAGGCGGTCGTATCTGGCAATACTATACATAATTTGAAAGGTCTTGACATAACCTACAAAACGACGCTATGCATGATTAGTTTGGATATTGCGTTCAACAGTTATAGACGTGTAAACATGGAGTTCACTAACACCGAAATTCGCGCTATTTTAAAGTTTTCCTTCGTTAAAGGCAAATCCGCTAGAGAAACGTTCCACGAGATTAATGGTGTTTTGGGGGATGGTACTCTATCACTTCGAACCGCGGAGAAATGGTTTTGACGATTCAGAGCCGGTGAAAACGACACCATGGATAAGCCAGCCGGCGGAAGACCTGTGACGACAAATACCGATCAAATCATGGAATACATCGAGTTAGACCGGCATGTGGCATCTCGTGACATCGCCCAGGAGATGGGAGTTAGTCACCAAATCATTTTAAACCATCTGCAGAAGGCTGGATACAAAAAAAAGCTTGATGTTTGGGTGCCGCATGATTTGACGCAAAAAAACCTTCTGGACCGAATCAACGCCTGCGATATGCTGCTGAAACGGAACGAACTCGACCCATTCTTGAAGCGGATGGTGACTGGCGACGAAAAATGGATCACATACGACAATATCAAGCGAAAACGGTCGTGGTCGAAGGCCGGTGAATCGTCCCAAACAGTGGCCAAGCCGGGATTGCCGGCCAGGAAGGTTTTCTGTGTGTTTGGTGGGATTGGAAGGGAATCATCCACTATGAGCTGCTCCCATATGGCCAGACGATTAATTCGACCATCTACTGCGAACAACTGGACCGCTTGAAGCAGGCGATCGACCAGAAGCGTCCAGAATTGGCCAACAGGAAGGGTGTAGTGTTCCACCAGGACAACGCCATACCACACACTTCGTTGATGACTCGTCAGAAGCTACGGGAGCTCAGATGGGAGGTTTTATCGCATCCACCATATAGCCCGGACATAGCGCCAAGTGATTACCACCTGTTCCTGTCCATGGCGAATGCCCTTGGTGGTGTAAAGTTGAACTCAAAAGAGGCTTGTGAAAAGTGGCTGTCCGAGTTCTTCGCAAATAAGGAGGGGGGCTTCTACTAGGGAGGTATTATGAAGTTGCCGTCTAGATGGAAACAGATTATCGAACAAAACGGCGCATATTTGAACTAAATCCGATCACTGTAACACTTTTTATAAAGCATTGAATAAAGAGCAAAAAAAGCGGAAGGGAGATATTTGTCAACCTATTATTTATCGCAAAAGCGATTTGTTGTGCGGTTCATCGGAGCGCGAGGATCTGCTATCCAATTAAACGGGATGATCGCCGAATTAAGATCAGTCGAGGACGGCCATAATCTTGAAGGGGGAGTAGTTAACACGAGCCTACGTGGGGCCAGCATTGGGCCGGAAACCCGTGCGCAGCCGGCAAACACAGCATATTTGCGTCTTTGTTAGCTTTAAGAATTATTTTAAGTTTCAGTTTGAATTTGTATGCACCAGAATAAAGAGCAGCAGCTCGTCAAATCTTAATGCGACTGAACGTCGTAAAACATATCTCTATTACTTACTCTTCTTCCAGACCACAAGGCTGTTAGTTAAAAGAGGAGAGTTTCTCTCAACTTTTTCTGCTCCCCGGAACCCCCGGAGCAACCAGCACCCCCGGAAGGAATTTTCTGAGCTCTGAACATGGCAAATGTTATCACTTATGGCTCGACCAACAGTCATAAATTAAGGTCTGTAATGTACACACTACCAGCACTTGTAATCTGAACCTATAGAGCAGAGCACCCCTAACAAACAAAGTAATTATCAAACAACAAAGCTGATAGAACTTCAAACTCCTGGTGTGTTCCAGTGCGAAACAAGACAGACAACACAGAGAAGCTCACTACGACAGGAACTGAAATACAAGATGCGAACACTAAAGGTAGAATCGTACCAATGCTAAAACAAAGGAAAAGGCAGCTGAGCTTACCGAAAGAGAGCTGGTGTAAAGCTGAACAAGAAAAATTAAGAGATGTGAATGAGGCCATTGGAACGACCCCTTAAAATAAATGAATATCGACCTAAAAAGGCCAGCTACCACCCCGGCAGTAGGGGAGTCTAGCAATATTGAATGATTGAGAGAGAACCTGTTGTTGGACTTCAGAGTAAGAGCAGGTATATGGTGTGGGAAGTGGCAGTTCTCCACTTAAAGAAACTGCGTCAATCAGACTCACTGTCCTCTCTGTCCTATGTAATAGATACGGGGGAAAGCGACACACAATAAAAAACTGCACAACCCGCCTGCCGTAATCCAGGACAAAGTAATCTATAAGCCTGCCTTACCCCACGCACCTATCAGGGTTTCACCCTCAACGTCATTTTCATCCCGTCTTGACTTCGTTTTAAACTCTAGGATCTGCTGGAAAAAAAGCTGCAAAAGAAGAATGAAGAAAGCACTCGGGTCGTTTTACTTCCGCAAAAGAACAATCGGACGGAGATGTGGATTGCAACCGTACATCATTTACTTGATCGAAAACTAAAGAGGTGCCGGAATATTCGGACAAATTCGGAATATTCATAGACCAACGCACCGAACCCTCCTTCAGACTACTAAAGTGGTGTACCGTCTTTTAGGCGTAGAATCTTTGCAATCTTGCAGGTTGCAACGCTGATCTCAGGTTGGGAGCCTTAGCACAGCGGTCATTTTTGTGGACAATCTGTAATCATAACACTGCACAGTGGAACTAGAAAGTCTAATACACATTAAGCTAACGCTCACATACCACGTAATGAAAGAGCAGACGGTTGTGCCAGATCAGTATCCGGCCTACCGCTGTCAATGTCTATAAGGGACGTTTAAAAACCTGTACAGCACTAACCTGACGTCCCAAGCAAATGACTTTTTGCCGACTGCTCACTATATCCAAAACTATATGATCTGATTTCAGTCCCTAGAGTTTTACTCCCACAAGGGAGTTAGGTCATGACCTCTGCGGGTATCACAATGGAATATTGGATGAGCTCAACCTATTCTAGCATAAATGGTAGAGACCTTTTCCATCTTTATCTCCATTTTTTTTTACCCTAAACCCAAATTTTTAAGTCATGCTAAAATAAAAGTTATATAAAAAAAAAAATCTGTGCGTTCCGTTTGCTTATCTATGTTGATATCAGATAACGTAAAAGAAAACATGATATAATGCTATAGTCGAGTTCACGGACTATCAAATACCCGTTGTGCCCCAGCCTCCTTACAGCCCTGACTTAGCTCCGTGCGACTTTTTTTTGTTCCCCCTACTGAAGAGAGAGCTAAAGGGAAAACACTGGGAGTCGGTGGAGAACATCCAAGCTCGCGTAACAAGGTTCCTGAAAGGCATTTCTGTCGAGGAGTTTCAGGGAGTTTCAGGGTGCTTTCCAGGCGTGGAATACACGTCTCCGCAAGTGTATTGACGCAGGAGGAAGAAGAATTTTAATAATTTGTACTGATTGGATCAACAAATATATTTTTCTTAGAAAATGCGCATTACTTTCATAACGCACCCTGTATATTAAATATTATATAAATATATATATCGATATACGATTAATTCAGAATTCGAAAGTATAAAGAGGAAGGTATGTGGTCGAAACACAGTCCTCTCATAACGACAGTGTGTATAGATCCCAGAAAGACTGTACGACTTCTATGAACTTTTCAGGCACGATTAATTATATCCTAGTAATCTTAGAGAGGGAATGGCTTTCAAAGGACCCCCACATCCGGCGAGCTTAGCCGCCAGCCAAGGTGCCTGATCGACCAAAGTTCGTCGCAGGACCGGGGAACTATTATAGTGACGTAAAATCGTAAGTATATAAGATCGTTGTATTCATTTTTATGTATTTAACTGATCAGAGCAAACACAAAAATTAATTATTTTCCCGCATATTTATGAAAACTTACCTGTGGAGTAATTTCACCGAAAAGTACGATGGCCAATGTGGAAAATATAACAGCAAAGAGTCCAGAAGTCAGACCATCCAGCAGAATGGTAAACGTTGAGTTAACCAACACATTACCTAAGAGGATACTGCACAAAAGATAATTACCTTGATCACGAACAGGTGCAATCTTTGACGCATATTTTTTTTCTTTTTCCGTGCCAGTGTTCCGCAAAATCTAAAGTTTTCAGATATTAAAAGATTTAATTATATATTCCGATATTACCTTTAATTCTGTGCGGTCCATTGACATTAAACCTAAGTTAAGGCCTGAAAACAAAGCCGAAAAGCCCAAGCATGTTACAATGATGATTATGGCCAACCACACAGGTATTAACGGTTCGAATGTTTTTATTTTCAAAAAATCGGAGTTTCCTTGATGTTCCAAAGGCATCGTCGTTGCAGCCTTGCTGTGCTAAAAAACGAAAAATCGTAATTTAATCTTCTTGCCCATACAACGCTTTGTGCAGCGCACATTACAGATACTCTTAAAGTGTAAGTATTTATACTAGATTCGTTGAATTGATTTGGCCATGACCGTATGAACGAGTCTATCTTTGTTTCTATAATTTTTATCGATATAACACGCGGTTCATTTAAAAAGTTTTTAAATTTAGCTGAGTAACGGGTATCTGATAGTCGGGCAACTCGACTAAGCCGCTCTCTTGTTTTTTTTTTTATAGCTATATAAAGCATTATTATAGAGCTGTAAGAAATTCGTATGCACTCTCAAAAACAGGCACGCTCCTACTTGTTCATTCCATCTTCCTATGAAGTATGAGTAAAGGAAAGGTCTTTCTGACACAACACCTTTTTTTGTTATCAAAAGTTTCATATCAGACAGGAATTTTAATGTTACAGTTTGTGGTAAAAAGGAGTCATGACATACAATTTTAGCTAGAAATTATAAAGTAAGAACTGTTTCGGGCCGAGACGTTACTCAGTTTACAGATCAGATATTCCATATTTTTGGAGCTGTACATAAGTTGTCATAGCAACATATACCGATGACACTGTCGTATTGGTTAGGAGCCCAAGTATAGGCGTGAAAACCTTGGGACTGCAGGAGTTATAGGACAGTGAGAATAGGACAGACAAGTGGAATATAGCATCAACTGCAGCAAATATATTATTCGGAGTATGGACAATCTAAAACAATTATCCGAGAATATCTTTTCCCCCTAACCATCTTCGACGCTAAAATCAGTATACTCATACATAGGGTCCCACATAACTCGGGACTCCTACTAGGGGTACCTCAAAATATAACTGCTTGGTGAGAGTAATCCAAACAATCATTTGAGTAACAGCTTCTTGTAAATTTTGTAACAGAAGTGCTACTATGTGTGTGAAATTTTATGAATGTACCCAGTGGCTAGAGTGTATTTACAATATGTGAACATACTAATTAGTCTTCATATTGAATCCCAGGCATTTCTCAAGTGCGGAGGTATATATCCACACAAGCAATGGACAATCTTAGTGCTAAATCGGCATGTCTGGTATGTCACATAATACTATATCTCTATCGCGGAGAATAATTACCAAAATGCCCATAATACAAGACAAAAGCGGCGAACTATCTAAGCACATTTTTAATACTACGGGTCTATAAAGTACCACACATTGTCACAACGTAGATTTAAGTTTTTCACTTTCTTTTACTTTTACTTTTTACTTTGTATCCTTTAATTTGACTAACTTGGTAAATATAATGTTTTTGGTGCATGGCAGACCTAAGAGCCTAGGGAAAAGTCTAGTCCAATATTCAGGTAAATTTTTTTTTAAGTGGTTAACATAATCTCCAAATTAAGTCTTTATACAGATATCCAGCCCAGTGGAATACATTAAATAAATTTTATATTTGAAATTTTATTGCCGTTCTTACAAAATCATGAAACATCAGAGGGCAGACAGACTCTAGTGTTATGAGTGATAAAGAGCAGAAGACGTCCAAAATGTAAGGCATATCGGTAGTTATAATACATATACTCTTAATCAATAAATTTTGTAGAGAAAGTAAGAGTAAAAATCTTTTAAACGACTTTTTCCTGTGGTATGTCTGCTGCTCTATGGTTAAGCAAATTTTTACGCATCAACATCGGGACTCGGGTTAAAAGTATTTCTATATTATAATCCGTATTCCAATTCCATATTATCATCTGTACGTTTTGCGGAAGTATAAGAAGATTATACCTTCCAACCAAACTCTGAGAGGTGTCTAAAAGATTACAGATTAATGAACAATGGTTCGCTTTAGCGAAAGCGATGTGCAAGGGTCAGCGTAATGCGAGGCGGGCATGTGCGCGCTGGGGGACCGTTGAAGGCAGGAAACTCCAGTCGGCACGAGGCGCTGACCAAGCGCTCTGCTGAGTCCGCTGCCTCCAACCGAAGACTTGGCGGCCTAAATAAATTTGATTTGTCTTTAGTTCGTAACAGACCAGAATTCAGAGAAGTTGGCTCTAATAAGAGAACCATTTAATAATAAAAACGTATTTGGTTTAATTGACGCCCAACGCGCTTAAGTGTCGTAATAACGTAAAATCCGTAATAAAAATATCTAGAAATCAAGGTCTCGTAATCGGGTTTTCTTTGAAAACACTTCGGACTCGCGCCCTGCACAACAACAGTGAACAGCAACACAAAATCAAAAAAATAATACAAAAACAAAACAACGCTGCACAGGCAACAGTGAAAACCGCTGCATATCAACAGTAAACAGCTAAAACAACGACAGTCAGAAGATAAACGGAGCAACCAGCTACCGTCTTCGCTGCATTTCAATACACCAATATAACATGTAAGTGAGATCTTTATTTTCAATTTACCTCTTTTAACATCAACCAGACATGTGTGCCATTTAAAAAAAAAAGTACACATAATAAATAACGAAATAAAACAAATAAAAAGAGATTGATTGCAATTAAAAGTTCAAGTAATTTTCATTTACAAATTGTTTAAAAAAAATTAAGTAGGAAAATTAAAGTCTTTCCTAAAGTGTCCATAAGGACATCCTTCGGTAAGAGGGTGCCCAATTTAATTTTATATGTTTTATAAATTCTTTCATATTATCACCATTTTATACTTTAGTGACGTTTGTTACTCTCTATATTTTATATTTCTCGCACTTAGGTTAGGAAACTTGCTGCTCCCGTTAGTCCTACTGACAACTCCCTCCTGGACCATAAAACTAAACGAATACTCACACGCTAACCACATACCAATAATGGACGGAGACGTTACTTTATGGGACGAGTACATGGGACATACAACGAACGTTACGAGACTTTCGCGGACGAGACGAAACACGCGATGGACTTCTTCGTGAAGGAGCACATGAGACGGGTACTTGAAACGGACTTGGAACGAATAAAGACTCTTCTGGACACACTAAAGGTGCGTCACCGTCATGCTCGTAGTCTTAATTTTATAGGGACTGCTTTGAAAGCAATAGCGGGGACACCTGACTCTGACGACTGGGACCAGGTGAGGCTTAAACAGGGACAGCTAACGGACTCGGTAAACGGACAGATAGAAATAAACGACAAAATACAATTGCAATTAAACACACTGACCTCATCCATGAATTCTATTCTAAAATCAGACAACTTAGACACAGAACATTTGTACGAGACGATTTTGGCAAAAAACCGTGTTGTAATTCAAGAACTTGAAAATTTAATACTTGCAATCACCCTTTCCAATTTAAACGTAATAAGTCCAATAATCTTAAATGACGTTGACGTAAAGGAGATTGAAAGTAAACATCCAGTAACATCCATGTAAACAACATAACAAACGTTAGCGTGTCAGATATTTCAGAGGTAGCCAGCATACAGACTTTTCAAAATCAAGACCTATTGTACTTTTTAATAAAATTTCCGAAGCCTTTGTTAACTTGTAGAAAAATAAGAATATTCCCGGTACACTATGAAAATAGAATATTAGATTTCGAGGACGGTAGCGGGTTGCGGGACAGAAACCTTCGCCGTCAAGAACTGCAATGTATCAGCGGGCACCACCTTTTGCAGGAGATCGAAAGCGCCAACCTGCGCACAACAACTCATCTCTGGCATGGTCGCCCATTGCAACACCCAGCCTGGACACTTGGACCCAGTCACCATGCTCGACGAGGGAATGCTCATCACCAACGATGTATCATATCACCGACGAAAAGGGAATTAGTCGGAATATCAGAAACTTACCTGGTATCAACAATATCGGAACATCAAAGAAATAGGCCGCAGTTTCAGCCATGGCTCAAGTAAACGTTCTGAGACATCTAGAGCTGTCATCAATTCACGGAATGAGCGTTAAAAATATGCAGCACATCAACCACCATCAACCACAGCCTCAATAACCCTGGTCATCATCTTTCTTATCTACCGTCTGAAAGCCAAACGTCAACAACCGTCTAAGACCATTGAATCCGGGGACGACTTCATCTTAAGACAAGGAGGAGTTAACACAAGCAAGTCAGAGGGGTGCAACGACCCGCCGAAATGCCATCCAAGAACAGATGTGCCAACAATAACATCGACGACGCTGAGCCAGCCCAGTAACGCATTTCGCTTTAGCGAAAGCGATGTACAAGGGTCAGCGTAATGCGAGGCGGGTATGTGCGCGCTGGGTGACCGTTGAAGGCAGGAAACTCCAGACGGCACGAGGCGCTGACCAATCGCTCTGCTGAGTCCGCTGCCTCCAACCGAAGACTTGGCGGCCTAAATAAATTTCGTAACAGACCAGAATTCAGAGAAGTTGGCTCTAATAAAAGAACCATTTAATAATACAAACGTATTTGGTTTAATTTATACCAAGCATCCCCTACAGTGGGCGGTATGGTTCGTTTTGCTTATTGCTGCTTACTGGCAATTTATGTATTAAACCGAGGTTCTCGGTCTGAATGGATATTCAATTGATATTTCTTGGTGTAGAAGGCATTGCAGATTACGAATGGGGTACTCATTTATAAGCTTTGTTTCTGAATTTTTTTGTAATTGTAAAGATAGATTTTACTACGAAAATCTGATGAATATGCTAAATTTATTATTTGGTGGCTTTCTCGCACTACCTAGGGTAATGGGAATTTTATCGTTCCCTCTTTGTTAACATATTTATATTATTTTAGGAAAAGCGGTAATTTATTTATAATTTCTGTTACTACATAAGATTATTTCAAAGCTATGCAATTTATTATTTTATTTAGTCGTAAAGGAGATTCCAATGAAAGCGCTTTCGACCTGATCAAGGATTAATGTGCGACGGTGACTAATATCTATACAATTCTATTTATCTACAATACTATCTACAATTCGAAATCTGTGTTTAATTTAAACTTATTGCAAAAATTAAAAGGGTTGCATACCAAACTTTAAATTGTATGGCTTGGAGAAAAAGTGTAAATGTACCAAGATAGAACATAGATAGACAGTCCATCGTCAACCTGTTACTTAGATAGAGGGATTGCGAACAAGACATTAAAAGACATTAGACAAGACAAAAAAATATTTTTGACAAATCGGTGGAAATAGGCAAAAAAAAAAATTTTTTTAAGTGAGCGTTGCAGTTTTAGCAGTTTGTGGGCGTTAGAAATAGCGTGGCGAAAATGTTTATGGTATTCCGATAAAAATTGACAAGAGTAATAACAAAACGCACAAATATCAGAACATCTTTCCAAAGTGTAGGCGTGGCAGTTTTTGGTCGGTTTGTGGGCTTGGCAAAATGTTTTTTGCCAAACTTATAGAAATTTACCAGATATATGTACATATACAAAAATGAAAAAAAAAAAATATATGTGTATATATATATTTATATATGTATACAGTGGTGGACACTAATTTAGCACACTATGCATGGTCGATTTTCTTTTCTTATTTTTTCAGTTGTTAAAATGATTAGATCAGTAATATTTTATTGTGCGGGTAGGTTACTAAGTAGAGAAGAAGTACCGTTATTTTCACCTCTCTAGCTTTTGTCTTCTTTCTTTGCCATTCGATTTTATCCAGACACCCCCAAAATTGGCTGGACACGAATTTAGCACACTTGACAAAACAGTGTATTTTTATACAGTAATAAATGTTTTTTTTTTGATATTCTTTATGCTTATATATTTCATGAAGTCTATATGGCAACTCTCCACAGCTGCGCATCCCTTCGGTATTTCAGACCAAGCATTTTTTTTTTGTGCCCTTTAGTTCATTTAAATTGCTGGGTGTTACAAGTCCAATCTGCTTCTGAACATCCACCCGAAAATTCTCAATAGGATTGAGATTGAGGGACTGAACTGGCCCCTTCATAACGTCAATATTGCTATCCTGAAGGCAGCTCTTCACTAGTCGTGAAGTGTGCTTAGGATCGTTATCGTGCATAAAACGCCAGAGTAACGGTAGATTATCAGCCGCATCAGAGATTATTTTTTTATAGACTTGTTGGTCCATCCGTTTATTCATCTTGTGTACTGCACCCACACCATGCCTAGAAAATGCTGCCCACACCATTAAATTTCCTCCACCATGCTTGACCGTCTTTATGGTGTATCGTGGATGGTGTTGCATGCTCGGAGGACGCCAAACATATTTTTTTCGTCGGATCCAAATTGACAATACTTGAATTCATCGCTCCAAAGCAAAAAATTAAAAAAATCAGAGGCTTTATATTTGCCTTTATATTTTTTTTTTTGTGCTATATATATTTTTGTTGTGCTATACATCCACGTCGATTTTTTTTTCATTAGGACGTCTCCTTATCGTCCTGGAAGACACATTTACTCCTTGGGTTAATGCAATTTCATTTCTAATCGCCCTTAAAAATATGAAGGGATTTTAAACCGAAGTTTTTTATATTTACCGAATATAATAAAGCACAATTAATTAATTAAAGATCGAAAAAATTCACTTGCTTTCAATAACTGTCCAGTCAATTTTGGGGGTGTCTGGATAAAACTTAGTAGCCTACCCGCACAATAAAATATTACTGATCTAATCATTTTAACAACTAAAAAAAATAAGAAAAGAAAATCGACCATGCATAGTGTGCTAAATTAGTGTCCACCACCTTATATATATATATATAAATACTTTTATATAATATATATATATATATATAATATAAAATAGTATATATTGTATATATATATATAATATTAAATAGTATATATATATATAATATATGTTTCTAAAGATAACATTATATATATATATATATATATATATATAATATATATATTATATATATAATATAAAATAGTATATATATATGTTTCTAAAGATAACATTATTGTTGGCCTGGCAGTTCAAGTTTTTAAGCAAATCTATAAGAATTTATAATAAAACAAAAATTATATACCCCACAACATTTTTTAAAAGTGTGGACGTGGCAGTTTTTGTCGGTTTGTGGGCGTTAGAGCACGCGCAGCAACATTTGGAAATAAATTTGCGTTGCGTCTATGTCTCTGGAAGCTTAATCTCAATATTCTAGCTTTTGTAGTTCCTGAGATCGAGGCGTTCATACGGACAGACGAACATGGCCAGATCGACTTGGACATTGATCCTGATCAAGAATATATATACTTTATGTAATAGGACACGGTTTTTTCTGCCTGTTACATAATTTTCAACGAATCTAGTATTTCCATTTACTCTGCAAGGGTATATATGTATATTTCCTTATACTGCAAGGGTATATGTATAAGCTAACTTTCTTTTTTTATTAAACATAACGCAATCAGAGTTCCACACCACCTTATAGAAAAATAAACTTAAAAACTTACATTTGTTGTTTTCTCAGCTGTTTTGGCACAAATAAAAAATTCATTTATAAATGATGGAAACTTTACTGAGTACAGTGCTGAAAATCCATCGCTGGATACTTCTATCGGTGTGAACAGATCAGTAGCTGGCTTTAGACAGGGACCGCCATAATCGTTTTTTTCATTTGTAAACGTTATAGCTGTATTTTCTTCTAATCCGCTACCAAACACTCGAAAATGTTCTTCCTTGTCTACTAACACAGTTGGTATTCCGTTTTCAGTTTCTACTGTTTCGTCTTCCAAACGAATTCCAACTATCCGAAAAGAATTTGTAATGGTTCGCTGTGTCCGTGAACTGAAAAATTTAATTTATATTTTAAGTTGTTAATATATGCTTACTAGTATTGTTAAAACTAAATAATGTCAAACAAATAACGTAATAAAAAATCAGAAACAAGATTAAGCCATTTAAACTAGATTTATTTTTGAGAGTGATTTTGATTTTAAATATATTAAAACTGAAAGTTTAAAATACAAACGGGGTGTTATTGAAACCAATTAAGTTTTCGTTTACATTGCCAGATTTGTACTGTTATTGATTTGATTATTGGTCGATATATTCTAGTTTTAATAAATTATAATGATCAGGAGTACCGAATATACATTGTATCTTTTTCAAAAATTGTATGGTTTGTATTCGGTATCTGGATTTTCACATCTGTTGTGCTTATTATTTATTTAAAGAGTTTTGGTTAGAAGCTTGTACTGTTAATATATTATTAAGTTTTTAGCACTTGTTGTCAATTATTTCTGCTCTGCACACGTGAACAGTAAATGTAAGACGACCCAAATGACATCTCTGTACAAAATTGTTGCATTAGCAGTTGGTTAGCGTCTGGCATATCTTAATCCCTCTCTGAATTGCTTGAGCCGTAACGGACAACATGTGATACCGTTTTCTCATATTTTTCTATCTTTAAGAAATATTCTTTATTATTTATATTTACAACCGTTTATTATAAGTTATTTTTTATTACTTCTTTGTTATAATAGTTTCTGCTACCAAATATAATGTCATAAGTTTTCTCTAGCATAAAACCCTTATTTTTTTTGGTTTTCTTCGCACACAGCTTCTTAAGCTTAAAAACCTGTGCTGTGTGGCTTAATATTAGTTTGGCAAATATCTCCCTTCCGCCTTTTTGTCTGTTGAATTTCGCGGCTATGTACAAAGCGCTACAGATCGTATCTGACAATACTATACATAATTTGAAAGGTCTTGACATAACCTAGAAAACGACGCTATGCATGATTAGTTAGGATATTGCGTTCAACAGTTATAGACGTGTAAACATGGAGTTCACTAACGCCGAAATTCGCGCTATTTTAAAGTTTTCCTTCGTTAAAGGCAAATCCGCCAGAGAAACGTTCCGTGTGGTTAATGGTGTTTTGGGGGATGGTACTCTATCACTTCGAACCGCGGAGGAATGGTTTCGACGATTCAGAGCCGGTGAAAACGACACCATGGATAAGCCAGCCGGCGGAAGACCTGTGACGACAAATACCGATCAAATCATGGAATACATCGAGTTAGACCGGCATGTGGCATCTCGTGACATCGCCCAGGAGATGGGAGTTAGTCATCAAACCATTTTAAACCATCTGCAGAAGGCTGGATACAAAAAAAAGCTTGATGTTTGGGTGCCGCATGATTTGACGCAAAAAAACCTTCTGGACCGAATCAACGCCTGCGATATGCTGCTGAAACGGAACGAACTCGACCCATTCTTGAAGCGGATGGTGACTGGCGACGAAAAATGGATCACATACGACAATATCAAGCGAAAACGGTTGTGGTCGAAGGCCGGTGAATCGTCCCAAACAGTGGCCAAGCCGGGATTGACGGCCAGGAAGGTTTTCTGTGTGTTTGGTGGGATTGGAAGGGAATCATCCACTATGAGCTGCTCCCATATGGCCAGACGCTTAATTCTACCATCTACTGCGAACAACTGGACCGCTTGAAGCAGGCGATCGACCAGAAGCGTCCAGAATTGGCCAACAGGAAGGGTGTAGTGTTCCACCAGGACAACGCCAGACCACACACTTCGTTGATGACTCGTCAGAAGCTAAGGGAGATCGGATGGGAGGTTTTATCGCATCCACCATATAGCCCGGACATAGCGCCAAGTGATTACCACCTGTTCCTGTCCATGGCGAATGCCCTTGGTGGTGTAAAGTTGAACTCAAAAGAGGCTTGTGAAAAGTGGCTGTCCGAGTTCTTCGCAAATAAGGAGGGGGGCTTCTACGAGGGAGGTATTATGAAGTTGCCATCTAGATGGAAACAGATTATCGAACAAAACGGCGCATATTTGAACTAAATCCGATCACTGTAACACTTTTTATAAGGCATTGAATAAAGAGCAAAAAAGCGGAAGGGAGATATTTTCCAACATATTAAATGTGTATAAATAAACAAAACACGCTTTCTAAACTTAACTACCATAGTATTTAAAAAAGAGACAACGCTACACTCTCCCCTTATATTGGATAACTGCTACCTAGATAACTAGCGTAAAAGATCGAGTGTTTGCGAGATAGGTTAGGGCGTCACTTTGCGTTTACATTTATAGCTTAGCTTGACCAAAGACACTGGAATAATAAGATGCGTAACGCCATACGATTTTTTTGCACACAATTTTTTCGGGCTGGCTCTAGAGCTGGCTCCAGGCTCTCTCGAATTTTTGTTTAAGAGCCAGAGAGAGAGAGCGCTCTAGAGCCAGCAGCTCTCTTTTACGCATACAGCGACAGCCGAGCACTGTATGTGTGCACACGTGTGCTCATATATTGTAAATTTGACAAGATATGCCCTTCACTTCAGAAGTTTATGGACTTTCAATCTATAATATTTGTACTCTGGCAATCGAGTACAAAGTACTCGTAAGTAAAAAGTAAAAACTCTAATTTTGCATTGCCTTAACATGATAATTATTAAATTACATCATAGAAATAGTAATAGGTGAATACATGTATTGTAATAATGTAATGTAATGTAATAATATCGAATTATTTAAAAAAATAAGAAAAAAAATTTAATAAATAATAAAAAACAACGGTGTATAAAACAATTTAATGTAGAGCAATGCCTTAAGTACACAAATGAAAGTAGCGATTTCTCATTATGGTTTCACTCAAATGACTGTTATGTGCATAAAATTGATATTTTAAACAAACTTATAAAAGTTTTACTTTTAAGCATTGCAAGTGGACTGTGACAGCTGATAAACAAAAAAAGCTAGCATGACTCTATTTCTATCATTCATAAATGAAAAATTAGTGACGACTAAAAATAAATATATACATAATATATAAATATATAGCACAAAAATTTAATAAAATTAATTTTAAAAAAAAGAAGCAAATTATATCAAAAAGCAATAGTTAGAAAACAAACTTAGTTGGGGAACATGGAAATATTTTAATGTTTAACATTTATTATTTCAAGTATACTCGAAGGTCATATAAATATACGACCCCATTACAATTGTAATGTCCTCCCCGTGGTGGGTACCAAATAATACATATATTACAGGTAATTAATAATATAAACATTTATATGTAAACGGTAGCTAATTTATCTAAAGAATATTAAAAAAACTTCTTAAAAAAAAATAATAGTCACGGCATAAATTTTTAAATAATATTTAGCTCATATTACAACGAAATTGAATAAAACATTAATCAAATTCGTTTCTTAGATCAAAATTGATTTCGGACCGAAAATCGTCTTCTAGCACAACTACGCACACTTTTTTGTTTAATTCACACAAGCAAGTGAAATCTATTTTTAGATATTTATGCTCTCAATTTTATGCGAGCGGGAAGAGAGCAATTACTGCCGCCGTATGTATAGCCGTTACGCATCTTATTATTCTAGTGTCTTTGGCTTGACCATGGTATGCCTTAAAATCTTAAGAAACTGCATAACATTAAGGTAATATCGAGTTATTTTAGTCCACAAGTTTCCAACGGGCTCACCATACCATACGTTCCCTATGCTAGTTTCCGATTGTTGCTTTATATTACTTGCTCGTGCATTCCGATGAAATCTAAATTTCGTGATTATTTTTAATAGTTTTTAATTACTATTACTATTACTATTACTATCCAGCAACAAGCTGTCCGAATGAAATCAATTTGTTCTTCTAGAAGATTTGCTTTACATATCGTTGTCGCAATTACCTAGTCGTATATTTAAAATTCACTGTCTCGCTCGCTAAACTTATGTTTTGTGATTACTCTGCAGAGCGTTTAATCAGCGCTTACTTTGTATGAAAACTAGAGATGATTTTAGCATTGGCATGTCCTGGCGATTCATCAGTAAGACAAACTATCACAAAAATCATACTAAAACTGCGCAAGATCACCACTATTTTTGTACATTTTAACTGGCACATCATCGGTAAATTCATCACTCTTTAGTCATAAAATACCCACTAATTTTTCGAAGAGAGAAATTTCCATATTTTTTGTATTACACATTTTCTGGCTTTTCAGGAACCATTTTCATCAAACGTTCACTAAAATATCATCCACATATCGGACTACAAATTCATAAAATTTTTGTACTACAAATTTTTATTTTTAATTTGATTTAAAAATTCCGGAATGCTGGACGTCTTCTTATTCTACGGAGTTTGGGGCCAGCTTCTTTTCAGTTGAGTTGAAATATGGGACCACAAGTCACCTTCAAAGTACAAATTATTAGAATAACATAGAAAAAATGTATTATAACAATTTATCTTAGTTGTATTTGTTGTAGTTTATAAAATTTATCAATTACCTAGAATAATTAATGAATTAAATTCGAAATACTTACCATTTCCTTAAAAACTGGCAATTAACAAAATTCGCGAGTGAAAATGAGAATAACATATTGAATATTGCATCTGTTTGTACGATCCTAATCCGATACTACGTTCAAAACGTAAGTTAAAAAAAAAATTTTCAAAGGTGTGGGCGTTACATTTATTGCCATGTTGTAAGCGTGACATTTTTGGGCGTCACAAGAATCTACACTAGTCAGCATAAGTATTTTGAGTAAATTGTCTGCTTCTTTTGAAACTCGCTCGCGCTTGACGCGAACGTTGCGAAGACGATTAGCAAAGTAAAGAACAAATGTTTAGCACACAGAAAGCCAATTTTTATACGGCTTACCCATTGCATTCTCTTTCTACTTAGAAGACAAGCTTATTTAGTAAATGGTATCCTGCTTTTGAGCGAGCACTTTTAAATCAACAATTGTTTAAATTTCACTTTTATGGATATTAAACGTTATTAAAACCAAAAAAATAATTGATGGCCATGGGTAAAAAGGCCGAATTAAGTTTGTTTTTATTAGATCGTCAATAGTAGTACAGTTTAACGCTGGTTTAAAAGTAAAAAACATTACGAAAGAGTTTAATGTCTATTATCAAATCAAAAAGTTAAAAAAAAAATGATTAAAAAAACTTAAAACTGGTCCTAAGCGCAAAACAAAATTCGCTAAAGACAAAATCCTTATACGAGAATTTAAATAAAATCCTCTTGCGAAACCCCAAGCCGTTGCAACGCAGTGGAATCTTACCGCCAGCCTTCCGAAAAGTGATCGTAAGTCAATCAGTGAGCGCACACTCCGGCCGTATATTTCAAAAATTAACAAGCTTAAATGGTTGAAATTTGCAAAGGAACATATAGACAAGCCAAAGTCGTTCTGAAGCAGTGTTTTATGGACAGATGAAAGCTCTTTCGAGTATAACTCCTCAAAACAAAAAAAAATTGTTTTAAGATTTCCAACTCAGCAAAGGCAAAAAAGACGGCCGTTTGTCAGAAAGTGAGCCATGGTCATTATGTGGAGATGTGCCTACAATGGGTTGGGTGACTTGGTCCCTATCTCCGGCTCAATGAACCAAGGGCAATATTTGATGACCCTTAACGAAAATGCATTTCCTTCTGGAGATCGGGGAGTCAAATATCCTGCAGCAAGATAATACTCCATGCCACAAAGCTCGAATAATAACCAAGTTTCTAAGGGATGTTGGCATCACCGTCTTGAACTGGCCACCTCAAAGTTCAGATTTTATATTATTGAAAACATTTTAAAACGCAAAAGAACAATTTCGTTACACAAAACTCGAGAGGAGATGATTTCTGAGATCACTTCCCTCTGGAAAGAGATAACTTCAGAGATCCTTCACAATATGGTGGACCGACACCAAAACGTTATTAATGCCAAATGAGGATATGTATTTCATTAATTTTTGCAATACTCCCAAGCTCCAGCTCCATTTAAACTTATTTTTTTGTTACTTAGCCAATACAAAAATTATCATATTTCATTAAATTGTTTATATCTTTTTAAGTTTCAAAGAAGAACTATTCGTTTGTTAATTTTTAAGTTTATATTATATTATTTACACACAAAAAATAAAAAATTATTATTACTATCATATCAAGCCATTTTAAAGTTTTACTGACAAAACGTTTAGCGTTTATTTTGTCAAAATAATCTCAGTTTCCCAGAACAATACGTATTTGAAATACGTAGGCTGTGATTTGTTGTCTTAGATTTTACTAATGGTGCTTGTCTATATCTGGTGTCTACTTCATAACTATGTCTATTTTCGTTTAATTTATTAATTTTCTCTTGTTGGGTGTCATGTGCAGGTGTTCCTGCATAGATAAAAATATCTGCTGGTGTTTTACCTGTTGTATTATGTTTAATTTTATGGTTATAAACATAGAGTAGGGTTTCAAATTTTGTTATTTCATTCTCTGGGTCGGACTCTGTGCTTATAATTCTTAACTTTTCGTTGACAGTTTTATGAAATCTCTCAATGTCAGAAATTCCATTTTTACTTGTGACGTTAATGTGAATATTTTCTGACCTTAGCCATAAATGTAATGCAGCACACATAAATGCTGAATCTTTATCGGCTTTTACTTCGGACGGTTTTCCCATTTCATTAAAATCCCTAGAGCTGACTTCAATAAAGGCGGCATATTTGGAATAAACGTCAATACATGACAGGAATGTTTTATTATCGATTAAATAAAAATCGATAACATAATTTTTTCTAAATTTGAAAATTTCTGGCGTAAACTCGTAAGTTAATTTAGTGTTTCTATGTTCTGTTTTGCACATGTTACATACTTTACATTCGTTGATAATATTCTGTATTAACTTTTAATAGTCTGGATAGTAATATTTTTCTTTAAAAATGTTGGTTTGCTTTTCTATACCTGGATGTAAGAGTTCTCTGTGGGTTTTTATTATTACTTCTTTAAATTCTGAATATATTTCAATATCTATTAGTTTACTGGTTGCTCTCATAACTTTAGTTATGTTGTTCGGACTGACAATTTCTATGAAAACGTTTTGAAATATAAGGAAATCTATTTCATTATAAAAATAAATTACGCTATTTTTTGTACACAAGTATTATTTTATTAATTCTTTTGCATACGCGCTTGTCATTTCTTTATAATGGATTTTTAGTTTAGTTTTATGAAAATATTTTCTTATTTCTGTATTGTTATTGTCGTCTTTGACAAATTCTATTTGTCTATTATAGTAGTTTATTGGTCTTTCCGTAAAGGAAATGTAATTTTGGTTATCTTCATGGCTACTATGTACGGTAGCAGCTGAAGTGGGAGATTCACCGTTCAAACTCATTTAGTCTGATCTTTGGAGTTTCATGTTTGGTTCCTTGATATTATCGAGCCAAACTAAAGGTTGATGCTCACTAAGGATCTGAAATTTACGACCAAAAAGATAGGACCTGAAGTATTTAGTGGCCCAGACAATAGCTAAAAGATCTTTTTCTATTGCTGAATATCATGTTCAATCAATTCAAATCATGTTCATTGAGAGTACGGCTAGCGTAACAAACGGGTTTATGATCCTGTGATAATACAGCACCTAGAGCTACATTGCTAGCATCTGTGGTTAATGAGAATGTTTTTTCGAAATTTGGGTAAATTAATATTGGTTCGGACATAATTACAAATTTTAATTTTTCGAAGGCTGATATATAATCGATATCTTTAGAATTTATAACGGAACCTTTTTTTAGTTTTTGTGTTATGGGTGTAGCAATTTTTGCAAAGTTAGGGATAAATTTACGGTAGAAACCGCAAAGTCCTAAAAATTATTTTATTTCTTTATTAGTTTTAGGTAATGGGTATTTTATGCCTTGGTTGGACTTTATTCCTTCAGTAGTTACAATGTGACCTAAGAACTCTGTTTCTCTTTTCATAAATTCACATTTGTCAAGTTGTAACTTTAGATTAGCTTCTTGTAATTTAGCAAATACTTTACATGGAGATAACAAGTGTTCTTCCAATGAAGTGGAAAAAACTATTATATCGTCCATGTAAACTAAACAATCTTTGTAAATTAGGTCTTCTAATAGGTTGTTAATACAACGTTAAAATGTTGCAGGTGCGTGCTTCAGTCCAAATGGCACTCGAGTGTACTCGTAATGTCCATTTTTTGTTGAAAAAGCTGTTTTTTTAATCGAGCTTTTATCCATTTGGATCTGATGAAAACCTATCTGGGAGTTTTTTAATAATTACATTTTTTCATCACGTTTGTATATATATGATTATGTAGATCATTATTTTCTAAAGCTAGCTTATTTGTTATTACAAAGCATTTTGCTTCAAGCTCTTCTATGAACTTACGAACTGATCCATTGAATTGTGTGTTATATATAGTCGTCTCAAAAGCTCTTCAAAGCTGCACTGAGCTGGGATACTCGTTGGGCGTCGCCTCCAATTTGCATTTCAATTGCACTGAAGAGGACGTGTAACTGACGGACGTCAGTTGATGGATATAGTTGAAGTATGAACTCTATTCTTCTTATGAACGAGCTCAGTTCCAGTGTCGTACCGGTAAATGTTGGTAGCTGTCGAATCTGACCAAGAGCCTGGTTCAGATGATTCTCGGAGAGTAGTTGCACTTGTTGTTGTGGTAGTGCCATTGTTGTTTTTCTTGTTTTTGTTGTTGCTGATTTTATTTTATTTTTCACTCCTCGTAGCGTTCACGCTTTTTGTTTTGCGGGCTACACACTGTCTTTGTCACTGGCAAAACCTGGGGCTTCAGTTACCCTTTAGTGGTCTTGTCTTTGCAGCACTTATGTAATTTGTTCACTTCTAGTAGCGGTCACACTATTATGGTGGGCTCCAAGTTGAAGCGGTTTTAATTATTAAGCACTGTATGACTGGCGGATAGTTACTTCTTGTAGCACTGATTAGCCACAAAGTTGAAGTTAAATCACACACGAAGGTACTTTGTTGGTCACTATAAGTTTAGGACCACCGACTGCGCCAATAACGAATTCGCGGTTGCAAGTTTTGAAAAAAATATAATTTTTATTTCAAGATAATAATACAACTTTGAATCGGAGACAATTCACGTCTTAATGGTATAGCGAATGAATTAGATCTGAATCTGGAGTGTGAGTTGAACGCTTAGCAAACCCATGGTCGACTTTGTTTATATGGGTTGCGCTCTTTAAGAGAGTTGCGCATGGAAAATTACCATGATTTGTGCTGCGTAAGCTATTTGGTTGCTTATTGTGAATAACGAATTCGGCATCGGCGGATGTCTATGTCTATGAATCAATTGTGTATGTTAACGCGGCCGAAATTGTTATTGTCACCAAGAGCTTGGGATCTGACTTATGTGTTGGGGCTTGTAATTTTAAGTGTGTTGCTGGGCAAATGGATTGGGTGGGTGTGATCAAGTGGTACATATGTACTGTGTGTGTGTGGTGTGTGTGTAACAAAGTGTTATACTATGGTACATATGCTACTATATGGGGATATATCCTCAAGTCCCTTAGACTTAAGCGTATGCCTACTGAGCATATACACAGTATAACCAATACACCCCACACTACCCATTATGTACCCAAGCAATACCAGATAAGAACCAGACTGTAATACGAATCAGACCGTAATAAGAATATAGGATGTTATTGAAACAAATCACCCACTGGTAAACTAAACATCCTTTTCCTAAGCCGCAAACAATTGTCACGTTCCCACGTTCAAATTTCGGACTCGCAAACTCGAAAACAAATGTTTTAAATTTCAAATAAGCAAAATCTTAAGAATCTAAGAGCACTTGTATCCAAGAGCGAATGCACTTGAATCAAAGAGAAATGCAGATAACTCTCTCTCTCTAATCCTAAAATCCAAAGTCCATATTTGAAAAGCTCGAACCCGAGGCTTGAACGTTAATCAATCTAGATCAATAAGCAGAGTTCAGTTTGAGACTTAAATTAAGAAGGTCGGTGTTCTCCTAAAATAAAGTGTAATTATTCAGTTAATAAAAATTTATATTTTTTTGACTTATGGAAATTACCAACATATAATTATATATGTATACATATATATATATATATACGTAGGATATTTTCGGATATACTCTGTTATATATGTATAAGAAATGTTTGACAAATAAATTAATAAGTTTTGATGTTAATACTGCCAAACTAGCTCTGCGTCTACGTCTCTGGATTCTTCATGCTGAATCTTAATTTAATCCAGTTTTCGTAACAAAAGTAATGGGTATCTGCTCGTCGCGGAACTTGGCTGTTTTACGGTTTTGTTTTTCACAGGTCTAGCATGCAACAGCAATGGTGGAATCACATTTTGAGATTAAGTACCGTTGCATTTGAATTTATAGTTAAATATACTTAGAGCTTGAACATATTTTCTATTAGTGATAATTGGGGGAAGTTTACTAAAAATCATTTTAAACACATTTCCTTATCCTTTTTTATATGTTGAGAGGAAACCCCTTATATGTACAGTTGCGGAGACATTAATAGCACCATAAGCACATTTCGTGTTTGTCCCAGCGTTTCTGTATTTTCTGACACTTTTTCATCATTTTACTCACTAAACTTAAATTGTACAATGACTTTCAATCGAAATTACAAAATTAGTAACAGATCTAATGGATATTTTAAAAATAATTGGCAAAACAAAAAGAAAACCTTCAAATTTAGGCGATAACAAAAATAGCACTTTTTTCGTAGTTTGCTAAAACTAAGCAAAAAAATAAGAAAAGAATTCAACAAATGGATTATATCTTAAGAACTATGTTTAAAGAATCTTAATATTTGGTTGCGTGACCTTTGTTGGCGATGACAGCTGCGCATCGTCCTGGCACCGTTTTTGAGGAATTTTGCTCCATGCATCCTTGAGCACACCCCAAAGTTCCTCGATATTATTAAGTTTGGCTTCAGAAACCTTTTTTTTCACGTCCGCCCAAAGGTTTTCGATTGGATTCAAGTCGGGTGACTGAGCAGACCATTTCATTACTCTGATCGATTTCTGCTCAAACCACTTTCGAGCTTTCTTGCTCGTGTGTTTTGGGTCGTTACCTTATTGAAATGTCCAAACTAACGGCATTTCATCCTCGGCATATGGCAGCATCACATTTTCCAGGATATCTGTGTAAATATGCTGATCCATGATGCTTTGAATCCAATGGATCGGACCTACTCCATAGTATGAAAAGCACGCCCATACCATTATGTTTGATCCTCCGTTCTTTACCGTCTTAGAGGTGAAGCGAGGATTATATTCAGGTCGTGGTGGACGCCGAACATAAGACCGAAAGCCTTTTCCACCAAACAACACAATTTTGCTCTCATCTGACCACAAAATGTTGCGCCACTTCTCCACAGGCCAATCCTTGTGTATCTTAGCATATTCCATTCGCTTTGCCACATGCTTCACAGTCAAAAGCGGGACTTTTCTGGGACTCCACGCATTAAAGTTGTTTTGTCTTAAGCGTTTGCATACTGTTTTCTCGCTTTCAGCTATCTGAAGCTCCTTCTTCAGTTCCGTTGCCGGCTTAAAAGGCTCCTTCTTGCTTTGCCGAACCAAGCGCTTGATCTCCACGTTGGACATTGAGGGCTTTCTTCCACGTGTTTCGTTCTTTTCGACAAACAGCAGTGCTTTGCGGATCATTTTGTTTGAACAACCGAAAATTCGATCAATTTTAGCGTAGGTTTTACCTTCAGAGACCATGTTTTTAATCAAATTTCTTTATTCGACGGTACAATGCCTTCCGCGACCCATGACTAGAGAATTTTTGGTCTTCGTTTGGAAAAAATTCAATTAAAACCTTTAATGCAACTCCTTTTTTCAAAATTTGTCAAAAAAAAAACCCAAAGCAATCACTCCTATTAATTTTATTCAGCAAATACGTGGTCAGTGCTAGTTTTGTTACCGCCTCATTTCGGGCGCTTTTGCAGAAAGTGCCCAAAAACAAAAAGAACCGTTACATTGAGAGAGTAAAAATTTCTTGCTCAGAGAGACAACATAAGGTACTTATTATTCATGCAATATGACTTTAAAAAAAATAAACATTCAATCATTTTTTTTAGGAAATAAACTTTCCACCTGCAGTCGTGCTATTTTTTTAGCCGCAGCTGTATATGTAGTTAGTTAACACAGACAAACAAACAAGACAACAGAAAGGATTCGAAAAATATAGTTTTCCCCTTAACAACGAAAAGTACACACTGACGACTTTGTAGGATATTGAAATACAGAAATCTAGCTTCAGACATTTAGAAGCTATTAGCGGAGAATACTTATCTTCCAGTTTAAAAACGATCTACAAGCCACTTTTCAAAAAGTTTTTTTTTCGTGTTTCTTGATCGGCGTACACATATGTACATATTTTACAATAAATAATTGTACTCGAAGTTATATATATGAAATAGCTATATAATGGTATATCTGATATGTTAAAAAGTTAGCAAGTTAGAAGTAAGCGTTTCCAATCCATTAATTTATATGTACTCTTTATCAGAATCACTATCTGAGTCTATCTATCACGTCTGTCTGTCACTTCTACTCTCCGAGTAAGCGGTATAAGTTTAAACGTGAGTATAAACAGAAGAGCCCTTATCATAAATCGTCAATCGCCTAAGACCGACCAAATCCAGATATTTTTGAATGGCTTCGTGTGCATCACTTTGGTCTAAATGGTAACGTTGAACATCAGTTCGATTGCTTAAGTATGTATGTACATATGAATTAACATAGTTTTTCGTATTTTATAGAGATAAAAGAGGAAGACGATTTCCTCGACTGAGAAATTTTAAACCGTTAGGCATACAGAATAACATTTGCAAGGAAAAAAATAAACAAAGAAATATCAGAATTTCAGTCTAAATTTTCAGTATTTCTCGCAGACAGACAGACACTCGGACGACCAGACGGACATTGCCTGATCGACTCAATAAGAAAATTCATTAAAATTAATTCCCCTTTATTTTTTTTTTTACGAATCTTTGTTTACCACCCTTCTATATATGTGTAGTATAAATATAAATAAAGGGTGAGCGTGGCAATGTGAAGAAAATTTTCGAATCATATCCATCACCAGAATCTGCATGCCTAATCTAAATAACTTTCCAGCTTTTAAGGTTCCCGGGGCCCCGACGTTTAGGCAGACATATCCAGATCGACTCGGCTAATAATCCTGATTAAGAATATACAGAAAAACTATATAGGGAATATTATGTACAATGTGTAGTATACACTTTATAACCATATTTAAACCATATTGCCTGTTGCCAAACGTATTCTTGATCAGTACATTGTTTTAAAATTTGGAATTGGTTATTACTTATATTATTATAACAATCTATGGTCCAAGTGCATACGCACCTGTTGCATGCATGTGCCTTTGGTTTCAAAATTTCTATTGAAAACTACTTATTACTGACGGTAAAAAAGCGGTGAAAAATATTTAGCAACTTATATTATCGATTTACAAAAACATGGAAAAGTGATTATATGAATGTTTCACAGGTCTAGGGAAATGCAGTTTACAGCCAGATATAACTGGATATTTAATATGTAGTTAATATGTATGTATTTAATACATATGTATGTATGTATGTACGTCTTTGTGTTTCTTCGTAGCCTTTTACAAATTTTTATTAAACATTATTTTTTACTGACAGTTAAGAACCCGAAAAATATTAAACAACTTATGTAATCGATTTACCAAAACATTGGTCAAGTGACTGTATACATTCCTCACAGGCCTAGGTGAAAGCAGTTTACAACCAGATATATCTGGATAGTAAAATGTAAATACATATATATAGACATATACATATTAAATAAATAGCCCTCTTTCTTAAAAAAAGTGTAATAATAAATATACTTACTGGGGAATATTGAATATGAAATAATTATGATATGAGGTATTTATAGAATAAATACATTTATTTAAATGTAAACTTGCCTTGCTAAATTTTGTGATATTGCAGACGATAAGAAGTTGAAGTCATTATCTTTCTGCTGCAAGAATTTATTTCTTGTATCCATAGAAGTTGCATTTATACCGTTAGCAAAAAGAATTATTGTAATTAATGATGTCAAGTATGTGCTTTTCATTTTAATCGAACTGAGTAATATGTATACTCGGACTATTGATTTTGTATTGCTCAATAGTATTAGGCTGTAAAGTTCTAGGATAACAAAATAAATAATTTTTAACCACTTTTCAAAGACACCACCATTACCACCGGTGTATTTTAAGAGTTCAGCCCATTTAGTCTGTAATTGACACATGTGTATGCACTGTTTACTATTTTGAATTCTACACTGTTGGGAGTATTTTAGTGGCATCTGTCACTGCCGCTTTTATAATCACTTGACAAATTGTCTATTTCAATGCGAGAAATCTTGTACTTTAATATATTTTTTAATAATGCAAGTAGCAAGATTTGCAGAACACTTTTTTAATTGTATTTTGCAAGTTCCTTAAATACCTTTTTTCCACTCTCTCTAATCTTATTCTCTAACCTTTCCCATTTCTCTTAAATGTACTGGTATTTTAATAGCCAATGCCGCTGAATATTCTGATGAGTACATCGATATTACTATCGATTACACTTACATACATATGTATATTAAAGGCTTTTCATGCAGAAGGCAAGCCTGTATTGAAATTATATCAACAGCGAAACTGCACCTTAATAATGTCCATCATTATAGCGATTGATACCAACGAATACAAAATTTTTTTTAACTTATTTTTTGTTCAGATTTTTAGTTATCGGCCCGTTCCAGATTTCACTTCCGAAAGATTCACACGGTTTTCTTCTTTCTATTTTTTTTATTAAATAAAAGGAACAGCTGTGCAAACAAACCGTGAATAATTATTTTGAATTCAACTTGAAATCAATATAAAAGTAAATAATTTGAATACTGCATTTCGTTTAGAATTGGCATAATTTGCTGAAGTGTGTGATGGTAATACGTTATGGAAATACGAGTTACCTTGATATGTTTAAATAGATAAATTAACCCTTTTAACAAAATAAATAACTTTATTAAACCATATAAATATATCAAGGGAAATATTAAAACTTAGGAAAATATTATGCTTTAGCTTTTTGCAGCACTAATTCCAACTAATAAGAGCACTACTAGAACAGCTGACATCGAAACGTGACGCAACAGCAAAAGGGAATACGAGAGAGAACGCTATAATCGAGTTCCTCGATTATCAGATAATCGTTGCAATATATCTTTAGCATACCGATAGAAATTTGAAAGTCAAATAAGAAAATGAATAAGTATCTAAAGAATTTTCAAGAGATTGGGCGTGGCAGCCTTGGTCGGTTTGTGGGCGTACAAAATAGGTCCACAAAATTGCGCTGCGTATATGTATGTCTCTGGAATCTGCATGGTGCTAGTTTGCTACATATTGGTGGTCAGACGGACATGGCAATATCGACTCCCGCTATTGATCGTGATCGCGGTCGAAAACGCTTCCCTCTACCTGTTACAACTTTTCAACGAATCTGGTATACCCCTTTACCAAACCCATTAGAATAATAAGGTGCGTATCGGCCATATGTACATAGTTTTTGCACTATGCAGCAACTTCTTTGCTCTAATTGCTCTCTCCCCGCTCGCGTAAAATAGAGAGCATAAAGATCGATAAATAGATTCGTTGTAATATACATATGTATGTCGGAGCATAATTTTGCATGTGTTAGTGTATTGGTATTCTGGTAGTGTATTTCATCATAATGGAAATATTGCATCAGCCTCTTTTTTCGCAGTTATTGGTTGCTTGTAGTTTTGTAGTTTTGGGAAGAACCGTTTTAGCGCGGCGCCAGCGTGTTGTCGCTGACGCCGAGTGTGGTTCGATGGTAAGCACGGAGAAGAAGAGTGCGACACAAGGCAGTTGTTCGTAGTACTTCAGTGCGATCGGAACTCACTGCGCTAGCATTACGGCGAATAACAACGAAACTGCGACATCAGAAGTGGGATCGGGCTCGCTACCTGATATGTCTAGTGAACCATGGCGGATTTTAATGGAAATGCAAAATAGAAACTTTATTGAACTTGTTAAAACACTGCAAACAACGACATCCGAAACAACAAATAAAAATTAGGTAGTGCTACCCAAATTCAACGCAGACGGTGCTGGCGTCGATGCAACGGCGTGGTGCTCTACAGTGGACATAATTTTCGCAGAAAACACCATAAAAGGCAGCGCGTTGGTGATGGCTTTGAGTGCAGCGATGGAAGGTAGTGCTTCGCAGTGGCTTGCTCAAATTTGTTATCCTGGCATAACTTGGGCCGAAAGTACTTTTCGTTCAACGTTTTGCCAGTGCGGAAACTCCAGCGGCTATGTTTTTGGCAATGCTGGCAGATTGTCCAACTGACGGTGAATGCCTTTCCAATTATGCTAGTCGCATGATGACGTCACTTATTACGAAATGGCGTGATATGAATGTGGAGGAAATTGCAGCTTCAGTAACGCTTGCTAAGATGGCACATGTGGATAGCAGATTGCAGCGATTGACATTTACTTCATATGTACGGACCAGAAGTGAATTGCAAACGGAGCTTAAAGCATTTACCTTCAACAAAAGGAAGAAAACTCTGCAAGAAGAAGCGGCTCTGTCTGAAATAAGATGTCATTTCTGTGGAAAACTAGGCCACAAGATGATCGAATGCAGAATTAAACAGCAGCAAAATCTTTCATCTCGTGCTAAGGACAGCAACGATAGAAGCGCAGTTGGTCACCATCAAAAATCGGATGTAACCTGTTTTAACTGTGGAGAACGTGGCCATATTTCAACATATTGCAGTAAACCGAAGAAAGAAAAAGGCACGCTTCAGGAAAAAAAGGGCGGAACTTTGTGAAGTTGTTGAACCCAAGGGCGAGATGGTTCATCAGTGCGAGATATATCCAATAACTTTTGACTCTGGATCGGAATGTTCTTTAATTAAACAAAAGCTAAGTAACAAATTTGTTGGTAAAAGAATTAACAATGTAGTGCTGTTGAAAGGTATTGGCAATGGTAGTATTTGTAGCACATTGCAAATACTTAGTAACGTGAAAATTAACAACTATTGTATTGAGATATTGTTTCATGTTTTGGACGATGTGCATTTAAGAAATGATACCATTATTGGTCGAGAAGTGTTGTTCTCAGGATTTAATGTAATAGTATCACCTGGTCAATTTGAAATTATCAGATCAAATACTGTAAATTATTGTTCAAATGATAAACAATTTTGCGAGTTGAATTCTGATCTTGTTGGTGAAGATATGAGGAGGTTAAAGAGTCTAATGGGAAAATACTCAAAATCTTTTATTAACGGAATTCCTTTGTCTGGGGTTAGCTCAGGGGAAATGAAAATTAAATTGGTAGACCCAAATAAAATTGTTCAAAGAAGACCATATAGGCTTAGTCCAAATGAAAGAGAGTTGGTGCGTGAAAAAATGAAGGAGCTATTGGAGTGTAAGATTGTAATGAAGCTGTTGAAAGAGACAGTAATGAAGAAATGGAAAATGAAGCTGTTGAAAGAGACAGTAATGAAGAAATGGAAAATGAAACTGTTGAAAGAGACAGTAATGAAGAGATGGAAAATGAAGCTGTTGAAAGATACAGTAATGAAGAAATGGAAAATGAAGCTGTTGAAAGAGACAGTAATGAAGAAATGGAAAATGAAGCTGTTGAAAGAGACAGTAATGAAGAAATGGAAAATGAAACTGTTGAAAGAGACAGTGATGAAGAGATGGAAAATGAAGCTGTTGAAAGAGACAGTAATGAAATGAAGCTGTTGAAAGAGACAGTAATGAAATGATTATAAGCTTTAGCAAGTGACACTGCGGAGGCCTGAAGGGCTTCTAATGAAATTTATAATAATAATGTAAGCACAAGTGCAAAACAATTGTTTTGATCATGGCGTGTGGCGCATTAGATATTGTAATGAAATGATGAATGAATTATGTTAAAAAGTTTTGTATTGCTCTAGGAATGATATTGAGGTGTGAAATTTAATTTGTTAATGTAAGTGTAATTTGAAAATGGTTTTGTTGTATTAAAGAGGAAGCATTATGATAATATTTCACGAGGTCGTGTAATGGTCAGGATGGCCGTGTCGGAGCATAATTTTGCATGTGTTAGTGTATTGGTATTCTGGTAGTGTATTTCATCATAATGGAAATATTGCATCAGCCTCTTTTTTCGCAGTTATTGTTACAAGCAAGTTTTGTAGTTTTGGGAAGAACCGTTTTAGCGCGGCGCCAGCGTGTTGTCGCTGACGCCGAGTGTGGTTCGATGGTAAGCACGGAGAAGAAGAGTGCGACACAAGGCAGTTGTGCGTAGTACTTCAGTGCGATCGGAACTCACTGCGCTAGCATTATGGCGAATAACAACGAAACTGCGACATGTACATATTTTCAAATAAAATCTTATTTAAAAAGTTGATTCCGTGGCTATAATTTAATTGCTTTTCGATATATTTTATGTATTTATATTTATTTTCAGTCGTCAATTATTTAAATATTTTTTAACATTTAGGAATGATCTCTAATTTTTTCATTTATGAGATAGATTGCTGAGTTTATTTTTTTTTTCTATCAGCTATCACAGTTCACTTGCAATGCTTAAAAAATAAAACTTTTATAAGTTTGTTTAAAGATCAATTTAATGCACATAACATTCATTATTTGAGTGAAACCGTAATGAGAGATCGATAATTTCATTTGTGTACTTTTATTGCTCTACAACACAGTTGTTTTTTTATTATTTTTAAAAATATTTTCTAAAACTCTAATGTGTATTTTGAAGATATTAAAAAAAAACCAGATGGTGCCTTTAGTTTTCTAATGTCCGATTCTATCGTGTATTTTTTCTCATGTATGAAAAGCTCTGATGGAGCTGTTAAATGCTCGCTTTCTTTTAAAAGCAGCGATTTGCATTTGTTGCAACTGGATCCCATATCAATATATCCAAGAAAAGTTAATTCAATGGGTACATCATAGGACAAAAAATCATTCAAATTTTGGTCAAACTTTCTGAATATTATACAGAATATTCTCGCTTCTTTTTTCCTTTTTTTCAAGGAAAGGCTGATATATAATTGAATCGAACTCTACAGCAACATAACATCATCATCTGATTAGAAATGTGTAGTTTTAAAATTATTATGTTAAATTTGTTAACTGAAGAATTTTTACAGTTACCATATTTACAAGTACAAATATATAGATTTAAAAAAATATATGTATTCTATGAAAATAATTCATATTTAAAAATTTATATTTATAAAATAAATGCCAATATGCAACCTGTTTGTTGAGAAATTTAATTCTTGAGGCCAGGACCCGCGAGCATAAACACCTAAGAATCACTAACTACAAATTTTTTTTCACGTCGCTAGCTGAATTCTCTAACGAGAATTATTCTAGTATAAAGTAATTATGATATTAATTAGGCATTATTATGTACATTTATTCATCTAATACTATTTTTATGATTTATTGAAAGAATTATCATGTTAAGGCAATGCAAAATTAGAGTTACATGTTGGCAATCGAAATTGAAAGTCCATAAACATGTCAAGTGAATTTTGTCAAATTTGTTATAATACATGAGCATATGTGTGTAATTTAACAACTAACAATGTATTGCTTCATAGCAACTAAGTAGCTTTGTATAAACAATGCTGACGCGCCAGAATTGGGTTCGGCGCTCCGCGCAAAGAACGCCTAGCAGCGGAAAGCTGACACTTCCTATTGGGAGTGTTGCTTCACGCTGCAAGAAGTGTTGAGTCGGCTTGCCGACTTGTGGTGGCGCGATGCATTGCTGTGAGGGTAAACTTAGTTGCCTTCCCTTCAGTTTTAGTCTTGTGTCGAAATAAATCACAGCTTGCTCCGGCGAACAGCCGATAATTACAATTGTTCTTATTTGTACGCCACAAGGCTAGTGATAATAACTAAGGGGGCGAAGTCAAGCCCTCCAACCTAAACTTCGTAAATAGTGTCAAACGCGAACCTAAACTTGAGAAGGAAGACCTCTGGACAGGAATTACGTAACTGGCGTCCAACTGCATCTGAACCAAAAAATCTGATTTAACAGCGTAGTTAAATTAGTAAGTTGCGGATTGAGCTTTCGAAGAGCAGCACGCACCTGATCATCGCTCGCGGTTATTAATATTTTCGCCACTAATCACCAGAGACAAGTCCACAATTAGTGGCACAATTAGTGCTTAGTAACATCTTGAGTCACTATCAGTGATAGTAATGTGCCAGTGCAGTGTTCTTAAAATTATCAAATTTAATTAAATTGTGCTCCGCTGTTCAACGGCCACGTGCCGGCAAGCTTAACACAACATCCGTTGGAAAGCTTAACAAACATCTGTGAGGAGCTTACCATTTGGTTCAAGCAGCAGATAAGTTCTGGCTTATGTATCAGATAGAAGCTTTTAGTTTCTATTCTGCCCCAAGATCAATTGATATTATTGCATACTTTTAGGCGTGCGATGAAATCCGGACAATTTGACAAGCCGCAGTCAACGACTACTAGTGCTACCAATAAGAACAAGGCAATTCTAGGAGAGGAACTTAGAAATGCCGTCAATGCGCCCTCAGATAATGATACTCTACGTGTATCCGATTTTGCCGCCACAGCAGCTTCATTGGCATCTGCTTTTTCGAGCGTCAATGGGTCCACATCAGGAACCGCCTCGCGCTACCAAAGCCTTGCTTCAGGTGAAGCCTCGCAGCGCTTTCAAACAATAAAGCGCAATTCATGCGCCTCCCCAAAGACTGATGGGAAAAAAGCTAACCTCAGCAAGAACGGTGATAACGTTCCCCTACCTCAATCGAACTATAGTGGCAGCTCAAACCGTTTCGAATTGCTAGCGCTTCACCCAGATGACATGAAAGTTGAGAACGCCAACGACGTGCTATGTGAGAGGCCTAGTACAAGTCATCAAGCTGCCATTGCTGCGGCGAAGCGGGCCGCAAACTCTCCTGGCACCTCAGGTTCTCCCAACAAGACGCAGCCCAAACCACCGCCCATAGTGATGGAAGGTATTGAAAACGTCTCTCTGCTCATGCAAGAACTCAGGAAAATAACTGACATAAATAAAGTTGAAGCTAGGGCTTCACTTGGCGGTATGATGAGACTCTATGCAAATGACGCTACCACTTTTCGCAGTATTGTCAGATGGCTTGAGCACGAATAATATGAATTCCATTGCTACCAACTGAAGGAAGATAGGCCGTTTAAAGTCTGCATAAAAGGCTTACACCACAGCACGCTTCATAGCCAGATTAAGGAGGATCTGGAAAAATTCGGACACAAGGTGCTTGACGTCCATCTGCCCCAGAGGCGCAGTGAGCCAGGCACCCCTGTAGCCAAGCCGGTAAATATGTTCTTCGTGAATATTGCCGCCGCGACCAATAATAAGGAGATCCTGCTAGTCAAGGCACTTTGCTATATGCGGGTTATCGTTGAGCCCCTTCGAAAGCGCAATGCTATTGTGCAATGCCATCGATGCCACCAGTTTGGCCATACGGCTAAATACTGTCGTAAAGCGCATATTTGCGTCAAATGTGCTGGCGAGCACGCTGCCAGCAACTGTACTAGGCCGCGCAGTGAACCGTGCACGTGCTACAATTGCGGACAACAGCACCCTGCAAGCTATTCAGGGTGCTCCAAATACCAGGCGTTCCTGCAACGATCTCGGCCCAAGCGTGGAGTTGGAGCTCGGCCTACTGTGAATACCCAAACCGAGACAAACGATCAAACTAGGAGCAGACCAAGAGTAGCCACTCGTCAAGGTGTCTCCTATGCAGATGCAGCTAGTACGCCTCATGTCACTCAACATGAACAGCAGAACAACCCAAACATAAACCAACGAACCAAAAGCCGCAACCGCTCGACATCGAGATCTCGAGTTGCAGCTCAACGAGACAACAACCGCAACCGTTCAGCATCGAGATCCCGAAATACGGCATATCACTCATCTCTTGAATATAACATTGAAAACATGATGCGAACCCTCGATGGAAATATCGATTCACTCCGCTCGTTACAGGAAAAACAGACGGAGATGATGATGATGATGCTCAAACAGCAGCAACAGCAGACACAGCAGCAGGGGCAAATTCTTAATTTGCTTGTTGCCCTCCAAGCGCAACGATCAACAATATGATGCCGCTGCGCATTCTAATGTGGAACGCCGATGGCGTTTCCACGAAGCTGCCAGAGCTTGAGTGCTTTGCGCGACAAAATAAGATCGATGTCATACTAATTAGTGAGACTCACTGCCGAGGAAACTTTGTGCCAAAAATATATGGTTTTGATGCATATCCAGCTAATGATCCAAGTGTTGGCAATGCTAGAGGAGGAGCTGCGATCTTTATAAAATCTAGCTTGGTGCATTTTCCTCTGAGCCCTGTTACCAGCGAAAAAGTACAAATAGCGTCTGCAGGAATAAACACAGCGCTTGGTGTGATCAACTTTGGTGCGATTTATTGTCCTCCTCGTTTCACATGGACAACAAATGAATTTGCTGACATACTACCGCTAAATCATCGAAAATTTATAATTGCAGGAGACTGGAATGCATCTCACTGGCTCTGGGGCTCAGGAAGATGCAATCAAAGAGGTCGCGCTCTCGCGGATCTTATTCTTAGTACGGAAGTCAACACGCTGGCTACAGGCAGTCCTACTCGGTATCCGTACGGTAGGAGAGGAACTCCAAGCTGCATTGATTTTGCAGTAACGAAAGGCATTCTCGATATTCATGCTTCCATAACATCGGCTCCTGATCTCAGCTCTGATCACCTGCCTCTCATCATAACGCTGGATGTCACAGCATTGACATATCCTGCAGCAGATCGATTGATAACCAGGCACACCAACTTAGAAATGTTCTGCGGTCTTCTAGAGCAATCTCTGTATCTTGATATAGAAATCAACTCAGAAGAAGATATTGAGGACGCAATCAACCTATTTGCTGTAAAGGTGAAATCGGCAGCCATAACAGCTACACGCACGTTGACACAGAGACCCGTAGCAGCAGGTATACCCCTTACACGGGAAATTCTTATTTTAATTGCTGAAAAGAGACGACTTCGGACAAGATGGATGAGGTCCCGCCACCCTCTAGACAAATTAGAGTGGAACAGAGCTCAACATATCCTCCGTAAGAAACTGGTGGACCATAAAGCCGCATGGTTCGACGAGAGGCTTACCAACACTGGTACTGGAAGCGAAGCGAGGCATTCTCTATGGAAAGCGACGCGTAGTATAAAAAGGAGGTGTCCCAGGAAGGCACCACTAGCTAATGAGAACGGAACATGGTGTCGTTCTGACAAGGAACAAGCTGAAGTGTTTGCTAGGCACTTAGCTGAACGGTTCAAGCCCTTTAACCTTGCCAGCCAACAGGAAAAACAAGAAACACAGGAAGTCCTTGAGCAGGCGCTGCAAATGGATGCACCGATTCTCCCGTTCGATCAATGTGAGATATCAGCGATCATAAACCGCCAATCCTCTAAAAGAGCACCAGACCACGACATCATCTGCAACGCTACTCTGAAGGCGCTGCCTACTCACGCGATCTCTTACATAACGTTGATCTTCAACGCTATGTTGAGGTTGCATTACTTCCCTGCCCAGTGGAAATTTGGCTTAGTGAGTATGATCCACAAGCCCGGAAAGCCAGAGAGTCCCCCGGCAGCCTACCGGCCAATCAGTCTCCTCCCATCAATCTCGAAGATCTTTGAGAGACTTATCTCTGCCCGAATTGCTGGGATAATGACATCCACAAGAGCCATCCCTGATCACCAATTTGGATTTCGTGCAGGTCACAGCTCAATAGAACAACTGCTCCGCATCGTTGACCAAATATTGCAAGCCTACGATGAGAAAGAATACTGCAATGCGCTCTTTTTGGACATTAAGGAAGCATTCGACCGAGTCTGGCATATTGGCCTATTGGCCAAAATAAAAATGACACTACCAGCACCGTATTACTTGCTAATGCGGTCCTACTTGGCGAATAGGCAGTTCGCAGTACGTTTCCACTCCGCAACCTCAGGGATACATGAGGTCAGTGCAGGAGTGCCTCAAGGAAGTGTACTGGGTCCATTATTGTACTGTCTGTATACCAACGATAAGCCGCAGCCAAATGCTAGTATGGACGCCAACCCTGACAGGATGACTCTAGCCACTTTCGCCGATGACGTCTGTGTTACTTACAGATCATCCTGCGAATATGAAGCAGCAGACGGCCTACAAGAGTACGCTGACAGGTATGAGCAATGGGCAAGAAGATGGAATATTGGCATAAATGGTCAAAAGTCAGCTAACGTGTGCTTCTCACTAAGGAGGAAAACACCACCTGCTGTTCAACTAGGTGAGGAGATGGTACATCAGTGTAGTACGGCCAAATATCTTGGCATAACATTAGACCGCCGGCTCACATTTGCTCCCCACATAGCAGCCATCAAAAGAGCAGCTGTGACAAAGCACTGGTGGCTCCTAAGAAGCAACAGTAAACTCTCCACCCGAAATAAGCTCACCCTATACAAGCAGGTCATTGCTCCCATCTGGCAATATGGTTGCCAAATCTGGGGGATAGCAAGAGATAGCCAAATCAAAAAAATTCAGGTGGCCCAGAACAAAATAGCGAGACAAATTACAGGCTGTGAGTGGTACATTCGAAATAGCGTGCTACATAGGGACCTAAAACTAGTTACGGTCCTACATCAAATCAACTTCCACTCCAGTCGGTACAACTCAAGACTGATGAACCACAGCAATCGTCTCGCTAATGATCTCACCATTACTCGACCGAGGCAGAGGATCAAAAGACGTCAACCAAGAGACTTAGTGCAAAGATAACAATAGCTTAATAGCTAAATATTAATTATATAACAACATGAGAGTACTAGACTAAACTAGAAAAAGCTATATTAAATATTTCCTATAGCCGGAGCGCCTATTGGCAGAAACAATAGAAAATAAGGTAATAAAAGGGTTCATAGCTATCCTGTATATCTTAATAAACTATAATAAAAAAAAAAAAAAAAAAAAACGTTAAATTAGTAATCATGTGAGTTTTACAAGTGACTTCTTTGACGCGATCAAGCGTAATTTGTGTATCTGGCTACGTAATAGTTGTGCGTTGTGAAATTAATCTCAAAAGCATTTCATATTTTCGGCAGAATAAATTCATATTGCATACCTTATTAGAAAATAAGTGCTGCATACTTTTCAAAACCTACAATTTTTTATTGCATACCCTCTTTAATAAAATATAATATTACATACCTTACAAAATAAATATTGCATACTTTGACGAAACAAATTTTCGTTGCACACCTAATAAAACTTATTATATTGCATACCTTTTCTTGCTATATTTAATAAGCCGATCGTTTGTGCTCGGCGAAAATACGTATTTGTGTTGTGTCAACCAACCAATGAGTTGGGCGGGTACATATAGAAAACTAAAGATTGAATACGATAGTGAGGACAGTTGGGAGCAGGAACAATCAAGCCCGAGAGTAGATCAGCCGTTAGCTAGCCCCCCATAAACAGCACCATGGACTCAGCTCAGATCCAAGCATTTGTAGACAATGCCGTCAGACAGGCATTGGCACAACAACAGTCCCAGTTTCAAACACAGATAAACAGATAGCTGCTCGGGTATAAAGTTTGCAGGCCGCAAATCATCGCGTACGAAAATTTTTTTTTTTTTTGTTCTGAAAGCTTTATTGAAGCGTACGGGGAAGTCTGGGAACCCCTTTATGTCCTTATTCTCTATTGATTCAGCCCATTTGGGCGCGCCGGCTAAATATAGTCTGGTTAGCTTTATCAGTTTAACAAAATTTTAATAATAACAAAAACAATCACAGATAACAATAATTTATGATAAGGGTCAGCTTCTGCTGGCCCTAGTCAGATGAGATCGAGAAATGAGATCCCTCGGTTGCCTTCTGTTGAGCCTCCTTGGTGGGCGAGATCTGTATAGAGCGCTGGCAAGTCGATTTCTGTGGCGCTCCAGCCTGTCATGGTATCGACTCGAGTGCTGGTTTATCTCGTCAAATACCGTCGCGAGTTTGAGGTCTCTGTTCAGGGTGGTGTTTCGCACGAACCACTCGAAGGCGGTGATGAGTCTTGCGACCTTATTTTGGATAGCCTGGATCCTTTTGATTTGACTGTCACATGGCAAGCCCCATATTTGGCACCAGTACTTCCAGTTTGGTGCTATGATTCTTTTGTAAATTGTCAGCTTGTTGGAGAGTGACAGTTTACTGCGCGAGTAGAGTAGCCAGTAGTGCTTCGCCACCTTAGCACGTAAGCGTGTTCTGATGGCAGTCACATGCTTGGCAAATGTGAGTCTGCGGTCCAGCAGTACTCCAAGGTACTTTGCTGCGTTCGGCTGTGGTACGGGCGCTCTCTCGATATGGACGGTCGGTGGCGTTCTCCGTTTTAGAGTAAAGCAGCCAGTGGGACGCCTTCCAATCGCCCGCAACGATGTATCTAGTCCGAAACTCTTCCAGAATGTCCTTGAACTCGTCCGTAGTCCATTCAAATCTCGGGGGGCAGTAAACCGCTCCAAAGTGCTGTTTCGATAGCCGCCGGCGCAAGTTGTACCTTGTTAGTTGCTATAGGTGTTAGCGGGAAGTGGGCAAGGCTAGATTTGATCATGATGGCTGCCCCGCCTTTGGCGTTGCCGGCACTCGGATCATTAGCCGTGTAGGTTATATAGCCAAATAACTTGGGTGTCTCTGCCCCCTTGCAGTGTGTCTCACTGAGCAGTAAAATATCGATTTCGTGACGTCGAACGAAGCACTCAACTTCAGGCAACTTCGTGGATACGCTGTCGGCGTTCCACACTAGGATGCGCAGCGGCATCATTATGAGGCTTGTTGCACATGGACGGCAGTGAGCAGATTAAGAATCTGCCCCTGCCTTGATCTGGCTGGACAGTGTGCTATGGTGCAGACCTTTTATGCAGACTCTATACGGTCTGTCCTCCTTAAGCTGATAGCAGTGGAACTCGTATTGCTCGTCCTCAAGCCAGCTGACGATACTTCGAAACGTGCTTGCATCCGCAGCGTAAAGTCGCATGACGCCACCCAGAGATGCTCTAGCTTCGACCTTGCTAATATCTACCACTCTTTTAATGCCCAACATCAGCAAATTGACGTCGTTAACGCCTTCAAGCACAATTGGTGGTGGTTTTGGTTGCGCTTTGTTAATAGCAGCCGTCTGCTGCGCAGCAATAGCAGCTTGGCGGCTAGTGCTGGGCTGCTCGTTACTTACAAGGTCAGCTTCTAAATTAGCTGGCGTGTCCGCAAGGAGTCCGAAACGATTTGATCGGCCATTGTATCTAGTTTCGGAGTTGTCATCCTTCTTGCCAGGGTAAGGTTTTTTCCTATCTGGATTTGGAGAAGCGCCTGGTGTTAGCTTGCGCTTGATGGTTTGGAAGCGGGTGTGCATCCCAGCTGGTGATCCATTGGCTCTTGAGGCAGAACCAATAGTCGAGGTCAGAGTCGTGTCAGCCTCGGCTGTTCCGTTCATCGTTTCGGGTAGATTGACGGCTTTTCTAAGCGCCTCGCCAAGGATCTCTTTGTACTTTATTGTATTCATTAGGGCGGAGCCCTACTTTGTATAAGTAGCTTAACACTCTTTAAATGAAGTGGTTGAGTTCCACTATGAGTTCCACTATAATATCACTGATAATATCACTTGGGGGGTGGGGGTCACTATTCGCAATTTCTGCCACTATTTTGGACTTTTCACCACGAAAAATAATTATTTAATTGTTCGCGTTGATTTTTTTGCGTACTGACACACAGTGTGCCCGTTTTTCAATTACGAAAAGGTAACTGTGAATCCTGAGGTTAGGTGGGACTTACCACTAGACATAATCAAGTCTGTGCCAGAGTTCTCTGGTACCCAAGACGAGTATGTGGCCTGGAGACAGTCGGCCATATACGCCTATGACCTATTCAAGCCTTATAACGGCAGCAGTTCGCACTACCAAGCTGTAGCTATCCTTCGAAACAAAATTCGAGGCGCAGCTGGAGCCTTACTCGTGTCACACATTACTGTACTGAATTTCGATGCGATTTTGGCCAGGTTAGACTGCACGTATTCGGACAAGACATCCCTACGTCTACTGAGGCAGGGGTTGGAGATGGTCAGGCAAGGGGACCTGCCATTGATGCAGTACTATGACGAAGTCGAGAAAAAGTTGACGCTCGTCACCAACAAGATTGTGATGACACACGAGCAAGAGGGCGCTGACTTGCTCGACGCGGAGGTTAGAGCCGATGCCTCAAAAAGTCTCTCAGAGCTTTGGTGTTCCCGGCTCAACCTAAAGACCTACCATCTGCCCTGGCTCTGGCCAGAGAAGCAAGCATTGAGAGGAGCATATTTGCAACTTCCTACGCCAAAGCCGTAGAGGAACGTGCGCAAACGTCTGGAAACGGCAAGGGCCGCTTCCAGGGTAGACAGGGAAAAGACAACAAAGAGGAACAGGGCCAGGACAGAAACCCACACTTTGTCAGGCGACAAAAGGGTAATGCCAATTACCCAATAACGACAACCAGGCACCTTAACCTATGGAGGTCGATCCGTCCTCCAAGTTCAGGCAGCGCACTGAATATAACAAGAACAACCCCAATGAGTCCAACGCCTCTAAGAGGACAAATTCTTCGGACCGTTCGACAGGGCCGAGGCGGCAACGCCTGAACAATATTGTCCAGGAGACCCAAAAAAAAAAGACCCTAAGACAAAAGACCCCAAGCAGGAGTACGAGAAGGCAGCAAAGGCTGCAGTAGAGGAAATCGATAGTGACAATGAGTACGCTCCAAGCGATGACTCATTAAATTTTTTAGGGGGCGCTCCCGGTTGCCGTTCATCGAACGACGGTTGGCTGGGAGAATTTTAAAGATGTTAATTGACACCGGCGCGGAAAAAATTACATTAAGCCCTTAAAGGAGCTAAAAAATGTAATGCCGGTCGCCAGTCCGTTCTCGGTGAGCTCTATACATGGCTCCCCCGAAATCAAACAAAACGAAATCAAGCACACCTCTCCGTGCTTCCTATTGAACTCCCTTAACTCGTTCGACGCTATGATAGGCTTAGACCTGTTAAGGCCGGAGTCAAGTTGAACCTAGCTGAGGTCTCTTTAGAGTATCAGGGCGGTTGTGAAAAACTTCACCATTTTAGCTGCCCTAGTGTGAACTTCACTGACGTGAATGACATTGTGGTGCCTGCCTCCATTAAAAAGGAGTTCAAGGACACAATTTTGAGAAGGAAAAAGGCCTTCTTCACTTCACATGAAGCTCTCCCTTTCAACACCGCTGTCACTGCCACAATTCGTACAGTAGACAACGAACCGGTTTACTCGAGAGCTTACTCAAACCTCATGGGTGTTTCTGACTTCGTGAATAACGAAGTCAAACAATTGCTAAAGGATGGCATCATCAGGCCATCAAGGTCTCCCTATAACAGCCCGCCGACAAAAAGGGCACTGACGTGACGTGACGGGACATTGACTTCAGAAAGCTAAATGAGCGCACTATCCCAGACCGTTACCCTATGCCTAGCATCCCCATGATTTTAGCGAGTCTGGGCAAGGCAAAATTCTTTACTACCCTTGATCTCAAATCAGGGTATCACCAAATATACCTCGCGGAACATGACCGTGAGAAGACGTCGTTCTCGGTAAACGGCGGCAAATACGAATTTTGTCGTCTACCGTTCGGCTTGAGAAATGCAAGCAGCATTTTTCAAAGAGCTTCAGACGACGTACTAAGAGAACAAATTAGGAAAATATGTTACGTCTATGTAGATGACGTAATAATTTTCTCAGAAAACGAGTCCGACCATGTCCGCCACATCGATACGGTGCTAAAATTCCAGGTTCACCCTCATGATGTTCACGTCCTTGGTAGTAGCGAATGCTCGGATGACCGACTTTTCGCATTCCAACTACATTCCTGTGTTAGATGGGGATGTGCTGGTGCTTGAACAGCGTGACCTCTTGAAACATTTGAGTAACCTTTCCGAGTACGCTAGTATGATAGACGAAACACAGAAACTGTCCGAGTCCTTTCCCCATTTGCATATGCGTAAGTTACTAAAGGTCGATACTGACCATCTTAGAACCTTGTTGTCTATCCTCAAAGTCCACCATAGGATTGCTAGGAGTCTAGATTTCCTAGGAGCTGCCTTAAAGGTAGTGGCGGGTACTCCCGATGCCACGGATCTTCTAAAGATTAAGAACACAGAGGCCCAACTAGTAGAGTCTAATTCCAGGCAGATAATTATAAATTCCGAAACCCAGAAACAGATAAATAAGTTAACTAACACCATCAATAAGGTGATCAACGCCCGTAAAGGTGACTTGGTTAACACTCCGCATTTATATGAAGCACTACTGGCAAGAAATAGGATGCTGTCTACAGAAATTCAAAATTTAATTCTCACTATTACTTTGGCCAAATCGAACATTATAAATCCTACAATTCTTGACCAAGCCGACTTGAAGTCTCTTGTAGAGCAGGACACCCCAATTGTCAGCTTAATAGAAGCATCCAAGATCAGGGTCCTCCAGTCCGAGAATAGCATTCATATTTTAATTGCCTATCCCAGAGTAAAGTTCAGTTGCAAGAAGGTCGCCGTCTACCCTGTATCTCACCAACACACCATCTTACGCCTCGACGAGCCCACTGGCCGAATGTGAGCATGACATCTTTGCGGTCACTGGATGCACAGAAACCACCCACTACACGTTTTGCGAGCGGTCTCGGCGCGACAACATTAAGCAAGCAGCCAGGCATTGTGCGTTCACCATTACTCAGCATCCCTCTGCTACACCGGATGAATAACGAGAACCTACACTCCATCCAAAGCCTTATGGATGACATGGAATCTGAGGGCTCGCCTAGACTCTGGTTCGTAGCTGGTGTGGTCCTAAACGTCGGTTTGATTGGCTCTTTCGCCCTTTATCTGGTACTAAGGAGAAGAAGAGCCTCCTGGAAGATACAGCCAACCATCGACACATCGACACGACCGAGGACGGTCATAAACTTGACGGGGGAGTAGTTAGCAACTAACAATGTATTGCTTCATAACAACTAAGTAGTGTCAAAATAAATCACAGCTTGCTCCGGCGAACAGCCGATAATTACAATTGTTCGTATTTGTACGCCACAAGGCTAGTGATAATAACTAAGGGGGCGAAGTCAAGCCCTCCAACCTAAACTTCGTAAATAGTGTCAAAGGCGAACCTAAACTTGAGAAGGAAGATCTCTGGACAGGAATTACGTAACTTGTACACTTTAATTAAGGATGTTTCGCACCGTCTTGCGATGTTGTCATCAATTAGGTTTTTCTGGTGAAGGGCTTCCGGGGAGCAGGAAAAAATTATTTTTTATGTTGAGAGGAACTTTCCTCTTTTAACTACCAAACTTGTGGTCTGGCAGAGTAAATGATAAAAATATGTTTTTACGACGTTTAGTCGGAGTAAAAATTCACGAGCTACCGATCTTTATTCTGGTAAGTATAAGTTCAAACTGAAAATTAAAATGATTCTTAAAGCTAACAAAGACGCAAATATGCTGTGTTTGCCGGCTGCGCACGGGTTTCCGGCCCAATGCTGGGTCAGCACATCGATATTATGTTTCATGCACTGAGCAAACTGTTCTAGTTCGTTGGCTTGTGTAAACTACCCGCCCTTCAAGATTATAGCCGTCCTCGGCTGGTCCTAATTCGGCGATCATCCCGTTTAATTGGATTGCAGATCTTCGCGCTCCGATGAATCGTACCCAGGTGATGCCGATACAAATCAATGCACAACAAATCGCTGCTGCGATAAATATTATGACATGTGAATGATTAGTATCAATTTCTCTCCCGAACTCTTTGATGTACTCCAAGATACGTTCACTCAGCTGGTGAAGATGGGATGGAGACTCAGAATATCTCTGTTGGCGGTGATATTCAATGATGGGAAACTCGCTACCCCTTGAGCTCGTATTTGGGCCTTGGCGTGATTTATAAAGGTGGTGTCATTTATCACGAGATGTGTGCCACGTAGGTAGACTTCCGTTCCGTTGTCCAACTTTAACCTGGCTGGCCGGTCATTGATGATGATGATTCCCTCATCCACGCGGGTAAGCGAGTGTAGGTCGCTTTGTTGCGACTCGCAAAGCGCTAGCACGTCTGCGTGTAGTTCCCTGGCGCATGAGCTTTCCGTTGATAGTTGGTAAAAGGTTGCCCCCGGTGTTGGGGTGCAATTTTTGATTGTATGGTCTTCTTCTCCACACTTTGCTACCATATTGTCGGTTATTCGCAGCATAACTCCTTTGCAAGTGACTGGGAAAATATTGACCTTCTTACAAGATAATTTCATTTTGGGGAATTTGATAATAAAGTGTATCATGTAAGGAGATTGTAGTCTTTTTACAGACGATGAGGACATAAGATCCCCTATGGGGGTATCTGTGGGTTCTTTCAGCCTAACTGATTTTAAGTCAACATTAAATTCTGAAACTCCATCATTAGTGTCTCATATTAATGGCCGGTGTCAATTTGGGTATTTTTACCATTACCTTTAGCATTGAGCCCAGAAAGTCTAAGCTCCTTGCGATTCTGTAGTGTACTTTTAACGAATCCAGCGTCTCCCGAAGGTGCGGTATCCACAACTAGCAACATCCACATGTGAGAGTGTGGAAACATCTCGTTCGTGCTGCTTGTTTCTTCTATTACGCGCATGTATTCCGAAAGGTTTGCCGAGTGTGTCACATAAGCGAGCTCCTCCCATACCAGGATCTCTTCATCTATGATGGGGATATACCCTGTTTGTTCTAACTATTCGTTAGCGATGTGCGCTGACACCAATGACAGTGAGAGGAGGATGCTAATTCTGCACCTGTGGAAATGTATTTTTAAGTCGCTTTTTCTCGTTCGCTAAGGTTTTTCCATTCACCAATTGATTTTAACATAAAACTAAAACATCGTGCCCTTGGCAACGGACTTAATGTCTACTAAATGAAAATTTGCCAAATTTCTGATAATAGGTAGTAATAATAAAAAGTTTAAAATTAAGCGAGTGAGTCACTTTAAGTTGTCTTTGTGGACCACCCACCCTTCAATACGGACCAGGTCTGCTTGTATGGCCTTTCCTCACACAAGGGAATGAGTTTATTGCCAATCCTTCTATTAGTTTTGAGCAAATCCTTTTCGCCCACTTCGAAGACTCTGTTTTGCCTAGATGCATTCTCTCTAGCCTTAGCGCGTCTTGGGCTCGCTTAATTTTGTCAGCAATCCGTTCTGGTGTGTCGTCCGTGCATTCTTGTATTGCGTCGACTGGCCTCTTATCGATGACCGAATGGATTGATTTTTTATATCTGATAGTGGCTAACAAGAGTATCTTCACAGTAATGCCCTTGCCGATTTTTAGTCACCTGGCGAGCTCTAGTAGAGTGCTGTCCGGGATAGTTCTTTCGTTTAGCTTACGAAAGTCTATGACTAATCGTCTATTTTGATTGCCGGCCTCGTCGGTTCCTTTTTTGTCAACCACCCATGTAGAGTTGTTATGAGGAGACACCGACTTCTGAATTAGACCATTTTTAAGCAGGTCTTGGATCTCGTTGTTGACGAAATCTGCTGCCCCCATGGGGTATGGATATAATTTGGCATTAATGGGCTGTTTGCTAGTCGTTTTTTCGGCTTTTTATCATCCCCAAAAAATGCCTTCTTTACCAAAGGTGGTGCATCTGCGCACTCCACGTTAGTGTAGTTGACGTCAGTGCATTTACGGAATGAAATCTTCTCAACCCCTTACCCCATTTGAGTTGGGCGGAAGCGAAGCAAGGTGATGCGCCGGCCTGTGTTAACAGGTCGGCCCTGATTATCCCATTGAATATTGTAAAATCTGATAGAGTGAAAAATTATATATCGAGACAAAGCATTTTTGTGTAACAGTGGTGGCACCATGAATTGAGTGAATTTCACCGGGGAGTACCCTTTAGCTCTTTTGCGAGGTCGGATGAAATTTTTTGACGCGCCGGTGTCTAAAAGGAAATTCATTGGTACCCCTGCTACTATTCGTCTGATGACGGGTAACAGGGATTTTCCCCTAAAAAATTTACGTAGTCAGAATCAGAAATAATTGTCACCGCCTTGTAATGGCGAGAGGTGCCGTTGAAATTTTTAAATATTCGATATGCAGCTATCGCCGCTTGTCGCACGAAACGTATGATTACTGTGACCCATAGAATTCAGGCAAATATTTAAAAGCGTCTAAAGTCACGCTACATGGAGTAATGATTCTATATCTGTGTTATATCAGTTATATAACTTTGGCTTCATAGGCTCTAATTATGTGGGCCACGGCTGAAGTGGGTGCTACATGTTTTGCTGCCAGCTGGCTGGCAAGTTCCTGAATTGTCTGAAGCATTTTATTTTGTGCGAGTTGGTTTTTGGCAGCCTCGTCTGCTAAGGTGTTGGTCACAATTGCTTGTATTACAGCTCTCAGCTGTTCTGGGTCTATCGCCATTGCGGGGGATTCGCGGTTACACGTCTTAGAGGAGAAGCTGAATTTTCGCTATCGGACTCTGAGTCGGTGGAGTATGGTTTATTATTCCTGTTCTGTGAGAATCCGGGCTGCATGAGTGGTCCAATTCGCTTAGGTATGCAAAAGGTGCCTGTGTAGGTAGCAGTTGACCAAAGACGAACAAACAATAAATAAAGACAAAGGCTGCAGCGTCGAATGTCGCGCTTGAATCGAATGGGAACATAAAACAACAATAATAAATGAAAAGCGAACATGTGCGATGTTATAAAAAATAATCATTAAATTTTTAATTTTATTCCCATTGATATGAGACTGTGTTTTAGTAATTTGGTGGATAATTAATTTATTTTTGTTTTAAATAATTTCTGTTGAAAATAATTTTTTGTTAAAAATAATTTCTGTTGAGAATAATTTTTTTCTGTAACATTATTTAATTTTTGTATTAGTTTTTTAATTAAGAAAAAAACTCTTTTGTGCAGCGGTAAAGCACATAAAAATATTAACAGACTTAAAATGCGTTTAGCTTTGGTTCCCACTCACATGATATTTTTTTTTTGTGTTATTTCGACACTTTTCCTGCGCCGCTGTCTTTTGCTTTGCCGCCCGTGTTTGGCTTGTGTTAACTTACACATACAGTGTTCGACTTTTGAACAAAAATTCGACAGCTTGTTTTTGCCAGCTAGGCTTTTTTCATTATTTAGTATTACTAGCATGCAAGTAAAAAATATATGTGTCGGAGATAAAGTAGGTCTAACATATTATTTTTGAATGTAACTGAAATGATGTTATTATTATTTTAATAGTCCCTGTACCTTTCCTCAAGCTGGTGCGGACGGCCCTGGACGGTTTTGTTCGACGGCCTCGTTTCTGCTGTCCTGCCGGTCTCGTCGTACTCGATGGTGCGGACTAGGAATTGCTGCGACCTCCATGCAATCGCCGGGTGAAACAACAATACGTCAATCCCACGTCTGTTTTGACCGTTGGCGCCTGTACTACGCCTGCTCGGTTCTTACGAACGCTTCAGGCAATCGCCGACACAGTTTATCGGGTCCTCACCACAATCCCGTCGCGCACTCGGATCCTTGCTAGTATCGGGCCGCCTATTTAAATGCTTTCGAACTCGCCGGGCCGCCGCCTGGGTATGGTCACTATTCGCGGTTTATCACGGCTTTTCAACCTATCCGTGCTTTGTCTTAATAGACCTCAGCTACATGTGTCTTAATTCGGAGACTTGCCTCGTCCCGAACGTCTCGACGTAGCGATCTTGCTCCTTGATGACTGTCACGGCTGTAGCTTCCTTGCTGATTCGGCTGCTTCGCGTTGTTATTTCGTATTCTCGTTCACCTTGACTATCTCGCTTCCACCGCTCGACCTGCTTGTACCGTTAATTCTCGATGTCTCCAATCTCCCGGTCCCAAGTCCCCGGCTGTACCGTTTGCCTGGGCCAACGGCATCGAACAGCTTCCTTTCTTTAAATCGGTACACAGACATTCTCTGTTCTACTGTCGTACTGCTCCAGCTCGTTCCGTCTCATTCTCGCTCTCCATATTGTCTCTCTCCAAACTCTTTTCTCCAATATCTCTTTCTACAGATTCCGTTTCTCCAAACTCTCTTCGGATTTCGTTTCCATAAACTCTTTTCTCCAACTCTTTTTCACCAACCTGTCCGTTTCTCACTGCTGTTACTACGCTGTGACTTGTTGCGTAACTGGCAACAGGCAGGCCCTCCCTCCGCAGTTGACATCTGTATTTGTGTATAGTTTCAAACTTCTCACAAAACTTGTAAAAAACGAGATCGGGAACACTTCTCATCAAAACCAAAAACCTTTTATAAACCCAATTATTGCTTTAAATATAAATACTTCACGACTTTCCAGTCCACGCCAAGGAATATATAAAACCTACATAAGATCTACCTCAATGACTTACGGACTTATACTAAAAACTGACTTATAGATAAAAAAAAAAATGTTGGGAGAACTAAAACATCAATACGATGCTGAGGTCCAAAAAATCCTTAAAAAAGACACCAATGACAGCAATTAAAAGACAGAAACAGGTTTAGTAATACTAAGCTTCACAATAACCACCTACATGACAAGTTAATTATAGGATATGAAGTAATCAATCTAACCTTACATCCCTCCGCCCATGAGATATTTGAACTGTCATGGATTTATATACCTGCAGACTTTGCGGTCATTGCTCCATTATAGAATATACGAAGGAAAATAAACCATGCACCATGAAAAAAAACAGCATTAACTAAAAGTACAAAGTGAACGAAATTAGGCACCACATCGCAATGGACATCATGATCTGCTTCATTAAGCAAATGCAACTGACTGCCATTAAAACAATTGAAAAAGTGGACCACAAGACAGTGCGCTAAATCTAAAACATACGACGAATTAAAACTTAAAGTATGCACTACTAAAACAAATTGATAGGAATTAGCCTTAAGTCTAAACGGAAAAACATTTAAGAAACTAAAACTGAAAACCAAGAACAAGGTAATTTGGACCAAAGACACTAGAATAATAAGATGCGTAACGCCATACGATTTTTTGCATACGATATTTTTGTTTTGCTCTAGAGCTGGCGCTAGGATCTCTCGAATTACTGTTCAAGAGCCAGATAGAGAGAGAGCGCTCTAGAGCCAGCAGCTCTCTTGTACGCATACAGGGACAAAATATGCCCTTCACTTAAAAAGTTTATGGACTTTCAATATATATTATTTGTACTCGAGTGCCACCATGATTGCCTTAACATGATAATTATTTAAATAAATCATAGAAATTGTAATATGTTAATAATGTACCTAATTAATTTCATAAATTACTTTATACTAGAAAATATGACGTGAGAGTAATCAGCTCGCAACATGCAAATATATTAGGTGTGCGCTGGTCCTGCCTTAAGAATTTAATTTTGCAATAAGCATGTTGAATATAAAGTTTTTTAACTATTTAACTATTATTTATTAGTACAAATTACTAGTATACCAGTAAAATAATATGCATGTAAATGTATTATGTAAATGACCAATTTTCAGTATTTGAAATGCAAATACATATTATTTTGCAGAATGTTTTTGTTATATGTTTTTGTTATTTGATGATGACGCGAACGGGGAGAGCCACCAAAAAAGTGGCTGCATAGTGCAAAACCAATGTATGGCCGTTACGCATCTTATTATTCTAGTGTCTTTGTTTGGACATACACGATATGACCCAAAAATTACCGAACTTTATATTTAAATCATACAACATACAGCGCCATCTATTTAAAATTTGCAACAATAAAAAGATACATTCATCCTCTTTCAAACGCACCTAACTTCATGTAGGATGACAGATGATGACAACTTCATGTCGGATGACAGATGTAAAAGTGACAGCCATTTAAAAAAAAATAGCACACCAAAAGTGTGCTAATGGTTCAAAAATAAAATGGATCAAGACAATGTTAATTACTTTTTATCATTCGAAGGAATTTGTTTCAGAAGGTCAAACTATTAATGGAGAATACTACTTAGGCGTTTTATATCGTTTGTGAAAAAGAATTGGTCGTGTTAGACCAGAATATCCAGCAGGAAAACAGCTGTTTTTATTGTACGATAATGCACCACCTCCTCATAAGACCAAAGCTTCCTGGCATTCAAAGAATTTATAATTCTCTCAACGATAAAAATTGCAGTGCCGATAACTATAATTTTACGAGCAAGATTTTCGGAAACTTTAAATTGTAATACTTTTATGGATTTTATAGGCAGATTCTAAAAAAAATTGTCAAAAAAATTTTCTTATGTCCAGTGAATTATGTAAATGCTTCATCAATGTACAGCTAGAATAAATGAACGAAACATCTAAAACATTTAAAAAGAGCTGTTGGGGAAGAATTAACTCAATGCACACAAAGATATTCCAATGAATCAGAGATATTACAATGAATTCTTAAATAACTTTGATCCTATTAAGCCTAATAATTATACCAGTATACTGGTACTCGTATATACTCATGTGTAAGACGTTGAAATGTATGTAACAGCTAGAATTTACTAGAATAAACTTTTATTGAATATAAATGCGGATATATTATTAAAATTTGGAAAAATAGTGGCAAACGTGAGCTCTCTGGATTTGTCAGCTTAAAGCAAACGAATTATGAGAAACTAAAAGAAGAAACAATAAATATGGCGCGCCTTTTTACCCACCCATAATTGCGAGGTTTTTAAAAACATCGAATTATAATATAACAAAAATATTCAACAATATAATATATACGTATTTTCATTTCAAATACTGAACATTGGTCATTTTAACATCAATTAACACGAGCAAGTTGCACCTCCCTGTGCAACGACCCCCCGAAATGCCATCCAAGACCGGGTGCGCCAACAATAACATCGTCGACCCTGAGCCAGCCCAGTAATGCATTTCGCTTTAGCGAAAGCGATGTACAAGGGTCAGCGTAATGTGAGGCGGGCATGTGCGCACTGAGTGAAGGCATGAAGCACCGGACGGTACAAGGCGCTGATCAAGCGCTCTGCTGGGTCCGCTGCCTCCAACCGAAGACTTGGCGGTCTTCATAAATTTGATTTTTTAATTATTTCGTAACGTACCAGAATAAAGAGCTCTAATAAAATAATACAAACCTAACTGGTTTAATTGGCACGCTTAAGTGTCGCAATAAAGTAAAATCTGTAATAAAAAGGCCTAGTAATCAAGGCCCCGTGAACGGGTTTCTTTAAAAACACTTCGGACTCACGTACTGGACAACAACAGTGAATAACAACAACGCTACACAGCAGTGAAAACCGCTGCATACCAAGAACAAAATCCACAGGACAAACTGATCAACCGGCTACCGTCTTCGCATTTTAATATACCAATATAGCATGTAAGTGAGATCTTTATTTTCAACTAATGTGCCATTGTTTTCAAAAAATATACATAATAAATAAAGAAATTAAACAAATAAAAAGAGTGATCGCAATTAAAAGTTCAGGTATAGTGAATTTCATTTCATTTGTTCATACAAATTATAAAATAAAAAATCATGAACGTATCATTGCCCCCCGATGTATACAAACAGTAACGAAAACAACGACAGTAACGAGGACTTAATACAGAGCTATAAAGACATAAGAAATAATAACCAACAAGGGGGTTACATTGACGGTACTCAGACCGACGAGGATATAGAATTAAAAAACTTAATGGACTGCTTTACGGACAAAAAAAATGGTTAACGATCAAAAATTCCAAAATCAACCTCAGGATTTGTAGTTATTTCGTAACGGACCAGAATAAAGAGCAGTTGGCTCTAATAAAATAATACAAACCTAACTGATTTAATTTATACATTAGCACTTTGATCCCAAGTCCATTGACGACGATATAGCCAGCTTCCCGATAAATAATGAATTACGCAAGTGTAACGAGTACACCCTCGAACATCAATGTAGAGGAAGTTGAATGTTTAAAAAAGGTCAGTATAAATGAGAAAATTTGACCTTTACTAGTACTATTAAACATGTTATCCAGTCTCAGCTTGAAGATCCAGTTTACCGAAAACCTTATAAATACCCCCAAAGCGTTGATCAGGAAGTCAACAAACAAATTAATGAAATGATAGAACAAGGTACAATTCGCAAAAGTCACCTTATTGTTCTTCCATTTGGGTGGTACCCAAGAAGGCAGACGCCTCTGGGGAGCAAAAGTTTAGGTTGGTATGTTGACGGCATAACGCAAAAATCCACTACAAACCGGGTAAAGCAAATCAGGTGGCGGACGCTCTTTTCAGGCAAAATATTAATGCCTTACAGAGTCTGACGCTGCGACTGTTCACAGCGAGCTTTCGCTGAGCTACACGGTCGAGGCGACAGAACAACCATTAAACTGCTTCAGAAATCAGATCGTGCTAGAGGAAGCGCGTTTCCAACTAAATAGAAGCTTAGTGTTGTTTCGTAGCAAGACCCGCCACTTGATCAATTTCTCCGACAGGAGCACTATTCTAGAAATGCTAAAGGCGGTCATGAACCCGGAAGTAGTTAATACAATACACTGCGACCTACACACTCTGGCAAGCTTCCAGAACTCGGGGAAACGCCCATACCCAGTTACACTGGAGAGATGTTGCACATCGACATTTTTTCGACCGATAGGAAACAATTCCTAACGTGTATCGACAAATTCTCTAAATTCGCAGTGGTATTACCATTGCAATCTAGAACAATAGTGGACGTCATAGGGCCCTTGCTTCAACTCGTATACTTGTTCCCAAGAATCAGAACAATATATTGCGAAAATCAATATAATAGGTTGGCAAATATCCCCCTTCCGCTTTTTTACTCTTTATTCAATGCTTTATAAAAAGTGTTACAGTGATCGGATTTAGTTCAAATATGCGCCGTTTTGTTCGATAATCTGTTTCCATCTAGACGGCAACTTCATAATACCTCCCTCGTAGAAGCCCCCCTCCTTATTTGCGAAGAACTCGGACAGCCACTTTTCACAAGCCTCTTTTGAGTTCAACTTTACACCACCAAGGGCATTCGCCATGGACAGAAACAGGTGGTAATCACTTGGCGCTATGTCCGGGCTATATGGTGGATGCGATAAAACCACCCATCCGAGCTCCCGTAGCTTCTGACGAGTCATCAACGAAGTGTGTGGTCTGGCGTTGTCCTGGTGGAGCACTACACCCTTCTTGTTGGCCAATTCTGGACGCTTCTGGTCGATCGCCTGCTTCAAGCGGTCCAGTTGTTCGCAGTAGATGGTAGAATTAAGCGTCTGGCCAAATGGGAGCAACTCATAGTGGATGATTCCCTTCCAATCCCACCAAACACACAGCAAAACCTTCCTGGCCGTCAATACCGGCTTGGCCACTGTTTGGGACGATTCACCGGCCTTCGACCACGACCGTTTTCGCTTGATATTGTCGTATGTGATCCATTCTTCGTCGCTAGTCACCATCCGCTTCAAGAATGGGTCGAGTTCGTTCCGTTTCAGCAGCATATCGCAGGCGTTGATTCGGTCCAGAAATTTTTTTTTTGTCAAATCATGCGGCACCCAAACATCAAGCTTTTTTTTGTATCCAGCCTTCTGCAGATGGTTTAAAATGGTTTGGTGACTAACTCCCATCTCCTGGGCGATGTCACGAGATGCCACATGCCGGTCTAACTCGATGTACTCCTTGATTTGATCGGTATTTGTCGTCACAGGTCTTCCGCCGGCTGGCTTATCCATGGTGTCGTTTTCACCGGCTCTGAATCGCCGAAAACATTCCTCCGCGGTTCGAAGTGGTAGAGTACCATCCCCCAAAACACCATTAATCTCACTAGAGAAACCTCTAGCGGATTTGCCTTTAACGAAGGAAAACTTTAAAATAGCGCGAATTTCGGCGTTAGTGCCATGCTTACACGTCTATAACTGTTGAACGCAATATCCAAACTAATCATGCATAGCGTCGTTTTGTAGGTTATGTCAAGACCTTTTATGTATAGTATTGCCAGATACGAGCTCTGTAGCGCTTTGTACATAGCCGCGAAATTCAAAAGGCGGAAGGGAGATATTTGCCAAACTAATATATACAATATATTGCAATTAAGCCTCATTCAACTCTGACACCATGACCTCTATACTAAGAAACAGCTACCAAATTGAAATCGTGGACGCGACCCCACTACATAGCTTATCAAATGGTCAGGTGGAACGATTCCATAGTACTTTAACGGAAATCGCTAGGTGTTTTAAGATTGACAAGAAAATCAGCGATATGATCTTGAGGGCAACGATAGAGTACAATAGGACCATACTCAGGAGAAAATTATCGAGATTCTTCATGCCGTTGCTGACGAGCGATCCTTGAACATTAAACAAAGGTTAGAAAAGGCCCAGCAGAATAACATCGAAAGATGCAACCCAGCTAGGCAAAACCGTGTTTTTGAGGTAGGAGAGAAAGTATTTGTAAAAAACAATAGGAGGTTAGGAAACAATTAACCCCACTATGCACTGAACAGAAAGTGCGGGCAGACCTAGGAACGTCTGTTTATTAGAAGCCGCAAAAAATTAGGGTTGTTCTGTCTGATGATATAATTCATGTCCTAATAGCTTATCCCAGATTTAGATTCAGGTGCCGAAAAATCTCCGTCTACCCGGTTGGACGAGGACACGTTGGCGGAGTGCGAAGCGGATACTTGGGAGGTCACGGAATGAATTGAGACCACCCACAGCACTTTCTGTGAACGAAACATGCGCCCTCTCACTACACTCAGGAAACACGACCCGATACCACACGCAGCCCAGCCACCTAAGGGAAATAGCGCCCATAGATGATGGCGTCGTCATCATTAACGCTCGCGTTAGCACGGACGGCGGCCCAGAGATGCTCGTGCAAGGAACACAACTGGTGACCTTCGAACAATCGGCCGTCATTAACGGGACCAAGTTCGTGAACTGGCGAAAGACGTTGGACAAGCAGCCAGGCGTTGTAAGGTTACCGCTATTGTCGGCCATGACAATAGCGGTGCTGAGCATACCGCAGGCTCTCCAAAGCTTTGGTTCGTGGTTGGGGAGTTGCTGAATGTTTCCCTGATTGGCTTACTCGTCCTTTATCTGGCATTAAGGAAAAAGCGAGCCTCCGCTGAGATACAACAAGCGATTGGAAGGATGGGTATTACCGAGGACGGTCATAGAGCTTAGAAGGGGGGTAGTTAACAACCAATACCCTAGCAACTAAGTAGATCCATATAGAATGCTGACGCGCCTAAATAAAGTTCAGCGCTCTGCGCCAAGAACGACCAGCAGCGGATGTCTGGCACTACCGCATTGCGATGCAAAAATGCTGAATCAGCTTGCCGACCACGAAGCTATGGCGTGATGCATTGGAACCAGGGTTTATTCGTAATTTTCCATTCCTCTGTATTTAGTCTTAAACGATCCCTTTAGAAATAAAGAACAAGCAACTCCGGCAACTTGCCGTAAAAACATTTGATATAAATTATTCACACTGAGCCAGAAGGCCAGTGCCCAGCAAAGGAGGCAAAGTCACGCCCTCCACCGTAATCTACGTAAGAAGACTCCCTCCTAGATAACTCCAGGAACACGGGACTAATCATCTGCGTACGCCCTATCTGCCGAGGCCACCCACTAAGAGGATCCAATGGGAACTACATAATTTATACACGCATGCCCTTTGGTCTGAAAAATGCCCCTGCTACATTTCAGAGATGTATAAACAATCTTCTGGAAGATTTGATTTACAAAGACTGCTTTGTATACCTGGATGATATTATAATTTAATCCACTTCATTGGAGGAACACATTCTATCTCTAAGGAAAGTCTTTGGGAAACTCAGGGATGCTAACTTAAAATTGCAGCTTATATATAATATATTCAGTTATATCAATGCAAACAATTTATACGACTGCGTTATGAGTAGAGCTCAACTGATTTTTAATTTTTGAAAATCCACATCTTCTAATGGTTCTGTAGGATACATGCTACAGATTGACCTGGAATCCATTTTGATTCCCATGTACGAATTTTATTATAATTATACCCGTTACTCGTAGAGTAAAAGTGTATAATAGATTCGTGGAAAAGTATGTAACAGGCAGAAGAAGCGATTCCGACCATATAAAGTATATATATTCTTGATCAGGATCAATAGCCGAGTAGAACTGGCCATGTCGGTCTGTCCGTCCATCTGTCCGTCTGTCCGTTCGTCCGTCTGTTCATATGAACGCCTCGATCTCAGGAACTACAAAAGCTAGAATGTTGATGCAGCGCAAGTTTATTTCTAACGCACACTCGAACGCCCACAAACCACACAAAACTGCCACAGCCACATTTTTTGTAAATGTAATATATTTTTACATTTTTATTAGCCTTGTAAATTTATATCGATTGGAAAACTGCCACAGCCACATTTTTTGTAAATGTAATATATTTTTACATTTTTATTAGCCTTCTAAATTTCTATCGATTGGAAAAACTTTTTGTCACGGCAATTCTACCCACAAATCGCCCAAAACTGCCACGCCCAACTTTTTGAAAAATGTTTGCATATTTTTGACTTTTTTATTAGACTTTTAAATTTCTATCGGTTTGCCGAAAAATTTTTGACACGCCCACTCTACCGCTCATAAGCCGCCCAAAACTGCTACACCCACATTTTTTAAAAATGTTTGGATATTTTTCATTTTTTTATTAGTTTTGTAAGTTTCTATCGATTTGCCAAAAATAGTTTTTCTACGCCCACTTTACCGGCCACAAACCGGCCAAAACTGTCACGCCCACACTTTTGAACAATTTTTGATTCTTTTCCTTTTTATTCGCAATTTTACCGATATTCCAGAAAATGTCTCTTTCGCTCTGTATTTTAGCTTTAAGCAAGAGAGCACAAGCTCTACCCAAGTATAACTCCAGCAACCTCCGCGGCGTGCCGTTTACATTCTCTAAGCCAGCAGGTTATGAAACGCGACTAAGACAGATTTGCAGAATTACAGATTTGCACAGCTCGCAGCATAGCAGCGCAGACTAGCGAAGTGTGCAATTCAGCGCAGCTAGTTACGACACCCTACACCATGAATAGTAATTGACACCCAACATAAAATACTCACTGGCGGAAAATTTTCATAAATTTGGCCGTTAGCAAAATATTGAGGAAGAAACAAAAAAAAAAACAAAAAAAATGTAAGAATCCCTTTCCCAAATATATGCTATAAAATCTACATTAGGAAGTATTAAATATAATAAATAAGAAAAAAAATTAAAAACAATAAATATATTACGCCATTGCATATTTATTAAAAATTATTTTCTGTTATTACGTCGCAGAGCTACGCGTCACATCTAAAATAAATTTTTAAGAAGCTAAATAAAGCCTATTTTTGCGAAATTCATATTTTGATTGACGATTTTTTTCTCCGTAAATTCTACACAACGTCTGATTTCGCTGATTTCACATATTTCTCGATGACATATTCTCTTTAAATACTGGAGCTCGGGCTTATTCCTTAGTTTTAGTGTTCTGTGAAATTTTAGGAACTGATCCTGTTCAATTTTAATACACGAGGATTAGAAAGTTTGACATCTACGGGGGTTTGTCTACTGTTAGAATCCATTTTATTGGTTCTCGAATTGAAAGAGCATTTACAGTCTGCAGTCATAAAGCGAAATGCCAGAAAAGGAGGTCGAGCTATGTTATGGTATTGTTTTAGGATGCAAGTAAATAGCCTCTAGCTTTTTTCGACAATATGTTTGGTAATAAATATGTATTTGGTATTTTGAGGTCTACTAGCGTCATCTGAAAATGGTGACAGATCGCAGAAAATCTGTAAAACATTTCTTCGTAGGGAATTTTTTCGGATGACTACGCGTTTCTTCATATATGCTAAGATTTTGGTACTGCTGATCTGGTGCGGCCGATATGAACGGTTTTATGATTAGTTTTCTTTTTTTTTTCAAAAATTGTTTTAAGTTATCATGATGCCTAAAAGAATTGCAATAATTTTTCATATCAGCTGTCTGAAGTATGTAATGTACAGCCTTTCCAATTGTATTAAAAAAACGATTTTGTTGAAAAATACGATTAACTCATAAAAACGATGAATTTGAATTTTCGATAAAAAAAAATTACACAATCGGAAATCGGTTACTATCTCAATAATTCTGAGTCATTATCAGCTGACTCTAATGCAACTCTAATCACGGAAAAGCTCCAATTAGAGGTTTAAGTTGCATGGGAGCTTTGCACTGCTCGAGAGGCACTTACTCCCTGATAGAGTTATTTTCTCTTTTGGCCGTCGCAACGATCAGCAGTGGAGTGAGCGGGAAAAAATGTTGGTATCTTCAAGAAAAACGAGGCAATACTAGCGTCCAATTTACCACGGGCAGCGGAGCACCTCGGCTGTTTGATTGCACGTCTCGGCGGATAGGGCTCCACGATGACAGATCGGGGTTCTGTGCAGAAATGAACTGCACCCTCGCCAGATCTGCACACCTTTCTTTTGGAAAACGGGAAAAATCTTGGCGAGCAGCGAACGCATTACCTCGTGGACTCGCCCTGCAAAACTGGGAGAAGAAAAAAAATATAACCTCTACATACTTAAATCTATACTCTACATTCACATACACGTGTACACCACCACATATAATAGGTTGGAAAATATCTCCCTTCCGCTTTTTTGCTCTTTATTCAATGCCTTATAAAAAGTGTTACAGTGATCGGATTTAGTTCAAATATGCGCCGTTTTGTTCGATAATCTGTTTCCATCTAGATGGCAACTTCATAATACCTCTCTCGTAGCAGCCCCCCTCCTTATTTGCGAAGAACTCGGACAGCCACTTTTCACAAGCCTCTTTTGAGTTCAACTTTACACCACCAAGGGCATTCGCCATGGACAGGAACAGGTGGTAATCACTTGGCGCTATGTCCGGGCTATATGGTGGATGCGATAAAACCTCCCATCCGAGCTCCCTTAGCTTCTGACGAGTCATCAACGAAGTGTGTGGTCTGGCGTTGTCCTGGTGGAACACTACACCCTTCCTGTTGGCCAATTCTGGACGCCTGCTTCAAGCGGTCCAGTTGTTCGCAGTAGATGGTAGAATTAAGCGTCTGGCCATATGGGAGCAGCTCATAGTGGATGATTCCCTTCCAATCCCACCAAACACACAGCAAAACCTTCCTGGCCGTCAATCCCGGCTTGGCCACTGTTTGGGACGATTCACCGGCCTTCGACCACGACCGTTTTCGCTTGATATTGTCGTATGTGATCCATTTTTCGTCGCCAGTCACCATCCGCGTCAAGAAGGGGTCGAGTTCGTTCCGTTTCAGCAGCATATCGCAGGCGTTATTTCGGTCCAGAAGGGTTTTTTGCGTCAAATCATGCGGCACCCAAACATCAAGCTTTTTTTTGTATCCAGCCTTCTGCAGATGGTTTAAAATGGTTTGGTGACTAACTCCCATCTCCTGGGCGATGTCACGAGATGCCACATGCCGGTCTAACTCGATGTATTCCATGATTTGATCGGTATTTCTCGTCACAGGTCTTCCGCCGGCTGGCTTATCCATGGTGTCGTTTTCACCGGGTCTGAATCGTCGAAACCATTCCTCCGCGGTTCGAAGTGATAGAGTACCATCCCCCAAAACACCATTAATCTCACGGAACGTTTCTCTGGCGGATTTGCCTTTAACGAAGGAAAACTTTAAAATAGCGCGAATTTCGGCGTTAGTGAACTCCATGTTTACACGTCTATAACTGTTGAACGCAATATCCAAACTAATCATGCATAGCGTCGTTTTGTAGGTTATGTCAATACCTTTCAAATTATGTATAGTATTGCCAGATACGAGCTCTGTAGCGCTTTGTACATAGCCGCGAAATTCAAAAGACAAAAAGGCGGAAGGGAGATATTTGCCAAACTAATACAACTATACATACATATGAAGGTTATAGATACCAGTGCAACTACAAAACAACTTTAATTCAAGAATTTATACTAAATGCGACATACAATTGTAAATAGTGACGCACCAACTTACATATTACAATACACATATGTACATTCACACAGTTACACATTATCAATTAATAAGCATTAAAAAAGAAATAATACAGAATAAAGAAACAACCAGAAGTAGCATTACCATGAACAAATTAAAAAGAATAATTAGTTTAACCGGCCTTTAATTTAAATTAACATACTTTTGATTTTCATTTCTATTAATTTTTTTCTTATTTGTTGATTATTTTTATGTGAACATATATCAACAAATCCATACATACATTACCCTATAAATTGCACAATCCCTACATAAATGAAATTAAAGAATTGAGAGGAGCAAATTAAAAGTGAAAGACATGAAAATTAAAGTTTTATTCCCCAAAAGTTTAGTGAAATTAAAATAGTGAAACAGAAAGAAAAGATAGAAATTACCGAAATTACCGAGATTTAAGAAAGAAATAAGAAAAATTAAAAACATGAATTAGGAAAAAAAACAAATCGGTATTAAATAAATTCAATTAAAGTTAGCAACCGGAAATGGAATTAAACTATTGAATGGTTTGAAAATTAAAGAAACAAAAATGGAACAAATAAACTGATAAAAAGAATTAAATGAAAGTAGGTTGACTAAAATTAAATTGTAATTTTTACTTTTTTCAACTAGACAACATGGCCTTATATACTATATTTTATCTTATTATTAAATAAATAAAAAAGGTTATAATGTTTGGATAAATTAATATAGTTTTTCTTATGTGATAAGATAAGTATGATGAAAGTGTAACACTAAATTAGGGACTTACCTACCATATAGTGCCAAAGGTAAATCATGGAGGGTGGGTACAGAGGGGGGTTCCTATAACATCAGTGTAACCTCATTTCATTTCCATGTACTGGCATAGCGGCATCGTACACCCGTGAGCTCTCAAAATTTCGTTCTTTCCATTAAATTTTTTTTATGCAGTAATTATAGCTTGTTCACCTACGTAATAGGCACGGGACTATAAATAAAATTCAATGTGGCTGATCGAACCCTATCAATGCCGACTGTAAGCTAGCTGCAACCAGGGTCCCGATGGCCAACAATTTAGCGAAGATCTCACCACTCAATCAACTATGAAGGTTTTCCCTACAGAAATTGCGCACAACGTGGGTCCGCGCAGAAACTACTAGGCACATTTAACTAGAAGGCGAAATCCATCAAGCCTTTATTAATACCGAGTTTATTAAATCGCAAATTAACGTCGAATAATAGACTGTTAACAATTACTTGAAAAATTAGGCGATCGCGACTTCACTTATCCAAAGTGCATATGCTATATAAGCCAACTGATTTAGTTTTCGAAGCTGAAGAATAGGAAAAACGATTTTTGGCATTGACTGAAAAACTTCGTCCACTCTTTAGATCCGAGGTGTTTAAATTAGTTGTCGGGAAATTATATCCGTTTTATTTGCATTGAGTTCTGTCTGGAACTATATTCCTAAGGACCGTGTTTCGGAGAATATCCGACGGACCTGCTATTGCACAGTGATCGGAAAAAATTGTTAATTTTTAAGTAAATTCTGGAAATTAATTCACTAGACCTTCCACAAGGGATTATAAAATAGAGCAGGAAGCATATTTCTCATACAATAGATATGGCCCACTCTTTCACTAAATTTCCTATTAAGGAAGTAAACTTACCAATAGACTAACGCATTCGCAATAATGAAGAGAAACCTCAATACTGAATCGAACTTTCTAATGAGGCAACCGAAATCACTGAATGTGATGAGTCGTTGTCTATTGGCCATCAAATAAGTTTTCATTGCTTGAGTATTCAGCAGAGGAAATCGGCCTAATATGGAATGTGATAAGTTCAGCTCGGCTGAACATCACCCTATTATGCAGGTTTTGCTGAAAAGCTACAGCGTGAAAAGTTTATAAATTAAAGATTCATCGCGAGTGTATGACCCAAGCGGTCTGCTGTTATTTTAGTAAAAGAAAATTTAAACTACCCTTTCATCAACTTCCCTGAGTAGCACAAGGAAAACCAATACCTTATGAATTATTAAACATAAATAAAAAATAAATAAACATTTTATGATATACAAAAAAAAAAAAAAAAAACAAAATTAATAATAAAATAATAAAATTTTTTGGAACATTTAAAGAATAAATATGACTTTATCACGCAGTAGAGAGGACTTGCAGGTACATGCATCTGCAGGAGAACCTGAAGGTACTTGCAATCTTTGTTTGGAACATCTGCTGGCAACAGAGAACATAGTTAATACTGAATGTGGACATAGATTTCACAATCAGTGTATCGTAGCACATCTAGAAAAATATCCAGTGTCCTGAGTGCAAAGCACCTGGTGTAATATAGGACTTGCATTACTCAGCACAACTAGAGCCTGAATGCAAGCACTTGTAAATGGGGCTATTCCAAAAGTATATAACACACGAAGTAAGGGAAAACCCGATACTGGGGTAACCCTAAAACATGAAGTAGATGAGGAGATGAGGGCAACTGACTTAAATGAGTCACAAAGTCAAAATACTCAGCCAACAATTAATTTACGATCCACCCAAGGTCGCCAGCCTAGGGGTGGTTGAGGTCGAAATAGAAATATTCGCTATCATCCGCGAATTTCCGATCCGCCGGCATATCATTTTAGAGAAATCGATTATGACCAAATTTTTAGTAGGATCGAACATCTCATACAAGCCAAATTTGAGAACTTAAGCCTATCAAACGGCTTGCTCGGCAACTTCCATTTCCGCGTGTTTCTCACATTAGTGCAGCTTCGGCAAGGCCGATTGACACGCCCTCGACCACAATGTTGAGTCCAGAGAAAGTGACCCAGATCATTCAGGTTTGGGAATTAAAATAGGATGGAACAGCTAATGGCCCTACAGTTTATGAGTTTTTATACAGAGTAAGAGCATTGACCATAGATAGTCTAAACGGTGATTTTGCTATTGTATGCAAAAATTTACATGTTCTCTTGACAAGTAAAGCAAGAGATTGGCGTTGGAAGATTTTTGTGCAGTACTAAAAAATCAGTATCAGGATTATAAAGGCGATGACCTTATGGAAGAAATTCGTGCACGAAAGCAGAAAGAGGGAGAGCCCTTTGAATCGTTTTATGAGGACATTATGACAATCGTTTCTCGACTAACTATTCGTTTATACAAGTACAGACTTGTTCAGCAGCTACAAAGAAATTTAATTCCAGAGCTAAGTCAAGTATTACTATACATCTCCATTCATTCTGTTGCTCATCTACGACAACTGGTCCAAAAACGTGAAAGCTGCTAGAAGATGCGGATTTTAAGCAATCCAGCAAGGTCAATATTCCACCGAGTGATTAAAAGGTCCGTTGCTGCTGTGGAGACTGAAGAGTCCTTACAGTCGTCCTCAGAGACGGAGTCTGTATCTGTAGAGGCTTTGCAACTTTCCAAACGACCTATGGTCTGCTGGAACTGGGATCAGCCAGGACACGCATGGGACATGTGCCTCACAGAACAAAGAATCTTTTGCTATGGTTGCGGAGCAAAAGATTTCTATAAGCCCCAATGCCCAACATGCTTTAAGAAAACTGAAAACTCCAAGAAGGGCTCATTCGTCTACGGCAGGCGATTGGCCCGAAACTAAAATCTGCAGATGAATATCAATCTGAATAATCAGATTCCTCACGGCAGATGCCCTGTACTTTTAAAACAGGCATCTCCACATCCACACTCAGACATTCCTTTACTACGTTAAATAAAACCATATCATGAGAGATTAGCTCATTATCGTGTTACAAAATGGACCACTCTTCGTATGCGAACTTTCTGGCATAGGATTAAATGCGCGCGTAAACTGATTTTATTTTTTAGACACCCAGACAGATGGTCGTCTTTATGCTTCTATTACCTGTTTAGGTCTAATAGAAATTGGGTTATTAGATACAGGAGCCAATATAAGTTGTTTGGGAGCAGACTTGGCTGCCCAAGATTGGTCATCCTGTCCAAGTTTTACAAAAGTCTCAACAGCTGATGGAAGCAGCCACCAAATAACTGGTTTTATTAGCGTCTCGATTTTTATGTTATTCCATCAATAAGCAAGCGTGTCATCTTAGGGATAGATTTTTGGAGAATTTTTCCGTTAGCACCAGGTGTAATATCCAGCATTGATACTTCTAATCCAATGGTAGATAGTACTGATACTAATCTTAAGAAATTTACACTTTCTTCATCTCAAGAAAAGCGATTAGAGAGCGTAATTAATTTATTTCCTAACTATAAAGAAAAGAGATTGGGAAAACCGTCCCTTTTAAGCCATGATATTGACGTCGGTGACGCTCAGCCAATAAAACATCATTTTTATCCCGTTTCTATCGCAGTAGAGAAACTTATCTGAAACTTATAGATGGCATTTTTTCTCGGCTTCCCAAAGCCAATATAACCAAATTGGATCTGAAGGATGCATTCTGGCAGATACCCCTCACAGATGAGGCTAAAGCCATTACAGCTTTTACACTGCCAGGAAGGCCACTATATCAATTTACAGTGATTCCGTTTGGTCTCTGTAATGCTCCACAGACTATGTGCCGGTTAGTCGATGAATTGATCCTTGCAGACTTGAAAACATGTGTTTTTGGTTACCTTGATGATGTGTGTGTAGTGTCAGAAGACTTTGACACACATTGTCCATTCTTATCAGATTAGCTGAGCAATTTCGTAGGGCTAATTTGACTTTGAATGTGGATAAAAGTCGTTTTTGCGTTAGATAAGTTGAATATCTGGGACACATTATAGGAAATGGTGGTCTCGCGACTGATCCTAACAATGTCGAGGCTATAAATACTTGGCCATCCCCTAAGACGTTCAAGCAAGTGAGAAGCTTTTTAGGCCTGGTTGGATGTTATCGAAGATTCATCACTAACTTCTCTGAACTAGTATTCTCGAAGTCCTATCAACTAAAAATAAATTTTTATGGACAGGCGCAGCGGAGACTGCTTTCCAGAATTGAAGAATTTGAAGAATGTAATCACATCGGCACCGGTCCTTCAAAAAACGGATTTCTCTAAGAAATTCTTCTTACATTGCGACGCAAACGATTGTGGGGTGGGTGCTGTGTTACTGCAGCTTTCACATGACAATGTTGAACGCCCAGTGGCATTTATGTCCAAAAAATTAAACACGGCATAACGCAATTATAGCGTTACCGAACGTGAGTGCTAGGCGACTGTGTTGGCAATTGAAAAGTTTAGGTGTTATTTGGAGTTCCAAGAATTTGAGCTCATAACAGACCATGCAAGTTTACTATGGCTTATGCAACAGCCGAGTCTTAAAGGCAGGTTGGCTAGGTGGTCTATGCGTTTCTCTATAAGCCATAGGAGAGGTAGCGAAAATAAAGTGCCAGACGCCCTTTCAAGAATGCACGTAGAGGAGGTGTCAGCCATTGAGCTGATTGAGCCAAAAATTGATCTCGACTCTGCATGTTTTGATGCGGAAAATTATGTCCGAATGAGAAATGAATCAGAAACTTCGGAGGGGAAATATCCAGATATAAAAGTATTAGGTATATATTTATATATATTGGAACTAAACATGAAAATGGCACAGATTTAGGTATGCAGCAAGCATGGAAGTTTGTACGTAGTTCGATAGATTTTTAACTAGTGGGTCTTTTAATAGTGGGTGATAATTACTAATAAAGAGGACCTTGTACTTCCTTCGCTAGGGATGCGCACTCTTGCTATGCTCGGGTCTAGCTCGCCGTAGGTCGGGGTTCTTTTAGCTTAGGATAGTACGAACGCTACTACATTTTAATAAGTGCGTCTTACTCATAAACAATATTCAAAACTGGATTATCGATTAACAAAAGAAATGGCTTTATATTGATACTAATGATACACGCCGACACGTGTGAAGATAAGCTACAGATTCTGATAAGTATTGGGAATTTTGGATGTTAATGATTCCCTAAGTCTTTACCCTCCCTACCATGACAATGCTACTTAAAATATTTACATTGTCCCTTGGCCAAGTTCAAAATAACTCTACCACATATTTAAGAAAGTGTTCAACATAAGTACTCGACAAACCATTAAATCTATTTATTCACAATTCATTATTTTTCCAATATATCTTCAATCATAATTCCATTTATATAAATTCAGTTTAATAAACGTTTCCATTAAATCTCTTTTACAAACTAACAATATTTTTATCTACGCATAATTATCCTAGTCATTCTCTAACTCTTCATTTTTGTTTATATTCCGTAAGTAAAATAAAGTATATAAAAGTAAAGTATAAAGCAAATATATATATGTAATTGAATATGAAATTAACAAATATAATTATATAATCTTTAGTCAAATGCAGATATTATTTTAATTAGACGTTCGAGTGGCATTTTGTTAGAATTTTAATATAGGTAATTCATAATAAGATTTATATCATCGTTGTTGTAGTACTCACGACCTTAAATATCCACTCCATGATGTGCGTAAAGTTGGGCCCAAGTTCACGTTGACATTGTCGAGCTGTAGGTCAAACTTTAAAGGTTCTAAGTTAAATTCCTATTCAAATGCCAAAAGTTCCGTCAATCTGCGAGTATTTAATTCATTATAAATCGCAATACAAAAGAAAATCAAGAATCAAAACAAAACACGAAATATAACTGCAGTATTGCAGCGATAAGACCTTAGGAAACCGCTGGCTGCTACGCTGCGTTGCGATAAGACGAAATCACAAAGTTGGACCTCCGTTGGTCATAGGCGATGATCTTCACTGCGGGACGATGATGATGTACAAATGTAATTAAATCTGCTCCGGTCGTCTAAACTTCTGCATAGCTGAATAATCTGGATGAGCTCTAGCCTTCCAGTACATTTGGCTGGTTATCATTCGGCAGGTGGCCGGTTGCGTAACTTGTTGCTGAAGGTTATGTCGCCTCGTGGCCTCTTCTTGGAGCGACGGGGTTTTGAACCATGAGCTGATGCGGGGGGTCGACGAGACGGGGGGTAGTCGGCTGTAGAGCAACCAAATGCTCTTATATATAGGCCTGGCCTTCCTTACGCCTTGGGGTCGAATCTCGTTGCCACTTTCACACGAATCGAACACGGAAATTTATTGAAATATACCAACTCTTGTTTTTATGAGATTGGATATATATATAACTAAATTATATTTCCACGTGTATGTGAAGTTAAATGGGCAGCGTCAAAAATGTATGAGCGTTCGCCACGAAGATTTATCCGATAATGATCTAAGCTCTGGGGAAGCTGCATGCTGGTGGTCGCTGTTACAGCTTTTCTTTCCCTAACTGTATAATCGTACGATCATATTCTGTTCTGATTGGTCTAAGACAATTCTCTCGCTTTTTCTTTTACACAAAAGCTGCTATAATTTAGGGCGAGGGTGTCTTGAAGAGTTTTTGCAGTGTAAAGTTAAGTTGGTCACTACACCACAGATAAGGGTAACGAGACTATTTCAAGGAAGCCTTATCTGAAGAAACTCCTTGTTTTCTAGCTTGTATATCCTTCAAATGGAATACTCCTAATTTCTTTCCTCTCTCATCCTCTAATTCATAGTAGTACGAGCTACGTTTCTTATAAACTTTAGCTGGTATAAATACGGGTGCCAATTTACTACTGAATTTCTTTACGGCATTACTTTGTGTAAAGTTTCTGGCATAAACGAAATCGCCGTTTTTAAATTCTATCTGCCGTGTGCGTAGGTTGTATCTATTCGCGTTTTCTTCATGTGATCGGTTTAGGTTCAGCTCATGATATTTTGGAGAATCTTCATCATCATCCAAAGTACCGATGTCTAATTCAGCAATGGTCGGGTTGCTCGTAATTTTATTTAATAATCCGAACTTTTGCCAAAAATCAATGCCTAAATATACATCCTGTTGAAGTTCTGGTATTATAAATAATTCAAGATTGTCTATCGTATCTCCATACTTAATGGAAGTTATAAGTTTTGACACTACTTTGCTTTTTGTTCCGTTCGCAGCGCGAATTTCGCCAGAACATTTTTTTACGTTGTTGTGTTTAAGGAAGTTCTGTGCAGCTAATCCGCCTACACAACTTATTGTTGCTCCAGAATCTAATAAAGCCTTGTAAGTCTGACCCTCTATATTGATATCCGTATAGAGTCTTTGGTCAGAGCTAAGTACTATAGCGGAAATAAGTTTCTGTCGGTCACGACGAACCTTCTTCCAAAATTCTCTCAATCGGATAGTAGATCGTCTGGGTTTTAAATGAATTCCTATACTATCTACTTTACTAAATATTTCTCTACGCTTATTATTGTAATTTTGAATTCTTATGTGTAAGGGTATAAAAGAAAAATGAATATCAGGCTGACCCAAAGGTTTTATCTCCTGAAATTCACGGGCTTCAGTGGTTGACTTTGACTTAGCAACTCCTGAATCTACGGATGTATCTTGTTGCTCAGAGAAACATCCTTTTGTCGGTTTCCCGGATTACAGTTTGGACAAGTCGGTTTGTATTTTTCTTTAAGTCCGCAACCGTAACAAAATATAATTCTTTTAGCCATACAATCATCGAATCTGTGGCCTTGTTTGTCACAATTCCAACAAGTTGTGGTGTTTCGACGTTGAATTTGGTTTACTTCTTCACCTACTCTTACTAAAACTGTTTCCTCTTCTTCGGTGGTTAATTCTGCCACGCAGGAGCGATAAGGTTTCGGCTTAAACGTCCTGAGATTGTTATAAAACTGTTCATGCCTGCGCACTTCGTATCGGAGTTGTGTTCTGTTTGGGATTTTAAGATGCAACAACTCATGATGTAAGCTAGGCTTCGAATTTCTAACCAATAACTCAACTAATTGTGTTTCGGAAACTCCATTTTGCAGTCTGTCAATCAACCGTTCCATGGTTTCCTGGAAATCTTCAAATGCTTCATTTTCTCCTTGCTTGCGTTTTCGGATTCCCTCCCAAATATCATAATCTGTCTCTATATCTTCGAATCTCTTCCTAAATTCGCCACAAAATGTGTGCCAATCGAAATTTGGATTGTTTCGATGAAACTTCCAATACCAATCGCTTGCTTTTCCGGCAAACAGAAGGTACAAATGGTCGCATAAAAGTCCATAATCATTACCTAGATTTTGTTTGGTGAGTGAGCATATCCTGTAAATGAATTCATCTATCCTGATGCTTGTTTTGCTACCATCGAACTTTAATCCCCATTTTTGAATGATTCCTGATACTTTTTCCGGGCTAACATATGAGCTTGCATTGCTCCTGTTTCCGCATCTTTCTTCTACATTGTTGTCTAAATTCTGATAATACCGATTTTGATTGGAATTGTTCCTGCTCAAATCTGTATTTGGTTGGACATTGTCAGGTGTGTAATTTGTCTGTGTGGGCTGAGATAATTGTAAGTTGTCTAAATGACTTTTAATAGATGTCTCTATAGTCTTCCCTAAATAAGAGGTAAGGTTATCCATGAGTTGAGCCTGTTGTTGGCTAACAGTAAACTGTATAAAGTTCATCAACTCTGGTTGAGTACTAAGAGCCATACTGGAATTCGTTGGAGGTTCTGTTAAGATCCTATCCAAATTTCCTCTGTAAGTATTTCTGGTAGACACTCCTCGTCTAGGAGGTGTACCTCGGATCCTGCCTGATCTGGTATTTCTCCTTAATGGGAAAATATCATTATTATCTTGACATTCGCTTACGCCGGATGTGCCTGCTGTTGCAGCATCTAATTCAGCGAACAGAGTGTTATTAGAGTGAGATAAATTTGATTCGTTGCAATCTGCATTGCAAATTGGACATGTTTGTGTGCTTTTTAGGTGGTTTATAATGCACTTTTTATGAAATGTATGCCTGCACGATGTTGTTGCTGACAAAACGGTTGGTGCTAAGATTTCTTTACATATAACACAGCTATTTTCAACGCCTTGTGAAACTTCAACTGCATTACCTGCACTATTCTTGGCTGCCATAATATTGTTGTTAAGATATGTTGTAATTATTTGGTTTGTCTTTCTTTATGTCGATCACTTCTATCAGAATCTTAGTTGTATCTCTATTTGTTAGTGGATTGTAGCTGGTCTATTGCCTCATGCTTTTATTCACTTGAAAATCGGACAATATACGGACTTATTGAAGTGTAAGTATAATGTATTCCAGAAAAATCAAATTGTAAATAAAGTTGAGTAAAGAAACGTATGGTGATGAGCTCCTGTGGATTCGAAACAGTTCCACTTGGTCGATCAATTCTCTTTCAAATTGAATCGCATGTTCCTAAGTTTTACTATCCCTTCCAAATAGATACTCTCAATCCAATATGTTAATTTATTGGAATTAGTTATATTGTGTTTTAACTGTGGATGGATTACTTTAGAGCTTAGTGTGCTATAACAAGTTACGGACTTTTCGAGCTTCACGTCTGAGCCGAAAATGTATAGTACTTGTCGAGCTCCACTCGTTGGGCTTCAAAATTGTGTAGTGTATTTTCTCGGGCCCCACACGTTCGGGCGCCAAAAATGTGTAGTGTACGTAGTTCGATAGATTTTTAACTAGTGGGTCTTTTAATAGTGGGTGATAATTACTAATAAAGAGGACCTTGTACTTCCTTCGCTAGGGATGCGCACTCTTGCTATGCTCGGGTCTAGTTCGCCGTAGGTCGGGGTTCTTTTAGCTTAGGATAGTACGAACGCTACTACATTTTAATAAGTGCGTCTTACTCATAAACAATATTCAAAACTGGATTATCGATTAACAAAAGAAATGGCTTTATATTGATACTAATGATACACGCCGACACGTGTGAAGATAAGCTACAGATTCTGATAAGTATTGGGAATTTTGGATGTTAATGATTCCCTAAGTCTTTACCCTCCCTACCATGACAATGCTACTTAAAATATTTACATTGTCCCTTGGCCAAGTTCAAAATAACTCTACCACATATTTAAGAAAGTGTTCAACATAAGTACTCGACAAACCATTAAATCTATTTATTCACAATTCATTATTTTTCCAATATATCTTCAATCATAATTCCATTTATATAAATTCAGTTTAATAAACGTTTCCATTAAATCTCTTTTACAAACTAACAATATTTTTATCTACGCATAATTATCCTAGTCATTCTCTAACTCTTCATTTTTGTTTATATTCCGTAAGTAAAATAAAGTATATAAAAGTAAAGTATAAAGCAAATATATATATGTAATTGAATATGAAATTAACAAATATAATTATATAATCTTTAGTCAAATGCAGATATTATTTTAATTAGACGTTCGAGTGGCATTTTGTTAGAATTTTAATATAGGTAATTCATAATAAGATTTATATCATCGTTGTTGTAGTACTCACGACCTTAAATATCCACTCCATGATGTGCGTAAAGTTGGGCCCAAGTTCACGTTGACATTGTCGAGCTGTAGGTCAAACTTTAAAGGTTCTAAGTTAAATTCCTATTCAAATGCCAAAAGTTCCGTCAATCTGCGAGTATTTAATTCATTATAAATCGCAATACAAAAGAAAATCAAGAATCAAAACAAAACACGAAATATAACTGCAGTATTGCAGCGATAAGACCTTAGGAAACCGCTGGCTGCTACGCTGCGTTGCGATAAGACGAAATCACAAAGTTGGACCTCCGTTGGTCATAGGCGATGATCTTCACTGCGGGACGATGATGATGTACAAATGTAATTAAATCTGCTCCGGTCGTCTAAACTTCTGCATAGCTGAATAATCTGGATGAGCTCTAGCCTTCCAGTACATTTGGCTGGTTATCATTCGGCAGGTGGCCGGTTGCGTAACTTGTTGCTGAAGGTTATGTCGCCTCGTGGCCTCTTCTTGGAGCGACGGGGTTTTGAACCATGAGCTGATGCGGGGGGTCGACGAGACGGGGGGTAGTCGGCTGTAGAGCAACCAAATGCTCTTATATATAGGCCTGGCCTTCCTTACGCCTTGGGGTCGAATCTCGTTGCCACTTTCACACGAATCGAACACGGAAATTTATTGAAATATACCAACTCTTGTTTTTATGAGATTGGATATATATATAACTAAATTATATTTCCACGTGTATGTGAAGTTAAATGGGCAGCGTCAAAAATGTATGAGCGTTCGCCACGAAGATTTATCCGATAATGATCTAAGCTCTGGGGAAGCTGCATGCTGGTGGTCGCTGTTACAGCTTTTCTTTCCCTAACTGTATAATCGTACGATCATATTCTGTTCTGATTGGTCTAAGACAATTCTCTCGCTTTTTCTTTTACACAAAAACTGCTATAATTTAGGGCGAGGGTGTCTTGAAGAGTTTTTGCAGTGTAAAGTTAAGTTGGTCACTACAAGTTATGGATACCCAAAGGATTAACAGAAAGTGTCATTCGTCGGGCTCACGAGTCGGTAGTGACCGCCCATGGTGACATGGCTAAGACTTTGGGGCTTATACGGTGTAACTTTTATTGGCCAGGAATGGTGTCACAGGTGCGCTCGTATGTTTGCGCTTGTAATGTGTGTAAATCCACTAAGGCGCCAAATCAAAAAAAAAAAATGTAATACGGCCCCTATAAAAGAATTTCTGCAAGATCATATAATATATTTTTGACATACGGAGTAGGGCGCTGCATTATAAGTGACAATGGAGTTCAATTTAAATCGACTGATTTCAATGCTTGGTTGACTTCATTGGGAGTGAAGCATATTTATACGGCTTTATATTCTCCCCAATCAAATGCCTCAGAAAGGGTTAGTAGATCCTTAATTGCAGGCATTACAGCCTTTCTTTCGGGTCACACCGAATGGGATCTGCACATTCACGCAATAAGTTGTGCTTTCCGAAACGCTCACCATCAGAGCATTGGTTGTTCTACGTATTTTGCCTTATACGGATTCGATATGGCAACTCATGGTAAGCATTACGACCTTTTAAAGAATTTTCCGCTGGTAGGCGAATCTGAAAATATATTGGCCAGAACCGATTAGTTAAATTTGATCTGAAAAGAAATTAAGGCAAACATTGTTAAAGCCTACGATCAAAGTGAAAGGTAATACAATCTCAGAACAAGAGAAATCTCATTCAAGGTCGGTCAGGAAGAATTTCGTGGTAATATCTCCCACAGTAATTTTTCTAAACAAATAAATGCCAAGTTAAATCCACAATAGTTAAAGCCATGCTTAATAGCAAAGCTTGGGAGTTCTTATTATGCCTTAAAAGACCTACAGGGACGAGAACTTGGTACTTATCATGCCAAAGATATGAAACAATGATAAACTTTTTCATTTCAGCAAAAAATCAGGGCTTCTTTTTTTCAAGCCATTTTCCGGCCTGAACGACTTACAAATAGCTTGTTGTGTAATGTACAGCCATTCCAAATGTATTAAAAACAAAACGATTTTGTTGAAAAATACGCTTAACTCCTAAAAACAATAAATTTGAATATTCGATAAAAAAAAAATAACAATCGGAAATCGGTTACTATCTCGATAATTCTGAGTCATTATTAGCTGACTCTAATGCAACTCTAATCACGACAAAGCTCCAATTAGAGCTTTAAGTTGCATGGGAGCTTTGCACTGCTCGAGAGTCTATTAAATGGACCGTTGTAGTAACTAGGACCAACGCTGTAACCGAAGTTTTGTCAAATAAAAGAAATTACAAATCAGGTTGGATTATGATCTTTATTCTTCAATGTTTAGCTTAAGACTGAAAATTAAATGTAAGTGAAATTGAGGAGAAGTCTCTGTGCTTAAGAAATATGTTAGTGTATTTTGGGAGAGCATTGCTCTTGGATTCTTAAGTTCTCCTCAACTCAGAGAGAGTCGTCTAAACTTCTGCATAGCTGAATAATCTGGATGAGCTCTAGCCTTCCAGTACATTTGGCTGGTTATCATTCGGCAGGTGGCCGGTTGCGTAACTTGTTGCTGAAGGTTATGTCGCCTCGTGGCCTCTTCTTGGAGCGACGGGGTTTTGAACCATGAGCTGATGCGGGGGGTCGACGAGACGGGGGGTAGTCGGCTGTAGAGCAACCAAATGCTCTTATATATAGGCCTGGCCTTCCTTACGCCTTGGGGTCGAATCTCGTTGCCACTTTCACACGAATCGAACACGGAAATTTATTGAAATATACCAACTCTTGTTTTTATGAGATTGGATATATATATAACTAAATTATATTTCCACGTGTATGTGAAGTTAAATGGGCAGCGTCAAAAATGTATGAGCGTTCGCCACGAAGATTTATCCGATAATGATCTAAGCTCTGGGGAAGCTGCATGCTGGTGGTCGCTGTTACAGCTTTTCTTTCCCTAACTGTATAATCGTACGATCATATTCTGTTCTGATTGGTCTAAGACAATTCTCTCGCTTTTTCTTTTACACAAAAGCTGCTATAATTTAGGGCGAGGGTGTCTTGAAGAGTTTTTGCAGTGTAAAGTTAAGTTGGTCACTACACCACAGATAAGGGTAACGAGACTATTTCAAGGAAGCCTTATCTGAAGAAACTCCTTGTTTTCTAGCTTGTATATCCTTCAAATGGAATACTCCTAATTTCTTTCCTCTCTCATCCTCTAATTCATAGTAGTACGAGCTACGTTTCTTATAAACTTTAGCTGGTATAAATACGGGTGCCAATTTACTACTGAATTTCTTTACGGCATTACTTTGTGTAAAGTTTCTGGCATAAACGAAATCGCCGTTTTTAAATTCTATCTGCCGTGTGCGTAGGTTGTATCTATTCGCGTTTTCTTCATGTGATCGGTTTAGGTTCAGCTCATGATATTTTGGAGAATCTTCATCATCATCCAAAGTACCGATGTCTAATTCAGCAATGGTCGGGTTGCTCGTAATTTTATTTAATAATCCGAACTTTTGCCAAAAATCAATGCCTAAATATACATCCTGTTGAAGTTCTGGTATTATAAATAATTCAAGATTGTCTATCGTATCTCCATACTTAATGGAAGTTATAAGTTTTGACACTACTTTGCTTTTTGTTCCGTTCGCAGCGCGAATTTCGCCAGAACATTTTTTTACGTTGTTGTGTTTAAGGAAGTTCTGTGCAGCTAATCCGCCTACACAACTTATTGTTGCTCCAGAATCTAATAAAGCCTTGTAAGTCTGACCCTCTATATTGATATCCGTATAGAGTCTTTGGTCAGAGCTAAGTACTATAGCGGAAATAAGTTTCTGTCGGTCACGACGAACCTTCTTCCAAAATTCTCTCAATCGGATAGTAGATCGTCTGGGTTTTAAATGAATTCCTATACTATCTACTTTACTAAATATTTCTCTACGCTTATTATTGTAATTTTGAATTCTTATGTGTAAGGGTATAAAAGAAAAATGAATATCAGGCTGACCCAAAGGTTTTATCTCCTGAAATTCACGGGCTTCAGTGGTTGACTTTGACTTAGCAACTCCTGAATCTACGGATGTATCTTGTTGCTCAGAGAAACATCCTTTTGTCGGTTTCCCGGATTACAGTTTGGACAAGTCGGTTTGTATTTTTCTTTAAGTCCGCAACCGTAACAAAATATAATTCTTTTAGCCATACAATCATCGAATCTGTGGCCTTGTTTGTCACAATTCCAACAAGTTGTGGTGTTTCGACGTTGAATTTGGTTTACTTCTTCACCTACTCTTACTAAAACTGTTTCCTCTTCTTCGGTGGTTAATTCTGCCACGCAGGAGCGATAAGGTTTCGGCTTAAACGTCCTGAGATTGTTATAAAACTGTTCATGCCTGCGCACTTCGTATCGGAGTTGTGTTCTGTTTGGGATTTTAAGATGCAACAACTCATGATGTAAGCTAGGCTTCGAATTTCTAACCAATAACTCAACTAATTGTGTTTCGGAAACTCCATTTTGCAGTCTGTCAATCAACCGTTCCATGGTTTCCTGGAAATCTTCAAATGCTTCATTTTCTCCTTGCTTGCGTTTTCGGATTCCCTCCCAAATATCATAATCTGTCTCTATATCTTCGAATCTCTTCCTAAATTCGCCACAAAATGTGTGCCAATCGAAATTTGGATTGTTTCGATGAAACTTCCAATACCAATCGCTTGCTTTTCCGGCAAACAGAAGGTACAAATGGTCGCATAAAAGTCCATAATCATTACCTAGATTTTGTTTGGTGAGTGAGCATATCCTGTAAATGAATTCATCTATCCTGATGCTTGTTTTGCTACCATCGAACTTTAATCCCCATTTTTGAATGATTCCTGATACTTTTTCCGGGCTAACATATGAGCTTGCATTGCTCCTGTTTCCGCATCTTTCTTCTACATTGTTGTCTAAATTCTGATAATACCGATTTTGATTGGAATTGTTCCTGCTCAAATCTGTATTTGGTTGGACATTGTCAGGTGTGTAATTTGTCTGTGTGGGCTGAGATAATTGTAAGTTGTCTAAATGACTTTTAATAGATGTCTCTATAGTCTTCCCTAAATAAGAGGTAAGGTTATCCATGAGTTGAGCCTGTTGTTGGCTAACAGTAAACTGTATAAAGTTCATCAACTCTGGTTGAGTACTAAGAGCCATACTGGAATTCGTTGGAGGTTCTGTTAAGATCCTATCCAAATTTCCTCTGTAAGTATTTCTGGTAGACACTCCTCGTCTAGGAGGTGTACCTCGGATCCTGCCTGATCTGGTATTTCTCCTTAATGGGAAAATATCATTATTATCTTGACATTCGCTTACGCCGGATGTGCCTGCTGTTGCAGCATCTAATTCAGCGAACAGAGTGTTATTAGAGTGAGATAAATTTGATTCGTTGCAATCTGCATTGCAAATTGGACATGTTTGTGTGCTTTTTAGGTGGTTTATAATGCACTTTTTATGAAATGTATGCCTGCACGATGTTGTTGCTGACAAAACGGTTGGTGCTAAGATTTCTTTACATATAACACAGCTATTTTCAACGCCTTGTGAAACTTCAACTGCATTACCTGCACTATTCTTGGCTGCCATAATATTGTTGTTAAGATATGTTGTAATTATTTGGTTTGTCTTTCTTTATGTCGATCACTTCTATCAGAATCTTAGTTGTATCTCTATTTGTTAGTGGATTGTAGCTGGTCTATTGCCTCATGCTTTTATTCACTTGAAAATCGGACAATATACGGACTTATTGAAGTGTAAGTATAATGTATTCCAGAAAAATCAAATTGTAAATAAAGTTGAGTAAAGAAACGTATGGTGATGAGCTCCTGTGGATTCGAAACAGTTCCACTTGGTCGATCAATTCTCTTTCAAATTGAATCGCATGTTCCTAAGTTTTACTATCCCTTCCAAATAGATACTCTCAATCCAATATGTTAATTTATTGGAATTAGTTATATTGTGTTTTAACTGTGGATGGATTACTTTAGAGCTTAGTGTGCTATAACAAGTTACGGACTTTTCGAGCTTCACGTCTGAGCCGAAAATGTATAGTACTTGTCGAGCTCCACTCGTTGGGCTTCAAAATTGTGTAGTGTATTTTCTCGGGCCCCACACGTTCGGGCGCCAAAAATGTGTAGTGTACGTAGTTCGATAGATTTTTAACTAGTGGGTCTTTTAATAGTGGGTGATAATTACTAATAAAGAGGACCTTGTACTTCCTTCGCTAGGGATGCGCACTCTTGCTATGCTCGGGTCTAGTTCGCCGTAGGTCGGGGTTCTTTTAGCTTAGGATAGTACGAACGCTACTACATTTTAATAAGTGCGTCTTACTCATAAACAATATTCAAAACTGGATTATCGATTAACAAAAGAAATGGCTTTATATTGATACTAATGATACACGCCGACACGTGTGAAGATAAGCTACAGATTCTGATAAGTATTGGGAATTTTGGATGTTAATGATTCCCTAAGTCTTTACCCTCCCTACCATGACAATGCTACTTAAAATATTTACATTGTCCCTTGGCCAAGTTCAAAATAACTCTACCACATATTTAAGAAAGTGTTCAACATAAGTACTCGACAAACCATTAAATCTATTTATTCACAATTCATTATTTTTCCAATATATCTTCAATCATAATTCCATTTATATAAATTCAGTTTAATAAACGTTTCCATTAAATCTCTTTTACAAACTAACAATATTTTTATCTACGCATAATTATCCTAGTCATTCTCTAACTCTTCATTTTTGTTTATATTCCGTAAGTAAAATAAAGTATATAAAAGTAAAGTATAAAGCAAATATATATATGTAATTGAATATGAAATTAACAAATATAATTATATAATCTTTAGTCAAATGCAGATATTATTTTAATTAGACGTTCGAGTGGCATTTTGTTAGAATTTTAATATAGGTAATTCATAATAAGATTTATATCATCGTTGTTGTAGTACTCACGACCTTAAATATCCACTCCATGATGTGCGTAAAGTTGGGCCCAAGTTCACGTTGACATTGTCGAGCTGTAGGTCAAACTTTAAAGGTTCTAAGTTAAATTCCTATTCAAATGCCAAAAGTTCCGTCAATCTGCGAGTATTTAATTCATTATAAATCGCAATACAAAAGAAAATCAAGAATCAAAACAAAACACGAAATATAACTGCAGTATTGCAGCGATAAGACCTTAGGAAACCGCTGGCTGCTACGCTGCGTTGCGATAAGACGAAATCACAAAGTTGGACCTCCGTTGGTCATAGGCGATGATCTTCACTGCGGGACGATGATGATGTACAAATGTAATTAAATCTGCTCCGGTCGTCTAAACTTCTGCATAGCTGAATAATCTGGATGAGCTCTAGCCTTCCAGTACATTTGGCTGGTTATCATTCGGCAGGTGGCCGGTTGCGTAACTTGTTGCTGAAGGTTATGTCGCCTCGTGGCCTCTTCTTGGAGCGACGGGGTTTTGAACCATGAGCTGATGCGGGGGGTCGACGAGACGGGGGGTAGTCGGCTGTAGAGCAACCAAATGCTCTTATATATAGGCCTGGCCTTCCTTACGCCTTGGGGTCGAATCTCGTTGCCACTTTCACACGAATCGAACACGGAAATTTATTGAAATATACCAACTCTTGTTTTTATGAGATTGGATATATATATAACTAAATTATATTTCCACGTGTATGTGAAGTTAAATGGGCAGCGTCAAAAATGTATGAGCGTTCGCCACGAAGATTTATCCGATAATGATCTAAGCTCTGGGGAAGCTGCATGCTGGTGGTCGCTGTTACAGCTTTTCTTTCCCTAACTGTATAATCGTACGATCATATTCTGTTCTGATTGGTCTAAGACAATTCTCTCGCTTTTTCTTTTACACAAAAACTGCTATAATTTAGGGCGAGGGTGTCTTGAAGAGTTTTTGCAGTGTAAAGTTAAGTTGGTCACTACAAGTTATGGATACCCAAAGGATTAACAGAAAGTGTCATTCGTCGGGCTCACGAGTCGGTAGTGACCGCCCATGGTGACATGGCTAAGACTTTGGGGCTTATACGGTGTAACTTTTATTGGCCAGGAATGGTGTCACAGGTGCGCTCGTATGTTTGCGCTTGTAATGTGTGTAAATCCACTAAGGCGCCAAATCAAAAAAAAAAAATGTAATACGGCCCCTATAAAAGAATTTCTGCAAGATCATATAATATATTTTTGACATACGGAGTAGGGCGCTGCATTATAAGTGACAATGGAGTTCAATTTAAATCGACTGATTTCAATGCTTGGTTGACTTCATTGGGAGTGAAGCATATTTATACGGCTTTATATTCTCCCCAATCAAATGCCTCAGAAAGGGTTAGTAGATCCTTAATTGCAGGCATTACAGCCTTTCTTTCGGGTCACACCGAATGGGATCTGCACATTCACGCAATAAGTTGTGCTTTCCGAAACGCTCACCATCAGAGCATTGGTTGTTCTACGTATTTTGCCTTATACGGATTCGATATGGCAACTCATGGTAAGCATTACGACCTTTTAAAGAATTTTCCGCTGGTAGGCGAATCTGAAAATATATTGGCCAGAACCGATTAGTTAAATTTGATCTGAAAAGAAATTAAGGCAAACATTGTTAAAGCCTACGATCAAAGTGAAAGGTAATACAATCTCAGAACAAGAGAAATCTCATTCAAGGTCGGTCAGGAAGAATTTCGTGGTAATATCTCCCACAGTAATTTTTCTAAACAAATAAATGCCAAGTTAAATCCACAATAGTTAAAGCCATGCTTAATAGCAAAGCTTGGGAGTTCTTATTATGCCTTAAAAGACCTACAGGGACGAGAACTTGGTACTTATCATGCCAAAGATATGAAACAATGATAAACTTTTTCATTTCAGCAAAAAATCAGGGCTTCTTTTTTTCAAGCCATTTTCCGGCCTGAACGACTTACAAATAGCTTGTTGTGTAATGTACAGCCATTCCAAATGTATTAAAAACAAAACGATTTTGTTGAAAAATACGCTTAACTCCTAAAAACAATAAATTTGAATATTCGATAAAAAAAAAATAACAATCGGAAATCGGTTACTATCTCGATAATTCTGAGTCATTATTAGCTGACTCTAATGCAACTCTAATCACGACAAAGCTCCAATTAGAGCTTTAAGTTGCATGGGAGCTTTGCACTGCTCGAGAGTCTATTAAATGGACCGTTGTAGTAACTAGGACCAACGCTGTAACCGAAGTTTTGTCAAATAAAAGAAATTACAAATCAGGTTGGATTATGATCTTTATTCTTCAATGTTTAGCTTAAGACTGAAAATTAAATGTAAGTGAAATTGAGGAGAAGTCTCTGTGCTTAAGAAATATGTTAGTGTATTTTGGGAGAGCATTGCTCTTGGATTCTTAAGTTCTCCTCAACTCAGAGAGAACAGGCAAAACTGCTTAGGTTAGGCTTTGGGATTTCTTTACATGAATGGCTAAGTGCCGCTGCCAAAGAATTTGTTTATCGTTGCCAAAGGATTTGTTTATCAAAACACATACTGAGCAGAGAGCATACAGTTCATGGAATTAATGAAATCGGCCGGTTTGGGTTCCCTTAAAGAGAAGCCTATACTTGGGCTGGGAGTGATGGATAGTACGGGTAATGGAGCTTCTTCCATTTCTATTTGTTGTGGTGTGTTTTGATTTTTTCTTAATTCTAATTTTGCGTACATTATCATGAATGGGTTAAACGTATTTTAAATATAGTTTAAAATAGTAGTTTTAAAATACTAGTAGTAGTAGTAGTAATACAAGCAGTTTTAAAATAGTACAATAAAATAAGAGTAATGATGACAATAGTCAATAATATGTAAAGTGTAACATTGTTTTGTGAAATCATTTCATCAATGTCGTTGTGTTTTACAGTTTTTATTTTTGTTATGGTAAGTGGTGTGTATAATGGGGTGAATCATTTTGTTTCCTTCTATTTTTTTATTATTGATTGGTTTTTGGCAATTTTGTTTGAGACTTGTTTGGGCTAAATTCCAGGTTATAATTGTGTTTGGTTCTATGTATATTATTTTATTATTTCATCTGTGTGAACTGACTTAAAATTACAAATTGGTTTTAAATGTTTAATAATATTGGTGACACACTCATTGTTTATTTCTTTATTTTCGGTATTGTAAACTTCATTTTCTTTTTCAAAATATGATTGTGTGTCTGTGTATTCTAGCTGATAGCCGTTACAATCTGGGTAAGGGATTAATTTGATTGTGTTTATTAATGAAAAGTTAAGGGGTGTGTGGGAATATGATTAATAATTGGTTACCATCGTATTTCTGTAGTGGGCATTTTCTGTATCTCTTCGTATACCATTCTGTCACTGTTTATTTTGTTTTCTTTTTTTTTGGGTGCCTAATATTGGTTGTCCAGCGTAGAGAAATATGTGTGCAGGGGTCTGTCCAGTGGTATCGTGTTTGGTCTTGTGATTGCATATTTTTTGTGATTGTTTCTATTTTGCTTAATTTGATTTCGTCGCCGTCGGATGTTTTGATTATGCGAATTTTTTCATTTATTGCTTTATGTAGTCTTTCTATGTCCGCCACACCGGTCATTGTTGTATTAAGCTGCAATTCGATTTCCTCACTCGCCATCTCTGTCTGCTTTTAGTATTTTTGGCTTGCCCAGCTGGTTGAATATACGCATAAGTGCATTTTTGCATTCCAACCAGTCCTTTGTTTTTATTTCTTCTAATGTGGCAAATTTCGAATAAATGTCTATGCAACTAACGTAATGTTTGCCTTCAGATGAGTAAATGTCTATCATGAATTTTTCGCGGCAATGTTCTGGTCTGGGTGTGGTTTTCATTGGCATATCTGTGTTACGGTGTTCTGTCTTTGCTAAATTTCAGATATTGCATTCATTTATTATGATTTGGATAAGTAGTTGGCTAGTTAGAAATAGTACGTTTCACCGAAAAGCTTTGTAGTTTTCTGTATTCCAGAGTGTATAAGTTTTTCGTGATCAATTCTTTAAATTCTGCATAAGGTGGTTAAGTTTTTTAGTCAAATTATGCTACGCAAGATTCTGGTATATTTAGTGTTTATAGTCTGTTTATGTGCGGCCGAAATCTGCGTCACTGTCAATATACAACGCACTCTTTTTACCTCAAAAATGGTCAATCAAATATTGTTCGGCTTTTTCCCTGGTCATATTGTTGTAATAAATCTGAGCTATGTGTTTTTTTGAAATACTTGGTTATTTTAATGTCTGGTGGTCCCATCAAAAATATCACCTGTCTGTTGAGTGTGTTTAAAGGTCTTTCTGTAATAAAGATCCAGTCACTATCATCTTCTGCGCTATGTTGGGTCTGTTCGCTCAGGTATGTCTTCTCGAGTTTTATTCTGGATAGTGCGTCCGCCACGCAATTTTCTTTTCCTTTTATGTACTTCATGTCAAAATCAAATTCGGATAATTTTACTCTCCATCGGGTTAGTTTAGAATGTGGATCTTTCATACGGTACAACCAGCTTAGTGGTTGATGGTCACTGGATATTTCAAAGTGTCGTCCAAGTAGGTAGTGTCGGAAAGTCTTTGTCGCCCATACAATTGCCAAGAGTTCTTTCTCAATTGCGCTGTAATTGACCTCGTGTTCGTTAAGTGTTCGGCTTATGTAACTAAGTGGGTGTCCCTCTTGTGAGAGTGCTGCTCCCAAAGCGACATCACTTGCGTCTGTGGTTAAAATAAATTTTGTTGTAAAGTCGGGTACCATTTAGTCATGGGTTGAAAGGTGGCGGGTGCGTTTTTTAATCTGAATGGCATATCTTGAATTAGCATATCTTGTATTTGGCTTTCGACCTCTTGCTCATAAGCCTGTGGGTAACTGTATAATTTGAATTAAATGGGTAGATTATGCTTTGTATTGATGGTATGTTTGGTTTGATTAGTAAATGTCAACTTGTCACCTTCATGGTACTGTATGTCATGGTATTACTGCAAGAGTGCACGCAATCTTTGATTTTCTTCGATATTTAAATGTTCCAATCTGTATAGGTCTGATTCTAATATAAGTTCTATATAAGTGATTCTAATCTATAAGTTCCTTTACCAAAAGTGAATGATTAACATATGTTTGAAAATTATTTTTGAAGTCCTGTATTACAAAGGAAGTAAGCAGCAAAAGGTTAGTAGTTATTGATATGCGTTTCACAAAGCCGTCCTGCAAGAAGATTTACATAATTTAACTACAAAGGTGCTGCAAATGAGAAGTGATAACATTTTCAAAAAGCTATGGGAATGCCGACAATTTTGTAATAACTATTTTATTGCTTGCATTCAATTTGTTATCTTTTTTATGGAGAGGGATCACAAGGACCATCTTCCATATATGGGGGAACTGTGAAGTTTCCAGAACGAGAAATTTAACATTTTTGGGAATATCGGTAGAAACTGGGGAAAAAATAATTAAATAAAAAATAAATACATTTTTTCAAAATTTTTTTCACACTTTTGAAACATGTTTTGATATTTTTCATTTTTTTTATTAGTCTTCTACATTTTTATCGCTTTGCCACATAATCGTCTTGCTACGCCCAATCTAACGCCTACAAGCCGCTCAAAACTGTCACGCCCACACTTTTGAAAAAATAATTTTTAAATATTTATATTCATTTTTTTTTTCTTAATTTCTACCGATATTCCAGAAAATGAAGAAATGTCTCGTTCGCACTTCCACTAGCGGCGTAACGGATATCTAATGTCGGGTAACTTGACTATAGCATTCCATCTTGTTTTTTTTATAAATTTAAGAACAAATTTTATATATTCAACTTAGAATGTTGTATCTGTAATGGTTCCTGTGAAAACCCCATATTCTCGCAGTGGAGAGAAAATATGTCAAATAGGAAAATAAGAAAAGGAATTGGCAGTGGAGACAAAAAGTTCTGAAAATAAACAATTTTAAGAATACCTGCGCTGTATTCAAAATATAGACATATTAGTGGAAACTGATGTTTGAGGCTGTAGAGCAATCACATGCTCTTATATATAGGCCTGGTCTTCCTTACGCCTTGGGGTCGAATCTCGTTGCCACTTTCACACACAAATCGAACACGGAAATTTATTGAAATATACCAACTCTTGTTTTTATGAGATTGGATATATATATATAACTAAATTATATTTCCACGTGTATGTGAAGTTAAATGGGCAGCGTCAAAAATGTATGAGCGTTCGCCACGAAGATTTATCCGATAATGATCTAAGCTCTGGGGAAGCTGCATGCTGGTGGTCGCTGTTACAGCTTTTCTTTCCCTAACTGTATAATCGTACGATCATATTCTGTTCTGATTGGTCTAAGACAATTCTCTCGCTTTTTGTTTTACACAAAAGCTGCTATAATTTAGGGCGAGGGTGTCTTGAAGAGTTTTTGCAGTGTAAAGTTAAGTTGGTCCCTACACCACAGATAAGGGTAACGAGACTATTTCAAGGAAGCCTTATCTGAAGAAACTCCTTGTTTTCTAGCTTGTATATCCTTCAAATGGAATACTCCTAATTTCTTTCCTCTCTCATCCTCTAATTCATAGTAGTACGAGCTACGTTTCTTATAAACTTTAGCTGGTATAAATACGGGTGCCAATTTACTACTGAATTTCTTTACGGCATTACTTTGTGTAAAGTTTCTGGCATAAACGAAATCGCCGTTTTTAAATTCTATCTGCCGTGTGCGTAGGTTGTATCTATTCGCGTTTTCTTCATGTGATCGGTTTAGGTTCAGTTTAGCTTGCCGTCTCTGCAGTTCTAAAGCCTCCGGTTTAGATAACCGAGTGTCGTCCGCTAACATATTTAGAGTACGCAGGAGACTATAGTCCTTGCCGTTAAGGATCATATTTTGTCCAAATGTCAGAAAGTAAGGTGACGAACCTGTGCTTCTATGCAACGATGCTCTTAAAGATCCGCTAATAGCGTCTAAGTTGTCATCCCAATTTGTGTGATCTTTCCCTATATAAGCTTTTACAGCGGCTAATACCGATCTGTTAAGTCTTTCACTCGCATTCGCCTGTGGAGAATATATGGCTGTAAGTTTTTGCTGTACGCCAAAACTAGTAAGGAAAGCTTGGAAATAGCTTGACTTAAACTGACTTCCGTTATCAGAAAGTATTACTTCTGGAACGCCAAACGTATAGAATATAGCCCCCTTTAAGTAGTCACAGATTTTAGGAGCGGTGAACTTCTTAAGAGGTAACAAAAAGTGGAAACGGGTGTTATGGTCAACGACAATCAACAAACCTATGTGACCTTTTTTTGTGCGAGGGTATGGGCCTAAGAGGTCAATATATAATTTTTGGAATGGCCTGTCTGAGGTTAACGGTTTACCCATTGGCGGTTTTAGAACCGTGTTTGGACTTTTCGTGGTACGACAAATTACACAATTAGATATATAGTTGCGTATTTGCGTAACCATGCAAGGCCAAAACAAATATCTTTTTAGTTTTTCTACAGTTTTACTCATGCCACAATGAGATGAACTTGGTGCATCATGAGCCTGAAACAATATATCGGGTACTAAAGCTGAAGGTATCCATAGTTTCCATGGATTTTCTTGTTTTATATCATCTGATACAAAAGTAGTTCTTTTGTAAATATATCCATCCCTGATTTGTAGATCGGGAAATCTTGATTGATTGTTAGATATTGTCTTAATTAAGTCCAAGTATTCAGTGGATTTGAAATGTGGGGAATCTACGTCAACTATGGGTCCATTCTGACAAAATTCATCGATGGCTGGGTCGTTCTGTCTGGATAAGGTGTCTGCAACGACGTTCTGAGAACCGCTACGATGTTTTATAGTGAACGTAAACGCTCTCAACTTCATTGACCATCGAGCTAACCTTCCTGATAAATCCTTCTGCCGCATTAGCCATTGAAGGGCTGCATGGTCTGTTATGACTAAGAAATCCTGTCCTTCAATGTATTCGCGGAATTTTTTAATTCCTTTTATAACGGCAAGACATTCTAATTCGGAAACTGAATAGTTACGTTGTGCTTTGGACAATTTTTCGGACATATATGAAATCGGAAGTTCTACTCCATCTCGTTCCTGAGCTAGTACGCATCCAACACCAAAAGAGCTGGCGTCACACAACAAAATGAATTGCTTAGAAAAATCTGGTGTTATGAGAATTGGTGAAGCAGTAAGACATGATTTCAAGTTTTCAAAAGCGGTTTGAGCCTCTTCGTTCCAGTCAAGCGTATTCTTCTTTTTAAGAAGTTCCGTTAAAGGAAAACTAATAGTGGCAAAGTTTTCTACGAACCGTCGGTACCATCCTGCTAATCCTAGAAATCTTCGTAACTGCTTAATCGAAGTTGGTTGTGGAAATTCTACTATCGCTTTAACTTTATCTGGATTGGTTCTTATTTGTCCATTCCCAATTATAAAACCGAGATATATGATCTCCTTCATACAAAATTTGGATTTGCTGACATTGATAGTGAGATTTGCTTTACGTAAGCATAAAGCTATCTCCTGTAGTAAAAGCATATGAGATTCAAAATCCTCAGACAAAACTAATAAGTCGTCAAGATAAACAAATACTCTATTCCTAAGATGAGCTGGAATGACTCGATCCATAAGACGACAAAGAGTTTGGGCCGCGTTACAGAGACCAAAGGGCATCATTTTATACTGATATAGCGGTCTATTCGGTATTGTAAACGCAGTGTATTGTTTAGAATTTTCGTCGAGCGGTATCTGCCAATATGCATGCTTCATGTCGATACCACTTATGAATTTAGCTGGTGGTAACCGGCTTAAGATGCCGTCTATATGAGGTAGAGGATATGCGTCTCGCTGAGTAACCTTGTTTACCTCTCTAGAATCAAGACATAGACGGTACTTGTCTCCTTTCTTTACTAACACGCAATTACTGCTCCAAGCGCTAGTTGACTCTTCGATAACATCTAAGGCTAGCATGTTATCCACTTCAGCGAACATCAGCTTTTCAATGGCAGGTGAAACTGGCCAATGCCGTTGTTTAACAGGACTCGCATTTCCTACATCAATGCTATGTGTGGACAAGGTAGTACGACCTAAACCTTCGGAAGCAAAGGATGGAAATGTTTTTATTACTGTCTCCAGCCGAAGTCTTTCTCTTTCGTTCAGCTCATGATATTTTGGAGAATCTTCATCATCATCCAAAGTACCGATGTCTAATTCAGCAATGGTCGGATTGCTCGTAATTTTATTTAATAATCCGAACTTTTGCCAAAAATCAATGCCTAAATATACATCCTGTTGAAGTTCCGGTATTATAAATAATTCAAGATTATCTATCGTCTCTCCATACTTAATGGAAGTTATAAGTTTTGACACTACTTTGCTTTTTGTTCCGTTCGCAGCGCGAGTTTCGCCAGAACATTTTTTTACGTTGTTGTGTTTAAGGAAGTTCTGTGCAGCTAATCCGCCTACACAACTTATTGTTGCTCCAGAATCTAATAAAGCCTTGTAAGTCTGACCCTCTATATTGATATCCGTATAGAGTCTTTGGTCAGAGCTAAGTACTATAGCGGAAATAAGTTTCTGTCGGTCATGACGAACCTTCTTCCAAAATTCTCTCAATCGGCTAGTAGATCGTCTGGGTTTTAAATGAGTCCCTATACTATCTACTTTACTAAATATTTCTCTACGCTTATTATTGTAATTTTGAATTCTTATGTGTAAGGGTATAAAAGAAAAATGAATATCAGGCTGACCCAAAGGTTCTATCTCCTGAAATTCACGGGCTTCAGTGGTTGACTTTGACTTAGCAACTTCTGAATCTACGGATGTATCTTGTTGCTCAGAGAAACATCCTTTTGTCGGTTTCCCGGATTACAGTTTGGACAAGTCGGTTTGTATTTTTCTTTAAGCCCGCAACCGTAACAAAATATAATTCTTTTAGCCATACAATCATCGAATCTGTGGCCTTGTTTGTCACAATTCCAACAAGTTGTGGTGTTTCGACGTTGAATTTGGTTTACTTCTTCACCTACTCTTACTAAACCTGTTTCCTCTTCTTCGGTGGTTAATTCTGCCACGCAGGAGCGATAAGGTTTCGGCTTAAACGTCCTGAGATTGTTATAAAACTGTTCATGCCTGCGCACTTCGTATCGGAGTTGTGTTCTGTTTGGTATTTTAAGATGCAACAACTCATGATGTAAGCTAGGCTTCGAATTTCTAACCAATAACTCAACTAATTGTGTTTCGGAAACTCCATTTTGCAGTCTGTCAATCAACCGTTCCATGGTTTCCTGGAAATCTTCAAATGCTTCATTTTCTCCTTGCTTGCGTTTTCGGATTCCCTCCCAAATATCATAATCTGTCTCTATATCTTCGAATCTCTTCCTAAATTCGCCACAAAATGTGTTCCAATCGAAATTTGGATTGTTCCGATGAAACTTCCAATACCAATCGCTTGCTTTTCCTGCAAACAGAAGGTACAAATGGTCGCATAAAAGTCTATAATCATTACCTAGATTTTGTTTGGTGAGTGAGCATATCCTGTAAATGAATTCATCTATCCTGATGCTTGTTTTGCTACCATCGAACTTTAATCCCCATTTTTGAATGATTCCTGATACTTTTTCCGGGCTAACATATGAGCTTGCATTGCTCCTGGTTCCGCCTCTTTCTTCTACATTATTGTCTAAATTCTGAGAATACCGATTTTGATTGGAATTGTTCCTGCTCAAATCTGTATTTGGTTGGACATTGTCAGGTGTGTAATTTGTCTGTGTGGGCTGAGATAATTGTAAGTTATCTAAATGACTTTTAATAGATGTCTCTATAGTCTTCCCTAAATAAGAGGTAAGGTTATCCATGAGTTGAGCCTGTTGTTGGCTAACAGTAAACTGTATAAAGTTCATCAACTCTGGTTGAGTACTAAGAGCCATACTGGAATTCGTTGGAGGTTCTGTTAAGACCCTATCCAAATTTCCTCTGTAAGTATTTCTGGTAGACACTCCTCGTCTAGGAGGTGTACCTCGGATCCTGCCTGATCTGGTATTTCTCCTTAATGGGAAAATATCATTATTATCTTGACATTCGCTTACGCCGGATGTGCCAGCTGTTGCAGCATCTAATTCAGCGAACAGAGTGTTATTAGAGTGAGATAAATTCGATTCGTTGCAATCTGCATTGCAAATTGGACATGTTTGTGTACTTTTTAAGTGGTTTATAATGCACTTTTTATGAAATGTGTGCCTGCACGATGTTGTTGCTGACAAAACGGTTGGTGCTAAGATTTCTTTACATATGGCACAGCTATTTTCAACGCCTTGTGAAACTTCACCTGCATTACCTGCACTATTCTTCGCTGCCATATTATTGTTGTTAAGATATGTTGTAATTATTTGGTTTGTCTTTCTTTATGTCGATCACTTCTATCAGAATCTTAGTTGTATCTCTATTTGTTAGTGGATTGTAGCTGGTCTATTGCCTCATGCTTTTATTTACTTGAAAATCGGACAATATACAGACTTATTGAAGTGTAAGTATAATGTATTCCAGAAAAAAATCAAATTGTAAATAAAGTTGAGTAAAGAAACGTATGGTGATGAGCTTCTGTGGATTCGAAACAGTTCCACTTGGTCGATCAATTCTCTTTCAAATTGAATCGCATGTTCCTAAGTTTTACTATCCCTTCCAAATAGATACTCTCAATCCAATATGTTAATTTATTGGAATTAGTTATATTGTGTTTTAACTGTGGATGGATTACTTTAGAGCTTAGTGTGCTATAACAAGTTACGGACTTTTCGAGCTTCACATCTGAGCCGAAAATGTATAGTACTTGTCGAGCTCCACTCGTTGGGCTTCAAAAATGTGTAGTGTATTTTCTCGAGCCCCACGTTGGGCGCCAAAAATGTGTAGTGTACGTAGTTCGATAGATTTTTAACTAGTGGGTCTTTTAATAGTGGGTGATAATTACTAATAAAGAGGACCTTGTACTTCCTTCGCTAGGGATGCGCACTCTTACTATGCTCGGGTCTAGCTCGCCGTAGGTCGGGGTTCTTTTAGCTTAGGATAGTACGAACGCTACTACATTTTAATAAGTGCGTCTTACTCATAAACAATATTCTAAACTGGATTATCGATTAACAAAAGAAATGGCTTTATATTGATACTAATGATACACGCCGACACGTGTGAAGATAAGCTACAGATTCTGATAAGTATTGGGAATTTCGGATGTTAATGATTCTCTAAGTCTTTACCCTCCCTACCATGACAATGCTACTTAAAATATTTACATTGTCCCTTGGCCAAGTTCAAAATAACTCTACCACATATTCAAGAAAGTGTTCAACATAAGTACTCGACAAACCATTAAATCTATTTATTCACAATTCATTATTTTTCAATATATCTTCAATCATAATTCCATTTATATAAATTCAGTTTAATAAACGGTTTCATTAAATCTCTTTTACAAACTAACAATATTTTTATCTACGCATAATTATCCTAGTCATTCTCTACTCTTCATTTTTGTTTATATTCAGTGGGTAAAATAAAGTATATAAAAGTAAAGTATAAAGCAAATATATATAAGTAATTGAATATGAAATTAACAAATATAATTATATAATCTTTAGTCAAATGCAGATATTATTTTAATTAGACGTTCGAGTGGCATTTTGTTAGAATTTTAATATAGGTAATTCATAATAAGGTTTTTATCATTGATGTTTTGTAGTACTCACGACCTTAAATATCCACTCCATGATGTGCGTAAAGTTGGGCCCAAGTTCACGTTGACATTGTCGAGCTGTAGGTCAAACTTTAAAGGTTCTAAGTTAAATTCCTATTCAAATGCCAAAAGTTCCTTCAATCTGCGAGTATTTAATTCATTATAAATCGCAATACAAAAGAAAATCGAGAATCAAAACAAAACACGAAATATAACTGCAGCACTGCAGCTATAAGACCTTAGGAAACCGCTGGCTGCTACGCTGCGCTGCGATAAGACGAAATCACAAAGTTGGACCTCCGTTGGTCATAGGAGATGATCTTCACTGCGTGACGATGATGATGTTCAAATGTAATTAAATCTGCTCCGGTCGTCTAAACTTCTGCATAGTTGAATATCTGGATGAACTCTAGCCTTCCAATATATTTTGTTATCATTCGGCAGGTGGCTGGTTGCGTAACTTGTTGCTGAAGGTTATGTCGCCTCGTGGCCTCTTCTTGGAGCGACGGGGTTTAAACCATGAGCTGATGCGGGGGTCGACGAGACGGGGGGGGGGGGGGGGGGGGGGGTAGTCGGCTGTAGAGCAATCACATGCTCTTATATATAGGCCTGGTCTTCCTTACGCCTTGGGGTCGAATCTCGTTGCCACTTTCACACACAAATCGAAGACGGAAATTTATTGAATACTTGATATACTTGATATATATATATAACTAAATTATATTTCCACGTGTATGTGAAGTTAAATGGGCAGCGTCAAAAATGTATGAGCGTTCGCCACGAAGATTTATCCGATAATGATCTAAGCTCTGGGGAAGCTGCATGCTGGTGGTCGCTGTTACAGCTTTTCTTTCCCTAACTGTATAATCGTACGATCATATTCTGTTCTGATTGCTATAATTTAGGGCGAGGGTGTCTTGAAGAGTTTTTGCAGTGTAAAGTTAAGTTGGTCCCTACAAGATCTAAAGACTAAGCAACACTTAAGATGGTAAAGAAGATAGAAAAAAAAAACATTAACAAGAGTAAAGCTTAGTCATAAATTAGAGAAAAGTTAAATAAACTTAGACTGAAAACATTACCACATTTTAATTTAATAAAAATTTTATTACGAAATCTTAGGAACCCTATGTGTGCCCCCATGAAAAATTCAAAAAGAACAGGGGTTCGGAAGTTATACAAGTTATACTATACAATGTAATATATAGATGTATATATGTATTTTCTAATGCTATACAAAATCTATAGGCAGCGAATGGAAAATTTGTAATTAATGAATCTAACAGAAAGCCTTTAAGAAATATCATTCAAGAACAGGGTAAAACTGATTTACAAATAAAGACATAAATAAAGTGATGCTTTTAAAATGGCAGTGGAAAAATAAATAAAATGCGAGGTACTAGAAAAAAAGTAATCATTTAACATCTAAACGATAAGGTAACAAGAATTTGTTTATCGTTGCCAAAGGATTTGTTTATCAAAACACATACTGAGCAGAGGGCATACAGTTCATGGAATTAATGAAATCGGCCGGTTTGGGTTCCCTTAAAGAGAAGCCTATACTTGGGCTGGGAGTGATGGATAGTACGGGTAATGGAGCTTCTTCCATTTCTATTTGTTGTGGTGTGTTTTGATTTTTTCTTAATTCTAATTTTGCGTACATTATCATGAATGGGTTAAACGTATTTTAAATATAGTTTAAAATAGTAGTTTTAAAATACTAGTAGTAGTAGTAGTAATACAAGCAGTTTTAAAATAGTACAATAAAATAAGAGTAATGATGACAATAGTCAATAATATGTAAAGTGTAACATTGTTTTGTGAAATCATTTCATCAATGTCGTTGTGTTTTACAGTTTTTATTTTTGTTATGGTAAGTGGTGTGTATAATGGGGTGAATCATTTTGTTTCCTTCTATTTTTTTATTATTGATTGGTTTTTGGCAATTTTGTTTGAGACTTGTTTGGGCTAAATTCCAGGTTATAATTGTGTTTGGTTCTATGTATATTATTTTATTATTTCATCTGTGTGAACTGACTTAAAATTACAAATTGGTTTTAAATGTTTAATAATATTGGTGACACACTCATTGTTTATTTCTTTATTTTCGGTATTGTAAACTTCATTTTCTTTTTCAAAATATGATTGTGTGTCTGTGTATTCTAGCTGATAGCCGTTACAATCTGGGTAAGGGATTAATTTGATTGTGTTTATTAATGAAAAGTTAAGGGGTGTGTGGGAATATGATTAATAATTGGTTACCATCGTATTTCTGTAGTGGGCCTTTTCTGTATCTCGTGTCGACTTCGTATTCCATTCTGTCACTGTTTATTTTGTTTTCTTTTTTTTGGGTGCCTAATATGGGTTGTCCAGCGTAGAGAATGATTGTAATTAATGAATCTAACAGAAAGCCTTTAAGAAATATCATTCAAGAACAGGGTAAAACTGATTTACAAATGAAGACATAAATAAAGTGATGCTTTTAAAATGGCAGTGGAAAAATAAATAAAATGCGAGGTACTAGAAAAAAAGTAATCATTTAACATCTAAACGATAAGGTAAACATACCCACATGCATCATAAAAGAAAATAATCATCAAGAAAATTAAATCTTACCGATGTTTTTTCTAACGCAAAATTATTACCCAGATAGAACTTAAAAGGTGTATGTAATGTTACATGTTTCGAATTTTCAGAAAAATACAAATGTACATATTATGATAAGTATGATATATCAAACTTTTTCAAATATCTTTATGTTTTTTTATTGAGGGGTCCCTATGTCATATTCGGAATCGGCGGGGTCGTGGCAGTAGTGGGAATATACGGGAGCGGCAAGAAGCTACCTAATGTTAGCCGAGATACGAACATATGATTAGTGAAGATTAAGTTGGATTAATGTGTGACCGACAAGCAGTCATAAGGATGGACGTGAGGGTTGGGAGAAATTTCAGTTCAGTCCTCAATTTTCTCACACGATAACTAGTGGTCGGAATATAAAAAGCGTATATTTCAGCTTCTTTCAATTAACCTATGAAAACTGCGAAAACTGCAATAACCGCATACTGCTCATAGCTGGCTGTCCAAAATCTTAGCACATATGAAGTAACAATGACAAGTAGTCATTAATATTTTCCTGAAGCCTGCATAAGGTCAACCGAAATCGTTCCCTACGGAAAAATGTATTTCAGATAATCTGTGTTCTCTCACTTTGTATTTAAACATTTTACCGACAAAGTCTAGTGCCTTTTACCTGCATCCAAAACCAATACCATAACATAGCTCGCTTTCGTTTTCTGACTGTTATCTTCCTCGTGTATAAAAATTAATATCCTTAAATGGTACAGTATCAGTTCTTATAATGTCACAGAACCGTTTTCTAATTAAATAAAATTCAGATCAGTCCAGATTTTTGTGTTTTACATTTAGTAATATTCTCCATTGTTCTCACCACTTTTTTGTGATTAAATTATTAACAATTTAAAATGAGTTATCAATTACTTGTGACATGTGTGGGAAGACTCTGAAAAAAAAGTAAATTTAAATCACATTACGCTATATATATAGTTGGACTAACGGTCGCAACCATTATTGGGAATTAATAATGAAACCAAGAAGATTATGCATTGCGCCAACATTAAATGTTTTCAAAAATGCTCTTCTTAACATATCAAATCTAAAACTGGAGGATAGATTTGGGATTACTGCCTGCAGTTTTTTACTTCGACAAACACCATCTACAAACTTGAATACGGAAAGGTATCTTCATCATATCCTAAGCCAATTACTTACAAACCTTTTGATGGCTTTCACAAGATAATATCACCACCCGTAGTAATTTAAGCGGACATTGAAGCTTTCCTCGAAAGCAATAGTACATGCCATAAATCACCGTCTAGTTCATCAACTACAAAATTTCACACACAGAATGTGTAGTATTAATGTATATTGTTCATAAATATAATCAAAGCCTTAACGAAATTTGGACATATGTATGTAATAAATTTACAACACTATAATAAAATAAATTTTAAACATTTTGTTATATTACAAGAATAATATAAACATTTTGAAAAGTTTAATGATACCCAGCTTCTTGGCATTAAAAGTTTTTATAATTTTCTTAACCATGAAAATTTCAGTACCGATAATTATAAATTTACACAAAATATTTTTGGAAACTTTAAATTGTAATAGTATTAGGGATTACTAGAAACGTTATTTAAAAAGTTACGTTTTAATATAAGCAGATTTTGGAAAAAAATTGTCAAAAAAATTGTCCTAAACCCAGTGAGTTGTAAAACTGCTTAACGAAGCATGTACATCTTTTTAAAGAGCCGTTCAGGAAGAATTAACTCAATGCAGACACAGATATTCCACAGTTAATAATGAATACTTAAATAACTTCGATGCAATTGAGCCTAATAATTTTTTTAACTATAGATTTATATAATATATATATAGTTAGTAACATATCCATTCTTACACACACAACTCCCCATAAGATAATTAAAAGTAACATGCACTAGTATAAACTCATATACACACATTAATGTATAAACACAAAATATCTAAGTCTAAGCACAAAATGTAATCAAAGAACGAGATCCCTTTGATTAACCTTGGACACAGTTCCAAAGCCACCCTTTCTCACAAATCGCAAATCATAGACATAGACACTTGTCGCCTTATCATAAACATAGACACTTTCCGCCTTTATAAACACAGACTCTCGTCCCCTAATTATTTGCATTCGACCACTTTGCGATCGGCGCCTACGCCTACGCATTTGTCCCAGGGTTCTCCAATTACCCCTATTCTTCAAAAGACTCTCTTCCAACAGGAAAATAGAGGTTTACAACCCAACTCTCTTAAACTTCGCTCTTTGGCTTCCCCATATTGCCTATAAAACAGCAAGCATGCCTCTATGCAGCAGTTCAGTACTGAGTACGTTATCAACCGCGATAACACCGCTTAAACCAATTTAACTTTCCAATTTCATGATAATCAAATGGCTCTAGTTCTTTCCTTAAATGGAATTTATAAAAAGGTTTAATGAAATATAAAACTCAATCGTGTGTTTTTTTTATCAAACCCTCGGTCTGAATTCGTAAATTTGCGCAGCCGGTAGGATAAAAAGAAAAAGTTGTACGACTCGATTACAAATATCAATCCAGTGACAAAAGATCCTTGTACGACCAAGCGTATCTTTTAATGATTGAACCACGCGAATCGGCGCTAAGTGAACGTAAATCGTAATACAATAAACTCTATTTATCCGCAAAAGAACTACGTATAATCGGTGGTTGTCACACAATAGTCAACCTACTGCATACGATTAATAAAAGTGTAAAAACAAAAAAAAACAAAAGACTTTACAGAAACAAAAATCAATCATGGCAACCGAACAAATCCAACTATTATCAGAATCCCACTTAAATCAAGCCTTAAATCAAATTAGGCAAGTACCTTCATTCAGTGGAGACACCCAAGAGCTCAGTGCCTTTATACGAAGGATAGAGTTCATACTCCAACTGTATCCAACAACGGACCCCAGACAAAAACATGTATTCTTCAGCGCAATAGAGATGCAGCTTGCAGGAGATGCCCAACGAGTGTAACAATTATCTGGAGCAACAACCTGGCCCACTCTAATGAACGCACTCATCAGCGAATATAAAACGCAAATACCATGTGAAGAATTACTCCGTCGCCTCTACAATACACCCTTCAACGAAAGTATCCGTAAGTTCGTCGAAGAATTAGAAACCAAATCATTCACAATATCAAATAAGCTTATGTTAGAAAATAACGTTAACAACACCTTATAATACACAAATGCATTAAACAACACAGTTAAAGATGTGATCATGAGAAAATTGCCCGATAGGTTATTTATGACCCTTGCTAGACATGACATAACGACAGTATCTAAACTCAAACAAATAGCACAACAAGAAGGTGTATACGAAATAACCTTTAATGACCGAACGAAACACCAAAATAACTCCAATCCTAACACAAATCCACACCAAACTTCTAAAAATAAAGGAAATTATCAAAATTTCGAGAATAATGTTATGCACAACACAAATAAATCAAATCCCAACAATAATTCAAAACCAATTGTATCAAACCAGCAGGTTATGCATGAATTTAAGCAAAAGCTAAATCAGGGTAGAGCCCAGAACCCTTTAAATTACCCACAACAAAATAGTAAGGCACCAAACCCTCCCGTCAAACGGCAGAGAGAAAGTGCTAGTGACCAATACAAAATGGACACAAGCGAAAATTTTCTTCAACCAGCCTCGGAATCAGAAAGCGATCCAGAGGAGTAGGTAATCCATTCCTAAAAATTAAACTAAATAATATTACTCTCAAATGCCTAGTAGACACTGGCTCGTCTATCAATATTATGAGACAAAATTTCTTTAATTTCCCAATAAAATTCTCTAAAATGAAAGTCCACACTATAAATGGCACTATAGTATTGAACCAAAGCGTTTCATTGCATTCAAGCAAACTTTGTCTGACTAAACAAACACTCTTTATTCACAATTTCTTAGAAAAATATGATCTACTATTAGGCAGAAACTATTTAGAGTCAACCAACACTCAAATTAACTATTCAACACAAACAGTCAACATAAATGGCTACCCATTTAAAATGTGGTACGATCACATCCAAACAGACGAGTCAAAGGTTACCAATGAGTACCCCAAGTCATCTAACCCAGAGGAAACCCCTCTACATACTCCAAAAAAGGAGAAAACCCTCCGTCAAATTAAGCGGAAACTCCACTTAAAACCAGATGGGCCAAAGCCATCTAATCCGGAAGAATCCAAAACTACCAATGAGTATCCCAAATCTTCTGAATCTGAGGAAAACCCTCTTATTACCCCTTACATAGCCCTTCTAGTAACATCCTCTAACTACGCCTTAAACGACGAGTTAAGAGAATCCAACGTATTCAGATTAGAACATTTAGATATGGAAGAAAGGGAACAACTTTCACACGTTTTGCTCGAATATAGTCATATTCAGTACATATTCATATTCACAAGTACGATTAAACACTCTATTCATACAAAGAACGAAGACCTTATCTATAAAAAACCATATAAATACCCCCAAGCATTTGACCAAGAAGTTAATAAACAAATCAACGAAATGATAGAACAAAAAATAATTAGGAAATCGAAATCCCCCTATTGTTCTCCAATTTGGATTGTCCCAAAGAAAAGCGGTGCTTCTGGCAAACCAAAATTTCGATTAGTCATAGACTATCGTAACCTCAATGAAATAACCATTGACGACAAATTGCCTATTCCCGTAATGGACGAAATATTAGACAAGCTTGGACGCTGTCAATACTTCACAACTATTGATCTAGCTAAAGGTTTCCATCAAATTCTAATGGACCAACAGTCAATACCCAAAACCGCATTCTCAACATAACATGGACATTACGAATATAAGCTAACTGTAGTCATTTACATATTGCTTATGCCCTTAGCTTAATGCAAGCGCATCGGAGCTTTTGAGAGAAGAGCTAAGCTTTGCTGAGGAACGTAGGGTAAAGATAAGAGATCTATTCTGTAATAGGCAGTCGATATTTGGAGATCAAAAGCGTCGATCATCGCCACGCACAAACATATAAATTCGTCTCATTAAGTGCAGACCGCACAAATTCTATTATAATTGTATACAAATAAAAATATACGAAACACATCTAACAATAATTGGCGCCCAACTAAATCTAAAACCCACGATATCAAAAGGAGACAACTAAATCTAAAACCTACGATGTCAAAGGGAGACAACTAAATCTCAAACGCACGATATCAAAAGGAGAAACACAACAGCTGGAGCAGACCTACTCAAACAGCGATTAAAATACAAAAAGCTCTATTTTAAATCATCACTCAAGTTGTAAGTACAACGCCCCTTGATAAATTATTAAAAAATAAAATAAAAATTTTCATACACACGTGAAGTTTATTGAAGGTTATAAATAACACATTGATGAGTGTCAGTGATAAAGAGATAGACGACTTAATATCAAGTTGGAATAGAATATTAAAAGAGACTAGCCAATTAGATACCGCAAGCAAAAGAAACGCGAAAACAGAAAAGAAAACAAGTGAAATGGAGTTATCAGCGAATCAACTGAAAGCAATAGTAGAAAGTGCCGTTGCTGGCGCGCTTGCAAGTCAAAAAGAATTATTTGACAAAGAGTTACAAGCGATTAATGAGCGCATAGCAAAATTTACAGTGAACACTCCAGAAGTTGAAACTTACACATATGCTGAAATCATACCAGGTGTAGTGTGTAATGAATCTCTAGACATAATAAAGTCGCTGCCAGACTTTGAAGGCGAAAGTATATATATATATATATATGTGTCGTGGAGAAAAGCAGCTCATGTCGCTTTTAAGGTTTATGAAACATACGAGGGTAGTTCAAAATATTTTGAAGCCCTTGGTATTGTCCGAAATAAAATTAAAAACTCTGCAAACAACGGGCTAGCTTTCGTTCAGCACACCGTTGAATTTTAAGGCAATAATCAATCGCCTTGACTTTACATACGCTGACAAAAGGCCCATCTACCTAATCGAACAAGAGTTGTCTACGTTGAGACAGGGTGATATGACACGCACCGAATTTTATGATGAGGTCGAGAAAAAATTGACTCTGCTTACAAATAAGACTATAATGACGTGCGATAAACCCTTGGCGATGTCACTCAATGAAAAGTATAGGGCACGCGTTACGTGTATTTATAACAGGCACAAAGAAGTCATTGAGCGATATCCTGTTTGCCAAAGGAGCCAAGGACTTACCAATAGCCCTTGATCTAGCACAGGAGGTTGAGTCAAACCATGCGCGATATCTATTCGCTCTGAACTACTCAAAAAGCTTGCAGAACAAAGGTCCGAAGCCGGAAAAAAATACTGATAGGGATAGAAGCACTAATATGCAAGGCAAAAACCCCTATTTTAGTAAGCGCCAGTCTGTGCCCAGTTTTGACAGCCAGGCAGGTCAAATACAAGTCCAGGCACCGACTCAGCTGTTTGATACTTGTAGTGACCAACTTAACTTTACACTGCAATAACTTTTCAAGACACCCTCGCCCTAAATTATAGCAGCTTTTGTATAAAAGAAAAAGCGAGAGAATTGTCTTAGACCAATCAGAACAGAATATGATCGTACGATTATACAGTTAGGGAAAGAAAAGCTGTAACAGCGACCACCAGCATGCAGCTTCCCCAGAGCTTAGATCATTATCGGATAAATCTTCGTGGCGAACGCTCATACATTTTTGACGCTGCCCATTTAACTTCACATACACGTGGAGTTAGTTATATATATATTCAATCTCATAAAAACAAGAGTTGGTATATTTCAATAAATTTCCGTGTTCGATTCGTGTGAAAGTGGCAACGAGATTCGACCCCAAGGCGTAAGGAAGACCAGGCCTATATATAAGAGCATGTGATTGCTCTACAGCCGACTACCCCCCCCCCCGTCTCGTCGACCCCCGCATCAGCTCATGGTTTAAACCCCGTCGCTCCAAGAAGAGGCCACGAGGCGACATAACCTTCAGCCAACAAGTTACGCAACCGGCCACCTGCCGTATGATAACTGGCCAAATATATTGGAAGGCTAGAGTTCATCCAGATATTCAACTATGCAGAAGTTTAGACGACCGGAGCAGATTTAATTACATTGGAACATCATCATCGTCACGCAGTGAAGATCATCTCCTATGACCAACGGAGGTCCAACTTTGTGATTTCGTCTTATCGCAACGCAGCGTAGCAGCCAGCGGTTTCCTAAGGTCTTATCGCTGCAATACTGCAGTTATATTTCGTGTTTTGTTTTGATTCTTGATTTTCTTTTGTATTGCGATTTATAATGAATTAAATACTCGCAGATTGACGGAACTTTTGGCATTTGAATAGGAATTTAACTTAGAACCTTTAAAGTTTGACCTACAGCTCGACAATGTCAACGTGAACTTGGGCCCAACTTTACGCACATCATGGAGTGGATATTTAAGGTCGTGAGTACTACAACAACAATGATATAAATCTTATTATGAATTACCTATATTAAAATTCTAACAAAATGCCACTCGAACGTCTAAATAAAATAAGATCTGCATTTGACTAAAGATTATGTAACTATATTTGCTAATTTTATATTCAATTACTTATATATATTTGCATTATACTTTACTTTTATATACTTTATTTTACCCATTGAATATAAACGAAAATGAAGAGTTAGAGAACGACTAGGATAATTATGCGTAGATAAAAATATTGTTAGTTTGTAAAAGGAGATTTAATGAAACCGTTTATTAAACTGAATATATAAATAAAATGGAATTATGATTGAAGATATATTCAAAAAGAATGAATTGTGAATAAATAGATTTATTGGTTTGTCGAGTACTTATGTTGAACACTTTCTTGAATATGTGGTAGAGTTATTTTGAACTTGGCCAAGGGACAATGTAAATATTTTAAGTAGCATTGTCATGGTAGGGAGGGTAAAGACTTAGGGAATCATTAACATCCAAAATTCCCAATACTTATCAGAATCTGTAGCTTATCTTCACACGTGTCGGCGTGTATCATTAGTATCAATATAAAGCCATTTCTTTTGTTAATCGATAATCCAGTTTAGAATATTGTTTATGAGTAAGACGCACTTATTAAAATGTAGTAGCGTTCGTACTATCCTAAGCTAAAAGAACCCCGACCTACGGCGAGCTAGACCCGAGCATAGCAAGAGTGCGCATCCCTAGCGAAGGAAGTACAAGGTCCTCTTTATTAGTAATTATCACCCACTATTAAAAGACCCACTAGTTAAAAATCTATCGAACTACGTACACTACACATTTTTTGGCGCCCGAACGTGTGGGGCTCGAGAAAATACACAACACATTTTTTTTTTGAAGCCCAACGAGTGGAGCTCGACAAGTACTATACATTTTCGGCTCAGATGTGAAGCTCGAAAAGTCCGTAACTTGTTATAGCACACTAAGCTCTAAAGTAATCCATCCACAGTTAAAACACAATATAACTAATTCCAATAAATTAACATATTGGATTGAGAGTATCTATTTGGAAGGGATAGTAAAACTTAGGAACATGCGATTCAATTTGAAAGAGAATTGATCGACCAAGTGGAACTGTTTCGAATCCACAGGAGCCCATCACCATACGTTTCTTTACTCAACATTATTTACAATTTGATTTTTCTGGAATACATTATACTTACACTTCAATAAGTCCGTATATTGTCCGATTTTCAAGTGAATAAAAGCATGAGGCAATAGACCAGCTACAATCCACTAACAAATAGAGATACAACTAAGATTCTGATAGAAGTGATCGACATAAAGAAAGACAAACCAAATAATTACAACATATCTTAACAACAATATTATGGCAGCCAAGAATAGTGCAGGTAATGCAGTTGAAGTTTCACAAGGGTTGAAAATAGCTGTGCCATATGTAAAGAAATCTTAGCACCAACCGTTTTGTCAGCAACAACATCGTGCAGGCACACATTTCATAAAAAGTGCATTATAAACCACTTTAAAAGTACACAAACATGTCCAATTTGCAATGCAGATTGCAACGAATCGAATTTATCTCACTCTAATAACACTCTGTTCGCTGAATTAGATGCTGCAACAGCTGGCACATCCGGCGTAAGCGAATGTCAAGATAATAATGATATTTTCCCATTAAGGAGAAATACCAGATCAGGCAGGATCCGAGGTACACCTCCTAGACGAGGAGTGTCTACCAGAAATACTTACAGAGGAAATTTGGATAGGATCTTAACAGAACCTCCAACGAATTCCAGTATGGCTCTTAGTACTCAACCAGAGTTGATGAACTTTATACAGTTTACTGTTAGCCAACAACAGGCTCAACTCATGGATAACCTTACCTCTTATTTAGGGAAGACTATAGAGACATCTATTAAAAGTCATTTAGACAACTTACAATTATCTCAGCCCACACATACAAATTCCACACCTGACAATGTCCAACCAAATACAGATTTGAGCAGGAACAATTCCAATCAAAATCGGTATTCTCAGAATTTAGACAATAATGTAGAAGAAAGAGAAAGAGGCGGAACCAGGAGCAATGCAAGCTCATATGTTAGCCCGGAAAAAGTATCAGGAATCATTCAAAAATGGGGATTAAAGTTCGATGGTAGCAAAACAAGCATCAGGTTAGATGAATTCACTTACAGGATATGCTCACTCACCAAACAAAATCTAGGTAATGATTATAGACTTTTATGCGACCATTTGTACCTTCTGGTTGCCGGAAAAGCAAGCGATTGGTATTGGAAGTTTCATCGAAACAATCCAAATTTCGATTGGAACACATTTTGTGGCGAATTTAGGAAGAGATTCGAAGATATAGAGACAGATTATGATATTTGGGAGGGAATCCGAAAACGCAAGCAAGGAGAAAATGAAGCATTTGAAGATTTCCAGGAAACCATGGAACGGTTGATTGACAGACTGCAAAATGGAGTTTCCGAAACACAATTAGTTGAGTTATTGGTTAGAAATTCGAAGCCTAGCTTACATCATGAGTTGTTGCATCTTAAAATCCCAAACAGAACACAACTCCGATACGAAGTGCGCAGGCATGAACAGTTTTATAATAATCTCAGGACGTTTAAACCGAAACCCTATCGCTCCTGCGTGGCAGAATTAACCACCGAAGAAGAGGAAACAGGTTTAGTAAGAGTAGGTGAAGAAGTAAACCAAATTCAACGTCGGAACACCACAACTTGTTGGAATTGTGACAAACAAGGCCACAGATTCGATGATTGTATGGCTAAAAGAATTATATTTTGTTACGGTTGCGGACTTAAAAAAAAATACAAACCGACTTGCCCAAACTGTAATCCGGGAAACCGACAAAAGGATGTTTCTCTGAGCAACAAGATACATCCGTAGATTCAGAAGTTGCTAAGTCAAAGTCAACCACTGAAGCCCGTGAATTTCAGGAGATAAAACCTTTGGGTCAGCCTGATATTCATTTTTCTTTTATACCCTTACACATAAGAATTCAAAATTACAATAATAAGCGTAGAGAAATATTTAGTAAAGTAGATAGTATAGGGACTCATTTAAAACCCAGACGATCTACTAGCCGATTGAGAGAATTTTGGAAGAAGGTACGTCGTGACCGACAGAAACTTATTTCCGCTATAGTACTTAGCTCTGACCAAAGACTCTATACGGATATCAATATAGAGGGTCAGACTTACAAGGCTTTATTAGATTCTGGAGCAACAATAAGTTGTGTAGGCGGATTAGCTGCACAGAACTTCCTTAAACACAACAACGTAAAAAAATGTTCTGGCGAAATTCGCGCTGCGAACGGAACAAAAAGCAAAGTAGTGTCAAAACTTATAACTTCCATTAAGTATGGAGATACGATAGACAATCTTGAATTATTTATAATACCAGAACTTCAACAGGATGTATATTTAGGCATTGATTTTTGGCAAAAGTTCGGATTATTAAATAAAATTACGAGCAATCCGACCATTGCTGAATTAGACATCGGTACTTTGGATGATGATGAAGATTCTCCAAAATATTATGAGCTGAACGAAAGAGAAAGACTTCGGCTGGAGACAGTAATAAAAACATTTCCATCCTTTGCTTCCGAAGGTTTAGGTCGTACTACCTTGTCCACACATAGCATTGATGTAGGAAATGCGAGTCCTGTTAAACAACGGCATTGGCCAGTTTCACCTGCCATTGAAAAGCTGATGTTCGCTGAAGTGGATAACATGCTAGCCTTAGATGTTATCGAAGAGTCAACTAGCGCTTGGAGCAGTAATTGCGTGTTAGTAAAGAAAGGAGACAAGTACCGTCTATGTCTTGATTCTAGAGAGGTAAACAAGGTTACTCATCGAGACGCATATCCTCTACCTCATATAGACGGCATCTTAAGCCGGTTACCACCAGCTAAATTCATAAGTGGTATCGACATGAAGCATGCATATTGGCAGATACCGCTCGACGAAAATTCTAAGCAATACACTGCGTTTACAATACCGAATAGACCGCTATATCAGTATAAAATGATGCCCTTTGGTCTCTGTAACGCGGCCCAAACTCTTTGTCGTCTTATGGATCGAGTCATTCCAGCTCATCTTAGGAATAGAGTATTTGTTTATCTTGACGACTTATTAGTTTTGTCTGAGGATTTTGAATCCCATATGCTTTTACTACAGGAGATAGCTTTATGCTTACGTAAAGCAAATCTCACTATCAATGTCAGCAAATCAAAATTTTGTATGAAGGAGATCATATATCTCGGTTTTATAATTGGGAATGGACAAATAAGAACCAATCCAGATAAAGTTAAAGCGATAGTAGAATTTCCACAACCAACTTCGATTAAGCAGTTACGAAGATTTCTAGGATTAGCAGGATGGTACCGACGGTTCGTAGAAAACTTTGCCACTATTAGTTTTCCTTTAACGGAACTTCTTAAAAAGAAGAATATGCTTGACTGGAACGAAGAGGCTCAAACCGCTTTTGAAAACTTGAAATCATGTCTTACTGCCTCACCAATTCTCATAACACCAGATTTTTCTAAGCAATTCATTTTGTTGTGTGACGCCAGCTCTTTTGGTGTTGGATGCGTACTAGCTCAGGAACGAGATGGAGTAGAACTTCCGATTTCATATATGTCCGAAAAATTGTCCAAAGCACAACGTAACTATTCAGTTTCCGAATTAGAATGTCTTGCCGTTATAAAAGGAATTAAAAAATTCCGCGCATACATTGAAGGACAGGATTTCTTAGTCATAACAGACCATGCAGCCCTTCAATGGCTAATGCGGCAGAAGGATTTATCAGGAAGGTTAGCTCGATGGTCAATGAAGTTGAGAGCGTTTACGTTCACTATAAAACATCGTAGCGGTTCTCAGAACGTCGTTGCAGACGCCTTATCCAGACAGAACGACCCAGCCATCGATGAATTTTGTCAGAATGGACCCATAGTTGACGTAGATTCCCCACATTTCAAATCCACTGAATACTTGGACTTAATTAAGACAATATCTAACAATCAATCAAGATTTCCCGATCTACAAATCAGGGATGGATATATTTACAAAAGAACTACTTTTGTATCAGATGATATAAAACAAGAAAATCCATGGAAACTATGGATACCTTCAGCTTTAGTACCCGATATATTGTTTCAGGCTCATGATGCACCAAGTTCATCTCATTGTGGCATGAGTAAAACTGTAGAAAAACTAAAAAGATATTTGTTTTGGCCTTGCATGGTTACGCAAATACGCAACTATATATCTAATTGTGTAATTTGTCGTACCACGAAAAGTCCAAACACGGTTCTAAAACCGCCAATGGGTAAACCGTTAACCTCAGACAGGCCATTCCAAAAATTATATATTGACCTCTTAGGCCCATACCCTCGCACAAAAAAAGGTCACATAGGTTTGTTGATTGTCGTTGACCATAACACCCGTTTCCACTTTTTGTTACCTCTTAAGAAGTTCACCGCTCCTAAAATCTGTGACTACTTAAAGGGGGCTATATTCTATACGTTTGGCGTTCCAGAAGTAATACTTTCTGATAACGGAAGTCAGTTTAAGTCAAGCTATTTCCAAGCTTTCCTTACTAGTTTTGGCGTACAGCAAAAACTTACAGCCATATATTCTCCACAGGCGAATGCGAGTGAAAGACTTAACAGATCGGTATTAGCCGCTGTAAGAGCTTATATAGGGAAGGATCACACAAATTGGGATGACAACTTAGACGCTATTAGCGGATCTTTAAGAGCGTCGTTACATAGAAGCACAGGTTCGTCACCTTACTTTCTGACATTTGGACAAAATATGATCCTTAACGGCAAGGACTATAGTCTCCTGCGTACACTAAGTATGTTAGCGGACGACACTCGGTTATCTAAACCGGAGGCTTTAGAACTGCAGAGACGGCAAGCTAAACTGAACCTAAACCGATCACATGAAGAAAACGCGAATAGATACAACCTACGCACACGGCAGATAGAATTTAAAAACGGCGATTTCGTTTATGCTAGAAACTTTACACAAAGTAATGCCGTAAAGAAATTCAGTAGTAAATTGGCACCCGTATTTATACCAGCTAAAGTTTATAAGAAACGTAGCTCGTACTACTATGAATTAGAGGATGAGAGAGGAAGGAAATTAGGAGTATTCCATTTGAAGGATATACAAGCTAGAAAACAAGGAGTTTCTTCAGATAAGGCTTCCTTGAAATAGTCTCGTTACCCTTATCTGTGGTGTAGTGACCAACTTAACTTTACACTGCAATAACTCTTCAAGACACCCTCGCCCTAAATTATAGCAGCTTTTGTATAAAAGAAAAAGCGAGAGAATTGTCTTAGACCAATCAGAACAGAATATGATCGTACGATTATACAGTTAGGGAAAGAAAAGCTGTAACAGCGACCACCAGCATGCAGGTTCCCCAGAGCTTAGATCATTATCGGATAAATCTTCGTGGCGAACGCTCATACATTTTTGACGCTGCCCATTTAACTTCACATACACGTGGAAATATAATTTAGTTATATATATCCAATCTCATAAAAACAAGAGTTGGTATATTTCAATAAATTTCCGTGTTCGATTCGTGTGAAAGTGGCAACGAGATTCGACCCCAAGGCGTAAGGAAGACCAGGCCTATATATAAGAGCATGTGATTGCTCTACAGCCGACTACCCCCCCCCCCCCCCCGTCTCGTCGACCCCCGCATCAGCTCATGGTTTAAACCCCGTCGCTCCAAGAAGAGGCCACGAGGCGACATAACCTTCAGCCAACAAGTTACGCAACCGGCCACCTGCCGTATGATAACTGGCCAAATATATTGGAAGGCTAGAGTTCATCCAGATATTCAACTATGCAGAAGTTTAGACGACCGGAGCAGATTTAATTACATTGGAACATCATCATCGTCACGCAGTGAAGATCATCTCCTATGACCAACGGAGGTCCAACTTTGTGATTTCGTCTTATCGCAACGCAGCGTAGCAGCCAGCTGTTTCCTAAGGTCTTATCGCTGCAATACTGCAGTTATATTTCGTGTTTTGTTTTGATTCTTGATTTTCTTTTGTATTGCGATTTATAATGAATTAAATACTCGCAGATTGACGGAACTTTTGGCATTTGAATAGGAATTTAACTTAGAACCTTTAAAGTTTGACCTACAGCTCGACAATGTCAACGTGAACTTGGGCCCAACTTTACGCACATCATGGAGTGGATATTTAAGGTCGTGAGTACTACAACAACAATGATATAAATCTTATTATGAATTACCTATATTAAAATTCTAACAAAATGCCACTCGAACGTCTAAATAAAATAAGATCTGCATTTGACTAAAGATTATGTAACTATATTTGCTAATTTTATATTCAATTACTTATATATATTTGCATTATACTTTACTTTTATATACTTTATTTTACCCATTGAATATAAACGAAAATGAAGAGTTAGAGAACGACTAGGATAATTATGCGTAGATAAAAATATTGTTAGTTTGTAAAAGGAGATTTAATGAAACCGTTTATTAAACTGAATTTATATAAATGGAATTATGATTGAAGATATATTCAAAAAGAATGAATTGTGAATAAATAGATTTAATGGTTTGTCGAGTACTTATGTTGAACACTTTCTTGAATATGTGGTAGAGTTATTTTGAACTTGGCCAAGGGACAATGTAAATATTTTAAGTAGCATTGTCATGGTAGGGAGGGTAAAGACTTAGGGAATCATTAACATCCAAAATTCCCAATACTTATCAGAATCTGTAGCTTATCTTCACACGTGTCGGCGTGTATCATTAGTATCAATATAAAGCCATTTCTTTTGTTAATCGATAATCCAGTTTTGAATATTGTTTATGAGTAAGACGCACTTATTAAAATGTAGTAGCGTTCGTACTATCCTAAGCTAAAAGAACCCCGACCTACGGCGAGCTAGACCCGAGCATAGCAAGAGTGCGCATTCCTAGCGAAGGAAGTACAAGGTCCTCTTTATTAGTAATTATCACCCACTATTAAAAGACCCACTAGTTAAAAATCTATCGAACTACGTACACTACATACTGACGTATCTATGCGAACCGTTCAATCGAACCAACTTAGACGAGCACCAATCTTGAACCAGTGTAGATTACCCCAACTTCAAAATGTACATAAAGATAATTTACGTTAGAATTATTATTTTCTTTGTCTAGGTCCGTCATTTATACTTTAGTAGTGTCAATTTGCCCGGAGTTTACTCACCTAAACATTTGTTAAAGTTAGACAACTACCACAAACTTTCAGTACAATATAAAGAATCGTCAACTCCTTAGGTACAGCCTAAAAGTAAATCTTGAACGACCGTCTCTTATGATTTCAAAAACTTTAAATTCACGTAACAGGAAACTTTCGACTCAAAAATTAAGCAGCAAAACAGCAATAGGCATTACAAATAAAAAGCACAGCTTACAGAAGAATAACTCAGAATAAAAAACAAAAACCCATTAGTGTTATTAATGGTCTTCTTCACCCCATTCCTATATCATAATAAAAAACAAATTTAATCAACGAGCGTTGTACATTATTTTATATTATCACTATTGTTAACTATCAACGTACTTGCAGTGCATATCTTTTGTATTCTATAATAATTTAAACAAAGCGTTAAAGAAAGCTCTTAAATCCTACTGGCATAAACGACATATCCGATTGCGGCAACCTGAGAGAACAAATCGACAACTCAATCACCAAAATACATTGAGCTCTCCGCCACCAACTACTCTATCCAACGTGCGCATTGTAACGACACTACAAGACCACCAAGGCCAACGTCAAACAAAGCACGGATCGCCAGGATTCCCGTTCATCATCAACTGTATAATTTGAAAAGACTGAGGATAGCCTTCATCCTAGTAGGGGAGGAGTTAACTGGAGTCATTTACATATTGCTTATGCCCTTAGCTTAATGTAAGCGCATCGGAGCTTTTGAGAGAAGAGCTAAGCTTTGCTGAGGAACGTAGGGTAAATATAAGAAATCTATTCTGTAATAGGCAGTCGATATTTGGAGATCAAAAGCGTCGGTCATCGTCACGCACAAGCATACAAATTCGTCTCATTAAGTGCAGACCGCACAAATTCTATTATAATTGTATACAAATAAAAATATACGAAACACATCTAACAATAATTTATACTCGTATGCCTTTCGGTTTGAAAAATGCACCAGAAACCTTTCAACGTTGCATGAACAACCTTCTAAAAGATTTAATCTATAAGGATTGTTTAGTCTACTTAGATGATATTATCGTTTACTCCACTTCACTAGAAGAACACATAATGTCATTGAAAAGGGTATTTGATAAACTACGATCAGCAAATCTAAAATTGCAACTTGATAAATGTGAATTTCTGAAGAAAGAAATAGAATTTCTCGGTCACATTATCACAACAGACGGTATAAAATCAAACCCTAACAAAATAAATGCAATTGTTAATTTTCCCATCCCAAAAACTACAAAAGGAATAAAATCTTTCCTTGGACTCTGCGGATTCTACCGTAAGTTCATTCCCAATTTTGCAAAAATAGCAAAATCCATGACACTTAAACTGAAAAAAGGAGCAATAATTAACACAAAAGATAATGACTACATGTCCGCCTTCGAGAAACTAAAAGTACTCATTACGTCCGATCCAATCCTAATATACCCCAACTTCGAAAAGAAATTCTCGTTAACGACAGAGGCAAGAAATAATAGGCGCTGTATTATCCCAAGAACATAAAACTATTTGTTATGCAAGCGGAACTTTAAACGAACACGAACTTAACTATTCAGCAATAGAAAGAGAACTATTAGCTATAGTATGGGCAACAAAATATTTTAGATCTTACCTATTCGGTAGAAAATTCGACATATTAAGCGATCATAGGCCACTTGTATGGCTAAATAATATAAAAGTCCCAAACATGAAGTTACAGAGATGGAAGATAAAACTTAACGAATACGATTATAATATCCATCCCTGGTAAGGAAAATCATGTCGCTGATGCTCTATCCAGAATTCAAATTCAAGAAAACTTCCTAGGAGAAGATGATCTAATCTACCCTCCCACAGCAGCTAATATACATAGTGCATCAGAAGATAACCAAAATCACATTCCAATAACAGAAAGGCCCCTTAATTATTATAACAGACAATTCGAATTCATAAAAGACAATTTTGCCGACGTCCAGATAATAAAATATTTCCATAAAACTAGAATAAAAATCAGTTATAAAGAAGTGACCGACACCCTTGCTAAAGACTTAATTAAAAAATACTTCTGTAATAAGAAAAGTGTTATTTACTTCCCTAATGAAATTGACTTTCAGATATTTAAAAATGCTTATATTCAAATCATAAGTCCCGACAATTTCACTAAAACCATGAACACCAGTAACAAACTAATAGACATTCAAACATATGCCCAATTCAAGGAAATCATTCTTAAAACACATAAAGAATATTTACACCCTGGCATAGAAAAACTAACACTTCAGTTCAAAGAACTTTATTATTACCCCGATTACCAAAAGCTTATCCAAAACATCATAACCGAATGTGAAATCTGTAACATCGCTAAAACCGAACATAGAAACATAAGATTACATATTGAAACAACCCCAGAAACCTTCAACCCCAGAGATAAATATGTCATGGATATCTACTTAATAAAAAATAAACACTTCCTATCATGTATTGACATTTATTCTAAATACGACTCCCTGATAGAAGTAAATAGTAGAGATTGGCTTGAAGCTAATAGAGCTATTTTACGTATGTTCAACGACATGAGTAAACCCATAGAAATAAAAGCCGACAAAGATTCCGCTTTCATGTGTATTGCACTTAAACTCTGGTTAGGTTCAGAAGGAGTAACCTTAAATATAATATTGTAACAACAAGTAAAAATGGAATTTCTGACATCGAGAGATTTCATAAAACCGTTAATGAAAAATTAAGAATAATAAGTGAAAATGAACCCGAAAACTAATTCACAAAATTCGAGAAAATACTTTACGTATACAATCACAAAACAAAACACAACACAACAATTTTTCAGGAACCCGTTCCTATAACACACAAGAAAAAAAGGATACAAAATTAACAAACTCAATGAAACTAGACAAGACTTCAGTATAGACACTAATTTCAGAGAATCCCCTCTAGTTAGGTCAAAAACGACTAACCCATTCAAAAAGACAGGAAAGTTGAGACAAATAGACGAAAAAAATTTTTTGAAGAAACAAATAGAGGTAGAAAAATCATACACTATAAATCTAAGTTTAAAAAGAAAAAGAAAATTAATAAAAGTAAGTATAAAAACGATAATTCCAAACCTACTCCCGAGCTTGATACTCATGTTATGCCTCCTATCGACAATTAACTTACAATACTTAGAAGTAACACCTATCCAGGCCAAAAACGGTTACCTAATCTTTCAAATCGGATCAATAGATTTACCAATAAACTATGAATATAACTACTTATCTGTTAATTTAACTAAAATCGAAAATACTTATGAAGAAGTTATCAAACAAGCTCAAATCTTTGAAACTCTACCACAAATTCAGTATCTAACAGAAAAACTTAACAGAGAAATGAACGGTATACGAATTGCAAAACGTAGTAAACGCGGTCTCGCTAATTTTATAGGAACAATGTACAAATACTTATTCGGCACTTTAGATCAAGAAGATAAAGAAGAATTACAACAACAAATAGGTGACATCTCTAAAAATAATGCACAGGTAAGCGAACTCAACCACGTAATAGTAGCCATTGATAAAGGAATCGAATTGACCAATCATCTAAATAGTAACAAAAGTAAGTAGAAGTAGAACAAATGTTAGCCTATTTTCAACCTCCAACAATTCACCGAATACATAGAAGACATAGAACTTGGTTTGCAACTGACACGCTTAGGTATCTTTAACCCAAAACTTTTAAAACACGATTTATTAACTCACGTTAATTCTGAAAAAATTCTTTATATCAAAACTTCTGCTTGGCTTAAATCTGAAAAAATTCTTAATATCAAAACTTCTGCTTGGCTTAAATCTGATACGAACGAAATTCTGATAATATCCCATACTCCGAGAGAAGTAATTAAAACACCAGTTTTTAAAATAATACCATACCCAGACGAAAATAGTAACATACTAACTGAAACAATACATGTCAAATATTTTTTACACAATAATCAAACTTACACAGCAAATTCCCAAAGCTTGGTCATAAATAAATGTATAACAAGCATACTAAACCAACTCTTAACACAATGTAGATACAGTAAAACAAATTCTGATTTTGAAATAAAATATGTAGAACCTAATATAATTACAACTTGGAACCTTCCCAAGACTATTTTAAACCAAAATTGTATTAATAGGGAAATTATAAGAGAAGGTAAAAATGATAAAAACATTAATTTGTTCCGTTCTATTAGAAATTATATTAATAACCAAAACAATGTTAGATTACGCTCAAACTATCTATTGTTTACATACTATCTATTGTTTAGATAACGTAACAAAACTTGAACCACTAGAATACATTCACTCAAAAGAAATAATCGAACAACACAATCAGACGAATAATGTCTTTCAAATAATAACACTTACAGCATTAATCATACTAGTTATAATTGCTGCATTTTACTTTATTTATAAATATAAAACTATACCCCAAAAATGAATTGTAAAATTCAAAAATCAAACCCCATTACGAAACTATTATACACCCTGAAACGTTGTACCCCAAGTAAATACCCCTGTATTGTACCCTAAAATAATCGCCTGAGGACAGGCTTTTTTCTTAAGGATGGGGAAGTAACATACCCATTCTTACACCCACAACTCCCCATAAGATAATTATAAGCAACTTACACTAGTATAAACTCATATACACACATCAATGTATAAGCACAAAATATCTAAGTCTAAGCACAAAATGTATTCAAAGAACGAGAGCCCTTCGATTAACCTTGGACACAGCGTCATGTTCCAAAGCCACCCTTTCTCACAGATCGCAAATCATAAACATAGACACTTGTCGCCTTTATAAACAGACTCCCGTCGCCTAATCATTTGCATTCGACCACTTGGCGAGCCAACTAAAATAATAAACTTTCGCGATCGGCGCCTACGCCTACGCACTTGTCTCAGGATTGTCCAATTACCCATATTTCTCAGAAGACTCTCTTCCAAAAGGAAAATAGAGGTTTACAACCCAACTCTCTTAAACTTCGCTCTTTGGCTTCCCCAAATTGCCTGTAAAACAGCAGCAGTTCAGTTCTGAGTACGTTATCAACCGCGATAGCTCCGCTAAAGCCGATTTAAACTTCCAACTTCGTGATAATCAAAAGGCTTTAGTTCTTTCCTTAAATGGAATAAATAAAAAGGTTTAATAAAACATAAAACTCAATCGTGTGATTTTTTTTTATTGAACCCTCGGTCTGAATTCGTAAATAGTTATATCAATGCAAACAATTTATACGACTGGGCTATGAGTAGAGCTCCACCGCTGCACGGCTAATCTTACAGCGTCCTCGATACTCAGTTCCTACTTGGTGTTCACGACTATGTTTTTTACTATATTACTCATTTCTTTTCTGTGAATTCTGGATATTAGCGGATGAGTGCTCACGGATGCTTACAAAATCTTTAGGTTCATCATTGAATTTATTTTCTAAGTACTCAGAAAGCTCATCAAGTATAGGTCCCTTTTGTACTACTCCAATGAATAAAACACTAGGCGCTTCTTGGGTAATACTATGTACTGCATTTTTAATTGAATATTCCACTTTATTGTAAACTGTGCATAAATAAAGAACACTAGGTAACACCAATATCGATAGAAATAATTGTATATTTTTAAGAACAAACGATAGTGTAATCGAGATCAAGTAGTTTGAATCGAGAGCTTGAAAGAGAAACAACGTGAATAAAGAAAAACTTAAAAAGATTGTTACAGAAACCAGGTGTGGGGTATAGTCCAAAACAGCAATAATAAAGCAGGAATACAATGGAATATAGTGTTATTTTTAAAAAATCGAAACCCGAACTAATTCGAGAATAATCGGCGAGAATAAAAATAAAACCGTAGCGACAAACCTAGCAAAAACCATAGAGACAGATGAAGAACCAACAAATGAGACGATTCCTGGAAGTGGGATAAGTACGATTGGTGACGCCAAAAAGAATTGATTCTGATGAAATCAAAATGTTCGAAAAGCTAATAACTGAAACCGAAGACAATGGCATCAAGCGCGAGGAAAAAAGAGACAATCGTAGTGTAGTATTAAGCAGCAGCGTGGATGGTAAAATACTTGGAAAAGATGATAAAATAACTGCATGAATGCAATGCGGAACGAGCAAGTGGATGCTTTATCGAGAGAGAATGAATATGTACAGTTAGACGTGCAACAATTAAACATCTTGGAAAACATGTATGTACTTAGCTCGCAAGCGTGTTGCTGAACTGGAAGGAGAAGTTAAGCTAATGGATGGAGGGTCGAGAACAAGTAGAAATGACGTCATTGATATAAAAGACGTCAAAGTATTGATTTATTACGGGAGATGATGGTTACCCGATACAGCGTTGGATAATTTGCACAGCGCATGATAAGTGGATCAGCGAAAACTCAAATGATCCATATGAATCCTTTGACATGGAATGCCCTGCGCAGGGAGCTGCTTGCCGGCTTTTAAATGAAAGCACACTATCGTTACGTGTGATATTTCAAAGCAAGCAAGAATTGCAATTGTGAGTGGGCTCCAAGACAAAACGGAAGCTGCCACTTCTTTAGCCTTTTTGAATCACTGGATGAATTTCGTAAGAAGATATCCATATATGACAAAGTAAAGATGTGTGATCAGCGAAGCAGGTGGTTTTTGGAAATCCGATTGGTTCAAGTAACGTTAAGATTACCAAATCAATAAACATTCAGCAAGGACCTACAGCCGTAAGTTGTTACAATTTTCGAAAAGAGGGATACGTAGCACCTACGTATCAAATGACTATTAGTGTTACAGATACTACACCATTCCATTGCTTACCTAGGCGTTTGTCATATTATGAAAAAGAGAAAGTAGGTGATATAATTGATGATCTTCTTAAGAAATATGTAATTAGGAATAATAAATCTCCTTATGCATCTCCCACAGTTTTGATTGAAAAGAAATCTGGAGAACTTATAATGTGCTAGATTATAGAGGAAGATTACTTAGAAGGCAAGATATGTTTTTCGATCATCGATTTTAAGAGTGGATACCACCAAAAAGGCGTAGATTCACAGAGTGAATGGTGAAGCACACACTCCCTGTACCGCAAAAGGCACTCGTGCCTAGTTTTTATCTCATATTTTAGGCTTTTGTACTATCCTTGTTACAAAAATTGTGAAACCTTTATCGAATTTATTATAACAAGGAGGCCCATTTCCTATTACTGAAGAACAATTATAAGCTTTTAAAACCTTGAAAACTGTTTTATAAAATCCCCCAGTATTAGCGATCCTTAAACATAATCGCGAGAATGAACTTGTAGTGTACGTAGTTCGATAGATTTTTAACTAGTGGATCTTTTAATAGTGGGTGATAATTACTAATAAAGAGGACCTTGTACTTCCTTCGCTAGGGATGCGCACTCTTGCTATGCTCGGGTCTAGCTCGCCGTAGGTCGGGGTTCTTTTAGCTTCGGATAGTACGAAACGCTACTACATTTTAATAAGTGCGTCTTACTCATAAACAATATTCAAAACTGGATTATCGATTAACAAAAGAAATGGCTTTATATTGATACTAATGATACACGCCGACACGTGTGAAGATAAGCTACAGATTCTGATAAGTATTGGGAATTTTGGATGTTAATGATTCCCTAAGTCTTTACCCTCCCTACCATGACAACGCTACTTAAAATATTTACATTGTCCCTTGGCCAAGTTCAAAATAACTCTACCACATATTTAAGAAAGTGTTCAACATAAGTACTCGACAAACCATTAAATCTATTTATTCACAATTCATTCTTTTTGAATATATCTTCAATCATAATTCCATTTATATAAATTCAGTTTAATAAACGGTTTCATTAAATCTCTTTTACAAACTAACAATTTTTAATCTACGCATAATTATCCTAGTCGTTCTCTAACTCTTCATTTTTGATTATATTCCGTAAGTAAAATAAAGTATATAAAAGTAAAGTATAATGCAAATATATATAAGTAATTGAATATAAAATTAGCAAATATAGTTACATAATCTTTAGTCAAATGCAGATATTATTTTAATTAGACGTTCGAGTGGCATTTTGTTAGAATTTTAATATAGGTAATTCATAATAAGATTTTTATCATTGTTGTTTTGTAGTACTCACGACCTTAAATATCCACTCCATGATGTGCGTAAAGTTGGGCCCAAGTTCACGTTGACATTGTCGAGCTGTAGGTCAAACTTTAAAGGTTCTAATTTAAATTCCTATTCAAATGCCAAAAGTTCCGTCAATCTGCGAGTATTTAATTCATTATAAATCGCAATACAAAAGAAAATCGAGAATCAAAACAAAACACAAAATATAACTGCAGTATTGCAGCGATAAGACCTTAGGAAACAGCTGGCTGCTACGCTGCGTTGCGATAAGACGAAATCACAAAGTTGGACCTCCGTTGGTCATAGGAGATGATCTTCACTGCGTGACGATGATGATGTTCCAATGTAATTAAATCTGCTCCGGTCGTCTAAACTTCTGCATAGTTGAATATCTGGATGAACTCTAGCCTTCCAATATATTTGGCCAGTTATCATACGGCCGGTGGCCGGTTGCGTAACTTGTTGGCTGAAGGTTATGTCGCCTCGTGGCCTCTTCTTGGAGCGACGGGGTTTAAACCATGAGCTGATGCGGGGGTCGACGAGACGGGGGGGGGGGGGGGGGGGGGGGGGAGTTGGGGGGGAGTTGGTCACTACAAACTTCACACAGACGCTAGATCGCATGGCTTGCCGTCCTCATGCAGAGACAAGATGATGGCAAGATTCATCCAGTATCTTTTTATTCAGGTAAATAGATTGGTAAAATTGATTATAGTGACAGATTATTGGTTCCCAGCTATGAAAAGTAAGTTAGGAAATTTTATAAGAAATGGTTTATAGTGTATATTAGACTCAGTACCTTGTAGTCATAGATCATTCACTTAGTACGTATTTTGACTTTTAAAGCCGCCCAAAAATAATTATTTCTGACCGAGGATCTGGTTTTACCTCTTTAGAGTTTTCGACCTTCCTTCAAGAACGGGACATAATGCATATCAAGGTGGCTAAAAGTGCACGTCAAGTGGACAAGTAGAGACAGTGAACAGAGCCAATAGAGAAGGCAGATTGGTATAAGTTATTAAATAAAGTAGAGTTTGCCATTAATAATTATATTCATAGTAGTAGTCAAGAATCACCTAGTATTCTATTATTTCGTGTTGATCATAAAGGCCTTATAATTGACGGAATATCAGAATATATTAAGGACAAGTTTTATTTAGAGCACAAAGACCTAGATACTATTCTTTTAATTGCTAATAGGAATATCCAGCACTGGGAAAGCGTTTTTTATTGAAAATATTTATTTTTAGAGGCACGCAAACGTTTTTTTTTTGTAAAAACTTATTTTTAGGAGGTTGGCAAGGAAAAATATTTTATTGTAAGAGTGGGCAAACGACAAAAACTATTTTTAATGATTTTAATGATTTTAATAATTAGTTTGAGGAGGTGGGCAACTATTAAAACTATTTTTAAAAGCTACGCAAACGATTTTTATTGAAATAATGTAGTTTAAGGAGGTGGACAAACAAAAATATTTTTTTTTTAGGGTAGGCAAACGACAAAAACTCTTTTTAATGGGTAGGCAAACGATTTATATTGAAAATAATTAGTTTCAAGAGGTGGGCAACCGATAAAAACTAATTTTAAAAGGTACGCAAAGGGTTTATATTGAAAAAATTTGGTTTAAGGATGTGGGAAAACGAAAATATTTATTTTTAAGGGTAGGCAAACGACAACTATTTTTAAATATATATATATATTTATTTTTAAGAGTACGCAACGACAAAAACTTTTTCTAATAGCTGGAAAGACGTTTTTTATTGAAAATATAACGTTGTCAAATATCTTCCGCCTTTTTGTCTTTTGAATTTTGCGGCTATGTACAAAGCGCTACAGAGATCGTATCTGGCAATACTATACATAATTTGAAACGTCTTGACATAACCTACAAAACGGCGCTATGCATGATTAGTTATGGATATTGCGTTCAACAGTTATAGACGTGTAAACATGGAGTTCACTAACGCCGAAATTCGCGCTATTTTAAAGTTTTCCTTCGTTAAAGGCAAATCCGCTAGAGAAACGTTCCTTGAGATTAATGGTATTTTGGGGGATGGTACTCTATCAGTTCGAACCGCGGAGGAATGGTTTCGACGATTCAGAGCCGGTGAAAACGACACCATGGATAAGCCAGCCGGCGGAAGACCTGTGACGACAAATACCGATCAAATCATGGAATACATCGAGTTAGACCGGCATGTGGCATCTTGTGACATCGCCCAGGAGATGGGAGTTAGTCACCAAACCATTTTAAACTATCTGCAGAAGGCTGGATACAAAAAAAAAGCTTGATGTTTGGGTGCCGCATGATTTGACGCAAAAAAACCTTCTGGACCGAATCAACGCCTGCGATATGCTGCTGAAACGGAACGAACTCGACCCATTCTTGAATGGGTCACTATGAGCTGCTCCCATATGGCCAGACGCTTAATTCTACCATCTACTGCGAACAACTGGACCGCTTGCAGCAGGCGATCGACCAGAAGCTTCCAGAATTGGCCAACAGGACAACGCCAGACCACACACTTCGTTGATGACTCGTCAGAAGCTACGGGAGCTCGGATGGGAGGTTTTATCGCATCCATATAACGCATATAACTACTTATCTGTTAATTTAACTAAAATCGAAAATACTTATGAAGAAGTTATCAAACAAGCTCAAATCTTTGAAACTCTACCACAAATTCAGTATCTAACAGAAAAACTTAACAGAGAAATGAACGGTATACGAATTGCAAAACGTAGTAAACGCGGTCTCGCTAATTTTATAGGAACAATGTACAAATACTTATTCGGCACTTTAGATCAAGAAGATAAAGAAGAATTACAACAACAAATAGGTGACATCTCTAAAAATAATGCACAGGTAAGCGAACTCAACCACGTAATAGTAGCCATTGATAAAGGAATCGAATTGACCAATCATCTAAATAGTAACAAAAGTAAGTAGAAGTAGAACAAATGTTAGCCTATTTTCAACCTCCAACAATTCACCGAATACATAGAAGACATAGAACTTGGTTTGCAACTGACACGCTTAGGTATCTTTAACCCAAAACTTTTAAAACACGATTTATTAACTCACGTTAATTCTGAAAAAATTCTTAATATCAAAACTTCTGCTTGGCTTAAATCTGATACGAACGAAATTCTGATAATATCCCATACTCCGAGAGAAGTAATTAAAACACCAGTTTTTAAAATAATACCATACCCAGACGAAAATAGTAACATACTAACTGAAACAATACATGTCAAATATTTTTTACACAATAATCAAACTTACACAGCAAATTCCCAAAGCTTGGTCATAAATAAATGTATAACAAGCATACTAAACCAACTCTTAACACAATGTAGATACAGTAAAACAAATTCTGATTTTGAAATAAAATATGTAGAACCTAATATAATTACAACTTGGAACCTTCCCAAGACTATTTTAAACCAAAATTGTATTAATAGGGAAATTATAAGAGAAGGTAAAAATGATAAAAACATTAATTTGTTCCGTTCTATTAGAAATTATATTAATAACCAAAACAATGTTAGATTACGCTCAAACTATCTATTGTTTACATACTATCTATTGTTTAGATAACGTAACAAAACTTGAACCACTAGAATACATTCACTCAAAAGAAATAATCGAACAACACAATCAGACGAATAATGTCTTTCAAATAATAACACTTACAGCATTAATCATACTAGTTATAATTGCTGCATTTTACTTTATTTATAAATATAAAACTATACCCCAAAAATGAATTGTAAAATTCAAAAATCAAACCCCAGAAAACGAAACTATTATACACCCTGAAACGTTGTACCCCAAGTAAATACCCCTGTATTGTACCCTAAAATAATCGCCTGAGGACAGGCTTTTTTCTTAAGGATGGGGAAGTAACATACCCATTCTTACACCCACAACTCCCCATAAGATAATTATAAGCAACTTACACTAGTATAAACTCATATACACACATCAATGTATAAGCACAAAATATCTAAGTCTAAGCACAAAATGTATTCAAAGAACGAGAGCCCTTCGATTAACCTTGGACACAGCGTCATGTTCCAAAGCCACCCTTTCTCACAGATCGCAAATCATAAACATAGACACTTGTCGCCTTTATAAACAGACTCCCGTCGCCTAATCATTTGCATTCGACCACTTGGCGAGCCAACTAAAATAATAAACTTTCGCGATCGGCGCCTACGCCTACGCACTTGTCTCAGGATTGTCCAATTACCCATATTTCTCAGAAGACTCTCTTCCAAAAGGAAAATAGAGGTTTACAACCCAACTCTCTTAAACTTCGCTCTTTGGCTTCCCCAAATTGCCTGTAAAACAGCAGCAGTTCAGTTCTGAGTACGTTATCAACCGCGATAGCTCCGCTAAAGCCGATTTAAACTTCCAACTTCGTGATAATCAAAAGGCTTTAGTTCTTTCCTTAAATGGAATAAATAAAAAGGTTTAATAAAACATAAAACTCAATCGTGTGATTTTTTTTTATTGAACCCTCGGTCTGAATTCGTAAATAGTTATATCAATGCAAACAATTTATACGACTGGGCTATGAGTAGAGCTCCACCGCTGCACGGCTAATCTTACAGCGTCCTCGATACTCAGTTCCTACTTGGTGTTCACGACTATGTTTTTTACTATATTACTCATTTCTTTTCTGTGAATTCTGGATATTAGCGGATGAGTGCTCACGGATGCTTACAAAATCTTTAGGTTCATCATTGAATTTATTTTCTAAGTACTCAGAAAGCTCATCAAGTATAGGTCCCTTTTGTACTACTCCAATGAATAAAACACTAGGCGCTTCTTGGGTAATACTATGTACTGCATTTTTAATTGAATATTCCACTTTATTGTAAACTGTGCATAAATAAAGAACACTAGGTAACACCAATATCGATAGAAATAATTGTATATTTTTAAGAACAAACGATAGTGTAATCGAGATCAAGTAGTTTGAATCGAGAGCTTGAAAGAGAAACAACGTGAATAAAGAAAAACTTAAAAAGATTGTTACAGAAACCAGGTGTGGGGTATAGTCCAAAACAGCAATAATAAAGCAGGAATACAATGGAATATAGTGTTATTTTTAAAAAATCGAAACCCGAACTAATTCGAGAATAATCGGCGAGAATAAAAATAAAACCGTAGCGACAAACCTAGCAAAAACCATAGAGACAGATGAAGAACCAACAAATGAGACGATTCCTGGAAGTGGGATAAGTACGATTGGTGACGCCAAAAAGAATTGATTCTGATGAAATCAAAATGTTCGAAAAGCTAATAACTGAAACCGAAGACAATGGCATCAAGCGCGAGGAAAAAAGAGACAATCGTAGTGTAGTATTAAGCAGCAGCGTGGATGGTAAAATACTTGGAAAAGATGATAAAATAACTGCATGAATGCAATGCGGAACGAGCAAGTGGATGCTTTATCGAGAGAGAATGAATATGTACAGTTAGACGTGCAACAATTAAACATCTTGGAAAACATGTATGTACTTAGCTCGCAAGCGTGTTGCTGAACTGGAAGGAGAAGTTAAGCTAATGGATGGAGGGTCGAGAACAAGTAGAAATGACGTCATTGATATAAAAGACGTCAAAGTATTGATTTATTACGGGAGATGATGGTTACCCGATACAGCGTTGGATAATTTGCACAGCGCATGATAAGTGGATCAGCGAAAACTCAAATGATCCATATGAATCCTTTGACATGGAATGCCCTGCGCAGGGAGCTGCTTGCCGGCTTTTAAATGAAAGCACACTATCGTTACGTGTGATATTTCAAAGCAAGCAAGAATTGCAATTGTGAGTGGGCTCCAAGACAAAACGGAAGCTGCCACTTCTTTAGCCTTTTTGAATCACTGGATGAATTTCGTAAGAAGATATCCATATATGACAAAGTAAAGATGTGTGATCAGCGAAGCAGGTGGTTTTTGGAAATCCGATTGGTTCAAGTAACGTTAAGATTACCAAATCAATAAACATTCAGCAAGGACCTACAGCCGTAAGTTGTTACAATTTTCGAAAAGAGGGATACGTAGCACCTACGTATCAAATGACTATTAGTGTTACAGATACTACACCATTCCATTGCTTACCTAGGCGTTTGTCATATTATGAAAAAGAGAAAGTAGGTGATATAATTGATGATCTTCTTAAGAAATATGTAATTAGGAATAATAAATCTCCTTATGCATCTCCCACAGTTTTGATTGAAAAGAAATCTGGAGAACTTATAATGTGCTAGATTATAGAGGAAGATTACTTAGAAGGCAAGATATGTTTTTCGATCATCGATTTTAAGAGTGGATACCACCAAAAAGGCGTAGATTCACAGAGTGAATGGTGAAGCACACACTCCCTGTACCGCAAAAGGCACTCGTGCCTAGTTTTTATCTCATATTTTAGGCTTTTGTACTATCCTTGTTACAAAAATTGTGAAACCTTTATCGAATTTATTATAACAAGGAGGCCCATTTCCTATTACTGAAGAACAATTATAAGCTTTTAAAACCTTGAAAACTGTTTTATAAAATCCCCCAGTATTAGCGATCCTTAAACATAATCGCGAGAATGAACTTGTAGTGTACGTAGTTCGATAGATTTTTAACTAGTGGATCTTTTAATAGTGGGTGATAATTACTAATAAAGAGGACCTTGTACTTCCTTCGCTAGGGATGCGCACTCTTGCTATGCTCGGGTCTAGCTCGCCGTAGGTCGGGGTTCTTTTAGCTTCGGATAGTACGAAACGCTACTACATTTTAATAAGTGCGTCTTACTCATAAACAATATTCAAAACTGGATTATCGATTAACAAAAGAAATGGCTTTATATTGATACTAATGATACACGCCGACACGTGTGAAGATAAGCTACAGATTCTGATAAGTATTGGGAATTTTGGATGTTAATGATTCCCTAAGTCTTTACCCTCCCTACCATGACAACGCTACTTAAAATATTTACATTGTCCCTTGGCCAAGTTCAAAATAACTCTACCACATATTTAAGAAAGTGTTCAACATAAGTACTCGACAAACCATTAAATCTATTTATTCACAATTCATTCTTTTTGAATATATCTTCAATCATAATTCCATTTATATAAATTCAGTTTAATAAACGGTTTCATTAAATCTCTTTTACAAACTAACAATTTTTAATCTACGCATAATTATCCTAGTCGTTCTCTAACTCTTCATTTTTGATTATATTCCGTAAGTAAAATAAAGTATATAAAAGTAAAGTATAATGCAAATATATATAAGTAATTGAATATAAAATTAGCAAATATAGTTACATAATCTTTAGTCAAATGCAGATATTATTTTAATTAGACGTTCGAGTGGCATTTTGTTAGAATTTTAATATAGGTAATTCATAATAAGATTTTTATCATTGTTGTTTTGTAGTACTCACGACCTTAAATATCCACTCCATGATGTGCGTAAAGTTGGGCCCAAGTTCACGTTGACATTGTCGAGCTGTAGGTCAAACTTTAAAGGTTCTAATTTAAATTCCTATTCAAATGCCAAAAGTTCCGTCAATCTGCGAGTATTTAATTCATTATAAATCGCAATACAAAAGAAAATCGAGAATCAAAACAAAACACAAAATATAACTGCAGTATTGCAGCGATAAGACCTTAGGAAACCGCTGACTGCTACGCTGCGCTGCGATAAGACGAAATCACAAAGTTGGACCTCCGTTGGTCATAGGAGATGATCTTCACTGCGTGACGATGATGATGTTCCAATGTAATTAAATCTGCTCCGGTCGTCTAAACTTCTGCATAGTTGAATATCTGGATGAACTCTAGCCTTCCAATATATTTGGCCAGTTATCATACGGCCGGTGGCCGGTTGCGTAACTTGTTGGCTGAAGGTTATGTCGCCTCGTGGCCTCTTCTTGGAGCGACGGGGTTTAAACCATGAGCTGATGCGGGGGTCGACGAGACGGGGGGGGGGGGGGGGGGGGGGGGGGGGGGGGTAGTCGGCTGTAGAGCAATCACATGCTCTTATATAGACCGGGCCTTCCTTACGCCTTGGGGTCGAATCTCGTTGCCACTTTCACACACAAATCGAACACGGAAATTTATTGAAATATACCAACTCTTGTTTTTATGAGATTGGATATATATATAACTAAATTATATTTCCACGTGTATGTAAAGTTAAATGGGCAGCGTCAAAAATGTATGAGCGTTCGGCACGAAGATTTATCCGATAATGATCTAAGCTCTGGGGAAGCTGCATGCTGGTGGTCGCTCTTACAGCTTTTCTTTCCCTAACTGTATAATCGTACGATCATATTCTGTTCTGATTGGTCTAAGACAATTCTCTCGCTTTTTCTTTTACACAAAAGCTGCTATAATTTAGGGCGAGGGTGTCTTGAAGAGTTATTGCAGTGTAAAGTTAAGTTGGTCACTACAAACTTCACACAGACGCTAGATCGCATGGCTTGCCGTCCCCATGCAGAGACAAGATGATGGCAAGATTCATCCAGTATCTTTTTATTCAGGTAAATAGATTGGTAAAATTGATTATAGTGACAGATTATTGGTTCCCAGCTATGAAAAGTAAGTTAGGAAATTTTATAAGAAATGGTTTATAGTGTATATTAGACTCAGTACCTTGTAGTCATAGATCCCTTTAGTCATAGATCATTCACTTAGTACGTATTTTGACTTTTAAAGCCGCCCAAAAATAATTATTTCTGACCGAGGATCTGGTTTTACCTCTTTAGAGTTTTCGACCTTCCTTCAAGAACGGGACATAATGCATATCAAGGTGGCTAAAAGTGCACGTCAAGTGGACAAGTAGAGACAGTGAACAGAGCCAATAGAGAAGGCAGATTGGTATAAGTTATTAAATAAAGTAGAGTTTGCCATTAATAATTATATTCATAGTAGTAGTCAAGAATCACCTAGTATTCTATTATTTCGTGTTGATCATAAAGGCCTTATAATTGACGGAATATCAGAATATATTAAGGACAAGTTTTATTTAGAGCACAAAGACCTAGATACTATTCTTTTAATTGCTAATAGGAATATCCAGCACTGGGAAAGCGTTTTTTATTGAAAATATTTATTTTTAGAGGCACGCAAACGTTTTTTTTTTTGTAAAAACTTATTTTTAGGAGGTTGGCAAGGAAAAATATTTTATTGTAAGAGTGGGCAAACGACAAAAACTATTTTTAATGATTTTAATGATTTTAATAATTAGTTTGAGGAGGTGGGCAACTATTAAAACTATTTTTAAAAGCTACGCAAACGATTTTTATTGAAATAATGTAGTTTAAGGAGGTGGACAAACAAAAATATTTTTTTTTTAGGGTAGGCAAACGACAAAAACTCTTTTTAATGGGTAGGCAAACGATTTATATTGAAAATAATTAGTTTCAAGAGGTGGGCAACCGATAAAAACTAATTTTAAAAGGTACGCAAAGGGTTTATATTGAAAAAATTTGGTTTAAGGATGTGGGAAAACGAAAATATTTATTTTTAAGGGTAGGCAAACGACAACTATTTTTAAATATATATATATATTTATTTTTAAGAGTACGCAACGACAAAAACTTTTTCTAATAGCTGGAAAGACGTTTTTTATTGAAAATATAACGTTGTCAAATATCTTCCGCCTTTTTGTCTTTTGAATTTTGCGGCTATGTACAAAGCGCTACAGAGATCGTATCTGGCAATACTATACATAATTTGAAACGTCTTGACATAACCTACAAAACGGCGCTATGCATGATTAGTTATGGATATTGCGTTCAACAGTTATAGACGTGTAAACATGGAGTTCACTAACGCCGAAATTCGCGCTATTTTAAAGTTTTCCTTCGTTAAAGGCAAATCCGCTAGAGAAACGTTCCTTGAGATTAATGGTATTTTGGGGGATGGTACTCTATCACTTCGAACCGCGGAGGAATGGTTTCGACGATTCAGAGCCGGTGAAAACGACACCATGGATAAGCCAGCCGGCGGAAGACCTGTGACGACAAATACCGATCAAATCATGGAATACATCGAGTTAGACCGGCATGTGGCATCTTGTGACATCGCCCAGGAGATGGGAGTTAGTCACCAAACCATTTTAAACTATCTGCAGAAGGCTGGATACAAAAAAAAGCTTGATGTTTGGGTGCCGCATGATTTGACGCAAAAAAACCTTCTGGACCGAATCAACGCCTGCGATATGCTGCTGAAACGGAACGAACTCGACCCATTCTTGAATGGGTCACTATGAGCTGCTCCCATATGGCCAGACGCTTAATTCTACCATCTACTGCGAACAACTGGACCGCTTGCAGCAGGCGATCGACCAGAAGCTTCCAGAATTGGCCAACAGGACAACGCCAGACCACACACTTCGTTGATGACTCGTCAGAAGCTACGGGAGCTCGGATGGGAGGTTTTATCGCATCCACCATATAGCCCGGACATAGCGCCAAGTGATTACCACCTGTTCCTGTCCATGGCGAATGCCCTTGGTGGTGTAAAGTTGAACTCAAAAGAGGCTTGTGAAAAGTGGCTGTCCGAGTTCTTCGCAAATAAGGAGGGGGGCTTCTACGAGGGCGGTATTATGAAGTTGCCGTCTAGATGGAAACAGATTATCGAACAAAACGGCGCATATTTGAACTAAATCCGATCACTGTAACACTTTTTATAAAGCAGTGAATAAAGAGCAAAAAGGCGGAAGGGAGATATTTAACAACCTATTATTTACAGAGGTGGAAAAAATAATAGAAACAAGAATCGCTCCTGCATGTAAAACAAAATTACAATTTATGTATAAACCGTATAAACCGTTAGCACATTAGCCACTCATAACGGTACTTAATTGTGCTCTTCTTTTTGAGTTGATTTCGCTCTTGTTATTTGCGGTACATAGCGATATTTGAAGTGGTCACGTGTTTGAGCTGGAAAAAATAATAGAAACAAGCTACGTTTCAGCGATTTGTTTGAGTTTTCCCTGTTAATTTTGTAAGCAAATCAATATATTAAATACTTTTAGGTATGTTTATTATAAAAAAACGAAAAAACTAAGGAAAAACAATAAGGGAAATTGCTAAACTAATTCACTGCTCTGCAAAAAGATTATAAAGATACGAAGGAGAAACGGGGTAGGAAGCGAGCCACATCCCAAAAGTTCGACGAAAGTTGATTCGAACATCCAAAAAAATCCTTTTATGTCGTCGACGGACCTGAAGAATACTTTCCACACATCAGTGTCAAGTCGAACAATAAGAAATAGACTAATTGGAAAGAATTTGAAGGCACACTCGGCTAGGAAAGTTCCACTGCTTAGTAAAAAATATATCACTAAAAGACTGTCTTTTGCAAAGCGACACCTAGACCGTAAAAACTGGAATAATGTTCTATGGTCTGATGAAACTAAAATTAATTTGTTCGGATCTGATGGCAAAAATTATGTAAGACGTCCAAAAAATACCGCATTTGATCCAAAGCACACAAAAAAAAACAGTAAAACATGGTTGAGGTAACATCATGATATGGGGATGCTTTTCCACGTCTGGAGTTGGTTCGATATTCCGGATAAAAGATAGGATGTGTGCTGCCGACTACTTTAACATATTGGAGAATGTTATGAAACCATATGCTGAGGAGGAAATGCCCTTAAAATGGGAGTTCATGCAGGATAATGATCCGAAACATTCGTCAACCCTTGCTAAGAAATGGTTTCAGGACCAAAAAATTAATGTTATGGAGTGGCCTGCCCGGACTTAAACCCCATAAAACATTTATGGGGAATATTAAAAAGAGGAATTGGAGGTTTTAAATCAAAAAATAAGGAAGAGCTGTGGGAAAAAGTTAAGTCAGAGTGGTATGCCATTAACCCCGAAATTTGCGCCAATTTAGTGAATTTAAAAAAATTAAGATTAAAAAATATTTCTTTCGTACTGAGCACAAAATTTAAAATCAATGATTCAACCAACGTGTTTATTATTTTTTCTACCACTATATTTTTAAGAGCTGCCCACCGATAAAAAACTATTTTTAAAAGGTACGAAATTGGTTTTTATTGAAAAAATTAAGCTTAAGAATGTGGACAAACGAAAATATTTTTTTTTAGGGGTAGGCAAAAATTATTTTTAATGGGTGGGTAAACGTTTTATATTGAAAATAATTAGATTTTCAACCGATAAAAACTATTTTAAAAGCTACGAAATTGGTTTTTATTGAAAAAATTTAGTTTAAAGAGGTCGACAAACAAAAATATTTTATTTTAGGGATATGAAAAAACTATTTATAATGGGTGGGCAAACGTTTTATATTGAAAATAATTAGATTTAAGGGGTGAGCAATCCATATAAACAATTTTTATTGGAAAAGTTTAGTTTAAGGAGGTGGACAAACGAAAATATGTCTTTAATTTTAAAGGAAAACAACAAAAACTGGGCAAATGTTGTTTTTGAAAATAATAAGTTTTAAAAGGTGGGCAACCGATATAAACTATTTATAAAAGGTACGCAAACGTTTTTTATTGTAAAAATTAAGTTTTAGGAGGTGGGAAAGAAAATATATTTAATTTTAAGGGTAGGCAACGACAAAAACTTTTTCTAATAGCCGGAAAAACGTTTTTTATTTAACAGAGTTTTTTTTTAGTTTTAAGTGGTGGGATACCGATAAAAACTATTTTTAAAGGGTACGAAAATTTAGTTTAAAGAGGTGGGCAAACGAAAATATTTATTTTTAAGGGTAGGCAACACTATAAACTTTTTTTTATAGCTGGGAAGACTTTTTTTATTGATAATATTTATTTTTTAAAGGTGGGACCGAAAAAATCTATTTTTAAAATGTATGAAATTGGTTTATATTGAAAAAATGTAGTTTAAGGAGGTGGACAAAAGAAAATCTTTTATTTTAAGGATAGGCAAAAACTATTTTTAATGGGTACGCAAACGTTTTTTATTGTAAAAATTTAGTTTTAGGAGGTGGGCAAGGAAATATATTTATTGTAAGGGTACGGAAACGACAAAAACTATTTATAATGGGTAGTTAAACGTTTTTTATTGAAAATAAATAGTTTTAAAATGTGGGCAACTATTTAACTATATAAACTATTTTTAAAAGGTACGAAATTGGTTTTTATTGAAAAAATTTAGTTTAAGGAGGTGGGGAAACGAAGGTATTTAATTTTAGGGATAGGCAAAAAATATTTTTAATGGGTGGGCATTTTTATATTGAAAAAAATTAGATTTAAGAGGTGAGCAACCGAAAAAGACTATTTTTAATAGGTGGGAAAACGTTTTCTATTGAAAATATTTAGTTTTAAGAGGTGGGCAACCGATAAAAACTATTTTTATAGTAAACAATTTAGTTAAAGGAGGTGGAAATACGAAAATATTTAATTTTAAGGGTAGGCAAACAACAAAAACTGGGCAAATGTTTTTTTTTTAATAATTAGTTTTAAAAGGTGGGCAACTATAAAAACAATTTTGAAAAGGTACGCAAACGGTTTTTATGGTCTCAGTAAATGTTATCAGGTGCGTGCCTCTAATGTGGATGGTCGTTCCATTATCCACGCGCACAAGTGCTGGTCTATCGTTGATTACGATAATTCCTTCGTCGAAATAGGTGATCGGATGAAGATTGCTCTGCTGTGTATCGCAATGGGCCACTACTCCAGTGTGGAGTTCTTGGGCGTACGAACTCACCGAAGATAACTGACAGAACGTTGCCCAGGGTGACATGGAGCATTTCTTGACGGTGCGGATTTTTCCGTTACACTCCGCCACCACATTATCCTCTAACCTTAACACCGTATCGTGGTGTGCCACCGGGAGGATAGTGATTTTGTTGCAGGCCATTATAATCTTGGGGAATTTAATTATGAAATGCAATATGTTAGGAGATTGTAAAACTTTAACAGACGCAACGGACAAAATTTCCCTTATGGGGGTGTCGGTGGGGTCCTCGACCCAAACTTGCTCCAGATCTGCATGATCCAAGAGGCTTGGACAGACTACGTTAATTTTGGCGAGTGCGATAGTTAGCATCAAATTCTGTAGTTCCATAACAATAATCCTATTACGAGTTAATAACATCTCGAATAGGTGGCCTGAATCAACTTGCGTATTTTTAGAAAATTTCAATATTTGATTGACGGTGGTTGTGAGTTCGTTAATGCGACCTTGTGTTCTAGTATTAATTTCGATCTGACTATTGTGCGCATCAATTAGTCGTGCTTCTGTGAACTTTATCTTTTCCAAATCTTCGGCTTCAGGTGTCCCAGCGACAACCTTTAACGCAGTCTATGCTCCTGGCAACTCTGTGATGGACGCTCAACGAGTTAAGCATATCACGGAGATGAGCGATATCAATGCTCAGAAGCTTTCTCATGTGGGACTGGGGGAACATATCGAGCATGCTTTCAGTTTCATCAACTACTCGCCTATACTCAGAGAGATTAGCTGAGTGTCTAACGTAGGCATATTCCTCCCAGACCAAGACTTGACCGTCGATGACGGGAATATAATTTGCTTGGGAATAATCAGTAACTTAGGCCGATGTCACTAGCAGAAGATAGAGTAAAAGCATTGGAAGCGACCTGTAAAATTTGTGGTTGATTAATACATGTTCGAATTAGAGTTGCCCACCACCAATGGATATAAAAAATTAATGCCGAGCGGCTATAAGTAGTGAAAACTATGCCAAGTGGCTAAGGGTAATGAAAAATGTAAAAAACTTATGCCAATTGGCTATAAATAATAAAAATGTAACTGAAAACGTATGCCAAGTGGCTACAAATGGAATGAATGAAAACAAACCTCCGAGGGAACCGCAACTAGGCTCTGCTCGGGTTATCTGAGGTTGTCCTTGTGGACCACCCTCCCTTTAATTAGGACTGTGGTCCCCAAGTCTGCCTCGATGGTCTTCTCCTCACATAGAGGAGTGAGTTTGCTTGTCGTCTGTTTGACTTTACTAGGACTTTGTCACCGACCTGAAACACTCTGTTCCGTCGAGAAGCGTTTTCTCGGTTTCTTGTCAAATTTTGGGCGTTTTTGATTTTTTCGTGGACATCACTTTGTGGATCGTCCGGATCTGCCCGCATGACCTCGGCCGGTTTCTTGTTGATGACAGAGTGGATGGACTTCTTATATCTAGCTGTGGCCAGCAAGATCAATTCCACCGTGTCACTTATGCCTTTGTTAATTTTTAGGCATCTAGCGAGCTCGATTAACGTGCTGTGGAATCGCTCCACCTGTCCGTTTGAGACGCTATGTAGGGGCGGTGCATTCGAGATGCTGACGCCGAAATAGTTTTCCAGCATAGCCACTATTGTTTGCGATTTCAATGATGGTTCATTGTTGCAGTAGATGGCTTTGGCTTTGGGGAAAACATTCATTAACTGTAGCAGGGGTGGTTGTAGATCCTCTATGGTTCTAGATGGAATCGGCTGAACCATGGCGAATTTTGAAAACTTGTCCACGCAGGTGAGGAAGTATTTCTTATCCGTGGAGAAAATATCGATGTCTAAAATTTCTCCTACATGGCCCGGGATTGGAGTTTCTCCGAGCTCCTGTTTCTTTGGATGCCTGTCGTACTTCGCTTTGACGCAAGTTTTGCAATTGGCTGCTATTTCGCTCGCCAATTTGATCATTATCGGGAAGTAGTATTCAGAGAGTACCTGCTTCACGTTTTCTTGGGCCGACCTGTGAGCTCTGTTGTGCTCGACGGTGAGGATTTCTTTTCTCTCCTGGACCGCGAAAATGTCGGTGACCCTATTTTTGCAATGCCAGAATCTCGTGGCTGGAAATTGTCGCACCACATCGTCCTGGATTAGCGCCAACGTGTGAAGATCACAGTGGAAGGCGTTTACACCGTTAGGAATAATGATGTTAGCGTGTTCCTCTAGCAAAGTTTGTTTGCTCGAGAAATTGATCGAGTATCGCCTCTTATTCCCAAATAATATAAAAGTGCGTTTCCAAGGGGAGCGCGCCTCTTCTAATATTATCTGGTTCTGAAAGCAATTCACGGGTTTGTCCGTTGACTCGATAGTGTATGTGAGCGAAAGTTCGCTGTGGATTGTGGCCGCCCACGACTGTGGTTCTTGGCCATCAACAACGTTGAGTTGTTGCCTGGAAAGTGCATCTGCAACGACGGTTTTTTTTCCGGGCTTGTAAAATATTCGTGCGCCGGACTCATCGATGCGTGCTTTCCACCTCTTGATCTTGGCGATACCGCAAACGTCAAGGGTTGGTGGTCGGTAAAGATGTTTATTTCTTTGACCGCATAAAGATAGTGTCGCAATTTGGCTAGCGCCCAGACTATGGCTAACAGCTCCCTTTCATTGGTAGCGTAGTTGACCTCTCTGACGCTCAGTGTCCTAGAAATCATTGTAATAGGACGTCCCTCTTGGGACAGCACTGCGCCAATGCCGTAGGCCGAAGCGTCTGTCGTTAGATCAAACGCCTTTTTGTAATCGGGGTATCTAAGGATGACGTCCTCAGACGCCAGAATATTGCGTAGTTTCTCGAAGGCACGTGGCTGCGCTTCGGAAAATTCTACCTTGATACTCCTGGACCTGTGTCGGCTAACACTCCCGTTCTCGCCCTTCCGTATTTCTGAAATGGGCCTCGCTATTGATGCGAAGTCTTTGATGAAGCATCGATAATGGCTGGCTAAGCCCAAGCCTCAAATACGTTTTTGGGTTCTGGAAATTCCTTTATGACCTTAACCTTTTCTGGGTCAGTCGCCGCGCCCTTGTCGGTGACGATGAACCCCAGGAAGCTCACGCTTTTCTTAAAGAAACGTGACTTTTCTGACGTGACTATTCTCATGTTAGCATCGTACAGGCTCTTCAGAACCCAATCTACGTGCTTGACATGGGCATTTTTCTGAAAAGATGATGACGTCATCGACGTAAACGTAGCAGAACTTTCCGATCTGCTCTCGCAGAATATCGTCAATTGTCCTCTGGATGATGCTTGCAGCATTCCGAGTCCGAATGGCAATTTTCGGAACTCATACTTCCCTCCGTTCACTGAGAATGACGTTTTCTCACGGTCGCGTTTGGCGAGCGTGATTTGGTGATAGCCAGACTTCAGATCGAGTGTCGTGAAGTACCTGGCCTTGCCGAGATTCCCCAATATCATTGATATATCTGGCATGGGGTATCTGTCTGGTACTGTCCTTTCGTTCAGTTTGCGGAAGTCCAGTACCAAACGCATTTTTTTGTTGCCCGCCTCGTCGGTGCCCTTTTTGTCTACGACCCATATTGGGTTATTGTAGGGGGACTTCGACATTTGGATTATGCCATTTTTCAGCAGTTCCTGAATTTCGTCGTTGACGAAGTCAGCTGCTCCCATGGGATATGGGTATAACTTGGTATAAATGGGCTCCTCGTCAATCGTCCGGATGGTTGCTACCACCGACGTATTGTAAGGAAGAACCTCATTAGGATCAGCAAAAGCTTTTTTCCTATTTCAAAAATGCACCCTTGATTAAGGGCGGTTCGTCCGAACAATCTACGTTGGTAAAATTGACATCGGGGCAAGTGTGAAAGTCAATTTGCTCTGCTTCGGAGCCCCATTTGAGCTGGCCGGAAGATAGGCAAAGCGACGCGCCGGCCTGTTTTAACAGGTCTAGGCCAACGATCGCGTCGAAGGAGGTCAAATCTGGTAGTAAGAAAAAGGTAGCTTTAAGGTTAAAAATAGACACCAAACATTTTTTCGTGATTGTAGTCACACCATGAATCAAATGGATTGCAAATGGGGACTCCACCGGGCGGACGCCTTTCAACCCCTGACATGGTCGGATGAAATTTTTTGACGCGCCCGTGTCAACCAGCAGTTTCATGTCGATCCCCGATACTCTTCGTCTGATGACGGGTAGCAGGGACTTTCCCCTAAAAAATTAATGGCATAAAGCGACACCTAGACCGTAAAAACTGGAATAATGTTCTATGGTCTGATGAAACTAAAATTAATTTGTTCGGATCTGATTGCAAAAATTATGTAAGACGTCCAAAAAATACCGCATTTGATCCAAAGCACACAAAAAAAAAAACAGTAAAACATGGTTGAGGTAACATCATGATATGGGGATGCTTTTCCACGTCTGGAGTTGGTTCGATATTCCGGATAAAAGATAGGATGTGTGCTGCCGACTACTTTAACATATTGGAGAATGTTATGAAACCATATGCTGAGGAGGAAATGCCCTTAAAATGGGAGTTCATGCAAGATAATGATCCGAAACATTCGTCAACCCTTGCTAAGAAATGGTTTCAGGACCAAAAAATTAATGTTATGGAGTGGCCTGCCCGGACTTAAACCCCATAAAACATTTATGGGGAATATTAAAAAGAGGAATTGGAGGTTTTAAATCAAAAAATAAGGAAGAGCTGTGGGAAAAAGTTAAGTCAGAGTGGTATGCCATTAACCCCGAAATTTGCGCCAATTTAGTGAATTTAAAAAAATTAAGATTAAAAAATATTACTTTCGTACTGAGCACAAAATTTAAAATCAATGATTCAACCAACGTGTTTATTATTTTTTCTACCACTATATTTTTAAGAGCTGCCCACCGATAAAAAACTATTTTTAAAAGGTACGAAATTGGTTTTTATTGAAAAAATTAAGCTTAAGAATGTGGACAAACGAAAATATTTTTTTTTAGGGGTAGGCAAAAACTATTTTTAATGGGTGGGTAAACGTTTTATATTGAAAATAATTAGATTTTCAACCGATAAAAACTATTTTAAAAGCTACGAAATTGGTTTTTATTGAAAAAATTTAGTTTAAAGAGGTCGACAAACAAAAATATTTTATTTTAGGGATATGAAAAAACTATTTATAATGGGTGGGCAAACGTTTTATATTGAAAATAATTAGATTTAAGAGGTGAGCAATCCATATAAACAATTTTTATTGGAAAAGTTTAGTTTAAGGAGGTGGACAAACGAAAATATGTCTTTAATTTTAAAGGAAAACAACAAAAACTGGGCAAATGTTGTTTTTGAAAATAATAAGTTTTAAAAGGTGGGCAACCGATATAAACTATTTATAAAAGGTACGCAAACGTTTTTTATTGTAAAAATTAAGTTTTAGGAGGTGGGAAAGAAAATATATTTAATTTTAAGGGTAGGCAACGACAACAACTTTTTCTAATAGCCGGAAAAACGTTTTTTTATTTAAAAGAGTTTTTTTTTAGTTTTAAGAGGTGGGATACTGATAAAAACTATTTTTAAAGGGTACGAAAATTTAGTTTAAAGAGGTGGGCAAACGAAAATATTTATTTTTAAGGGTAGGCAACACTATAAACTTTTTTTTATAGCTGGGAAGACTTTTTTTATTGATAATATTTATTTTTTAAAGGTGGGACCGAAAAAATCTATTTTTAAAATGTATGAAATTGGTTTATATTGAAAAAATGTAGTTTAAGGAGGTGGACAAAAGAAAATCTTTTATTTTAAGGATAGGCAAAAACTATTTTTAATGGGTACGCAAACGTTTTTTATTGTAAAAATTTAGTTTTAGGAGGTGGGCAAGGAAATATATTTATTGTAAGGGTACGGAAACGACAAAAACTATTTATAATGGGTAGTTAAACGTTTTTTATTGAAAATAAATAGTTTTAAAATGTGGGCAACTATTTAACTATATAAACTATTTTTAAAAGGTACGAAATTGGTTTTTATTGAAAAAATGTAGTTTAAGGAGGTGGGGAAACGAAGGTATTTAATTTTAGGGATAGGCAAAAAATATTTTTAATGGGTGGGCATTTTTATATTGAAAAAAATTAGATTTAAGAGGTGAGCAACCGAAAAAGACTATTTTTAATAGGTGGGAAAACGTTTTCTATTGAAAATATTTAGTTTTAAGAGGTGGGCAACCGATAAAAACTATTTTTATAGTAAACAATTTAGTTAAAGGAGGTGGAAATACGAAAATATTTAATTTTAAGGGTAGGCAAACAACAAAAACTGGGCAAATGTTTTTTTTTTTTAATAATTAGTTTTAAAAGGTGGGCAACTATAAAAACAATTTTGAAAAGGTACGCAAACGGTTTTTATGGTCTCAGTAAATGTTATCAGGTGCGTGCCTCTAATGTGGATGGTCGTTCCATTATCCACGCGCACAAGTGCTGGTCTATCGTTGATTACGATAATTCCTTCGTCGAAATAGGTGATCGGATGAAGATTGCTCTGCTGTGTATCGCAATGGGCCACTACTCCAGTGTGGAGTTCTTGGGCGTACGAGCTCACCGAAGATAACTGACAGAACGTTGCCCAGGGTGACATGGAGCATTTCTTGACGGTGCGGATTTTTCCGTTACACTCCGCCACCACATTATCCTCTAACCTTAACACCGTATCGTGGTGTGCCACCGGGAGGATAGTGATTTTGTTGCAGGCCATTATAATCTTGGGGAATTTAATTATGAAATGCAATATGTTAGGAGATTGTAAAACTTTAACAGACGCAACGGACAAAATTTCCCTTATGGGGGTGTCGGTGGGGTCCTCGACCCAAACTTGCTCCAGATCTGCATGATCCAAGAGGCTTGGACAGACTACGTTAATTTTGGCGAGTGCGATAGTTAGCATCAAATTCTGTAGTTCCATAACAATAATCCTATTACGAGTTAATAACATCTCGAATAGGTGGCCTGAATCAACTTGCGTATTTTTAGAAAATTTCAATATTTGATTGACGGTGGTTGTGAGTTCGTTAATGCGAACTTGTGTTCTAGTATTAATTTCGATCTGACTATTGTGCGCATCAATTAGTCGTGCTTCTGTGAACTTTATCTTTTCCAAATCTTCGGCTTCAGGTGTCCCAGCGACAACCTTTAACGCAGTCTATGCTCCTGGCAACTCTGTGATGGACGCTCAACGAGTTAAGCATATCACGGAGATGAGCGATATCAATGCTCAGAAGCTTTCTCATGTGGGACTGGGGGAACATATCGAGCATGCTTTCAGTTTCATCAACTACTCGCCTATACTCAGAGAGATTAGCTGAGTGTCTAACGTAGGCATATTCCTCCCAGACCAAGACTTGACCGTCGATGACGGGAATATAATTTGCTTGGGAATAATCAGTAACTTAGGCCGATGTCACTGGCAGAAGTCAGAGTAAAAGCATTGGAAGCGACCTGTAAAAAAGATTAGCTGAGTGTCTAACGTAGGCATATTCCTCCCAGACCAAGACTTGACCGTCGATGACGGGAATATAATTTGCTTGGGAATAATCAGTAACTTAGGCCGATGTCACTAGCAGAAGATAGAGTAAAAGCATTGGAAGCGACCTGTAAAATTTGTGGTTGATTAATACATGTTCGAATTAGAGTTGCCCACCACCAATGGATATAAAAAATTAATGCCGAGCGGCTATAAGTAGTGAAAACTATGCCAAGTGGCTAAGGGTAATGAAAAATGTAAAAAACTTATGCAAATTGGCTATAAATAATAAAAATGTAACTGAAAACGTATGCCAAGTGGCTACAAATGGAATGAATGAAAACAAACCTCCGAGGGAACCGCAACTAGGCTCTGCTCGGGTTATCTGAGGTTGTCCTTGTGGACCACCCTCCCTTTAATTAGGACTGTGGTCCCCAAGTCTGCCTCGATGGTCTTCTCCTCACATAGAGGAGTGAGTTTGCTTGTCGTCTGTTTGACTTTACTAGGACTTTGTCACCGACCTGAAACACTCTGTTCCGTCGAGAAGCGTTTTCTCGGTTTCTTGTCAAATTTTGGGCGTTTTTGATTTTTTCGTGGACATCACTTTGTGGATCGTCCGGATCTGCCCGCATGACCTCGGCCGGTTTCTTGTTGATGACAGAGTGGATGGACTTCTTATATCTAGCTGTGGCCAGCAAGATCAATTCCACCGTGTCACTTATGCCTTTGTTAATTTTTAGGCATCTAGCGAGCTCGATTAACGTGCTGTGGAATCGCTCCACCTGTCCGTTTGAGACGCTATGTAGGGGCGGTGCATTCGAGATGCTGACGCCGAAATAGTTTTCCAGCATAGCCACTATTGTTTGCGATTTCAATGATGGTTCATTGTTGCAGTAGATGGCTTTGGCTTTGGGGAAAACATTCATTAACTGTAGCAGGGGTGGTTGTAGATCCTCTATGGTTCTAGATGGAATCGGCTGAACCATGGCGAATTTTGAAAACTTGTCCACGCAGGTGAGGAAGTATTTCTTATCCGTGGAGAAAATATCGATGTCTAAAATTTCTCCTACATGGCCCGGGATTGGAGTTTCTCCGAGCTCCTGTTTCTTTGGATGCCTGTCGTACTTCGCTTTGACGCAAGTTTTGCAATTGGCTGCTATTTCGCTCGCCAATTTGATCATTATCGGGAAGTAGTATTCAGAGAGTACCTGCTTCACGTTTTCTTGGGCCGACCTGTGAGCTCTGTTGTGCTCGACGGTGAGGATTTCTTTTCTCTCCTGGACCGCGAAAATGTCGGTGACCCTATTTTTGCAATGCCAGAATCTCGTGGCTGGAAATTGTCGCACCACATCGTCCTGGATTAGCGCCAACGTGTGAAGATCACAGTGGAAGGCGTTTACACCGTTAGGAATAATGATGTTAGCGTGTTCCTCTAGCAAAGTTTGTTTGCTCGAGAAATTGATCGAGTATCGCCTCTTATTCCCAAATAATATAAAAGTGCGTTTCCAAGGGGAGCGCGCCTCTTCTAATATTATCTGGTTCTGAAAGCAATTCACGGGTTTGTCCGTTGACTCGATAGTGTATGTGAGCGAAAGTTCGCTGTGGATTGTGGCCGCCCACGACTGTGGTTCTTGGCCATCAACAACGTTGAGTTGTTGCCTGGAAAGTGCATCTGCAACGACGTTATTTTTTCCGGGCTTGTAAAATATTCGTGCGCCGGACTCATCGATGCGTGCTTTCCACCTCTTGATCTTGGCGATACCGCAAACGTCAAGGGTTGGTGGTCGGTAAAGATGTTTATTTCTTTGACCGCATAAAGATAGTGTCGCAATTTGGCTAGCGCCCAGACTATGGCTAACAGCTCCCTTTCATTGGTAGCGTAGTTGACCTCTCTGACGCTCAGTGTCCTAGAAATCATTGTAATAGGACGTCCCTCTTGGGACAGCACTGCGCCAATGCCGTAGGCCGAAGCGTCTGTCGTTAGATCAAACGCCTTTTTGTAATCGGGGTATCTAAGGATGACGTCCTCAGACGCCAGAATATTGCGTAGTTTCTCGAAGGCACGTGGCTGCGCTTCGGAAAATTCTACCTTGATACTCCTGGACCTGTGTCGGCTAACACTCCCGTTCTCGCCCTTCCGTATTTCTGAAATGGGCCTCGCTATTGATGCGAAGTCTTTGATGAAGCATCGATAATGGCTGGCTAAGCCCAAGCCTCAAATACGTTTTTGGGTTCTGGAAATTCCTTTATGACCTTAACCTTTTCTGGGTCAGTCGCCGCGCCCTTGTCGGTGACGATGAACCCCAGGAAGCTCACGCTTTTCTTAAAGAAACGTGACTTTTCTGACGTGACTATTCTCATGTTAGCATCGTACAGGCTCTTCAGAACCCAATCTACGTGCTTGACATGGGCATTTTTCTGAAAAGATGATGACGTCATCGACGTAAACGTAGCAGAACTTTCCGATCTGCTCTCGCAGAATATCGTCAATTGTCCTCTGGATGATGCTTGCAGCATTCCGAGTCCGAATGGCAATTTTCGGAACTCATACTTCCCTCCGTTCACTGAGAATGACGTTTTCTCACGGTCGCGTTCGGCGAGCGTGATTTGGTGATAGCCAGACTTCAGATCGAGTGTCGTGAAGTACCTGGCCTTGCCGAGATTCCCCAATATCATTGATATATCTGGCATGGGGTATCTGTCTGGTACTGTCCTTTCGTTCAGTTTGCGGAAGTCCAGTACCAAACGCATTTTTTTGTTGCCCGCCTCGTCGGTGCCCTTTTTGTCTACGACCCATATTGGGTTATTGTAGGGGGACTTCGACATTTGGATTATGCCATTTTTCAGCAGTTACTGAATTTCGTCGTTGACGAAGTCAGCTGCTCCCATGGGATATAACTTGGTATAAATGGGCTCCTCGTCAATCGTCCGGATGGTTGCTACCACCGACGTATTGTAAGGGAGAACCTCATTAGGATCAGCAAAAGCTTTTTTCCTATTTCAAAAATGCACCCTTGATTAAGGGCGGTTCGTCCGAGCAATCTACGTTGGTAAAATTGACATCGGGGCAAGTGTGAAAGTCAATTTGCTCTGCTTCGGAGCCCCATTTGAGCTGCCCGGAAGATAGGCAAAGCGACGCGCCGGCCTGTTTTAACAGGTCTAGGCCAACGATCGCGTCGAAGGAGGTCAAATCTGGTAGTAAGAAAAAGGTAGCTTTAAAGTTTGATTGTAGTCACACCATGAATCAAATGGATTGCAAATGGGGACTCCACCGGGCGGACGCCTGCTGGCGCTCCTGCCCTTTGGGATACTGCCTACGGTCTCTATTATCTTGGCTTTGTTCAACCGAAGTTGCGAAGGTGTACCGCTCGTGGTTGGACTCCACTTCTTGCGCCAAGGCGAGTGCTGACGGCATGTCTTTCGGCTTCCGTGAGGCTTCCGTGAGGTTGATCCTGAGTCCCGAGACGAAAACTCTCAAATCTTCATTCCGGAACTTCTCACATTGAACCACTGCTGCCGACGTTTCGTAGGACATGGTTGCCTTGTTGGTGAGCAAGGTGAGTTATTTCTCAACCTCGTCATAAAACTGAAGGAGTGTCAGGCTTCCCTGTCTGAGGGTGCCAAGCTCTTGCTCGATAACGTGTATCGGACGTTTGTCGCTGTATGTAAAATGGAGACGACTTATGATCGCATCGAAATTCAGTATGGTCCCAAAGGACGACAGAACTGCATCAGCAGGGCCTTTAACTTTGCTCCTGATGATAACTACAGCCTGATAGTGTCGCGAACTATCCTCATATTTTCTGAACATATGGTAGGCGGCATTTGTCGCTTGCCGCCAGGAGACGTATGTCTCCTGTGTCCCCATAAAGTCTGGAAGACATTTAACGTGGATGCCGTTAAATGTTTCCTCACAACGGACCCGCCCGGTGATATCTACTGGTTTGTAAACTTTAATCGGGGGAGTTTCAGTCTGCACAGGGGCAGTCTGTATAGCCGCGACCTGGCCGGCAAGTCCCTCAATTGTTTTACGCAAGTCAGCCTCTCTGCGTTGGCTTTCTAAGGCTTGTTCTTGTAACGCCCTGATGAGAGTTTTAATCTGTTGCTTCGAGAGACATTTTATATGTCAAACAGAGCTTTCTGTAGAATCCTCGCCTTCGGACTCTGAGTCGCTAGCGTACGGTTTCGAATTCCTATACTGTCGGAATGAATTGCTCATGAGGAGCAGAGTATATAAACACTCAAGCCGTCTTGCCCATAGGGAGCACTAGTACGGCGAGGGGTCGCGGGGCTGAGTCGGCGTCTAATAACATTGGCCGAGGGCCCGTTCAGCGAAGCCGTAGGTCCGTCCAGCAACGATAAGGTGATGGGCTTGCGGGGAGCTTGCATCCACTAAGCCAAACAAATATATAAATGACAAACAAATCGTAACAGCAAAGACAAAGAGATATATAAAATGCAAAAAATTGCTACAGCAATGGATGCGCTGCTGTATTGAGTGTCGGGGCAGCGATAAGAAGGCCCGAGACGGCTGTGGGGCTAGTGCAGAGAATTCAAGTTCAAGTGAAACGACAGTGTCCAGACATATGCAAAAGTGGAACGAAATGCACACAATAGAATATAAATTGTAAGTCTATCAATCTTTGCGACAGTGTCCAAGTAACACACTAGGTGGAATAATATTACCCGCACAGTCAATCAATATTTGAAATTAAATATAATATATCCGCAAGGTCAATTAATAGTAAATACTTCTTCAGCGCAGCGGCTGTAATGTTTAAATGTTGCAATACTAGCACATAAATGTAATTCACAAAACACATATATTTTTTATTGTTATGGAAATGCAGTGTAAATTTTGTTTTATTTTATTGAACCGCAAAAAATATATTAATGTTTAAATAATGCAGTTTGGAGTTTGGGTTAAGTAGCTCACTTACATAATTTGTGTGTAGTTTTGTGGATTCAGTTTCCTGTAGTTGAGCGCCAATTATTATAAGTGGTGGCTGCCGGGGGGATCCCTCGCCGCAGTCACTAATGTTTAGCCGGTTGGCCGTAGATAATCCGCAGCCCCTCGTATGGTAACGGGGGGTGGTGTCTTCTCTTGAAGAGTTATGTCGATTAGGTTGGGAAGATGACTGTCTTCCTTTAACTACTGGCCTAGAGACTCAGATAGTTGGGGTGAGTTATAAAAAATAACGACGGAGGCCGGAGAAGGTTTTCGTGCTTGCGCTCTTTATTGATATTCAAAGAACTGCTTAAAAACTAACAAAGGAAAAGCTTCATAGCGGCCTCTGCCAATGTGGAGAGCTTCTGCCGGCTATGTGAGAGCTTCCGGCCAAATGCTTGCTCAGCAATTTGACCGGTGCTGGAGTACGGACAATAAGTCTGGTTAACTTAGTTAATTTATATATTTATTTTTAAGAGTACGCAAGGACAATAACTTTTTCTAATAGCTTGGAAGACGTTTTTTATTGATAATATTTATTTTTAAGAGCTGCCCACCGATAAAAAACTATTTTTAAAAGGTACGAAATTGGTTTTTATTGTTTTTTATTTAAAATATTTAGTTTAAGGAGGTGGGGAAACAAAAATATTTAATTTTAGGGATAGGCAAAAAATATTTTTAATGGGTGGGCAAACGTTTTGTATTGAAAAAAAAATTAGATTTAAGAGGTGAGCAACTGAAAAAAACTATTTTTCATAGGTGGCAAAACGTTTTTTATTGAAAAAATTTAGTTTAAGGAGGTTGGGAAACAAAAATATTTAATTTTAAGGGTAGGCAAACGACGACATATATTTTTAAAGGGTGGGCAAAGGTTTTTTCTGAAAATAATTAGTTTAAAGAGGTGGGCAACTGATAAAAACTACTTTTAAAATGTACGCAAATGTTTTTTATTGTAAAAATGTAGTTTTAGGAGGTGGGCAAGGAAAAATATTTTATTGTAAAGGTAAGCAAACGATAAAAAACTATTTTTAAAATAAATAGTTTTTATTGAAAACGGGAAGACGTTTTTGTATTTATATTATCAAGGTGGGACCGATAAAATCTATTATTAAAAAGTATGAAATTGGTTTTTATTGAAAAAATTTTAGCTTAACGAAAATATGTATTTAATTTTAAGGGTAGGCAAATAACAAAAACTGGGCAAATATTTTTTTTTTTTAAACAATTAGTTTAAAGAGGTGGGCAACCGAAAAAAACTACTTTTAAAATGTACGCAAATGTTTTTTATTTTAAAAATTTAGTTTTAGTAGGTGGGCAAGGAAAAATATTTTATTGTAAAGTTAGGCAAGCGATAAAAAACTATTTTTAAAATAAAAAGTTTTTATTGAAAATAATTAGTTTTAAGAGGTGAGCAACCGATAAAAAAATTTGTTAAAAGGTACGCAAACGTTTTTTTTATTGTAAAAATTAAGTTTTAGGAGGCGGGCAAAAAAAAATTAGTTTTAGGGGTACGCAAACGACAAAAACTATTTTTAATGTGTGGGCAAACAGTTTTTATTGAAAATAAATAGTTTTAAGAGGTGGGAAACCGATAAAATCAATTTTTGAAAGGTAAGCAAACGGTTTTTATTGAAAAATTTTAGTTTAAGGAGGTGTTCAAATGAAAATATTTATTTTTAAAGGGTAGGCAACGCCAAAAACTTTTTCTTATAGCTGGGAAGACGATTATGTATTGATAATATATATTTTTAAAGGTGGGACCGATAAAATCTATTATTAAAATGTATGAAATTGGTTTTTATTGAAAAAATTTAGTTTAAGGAGGTGGACAAACGAAAATATTTAATTTTAAGGATAGGCAAAAACTATTTTTAATGGGTGGGCAAACGTTTTATATTGAAAAGAATTAGATTTAAGAGGTGAGTAACCGATTAAAAAACAGTTTTTATTGAAAAAATGTAGTTTAAGGAGGTGGACAAACGATAAAAACTATTTTTTATATGTGGGCAAACGGTCTTTATTGAAAATAAATAGTTTTAAGAGATGGGAAACCGATAAAAACTATTTTTAAATGTTATGGAAATGTTTTTTATTGTAAAAATTTAGTTTTAGGAGGTGGACGAATGAAAATATTTATTTTTAAGGGTAGGCAACGACAAAAACTTTTTCTAATAGCTGGGAAGCCGTTTTTTATTGAAAATATTCAGTTCTAAGAGGATGTATACCGATAAAATCTATTTTTTAAAGGGTCGAAAATTTAGTTTAAGGAGGTGGACAAATGAAAATATTTATTTTGAAGACTACGTAACGACAAAAACTTTTTCTAATAGAAGGGAAGACGTTTTTTATTGATAATATTTATTTTCAAGAGGTGCCCTCTGATAAAAAACTTTTTTTAAAAGGTACGAAATTGGTTTTTATTGGAAAAATTAAGTTTAAGGAGGTGGACAAACGAAAATATTTTATTTTAAGGATAGGCAAAAACTATTTTTAATGGGTAGGCAAACGTTTTATATTGAAAATAATTAGATTTATGAGGTGGGCAACCGATAAGAACTATTTTCATTGAAACAATGTAGTTAAAGGAGGTGGACAAACGAAAATATTTAATTTTAAGGGTAGGCAAACGACAAAAACCGGTTTTGATGGGTGGGTAAAGGTTTTTTCTGAAAATAATTATTTTTAAGAGGTGGGTAACCGATAAAAACTATTATTAAAATGTATGAAATCGGTTTTTATTGAAAAAATTTAGTTTAAGAAGGTGGACAAACGAAAATATTTAATTTTAAGGGTAGGCAAACGACAAAAACTATTTTTAATGTGTGGGCAAACGGTTCTTATTGAAAATAAATAGTTTTAAGAGATGGAAAACCGATAAAAACTATTTTTAAAAGGAACGAAAACGGTTTTTATTGAGAACATAGTTGAAGGAGGTGGACAAATGAAAAGATTTATTTTTAAGGGTAGGCAAACGACAAAAACTATTTATAATGTGTGGGCAAACGGTTCTTATTGAAAATAAATAGTTTTAAGAGATGGAAAACCGATAAAAACTATTTTTATAAGGTACGAAAACGGTTTTTATTGAGAACATAGTTGAAGGAGGTGGATAAATGAAAAGATTTATTTTTAAGGGTAGGCAACGACAAAAACTATTTTTAATGGGTAGTTTACCGTTATTTATTGAAAATAATTAGGTTTAAGAGGTGTGCAAACCGATAAAATCAATTTGTAAAAGGTGCGAAAACGGTTTTTATTGAAAACATTTGGTTTACTTAGGTGGACAAGTGAAAAGATTTATTTTTAAGGGTAGGCAGCGACAAAAGCTATTTTTAATGGGATGTTTACCGTTTTTTATTGAAAATAATTAGTTTTAAGCTGTGGGCAAACCGATAAAAACAATTTTTAAAAGGTACGCAAACGTTTTATATTGAAAAAATGTAGTTTAAGGAGGTAGGGAAACGAAAATATTTAATTTTAAGGGTAGGCAAACGACAACTATTTTTTATTGAAAATAATTAGTTTTAAGAGGTGGGCAACCAATAAAAACTATTTCTATGGAAAAAAATGTAGTTTAAGGAGGTTGACAAACGAAAACATTTAATTTTAAGGGTAGGCAAACAACAAAAACTGGGCAAATGTTTATTTTTTTTAATTAGTTTTAAGATGTGGGCAAACCGATAAAAACTATTTTTAAAAGGTACGAAAACGGAGTTATTGAAAACATATATTTTAGGGAGGTGGACAAATAAAAAGATTTATTTTTAAGGGTAAGCAACGACAAAAACTATTTTTAATAGGTGGGAAAACGTTTTTTATTGAAAATATTTAGTTTTAAGAGGTGAGCAACCGATAATAACTATTTTTAAAAGGTACGCAAAGAGGTGGGCAACCAATAAGAACTATTTTTAAAAGGTACACAAACCTTTCTTATTGTAAAAATTAACCTTTAGGAGGTGGGCAAGAAAAAATATTTAATTTTAAGGTAGGCAAACGACCAAAACTATTTTTAAAATAAATAGTGTTTATTGAAAATAATTAGATTTAAGAGATGGTAAATAAAAATAAAAACCATTTTTATTGAAAAAATTTAGTTTAAGGAGGTGGACAAACGAAAATATTTAATTTTAAGGGTAGGCAAACGACAAAAACTATTTTTTATGTGTGGGCAAACGGTTTTTATTTAAAATAAATAGTTTTAAGAGATGGGAAACCGATAAAAACTGTTTTTAAAAGGTACGCAAACGTTTTTTTTATGAAAAAATTTAGTTTAAGGGGTAGGGAAACAAAAATATTTAATTTTAAGGGTTTTTTCTGAAAATAATTAGTTTAAAGAGGTGGGCAACCGAAAAAACCTACTTTTAAAATGTACGCAAATGTTTTTCATTTAAAAAATTTAGTTTTAGGAGGTGGGAAAGGAAAAATATTTTATTGTAAAGGTAGGCAAACGATAAAAAACTATTTTAAAAATAAATAGTTTTTATTGAAAACGGGAAGACGTTTTTGTATTGATAATATTTATTTTTAAAGGTGGGACCGATAAAATCTATTATTAAAATGTATGAAATTGGTTTTTAATGAAAAAATTTAGCTTAAGGAGGTGGACAAACGAAAATATGTATTTAATTTTAAGGGTAGGCAAACGGCAAAAACTTGGCAAATGTTTTTTTTTTTTAATAATTAGTTTAAAGAGGTGGGCAACCGATAAAAACTATTTAATTGTAAAGGTAGGCAAAGGACGAAAACTATTTTTAAAATAAGTGATGGAAAATAATTAGTTTTAATTGGTGGTAAGTAAAAATAAAAACTATTTTTATTGAAAAAATTTAGTTTAAGGAAGTGGACAAACGAAAATGTTTATTTTAAAGGGTAGGCAAACAACAACTACTAAAATAGGTGGGAAAACGTTTTTTATTGAAAATTATGATTTTTAAGAGGTGGGCAACCGATAAAAACTATTTTTAAAAGGTACGCAAATGTTTTTTATTGTAAAAATTTAGTTTTAGGAGGTGGGCAAGAAAAAATATTTAATTGTAAGGGTACGCAAACGACAAAAACTGGTTTTAATGTGTGGGCATGTTAGGTGAGAAACCGATAAAAAGTATTTTTTAAAGGTACGTGTTGAAGTTTATTCCCGCTTGAGTAAAAATGCTTGCGCTTTAGTATTAGTTTGGCAAATATCTTCCGCCTTTTTGTCTTTTGAATTTAGCGGCTATGTACAAAGCGCTACAGAGCTCGTATCTGGCAATACTATACAAATTGATACTATACAAATGAAAGGTATTGACATAACCTACAAAACGACGCTATGCATGATTAGTTTGGATATTGCGTTCAACAGTTATAGACGTGTAAACTTGGAGTTCACTAACGCCGAAATTCCCGTTTTTTTAAAGTTTTCCTTCGTTAAAGGCAAATCCGCTAGAGAAACGTTCCGTGAGAATAATGGTGTTTTGGGGGATGGTACTCTATCACTTCGAACCGCGGAGGAATGTTTTCGACGATTCAGAGCCGGTGAAAACGACACCATGGATAAGCCAGCCGGCGAAAGACCTGTGACGACAAATACCGATCAAATCATGGAATACATCAAGTTAGACCGGCATGTGGCATCTCCTGACATCGCCCAGGAGATGGGAGTTAGTCACCAAATCATTTTAAACCATCTGCAGAAGGCTGGATACAAAAAAAAGCTTGATGTTTGGGTGCCGCATGATTTGACAAAAAAAAACCTTCTGGACCGAATCAACGCCTGCGATATGCTGCTGAAACGGAACGAACTCGACCCATTCTTGAAGCGGATGGTGACTGGCGACGAAGAATGGATCACATACGACAATATCAAGCGAAAACGGTCGTGGTCGAAGGCCGGTGAATCGTCCCAAACAGTGGCCAAGCCGGTATTGACGGCCAGGAAGGTTTTGCTGTGTGTTTGGTGGGATTGGAAGGGAATCATCCACTATGAGCTGCTCCCATTTGGCCAGACGCTTAATTCTACCATCTACTGCGAACAACTGGACCGCTTGAAGCAGGCGATCGACCAGAAGCGTCCAGAATTGGCCAACAAGAAGGGTGTAGTGCTCCACCAGGACAACGCCAGACCACACACTTCGTTGATGACTCGTCAGAAGCTACGGGAGCTCGGATGGGTGGTTTTATCGCATCCACCATATAGCCCGGACATAGCGCCAAGTGATTACCACCTGTTTCTGTCCATGGCGAATGCCCTTGGTGGTGTAAAGTTGAACTCAAAAGAGGCTTGTGAAAAGTGGCTGTCCGAGTTCTTCGCAAATAAGGAGGGGGGCTTCTACGAGGGAGGTATTATGAAGTTGCCGTCTAGATGGAAACAGATTATCGAACAAAACGGCGCATATAAAGCATTGAATAAAGAGCAAAAAAGCGGAAGGGGGATATTTGCCAACCTATTATATACGTATGGAATAAACTTTATTCGATACTTTTAGTGACTGCTGTATGTACTATCGATACATGTTATTTGTTAGAGATTACAGTGCTATCTGATAGTTTCAACACCCTTCCTCAATGTATACTCTCATATTATATTTTAGTACAAACCTGTGATCTGTGATGCTGTGATCATTTCTTATGCCGATCTTGTCTTGTTTGTGTGAGCTTTCGTCGTCCGAACTGGCGTATTCTGGCGAACCGGGGTTGACTTTGCCATCTGAGCTTACGTCGTTGCTTCAGTTGTCCCTCTCATCCTCCAGATGCCGGTCTGTAACACCGCCGTCTTGTGGTAGGTCAAACGGTACGGATCCAGCATCCTTTGTCAGGTTATCAGCGCGCTCGTCGAAAAGTACGTCTCTCTTTTCGATATCTTGTCCTGTGCTCGGGGCGTAAAGCCTATACCAAAGACACTAGAATAATAAGATGCGTAACGCCATTCGATTTTTTTGCACACGATTTTTTCGTGTTGGCTCCAGGCTCTCTCGAATTTTTGATCAAAAGCCACAGAGAGAGCGCTCTAGAGCCAGCAGCTCTCTTGTACGCATACAACGACAGCCGATCACTGTATGTGCTCATATATTGTAAATTTGACAAAATATGCCCTTCACTTGAGAAGTTTATGGACTTTCAATCAATATTATTTGTACTCGATTACTTTATACCAGAAAATATATCGTTAGAGTATTCAGCTCGCGACGTGGAAAATATTTTTGAAGTTAGGGAATCTTAGGTGCGCTGGTCCTGCCGCAAGAATTTAATTTCGCAATAAACAGGTTGCATATAAAGTTTTTTAACTATTTGGTATATTTATTAGTACAAGTTATTAGTATACAAGTAAAAAAGTATGCAAAATTATGTAAATGACCAATTTTCAGTATTTGAAATGCAAATATTATTTTGTTGAATGTTTTTATTATATTCTAATTTGATATTTTTAAAAACCTCGGAATTCTGGGTGGATTCTGGGCGCCAAATTTATTGTTTCAACTTTTAGTTCCTCTTAATCCGTTTGCTTAAAGCTGACAAATAGATAGCTCATCGTTTGCTATTTTTCAAAATTTTAATAACACATACATTCGTATTTATATACAATAAAAGTTTTTATGTAAAGTTCAGTTGTAAACGGTAGTTAATTCTAGCGGTGATTTTACCGAATATTAAAATAGCTTTTTAAAAAAAATAAAAAAAATGGCTTCAATTTTTAAATAATATTTTATTAGATCATATTACAACGAAATTGCCAAAACAATAATCAAATTCTTAGATCAAAATTGATTTCGCACCGATTTCGGATTGTCTTCTAGCACAACTACGCACACATGCACACTTTTTTGCTTACTGTTTTCACTCTCACAAGCAAGTGAATTCTATTTTTAAGTTTATTATGACCAATTTTATGCAAGCGGGGAGAGAGCAATTATTGCCGCCACCAAAAAAGTGGCTGCATAGTGCAAAACCAATGTATGGCCGTTACGCATCTTATTATTCTAGAGTCTTTGCCTATACCCTTTGGCTGTTCGAGAATAACCAACCATTCGGTATTCCTTCCCTTTCTGCTTGAATTTACTCCGCGCGTGGCCTTTATCCAATACAGCTGCAAAAGAACCAAAAACTTTAAAAGGAGATATTGAAGGTTTTTTTACCATTCCACGTTTCCATTGGTGTCATATCTCTCAGGGCGTTCGTAGGCGCTCGGTTCCACAGATACAGCTGTGTATATAGCTTCTCCCCATAAAGATTCCACCAGGCCAGATTGCGTCAGCAAGCATCGGGCCATCACAACTAACGTACGGTTAGTCCTTATGGGATTTAGTTATGGGATTGTCAATTGCCGCTTGATCCCAATCGCTTTCAGGAAATTTTTAAAGTTTGCGTTTACAAATTCCTTTCCGTTGTCGCTGCGTATGCACTTTAGAAGCTTTCCAGTTTGCCTCTTCTTGTCTTGAATTCCACGAACTTTGAGAATACCTCGTCTTTGCCTTTCAAAAAGTAAACAAATATGCGACAAGACTTGGCATCGATAAACGTGAGAAAATATCGATTGCCCCCCAGTGATCGTGTACTAAACGGGCCGCATACATCTGTATGAACAAGTTCCAATTTTTCGTTTTCCGTTTTATGTAGAAAAGGGTGAGCATGTATTTTGCTCAACATACATGTTTCAGAGGATGTATTTTGTGGGAAATTATAGCCTTCAATTCCACGAACCATAATCTTCTTCACGATATCGGATAGACTGTGATAATTGATATGACCATATCGCATGTGCCATAGAATACTATCGGCGCTGGAAGCCGCAAAACACTGATTGGACTTCTCATCGAATGTATAAATATTTCCAGTTTTCTTTACTTCGAATATACACTCATCCTTCTGTATATCTTAGCGTGCCTTTCGTTAAAGTGCACCAAATTGCCTTTAGAAACGGTTTGACTTACAGACATGAAGTTTCCCTTCATTGTAGGAACATATAGTACGTCGTTTAATAAGAGGATATATCGATCCGTCTTTATCTTGACCACTCCTTTTCCCTCTACCCTCAGAAATCAGTCTCCAGCTAATCCAATTGTTTCGGTGTGATTTTCCAGGGTTGTAAACAAATTTGCGTCACAGCACATGTGGCTTGTAGCTCCGCTATCTAAGTACCATTTTGTGCGACCAAAGCTATCCGCGTCTAGAGCTCCCAGTAAGCTGCATTGTTTTTGAACAGTTGGAGCCTTCTTCTTCTTCTCGGTTCCATCCAACCGACATTCTACCTTAATATGTCCACTCTTGCCATAATTATAACAAATCACAATTCTTTTTAGAAACTGGCTTAGTCGTGTTTGCAACAAAAGCCTGTGCGTGCATGTCGCTTGGTCCAAATTGAGATCGTCTCTCTCCCTCTTCTTTGACCTTTATTTGCAATACCTCCAAATCTGGCAGAGCGACCACAAAATTTTCGTAGTCCTTGGAAAGACTCGATAGCAGAATTATGGATCGAAGCTCCTCATTTATGTCAATTCCCACCGAAGATAGTTGATCCAAAACCTCACTGAAAGCATTCAGGTGACTGCAAACATTTTGGCCATCCTCCATCTTTAAGCTTAGCAACGTTTTGTAGCGCGATACTTTTCTGACTGGTCCGCTCGGTTGATGCACCTCTCTGAGTTTAGTCCAAGCCTCAAACGATGTCGTACGCTGAGGGTGATCATGGCCAGAGCCTTACTGACACGGCTTGGCCAATTTGAATTTTCACCTGCATCATCCTGTTTTAACGCGCCTGATGCCACGTCCCATAGCTCTGCGTGTAGCAGTACGCTGCGCATCTGTATACGCCAAGAATCATAATTCTTTTCTTCTAATTTGTCGATTTGGTATAGCGCACTCATATTTCCTGATTAGCAATTCGACTCCGATTCCATCTGCTTGCATTCGTAATGCAAACGCCGCTACTTCTTTAACTTCTCGAAACTTCTTTACTCAAGAAACGCGTGTATATGTATATATGTGTGCCCTGGGCCCATAACCTATTGAAGTTTACTCCCGCTTGAGTAAAAACACGTGCGCTTTAACCTCTTCATTTAGTTCCTATTTTTTTATATCATTATTTGAAGAATTCAAAATAAAATAAGTAACCTCTACACCAAGTCATCGGTAATTGTAATTGATGACTTTAATTGAATTCAGTTTATAAAAGTGTTCGTGTTTGTGTTGGTGCACGAAAAGTGGTTTCATGCGGTGCGCAGATAAATCTACATCCAGAAAGTAGAAAATAACAAATAAGACTAAATATGTTTGTTGTTTAGGGATTTTAATATATTTTTTTAGAAGAAGTAAGTTTTTATTTTTGTTAAGTGTTATTGGGTGTATAAAATGCCAATCTCTTAGTAATCTTTTAAACAATTTTTTTAAAATATGTGCATTTGCAGCTAATTACCTTAAGCTCTTCATTTAGTCCCTTTTTTTATATAATAATGTGAAGAATACAAAATATAATATGTAAACTCTAGACCAAGTCAATGGTAATTGTGATTAGAAACTGGTGACCATAGTGTTTAAAAATAATTCCCAACTTGTTATGGCTTATATATCACTATACGTACCCTCTAACACTAGCCTATAAGCTATTGGACAGGAAGTTCTGTGAATTCAGTTAATAAATGTGTTCATGTTTGTGTTGGTGCACGAAAAGTGTTTTCATGTCGTGGAAAAAAAAAACAATTTACATCCAGAAAGTAGAAAATAACAGATAAGACTAAATATGTTTGTTATTTAGGGATTTTAATAGATTTTTGTAAGAAGTACGTATATATTTTTGTTAAGTTTTTTTGGGCGTATAAAATGTCAATCTCTTAGTAATCTTTTAAACAATTTTTTTAAAATATGTGCATTTGCAGCTAATTACCTTAAGCTCTTCATTTAGTCCCTTTTTTTATATAATAATGTGAAGAATACAAAATATAATATGTAAACTCTAGACCAAGTCAATGGTAATTGTGATTAGAAACTGGTGACCATAGTGTTTAAAAATAATTCCCAACTTGTTATAGCTTATATATCACTATACGTACCCTATACGTACCCTAGCCTATAAGCTATTGGACAGGAAGTTCTGTGAATTCAGTTAATAAATGTGTTCATGTTTGTGTTGGTGCACGAAAAGTGGTTTCATGCCGTGCGCAAAAAAAAACAATTTACTTCCAGGAAGTAGAAAATCACAGATTAGTATGTTGTTGTGTTGTGTTCGAGTAAGGATGGCGAATTCCGTTTTGTTGCACGTCGCAGGGAAATTGATAACTTTTTTTGTCTGGGTTGAATTGTTTGTACCAGTGGTTAAAAGATGACCATTCTTCTAACTCGTAGTCGAGAAATATCTTTTTAATGTTTTTCCAGATGTCCTGTTGTACTCCAGATATAATTGAATGGCACGGAGCCCGACTGGCTAGCTTAGCGGTTTTGTCGGCTAACTCATTTCCATTAATTCCTATATGAGCTGGGACAATAGCTGGGATAACAGCTTAATTTTGCAACTCCTTTTTATGATCAGGTGACGAATTTCGCATAAAAGATTGTTGTTGTTGTAGAAGTTTTGGACTCTTTCCAGGGTGCACAGACTATCACTGCAGATAATATGTCTTCCCTTGACTTCGAGGGCAAATTTAATTGCCTTCATGATTCAGCGGTAAAAACCGAGAAGTGGTGGGGTAGCCGGTAACATCCGACGATGTTTCAAGGCAATTTGAAAGTCTTTGTGAATGATTGAGTTCGTTGAGCACATGAGTTTTGGTATTAGTTTGAAGATTGTTTGGGCAACTCTGTCTTTAATGTTTGATAGTCCTTCTTCAGTCAATAAGCATTTAGATGGGGTCGTTGGGAATGCACCAATGCTGCGCCTAACGGCAACGTGATAGGGAGGCTGGATTTTCTTTAAATTAGATGGAGCGCACCACCCATATATAGGGAGGCCGTAATCAATTTTGGACAGCAACAAAGCTCTTGTCGCTTGAATAAGTGTTGTGGGATGAGTGAACGCTTAATTGTCAAGAATCTAATAATGTTAAGTCTATTTTTGAGATTTATCATTAAAATGTTGTTTAAATGTGAGTCTCTTATCGATTAGTATACCGAGGATTTTAAGGGAAGGAACGAGTTCTATATGTTATCTATATGTTATTAATCTATTAATATTATCTATGTACATCTTTGTTTTTTACAGATATGGAAAATTTTACATTCTTATCGCGATGTTTGCACCGGAAGTGTTGCATCAGATTTGAATTTCGTTCAGCATTTCTTTAAACTTACTATTTAGTGTAGTAATGTTCTTACAGCTGCTAAAAATTATGGCATCGTCTGTGTATATTGAGAGTTTAATTTGTTTATATCTTAGAATAATGTTATTAAAGGACTGGAAGGCAATCATGTGATCAGAGAGAGGTGATCCTTGGGGGATGCCATTGTGGAGGGAATAGAATTTGGATAGAGTGTTGTTTACTCTGACTCGGATTGAGCGATGGAACATGAAAGCCTTCGTCAAGTTGAAGGTCTTTTGGCCTTTTGATCCAATACTGTATGCGCCCCTACGCGATCGAACGCCCTTTCAAAATCAGTTGCCAGTATGGTAACATGATTTTTGGTAGAAAGGGCGTCAGATGCATAATGGTGGAGCTGCAAAAGCGAATCAAGAGTGCTGTGCTGTAGTTTAAATGCAGTTTGGTGGGGTCTGATAAGTTTATGTTTAGAAATAAACCACATAAGCCTTTTGGCTAACATTTTTTAAAGTGTTTTGCTTAAACAAGGAAGTAGGTCTAAAATATGTAATTTCGTGTGTTGGCTTATTAGGTTTTAGAATTGGTATAATAATGGTGGATTTCTACACGTGGGGGTAGGAGTCCCGAACGAGCATTGTGTTATACATTTCTAATAGGCGGTGTTTAGCTTCGGAAGGTAGCTCTTTAAGCATTGGATAGGAAATACGGTCAAAACCGGGTCAAAAAAATCGCATACTGAAGGGCATATTCAAGCTCACTAATGGTGAAGTTGCAGTCGAGGTCTACAGCTGCGGGATTGTATTCCTGAGACAGGAATTTTTCTTTAAGGGTCTTGTATTGGTGGGAGAAATTGTCGTCATTAGAATAGTCCGACCAAAAGTCCCTAAAAGCATCGCCAATATCTACAGAGTGATGTAGCTCTACATTTTTATACTATATAGTTCTGAGGAAATTCGAGGAGTTACCTATTAGGCGATTTAGGTCGGCCCAAGTTTTCTTTGTAGATGCTAGGTAGATGAGATGATCTGTACTTGAATAAGGGCATTGGATTTTCTGTAGGAGATCAGAGCAGCGGTGCTTCGAGTTTGTATGTATGCATGCCAAAGGGATTGCTTTTGTTGCCTAAGATCTTGGAGCGTTTGGCTCCACCAAGCAACGCTTCTCGGACGTAGAGATGGTTTGGTTTGCGAAATTGCTACATTGGATGCCGCTTTAATACCTTTTATTATTTTGGGTGCGTACAGATTTAAGTCGTTGGTTGGAAGGAAGGAAGCTATCTTTACACAGGGTACGGTACAGATCCCAATCGGCTTTATCCATCTTAAATTTTGGTGGTGGGGGTAGGGTTTTCCTATTTATTCGCGAATAGATATCTGTAATTATGGGATAGTGATCACTCCCATACAGGGAGTCTTATACGGACCACGTACAGAAAGAAATCAGTGATGCGGAGGCAAATGTAAGATCAATCGACGTGAAAGAGTTGTGAGTGGAATGGTGGGCGGCGGAGCCGTCATTGAAGACAGTTAAGATTGAATTGTTTATGACTTCTTCAATTTAATGCCCTTTAGAGTTATATGAGGGGGACCCCTACATTGGACTCCAGGCATTGAAGTCACCAACATATACGATTGGTTTGGTAGTGAGATCCACTATATTAAGAATTTCGCTGGCTGCTACGAATTGAGATGGAGATATATATGTATTAAAAATACAGATATTGGGTAGAGCTAGGATTTCAATACCTAAAGAGCATGTACTACCATTTATTGTTATAGGTCTGTGTAACTGTCGTCCGTAAAGACGAGTATGCTGACACCTTGCTTGGCATAGGTATTAGAAATAAAGTTATAGAAATATCCAGTAAATTGCTTAGGGGAAACTATATTCGTTAGGGAAGCATTAAGATGAGTTTCCAGCAGACAAATAACAACCGGGTTGGTATCGTTAATCAAGAGTTGTAGCTCGTGGTAATTGTTGAAGTAACCATTCATATTCCATTGAACTAGTGTAATGGACATGAGCGGGAAGATAAGGCGGATATTATTTTGTTTGACTTCAGGTAATTTGGGGATTACGAAATTATGAATCGCTCATAGATTCGTTGGAAGGTTCATTGTTCGGTTTTTGGGTATTTAAAATATTTTGTTGAAAAAATAAAATATTAATTTTAAAAATAAAATAAAATAATATGTTGATTTATTTTGAATTGAAGATGTTGATGGGCTGTTTGTATCATGTATCATCATGGTTTGGTGTATACTCGCGAACTTTAACAGAGTGCCAAGAGATTTCGATTTTCGATGGGAGATTATATAGTTCGAAGGTCAATAGGATAACTCCACTCGGATTGGACACACCATCGTAAGATTTCATAAATTTGTACACGTTAGTCACTTTTTGTGACTTAAGTTCATTGACAATTTCATTATCGGGGATGTCGCAGAGATATGGGGCATAAACAGTCCCTTTTACAAAATTAAAAATTGCATTAATAAAATTGCATTTTATTTTGCATATACCAGTAAGGTCAGTGGTGTTAATGAAATTATCGGCGTCGGCTTGTGTTTTAACTAGCATTAGTAAATTTACGTCTCTGAGGTTCGAAATTGACACCATGTTTTTAGAGATCATTTTAAGGCACGATGGTCGGCAAAGCATGAAAATTGGGAGATCGTCTTTTCGGTGTTGGTGGAGGCAATTATGATATTCTTAGGGTTGTCGACTGAGGTTGGTGGAAATTCAGGAAATGCAATATCCAGCTTTTGGGGTTGTCTTCTTTTTTTTCAATGGGGGGCTGATGGCAAGCGGTGTTAACCGGTTGTCGACGACTGTAAAATGTCAATCTCTTAGTAATATTTTAAGCAATCTTTCTAAAATATGCGTATTTGCAGCTAATAACCTTAAGCCCTTCATTTAGTCCCTATTTGTATATATAATAATGTGAAGAATACAAAATTTAATAAGTAAACTCTAGTTCAAGCCATCGGTAATTGTAATTAGAAAGTAGTGCCCATAGTGCTTAAAAATAATTCCCAACTTCTTAAGGCTTATAATATACAGGGTGCGTTATGAAAGTAATGCGCATGGTTTCATTGTCACGTAACTACCTGTCGTAGCACGCTCGGACCTGTCTGAAAATTTGGGGCGGAGTCTCTCCTTTCCAACGCGCTCGGTCTCAGTTCGCTCTGAGCAATAGAAGTGGTAGGACGTGTCGTAGAGCGAAGTCATTTTTTCTGTTGTGTCACGGTGCGATGGAGCGTTCGCTGGAACAGCGGTACGCCATAAAGTTTTGTGTGCGACTTGGCAAAAATGCATCGGAAACTTATCAAATGCTTCGAGAGGCCTTTAAGGAGGAGTGCATTTCGAGATCTCAGTGTGGAAGGTGGCACAAGGCCTTCAAGGAGGGTCGAGAGGAGGTCACCGACGATCCACGTTCCGGACGTCCAACAACAGCACGAATTGATGAAAACGTTCGCCGTGTGCGAGAAACTTTGAATTCAGATCGTCGGTTAAGCATCCGGGCAATCGTTGACATCCTAAACTTGTCAACATTTGCGGTGCATGGAATAGTGACGGAGGATTTGCAAATGCGAAAGGTCTGTGCGAAGCTTGTGCCGAAGGTGTTGACGGAGGAGCAGAAAAACGTTCGAGTTTTGCGCTGTGAAGAATTGTTGGAATCGATTAGAAATGATCCAGGTTTTTTTAATTTTACTGTAACTGGGGATGAATCCTGGATGTTCGAGTACGATCCAGAATCCAAACGACAGAGCTCCGAGTGGCATTTTTGCCAAGTCGCACACAAAACTTTATGGCGTACCGCTGTTCCAGCGAACGCTCCATCGCACCGTGACACAACAGAAAAAATGACTTCGCTCTACGACACGTCCTACCACTTCTATTGCTCAGAGCGAACTGAGACCGAGCGCGTTGGAAAGGAGAGACTCCGCCCCAAATTTTCAGACAGGTCCGAGCGTGCTACGACAGGTAGTTACGTGACAATGAAACCATGCGCATTACTTTCATAACGCACCCTGTATATCACTATACGTACTCTCTAACACTAGCCTATTAGCTATTGGACAGGAAGTTCCGTGAATTCAGTTAATAAATGTGTTCATGTTTGTGTTGGAGCACGAAAAGTAGTTTAATGCGGTGCGTAGATAAACAATCCACATTCAGAAAGTAGAAAATAACAGATAAGACTAAATATGTCTGTTGTTTAGGGATCTTACTATATTTTTAAAAGAAGTACGTTTTTGGGCGTATAAAATGTCAATCTCTTAGTAATCTTTTAAGCAATCTTTTTAATATATGCGCATTTGCAGCTAATAACCTTAAGCTCTTCACTTCGTCCCTATTTTTTTATATTATATAATAATGTGAAGAATACAAAATATAATAAAATACCTCTAGACCAAGTCATCGGTGATTGTAAATAGAAACTAGTGCCCATAGTGTTTAAAAATAATTCCCAACTTGTTATTGCTTTTATTATATATTTACTAATTCAGGGTTTGATAAAAAAAAACACACGATTGAGTTTTATATTTTATTAAACCTTTTTATTAATTGCATTTACGGAAAGAACTAGAGCCATTTGATTATCACGAAATTGGAAAGTTAAATTGGTTTAAGCGGTGTTATCGCGGTTGATAACGTACTCAGTACTGAACTGCTGCATGGAGGCATGCTTGCTGTTTTATAGGCAATTTGGGGAAGCCAAAGAGCGAAGTTTAAGAGAGTTGGGTTGTAAACCTCTATTTTCCTGTTGAAAGAGAGTCTTCTGAAGAATAGGGGTAATTGGAGAATCCTGGGTCAAGTGCGTAGGAGTAGGCGCCGATAGAGTTTCAAAGATTTGAGTTTGCTTGATAAGTTCGTCATAAGTGTTTTCGGTTTTAGTTAAATTCAGATAAGTAGTGATATTTATAGTTTATTGGTAAATCTAATGATCCGGTTTGAAAGATTAGGTAACCGTTTTTGGCCTGGATAGGTGTTACTTCTAAGTATTGTAAGTTAATTGTCGATAGGAGGCATAACATGAGTATCAAGCTAGAGAGTAGGTCTGGAATTATCGTTTTTATACTTACTTTTATTAATTTTCTTTTTCTTTTTAAACTTAGATTTATAGTGTATGATTTTTCAACCTCTATTTGTTTCTTCAAAAATGTTTTTCGTCTATTTGTCTCAACTTTCCTGTCTTTTTGAATGGGTTAGTCGTTTTTGACCTAACTAGAGGGGATTCTCTGAAATTGGTGTCTATACTGAAGTCTTGTCTAGTTTCATTGAGTTTGTTAATTCTTCTATCAGGGAGGCGTATTTAGAATAAATGTCAATACATGATAGGAATTGTTTATTGTTTATTAAGTAGAAATCCATGACATATTTGTCTCTGGGGTTAAAGGTTTCTGGGGTTGTTTCGATAGTTAATTTTGTGTTTCTGTGTTCGGTTTTAGCGATGTTACAGATTTCACATTCATTTATGATGTTTTGGATAATCTTTTCGTAATCGGGGTAATAATAAAGTTCTTTGAACTGAAGTGTTAATTTTTCTATGCCAGGGTGTAAATATTCTTTATGTGTTTTAAGAATGATTTCCTTGAATTGGGCATATGTTTGAATGACTATTAGTTTGTTACTGGTTTTCATGGTTTTAGTGAAATTGTCGGGACTTATGATTTGAATATAAGCATTTTGAAATATCTGAAAGTCGATTTCATTAGGGAAGTAAATAACACTTTTCTTATTACAGAAGTATTCTTTAATTAAGTCTTTAGCAAAGGTGTCGGTCATTTCTTTATAACTAATTTTTCTTCTAGTTTTGTGGAAATATTTTATTATCTGGACGTCGTCAAAATTGTCTTTTATGAATTCGAATTGTCTGTTATAATAATTAAGGGGCCTTTCTGTTATTGGAATGTGATTTTGGTTATCTTCTGATGCACTATGTATAGTAGCTGCTGTGGGAAGGGAGATTGGATCATCTCCTCCTAGGAAGTTTTCTTGAATTTGAATTCTGGATAGAGCATCAGCGACATGATTTTCCTTACCAGGGATGGATATTATAATCGTATTCGTTAAGTTTTATCTTCCATCTCTGTAACTTCATGTTTGGGACTTTTATATTATTTAGCCATACAAGTGGCCTATGATCGCTTAATATGTCGAATTTTCTACCGAATAGGTAAGATCTAAAATATTTTGTTGCCCATACTATAGCTAATAGTTCTCTTTCTATTGCTGAATAGTTAAGTTCGTGTTCGTTTAAAGTTCCGCTTGCATAACAAATAGTTTTATGTTCTTGGGATAATACAGCGCCTATTATTACTTGCCTCTGTCGTTAACGAGAATTTCTTTTCGAAGTTGGGGTATATTAGGATTGGATCGGACGTAATGAGTACTTTTAGTTTCTCGAAGGCGGACATGTAGTCATTATCTTTTGTGTTAATTATTGCTCCTTTTTTCAGTTTAAGTGTCATGGATTTTGCTATTTTTGCAAAATTGGGAATGAACTTACGGTAGAATCCGCAGAGTCCAAGGAAAGATTTTATTCCTTTTGTAGTTTTTGGGATAGGAAAATTAAGAATTGCATTTATTTGGTTAGGGTTTGCTTTTATACCGTCTGTCGTGATAATGTGACCGAGAAATTCTGTTTCTTTCTTCAGAAATTCACATTTATCAAGTTGCAATTTTAGATTTGCTGATCGTAGTTTATCAAATACCCTTTTCAATGACATTATGTGTTCCTCTAGTGAAGTGGAGTAAACGATAATATCATCTAAGTAGACTAAACAATCCTTATAGATTAAATCTTTTAGAAGGTTGTTCATGCAACGTTGAAAGTTTTCTGGTGCATTTTTCAAACAGAAAGGCATACGAGTATAAATTATTGTTTGATGTGTTTCGTAAATTTTATATTTGTATACAATTATAATAGAATTTGTGCGGTCTGCACTTAATGAGACGAATTTGTATGTTTGTGCGTGGCGATGACCGACGCTTTTGATCTCCAAATATCGACTGCCTATTACAGAATAGATCTCTTATCTTTACCCTACGTTCCTCAGCAAAGCTTAGCTCTTCTCTCAAAAGCTCCGATGCGCTTGCATTAAGCTAAGGGCATAAGCAATATGTAAATGACTCCAGTTAACTCCTCCCCTACTAGGATGAAGGCTGTCCTCAGTCTTTTCAAATTATACGGTTGATGATGAACGGGAATCCTGGCGATCCGTGCTTTGTTTGACGTTGGCCTTGGTGGTCTTGTAGTGTCGTTACAATGCGCACGTTGGATAGAGTAGTTGGTGGCGGAGAGCTCAATGTATTTTGGTGATTGAGTTGTCGATTTGTTCTCTCAGGTTGCCGCAATCGGATATGTCGTTTATGCCAGTAGGATTTAAGAGCTTTCTTTAACGCTTTGTTTAAATTATTATAGAATACAAAAGATATGCACTGCAAGTACGTTGATAGTTAACAATAGTGATAATATAAAATAATGTACAACGCTCGTTGATTAAATTTGTTTTTTATTATGATATAGGAATGGGGTGAAGAAGGCCATTAATAACACTAATGGGTTTTTGTTTTTTATTCTGATTTATTCTTCTGTAAGCTGTGCTTTTTATTTGTAATGCCTATTGCTGTTTTGCTGCTTAATTTTTGAGTCGAAAGGTTCCTACCTTTGTGGTAGTTGTCTAACTTTAACAAATATTTAGGTGAGCAAACTCTTGGCAAATTGACACTACTAAAGTATAAATGACGGACTTAGACAAAGAAAATAATAATCCTAACGTAAATTATCTTTATGTACTACCCTCCCCTTTATTAAGACACTTGTCTTAAGGCAAGGACCTTTTTCTAAAAAATGCACATCGTCATAGTTTATAGGATCGTGTTCAATATCCTCAACAACTGCTGTTGCCCCTTGTTCATAATCATTTTCATCTGACTCCTCTAGATCTTCTTCTTGGGCTAAATGGTTCACTCTTTGTTGTTTCGGTCCTGTAAACCTGGCAGTGCCACTATTTGGTCTTTTTGCTGCATGTTCATAGGCAATTTGTGCCTGAACAGGCCTTGAGTTATGTTGTTGTTGCTGCTGAGATGGCCAGACATTTTGAAGTTGGGGTAAACTACACTGGTTCAAGATTGGTGCTTGTCTAAGTTGGTTCGATTGAACGGTTCGCATAGATACGTCAGTATTAAACAGCTGAGTCGGTGCCTGGACTTGTATTTGACCTGCCTGGCTGTCAAAACTGGGCACCGACTGGCGCTTACTAAAATAGGGGTTTTTGCCTTGCATATTAGTGCTTCTATCCCTATCAGTATTTTTTCCGGTGCGTGTCATATCACCCTGTCTCAACGTAGACAACTCTTGTTCGATTAGGTAGATGGGCCTTTTGTCAGCGTATGTAAAGTCAAGGCGATTGATTATTGCCTTAAAATTCAACGGTGTGCTGAACGAAGCTAGCACGTTGTTTGCAGAGTTTTTAATTTTATTTCGGATAATACCAAGGGCTTGATAATATTTTGAACTACCCTCGTATGTTTCATAAACCTTAAAAGCGACATGAGCCGCTTTTCTCCACGACACATATGTATCACTTTCGCCTCTGTGTAAGTTTCAACGTCTGGAGTGTTCACTGTAAATTTTGATATGAGCTTATTAATCGCTTGTAACTCTTTGTCAAATAATTCTTTTTGACTTGCAAGCGCGCCAGCAACGGCACTTTCTACTATTGCTTTCAGTTGATTCGCTGATAACTCCATTTCACTTGTTTTCTTTTCTGTTTTCGCGTTTCTTTTGCTTGCGGTATCTAATTGGCTAGTCTCTTTTAATATTCTATTCCAACTTGATATTAAGTCGTCTATCTCTTTATCACTGACACTCATCAATGTGTTATTTATAACCTTCAATAAACTTCACGTGTGTATGAAAATTTTTATTTTATTTTTTAATAATTTATCAAGGGGCGTTTTACTTACAACTTGAGTGATGATTTAAAATATTGCTTTTTGTATTTTAATCGAGTATATGAGTAGGTCTGCTCCAGCTGTTGTGTTTCTCCTTTTGATATCGTCCGTTTGAGATTTAGTTGTCTCCCTTTGACAACGTAGGTTTTAGATTTAGTTGTCTCCTTTTGATATCGTGGGTTTTAGATTTAGTTGGGCGCCAATTATTGTTAGATTTGTTTCGTATATTTTTATTTGTATACAATTATAATAGAATTTGTGCGGTCTGCACTTAATGAGACGAATTTGTATGTTTGTGCGTGGCGATGACCGACGCTTTTGATCTCCAAATATCGACTGCCTATTGCAGAATAGATCTCTTATCTTTACCCTACGTTCCTCAGCAAATCTTAGCTCTTCTCTCAAAAGCTCCGATGCGCTTGCATTAAGCTAAGGGCATAAGCAATATGTAAATGACTCCAGTTAGCTTATATTCGTAATGTCCATGTTATGTTGAGAATGCGGTTTTGGGTATTGACTGTTGGTCCATTAGAATTTGATGGAAACCTTTAGCTAGATCAATAGTTGTGAAGTATTGACAGCGTCCAAGCTTGTCTAATATTTCGTCCATTACGGGAATAGGGAATTTGTCGTCAATGGTTATTTCATTGAGGTTACGATAGTTTATGACTAATCGAAATTTTGGTTTGCCAGAAGCATCGCTTTCTTTGGGACAATCCAAATTAGAGAACAATAGGGGGATTTCGATTTCCTAATTATTGTTTGTTCTATAATTTCGTTGATTTTTTTATTAACTTCTTGGTCAAATGCTTGGGGGTATTTATATGGTTTTTTATAGATAGGGTCTTCTTGCTTTGTATGAATATAGTGTTTAATCGTACTAGTGAATATGAATATGTACTGAATATGACTGTATTCGAGCAAAACGTGTGAAAGTTGTTCCCTTTCTTCCGTATCTAGATGTTCTAATCTGAATACGTTGGATTCTCTTAACTCGTCGTTTAAGACGTAGTTAGAGGATGTTACTAGAAGGGCTTCTTCTATGTAAGGGGTAATAAGAGGGTTTTCCTCAGATTCAGAAGATTTGGGATACTCATTGGTAGTCTTGGATTCTTCCGGATTAGATGGCTTTGGCTCATCTGGTTTTAAGTGGAGTTTCCGCTTAATTTGACGGACGGTTTTCTCCTTTTTTGGAGTATGTAGAGGGGTTTCCTCTGGTTTAGATGACTTGGGGTACTCATTGGTTACCTTTGACTCGTCTGTTTGGATGTGATCGTACCACATTTTAAATGGGTAGCCATTTATGTTGACTGTTTGTGTTGAATAGTTAATTTGAGTGTTGGTTGACTCTAAATAGTTTCTGCCTAATAGTAGATCATATTTTTCTGAGAAATTTCATTTTAGAGAATTTTATTGGGAAATTAAAGAAATTTTGTCTCATAATATTGATAGACGAACCAGTGTCAACTAGGCATTTGAGATGGTGGTCTTGTAGTGTCGTTACAATGCGCACGTTGGATAGAGTAGTTGGTGGCGGAGAGCTCAATGTATTTTGGTGATTGTCGTTTGTGCCAGTAGGATTTAAGAGCTTTCTTTAACGCTTTGTTTAAATTATTATAGAATACAAAAGGTATGCACTGCAAGTACGTTGAAAGTTAGCAATAGTCATAATATAAAATAATGTACAACGCTCGTTGATTAAATTTGTTTTTTATTATTATATAGGAATGGGGTGAAGAAGGCCATTAATAACGGACATGTAGTCATTATCTTTTGTGTTAATTATTGCTCCTTTTTTCAATTTAAGTGTCATGGGTTTTGCTATTGTTGAAAAATTGGGAATTAACTTACGGTAGAATCCGCAGAGTCCAAGGAAAGATTTTATTCCTTTTGTAGTTTTTGGGATAGGAAAATTAAGAATTGCATTTATTTGGTTAGGGTTTGCTTTTATACCGTCTGTCGTGATAATGTGACCGAGAAATTCTGTTTCTTTCTTCAGAAATTCACATTTATCAAGTTGCAATTTTAGATTTGCTGATCGTAGTTTATCAAATACCCTTTTCAATGACATTATGTGTTCTTCTAGTGAAGTGGAGTAAACGATAATATCATCTAAGTAGACTAAACAATCCTTATAGATTAAATCTTTTAGAAGGTTGTTCATGCAACGTTGAAAGTTTTCTGGTGCATTTTTCAAACAGAAAGGCATACGAGTATAAATTATTGTTTGATGTGTTTCGTAAATTTTATATTTGTATACAATTATAATAGAATTTGTGCGGTCTGCACTTAATGAGACGAATTTGTATGTTTGTGCGTGGCGATGACCGACGCTTTTGATCTCCAAATATCGACTGCCTATTACAGAATAGATCTCTTATCTTTACCCTACGTTCCTCAGCAAAGCTTAGCTCTTCTCTCAAAAGCTCCGATGCGCTTGCATTAAGCTAAGGGCATAAGCAATATGTAAATGACTCCAGTTAACTCCTCCCCTACTAGGATGAAGGCTGTCCTCAGTCTTTTCAAATTATACGGTTGATGATGAACGGGAATCCTGGCGATCCGTGCTTTGTTTGACGTTGGCCTTGGTGGTCTTGTAGTGTCGTTACAATGCGCACGTTGGATAGAGTAGTTGGTGGCGGAGAGCTCAATGTATTTTGGTGATTGAGTTGTCGATTTGTTCTCTCAGGTTGCCGCAATCGGATATGTCGTTTATGCCAGTAGGATTTAAGAGCTTTCTTTAACGCTTTGTTTAAATTATTATAGAATACAAAAGATATGCACTGCAAGTACGTTGATAGTTAACAATAGTGATAATATAAAATAATGTACAACGCTCGTTGATTAAATTTGTTTTTTATTATGATATAGGAATGGGGTGAAGAAGGCCATTAATAACACTAATGGGTTTTTGTTTTTTATTCTGATTTATTCTTCTGTAAGCTGTGCTTTTTATTTGTAATGCCTATTGCTGTTTTGCTGCTTAATTTTTGAGTCGAAAGGTTCCTACCTTTGTGGTAGTTGTCTAACTTTAACAAATATTTAGGTGAGCAAACTCTTGGCAAATTGACACTACTAAAGTATAAATGACGGACTTAGACAAAGAAAATAATAATCCTAACGTAAATTATCTTTATGTACTACCCTCCCCTTTATTAAGACACTTGTCTTAAGGCAAGGACCTTTTTCTAAAAAATGCACATCGTCATAGTTTATAGGATCGTGTTCAATATCCTCAACAACTGCTGTTGCCCCTTGTTCATAATCATTTTCATCTGACTCCTCTAGATCTTCTTCTTGGGCTAAATGGTTCACTCTTTGTTGTTTCGGTCCTGTAAACCTGGCAGTGCCACTATTTGGTCTTTTTGCTGCATGTTCATAGGCAATTTGTGCCTGAACAGGCCTTGAGTTATGTTGTTGTTGCTGCTGAGATGGCCAGACATTTTGAAGTTGGGGTAAGCTACACTGGTTCAAGATTGGTGCTTGTCTAAGTTGGTTCGATTGAACGGTTCGCATAGATACGTCAGTATTAAACAGCTGAGTCGGTGCCTGGACTTGTATTTGACCTGCCTGGCTGTCAAAACTGGGCACCGACTGGCGCTTACTAAAATAGGGGTTTTTGCCTTGCATATTAGTGCTTCTATCCCTATCAGTATTTTTTCCGGTGCGTGTCATATCACCCTGTCTCAACGTAGACAACTCTTGTTCGATTAGGTAGATGGGCCTTTTGTCAGCGTATGTAAAGTCAAGGCGATTGATTATTGCCTTAAAATTCAACGGTGTGCTGAACGAAGCTAGCACGTTGTTTGCAGAGTTTTTAATTTTATTTCGGATAATACCAAGGGCTTGATAATATTTTGAACTACCCTCGTATGTTTCATAAACCTTAAAAGCGACATGAGCCGCTTTTCTCCACGACACATATGTATCACTTTCGCCTCTGTGTAAGTTTCAACGTCTGGAGTGTTCACTGTAAATTTTGATATGAGCTTATTAATCGCTTGTAACTCTTTGTCAAATAATTCTTTTTGACTTGCAAGCGCGCCAGCAACGGCACTTTCTACTATTGCTTTCAGTTGATTCGCTGATAACTCCATTTCACTTGTTTTCTTTTCTGTTTTCGCGTTTCTTTTGCTTGCGGTATCTAATTGGCTAGTCTCTTTTAATATTCTATTCCAACTTGATATTAAGTCGTCTATCTCTTTATCACTGACACTCATCAATGTGTTATTTATAACCTTCAATAAACTTCACGTGTGTATGAAAATTTTTATTTTATTTTTTAATAATTTATCAAGGGGCGTTTTACTTACAACTTGAGTGATGATTTAAAATATTGCTTTTTGTATTTTAATCGCTATTTGAGTAGGTCTGCTCCAGCTGTTGTGTTTCTCCTTTTGATATCGTCCGTTTGAGATTTAGTTGTCTCCCTTTGACAACGTAGGTTTTAGATTTAGTTGTCTCCTTTTGATATCGTGGGTTTTAGATTTAGTTGGGCGCCAATTATTGTTAGATTTGTTTCGTATATTTTTATTTGTATACAATTATAATAGAATTTGTGCGGTCTGCACTTAATGAGACGAATTTGTATGTTTGTGCGTGGCGATGACCGACGCTTTTGATCTCCAAATATCGACTGCCTATTGCAGAATAGATCTCTTATCTTTACCCTACGTTCCTCAGCAAATCTTAGCTCTTCTCTCAAAAGCTCCGATGCGCTTGCATTAAGCTAAGGGCATAAGCAATATGTAAATGACTCCAGTTAGCTTATATTCGTAATGTCCATGTTATGTTGAGAATGCGGTTTTGGGTATTGACTGTTGGTCCATTAGAATTTGATGGAAACCTTTAGCTAGATCAATAGTTGTGAAGTATTGACAGCGTCCAAGCTTGTCTAATATTTCGTCCATTACGGGAATAGGGAATTTGTCGTCAATGGTTATTTCATTGAGGTTACGATAGTTTATGACTAATCGAAATTTTGGTTTGCCAGAAGCATCGCTTTCTTTGGGACAATCCAAATTAGAGAACAATAGGGGGATTTCGATTTCCTAATTATTGTTTGTTCTATAATTTCGTTGATTTTTTTATTAACTTCTTGGTCAAATGCTTGGGGGTATTTATATGGTTTTTTATAGATAGGGTCTTCTTGCTTTGTATGAATATAGTGTTTAATCGTACTAGTGAATATGAATATGTACTGAATATGACTGTATTCGAGCAAAACGTGTGAAAGTTGTTCCCTTTCTTCCGTATCTAGATGTTCTAATCTGAATACGTTGGATTCTCTTAACTCGTCGTTTAAGACGTAGTTAGAGGATGTTACTAGAAGGGCTTCTTCTATGTAAGGGGTAATAAGAGGGTTTTCCTCAGATTCAGAAGATTTGGGATACTCATTGGTAGTCTTGGATTCTTCCGGATTAGATGGCTTTGGCTCATCTGGTTTTAAGTGGAGTTTCCGCTTAATTTGACGGACGGTTTTCTCCTTTTTTGGAGTGTGTAGAGGGGTTTCCTCTGGTTTAGATGACTTGGGGTACTCATTGGTTACCTTTGACTCGTCTGTTTGGATGTGATCGTACCACATTTTAAATGGGTAGCCATTTATGTTGACTGTTTGTGTTGAATAGTTAATTTGAGTGTTGGTTGACTCTAAATAGTTTCTGCCTAATAGTAGATCATATTTTTCTGAGAAATTTCATTTTAGAGAATTTTATTGGGAAATTAAAGAAATTTTGTCTCATAATATTGATAGACGAACCAGTGTCAACTAGGCATTTGAGATGGTGGTCTTGTAGTGTCGTTACAATGCGCACGTTGGATAGAGTAGTTGGTGGCGGAGAGCTCAATGTATTTTGGTGATTGTCGTTTGTGCCAGTAGGATTTAAGAGCTTTCTTTAACGCTTTGTTTAAATTATTATAGAATACAAAAGGTATGCACTGCAAGTACGTTGAAAGTTAGCAATAGTCATAATATAAAATAATGTACAACGCTCGTTGATTAAATTTGTTTTTTATTATTATATAGGAATGGGGTGAAGAAGGCCATTAATAACGGACATGTAGTCATTATCTTTTGTGTTAATTATTGCTCCTTTTTTCAATTTAAGTGTCATGGGTTTTGCTATTGTTGAAAAATTGGGAATTAACTTACGGTAGAATCCGCAGAGTCCAAGGAAAGATTTTATTCCTTTTGTAGTTTTTGGGATAGGAAAATTAAGAATTGCATTTATTTGGTTAGGGTTTGCTTTTATACCGTCTGTCGTGATAATGTGACCGAGAAATTCTGTTTCTTTCTTCAGAAATTCACATTTATCAAGTTGCAATTTTAGATTTGCTGATCGTAGTTTATCAAATACCCTTTTCAATGACATTATGTGTTCTTCTAGTGAAGTGGAGTAAACGATAATATCATCTAAGTAGACTAAACAATCCTTATAGATTAAATCTTTTAGAAGGTTGTTCATGCAACGTTGAAAGTTTTCTGGTGCATTTTTCAAACAGAAAGGCATACGAGTATAAATTATTGTTTGATGTGTTTCGTAAATTTTATATTTGTATACAATTATAATAGAATTTGTGCGGTCTGCACTTAATGAGACGAATTTGTATGTTTGTGCGTGGCGATGACCGACGCTTTTGATCTCCAAATATCGACTGCCTATTACAGAATAGATCTCTTATCTTTACCCTACGTTCCTCAGCAAAGCTTAGCTCTTCTCTCAAAAGCTCCGATGCGCTTGCATTAAGCTAAGGGCATAAGCAATATGTAAATGACTCCAGTTAACTCCTCCCCTACTAGGATGAAGGCTGTCCTCAGTCTTTTCAAATTATACGGTTGATGATGAACGGGAATCCTGGCGATCCGTGCTTTGTTTGACGTTGGCCTTGGTGGTCTTGTAGTGTCGTTACAATGCGCACGTTGGATAGAGTAGTTGGTGGCGGAGAGCTCAATGTATTTTGGTGATTGAGTTGTCGATTTGTTCTCTCAGGTTGCCGCAATCGGATATGTCGTTTATGCCAGTAGGATTTAAGAGCTTTCTTTAACGCTTTGTTTAAATTATTATAGAATACAAAAGATATGCACTGCAAGTACGTTGATAGTTAACAATAGTGATAATATAAAATAATGTACAACGCTCGTTGATTAAATTTGTTTTTTATTATGATATAGGAATGGGGTGAAGAAGGCCATTAATAACACTAATGGGTTTTTGTTTTTTATTCTGATTTATTCTTCTGTAAGCTGTGCTTTTTATTTGTAATGCCTATTGCTGTTTTGCTGCTTAATTTTTGAGTCGAAAGGTTCCTACCTTTGTGGTAGTTGTCTAACTTTAACAAATATTTAGGTGAGCAAACTCTTGGCAAATTGACACTACTAAAGTATAAATGACGGACTTAGACAAAGAAAATAATAATCCTAACGTAAATTATCTTTATGTACTACCCTCCCCTTTATTAAGACACTTGTCTTAAGGCAAGGACCTTTTTCTAAAAAATGCACATCGTCATAGTTTATAGGATCGTGTTCAATATCCTCAACAACTGCTGTTGCCCCTTGTTCATAATCATTTTCATCTGACTCCTCTAGATCTTCTTCTTGGGCTAAATGGTTCACTCTTTGTTGTTTCGGTCCTGTAAACCTGGCAGTGCCACTATTTGGTCTTTTTGCTGCATGTTCATAGGCAATTTGTGCCTGAACAGGCCTTGAGTTATGTTGTTGTTGCTGCTGAGATGGCCAGACATTTTGAAGTTGGGGTAAGCTACACTGGTTCAAGATTGGTGCTTGTCTAAGTTGGTTCGATTGAACGGTTCGCATAGATACGTCAGTATTAAACAGCTGAGTCGGTGCCTGGACTTGTATTTGACCTGCCTGGCTGTCAAAACTGGGCACCGACTGGCGCTTACTAAAATAGGGGTTTTTGCCTTGCATATTAGTGCTTCTATCCCTATCAGTATTTTTTCCGGTGCGTGTCATATCACCCTGTCTCAACGTAGACAACTCTTGTTCGATTAGGTAGATGGGCCTTTTGTCAGCGTATGTAAAGTCAAGGCGATTGATTATTGCCTTAAAATTCAACGGTGTGCTGAACGAAGCTAGCACGTTGTTTGCAGAGTTTTTAATTTTATTTCGGATAATACCAAGGGCTTGATAATATTTTGAACTACCCTCGTATGTTTCATAAACCTTAAAAGCGACATGAGCCGCTTTTCTCCACGACACATATGTATCACTTTCGCCTCTGTGTAAGTTTCAACGTCTGGAGTGTTCACTGTAAATTTTGATATGAGCTTATTAATCGCTTGTAACTCTTTGTCAAATAATTCTTTTTGACTTGCAAGCGCGCCAGCAACGGCACTTTCTACTATTGCTTTCAGTTGATTCGCTGATAACTCCATTTCACTTGTTTTCTTTTCTGTTTTCGCGTTTCTTTTGCTTGCGGTATCTAATTGGCTAGTCTCTTTTAATATTCTATTCCAACTTGATATTAAGTCGTCTATCTCTTTATCACTGACACTCATCAATGTGTTATTTATAACCTTCAATAAACTTCACGTGTGTATGAAAATTTTTATTTTATTTTTTAATAATTTATCAAGGGGCGTTTTACTTACAACTTGAGTGATGATTTAAAATATTGCTTTTTGTATTTTAATCGCTATTTGAGTAGGTCTGCTCCAGCTGTTGTGTTTCTCCTTTTGATATCGTCCGTTTGAGATTTAGTTGTCTCCCTTTGACAACGTAGGTTTTAGATTTAGTTGTCTCCTTTTGATATCGTGGGTTTTAGATTTAGTTGGGCGCCAATTATTGTTAGATTTGTTTCGTATATTTTTATTTGTATACAATTATAATAGAATTTGTGCGGTCTGCACTTAATGAGACGAATTTGTATGTTTGTGCGTGGCGATGACCGACGCTTTTGATCTCCAAATATCGACTGCCTATTGCAGAATAGATCTCTTATCTTTACCCTACGTTCCTCAGCAAATCTTAGCTCTTCTCTCAAAAGCTCCGATGCGCTTGCATTAAGCTAAGGGCATAAGCAATATGTAAATGACTCCAGTTAGCTTATATTCGTAATGTCCATGTTATGTTGAGAATGCGGTTTTGGGTATTGACTGTTGGTCCATTAGAATTTGATGGAAACCTTTAGCTAGATCAATAGTTGTGAAGTATTGACAGCGTCCAAGCTTGTCTAATATTTCGTCCATTACGGGAATAGGGAATTTGTCGTCAATGGTTATTTCATTGAGGTTACGATAGTTTATGACTAATCGAAATTTTGGTTTGCCAGAAGCATCGCTTTCTTTGGGACAATCCAAATTAGAGAACAATAGGGGGATTTCGATTTCCTAATTATTGTTTGTTCTATAATTTCGTTGATTTTTTTATTAACTTCTTGGTCAAATGCTTGGGGGTATTTATATGGTTTTTTATAGATAGGGTCTTCTTGCTTTGTATGAATATAGTGTTTAATCGTACTAGTGAATATGAATATGTACTGAATATGACTGTATTCGAGCAAAACGTGTGAAAGTTGTTCCCTTTCTTCCGTATCTAGATGTTCTAATCTGAATACGTTGGATTCTCTTAACTCGTCGTTTAAGACGTAGTTAGAGGATGTTACTAGAAGGGCTTCTTCTATGTAAGGGGTAATAAGAGGGTTTTCCTCAGATTCAGAAGATTTGGGATACTCATTGGTAGTCTTGGATTCTTCCGGATTAGATGGCTTTGGCTCATCTGGTTTTAAGTGGAGTTTCCGCTTAATTTGACGGACGGTTTTCTCCTTTTTTGGAGTATGTAGAGGGGTTTCCTCTGGTTTAGATGACTTGGGGTACTCATTGGTTACCTTTGACTCGTCTGTTTGGATGTGATCGTACCACATTTTAAATGGGTAGCCATTTATGTTGACTGTTTGTGTTGAATAGTTAATTTGAGTGTTGGTTGACTCTAAATAGTTTCTGCCTAATAGTAGATCATATTTTTCTGAGAAATTTCATTTTAGAGAATTTTATTGGGAAATTAAAGAAATTTTGTCTCATAATATTGATAGACGAACCAGTGTCAACTAGGCATTTGAGATGGTGGTCTTGTAGTGTCGTTACAATGCGCACGTTGGATAGAGTAGTTGGTGGCGGAGAGCTCAATGTATTTTGGTGATTGTCGTTTGTGCCAGTAGGATTTAAGAGCTTTCTTTAACGCTTTGTTTAAATTATTATAGAATACAAAAGGTATGCACTGCAAGTACGTTGAAAGTTAGCAATAGTCATAATATAAAATAATGTACAACGCTCGTTGATTAAATTTGTTTTTTATTATTATATAGGAATGGGGTGAAGAAGGCCATTAATAACGGACATGTAGTCATTATCTTTTGTGTTAATTATTGCTCCTTTTTTCAATTTAAGTGTCATGGGTTTTGCTATTGTTGAAAAATTGGGAATTAACTTACGGTAGAATCCGCAGAGTCCAAGGAAAGATTTTATTCCTTTTGTAGTTTTTGGGATAGGAAAATTAAGAATTGCATTTATTTGGTTAGGGTTTGCTTTTATACCGTCTGTCGTGATAATGTGACCGAGAAATTCTGTTTCTTTCTTCAGAAATTCACATTTATCAAGTTGCAATTTTAGATTTGCTGATCGTAGTTTATCAAATACCCTTTTCAATGACATTATGTGTTCTTCTAGTGAAGTGGAGTAAACGATAATATCATCTAAGTAGACTAAACAATCCTTATAGATTAAATCTTTTAGAAGGTTGTTCATGCAACGTTGAAAGTTTTCTGGTGCATTTTTCAAACAGAAAGGCATACGAGTATAAATTATTGTTTGATGTGTTTCGTAAATTTTATATTTGTATACAATTATAATAGAATTTGTGCGGTCTGCACTTAATGAGACGAATTTGTATGTTTGTGCGTGGCGATGACCGACGCTTTTGATCTCCAAATATCGACTGCCTATTACAGAATAGATCTCTTATCTTTACCCTACGTTCCTCAGCAAAGCTTAGCTCTTCTCTCAAAAGCTCCGATGCGCTTGCATTAAGCTAAGGGCATAAGCAATATGTAAATGACTCCAGTTAACTCCTCCCCTACTAGGATGAAGGCTGTCCTCAGTCTTTTCAAATTATACGGTTGATGATGAACGGGAATCCTGGCGATCCGTGCTTTGTTTGACGTTGGCCTTGGTGGTCTTGTAGTGTCGTTACAATGCGCACGTTGGATAGAGTAGTTGGTGGCGGAGAGCTCAATGTATTTTGGTGATTGAGTTGTCGATTTGTTCTCTCAGGTTGCCGCAATCGGATATGTCGTTTATGCCAGTAGGATTTAAGAGCTTTCTTTAACGCTTTGTTTAAATTATTATAGAATACAAAAGATATGCACTGCAAGTACGTTGATAGTTAACAATAGTGATAATATAAAATAATGTACAACGCTCGTTGATTAAATTTGTTTTTTATTATGATATAGGAATGGGGTGAAGAAGGCCATTAATAACACTAATGGGTTTTTGTTTTTTATTCTGATTTATTCTTCTGTAAGCTGTGCTTTTTATTTGTAATGCCTATTGCTGTTTTGCTGCTTAATTTTTGAGTCGAAAGGTTCCTACCTTTGTGGTAGTTGTCTAACTTTAACAAATATTTAGGTGAGCAAACTCTTGGCAAATTGACACTACTAAAGTATAAATGACGGACTTAGACAAAGAAAATAATAATCCTAACGTAAATTATCTTTATGTACTACCCTCCCCTTTATTAAGACACTTGTCTTAAGGCAAGGACCTTTTTCTAAAAAATGCACATCGTCATAGTTTATAGGATCGTGTTCAATATCCTCAACAACTGCTGTTGCCCCTTGTTCATAATCATTTTCATCTGACTCCTCTAGATCTTCTTCTTGGGCTAAATGGTTCACTCTTTGTTGTTTCGGTCCTGTAAACCTGGCAGTGCCACTATTTGGTCTTTTTGCTGCATGTTCATAGGCAATTTGTGCCTGAACAGGCCTTGAGTTATGTTGTTGTTGCTGCTGAGATGGCCAGACATTTTGAAGTTGGGGTAAGCTACACTGGTTCAAGATTGGTGCTTGTCTAAGTTGGTTCGATTGAACGGTTCGCATAGATACGTCAGTATTAAACAGCTGAGTCGGTGCCTGGACTTGTATTTGACCTGCCTGGCTGTCAAAACTGGGCACCGACTGGCGCTTACTAAAATAGGGGTTTTTGCCTTGCATATTAGTGCTTCTATCCCTATCAGTATTTTTTCCGGTGCGTGTCATATCACCCTGTCTCAACGTAGACAACTCTTGTTCGATTAGGTAGATGGGCCTTTTGTCAGCGTATGTAAAGTCAAGGCGATTGATTATTGCCTTAAAATTCAACGGTGTGCTGAACGAAGCTAGCACGTTGTTTGCAGAGTTTTTAATTTTATTTCGGATAATACCAAGGGCTTGATAATATTTTGAACTACCCTCGTATGTTTCATAAACCTTAAAAGCGACATGAGCCGCTTTTCTCCACGACACATATGTATCACTTTCGCCTCTGTGTAAGTTTCAACGTCTGGAGTGTTCACTGTAAATTTTGATATGAGCTTATTAATCGCTTGTAACTCTTTGTCAAATAATTCTTTTTGACTTGCAAGCGCGCCAGCAACGGCACTTTCTACTATTGCTTTCAGTTGATTCGCTGATAACTCCATTTCACTTGTTTTCTTTTCTGTTTTCGCGTTTCTTTTGCTTGCGGTATCTAATTGGCTAGTCTCTTTTAATATTCTATTCCAACTTGATATTAAGTCGTCTATCTCTTTATCACTGACACTCATCAATGTGTTATTTATAACCTTCAATAAACTTCACGTGTGTATGAAAATTTTTATTTTATTTTTTAATAATTTATCAAGGGGCGTTTTACTTACAACTTGAGTGATGATTTAAAATATTGCTTTTTGTATTTTAATCGCTATTTGAGTAGGTCTGCTCCAGCTGTTGTGTTTCTCCTTTTGATATCGTCCGTTTGAGATTTAGTTGTCTCCCTTTGACAACGTAGGTTTTAGATTTAGTTGTCTCCTTTTGATATCGTGGGTTTTAGATTTAGTTGGGCGCCAATTATTGTTAGATTTGTTTCGTATATTTTTATTTGTATACAATTATAATAGAATTTGTGCGGTCTGCACTTAATGAGACGAATTTGTATGTTTGTGCGTGGCGATGACCGACGCTTTTGATCTCCAAATATCGACTGCCTATTGCAGAATAGATCTCTTATCTTTACCCTACGTTCCTCAGCAAATCTTAGCTCTTCTCTCAAAAGCTCCGATGCGCTTGCATTAAGCTAAGGGCATAAGCAATATGTAAATGACTCCAGTTAGCTTATATTCGTAATGTCCATGTTATGTTGAGAATGCGGTTTTGGGTATTGACTGTTGGTCCATTAGAATTTGATGGAAACCTTTAGCTAGATCAATAGTTGTGAAGTATTGACAGCGTCCAAGCTTGTCTAATATTTCGTCCATTACGGGAATAGGCAATTTGTCGTCAATGGTTATTTCATTGAGGTTACGATAGTCTATGACTAATCGAAATTTTGGTTTGCCAGAAGCACCGCTTTTCTTTGGGACAATCCAAATTGGAGAACAATAGGGGGATTTCGATTTCCTAATTATTTTTTGTTCTATCATTTCGTTGATTTGTTTATTAACTTCTTGGTCAAATGCTTGGGGTATTTATATGGTTTTTTATAGATAAGGTCTTCGTTCTTTGTATGAATAGAGTGTTTAATCGTACTTGTGAATATGAATATGTACTGAATATGACTGTATTCGAGCAAAACGTGTGAAAGTTGTTCCCTTTCTTCCATATCTAAATGTTCTAATCTGAATACGTTGGATTCTCTTAACTCGTCGTTTAAGGCGTAGTTAGAGGATGTTACTAGAAGGGCTATGTAAGGGGTAATAAGAGGGTTTTCCTCAGATTCAGAAGATTTGGGATACTCATTGGTAGTTTTGGATTCTTCCGGATTAGATGGCTTTGGCCCATCTGGTTTTAAGTGGAGTTTCCGCTTAATTTGACGGAGGGTTTTCTCCTTTTTTGGAGTATGTAGAGGGGTTTCCTCTGGGTTAGATGACTTGGGGTACTCATTGGTAACCTTTGACTCGTCTGTTTGGATGTGATCGTACCACATTTTAAATGGGTAGCCATTTATGTTGACTGTTTGTGTTGAATAGTTAATTTGAGTGTTGGTTGACTCTAAATAGTTTCTGCCTAATAGTAGATCATATTTTTCTAAGAAATTGTGAATAAAGAGTGTTTGTTTAGTCAGACAAAGTTTGCTTGAATGCAATGAAACGCTTTGGTTCAATACTATAGTGCCATTTATAGTGTGGACTTTCATTTTAGAGAATTTTATTGGGAAATTAAAGAAATTTTGTCTCATAATATTGATAGACGAGCCAGTGTCTACTAGGCATTTGAGAGTAATATTATTTAGTTTAATTTTTAGGAATGGATTACCTACTCCTCTGGATCGCTTTCTGATTCCGAGGCTGGTTGAAGAAAATTTTCGCTTGTGTCCATTTTGTATTGGTCACTAGCACTTTCTCTCTGCCGTTTGACGGGAGGGTTTGGTGCCTTACTATTTTGTTGTGGGTAATTTAAAGGGTTCTGGGCTCTACCCTGATTTAGCTTTTGCTTAAATTCATGCATAACCTGCTGGTTTGATACAATTGGTTTTGAATTATTGTTGGGATTTGATTTATTTGTGTTGTGCATAACATTATTCTCGAAATTTTGATAATTTCCATTATTTTTAGAAGTTTGGTGTGGATTTGTGTTAGGATTGGAGTTATTTTGGTGTTTCGTTCGGTCATTAAAGGTTATTTCGTATACACCTTCTTGTTGTGCTATTTGTTTGAGTTTAGATACTGTCGTTATGTCATGTCTAGCAAGGGTCATAAATAACCTATCGGGCAATTTTCTCATGATCACATCTTTAACTGTGTTGTTTAATGCATTTGTGTATAATAAGGTGTTGTTAACGTTATTTTCTAACATAAGCTTATTTGATATTGTGAATGATTTGGTTTCTAATTCTTCGACGAACTTACGGATACTTCCGTTGAAGGGTGTATTGTAGAGGCGACGGAGTAATTCTTCACATGGTATTTGCGTTTTATATTCGCTGATGAGTGCGTTCATTAGAGTGGGCCAGGTTGTTGCTCCAGATAATTGTTACACTCGTTGGGCATCTCCTGCAAGCTGCATCTCTATTGCGCTGAAGAATACATGTTTTTGTCTGGGGTCCGTTGTTGGATACAGTTGGAGTATGAACTCTATCCTTCGTATAAAGGCACTGAGCTCTTGGGTGTCTCCACTGAATGAAGGTACTTGCCTAATTTGATTTAAGGCTTGATTCAAGTGGGATTCTGATAATAGTTGGATTTGTTCGGTTGCCATGATTGATTTTTGTTTCTATAGAGTCTTTTGGTTTTTTTTGTTTTTACACTTTTATTAATCGTATGCAGTAGGTTGACTATTGTGTGACAACCACCGATCATACGTAGTTCTTTTGCGGATAAATAGAGTTTATTGTATTACGATTTACGTTCACTTAGCGCCGATTCGTGTGGTTCAATCATTAAAAGATACGCTTGGTCGTACAAGGATCTTTTGTCACTAGATTGATATTTGTAAACGAGTCGTACAACTTTTTCTTTTTATCCTACCGGCTGCGCCATTTACGAATTCAGACCGAGGGTTTGATAAAAAAAACACACGATTGAGTTTTATATTTTATTAAACCTTTTTATAAATTCCATTTAAGGAAAGAACTAGAGCCAATTGATTATCATGAAATTGGAAAGTTAAATTGGCTTAAGCGGTGTTATCGCGGTTGATAACGTATTCCGTACTGAACTGCTGCATGGAGGCATGCTTGCTGTTTTATAGGCAATTTGGGGAAGCCAAAGAGCGAAGTTTAAGAGAGTTGGGTTGTAAACCTCTATTTTCCTGTTGGAAGAGAGTCTTCTGAAGAATAGGGGTAATTGGAGAATCCTCGGACAAGTGCGTAGGCGTAGGCGCCGATCGCGAAAGTTTATTATTTCAGTTGGCTCGCAATGCAATGTTGGTCGAATGCAAATGATTAGGGGACGAGAGTCTGTGTTTATAAAGGCGGCAAGTGTCTATGTTTATGATAAGGCGACAAGTGTCTATGTTTATGATTTGCGATCTGTGAGAAAGGGTGGCTTTGGAACATGACGCTGAGTCCAAGGTTAATCGAAGGGCTCTCGTTCTTTGATTACATTTTGTGCTTAGACTTAGATATTTTGTGTTTATACATTAATGTGTGTATATGAGCTTATATGTAGGTATGTATGTTGCTTATAATTATCTTATGGGGAGTTGTGGGTGTAATAATGGATATGTTACTATGTATATATAATAAACTTTTTTGGTGATAGATTTAATGAAAAAAAAATATTTAAGTATATTTGGTTTAATGTATTGAATATAGGATTGTTTACGATATTTTTGAAAAGTACAAGTTGGTGTTTCGTGTTTTATTATGTTAGTCTTTGACAATATTCTTTGTTAGTGTATTTAGAACATAGTTGTTATGTGAGTAGAATTTGCCTTCAATATTTTCCTTAATAATTTGTCCATTATTGTCGGGGTAAGGTGCAATTATGAAAGTTGGTCGTTCAATTGAATTCATAGGAATGTGGGACATTAGAAATATTTCATTAGTAGGTACGTTATACCAAGCGGAAGTATTTATGTTTATCAGATTTTTGTAATTATGTTTTAGTAGTTTAGGATTAAATATTCCTAGTCGTGTTAGTTGTGAACCAATTTCAATGTCTTCAATATATTCGGTAAAATGTTCAATATTAAATATTAATAAATTCAATTTTTGTTCCTTTTTCAAAGAATTGGACTGGTTGTTAATTATTTCTATGCCATTACTGAGACTGTCAATAACGTGGTTTAGAGTGCTGACCTGTACTGTGTCTTGTGATAGAGTCGAAATTTGTTGTTCAATATGTTGTCTGTCGTCTTCGTCTAGTGTGCCAAAAATATATCTTAATGTGGAACCTACAAAGTTAGCCAGTCCTCGTTTGTTTCGTTTTGAGATGCGTATGCCATTTATTTCTCTTTCCATTTTCTCGGTTAAATATTTAATTTGTGTGACATTTTTAAATTCTTGACATTGTTTAATTATACTATTAAATGTTTCTTCAACTTCTGTAATATTTATGGTGAGACAGTGATGCATAAAGGTGATGGGGATTTGTATTGTTCCAGATTCAAACAAGATAAATCCTTGATTGTTTTCTATTGGGTTGATTTCGATTGTTCCTGCTGTAGTTTGTGTCGCAATACAAGTTATTATGGTGATTATGAGTCCGATGATTGGGAGGTGTCGGTTTGCTGCAAGTATTTGCTGTCATTAACTTTCTTTTTCTTTTTAAATTTGCTTTTATAATGAATAACGTTTTGACCTCTATTATTTTCGTTGTAATGTTTTTCGTCTAATTGTTCTATTCTGCCTGTTTTTCTAAAGGGATTCTTTGATTTTGCGCGTGTTAAGGGTGCTTGTCTAAATTTTGTGTCGATTTCGAAATCCTGTCGTTTTTTGTTAAGATTTTTGATTTTCATTTCTTTAATCATCTGGGTATCATAAGTAGGTGTGCCTGTGTAAAGAAGGATGTTAGCCGGTATCTGTCTGGTTGTGTTATGTTTAGTCTTGTGGTTGTATATGTATAAAATTGTTTCCATTCGTGTTTCTTTATTTTCTCTATTGTTTTCAGTATTGATAATTCTGCTTTTTTCATTTATGGTTTTATGAAGGCGTTCTATGTCTGCTATTCCTGTTTTACTTGTGGTAATATCTATTTGTATGTCTTCGTTGTTTAGCCAAGTTTTTAAAGAAGTGCTTATAAACGCGGAGTCCTTGTCTGCTTTAATTTGCTGTGGTTTTCCCATGTCGTTAAAAATTCTAGTAAGGGCTCGTTTTGCCTCTAACCAATCTCTACTGTTTGTTTTAATAAGTGAAGCAAATTTTGAATAAACGTCTATGCAAGATAAATACTGTTCGTTGTCAATAGCATAAAAGTCAATAACATAAATTTCGCGTGGGTTATTTGTCTCTGGAGTTATTTCGAAAACTAGTTTTGTTGGTCTATGTTCTCTCTTTGCAAGGTTACAGACTTCACAATCATTAATAATGTTTTGAATTAGTTTCAATACCAGGGTGTAACAAATTAGAATGTTGAGTAATGATGGATTCTTTAAATTCAGGATAAGATTTTATGTCTTTTAACATTATGATACTTTTCAAAATTTTCACGTTACTATGTGGGTTAATGATTTCTCGATATGCTTTTTGAAAAACTAAAAAGTCTTTATCGTTTTCCAGGTAAATAACACTGCTATTACTTAAGAAGTATTTAATAAGGATATCTTTTGCCTTTGTCAGGGTCATGTCAGTGTATTTAATGGTCAGTTTTATTTTGGAAAAGTATTTCGTTGTCTCTACTTGGTCTACGCTATCTTTTATAAATTCAATTTGTCTTGCAAAATAGTTTATAGGTTTTTCTGTAGTTTCAATGTAGGTTTCGTTGCTTTCTGATGAAATGTGTATTGTTGCTGCTGTTGAAACATTTTCTTCTTCGCCTACCATGTTTTCTTCAATTTTGACGCGAGATAAAGCGTCTGCTACATGATTAAGTTTACCTTCTAAATATTTGATTTTGAAATTATATTCGCTAAGTCTAATTCGCCAACGTTGTAGTTTTATGTTTAATATTATTTAGCCAAACAAGGGGTTTGTGATCGCTCAAAATCTCAAAGGGGATTCCATATAGATATGGGCGGAAATATTTGGTTGCCCAAACGATTGCTAGTAGTTCTTTTTCAATAGTGCTATAATTTTGTTCATGATCATTTAATGTTCTACTTGCAAAGCTTACTGTCATATTGTCTTGTGATAACACGGCTCCTATGGCGAAATTGCTAGCGTCAGTAGTGACTTGAAATGTTTTTGTGAAATCGGGGCAAATCAAAATTGGGTCGTTCATTATGATTGTTTTCAATTTTTCAAATGATTTATTGTATTCTTCGTTTCTTGTGTCTATTTTAGCTCCTTTTTTTAGAAATATTGTCAGAGGTTTTGCAATCTTTGCAAAGTCTGGAATGAACTTACGGTAGTATCCGCATAAGCCTAAGAAAGATTTGATTTCTTTTGATGTCTTTGGGAGAGGAAATTTTTCGATTGCCTTAACTTTCTCTTTATTAGGTCGTATGCCTTCTGGACTTATAATATGACCTAAGAAATTTGTTTGCTTTTTTAAAAATTCGCATTTGTCCAATTGGAGTTTAAGATTGGCTTCATTAAGTTTCTCAAAAACCTTCCTCAGTGAGTCTAGGTGTTCGTTCAGAGATGTTGAATAGATGATCACATCATCTAAATAAACAAGGCAATGCCTATTTATGAGGTCTTTTAGGACGTAATTCATGCACCGTTGGAAGGTTGCAGGAGAATTTTTTTAGGCCAAATGGCATGCGAGTGTACTCATAGTGACCATGTTTGGTCGAAAACGCCGTTTTTGACGGGTACGAGTATGGTCTTTGGTAAACTGGGTTTTCATGAGAGGTTTTTATATCGTGACGTATTATGCTTGTTAATGTAAGGTTTTCATTTTTGGAATATTGAATGTCATTGAACTCTTTTAATAAATTTGTAAGTCTGTATTTTTCCTCACTATTTAAATGTCCTAGTCTGTATGTGTGTTCTGAGTCTATGTGTCCATGGCATAGTTTATTTCTGATGTAAAGTTGTTTTCTTGTAAGAGTGCATTAAAGTTTTCCGAAGAGTTCTCATCACATGGATCTAGTTCTTTGTGAATGAATGTTCTTTCGTTAATTATTGTTTCTTTCCGAGAGTAGTCTATTAAACCGTTATTATATATAGTATATTTTATAGTATTTTTCTTCCTAACAGAATATCATAATAAGGTAAAAATGAATGAATATAGAATTTTTACGTTTGTTGAAAAAGACCGTTGGCTGGAAGGTCTACATATTTATTTAATTTAGAATAGCCTGTCATACTTCGGACAGTTATTTGCTTATCTTTAACTTGAAGATTGAAAAAGTTTGAGCTCATCAAGTTTATCGAAGAGCCAGTATCAACTATGCATCTATATCTGTGGTTATTAAACATGATCTCTATGTATTGGTGGGATCCCAGGCTGGTATTCGAAAATTTGAAGCTTGTTGATATTGCTGATCTGTAAACAATTCTGTCTGAGTATTCTGTAATTGATCTTCGTGGAACTGTTCGTCGTTATTAATGTAGTGTTCAGTTTCGTTATCGTAATCTAATTCGTGCTGGTGAAAATTTTCATTTGTCTGCATACGCGATTGTTCGCTGCTTTCTCTAAGACGCTTATTTGGCACTCTTGGTTGTTGGGGGGGCTGATAGTAGTTTCGGGTGTCGTTTTGACGGTCCTGAAGTAAGTCTGTTCTGAATCCGTTGTATAAATTTCTGTACTGATTAAGTTGCTGTTGTCTGGTCGGAGGAATTTGTCTAAAAGGGGTTTGATTGTTTACGTTAGTGTTTTGGGTCTGTGTGGGATTTAATGGAATAAAGGGGCGAATGAATCGTTGGTTGGGATGAGTGTTTTTGATTTGGTTAATGTTTGTATGTTTATAGGTGTTAGGTGAATTTGAGTTAAATTTTGGCTGACTATCGAATGTTTTTGAAATTGGGTCTTCGTATAGACCTTCTTGTTGGGCGGTTTGCTTTAATTTTTGAACGGTTGAAATGTCATACCTCGCTAAGGTCATGAACAACCTATCGGGGAGTGAGCGTTGAATTGTATTTTTTATTGTGGTTACCTTCATTTGGTTATTTTATTTGGTTTATTGTGCGGATACCGATTTTAGTCACTTTAAACGAACCGAAATCACTTTTTTGCGGCCAATTCGCGGGTACAATCAGAAAAGGTTACTTGGTCGTACAAGTTTTCCTCTTTTCACTAGATTGTCAAAGGATAACGAGTTTACTAGGACTTTTTTCAGTATCCTACCGACTGCGCCAATAAACTTTTTTGGTGATATATTTAATGAAAAAAAATATATTTTCCTTTTTATGATCTTTATTTGAATAAGTTTCACCAGAGGTCAGTTAAGAACTAATTTACAAATGTATTCTTTCGGCCCAGCAAACCTTTTACAGAGGATTAACATAAGCCTTTTAAGTTCTACTTTGCTTTATATGTCAAGCTTAACAGATCATTAAGCTCGTTACCGTTAAGCGGTTCGTATCTTGGGAGAATGTTATTTATGAGGCTTTTGGAGAGTGAAGCTTTCCAAAAGATCGGCTTTAGCTTTTTTATATGAAGAGTGAATATGTCGTATGAAGAAATGAATATGTCACTATATGTCGTATGAAGAAATGAATATGTCACTCCCCCACCTTTTAGATATTAGCTTGTCCTCAAGCGATTATTTCTGGATATAAGTGTGGTACAATTTACAATTTCAGCTATTTCTGTTTTTGTTTCTGTTTCTTTTTCGATATTTTTGTTAGTGGTTTTACTTGGTTTTAGGTAAGAGATAATAATTTTGTGTGGCGCTATTTTACATTTCATATAAAAGTAAAATATGTAAATTAAAACTAAAACAGATATGAAGATTATTAGTATGCTTCTGTAAATTGTTTTACTCTTATTGTTTATCAAAATCATTTCTTTAATTTCTATGTGTGACATTGGTTCGATTTTTGTTACATTGTGTTCAGTAAATATTACATTTGTGTATTGTTGAATACTATTAGATATTGTAATTTGTTTTAATTCTGCTGTGCAGTTGGATATTTTTATAATTATATTATTTTCAATATAAATCTCTTGACCGTTACAATTGTGATAAAGTTTTTCTCTGGTCATATTCCAGGTTATAAGTATATTTGGTTTAATGTATTGAATATAGGATTGTTTACGATATTTTTGAAAAGTACAAGTTGGTGTTTCGTGTTTTATTATGTTAGTCTTTGACAATATTCTTTGTTAGTGTATTTAGAACATAGTTGTTATGTGAGTAGAATTTGCCTTCAATATTTTCCTTAATAATTTGGCCATTATTGTCGGGGTAAGGTGCAATTATGAAAGTTGGTCGTTCAATTGAATTCATAGGAATGTGGGACATTAGAAATATTTCATTAGTAGGTACGTTATACCAAGCGGAAGTTTTTATGTTTATCAGATTTTTGTAATTATGTTTTAGTAGTTTAGGATTAAATATTCCTAGTCGCGTTAGTTGTGAACCCATTTCAATGTCTTCAATATATTCGGTAAAATGTTCAATATTAAATATTAATAAATTCAATTTTTGTTCCTTTTTCAAAGAATTGGACTGGTTGTTAATTATTTCTATGCCATTATTGAGACTGTCAATAACGTGGTTTAGAGTGCTGACCTGTACTGTGTCTTGTGATAGAGTCGAAATTTGTTGTTCAATATGTTGTCTGTCGTCTTCGTCTAGTGTGCCAAAAAGATATCTTAATGTGGAACCTACAAAGTTAGCCAGTCCTCGTTTGTTTCGTTTTGAGATGCGTATGCCATTTATTTCTCTTTCCATTTTCTCGGTTAAATATTTAATTTGTGTGACATTTTTAAATTCTTGACATTGTTTAATTATACTATTAAATGTTTCTTCAACTTCTGTAATATTTATGGTGAGACAGTGATGCATAAAGGTGATGGGGATTTGTATTGTTCCAGATTCAAACAAGATAAATCCTTGATTGTTTTCTATTGGGTTGATTTCGATTGTTCCTGCTGTAGTTTGTGTCGCAATACAAGTTATTATGGTGATTATGAGTCCGATGATTGGGAGGTGTCGGTTTGCTGCAAGTATTTGCTGTCATTAACTTTCTTTTTCTTTTTAAATTTGCTTTTATAATGAATAACGTTTTGACCTCTATTATTTTCGTTGTAATGTTTTTCGTCTAATTGTTCTATTCTGCCTGTTTTTCTAAAGGGATTCTTTGATTTTGCGCGTGTTAAGGGTGCTTGTCTAAATTTTGTGTCGATTTCGAAATCCTGTCGTTTTTTGTTAAGATTTTTGATTTTCATTTCTTTAATCATCTGGGTATCATAAGTAGGTGTGCCTGTGTAAAGAAGGATGTTAGCCGGTATCTGTCTGGTTGTGTTATGTTTAGTCTTGTGGTTGTATATGTATAAAATTGTTTCCATTCGTGTTTCTTTATTTTCTCTATTGTTTTCAGTATTGATAATTCTGCTTTTTTCATTTATGGTTTTATGAAGGCGTTCTATGTCTGCTATTCCTGTTTTACTTGTGGTAATATCTATTTGTATGTCTTCGTTGTTTAGCCAAGTTTTTAAAGAAGTGCTTATAAACGCGGAGTCCTTGTCTGCTTTAATTTGCTGTGGTTTTCCCATGTCGTTAAAAATTCTAGTAAGGGCTCGTTTTGCCTCTAACCAATCTCTACTGTTTGTTTTAATAAGTGAAGCAAATTTTGAATAAACGTCTATGCAAGATAAATACTGTTCGTTGTCAATAGCATAAAAGTCAATAACATAAATTTCGCGTGGGTTATTTGTCTCTGGAGTTATTTCGAAAACTAGTTTTGTTGGTCTATGTTCTGTCTTTGCAAGGTTACAGACTTCACAATCATTAATAATGTTTTGAATTAGTTTCAATACCAGGGTGTAACAAATTAGAATGTTGAGTAATGATGGATTCTTTAAATTCAGGATAAGATTTTATGTCTTAACATTATGATACTTTTCAAAATTTTCACGTTACTATGTGGGTTAATGATTTCTCGATATGCTTTTTGAAAAACTAAAAAGTCTTTATCGTTTTCCAGGTAAATAACACTGCTATTACTTAAGAAGTATTTAATAAGGATATCTTTTGCCTTTGTCAGGGTCATGTCAGTGTATTTAATGGTCAGTTTTATTTTGGAAAAGTATTTCGTTGTCTCTACTTGGTCTACGCTATCTTTTATAAATTCAATTTGTCTTGCAAAATAGTTTATAGGTTTTTCTGTAGTTTCAATGTAGGTTTCGTTGCTTTCTGATGAAATGTGTATTGTTGCTGCTGTTGAAACATTTTCTTCTTCGCCTACCATGTTTTCTTCAATTTTGACGCGAGATAAAGCGTCTGCTACATGATTAAGTTTACCTTCTAAATATTTGATTTTGAAATTATATTCGCTAAGTCTAATTCGCCAACGTTGTAGTTTTATGTTTAATATTATTTAGCCAAACAAGGGGTTTGTGATCGCTCAAAATCTCAAAGGGGATTCCATATAGATATGGGCGGAAATATTTGGTTGCCCAAACGATTGCTAGTAGTTCTTTTTCAATAGTGCTATAATTTTGTTCATGATCATTTAATGTTCTACTTGCAAAGCTTACTGTCTTATTGTCTTGTGATAACACGGCTCCTATGGCGAAATTGCTAGCGTCAGTAGTGACTTGAAATGTTTTTGTGAAATCGGGGCAAATCAAAATTGGGTCGTTCATTATGATTGTTTTCAATTTTTCAAATGATTTATTGTATTCTTCGTTTCTTGTGTCTATTTTAGCTCCTTTTTTTAGAAATATTGTCAGAGGTTTTGCAATCTTTGCAAAGTCTGGAATGAACTTACGGTAGTATCCGCATAAGCCTAAGAAAGATTTGATTTCTTTTGATGTCTTTGGGAGAGGAAATTTTTCGATTGCCTTAACTTTCTCTTTATTAGGTCGTATGCCTTCTGGACTTATAATATGACCTAAGAAATTTGTTTGCTTTTTTAAAAATTCGCATTTGTCCAATTGGAGTTTAAGATTGGCTTCATTAAGTTTCTCAAAAACCTTCCTCAGTGAGTCTAGGTGTTCGTTCAGAGATGTTGAATAGATGATCACATCATCTAAATAAACAAGGCAATGCCTATTTATGAGGTCTTTTAGGACGTAATTCATGCACCGTTGGAAGGTTGCAGGAGAATTTTTTTAGGCCAAATGGCATGCGAGTGTACTCATAGTGACCATGTTTGGTCGAAAACGCCGTTTTTGACGGGTACGAGTATGGTCTTTGGTAAACTGGGTTTTCATGAGAGGTTTTTATATCGTGACGTATTATGCTTGTTAATGTAAGGTTTTCATTTTTGGAATATTGAATGTCATTGAACTCTTTTAATAAATTTGTAAGTCTGTATTTTTCCTCACTATTTAAATGTCCTAGTCTGTATGTGTGTTCTGAGTCTATGTGTCCATGGCATAGTTTATTTCTGATGTAAAGTTGTTTTCTTGTAAGAGTGCATTAAAGTTTTCCGAAGAGTTCTCATCACATGGATCTAGTTCTTTGTGAATGAATGTTCTTTCGTTAATTATTGTTTCTTTCCGAGAGTAGTCTATTAAACCGTTATTATATATAGTATATTTTATAGTATTTTTCTTCCTAACAGAATATCATAATAAGGTGAAAATGAATGAATATAGAATTTTTACGTTTGTTGAAAAAGACCGTTGGCTGGAAGGTCTACATATTTATTTAATTTAGAATAGCCTGTCATACTTCGGACAGTTATTTGCTTATCTTTAACTTGAAGATTGAAAAAGTTTGAGCTCATCAAGTTTATCGAAGAGCCAGTATCAACTATGCATCTATATCTGTGGTTATTAAACATGATCTCTATGTATTGGTGGGATCCCAGGCTGGTATTCGAAAATTTGAAGCTTGTTGATATTGCTGATCTGTAAACAATTCTGTCTGAGTATTCTGTAATTGATCTTCGTGGAACTGTTCGTCGTTATTAATGTAGTGTTCAGTTTCGTTATCGTAATCTAATTCGTGCTGGTGAAAATTTTCATTTGTCTGCATACGCGATTGTTCGCTGCTTTCTCTAAGACGCTTATTTGGCACTCTTGGTTGTTGGGGGGGCTGATAGTAGTTTCGGGTGTCGTTTTGACGGTCCTGAAGTAAGTCTGTTCTGAATCCGTTGTATAAATTTCTGTACTGATTAAGTTGCTGTTGTCTGGTCGGAGGAATTTGTCTAAAAGGGGTTTGATTGTTTACGTTAGTGTTTTGGGTCTGTGTGGGATTTAATGGAATAAAGGGGCGAATGAATCGTTGGTTGGGATGAGTGTTTTTGATTTGGTTAATGTTTGTATGTTTATAGGTGTTAGGTGAATTTGAGTTAAATTTTGGCTGACTATCGAATGTTTTTGAAATTGGGTCTTCGTATAGACCTTCTTGTTGGGCGGTTTGCTTTAATTTTTGAACGGTTGAAATGTCATACCTCGCTAAGGTCATGAACAACCTATCGGGGAGTGAGCGTTGAATTGTATTTTTTATTGTGGTTACCTTCATTTGGTTATTTTATTTGGTTTATTGTGCGGATACCGATTTTAGTCACTTTAAACGAACCGAAATCACTTTTTTGCGGCCAATTCGCGGGTACAATCAGAAAAGGTTACTTGGTCGTACAAGTTTTCCTCTTTTCACTAGATTGTCAAAGGATAACGAGTTTACTAGGACTTTTTTCAGTATCCTACCGACTGCGCCAATAAACTTTTTTGGTGATATATTTAATGAAAAAAAATATATTTTCCTTTTTATGATCTTTATTTGAATAAGTTTCACCAGAGGTCAGTTAAGAACTAATTTACAAATGTATTCTTTCGGCCCAGCAAACCTTTTACAGAGGATTAACATAAGCCTTTTAAGTTCTACTTTGCTTTATATGTCAAGCTTAACAGATCATTAAGCTCGTTACCGTTAAGCGGTTCGTATCTTGGGAGAATGTTATTTATGAGGCTTTTGGAGAGTGAAGCTTTCCAAAAGATCGGCTTTAGCTTTTTTATATGAAGAGTGAATATGTCGTATGAAGAAATGAATATGTCACTATATGTCGTATGAAGAAATGAATATGTCACTCCCCCACCTTTTAGATATTAGCTTGTCCTCAAGCGATTATTTCTGGATATAAGTGTGGTACAATTTACAATTTCAGCTATTTCTGTTTTTGTTTCTGTTTCTTTTTCGATATTTTTGTTAGTGGTTTTACTTGGTTTTAGGTAAGAGATAATAATTTTGTGTGGCGCTATTTTACATTTCATATAAAAGTAAAATATGTAAATTAAAACTAAAACAGATATGAAGATTATTAGTATGCTTCTGTAAATTGTTTTACTCTTATTGTTTATCAAAATCATTTCTTTAATTTCTATGTGTGACATTGGTTCGATTTTTGTTACATTGTGTTCAGTAAATATTACATTTGTGTATTGTTGAATACTATTAGATATTGTAATTTGTTTTAATTCTGCTGTGCAGTTGGATATTTTTATAATTATATTATTTTCAATATAAATCTCTTGACCGTTACAATTGTGATAAAGTTTTTCTCTGGTCATATTCCAGGTTATAAGTATATTTGGTTTAATGTATTGAATATAGGATTGTTTACGATATTTTTGAAAAGTACAAGTTGGTGTTTCGTGTTTTATTATGTTAGTCTTTGACAATATTCTTTGTTAGTGTATTTAGAACATAGTTGTTATGTGAGTAGAATTTGCCTTCAATATTTTCCTTAATAATTTGGCCATTATTGTCGGGGTAAGGTGCAATTATGAAAGTTGGTCGTTCAATTGAATTCATAGGAATGTGGGACATTAGAAATATTTCATTAGTAGGTACGTTATACCAAGCGGAAGTTTTTATGTTTATCAGATTTTTGTAATTATGTTTTAGTAGTTTAGGATTAAATATTCCTAGTCGTGTTAGTTGTGAACCCATTTCAATGTCTTCAATATATTCGGTAAAATGTTCAATATTAAATATTAATAAATTCAATTTTTGTTCCTTTTTCAAAGAATTGGACTGGTTGTTAATTATTTCTATGCCATTATTAAGACTGTCAATAACGTGGTTTAGAGTGCTGACCTGTACTGTGTCTTGTGATAGAGTCGAAATTTGTTGTTCAATATGTTGTCTGTCGTCTTCGTCTAGTGTGCCAAAAAGATATCTTAATGTGGAACCTACAAAGTTAGCCAGTCCTCGTTTGTTTCGTTTTGAGATGCGTATGCGATTTATTTCTCTTTCCATTTTCTCGGTTAAATATTAAATTTGTGTGACATTTTTAAATTCTTGACATTGTTTAATTATACTATTAAATGTTTCTTCAACTTCTGTAATATTTATGGTGAGACAGTGATGCATAAAGGTGATGGGGATTTGTATTGTTCCAGATTCAAACAAGATAAATCCTTGATTGTTTTCTATTGGGTTGATTTCGATTGTTCCTGCTGTAGTTTGTGTCGCAATACAAGTTATTATGGTGATTATGAGTCCGATGATTGGGAGGTGTCGGTTTGCTGCAAGTATTTGCTGTCATTAACTTTCTTTTTCTTTTTAAATTTGCTTTTATAATAAATAACGTTTTGACCTCTATTATTTTCGTTATAATGTTTTTCGTCTAATTGTTCTATTCTGCCTGTTTTTCTAAAGGGATTCTTTGATTTTGCGCGTGTTAAGGGTGCTTGTCTAAATTTTGCGTCGATTTCGAAATCCTGTCGTTTTTTGTTAAGATTTTTGATTTTCATTTCATTAATCATCTGGGTATCATAAGTAGGTGTGTCTGCGTAAAGAAGGATGTTAGCCGGTATCTGTCTGGTTGTGTTATGTTTAGTCTTGTGTTTGTATATGTATAAAATTGTTTCCATTCGTGTTTCTTTATTTTCTCTATTGTTTTCAGTATTGATAATTCTGATTTTTTTATTTATGGTTTTATGAAGGCGTTCTATGTCAGCTATTCCTGTTTTACTTGTGGTAATATCTATTTGTATGTCTTCGTTGTTTAGCCAAGTTTTTAAAGAAGTGCTTATAAACGCGGAGTCCTTGTCTGCTTTAATTTTCTGTGGTTTTCCCATGTCGTTAAAAATTCTAGTAAGGGCTCGTTTTGCCTTTAACCAATCTCTACTGTTTGTTTTAATAAGTGAAGCAAATTTTGAATAAACGTCTATGCAAGATAAATACTGTTCGTTGTCAATAGCATAAAAGTCAATAACATAAATTTCGCGTGGGTTATTTGTCTCTGGAGTTATTTCGAAAACTAGTTTTGTTGGTCTATGTTCTGTCTTTGCAAGGTTACAGACTTCACAATCATTAATAATGTTTTGAATTAGTTTATTACAATCGGGAAAATAGTGAGTTTCTTTAAATAATCGTATCATTTTTTCAATACCAGGGTGTAACAATTTAGAATGTTGAGTAATAATGAATTCTTTAAATTCAGGATAAGATTTTATGTCTTTTAACATTATGATACTTTTCAAAATTTTCACGTTACTATGTGGGTTAATGGTTTCTCGATACGCTTTTTGAAAAACTAAAAAGTCTTTATCGTTTTCCAGGTAAATAACACTGCTATTATTTAAGAAGTATTTAATAAGGATATCTTTTGCTTTTGTCAGGGTCATGTCAGTGTATTTGATGGTCAGTTTTATTTTGGAAAAGTATTTCGTTGTTTCTACTTGGTCTACGCTATCTTTTATAAATTCAATTTGTCTTGCAAAATAGTTTATGGGTTTTTCTGTAATTTCAATGTAGGTTTCGTTGCTTTCTGATGAACTGTGTATTGTTGCTGCTGTTGAAACATTTTCTTCTTCGCCTACCATGTTTTCTTCAATTTTGACGCGAGATAAAGCGTCTGCTACATGATTAAGTTTACCTTCTAAATATTTGATTTTAAAATTATATTCACTAAGTCTAATTCGCCAACGTTGTAGTTTTATGTTTAATATTATTTAGCCAAACAAGGGGTTTGTGATCGCTCAAAATCTCAAAGGGGATTCCATATAGATATGGGCGGAAATATTTGGTTGCCCAAACGATTGCTAGTAGTTCTTTTTCAATAGTGCTATAATTTTGTTCATGATCATTTAATGTTCTACTTGCAAAGCTTACTGTCATATTGTCTTGTGATAACACGGCTCCTATGGCGAAATTGCTAGCGTCAGTAGTGACTTGAAATGTTTTTGTGAAATCGGGGCAAATCAAAATTGGGTCGTTCATTATGAGTGTTTTCAATTTTTCAAATGATTTATTGTATTCTTCGTTTCTTGTGTCTATTTTAGCTCATTTTTTTAGAAATATTGTCAGAGGTTTTGCAATCTTTGCAAAGTCTGGAATGAACTTACGGTAGTATCCGCATAAGCCTAAGAAAGACTTGATTTCTTTTGATGTCTTTGGGAGAGGAAATTTTTCGATTGCCTTAACTTTCTCTTTATTAGGTCGTATGCCTTCTGGACTTATAATATGACCTAAGAAATTTGTTTGCTTTTTTAAAAATTCGCATTTGTCCAATTTGTAGTGTACGTAGTTCGATCGATTTTTAACTAGTGGGTCTTTTAATAGTGGGTGATAATTACTAATAAAGAGGACCTTGTACTTCCTTCGCTAGGGATGCGCACTCTTGCTATGCTCGGGTCTAGCTCGCCGTAGGTCGGGGTTCTTTTAGCTTAGGATAGTACGAACGCTACTACATTTTAATAAGTGCGTCTTACTCATAAACAATATTCAAAACTGGATTATCGATTAACAAAAGAAATGGCTTTATATTGATACTAATGATACACGCCGACACGTGTGAAGATAAGCTACAGATTCTGATAAGTATTGGGAATTTTGGATGTTAATGATTCCCTAAGTCTTTACCCTCCCTACCATGACAATGCTACTTAAAATATTTACATTGTCCCTTGGCCAAGTTCAAAATAACTCTACCACATATTTAAGAAAGTGTTCAACATAAGTACTCGACAAACCATTAAATCTATTTATTCACAATTCATTATTTTTCAATATATCTTCAATCATAATTCCATTTATATAGATTCAGTTTAGTAAACGGTTTCATTAAATCTCTTTTACAAACTAACAATATTTTTATCTACGCATAATTATCCTAGTCGTTCTCTAACTCTTCATTTTTGTTTATATTCAATGAGCAAAATAAAGTATAAAAAAGTAAAGTATAAAGCAAATATATATAAGTAATTGAATATAAAATTAGCAAATATAGAGTTACATAATCTTTAATCAAATGCAGATATTATTTTAATTAGACGTTCGAGTGGCATTTTGTTAGAATTTTAATATAGGGGATTCATAATAATGTATTTATCATTGTTGTTGTAGTACTCACGACCTTAAATATCCACTCCATGATGTGCGTAAAGTTGGGCCCAAGTTCACGTTGACATTGTCGAGCTGTAGGTCAAACTTTAAAGGTTCTAATTTAAATTCCTATTCAAATGCCAAAAGTTCCGTCAATCTGCGAGTATTTAATTCATTATAAATCGCAATACAAAAGAAAATCGAGAATCAAAACAAAACACAAAATATAACTGCAGTATTGCAGCGATAAGACCTTAGGAAACCGCTGGCTGCTACGCTGCGCTGCGATAAGACGAAATCACAAAGTTGGACCTCCGTTGGTCATAGGCGATGATCTTCACTGCGGGACGATGATGATGTACAAATGTAATTAAATCTGCTCCGGTCGTCTAAACTTCTACATGGCTGAATAATCTGGATGAGCTCTAGCCTTCCAATATATTTGGCTGGTTATCATTCGGCAGGTGGCCGGTTGCGTAACTTGATGCTGAAGGTTATGTCGCCTCGTGGCCTCTTCTTGGAGCGACGGGGTTTAAACCATGAGCTGATGCGGGGGTCGACGAGACGGGGGGGGTAGTCGGCTGTAGAGCAATCACATGCTCTTATATAGGCCTGGTCTTCCTTACGCCTTGGGGTCGAATCTCGTTGCCACTTTCACACACAAATCGAACACGGAAATTTATTGAAATATACCAACTCTTGTTTTATGAGATTGGATATATATATAACTAATTATATTTCCACGTGTATGTGAAGTTAAATGGGCAGCGTCAAAAATGTATGAGCGTTCGCCACGAAGATTTATCCGATAATGATCTAAGCTCTGGGGAAGCTGCATGCTGGTGGTCGCTGTTACAGCTTTTGTTTCCCTAACTGTATAATCGTACGATCATATTCTGTTCTGATTGGCCTTAGACAATTCTCTCGCTTTTTGTTTTACACAAAAGCTGCTATAATTTAGGGCGAGGGTGTCTTGAAGAGTTTTTGCAGTGTAAAGTTAAGTTGGTCACTACACCACAGATAAGGGTAACGAGACTATTTCAAGGAGGCCTTATCTGAAGAAACTCCTTGTTTTCTAGCTTGTATATCCTTCAAATGGAATACTCCTAATTTCCTTCCTCTCTCATCCTCTAATTCATAGTAGTACGAGCTACGTTTCTTATAAACTTTAGCTGGTATAAATACGGGTGCCAATTTACTACTGAATTTCTTTACTGCATTACTTTGTGTAAAGTTTCTGGCATAAACGAAATCGCCGTTTTTAAATTCTATCTGCCGTGTACGTAGGTTGTATCTATTCGCGTTTTCTTCATGTGATCGGTTTAGGTTCAGTTTAGCTTGCCGTCTCTGCAGTTCTAAAGCCTCCGGTTTAGATAACCGAGTGTCGTCCGCTAACATATTTAGAGAACGCAGGAGACTATAGTCCTTGCCGTTAAGGATCATATTTTGTCCAAATGTCAGAAAGTAAGGTTATCCATGAGTTGAGCCTGTTGTTGGCTAACAGTAAACTGTATAAAGTTCATCAACTCTGGTTGAGTACTAAGAGCCATACTGGAATTCGTTGGAGGTTCTGTTAAGATCCTATCCAAATTTCCTCTGTAAGTATTTCTGGTAGACACTCCTCGTCTAGGAGGTGTACCTCGGATCCTGCCTGATCTGGTATTTCTCCTTAATGGGAAAATATCATTATTATCTTGACATTCGCTTACGCCGGATGTGCCAGCTGTTGCAGCATCTAATTCAGCGAACAGAGTGTTATTAGAGTGAGATAAATTCGATTCGTTGCAATCTGCATTGCAAATTGGACATGTTTGTGTACTTTTTAAGTGGTTTATAATGCACTTTTTATGAAATGTGTGCCTGCACGATGTTGTTGCTGACAAAAGGGTTGGTGCTAAGATTTCTTTACATATAACACAGCTATTTTCAACGCCTTGTGAAACTTCAACTGCATTACCTGCACTATTCTTCGCTGCCATATTATTGTTGTTAAGATATGTTGTAATTATTTGGTTTGTCTTTCTTTACGTCGATCACTTCTATCAGAATCTTAGTTGTATCTCTATTTGTTAGTGGATTGTAGCTGGTCTATTGCCTCATGCTTTTATTTACTTGAAAATCGGACAATATACAGACTTATAGAAGTGTAAGTATAATGTATTCCAGAAAAATCAAATTGTAAATAAAGTTGAGTAAAGAAACGTATGGTGATGAGCTCCTGTGGATTCGAAACGGTTCCACTTGGTCGATCAATTCTCTTTCAAATTGAATCGCATGTTCCTAAGTTTTACTATCCCTTCCAAATAGATACTCTCAATCCAATATGTTAATTTATTGGAATTAGTTATATTGTGTTTTAACTGTGGATGGATTACTTTAGAGCTTAGTGTGCTATGACAAGTTACGGACTTTTCGAGCTTCACGTCTGAGCCAAAAATGTGTAGTACTTGTCGTGCTCCACTCGTTGGGCTTCAAAAATGTGTAGTGTATTTTCTCGAGCCCCGCCCCACGTTGGGCGCCAAAAATGTGTAGTGTACGTAGTTCGATCGATTTTTAACTAGTGGGTCTTTTAATAGTGGGTGATAATTACTAATAAAGAGGACCTTGTACTTCCTTCGCTAGGGATGCGCACTCTTGCTATGCTCGGGTCTAGCTCGCCGTAGGTCGGGGTTCTTTTAGCTTAGGATAGTACGAACGCTACTACATTTTAATAAGTGCGTCTTACTCATAAACAATATTCAAAACTGGATTATCGATTAACAAAAGAAATGGCTTTATATTGATACTAATGATACACGCCGACACGTGTGAAGATAAGCTACAGATTCTGATAAGTATTGGGAATTTTGGATGTTAATGATTCCCTAAGTCTTTACCCTCCCTACCATGACAATGCTACTTAAAATATTTACATTGTCCCTTGGCCAAGTTCAAAATAACTCTACCACATATTTAAGAAAGTGTTCAACATAAGTACTCGACAAACCATTAAATCTATTTATTCACAATTCATTATTTTTCAATATATCTTCAATCATAATTCCATTTATATAGATTCAGTTTAGTAAACGGTTTCATTAAATCTCTTTTACAAACTAACAATATTTTTATCTACGCATAATTATCCTAGTCGTTCTCTAACTCTTCATTTTTGTTTATATTCAATGAGCAAAATAAAGTATAAAAAAGTAAAGTATAAAGCAAATATATATAAGTAATTGAATATAAAATTAGCAAATATAGAGTTACATAATCTTTAATCAAATGCAGATATTATTTTAATTAGACGTTCGAGTGGCATTTTGTTAGAATTTTAATATAGGGGATTCATAATAATGTATTTATCATTGTTGTTGTAGTACTCACGACCTTAAATATCCACTCCATGATGTGCGTAAAGTTGGGCCCAAGTTCACGTTGACATTGTCGAGCTGTAGGTCAAACTTTAAAGGTTCTAATTTAAATTCCTATTCAAATGCCAAAAGTTCCGTCAATCTGCGAGTATTTAATTCATTATAAATCGCAATACAAAAGAAAATCGAGAATCAAAACAAAACACGAAATATAACTGCAGTATTGCAGCGATAAGACCTTAGGAAACCGCTGGCTGCTACGCTGCGCTGCGATAAGACGAAATCACAAAGTTGGACCTCCGTTGGTCATAGGCGATGATCTTCACTGCGGGACGATGATGATGTACAAATGTAATTAAATCTGCTCCGGTCGTCTAAACTTCTACATGGCTGAATAATCTGGATGAGCTCTAGCCTTCCAATATATTTGGCTGGTTATCATTCGGCAGGTGGCCGGTTGCGTAACTTGATGCTGAAGGTTATGTCGCCTCGTGGCCTCTTCTTGGAGCGACGGGGTTTAAACCATGAGCTGATGCGGGGGTCGACGAGACGGGGGGGGTAGTCGGCTGTAGAGCAATCACATGCTCTTATATAGGCCTGGTCTTCCTTACGCCTTGGGGTCGAATCTCGTTGCCACTTTCACACACAAATCGAACACGGAAATTTATTGAAATATACCAACTCTTGTTTTATGAGATTGGATATATATATAACTAATTATATTTCCACGTGTATGTGAAGTTAAATGGGCAGCGTCAAAAATGTATGAGCGTTCGCCACGAAGATTTATCCGATAATGATCTAAGCTCTGGGGAAGCTGCATGCTGGTGGTCGCTGTTACAGCTTTTGTTTCCCTAACTGTATAATCGTACGATCATATTCTGTTCTGATTGGCCTTAGACAATTCTCTCGCTTTTTGTTTTACACAAAAGCTGCTATAATTTAGGGCGAGGGTGTCTTGAAGAGTTTTTGCAGTGTAAAGTTAAGTTGGTCACTACAAATTGGAGTTTAAGATTGGCTTCTTTAAGTTTCTCAAAAACCTTCCTCAGTGAGTCTAGGTGTTCGTTCAGAGTTGTTGAATAGATGATCACATCATCTAAATAAACAAGGCAATGCTTATTTATGAGGTCTTTTAGGACGTAATTCATGCACCGTTGGAAGGTTGCAGGAGCATTTTTTAAGCCAAATGGCATGCGAGTGTACTCATAGTGACACTCATAGACACATTTGGTCGAAAACGCCGTTTTTGGTCTATACCAAAGTCTATCCTAAGTCTATACTTAGGGTCCATTTCGATTTGATGAAAGCCTTTTGCTAAGTCAATTGTAGTAAAATACTGACATTTTCCCAATTTGCCTAGTATTTCGTCCATGTTAGGAATCGGAAATTTATCATTTATTGTTATTTCATTTAGATTTCGATAGTCCACGACCAACCTGAATTTCGGTTTGCCAGAGGCATCCATCTTTTTGGGGACAATCCATAATGGACTGCAATAAGGGGAGTCGCTTTCGCGTATAATGCCTTCTTTTAACATTTCCTCAATTTGCTTATTTACTTCTGCTTCGTAGGAATACGGGTACGAGTATGGTCTTTGGTAAACTGCGTTTTCATGAGAGGTTTTTATATCGTGACGTATTATGCTTGTGAATGTAAGGTTTTCATTTTTGGAATATTGAATGTCATTGAACTCTTTTAATAAATTTGTAAGTCTGTATTTTTCCTCACTATTTAAATGTCCTAGTCTGTATGTGTGTTCTGAGTCTATGTGTCCATGGCATAGTTTATTTCTGATGTAAAGTTGTTTTCTTGTAAGAGTGCATTAAAGTTTTCCGAAGAGTTCTCATCACATGGATCTAGTTCTTTGTGAATGAATGTTCTTTCGTTAATTATTGTTTCTTTCCGAGAGTAGTCTATTAAACCGTTATTATATATAGTATATTTTATAGTATTTTTCTTCCTAACAGAATATCATAATAAGGTGAAAATGAATGAATATAGAATTTTTACGTTTGTTGAAAAAGACCGTTGGCTGGAAGGTCTACATATTTATTTAATTTAGAATAGCCTGTCATACTTCGGACAGTTATTTGCTTATCTTTAACTTGAAGATTGAAAAAGTTTGAGCTCATCAAGTTTATCGAAGAGCCAGTATCAACTATGCATCTATATCTGTGGTTATTAAACATGATCTCTATGTATTGGTGGGATCCCAGGCTGGTATTCGAAAATTTGAAGCTTGTTGATATTGCTGATCTGTAAACAATTCTGTCTGAGTATTCTGTAATTGATCTTCGTGGAACTGTTCGTCGTTATTAATGTAGTGTTCAGTTTCATTATCGTAATCTAATTCGTGCTGGTGAAAATTTTCATTTGTCTGCATACGCGATTGTTCGCTGCTTTCTCTAAGACGCTTATTTGGCACTCTTGGTTGTTGGGGGGGCTGATAGTAGTTTCGGGTGTCGTTTTGACGGTCCTGAAGTAAGTCTGTTCTGAATCCGTTGTATAAATTTCTGTACTGATTAAGTTGCTGTTGTCTGGTCGGAGGAATTTGTCTAAAAGGGGTTTGATTGTTTACGTTAGTGTTTTGGGTCTGTGTGGGATTTAATGGAATAAAGGGGCGAATGAATCGTTGGTTGGGATGAGTGTTTTTGATTTGGTTAATGTTTGTATGTTTATAGGTGTTAGGTGAATTTGAGTTAAATTTTGGCTGACTATCGAATGTTTTTGAAATTGGGTCTTCGTATAGACCTTCTTGTTGGGCGGTTTGCTTTAATTTTTGAACGGTTGAAATGTCATACCTCGCTAAGGTCATGAACAACCTATCGGGGAGTGAGCGTTGAATTGTATTTTTTATTGTGGTTGCCATTGCTTGTGTATGAACCACCATATTATTTCGGTCATTCTCTAATGCTAACTTATTTATAATTACACTGGACTTATCTTCTAATTGTTCACAGAATAGACGTAAGTTACCCTTAAAAGGTGTGCGATACAATCTTCCTAGTAGTTCCACCAAGGGCGTCTGAGTCTTGAATTCCGTGATTAGGGCGTCTCTTAAAGTTGTCCATTCGTTGTGCATTCCAAATTGGGTAACCTTTTCAGCATCTCCGACAATTTGAAGTTCAATGGCTCCAAATATAACCGCATTCTGTCGAGCGTCGTTTGAAGGGTATAAGTTCAACAGGTATTCGATACGTCTGATGAACGAGCTGAGATTTGATGGGTCTCCAGAGAATTTCGGTACTTGGCGTAATTGCCGAAGTAATTGAGTCATATTTTCCGCTGGTAATTCCATTTTAGTTTTATTTATAAGTTAGTTTCTGTTCTTGTTCACAGACTGCTGCAGTATGTCGAGACTTATGCCTTAAGTGAACTGCACTGTTTTAACTTTTTATTGTTTTATACAATAGTAGCGGTCGCACTTTTGATTTTAGTGGGCTACTGTTTTTGTTCACAGACTGCTACAGTATGTCGAGACTTATGTCTTAGTGAACTGCACTGTGCGCCTTTTAATTGTATTAGTCCACAAAATTAGGTCTTTAAATTAACTCCGATCGCACAGGTTCTTGTGCGGATACCGATTTTAGTCACATTAAACGAACCGAAATCATTTTTTTGCGGCCAATTCGCGGGTACAATCAGAAAAGGTTACTTGGTCGTACAAGTTTTCCTCTTTTCACTAGATTGTCAAAGGATAACGAGTTTACTAGGACTTTTTTCAGTATCCTACCGACTGCGCCAATAAACTTTTTTGGTGATATATTTAATGAAAAAAAATATATTTTCCTTTTTATGATCTTTATTTGAATAAGTTTCACCAGAGGTCAGTTAAGAACTAATTTACAAATGTATTCTTTCGGCCCAGCAAACCTTTTACAGAGGATTAACATAAGCCTTTTAAGTTCTGCTTTGCTTTATATGTCAAGCTTAACAGATCATTAAGCTCGTTACCGTTAAGCGGTTCGTATCTTGGGGGAATGTTATTTATGAGGCTTTTGGAGAGTGAAGCTTTCCAAAAGATCGGCTTTAGCTTTTTTATACGAAGAGTGAATATGTCGTATGAGGAAATGAATATGTCACTATATGTCGTATGAAGAAATGAATATGTCACTATATGTCGTATGAAGAAATGAATATGTCACAATATACTATACGTACCCTTTAACACTCGCCTCTAAGCTGAATTTCGTGAATTCAGTTAATAAATGTGTTCATGTTTGTTTTGGTGCACGAAAAGTGGTTTCATGCGTTGCGCAGATAAACAATCTACATCCAGAAAGTAGAAAATAACAGATAAGACTTAATATGTTTGTTGTTTAGGGATTTTAATATATTTTTGAAAGAAGTACGTTTATATTTTTGATAAGTGTTTTTGGGCGTATAAAATTTCAATGTATTAGTAAAGTGTAAAAGAATTTAAACATTTCCAATCTTTTTAAAATATGCGCAGTTGCAGCTAATAACCTTAAGCTATTCATTTAGTCCCTATTTTTTTTATATTATAATGTTGACAATACAAAATATAAAAAGTAACCTCTAGACCAAGCCATCGATAATTGTAATTAGAAACTGGTGCCCATAGTGTTTAAAAATAATTCCCAACTTGTTATGGCTTATATTTTACTACACGTACCCTCTAACACTATTCTCTAAGCTATTGGACAGGAAGTTTCGTGAATTCAGTTAATAAATGTGTTCATGTTTGTGTTGCTGCACGAGAAGTGGTTTCATGAGGTGCGCAGATAAACAATCTACATCCAGAAACTAGGAAATAACAGTTATACTAAAAAAGTCTGTTGTTCAGGGATTTTAATATATTTTTGAAAGAAGAATGTTTTTATTTTTGTTAAGCGTTTTTGGGAGTATAAAATGTCAATCTCTTAGTAATTGTTTAAGCAATCTTTTTAAAATATGCGCAATTGCAGCTAATAACCTTAAGCTCTTCATTTAGTCCCTATTTTTTTATATTATAATGTGAACAATACAAAATATTATAAGTAACCTCTAGACCAACTAAAGACAAATCACATTTATTCAGGCCGCCAAGTCTTCGGTTGGAGGCAGCGGACTCAGCAGAGCGATTGGTCAGCGCCTCGTGCCGTCTGGAGTTTCCTGCCTTCAACGGTCACCCAGCGCGCACATGCCCGCCTCGCATTACGCTGACCCTTGCACATCGCTTTCGCTAAAGCGAAATACGTTACTGGGCTGGCTCAGCGTCGTCGATGTTATTGTTGGCACATCCGGTCTTGGATGGCATTTCGGCGGGTCGTTGCACCCCTCTGACTTGCTCGTGTTAACTCCTCCTTGTCTTGAGATGAAGTCGTCCCCGGATTCAATGGTCTTAGACGGTTGTTGACGTTTGGCTTTCAGACGGTAGATGAGAAAGATGATGACCAGGGTTATTAAGGCTGTGGAGGAGACAGAGCAAAAGATCCAGGTGTTGCTTGATGGCAGTCTGGATTGAAGTTGGTTGATGTGCTGCAGATTTTTAACGCTCATTCCGTGAATTGATGACAGACTAGGGCGCTCTAGATGTCTCAGAACGTTTACTTGAGCCATGGCTGAAACTGCGGCCTTCTTCTTTGATGTTCCGATATTGTTGACGAAAAGGGTGCCGTTTATTTTAATTTTTTCGGTATATGATACCAGGTAAGTTCCTGGTAAGCTTATTCCCTTTTCGTCGGTGATATTTATCGTTACATCGTTGGTGATGAGCATTCCCTCGTCGACATGGTGACTGGGTCCAAGTGTCCAGGCTGGGTGTTGCAATGGGCGACCATGCCAGAGATGAGTTGTTGTGCGCAGGCTGGCGCTTTCGATCTCCTGCAGAAGGTGGTGCCCGCTGATACATTGCAGTTCTTGACGGCGAAGGTTTCTGTCCCGCAATCCGCGACCGTGCTACCGTCCTCGAAATCTAATATTCTATTTTCATGCTGTACCGGGAATATTCTTATTTTTCTACAAGTTAACAAAGGCTTCGGAAATTTTATTAAAAAGTACAATAGGTCTCGATTTTGAAAAGTTTTTCTGCTGGCTACCTCTAAAATATCTGACACGCCAACTAACGTTTGTGGGATGTTTACTTTCAATCTCCTTTACGTCAACGTCATTTAAGATTATTGGACTTATTACGTTTAATTTGGAAAGGGTGATTGCAAGTATTAAATTTTCAAGTTCTTGAATTACAACACGGTTTTTTGCCAAAATCGTCTCGTACAAATGTTCTGTGTCTAAGTTGTCTGATTTTAGAATAGAATTCATGGATGAGGTCAGTGTGTTTAATTGCAATTGTATTTTGTCGTTTATTTCTATCTGTCCGTTTACCGATTCCGTTAGCTGTCCCTGTCTTAGCCTCACCTGGTCCCAGTCGTCAGAGTCAGGGGTCCCCGCTATTGCTTTCAAAGCAGTCGCTATAAAATTAAGACTACGAGCATGACGGTGACGCACCTTTAGTGTGTCCAGAAGAGTCTCTATTCGTTCCAAGTCCGTTTCAAGTACCCGTCTCATGTGCTCCTTCACGAAGAAGTCCATCGCGTGTTTCGTCTCGTCCGCGTAAGTCTCGTACGATGTCACGTTCGTTGTATGTCCCATGTAACTGTACTCGTCCCATAAAGTAACGTCTCAGTCCATAATTGGTATGTGGTTAGCGTGTGAGTATTCGTTTAGTTTTATGGTCGAGGAGGGAGTTGTCAGTAGGACTAACGGGAGCAGCAAGTTTCCTAACCTAAGTGCGAAACATATAAAATATAGAGAGTAACAAACGTCACTAAAGTATAAAAAGGTGATAATATGAAAAAATGTATAAGAAATATAAAATTAAATTGTGCACCCTCTTACCGAAGGTTGTCCTTATGGACCACCCTCCCTTTAATAAGCACTGTCGTGCCCAGATCAGCCTCAATGACCTCTTCTGAGCAGAGTGGCGTTAATTTGGTATCCAGGCGTCTGTTGGTTTTTAACCAGACTTTTTCGCCTACTTGGTACTGCTTATTGCTTTTGTGTGCATTTGAGTACCTAAGTGTTTTCTCTTGAGCCTCTTTGATTTTGTCTCTTATTGTGCCCGCAAGATCTGGTGGAATAGCATGAACTATTTCAGGAGGCTTTTTATTTGTAACCGAGTGGACAGTTCTGTTATATTCTATCGTTGCGAATAGAATAAGGTCAGTCGCCTCGGTAATGTTTTGATCTATATTGATGCACCGTGCGATTTCTGCTAGGGTGCTATGAAATCTCTCAACTTGGCCATTAGATGTGCTGTGCAACTGGGGCGCATTTGAGACATGTATACCATAACTATTTTCTAGGATGGTTCGTATGGTTTGTGAGTTGATAGACCTTTCTTTGTCGCAGTAAACTGTTTTATATTGGGGAACAGATTTATTAGTTGTATTATCGGAGTTTTGATATCTACGACTGCTCTTGAATCGATTGGTTGGACTATAGCGAATTTTGAAAACTGGTCGATACAAGTTAGAAAATGCTTTTGATCAGTTGAAAATATATTATATCTATGTGGATAATTTCCCCAGTATAACCGGGAATTGGTGTTTCCGCTATGGTTTGTTGCACTGGGTGACGATTGTATTTTGCTTTTGAACACGTTCTGCAATTTGCGGTGATTTCTGCCGCTAGCTGGCCCATTTTGGAAAAAAAGTAGTCACGAAGGACCTGTTTTACGTTTTCCTGTCATGCTCTATGGGCTCTATTGTGTTCCGTGGTCATAATTTCCCTTTGTTCGGTACTGTTTGTTATATCGATGACCAAGCTCTTACAATGTCTAAATGTCGTCGAGCGAAAAGCGACGATTAAATCGTGCTGAATGAAGGCGAGTAATAGGTAGCTCGCAGTGGATTGCATTGACGACATCTATTTTTACTAAATCTTTTAGTGAGCGAAGCAATGTTGTGCGGTCTGTAAATCGCACAATGTGACACGTTTTTGATTTAAAAAGGATGATTGACTTTATAGACGGGAAATCCGCCTGTTCGATCACTATTTGGTTCCTAAAACAGTTTACCGGTTTTTCTGTTGACTCTACAGTGTAGGTCAACGACTCCTCGCTGTGGATAGTAGCGATGTCGGAGTATGCATCATTATCTAATGCATTTATGTTTTGCCCCGAGAAAGGGTCGGCTACGTGGTTTTCTTTTCCCGGCTTGTAGAACACTTGTCCGTTATGTTCCTCAACAAACGCTTTCCACCTTTTGAGCCTGGGATTCGGATTTTTATCCGACATTGAACCGGTCAGTGGTTGATGGTCGGTGAAGATGTTTAACTTCTTTACGCCATATAAATAGTTTCTGAGATTTTGAAGTGCCCATACTATTGCTAGTAGTTCTCGTTCATTTGTTGCCATTGCAATCTCGGTTCCGCGTAACGTGCGAGAGATCATGGTGATCAGACGACCTTTCTGTGAAAGGTCATAGGCCGCTTCCAGAGGCGTCAGTGGTCAAGTCAAATGGCTGAGTGAAATCTAGGTATGCCAACATGACATCCTCAGACTCTAGGGTTTTCTTAGTTTTTCGAATGATTTTCGCTGCTCGTTGGTCAGTTCCAGTTTGACTTTCTTTGAGTGGTTTGCACCAATTTTTCCGTTGTCACCTTTTAGAATATTCGTCAGAGCTAGCGATGCAAGCAAAAAAAAAAAAAAACATCTATAATAACTGGTCAATCCCAGAAATTACCTGAGACTGAACAATGTGGATGGGGGTTGAAATTCTTTTATAGCCTTAACCTTTTCAGGTGATGTTTTAATTCCCCCTCGAGACACTATGAAACCAAAATATTCTACGTTCTCTTTAAAGAACTTAGACATAGCAAGTTTTACCGATGTCTTCTCTCAGAACTTCATCTATAGCCCGTTGGAAAATAATCGGGGCTTTTTTTTAAACCAAAGGGAAGTCTGCAGAATTAATACTTTCCGTTGTTGACCGAAAAAGCTGTCTTTTCTCGATCGAGCTCCGCGATCTCAATTTGATGGAAGCCCGACTTCAGATCAAGAGTCGTGAAGTACTGAGCTTTTCCAATGTTCGACAGTATGGTCAATATGGATGGTATAGGATACTTGTCATCAATTGTTTTCCGATTTAGTTTCCTGAAGTCAATAACGAGACATTTCTTCCTATGACCTTCTTCGTAAAAACCCAAATTGAGTTATTGTAAGGCGACCGGGATGCGCTTATTATTCCGTCTGCTAGAAGTTGTTTAACCTCCGTATTGACGAAATCGGCTACACCAATCGGATATGGGTAAAGTTTTGAATATACGGTGAATATACGGAGGGACTCGTTTGGGTCCGCAAAGGCTTTTGAACTGTTTTTGATCATCTTTTTAAAATCTTCGTTGAGGGCGTTTGGCACGTCCACGTCTTCGATGTTAATAAAGTTTACATTTCTGCATTTTGAGTAAAAAATTTGCTCCATGTTTGCATCATGCTCGATGATGTTTTTTGTTAGATCAATTTTTGCATTGACCCTTTTTAGCACATCCAGTCCAACAATTCCGTCATATCCGTTCAGGTTGTTTAACAAGAATAGATGGATCAGACACTTTTGTTCTATTTTTGTATGACCATGGATTGATGTGACTTCGAATGGTGTCTCCATCGGTTTGAAGTATTTTAGTTCTGTTAGAGGTTTTATGTAATTTTTGGAGGCTCCTGTATCCAACAGTAACCCAATCTCCCGCCCCGCTATCGTACGAATTGTGTACGGGAGCAGGGACGATCCCCTAAAAAATGACATGATTCGGAATCGGACGTGTTATCTGCCTCGATTTCCGCTGCTTCGTAGGATTACCTATACTCCTGGTCATATGACTGCGACTACGACTGCGAGCTGTCTGCTCGTCCCTGAATTTAGAACGTGATGTGGGGTCGACGTCCATTGGTTCAGGACCTAGGTTTTGCGTATAGCCTTTTCGAGGATTATTTGATTCATTGTTCTGTTGCGTTTAGCCTTTATGTCCTTGGTATTTAGAAAATTGAGGGCCTTTAGCTTGAATACTAGTGCCCGGTGCATTATATTTTTGGTTTCTCTGGAATGCACCCTGGGAGTTGTTGTGGTTATTACCTTGTGGGGTGTTATGAAAACGGTTACCCTTGCGACGGTTTTCCGAATTGTAAGATTTTTCTTCTAAATTTTTATTAAAGCTTGCAACGAACCAGGCTCGTTCATCGCAAGACTCTGCCCGTTGAGCCACGGCTAATGCTGATGGCAAATCTTTGGGCGCAGCTGAGAGAAATACGTGTCGGACTGATTTTTTTAACCCGGTATCAAAAGCGTTCAAAGCGTCCTGCCGTGATCTGTTATTTAAGATAGCGGTACTGGTGTCATAAGACTAAGACTCTTACTAATAATAAGAGTTCGATTTTTCTCAATCTCATTATAAAAAGTCATTAGGGGAAGTTCTTCTTGACGCATAGTAACCATTTTCTGCTGCGTAACCTCGATGGGAGTTTGTTCTGCATATGCGCAGTCCATTCTAGCTATTATAGCATCGAAATTAAGTACTGTATTATGTGACGTAAGCATTACTCCCGCGGGGCCTATTACCTATTTACGTATGATTTCTACGGCCTGATAGGTTTTAGAACTACCCAAATATGGTTTGTAGATTTCGTAGGCGTTAACTGCTGCAGTTCGCCATGCGACATACTCATCTTGTTTGCCGTCAAAAATTGGTATGGACTTCACCAAGTCTAGTGGTTCATTACAAGGGATAGATGCGTATTTGCTCGAATACTACTACGGGTCCACCATCATTTATTCTCTGCCTATTTTTAACCTCTTTAAGCTTTTCTGAGAATATTCTTTGTTGGTGCTCTAGTGCGCCATTTACGGCCGCTTCCATGAGTCTAATTACATCTTTGTTACTAATGGTACCTGAGGTTTCCTGTGTTGGAGTTGCCTCTTGTTGAAGGTCCTGTTCTTGATTTTGAAATTCTTGATCGTTAACCATTTTTGTCTGTAAAACCGTCTATTAAGTTTTTAAACTCTATATCTTCGTCGGTCTCAGTACCGTCAATGTAACCCCTTGTTGGTTATTATTTCTTATGTCTTTATAGCTCTGTATTAAGTCCTCGTCACTGTCGTTGTTTTCGTTACTGTTTCTATACATCGGACAATGATACGTTTGCGATTTTTGTACTTTATAATTTGTATGAGAAATAACTACTTTTTAGGAAAGACTTTAATTTTCCTTCTTAATTTTTTTAAACAATTTGTTAATGAAAATCACTATACTTGAACTTTTAATTGCAATCAATCTTTTTTTATTTGTTTTAGTTCGTTATTTATTATGTGTATTTTTTTCCTAAAAATGGCACACATGTCTGGTTGACGTTAAAAGAGGTAAATTGAAAATAAAGATCTCACTTACATGTTATATTGGTATATTGAAATGCAGCGAAGACGGTAGCTAGTTGATCCGTTTATCCTCTGACTGTCGTTGATTTATCTGTTTACTGTTGATATGGAGCGGTTTTCACTGTTGCTTGTGCAGCCTTGTTTTGTTTTTGTATTATTTATTTGTTTTTGTGTTGCTGTTCACTGTTGTGCAGCGCGCGAGTCCGAAGTGTTTTCAAAGAAAACCCGATTACGAGACTTTGTTATTGTTGGCACATTGGATGTATTGGACGGCATTTCGGTGGGTCGTTGCACCCCTCTGACTTGCTCGTGTTAACTTATATGCTATTGGACAGGAAGTTCCGTGAATTCAGTTAATAAATGTGTTAATGTTTGTGTTGGTGCACGAAAAGTGTTTTCATGTGGTGCGCAGATAAACAATGTACATCCAATGTCTAAACATGTGTTTAGACATGATAAGTAGACAATCTATAAATATGTTCTATTTAAGGGCTCCAATAAACATGTCACGGGACAGCATAAGTGGCAACTACAGATAAGTACGATTGCAGTGGTCTATTGCCGAAGTGTCAAGAGATATGATCACGCGGGAGGTGACTAGCGCGGTCATAGGCTTCAAACATAGATTTGAGATAAACCTCAGCTGCATTGACCAACGCAGACTGCAGCGTCTTACAAGCGCTGCATTATATAATTAGATGATAAGAACCTATGTAAGAATGAATAAAAGGCGATGCCCTCGCAGTCGCGAGTCAGTTAGATTCAAATACCCGAATTGAACTCATTAAGTGTACGCATTAGTTTATAGTGTGAACATTTTGGTCCTTCGAGAAATTCTGTTGTTTTCCCCCACCAGTGGTAAGAAACACAGAAGAAAAAAACCAGCGCTTCAAAGTAAAAAGAGCCAGGTTATTCGAGTGATTCTGTTGTTTCCCCCACCAGTGGTAAGAAACACAGAATAAAATTGTGTTCTTGCTTTTCCTTGGCTGATCAATCAGCTGTGAGTCGAGGCACAGCTAGGTCAACTGGGCGACCAATCAAAAAATCCTCCAACGGATCACGCCAAAGAATACAAGCAGAAAGCACAAAAAAGTCACAGTGATTGTTTTCCCAAGATGTTGTCGGAAAGATCTGTGAAATTGATGCAAGACCAAGGAGAGCTGCAGAACAAAATACTGTAAGCAATCAAGGAAAAGGCATCTATACCAGCAATAGAAGCATTGGTAGTTCGATTTACTACTAACAACAATGCGCTGGTAAAATTGGGAGTTGGCGATCATCAATATTTTAATGATAAAATATTTATTAAAACTATGGATGCTGTCAAGGCCTACAAGGAGTCGCAATTAAAGGTAGAAACACTTGAAGAAATAAATATACCAAGTGGATCAAAATTATCTGATAGCGCATCAGCTCGGAGCTCCAGTCCAGTTGATAATCTGGTTCAACTGGTGGATAGAAGAGCGGACAGGGTGAGGCAACAGATGAGCCTAATCTACGAAACCCTGGATAGTTCAAGTGAGATTGAACTAGTCAAGCAGCTGGCAATGCTGAAAAGTCATTGGTCCAACGTGACGGACACACTGAAACTGCTTGAAAACAAGTATGACAGAACTGTCTTTGATCAAGATGAGGCAGACATTCTGCAATCTGAAGTTGCCGCACTAGAGATGGTACTTCAAATGAAGTTGGAACAGTTCAAAAGTTCCAACTGCGACGTGCCAGAACTCCCAAAAGTGGACCTTCCAACGTTCAATGGAAATGCGAAGGAATGGCCAACATTTTACGAGCTGTTCTCTGAACTAATAGACAGCAGGAACGAGCTCAGCAACACAAGGAAGCTGGGATATTTAAGAGCCTACTTAAAAGGAGAAGCTCAAATGGTGGTTAGCCATTTGATAACGGGATCAGCAGCTAGCTATGCAGCAGCGTGCGAGCTTATCTGCAAACGCTATGAGAATAGCAGAAAAATATTCCCCCAACACTTCAACAAATTAATGGAACTGGAGTGCTTGCTGCCCCATGATGAGAAAAATGTAGGGAAGTTTTTGGATACTGCGACCGAGAGCATATTCATCATAAAGCAAAAAGGAAAAATAGGAAGCTCTGCTGACGTAATTTTAGCAGAAATTCTGCTGCGGATATTTTCGCCAGAAGCCTTGCAGCTGTATGAGCAGCATGTAAAAAAGGCAAGAGCTATACAGTCCTTACAAGATGTACTGGAGTTTATTGAGCAAAAATACAACTCAGTAAACGCCATTACCAAAAATACCGCTCAGCTTGCTACAAGAAAAGTGCAAGTTAGATCGTGTCCCTTTTGCTCTAAGGATGGCCACGATATGATAAAGTGTCTCAAATTCAGAGCACAATCAATCGAAAAAAGAAAAGAATTCGTTCAAAAGAACAACATGTGCTTTAGATGCTTTGGAAAGCATAATGCTATCGACTGCAGAAAGGAAATTACATGCAATCGATGCTCCAAAAGACACAACAGCCTTCTGCATGAAGACACAAATCGCAGTATCAACAGCAATAGCCTTAAGCAAGGCCAAGACACACTATTGGCTACATCTGTTGTTTTAGTGAAAAACAAAGCTGGAGGTTACAACGAGTTGAGGGCGCTTATTGACGGTGGATCCCAGAAGACGCTGATTTCAGAGGAAGCAGCACAAATATTAAGGATTCCCAGAGTAAGGAGTACTATAGAGGTCGAAGGTATCTCCCAGACTACTCAACTATCAAAAAATAGTGTCCAAAACCAAAAATTCCAAGCAGCTTCAAAGCATCAACGGAAGCATTGGTTTTACCAACACTCCATAGAGCCCTTCCCAGCAAAAAGTTTGATATTGATATCAACAATTCCACGATTCAACGAGCCAAGCAGAATTGACATAGTGATAGGTGTGGATCTATTTCCCCTGATTATGATGGAGAAAATAAAAACCGTAAATGGAATCTTGGGACAAACCAAATTTGGATGGATTGTGTCCGGAAATATAACTCGAGCAGCAAAGCAAAAAATTATAAGTGCCACTACAACAATAAATCTAAAGGACCTGGAACGCTTTTGGGAATTGGAAGATGAAACCGATGAGACGATTACAGACAATGCAGAATGCGAAAGAAAATTCCAAGAAACAACTGTCATCAACGAGGAAGGCAGATTTGTGGTTTCAATTCCATTCCACCAAGAGGCAAAGCTTGTGGACTCTCGCAAACAGGCAATGGCAAGGCTTATGCAAATGAAAAAGAAGTTTCAAAGAAACCCAAAGAACTGGGCTGCATACAACGAATTCATGAAAAAATACCTTAAGATGGGACATATGGAATCTGTAAAGACAACGGGTCAAGGTAAATACTATTTACCCCATCAAGCAATCATCAGGCCTGGAAGCTTAACTACGAAGTTACGAGTTGCATCCGCAAAGACGACAAATGGACTAATCCTAAATGACGTTATTATAGCTGGCTCTAAGATTCAAAAGGATATATTCGATATTCTAATTAAATGGCGCAAGTGGCAATATGTTATGGTAGCTGACATTGAAAAAATGTATCGCCAAATAAAGGTTGCTGAGAAAGACCAAGAATACCAATATATCCTATGGAGAGATGATCCAAAATTGCCGATCAGTGAGTTTAAGTTAACAACCGTAACATATGGCACCTCGGCAGCACCTTTCTTAGCAGTCCGATGTCTACGAGAGTTGGCAGATCGCTTTTGCCAAGAGGATAGCGTCTTAGCAGAAACAATAAGAGACGACTTTTATATGGATGACCTCATAACTGGTGGAGACACAGTCAACGAGTGCTATGAACTTCAAAGGAAATTGAGACAAGTAATGGAGAAGGCCGGCATGCATCTGCGAAAATGGGTTGCAAATGACGAACGTATTTTAGCCGACATTCAGGACGACGGTGCTACGGAGAAAATCTGCATTGAGGAAAATGAATCGATCAAAACCTTAGGACTCCAATGGGATCCGAAGAAGGATACATTTACGTTTTCGGCAGAAAAACCAATGCTAACACGCATAACAAAGCGGTTAGTGTTATCACAGTTGTCCAGAATTTTCGACCCACTAGGATGGTTGGCACCTGTAACGATTCAAGGCAAATGTTTCATTCAGGAACTGTGGAAGTTACCGATGACTTGGGACGTTGAATTGGAATCCAACTTAGCAAACTGGTGGATGGCATATGCTAAAGGCCTATCAGATTTAGAAGAAATTAGCATTTCACGCTGGACTGGATGCTCCAAAGGTATTATGGAGCTACATGGATTCTGCGATGCATCAGGGAAAGCATATGCAGCGGCCGTGTATACAAAAGTAGGCGGCAGAGTCACCTTACTAGCAGCAAAAAGAAAAGTTAATCCTATAAAAAACAGGAAAACAATTCCAAAGTTGGAATTATGTGCTGCCCATTTACTAGCTAAGTTATTAGCAAAAGTGCAGACTATATGGAGCAACAAGATTACAACGCATGCATGGAGTGATTCGCAAATTACTATTGCTTGGATACAGAACAAGCGCAGCAAAGATAAGTTCGTCAGAACTAGAGTGGAAGAAATCTATAAACTAATTCCCAATGTCAATTGGAATTACGTTAAGTCGGAAGAAAATCCAGCAGACGTGGCTTCAAGAGGGATATCACCGCAAGCTCTTAAAATCTCTGAAATTTGGTGGAGTGGACCGAATTGGCTATCTATAGATGCACAACACTGGCCCACTCAAAAAGAATCGAAAATTGTTGTGGTATCCACATTGATAAAATCCGAATATCTGCAAAACCATCTTTTATCGAAGTATTCATCGATCGACAAACTTCTTAGAGTAATGGCGTATGTATTACGCTTCATAACAAAGCTGAGAGGAAAATCGCAACAGCCGTCACATCTTACGGTGGAGGAATTAAAGCTAGCGAAGATTGCTGTGATAAAGATACAACAACAGCTAGATTTTGGACACGAAGTCAGACTACTCAAGAACAAAAGACCATTAGACCCAAAGAGTAAGTTACAGGCGCTAAATCCTTTTTTGGATAGTGATGGCGTACTTCGAGTTGGTGGACGACTAAAAAACGAAATGATACCGTATAATGTAAAACATCCAATTATACTGGATAAGTCACATTTGACTTGGTTAATTGTAAGGGATTCTCATAAAGAAACTCTGCATGGCGGAATTAACATTATGAGAACTTATATTCAGAGGGAGTTCTGGATATTTGGCATACAAAATTCCTTAAAGAAATATTTAAGGGAATGTATTGTATGCATACGATACAAGCAAGAGATGTCCAGTCAACTGATGGGAAATTTACCAGTTTATCGAGTAACGGCTGATTACTCGTTTCAAAATACTGGTTAGTTATTGGTGAAAACAGCTTTACATATGAAGAATTTGCATCGCTGCTATGTCAAATCGAAGCAGTGCTAAACTCGCGCCCATTAGTCACTGTAAGGAGCGAAAACGATGGTGAGGACATATTAACGCCGGGTCATTTTCTGGTGGGAAGACCTCTAATTGGAGCTCCTGAACATTTTGACGAAAGTAAGACAATCAGCTCTTTGGATAGATGGAAGCTTATTCAACGCATCAGAGGTGATTTTTGGAAGAAATGGAAAGAGGAGTATCTGGTGTCATTGCAACAGCGAACCAAATGGCGGCAAGTGAAACCAAATTTGAAGGAGGGACAGCTGGTTCTTATAAAACATGAGAATACTCACCCTGCAAGATGGCCAATGGGAAGAATCATTAGTACGACTAAAGGACAAGATGATAAAGTCCGGGTAGTCACGGTCAAAACAAACGAGGGGGAAGTAAAAAGATCGCTAAATAAGATCTGTCCTGTTAGCGAAGCAAAACCAGCTGGAGCTGCAACGCCATCTATAACGGAGTCAATGCAGCTACGCAAGGACAAGAAGCTTAGGCAGCGAGTTCCAAAAGACAAAAGGAATGGCACTGGAAGCATAGCTACTGTGCTATGCTGTTTATTGATATTGCAAGCTACAACTGCGACAGAAAAATCGGAACCTCAAAAACAGGCCAAAGAACTTGGGAAAATTTACGACATCGACGCAAAAGCTGCAGTTATGGTGAACAAAATTGGTAAAATTGAAGTCGCTACATCCAGTTGGCAATTATTGTTTTATTATGACATGCAAGCCTATTTTGATGTCATAAAACAATCAGAGGACTTCCTGGAAAAATCCCGCTTGGTTTGCAAAAAAATGGGAGACTTCAAGGACTACTGCGATTTCTTCGGCACGACAATACGGACAAAAATTGACAACATAAAAGAAAAAGACAAAATACTACGGCACCGTACCAACCGAAAGAAAAGGTTTATACTGTTCTTTGATATCGGAAATGCAAATAGAATACAGGAAAATATGCAAACGATCATAAAAAACGAAAAACATCTAATGGAATATGTTGACAATCAGACCTCGGTCATCAATATAACGGAAGAATTAGTAAGAGCAACTACGATAGAAGCAAACCGGAATTTGGGAAAACTGACCCAACAAGTCAATATTATTGCAGAAACCATGAAGGGGCACTTTATTGTATATAAGGAGTCAATTAAATTCCTTATGTTATCAAATCAAGTGCGAAACTGGATTGAAGAGGCAGAAAGCCTACAAGCAACAGCGATCTCAATGATAACGGACATTAGTGAAGGAAAAATTCATCCTACACTAATTGCGCCTAACAAAATGCTGGAGGAGCTCGAAAAAGTTAAGAAAAAATTAGGACGAAAACAAATGCTACCGGGTGGAAATTCAGTTATACAATTACCACTGATCTATAAACTGATGAAGGCACATGCTATGTTGAAGGATAATGTCCTATTCATTGAAGCAAAATTGCCGATATACAACAATCAGGAAACGGATCTCTTTGAAGTAATCCCAATACCACTGTGGACAAACGGAACAAAGCTTATTCCGAAATTGAATTCTAAATATTTTGCGTTCAATACAGATATAAACGCATATCACCTAATGTCTGAAATGGAAATTAATCAATCCAGACAAGAGGATTCGACAACATGGCTTTGCGAAAGTAATTGGGCATGGAAAAACGCGGAAGATCACTCTTGCGAAATATCTCCATTGAAACCAAGCAAGGCACACTCATGCGAAATGATGGAATTCCAACGCAATTCGTTCATCAAAGAGATAAGTGGATCCAACCGTTGGCTATTTAGACTGTTTCGGAATACAACAGCTAATATAAGATGCAACGAACAGCATCAAGTTATAAGACTGCCCAATCAAGGCATTATACAACTACTTGCAGGATGCAAAGCAATATTAGGGGATACAACAATAATTACTCCTCAAAAAGTAATTAATGACAGCGTCTGAAATGTCTATCTTCCCCAGTTTACGAATTATAGATAACAAGGAGACATGGAACGTGGTCCCGCTTGTAGTGACCAACTTAACTTTACACTGCAATAACTCTTCAAGACACCCTCGCCCTAAATTATAGCAGCTTTTGTATAAAAGAAAAAGCGAGAGAATTGTCTTAGACCAATCAGAACAGAATATGATCGTACGATTATACAGTTAGGGAAACAAAAGCTGTAACAGCGACCACCAGTATGCAGCTTCCCCAGAGCTTAGATCATTATCGGATAAATCTTCGTGGCGAACGCTCACAATTTTTGACGCTGCCCGTTTAAACTTCATACACGTGGAAATATAATTTAGTTATATATATCCAATCTCATAAAACAAGAGTTGGGATATCGCAATAAATTTCCGTGTGCGATTCGTGTGAAAGTGGCAACGAGATTCGACCCCAAGGCGTAAGGAAGACCAGGCCTATATATAAGAGCATTTGATTGCTCTACAGCCGACTACCCCCCGTCTCGTCGACCCCCGCATCAGCTCATGGTTTAAACCCCGTCGCTCCAAGAAGAGGCCTCGAGGCGACATAACCTTCAGCAACAAGTTACGCAACCGGCCACCTGCCGTATGATAACTGGCCAAATATATTGGAAGGCTAGAGTTCATCCAGATATTCAGCTATGCAGAAGTTTAGACGACCGGAGCAGATTTAATTACATTTTAACATCATCATCGTCACGCAGTGAAGATCATCTCCTATGACCAACGGAGGTCCAACTTTGTGATTTCGTCTTATCGCAGCGCAGCGTAGCAGCCAGCGGTTTCCTAAGATTGACGGAACTTTTGGCATTTGAATAGGAATTTAACTTAGAACCTTTAAAGTTTGACCTACAGCTCGACAATGTCAACGTGAACTTGGGCCCAACTTTACGCACATCATGGAGTGGATATTTAAGGTCGTGAGTACTACAAAACAACAATGATAAAAATCTTATTATGAATTACCTATATTAAAATTCTAACAAAATGCCACTCGAACGTCTAATTAAAATAATATCTGCATTTGAGTAAAGATTATGTAACTATATTTGCTAATTTTATATTCAATTACTTATATATATTTGCTTTATACTTTACTTTTATATATTTTATTTTACTTACGGAATATAAACAAAAATGAAGAGTTAGAGAACGACTAGGATAATTATGCGTAGATAAAAATATTGTTAGTTTGTAAAAGAGATTTAATGAAACCGCTTATTAAACTGAATTTATATACATGGAATTATGATTGAAGATATATTGAAAAATAATGAATTGTGAATAAATAGATTTAATGGTTTGTCGAGTACTTATGTTGAACACTTTCTTAAATATGTGGTAGAGTTATTATGAACTTGGCCAAGGGACAATGTAAATATTTTAAGTAGCATTGTCATGGTAGGGAGGGTAAAGACTTAGGGAATCATTAACATCCAAAATTCCCAATACTTATCAGAATCTGTAGCTTATCTTCACACGTGTCGGCGTGTATCATTAGTATCATTATAAAGCCATTTCTTTTGTTAATCGATAATCCAGTTTTGAATATTGTTTATGAGTAAGACGTACTTATTAAAATGTAGTAGCGTTTCGTACTATCCTAAGCTAAAAGAACCCCGACCTACGGCGAGCTAGACCCGAGCATAGCAAGAGTGCGCATCCCTAGCGAAGGAAGTACAAGGTCCTCTTTATTAGTAATTATCACCCACTATTAAAAGACCCACTAGTTAAAAATCTATCGAACTACGTACACTACACATTTTTGGCGCCCGAACGTGTGGGGCTCGAGAAAATACACTACACATTTTTGAAGCCCAACGAGTGGAGCTCGACAAGTACTATACATTTTCGGCTCAGATGTGAAGCTCGAAAAGTCCGTAACTTGTTATAGCACACTAAGCTCTAAAGTAATCCATCCACAGTTAAAACACAATATAACTAATTCCAATAAATTAACATATTGGATTGAGAGTATCTATTTGGAAGGGATAGTAAAACTTAGGAACATGCGATTCAATTTGAAAGAGAATTGATCGACCAAGTGGAACTGTTTCGAATCCACAGAAGCTCATCACCATACGTTTCTTTACTCAACTTTATTTACAATTTGATTTTTCTGGAATACATTATACTTACACTTCAATAAGTCTGTATATTGTCCGATTTTCAAGTAAATAAAAGCATGAGGCAATAGACCAGCTACAATCCACTAACAAATAGAGATACAACTAAGATTCTGATAGAAGTGATCGACATAAAGAAAGACAAACCAAATAATTACAACATATCTTAACAACAATAATATGGCAGCGAAGAATAGTGCAGGTAATGCAGTTGAAGTTTCACAAGGCGTTGAAAATAGCTGTGCCATATGTAAAGAAATCTTAGCACCAACCCTTTTGTCAGCAACAACATCGTGCAGGCACACATTTCATAAAAAGTGCATTATAAACCACTTAAAAAGCACACAAACATGTCCAATTTGCAATGCAGATTGCAACGAATCGAATTTATCTCACTCTAATAACACTCTGTTCGCTGAATTAGATGCTGCAACAGCTGGCACATCCGGCGTAAGCGAATGTCAAGATAATAATGATATTTTCCCATTAAGGAGAAATACCAGATCAGGCAGGATCCGAGGTACACCTCCTAGACGAGGAGTGTCTACCAGAAATACTTACAGAGGAAATTTGGATAGGATCTTAACAGAACCTCCAACGAATTCCAGTATGGCTCTTAGTACTCAACCAGAGTTGATGAACTTTATACAGTTTACTGTTAGCCAACAACAGGCTCAACTCATGGATAACCTTACCTCTTATTTAGGGAAGACTATAGAGACATCTATTAAAAGTCATTTGGACAACTTACAATTATCTCAGCCCACACAGACAAATTCCACACCTGACAATGTCCAACCAAATACAGATTTGAGCAGGAACAATTCCAATCAAAATCGGTATTCTCAGAATTTAGACAATAATGTAGAAGAAAGAGGCGGAACCAGGAGCAATGCAAGCTCATATGTTAGCCCGGAAAAAGTATCAGGAATCATTCAAAAATGGGGATTAAAGTTCGACGGTAGCAAAACAAGCATCAGGATAGATGAATTCATTTACAGGATATGCTCACTCACCAAACAAAATCTAGGTAATGATTATAGACTTTTATGCGACCATCTGTACCTTCTGTTTGCCGGAAAAGCAAGCGATTGGTATTGGAAGTTTCATCGAAACAATCCAAATTTCGATTGGAACACATTTTGTGGCGAATTTAGGAAGAGATTCGAAGATATAGAGACAGATTATGATATTTGGGAGGGAATCCGAAAACGCAAGCAAGGAGAAAATGAAGCATTTGAAGATTTCCAGGAAACCATGGAACGGTTGATTGACAGACTGCAAAATGGAGTTTCCGAAACACAATTAGTTGAGTTATTGGTTAGAAATTCGAAGCCTAGCTTACATCATGAGTTGCTGCATCTTAAAATACCAAACAGAACACAACTCCGATACGAAGTGCGCAGGCATGAACAGTTTTATAACAATCTCAGGACGTTTAAGCCGAAACCTTATCGCTCCTGCGTGGCAGAATTAACCACCGGAGAAGAGGAAACAGGTTTAGTAAGAGTAGGTGAAGAAGTAAACCAAATTCAACGTTGGAACACCACAACTTGTTGGAATTGTGACAAACAAGGCCACAGATTCGATGATTGTATGGCTAAAAGAATTATATTTTGTTACGGTTGCGGACTTAAAGAAAAATACAAACCGACTTGTCCAAACTGTAATCCGGGAAACCGACCAAAGGATGTTTCTCTGAGCAACAAGATACATCCGTAGATTCAGAAGTTGCTAAGTCAAAATCAACCACTGAAGCCCGTGAATTTCAGGAGATAGAACCTTTGGGTCAGCCTGATATTCATTTTTCTTTTATACCCTTACACATAAGAATTCAAAATTACAATAATAAGCGTAGAGAAATATTTAGTAAAGTAGATAGTATAGGAATTCATTTAAAACCCAGACGATCTACTATCCGATTGAGAGAATTTTGGAAGAAGGTTCGTCGTGACCGACAGAAACTTATTTCCGCTATAGTACTTAGCTCTGACCAAAGACTCTATACGGATATCAATATAGAGGGTCAGACTTACAAGGCTTTATTAGATTCTGGAGCAACAATAAGTTGTGTAGGCGGATTAGCTGCACAGAACTTCCTTAAACACAACAACGTAAAAAAATGTTCTGGCGAAATTCGCGCTGCGAACGGAACAAAAAGCAAAGTAGTGTCAAAACTTATAACTTCCATTAAGTATGGAGATACGATAGACAATCTTGAATTATTTATAATACCAGAACTTCAACAGGATGTATATTTAGGCGTTGATTTTTGGCAAAAGTTCGGATTATTAAATAAAATTACGAGCAATCCGACCATTGCTGAATTAGACATCGGTACTTTGGATGATGATGAAGATTCTCCAAAATATCATGAGCTGAACGAAAGAGAAAGACTTCGGCTGGAGACAGTAATAAAAACATTTCCATCCTTTGCTTCCGAAGGTTTAGGTCGTACTACCTTGTCCACACATAGCATTGATGTAGGAAATGCGAGTCCTGTTAAACAACGGCATTGGCCAGTTTCACCTGCCATTGAAAAGCTGATGTTCGCTGAAGTGGATAACATGCTAGCCTTAGATGTTATCGAAGAGTCAACTAGCGCTTGGAGCAGTAATTGCGTGTTAGTAAAGAAAGGAGACAAGTACCGTCTATGTCTTGATTCTAGAGAGGTAAACAAGGTTACTCAGCGAGACGCATATCCTCTACCTCATATATGTGGTATCGACATGAAGCATGCATATTGGCAGATACCGCTCGACGAAAATTCTAAGCAATACACTGCGTTTACAATAACGAATAGACCGCTATATCAGTATAAAATGATGCCCTTTGGTCTATGTAACGCGGCCCAAACTCTTTGTCGTCTTATGGATCGAGTCATTCCAGCTCATCTTAGGAATAGAGTATTTGTTTATCTTGACGACTTATTAGTTTTGTCTGAGGATTTTGAATCTCATATGCTTTTACTACAAGAGATAGCTTTATGCTTACGTAAAGCAAATCTCACTATCAATGTCAGCAAATCCAAATTTTGTATGAAGGAGATCATATATCTCGGTTTTATAATTGGGAATGGACAAATAAGAACCAATCCAGATAAAGTTAAAGCGATAGTAGAATTTCCACAACCAACTTCGATTAAGCAGTTACGAAGATTTCTAGGATTAGCAGGATGGTACCGACGGTTCGTAGAAAACTTTGCCACTATTAGTTTTCCTTTAACGGAACTTCTTAAAAAGAAGAATACGCTTGACTGGAACGAAGAGGCTCAAACCGCTTTTGAAAACTTGAAATCATGTCTTACTGCTTCACCAATTCTCATAACACCAGATTTTTCTAAGCAATTCATTTTGTTGTGTGACGCCAGCTCTTTTGGTGTTGGTTGCGTACTAGCTCAGGAACGAGATGGAGTAGAACTTCCGATTTCATATATGTCCGAAAAATTGTCCAAAGCACAACGTAACTATTCAGTTTCCGAATTAGAATGTCTTGCCGTTATAAAAGGAATTAAAAAATTCCGCGCATATATTGAAGGACAGGATTTCTTAGTCATAACAGACCATGCAGCCCTTCAATGGCTAATGCGGCAGAAGGATTTATCAGGAAGGTTAGCTCGATGGTCAATGAAGTTGAGAGCGTTTACGTTCACTATAAAACATCGTAGCGGTTCTCAGAACGTCGTTGCAGACACCTTATCCAGACAGAACGACCCAGCCATCGATGAATTTTGTCAGAATGGACCCATAGTTGACGTAGATTCCCCACATTTCAAATCCACTGAATACTTGGACTTAATTAAGACAATATCTAACAATCAATCAAGATTTCCCGATCTACAAATCAGGGATGGATATATTTACAAAAGAACTACTTTTGTATCAGATGATATAAAGCAAGAAAATCCATGGAAACTATGGATACCTTCAGCTTTAGTACCCGATATATTGTTTCAGGCTCATGATGCACCAAGTTCATCTCATTGTGGCATGAGTAAAACTGTAGAAAAACTAAAAAGATATTTGTTTTGGCCTTGCATGGTTACGCAAATACGCAACTATATATCTAATTGTGTAATTTGTCGTACCACGAAAAGTCCAAACACGGTTCTAAAACCGCCAATGGGTAAACCGTTAACCTCAGACAGGCCATTCCAAAAATTATATATTGACCTCTTAGGCCCATACCCTCGCACAAAAAAAGGTCACATAGGTTTGTTGATTGTCGTTGACCATAACACCCGTTTCCACTTTTTGTTACCTCTTAAGAAGTTCACCGCTCCTAAAATCTGTGACTACTTAAAGGGGGCTATATTCTATACGTTTGGCGTTCCAGAAGTAATACTTTCTGATAACGGAAGTCAGTTTAAGTCAAGCTATTTCCAAGCTTTCCTTACTAGTTTTGGCGTACAGCAAAAACTTACAGCCATATATTCTCCACAGGCGAACGCGAGTGAAAGACTTAACAGATCGGTATTAGCCGCTGTAAGAGCTTATATAGGGAAAGAACACACAAATTGGGATGACAACTTAGACGCTATTAGTGGATCTTTAAGAGCATCGTTGCATAGAAGCACAGGTTCGTCACCTTACTTTCTGACATTTGGACAAAATATGATCCTTAACGGCAAGGACTATAGTCTCCTGCGTACTCTAAATATGTTAGCGGACGACACTCGGTTATCTAAACCGGAGGCTTTAGAACTGCAGAGACGGCAAGCTAAACTGAACCTAAACCGATCACATGAAGAAAACGCGAATAGATACAACCTACGTACACGGCAGATAGAATTTAAAAACGGCGATTTCGTTTATGCTAGAAACTTTACACAAAGTAATGCCGTAAAGAAATTCAGTAGTAAATTGGCACCCGTATTTATACCAGCTAAAGTTTATAAGAAACGTAGCTCGTACTACTATGAATTAGAGGATGAGAGAGGAAAGAAATTAGGAGTATTCCATTTGAAGGATATACAAGCTAGAAAACAAGGAGTTTCTTCAGATAAGGCTTCCTTGAAATAGTCTCGTTACCCTTATCTGTGGTGTAGTGACCAACTTAACTTTACACTGCAATAACTCTTCAAGACACCCTCGCCCTAAATTATAGCAGCTTTTGTATAAAAGAAAAAGCGAGAGAATTGTCTTAGACCAATCAGAACAGAATATGATCGTACGATTATACAGTTAGGGAAACAAAAGCTGTAACAGCGACCACCAGTATGCAGCTTCCCCAGAGCTTAGATCATTATCGGATAAATCTTCGTGGCGAACGCTCACAATTTTTGACGCTGCCCGTTTAAACTTCATACACGTGGAAATATAATTTAGTTATATATATCCAATCTCATAAAACAAGAGTTGGGATATCGCAATAAATTTCCGTGTGCGATTCGTGTGAAAGTGGCAACGAGATTCGACCCCAAGGCGTAAGGAAGACCAGGCCTATATATAAGAGCATTTGATTGCTCTACAGCCGACTACCCCCCGTCTCGTCGACCCCCGCATCAGCTCATGGTTTAAACCCCGTCGCTCCAAGAAGAGGCCTCGAGGCGACATAACCTTCAGCAACAAGTTACGCAACCGGCCACCTGCCGTATGATAACTGGCCAAATATATTGGAAGGCTAGAGTTCATCCAGATATTCAGCTATGCAGAAGTTTAGACGACCGGAGCAGATTTAATTACATTTGAACATCATCATCGTCACGCAGTGAAGATCATCTCCTATGACCAACGGAGGTCCAACTTTGTGATTTCGTCTTATCGCAGCGCAGCGTAGCAGCCAGCGGTTTCCTAAGATTGACGGAACTTTTGGCATTTGAATAGGAATTTAACTTAGAACCTTTAAAGTTTGACCTACAGCTCGACAATGTCAACGTGAACTTGGGCCCAACTTTACGCACATCATGGAGTGGATATTTAAGGTCGTGAGTATTACAAAACAACAATGATAAAAATCTTATTATGAATTACCTATATTAAAATTCTAACAAAATGCCACTCGAACGTCTAATTAAAATAATATCTGCATTTGAGTAAAGATTATGTAACTATATTTGCTAATTTTATATTCAATTACTTATATATATTTGCTTTATACTTTACTTTTATATATTTTATTTTACTTACGGAATATAAACAAAAATGAAGAGTTAGAGAACGACTAGGATAATTATGCGTAGATAAAAATATTGTTAGTTTGTAAAAGAGATTTAATGAAACCGCTTATTAAACTGAATTTATATAAATGGAATTATGATTGAAGATATATTGAAAAATAATGAATTGTGAATAAATAGATTTAATGGTTTGTCGAGTACTTATGTTGAACACTTTCTTAAATATGTGGTAGAGTTATTATGAACTTGGCCAAGGGACAATGTAAATATTTTAAGTAGCATTGTCATGGTAGGGAGGGTAAAGACTTAGGGAATCATTAACATCCAAAATTCCCAATACTTATCAGAATCTGTAGCTTATCTTCACACGTGTCGGCGTGTATCATTAGTATCATTATAAAGCCATTTCTTTTGTTAATCGATAATCCAGTTTTGAATATTGTTTATGAGTAAGACGCACTTATTAAAATGTAGTAGCGTTTCGTACTATCCTAAGCTAAAAGAACCCCGACCTACGGCGAGCTAGACCCGAGCATAGCAAGAGTGCGCATCCCTAGCGAAGGAAGTACAAGGTCCTCTTTATTAGTAATTATCACCCACTATTAAAAGACCCACTAGTTAAAAATCTATCGAACTACGTACACTACACGCTGAAGCACTTGATTGTCAACAACACTAATGAACTGCAAAATCTTCAAATGCGCATAAAGACTCTGAAAAATAACAAAGTACACATTGATGACATGATAGGTAGGCAATCTATAAATATGTTCTATTTAAGGGCTGCAATGAACATGTCACGGGACAGCATAAGTGGCAACTACAGATAAGTACGATTGCAGTGGTCTATTGCCGAAGTGTCAAGAGATATGATCACGCGGGAGGTGACTAGCGCGGTCATAGGCTTCAAACATAGATTTGAGATAAACCTCAGCTGCATTGACCAACGCAGACTGCAGCGTCTTACAAGCGCTGCATTATATAATTAGATGATAAGAACCCATGTAAGAATGAATAAAAGGCGATGCCCTCGCAGTAGCGAGTCAGTTAGATTCAAACACCCGAATTGAACTCATTAAGTGTACGCATTAGTTTATAGTGTGAACATCCAAAAAGTAGAGAATCTTATTTCTAAATTCTAGACCAACTTGTTATGGCTTCTATTTCACTATACGCACCATCTAACAACTTATAAACTAGTGCACAGGAGGTGCCGTGAATTCAGTTAATAAATGTGTTCATTTTTGTGTTGGTGCACGAAAAGTGGTTTCATGTGGTGCGCAGATAAACAATGTATATCCAGAATGTAGAAAATCCAAATTCTAAACTCTATACCAAGTCATCGGTAATTGTAATTAAAAACTAGTGATTATAGTGTTTAAAAATAATTCCCAACTTGTTATGGCTTATATTTCATTATACGTACCCTCTTACAGCCTATAAAACAGTGGACGAAAGTGCCGTGAAATCAGTTAATAAATGTGTTCATTTATGTTGGTGCACGAAAAGTGTTTTCATGTGGTGCGCAGATAAACAATGTACATCCAGAAAGTAGAAAATCTAAATTCTAATCCCTAGACCAAGTCATCGGTAATTGTAATTAAAAACTAGTGATTATAGTGTTTAAAAATAATTCCCAACTTGTTATGGCTTATATTTCATTATAAGTACCCTCTAACAGCCTATAAAACAGTGGACGAAAGTGCCGTGAAATCTGTTAATAAATGTGTTCATTTATGTTGGTGCACGAAAAGTGTTTTCATGTGGTGCGCAGATAAACAATGTACATCCAGAAAGTAGAGAATCTAATTTCTAAACTCTAGACCTAGTCATTCCCAACTTGTTATGGCTTATATTTCACTAAACGTTCCCTCTAACATCCTATAAACTAGTGGACAGGAAGTTCCGTGAATTCAGTTAATAAATGTGTTCATTTTTGTGTTGGTGCACGAAATGTGGTTTCATGTGGTGCGCAGATAAACAATGTACATCGAGAATGTAGAAAATCTAAATTCTAAACTCTATACCAAGTCATCGGTAATTGTAATTTAAGACTAGTGATTATAGTGCTTAAAAATAATTCCCAACTTGTTATGGCATATATTTCATTATAAGTACCCTCTAACAGCCTATAAAACAGTGGACGAAAGTGCCGTGAAATCTGTTAATAAATGTGTTCATTTATGTTGGTGCACGAAAAGTGTTTTCATGTGGTGCGCAGATAAACAATGTACATCCAGAAAGTAGAGAATCTAATTTCTAAACTCTAGACCTAGTCATTCCCAACTTGTTATGGCTTATATTTCACTAAACGTTCCCTCTAACATCCTATAAACTAGTGGACAGGAAGTGCCGTGAATTCAGTTAATAAATGTGTTCATTTTTGTGTTGGTGCACGAAATGTGGTTTCATGTGGTGCGCAGATAAACAATGTACATCGAGAATGTAGAAAATCTAAATTCTAAACTCTATACCAAGTCATCGGTAATTGTAATTTAAGACTAGTGATTATAGTGCTTAAAAATAATTCCCAACTTGTTATGGCATATATTTCATTATAAGTACCCTCTAACAGCCTATAAAACAGTGGACGAAAGTGCCGTGAAATCTGTTAATAAATGTGTTCATTTATGTTGGTGCACGAAAAGTGTTTTCATGTGGTGCGCAGATAAACAATGTACATCCAGAAAGTAGAGAATCTAATTTCTAAACTCTAGACCTAGTCATTCCCAACTTGTTATGGCTTATATTTCACTAAACGTTCCCTCTAACATCCTATAAACTAGTGGACAGGAAGTGCCGTGAATTCAGTTAATAAATGTGTTCATTTTTGTGTTGGTGCACGAAATGTGGTTTCATGTGGTGCGCAGATAAACAATGTACATCGAGAATGTAGAAAATCTAAATTCTAAACTCTATACCAAGTCATCGGTAATTGTAATTTAAAACTAGTGATTATAGTGCTTAAAAATAATTCCCAACTTGTTATGGCTTATATTTCATTATACGTTCCCTCTAACAGCCTATAAACTAGTGGACAGGAAGTGTCGTGAATTCAGTTAATAAATGTGTTCTGTGAGGCAACAGATGAGCCTAATCTACGAAACCCTGGATAGTTCAAGTGAGATTGAACTAGTCAAGCAGCTGGCAATGCTGAAAAGTCATTGGTCCAACGTGACGGACACACTGAAACTGCTTGAAAACAAGTATGACAGAACTGTCTTTGATCAAGATGAGGCAGACATTCTGCAATCTGAAGTTGCCGCACTAGAGATGGTACTTCAAATGAAGTTGGAACAGTTCAAAAGTTCCAACTGCGACGTGCCAGAACTCCCAAAAGTGGACCTTCCAACGTTCAATGGAAATGCGAAGGAATGGCCAACATTTTACGAGCTGTTCTCTGAACTAATAGACAGCAGGAACGAGCTCAGCAACACAAGGAAGCTGGGATATTTAAGAGCCTACTTAAAAGGAGAAGCTCAAATGGTGGTTAGCCATTTGATAACGGGATCAGCAGCTAGCTATGCAGCAGCGTGCGAGCTTATCTGCAAACGCTATGAGAATAGCAGAAAAATATTCCCCCAACACTTCAACAAATTAATGGAACTGGAGTGCTTGCTGCCCCATGATGAGAAAAATGTAGGGAAGTTTTTGGATACTGCGACCGAGAGCATATTCATCATAAAGCAAAAAGGAAAAATAGGAAGCTCTGCTGACGTAATTTTAGCAGAAATTCTGCTGCGGATATTTTCGCCAGAAGCCTTGCAGCTGTATGAGCAGCATGTAAAAAAGGCAAGAGCTATACAGTCCTTACAAGATGTACTGGAGTTTATTGAGCAAAAATACAACTCAGTAAACGCCATTACCAAAAATACCGCTCAGCTTGCTACAAGAAAAGTGCAAGTTAGATCGTGTCCCTTTTGCTCTAAGGATGGCCACGATATGATAAAGTGTCTCAAATTCAGAGCACAATCAATCGAAAAAAGAAAAGAATTCGTTCAAAAGAACAACATGTGCTTTAGATGCTTTGGAAAGCATAATGCTATCGACTGCAGAAAGGAAATTACATGCAATCGATGCTCCAAAAGACACAACAGCCTTCTGCATGAAGACACAAATCGCAGTATCAACAGCAATAGCCTTAAGCAAGGCCAAGACACACTATTGGCTACATCTGTTGTTTTAGTGAAAAACAAAGCTGGAGGTTACAACGAGTTGAGGGCGCTTATTGACGGTGGATCCCAGAAGACGCTGATTTCAGAGGAAGCAGCACAAATATTAAGGATTCCCAGAGTAAGGAGTACTATAGAGGTCGAAGGTATCTCCCAGACTACTCAACTATCAAAAAATAGTGTCCAAAACCAAAAATTCCAAGCAGCTTCAAAGCATCAACGGAAGCATTGGTTTTACCAACACTCCATAGAGCCCTTCCCAGCAAAAAGTTTGATATTGATATCAACAATTCCACGATTCAACGAGCCAAGCAGAATTGACATAGTGATAGGTGTGGATCTATTTCCCCTGATTATGATGGAGAAAATAAAAACCGTAAATGGAATCTTGGGACAAACCAAATTTGGATGGATTGTGTCCGGAAATATAACTCGAGCAGCAAAGCAAAAAATTATAAGTGCCACTACAACAATAAATCTAAAGGACCTGGAACGCTTTTGGGAATTGGAAGATGAAACCGATGAGACGATTACAGACAATGCAGAATGCGAAAGAAAATTCCAAGAAACAACTGTCATCAACGAGGAAGGCAGATTTGTGGTTTCAATTCCATTCCACCAAGAGGCAAAGCTTGTGGACTCTCGCAAACAGGCAATGGCAAGGCTTATGCAAATGAAAAAGAAGTTTCAAAGAAACCCAAAGAACTGGGCTGCATACAACGAATTCATGAAAAAATACCTTAAGATGGGACATATGGAATCTGTAAAGACAACGGGTCAAGGTAAATACTATTTACCCCATCAAGCAATCATCAGGCCTGGAAGCTTAACTACGAAGTTACGAGTTGCATCCGCAAAGACGACAAATGGACTAATCCTAAATGACGTTATTATAGCTGGCCCTAAGATTCAAAAGGATATATTCGATATTCTAATTAAATGGCGCAAGTGGCAATATGTTATGGTAGCTGACATTGAAAAAATGTATCGCCAAATAAAGGTTGCTGAGAAAGACCAAGAATACCAATATATCCTATGGAGAGATGATCCAAAATTGCCGATCAGTGAGTTTAAGTTAACAACCGTAACATATGGCACCTCGGCAGCACCTTTCTTAGCAGTCCGATGTCTACGAGAGTTGGCAGATCGCTTTTGCCAAGAGGATAGCGTCTTAGCAGAAACAATAAGAGACGACTTTTATATGGATGACCTCATAACTGGTGGAGACACAGTCAACGAGTGCTATGAACTTCAAAGGAAATTGAGACAAGTAATGGAGAAGGCCGGCATGCATCTGCGAAAATGGGTTGCAAATGACGAACGTATTTTAGCCGACATTCAGGACGACGGTGCTACGGAGAAAATCTGCATTGACGAAAATGAATCGATCAAAACCTTAGGACTCCAATGGGATCCGAAGAAGGATACATTTACGTTTTCGGCAGAAAAACCAATGCTAACACGCATAACAAAGCGGTTAGTGTTATCACAGTTGTCCAGAATTTTCGACCCACTAGGATGGTTGGCACCTGTAACGATTCAAGGCAAATGTTTCATTCAGGAACTGTGGAAGTTACCGATGACTTGGGACGTTGAATTGGAATCCAACTTAGCAAACTGGTGGATGGAATATGCTAAAGGCCTATCAGATTTAGAAGAAATTAGCATTTCACGCTGGACTGGATGCTCCAAAGGTATTATGGAGCTACATGGATTCTGCGATGCATCAGGGACAGCATATGCAGCGGCCGTGTATACAAAAGTAGGCGGCAGAGTCACCTTACTAGCGGCAAAAAGCAAAGTTAATCCTATAAAAAACAGGAAAACAATTCCAAAGTTGGAATTATGTGCTGCCCATTTACTAGCTAAGTTATTAGCAAAAGTGCAGACTATATGGAGCAACAAGATTACAACGCATGCATGGAGTGATTCGCAAATTACTATTGCTTGGATACAGAACAAGCGCAGCAAAGATAAGTTCGTCAGAACTAGAGTGGAAGAAATCTATAAACTAATTCCCAATGTCAATTGGAATTACGTTAAGTCGGAAGAAAATCCAGCAGACGTGGCTTCAAGAGGGATATCACCGCAAGCTCTTAAAATCTCTGAAATTTGGTGGAGTGGACCGAATTGGCTATCTATAGATGCACAACACTGGCCCACTCAAAAAGAATCGAAAATTGTTGTGGTATCCACATTGATAAAATCCGAATATCTGCAAAACCATCTTTTATCGAAGTATTCATCGATCGACAAACTTCTTAGAGTAATGGCGTATGTATTACGCTTCATAACAAAGCTGAGAGGAAAATCGCAACAGCCGTCACATCTTACGGTGGAGGAATTAAAGCTAGCGAAGATTGCTGTGATAAAGATACAACAACAGCTAGATTTTGGACACGAAGTCAGACTACTCAAGAACAAAAGACCATTAGACCCAAAGAGTAAGTTACAGGCGCTAAATCCTTTTTTGGATAGTGATGGCGTACTTCGAGTTGGTGGACGACTAAAAAACGAAATGATACCGTATAATGTAAAACATCCAATTATACTGGATAAGTCACATTTGACTTGGTTAATTGTAAGGGATTCTCATAAAGAAACTCTGCATGGCGGAATTAACATTATGAGAACTTATATTCAGAGGGAGTTCTGGATATTTGGCATACAAAATTCCTTAAAGAAATATTTAAGGGAATGTATTGTATGCATACGATACAAGCAAGAGATGTCCAGTCAACTGATGGGAAATTTACCAGTTTATCGAGTAACGGCTGATTACTCGTTTCAAAATACTGGTTAGTTATTGGTGAAAACAGCTTTACATATGAAGAATTTGCATCGCTGCTATGTCAAATCGAAGCAGTGCTAAACTCGCGCCCATTAGTCACTGTAAGGAGCGAAAACGATGGTGAGGACATATTAACGCCGGGTCATTTTCTGGTGGGAAGACCTCTAATTGGAGCTCCTGAACATTTTGACGAAAGTAAGACAATCAGCTCTTTGGATAGATGGAAGCTTATTCAACGCATCAGAGGTGATTTTTGGAAGAAATGGAAAGAGGAGTATCTGGTGTCATTGCAACAGCGAACCAAATGGCGGCAAGTGAAACCAAATTTGAAGGAGGGACAGCTGGTTCTTATAAAACATGAGAATACTCACCCTGCAAGATGGCCAATGGGAAGAATCATTAGTACGACTAAAGGACAAGATGATAAAGTCCGGGTAGTCACGGTCAAAACAAACGAGGGGGAAGTAAAAAGATCGCTAAATAAGATCTGTCCTGTTAGCGAAGCAAAACCAGCTGGAGCTGCAACGCCATCTATAACGGAGTCAATGCAGCTACGCAAGGACAAGAAGCTTAGGCAGCGAGTTCCAAAAGACAAAAGGAATGGCACTGGAAGCATAGCTACTGTGCTATGCTGTTTATTGATATTGCAAGCTACAACTGCGACAGAAAAATCGGAACCTCAAAAACAGGCCAAAGAACTTGGGAAAATTTACGACATCGACGCAAAAGCTGCAGTTATGGTGAACAAAATTGGTAAAATTGAAGTCGCTACATCCAGTTGGCAATTATTGTTTTATTATGACATGCAAGCCTATTTTGATGTCATAAAACAATCAGTGGACTTCCTGGAAAAATCCCGCTTGGTTTGCAAAAAAATGGGAGACTTCAAGGACTACTGCGATTTCTTCGGCACGACAATACGGACAAAAATTGACAACATAAAAGAAAAAGACAAAATACTACGGCACCGTACCAACCGAAAGAAAAGGTTTATACTGTTCTTTGATATCGGAAATGCAAATAGAATACAGGAAAATATGCAAACGATCATAAAAAACGAAAAACATCTAATGGAATATGTTGACAATCAGACCTCGGTCATCAATATAACGGAAGAATTAGTAAGAGCAACTACGATAGAAGCAAACCGGAATTTGGGAAAACTGACCCAACAAGTCAATATTATTGCAGAAACCATGAAGGGGCACTTTATTGTATATAAGGAGTCAATTAAATTCCTTATGTTATCAAATCAAGTGCGAAACTGGATTGAAGAGGCAGAAAGCCTACAAGCAACAGCGATCTCAATGATAACGGACATTAGTGAAGGAAAAATTCATCCTACACTAATTGCGCCTAACAAAATGCTGGAGGAGCTCGAAAAAGTTAAGAAAAAATTAGGACGAAAACAAATGCTACCGGGTGGAAATTCAGTTATACAATTACCACTGATCTATAAACTGATGAAGGCACATGCTATGTTGAAGGATAATGTCCTATTCATTGAAGCAAAATTGCCGATATACAACAATCAGGAAACGGATCTCTTTGAAGTAATCCCAATACCACTGTGGACAAACGGAACAAAGCTTATTCCGAAATTGAATTCTAAATATTTTGCGTTCAATACAGATATAAACGCATATCACCTAATGTCTGAAATGGAAATTAATCAATCCAGACAAGAGGATTCGACAACATGGCTTTGCGAAAGTAATTGGGCATGGAAAAACGCGGAAGATCACTCTTGCGAAATATCTCCATTGAAACCAAGCAAGGCACACTCATGCGAAATGATGGAATTCCAACGCAATTCGTTCATCAAAGAGATAAGTGGATCCAACCGTTGGCTATTTAGACTGTTTCGGAATACAACAGCTAATATAAGATGCAACGAACAGCATCAAGTTATAAGACTGCCCAATCAAGGCATTATACAACTACTTGCAGGATGCAAAGCAATATTAGGGGATACAACAATAATTACTCCTCAAAAAGTAATTAATGACAGCGTCTGAAATGTCTATCTTCCCCAGTTTACGAATTATAGATGACAAGGAGACATGGAACGTGGTCCCGCTGAAGCACTTGATTGTCAACAACACTAATGAAGTGCAAAATCTTCAAATGCGCATAAAGACTCTGAAAAATAACAAAGTACACATTGATGACTTGATTTTCCACACGGCAAGCGGACACTCGGCCCTAGCGTTGACAACGATTATTATAATTATAATGGTCATTTATATCCGGAGGCAACACATAAATGAGAGACAACTACTGGCCGTACATTTCTCCCCCCCGGAGAATGTGTTTAGACATGATAAGTAGACAATCTATAAATATGTTCTATTTAAGGGCTGCAATGAACATGTCACGGGACAGCATAAGTGGCAACTACAGATAAGTACGATTGCAGTGGTCTATTGCCGAAGTGTCAAGAGATATGATCACGCGGGAGGTGACTAGCGCGGTCATAGGCTTCAAACATAGATTTGAGATAAACCTCAGCTGCATTGACCAACGCAGACTGCAGCGTCTTACAAGCGCTGCATTATATAATTAGATGATAAGAACCCATGTAAGAATGAATAAAAGGCGATGCCCTCGCAGTAGCGAGTCAGTTAGATTCAAACACCCGAATTGAACTCATTAAGTGTACGCATTAGTTTATAGTGTGAACATCCAAAAAGTAGAGAATCTTATTTCTAAACTCTAGACCTAGTCATTCCCAACTTGTTATGGCTTCTATTTCACTATACGCACCATCTAACAACTTATAAACTAGTGCACAGGAGGTGCCGTGAATTCAGTTAATAAATGTATTCATTTTTGTGTTGGTGCACGAAAAGTGGTTTCATGTGGTGCGCAGATAAACAATGTATATCCAGAAAGTAGAAAATCCAAATTCTAAACTCTATACCAAGTCATCGGTAATTGTAATTAAAAACTAGTGATTATAGTGTTTAAAAATAATTCCCAACTTGTTATGGCTTATATTTCATTATACGTACCCTCTTACAGCCTATAAAACAGTGGACGAAAGTGCCGTGAAATCAGTTAATAAATGTGTTCATTTATGTTGGTGCACGAAAAGTGTTTTCATGTGGTGCGCAGATAAACAATGTACATCCAGAAAGTAGAAAATCTAAATTCTAATCCCTAGACCAAGTCATCGGTAATTGTAATTAAAAACTAGTGATTATAGTGTTTAAAAATAATTCCCAACTTGTTATGGCTTATATTTCATTATTCGTACCCTCTTACAGCCTATAAAACAGTGGACGAAAGTGCCGTGAAATCAGTTAATTAATGTGTTCATTTTTGTGTTGGTGCACGAAAAGTGGTTTCATGTGGTGCGCAGATAAACAATGTACATCCAGAAAGTAGAGAATCTAATTTCTAAACTCTAGACCTAGTCATTCCCAACTTGTTATGGCTTATATTTCACTAAATGTTCCCTCTAACATCCTATAAACTAGTGGACAGGAAGTTCCGTGAATTCAGTTAATAAATGTGTTCATTTTTGTGTTGGTGCACGAAAAGTGGTTTCATGTGGTGCGCAGATAAACAATGTACATTGTAGTGTGCGCTTATGTAATGTTAAGAACATTAAAGCACAATAAACATTCAAATACATAGCGACACTTTGTTGCTATGTTTATGTTGACGACTTCAAGTGGAAGTAACATGATCGTCCACTTGAAGCCTACAAGTATAAGTGCATGGTCAGCATTCTCACGCCGATCAAATACATAATACATAAGTGCATAACTCACTCTCTCTATAAGCACAGATATATAAGAGAGCCGCTCCGCTGCTGGCGTATCTGGCAGCGCAGCTACGCGGTTTTAGGTTTAGCCGAAATATACTTAAGAATGTATCGCCAGATACTTAGGAATGTTTGAACGGGCAGAACCTTTTTCTGCCCTACAATAAATATATTTGCAAACAAAGAAAGAATTCTTATTATTTATGATGGAACACACTACATGGCGACCGTGACAGTCGTCCAACATTGGACAAATAGAAGAGCAACAGAAACTGCCTAGGAGGATATTAAATTTAACCACAAAAAACAATAGGAGCAACGCTGCCAAGCCAGCAATAGCAACCACAAAAGATGCAGCAGACGCGGCAATAGAATCAGCAGCAACAGCTACAACAATTAAAAGAAAAACTATCACTACTCGCAACAATAAGCTGGACTGGACTACAATTCATCTGGGAATAAATCTGAGTGAGTAGAGTTTTATTGAGATATGGGAAAACATCGTGGCGGTTTGAAGACCAAATTAAACAAACGCATAGCCCACGTAAGGTGGCTAATATACGGTCAACAAACGCCACCGGTTTGGTCGAAAGCTCTAAAACTACATGCAGAGCTAGACCACTTGCTGCAATATCAGCAAAAACTGAAAACCCAAAAACTCGAGAAAACTCACTCAGATAATATAAGAAATAAACCAATTATTAATGAAGTTCCGAAACCCAAGGCATGCCCAGCACCAGCACCGGCACTAACAAAGCCAAAGAAGACCCACCGGACTGTGAAGGAATCTGGAGTCCTTACTGCCTGGGAACTTGTGAGAAGCCATCAACAACCAAGAAATAGACAGCAGCGAGGGAGTGTCAGCGTGCCACCCCCGGCGAAGCCCAACTGAAACTAGAAGAACATCGGCAGCAGTACTAATACTAACAAAATTAATCAATCATATAAAAAGAAAAGAAAAATTTTGTAAGACACATTGTAAAATGGAGCATATACTATTATGCCCTATTAACCCAATATGGCCCGTGAAACCATAGCTAGAATCAGGCAGGCAATAATGTTTAAATTTTTTTTTTTAAATATACTAACTAAAACGATAAAATTTAAAGAGAAATAATTTGAGATATAAATGTCCATAGAGACAAATAAAATAAGCAAAACTGAAAATAAAGAAGATTTTTTACAAAACGTTGAAATTAGAATACCCAAAATGGGTTTAATAGACACTAAAACTGTTGACTCCACAGCAAATGTTATAAACAAAGTGGAAGTCCAAAATGCAGATTTGTTCTGGATAACCATAATATTAATTATAATTGCTCTAATTATGGTATCCAATGCATTAATAAAAATATATAAACTCCATAACAAGTGTCTTAGGAAACGATACCGTAGCGCTGCTAACGGTTTAGATAGTATTTAAAGAAAAATCATTTATGAATGAAATAAAAAAAAAAAAAATATATAAGATTAAAAAGATAAAAAAAAAAAAAAAACGTAATATTGCTATTATCTAAGAACCCAGAATATAGCGCACTATAGAAATGAGAACATACGAGTTAGGATAAACCAGTAAAAAGTACCCAGCATGGACTGGGAACAGCTTATTGATCATATAGAAGAATCAAAACAAAATTTCAAAAAATCTTATAAGTGTTTAACGCAAAAAAGATCAATACAAGCTGTAACAATAAATAAGAATGCCCAAACATTAGTAAATAGTTATAATAAAGTAAGAGAGCTAATACAGCAGAACAGAAAGAATTTAGACAGTAAACAGTGTGCTAGGGTTTCGAAACTACTGGTGGTTTTAAGGGAAAAATTAATATTAATAAAAAATAAATTTAGCCTACAGATAGAAATTCCGACTATAGTAAACACTCCATTAACAATACATGTTAATGAAGAAAGCACTGACTCAGACGAAGAACATACAACTGTAGCTGAGAAAGACATTAAAGAAGAAGATCTTCACGATCTAACAATACCAGCAACATTAGTGCTGGAGGAAGCAAGTACTACCAATAACGCAGCTGACTTAGAAAATACCTTAACCATGGCTGAACAAGCAGCAGCCATTAGGTCTTACATTAAGGATGTCGCTTGCGCAGTGCCAGAATTTGATGGACAAAAGATCCATTTACAACGATTCATCAAGGCAATCAAATTGGTAGACTTAGCTAAGGGACCATTTGAGGACATTGCAGTTGAGGTTGTTAAGTCAAAAATAGTTGGCACAATTTTGAACTCAGTTGACAATGAAACGACAATTCCAGCAATTATAAACAAATTGCAGAAAGTAGTTGTCGGTGAGACCTCTGGTAATGTCAAAGCAAAGCTATTAACAGTTCAGCAAAGAGGTAAAACTGCAACGCAATTTACCGCTGAGGTTGATAGACTGAGAAAGCTATTGGAGGCTTCCTTTGTTGATGAGGGTATACCTCTGGAACATGCCACCAGTCTAAGTACTAGAGAGGCAATTGACACTCTGATAAACCGCGCTGAGCACGAAAGTGTCAAAACAGTGCTAGAAGCAGGGACTTGCACCACTATAGATGCAGCGATAAGCGCATACATAAAAACGAGTGCAAGAGTTACCAGTGACATCAATAAAGTGATGTACTTTAGAGGTAACAGATCTAACAGAGGATACGGCAATGTCAATAGAGGCTATAACCGGGGTAGAGGCTCCAATACCAATGGTTATAGAGGCAGCTATAACAACAGTTGGCAAAATGGAGGTTACCAGAATAACGGTTATCAAAACCGCAATACTGGAAACAGTGGCCGCTACAATAGCAACAATAGAGGCCGCAATAATGGAAACAGAGGCCGTAATAATAATGGCAATAATGCCTATGTGCGAGTAACCCAAGATCAGGGAAACTCGCAACAGCCCTTGGGTACCCAGTAGGAGAAGATCGTGGAGTATACGCCATCAATTATAATCTCAACATATTCACCACATTCATTCACGTAGAAACAGGTGAGAAACTTGTTTTCCTTCTCGATACAGGTGCAGATATCTCTATTCTCAAAGAGAATTCTGACAAATTTTCTAATATTCAAATAGCTAACAAAATAAATATTCAAGGCATAAACCAACAGATAGTTCAGTCTCAGGGACAGACTTTTATTGAGATACAGACAGGTAAATACATTATTCCACATAACTTTCATTTAGTAGATAAAAATTTTCCCATACCGTGTGATGGAATAATAGGAATAGATTTCATTAAAAAATATAATTGCCAACTTGTTTTCAAACCAGCATTGAAATTTCCCATTTATGTTCCAATAACGTACAGCTCTGGTAATAACACAACTCTATTACCAGCAAGATCTCAAGTTGTCCGTAGATTAATGGTGTCATCAAAAGATGATAACATTTTTATTCCGAACCAGGAAATACAAACTGGTATTTATGTTGCAAACACAATAGCAGCATCTAGTAGTGCATTTGTCCGAATTTTGAACACAGGAGATTCTGATCGATTGGTCAATATAGAAAATTTAAAATATGAGCCACTTTCGGATTACAATGTAGTTCGGGCAAATAGCGAGAACAGAAATAAAACTGTTTTGTCTCAGTTGAGGAGAAATTTCCCAAAATTGTTTAAATTACAATTGGAAACTTTATGCAGTAAATATACAGATATATTTGCATTAGAATCAGAACCAATAACGGTTAATAATTTTTATAAACAACAGTTGAGATTGAGGGATGATGAGCCAGTATACACAAGGAATTATAGAAGTCCTCATGGTCAGGTAGAAGAAGTACAGGCCCAGGTACAGAAGTTAATAAAAGATAAAATAGTTGAACCATCAATTTCAGAGTACAATAGCCCTTTGCTGTTAGTACCTAAAAAGTCAAGCCCGGGTTCAGATAAAAAGAAATGGAGATTAGTAATAGACTATCGTCAAATTAATAAGAAACTTTTGGCTGACAGATTTCCACTACCGAGAATAGATGATATTTTGGACCAACTTGGTCGAGCAAAGTATTTTTCTTGCCTCGACTTAATGTCAGGTTTTCATCAAATTGAGCTGGATGAAGGCTCAAGAGATATAACATCTTTCTCAACCAACAATGGCTCATATCGTTTCACGCGATTGCCATTTGGTTTAAAAATAGCGCCTAATTCATTTCAGAGAATGATGACTGTAGCATTCTCTGGAATAGAACCGTCTCAGGCATTCCTTTATATGGATGACTTAATAGTCATCGGTTGTTCCGAAAAGCATATGCTTAGAAACCTCACTGAAGTTTTTGATAAATGCAGGGAATACAACCTAAAGTTACATCCTGAAAAATGTTCATTTTTCATGCATGAGGTCACATTTTTGGGACATAAATGCACAGACAAGGGAATCATGCCGGATGACAAAAAATATGACGTCATTCAGAACTACCCAGTTCCACATGATGCGGATAGCGCTAGACGTTTTGTCGCATTTTGCAATTACTACAGACGCTTTATCAAAAATTTCGCCGACTATTCACGGCACATAACAAGATTATGTAAAAAGAATGTTCCATTCGAGTGGACAGATGAATGCCAAAATGCATTCATACATTTAAAATCGCAGTTGATAAACCCAACACTCTTGCAGTACCCAGACTTCAGCAAAGAATTTTGCATAACAACAGATGCGAGCAAGCAAGCGTGTGGCGCAGTTTTAAGTCAAAACCACAATGGCCACCAACTCCCAGTTGCCTATGCATCAAGAGCTTTTACGAAAGGTGAAAGTAATAAGAGTACAACAGAACAAGAGTTAACAGCGATTCATTGGGCAATAGTACATTTCAGACCGTACATTTACGGAAAACATTTCACTGTGAAAACAGATCATAGACCATTGACATATTTATTCTCAATGGTCAACCCCAGTTCTAAATTGACAAGAATAAGGCTTGAATTAGAGGAATATAATTTTACTGTGGAGTATCTAAAGGGCAAAGATAATCATGTAGCTGATGCGTTGTCAAGAAGACCCATCAGAGAGCTAAAGGAAATTACTGGAAATATATTAAAAGTCACTACAAGATTTCAAAGTAGGCAAAAATCCTGCGCAGGAAAAGAACAATTGGATTTGCATGAGCAAACCAAAGAAAAAGCTTCAGAGCCCAATGTATACGTAGTCATAACAAATGACGAAGTACGAAAAGTAGTGACATTGCAATTGAATGATACGATATGTTTATTTAAACATGGAAAGAAAATCATTGCAAGATATGATGTTGGTGATCTTTATACTAATGGAGTTCTTGATCTAGATCAATTTTTCCAAAGGCTTGAATCGCAGGCCGGTATATGTGATATCAGCCAACTCAAAATGGCACCATGGGAGAAAATCTTTGAACACGTTTCAATAGATCAATTTAAAAATATGGGCAATAAAATATTAAAGAATTTAAAAGTAGCGCTACTTACCCCGGTGACCAAAATAAATAATGAAAAAGAAAAAGAAGCTATATTGTCTACATTACATGATGATCCAATACAAGGAGGTCCTACAGGCATTACAAAAACCTTGGCCAAGGTCAAAAGACATTTTTACTGGAAAAATATGAGTAAACATATAAAAGAGTATGTAAGAAAATGTCAAAAATGCCAAAAAGCGAAAACAACAAAGCATACAAAGACCCCAATGACTATAACAGACACACCAGAACATGCTTTCGATAGGGTTGTCGTGGACACAATTGGTCCACTACCTAAGTCGGAGAATGGTAACGAGTACGCAGTCACTCTCATATGTGATTTAACCAAGTACTTAGTTGCCATTCCAATAGCAAATAAAAGCGCAAAAACAGTCGCTCAAGCTATATTTGAATCTTTTATTCTAAAGTACGGTCCAATGAAGACGTTCATAACGGACATGGGAACAGAATATAAGAATTCAATAATTACTGACCTATGTAAATATTTGAAAATCAAAAATATAACATCAACAGCTCATCACCACCAGACAGTTGGAGTGGTCGAACGAAGTCATAGAGTTTTGAACGAGTATATACGATCCTATATATCGGCAGACAAAACCGATTGGGACGTATGGCTTCAATATTTCGTATACTGCTTCAACACGACCCCATCTATGGTACATAATTACTGTCCATATGAATTAGTTTTCGGTAGAACAAGTAATTTACCAAAACACTTTAATAAGTTGCATAGCATAGAACCAATATATAATATGGATGACTACGCTAAAGAAAGTAAATATAGGTTAGAAATAGCATATGCTCGAGTAAGAAAACTGCTTGAAGCACATAAAGAGAAAAATAAGGGAAATTACGACTTAAAAGCAAATAATATAGAGTTAGAAGTAGGAGATAAAGTTTTATTAAGAAATGAGGTAGGACATAAATTAGACTTTAAATACACAGGGCCCTATAAGATAGAAAGCATAGGAGAAAATAATAATATTACGTTACTGACTAATAAAAACAAGAAACAAACAGTTCATAAAGATCGATTAAAGAAATTTCATTCATGAATGATTTTACACTTATACTTTTCATCTACACAAAATTTTTACTTCTTATTACAAAATTCGTTCTTATAATATTATTTTCAAAAAAAAAAATATAAATATAATTTGCATTCAAAAAAAAAAAAAAAAAAAAAAAAAATAAAAATATATATATATATATATATAAATATAATTTGCATTTCATAAATAAAATAACTACACTAGGTTACGTTATTTTTCAAAAGGAGGGAGATGTAGTGTGCGCTTATGTAATGTTAAGAACATTAAAGCACAATAAACATTCAAATACATAGCGACACTTTGTTGCTATGTTTATGTTGACGACTTCAAGTGGAAGTAACATGATCGTCCACTTGAAGCCTACAAGTATAAGTGCATGGTCAGCATTCTCACGCCGATCAAATACATAATACATAAGTGCATAACTCACTCTCTCTATAAGCACAGATATATAAGAGAGCCGCTCCGCTGCTGGCGTATCTGGCAGCGCAGCTACGCGGTTTTAGGTTTAGCCGAAATATACTTAAGAATGTATCGCCAGATACTTAGGAATGTTTGAACGGGCAGAACCTTTTTCTGCCCTACAATAAATATATTTGCAAACAAAGAAAGAATTCTTATTATTTATGATGGAACACACTACAACATCCAGAAAGAAGAAAATCTAAATTCTAATCCCTAGACCAAGTCATCGGTAATTGTAATTAAAAACTAGTGATTATAGTGTTTAAAAATAATTCCCAACTTGTTATGGCTTATATTTCATTATAAGTACCCTCTTACAGCCTATAAAACAGTGGACGAAAGTGCCGTGAAATCTGTTAATAAATGTGTTCATTTATGTTGGTGCACGAAAAGTGTTTTCATGTGGTGCGCAGATAAACAATGTACATCCAAAAAGTAGAGAATCTAATTTCTTAACTCTAGACCAAGTCATTCCCAACTTGTTATGGCTTATATTTCATTATACGTTCCCTCTAACTGCCTATAAACTAGTGGACAGGAAGTGCCGTGAATTCAGTTAATAAATGTGTTCATTTTTGTGTTGGTGCACGAAATGTGGTTTCATGTGGTGCGCAGATAAACAATGTACATCGAGAATGTAGAAAATCTAAATTCTAAACTCTATACCAAGTCATCGGTAATTGTAATTTAAGACTAGTGATTATAGTGCTTAAAAATAATTCCCAACTTGTTATGGCTTATATTTCATTATACGTTCCCTCTAACAGCCTATAAACTAGTGGACAGGAAGTGTCGTGAATTCAGGTAATATATGTGTTCATTTTTGTGTTGGTGCACGAAAAGTGGTTTCATATGGTGCGCAGATAAACAATGTACATCCAGAAAGAAGAAAATCTAAATTCTAAACTCTAGACCAAGTCATTCCCAACTTGTTATGGCTTATATTTCACTAAACGTTCCCTCTAACAGTCTATAAACTAGTGGACAGGAAGTGCCGTGAATTCAGTTAATAAATGTGTTCATTTTTGTGTTGGTGCACGAAAAGTGTTTTCATGTGGTGCGCAGATAAACAATGTACATCCAAAAAGTAGAGAATCTAATTTCTAAACTCTATACCAAGTCATCGGTAATTGTAATTTAAGACTAGTGATTATAGTGTTTAAAAATAATTCCCAACTTGTTATGGCTTATATTTCATTATACGTTCCCTCTAACAGCCTATAAACTAGTGGACAGGAAGTGCCGTGAATTCAGTTAATAAACGTGTTCATTTTTGTGTTGGTGCACGAAATGTGGTTTCATGTGGTGCGCAGATAAACAATGTACATCAAGAATGTAGAAAATCTAGATTCTACGCTCTAGACCAAGTCATAGGTAATTGTAATTAAAAATTAGTGATTATAGTGTTTAAAAATAATTCCCAACTTGTTATGGCTTATATTTTATTATACGTTCCCTCTAACAGCCTATAAACTAGTGGACAGGAAGTGCTGTGAATTCAGTTAATAAATGTGTTCATTTTTGTGTTGGTGCACGAAATGTGGTTTCATGTGGTTCGCAGATAAACAATGTACATCGAGAATGTAGGAAATCTAAATTCTAAACTCTATACCAAGTCATCGATAATTGTAATTTAAGACTAGTGATTATAGTGTTTAAAAATAATTCCCAACTTGTTATGGCTTATATTTCATTATACGTTCCCTCTAACAGCCTATAAACTAGTGGACAGGAAGTGTCGTGAATTCAGTTAATAAATGTGTTCATTTTTGTGTTGGTGCACGAAAAGTGGTTTCATGTGGTGCGCAGATAAACAATGTACACCGAGAATGTAGAAAATCTAAATTCTACACTCTAGACCAAGTCATCGGTAATTGTAATTAAAAACTAGTGATTATAGTGTTTAAAAATAATTCCCAACTTGTTATGGCTTATATTTCATTATACGTTCCCTCTAACAGCCTATAAACTAGTGGACAGGAAGTGCCGTGAATTCAGTTAATAAATGTGTTCATTTTTGTGTTGGTGCTCGAATGTGTGGTGCGCAGATAAACAATGTACATCCAGAAAGAAGAAAGTCTAAATTCTAAACTATAGACCAAGTCATTCCCAACTTGTTATGGCTTATATTTCACTAAACGTTCCCTCAAACAGCCTATAAACTAGTGGACGAAGTGCCGTGAATTCAGTTAATAATGTGTTCATTTTGGTGTTGGTGCACGAAAATGTGGTTTCATGTGGTGCGCAGATAAACAATGTACATCGAGAAAGTAGAAAATCTAAATTATAAACTCTAGACCAAGTCATCGGTAATTGTAATTAAAAAACTAGTGATTATAGTTTTAAAAATAATTCCCACTTGTTATGGCTTATATTTCATTATCGTACCCTCTTACATGCCTATAAACTAGTGGACGAAAGTGCCGTGAATTCAGTTAATAATGTGTTCATTTTGTGTTGGTGCACGAAAAGTGTTTTCATGTGTGTGCGCAGATAACAATGGTACATCCAAAAAGTAGAGAATCTAATTTCTAAACTCTAGACCAAGTCATTCCCAACTTGTTATGGCTTATATTGACTAAACGTTCCCTCTAACAGCCTATAACTAGGGACAGGAAGTAGCCGTGAATTCAGTTAATAAATGTGTTCATTTTTGTGTTGGTGCACGAAAAGTGGTTTCATGTGGTGCGCAGATAAACAATGTACATCCAAAAAGTAGAGAATCTAATTTCTTAACTCTATACCAAGTCATCGGTAATTGTAATTTAAGACTAGTGATTATAGTGTTTAAAAATAATTCCCAACTTGTTATGGCTTATATTTCATTATAAGTACCCTCTTAAAGCCTATAAAACAGTGGACGAAAGTGCCGTGAAATCAGTTAATAAATGTGTTCATTTATGTTGGTGCACGAAAAGTGTTTTCATGTGGTGCGCAGATAAACAATGTACATCCAAAAAGTAGAGAATCTAATTTCTTAACTCTAGACCAAGTCATTCCCAACTTGTTATGGCTTATTTCATTATACGTTCCCTCTAACTGCCTATAAACTAGTGGACAGGAAGTGTTGTGAATTCAGTTAATAAATGTGTTCATTTTTGTGTTGGTGCACGAAATGTGGTTTCATGTGGTGCGCAGATAAACAATGTACATCGAGAATGTAGAAAATCTAAATTCTACACTCTAGACCAAGTCATCGGTAATTGTAATTAAAAACTAGTGATTATAGTGTTTAAAAATAATTCCCAACTTATTATGGCTTATATTTCATTATACGTTCCCTCTAACAGCCTATAAACTAGTGGACAGGAAGTGCCGTGAATTCAGTTAATAAATGTGTTCATTTTTGTGTTGGTGCACGAAAAGTCGTTTCATGTGGTGCGCAGATAAACAATGTACATCCAGAAAGTAGAGAATCTAATTTCTAAACTCTAGACCAAGTCATTCCCAACTTGTTATGGCTTATATTTCACTAAACGTTCCCTCTAACATCCTATAAACTAGTGGACAGGAAGTTCCGTGAATTCAGTTAATAAATGTGTTCATTTTTGTGTTGGTGCACGAAAAGTGGTTTCATGTGGTGCGCAGATAAACAATGTACATCCAGAAAGTAGAAAATCTAAATTCTAATCCCTAGACCAAGTCATCGGTAATTGTAATTAAAAACTAGTGATTATAGTGTTTAAAAATAATTCCCAACTTGTTATGGCTTATATTTCATTATAAGTACCCTCTTAAAGCCTATAAAACAGTGGACGAATGTGCCGTGAAATCAGTTAATAAATGTGTTCATTTATGTTGGTGCACGAAAAGTGATTTCATGTGGTGCGCAGATAAACAATGTACATCCAAAAAGTAGAGAATCTAATTTCTTAACTCTAGACCAAGTCATTCCCAACTTGTTATGGCTTATATTTCATTATACGTTCCCTCTAACAGCCTATAAACTAGTGGACAGGAAGTGCCGTGAATTCAGTTAATAAACGTGTTCATTTTTGTGTTGGTGCACGAAATGTGGTTTCATGTGGTGCGCAGATAAACAATGTACATCGAGAATGTAGAAAATCTAGATTCTACGCTCTAGACCAAGTCATAGGTAATTGTAATTAAAAATTAGTGATTATAGTGTTTAAAAATAATTCCCAACTTGTTATGGCTTATATTTTATTATACGTTCCCTCTAACAGCCTATAAACTAGTGGACAGGAAGTGTCGTGAATTCAGTTAATAAATGTGTTCATTTTTGTGTTGGTGCACGAAATGTGGTTTCATGTGGTGCGCAGATAAACAATGTACATCGAGAATGTAGAAAATCTAAATTCTACACTCTAGACCAAGTCATCGGTAATTGTAATTAAAAACTAGTGATTATAGTGTTTAAAAATAATTCCCAACTTGTTATGGCTTATATTTCATTATACGTTCCCTCTAACAGCCTATAAACTAGTGGACAGGAAGTGCCGTGAATTCAGATTAATAAATGTGTTAATTTTTGTGTTGGTGCACGAATGTGTGGTGCGCAGATAAACAATGTACATCCAGAAAGAAGAAAATCTAAATTCTAAACTCTAGACCAAGTCATTCCCAACTTGTTATGGCTTATATTTCACTAAACGTTCCCTCTAACAGCCTATAAACTAGTGGACAGGAAGTTCCGTGAATTCAGTTAATAAATGTGTTCATTTTTGTGTTGGTGCACGAAAAGTGGTTTCATGTGGTGCGCAGATAAACAATGTACATCGAGAAAGTAGAAAATCTAAATTCTAAACTCTAGACCAAGTCATCGGTAATTGTAATTTAAAACTAGTGATTATAGTGTTTAAAAATAATTCCCAACTTGTTATGGCTTATATTTCATTATACGTTCCCTCTAACAGCCTATAAACTAGTGGACAGAAGTGCCGTGAATTCAGTTAATAAATGTGTTCATTTTTGTGTTGGTGCACGAAAAGTGGTTTCATGTGGTGCGCAGATAAACAATGTACATCGAGAAGTAGAAAATCTAAATTCTAAACTCTAGACCAAGTCATCGGTAATTGTAATTAAAACTAGTGATTATAGTGTTTAAAAATAATTCCCAACTTGTTATGGCTTATATTTCATTATACGTTCCCTCTAACAGCCTATAAACTAGTGGACAGAAAGTGCCGTGAATTCAGTTAATAAACGTGTTCATTTTTGTGTTGGTGCACGAAATGTGGTTTCATGTGGTGCGCAGATAAACAATGTACATCGAGAATGTACAAAATCTAGATTCTAACTCTAGACCAAGTCATAGGTAATTGTAATTAAAAATTAGTGATTATAGTGTTTAAAAATAATTCCCAACTTGTTATGGCTTATATTTCATTATACGTTCTCTCTAACAGCCTATAAACTAATGGACAGGAAGTTCCGTGAATTCAGTTAATAAATGTGTTCATTTTTGTGTTGGTGCACGAAATGTGGTTTCATGTGGTGCGCAGATAAACAATGTACATCGAGAATGTAGAAAATCTAAATTCTAAACTCTATACCAAGTCATAGGTAATTGTAATTTAAGACTAGTGATTATAGTGTTTAAAAATAATTCCCAACTTGTTATGGCTTATATTTTATTATACGTTCCCTCTAACAGCCTATAAACTAGTGGACAGGAAGTGCCGTGAATTCAGTTAATAAATGTGTTCATTTTTGTGTTGGTGCACGAAAGTGGTTTCATGTGGTGCGCAGATAAACAATGTACATCGAGAATGTAGAAAATCTAAATTCTACACTCTATACCAAGTCATCGGTAATTGTAATTTAAAACTAGTGATTATAGTGTTTAAAAATAATTCCCAACTTGTTATGGCTTATATTTCATTATACGTTCCCTCTAACAGCCTATAAACTAGTGGACAGGAAGTGCCGTGAATTCAGTTAATAAATGTGTTCATTTTTGTGTTGGTGCACGAAAAGTGGTTTCATGTGGTGCGCAGATAAACAATGTACATCCAGAAAGTAGAAAATCTAAATTCTAAACTCTAGACCAAGTCATCGGTAATTGTAATTAAAAACTAGTGATTATAGTGTTTAAAAATAATTCCCAACTTGTTATGGCTTATATTTCATTATACGTTACCCTCTAACAGCCTATAAACTAGTGGACAGAAAGTGCCGTGAATTCAGTTAATAAATGTGTTCATTTTTGTGTTGGTGCACGAAATGTGGTTTCATGTGGTGCGCAGATAAACAATGTACATCCAGAAAGAAGAAAATCTAAATTCTAAACTCTAGACCAAGTCATTCCCAACTTGTTATGGCTTATATTTCACTAAACGTTCCCTCTAACAGCCTATAAACTAGTGGACAGGAAGTGCCGTGAATTCAGTTAATAAACGTGTTCATTTTTGTGTTGGTGCACGAAATGTGGTTTCATGTGGTGCGCAGATAAACAATGTACATCGAGAATGTACAAAATCTAGATTCTAACTCTAGACCAAGTCATAGGTAATTGTAATTTAAGACTAGTGATTATAGTGTTTAAAAATAATTCCCAACTTGTTATGGCTTATATTTTATTATACGTTCCCTCTAACAGCCTATAAACTAGTGGACAGGAAGTGCCGTGAATTCAGTTAATAAATGTGTTCATTTTTGTGTTGGTGCACGAAATGTGGTTTCATGTGGTGCGCAGATAAACAATGTACATCGAGAATGTAGAAAATCTAAATTCTAAACTCTATACCAAGTCATCGGTAATTGTAATTTAAGACTAGTGATTATAGTGTTTAAAAATAATTCCCAACTTGTTATGGCTTATATTTCATTATACGTTCCCTCTAACAGCCTATAAACTAGTGGACAGGAAGTGTCGTGAATTCAGTTAATAAATGTGTTCATTTTTGTGTTGGTGCACGAAATGTGGTTTCATGTGGTGCGCAGATAAACAATGTACACCGAGAATGTAGAAAATCTAAATTCTACACTCTAGACCAAGTCATCGGTAATTGTAATTAAAAACTAGTGATTATAGTGTTTAAAAATAATTCCCAACTTGTTATGTCTTATATTTCATTATACGTTCCCTCTAACAGCCTATAAACTAGTGGACAGGAAGTGCCGTGAATTCAGTTAATAAATGTGTTCATTTTTGTGTTGGTGCACGAAAAGTGGTTTCATGTGGTGCGCAGATAAACAATGTACATCGAGAAAGTAGAAAATCTAAATTGTACACTCTAGACCAAGTCATCGGTAATTGTAATTAAAAACTAGTGATTATGGTGTTTAAAAATAATTCCCAACTTGTTATGGCTTATATTTCACTAAACGTTCCCTCTAACAGCCTATAAACTAGTGGACAGGAAGTTCCGTGAATTCAGTTAATAAATGTGTTCATTTTTGTGTTGGTGCACGAAAAGGGTTTTCATGTGGTGCGCAGATAAACAATGTACATCGAGAATGTAGAAAATCTAAATTCTAATCCCTAGACCAAGTCATCGGTAATTGTAATTAAAAACTAGTGATTATAGTGTTTAAAAATAATTCCCAACTTGTTATGGCTTATATTTCATTATTCGTACCCTCTTACAGCCTATAAAACAGTGGACGAAAGTGCCGTGAATTCAGTTAATAAATGTGTTCATTTTTGGGTTGGTGCACGAAAAGTGGTTTCATGTGGTGCGCAGATAAACAATGTACATCGAGAATGTAGAAAATCTACATTGTACACTCTAGACCAAGTCATCAGTAATTGTAATTAAAAACTAGTGATTATAGTGTTTAAAAATAATTCCCAACTTGTTATGGCTTATATTTCATTATTCGTACCCTCTTACAGCCTATAAAACAGTGGACGAAAGTGCCGTGAAATCAGTTAATAAATGTGTTCATTTTTGGGTTGGTGCACGAAAAGTGGTTTCATGTGGTGCGCAGATAAACAATGTACATCGAGAATGTAGAAAATCTACATTGTACACTCTAGACCAAGTCATCAGTAATTGTAATTAAAAACTAGTGATTATAGTGTTTAAAAATAATTCCCAACTTGTTATGGCTTATATTTCATTATACGTTCCCTCTAACAGCCTATAAACTAGTGGACAGGAAGTGCCGTGAATTCAGTTAATAAATGTGTTCATTTTTGTGTTGGTGCACGAAATGTGGTTTCATGTGGTGCGCAGATAAACAATGTACATCGAGAATGTAGAAAATCTAAATTCTAAACTCTATACCAAGTCATCGGTAATTGTAATTTAAGACTAGTGATTATAGTGCTTAAAAATAATTCCCAACTTGTTATGGCTTATATTTCATTAAACGTTCCCTCTAACAGCCTATAAACTAGTGGACAGGAAGTGCCGTGAATTCAGTTAATAAATGTGTTCATTTTTGTGTTGGTGCACGAAAAGTGGTTTCATGTGGTGCGCAGATAAACAATGTACATCCAGAAAGTAGAGAATCTAATTTCTAAACTCTAGACCTAGTCATTCCCAACTTGTTATGGCTTATATTTCACTAAACGTTCCCTCTAACATCCTATAAACTAGTGGACAGGAAGTGCCGTGAATTCAGTTAATAAATGTGTTCATTTTTGTGTTGGTGCACGAAATGTGGTTTCATGTGGTGCGCAGATAAACAATGTACATCGAGAATGTAGAAAATCTAAATTCTAAACTCTATACCAAGTCATCGGTAATTGTAATTAAAACTAGTGATTATAGTGTTTAAAAATAATTCCCAACTTGTTATGGCTTATATTTCATTATACGTTCCCTCTAACAGCCTATAAACTAGTGGACAGGAAGTGCCGTGAATTCAGTTAATAAATGTGTTCATTTTTGTGTTGGTGCACGAAAAGTGTTTTCATGTGGTGCGCAGATAAACAATGTACATCCAAAAAGTAGAGAATCTAATTTCTAAACTCTAGACCAAGTCATTCCCAACTTGTTATGGCTTATATTTCACTAAACGTTCCCTCTAACAGCCTATAAACTAGTGGACAGGAAGTTCCGTGAATTCAGTTAATAAATGTGTTCATTTTTGTGTTGGTGCACGAAAAGTGGTTTCATGTGGTGCGCAGATAAACAATGTACATCGAGAATGTAGAAAATCTAAATTCTACACTCTAGACCAAGTCATCGGTAATTGTAATTAAAACTAGTGATTATAGTGTTTAAAAATAATTCCCAACTTGTTATGGCTTATATTTCACTAAACGTTCCCTCTAACAGCCTATAAACTAGTGGACAGGAAGTGCCGTGAATTCAGTTAATAAACGTGTTCATTTTTGTGTTGGTGCACGAAATGTGGTTTCATGTGGTGCGCAGATAAACAATGTACATCGAGAATGTACAAAATCTAGATTCTAACTCTAGACCAAGTCATAGGTAATTGTAATTTAAGACTAGTGATTATAGTGTTTAAAAATAATTCCCAACTTGTTATGGCTTATATTTTATCATACGTTCCCTCTAACAGCCTATAAACTAGTGGACAGGAAGTGTCGTGAATTCAGTTAATAAATGTGTTCATTTTTGTGTTGGTGCTCGAATGTGTGGTGCGCAGGTAAACAATGTACATCCAGAAAGAAGAAAATCTAAATTCTAAACTCTTGACCAAGTTATTCCCAACTTGTTATGGCTTATATTTCACTAAACGTTCCCTCAAACAGCCTATAAACTAGTGGACAGGAAGTTCCGTGAATTCAGTTAATAAATGTGTTCATTTTTGTGTTGGTGCACGAAAAGTGGTTTCATGTGGTGCGCAGATAAACAATGTATATAGAGAATGTAGAAAATCTAAATTCTAATCCTAGACCAAGTCATCGGTAATTGTAATTAAAACTAGTGATTATAGTGTTTAAAAATAATTCCCAACTTGTTATGGCTTATATTTCATTATTCGTACCCTCTTACAGCCTATAAAACAGTGGACGAAAGTGCCGTGAATTCAGTTAATAAATGTGTTCATTTTTGGGTTGGTGCACGAAAAGTGGTTTCATGTGGTGCGCAGATAAACAATGTACATCGAGAATGTAGAAAATCTACATTGTACACTCTAGACCAAGTCATCAGTAATTGTAATTAAAAACTAGTGATTATAGTGTTTAAAAATAATTCCCAACTTGTTATGGCTTATATTTCATTATACGTTCCCTCTAACAGCCTATAAACTAGTGGACAGGAAGTGCCGTGAATTCAGTTAATAAATGTGTTCATTTTTGTGTTGGTGCACGAAAAGTGGTTTCATGTGGTGCGCAGATAAACAATGTACATCCAGAAAGTAGAGAATCTAATTTCTAAACTCTAGACCTAGTCATTCCCAACTTGTTATGGCTTATATTTCACTAAACGTTCCCTCTAACATCCTATAAACTAGTGGACAGGAAGTTCCGTGAATTCAGTTAATAAATGTGTTCATTTTTGTGTTGGTGCACGAAAAGTGGTTTCATGTGGTGCGCAGATAAACAATGTACATCCAGAAAGTAGAAAATCTAAATTCTAATCCCTAGACCAAGTCATCGGTAATTGTAATTAAAAACTAGTGATTATAGTGTTTAAAAATAATTCCCAACTTGTTATGGCTTATATTTCATTATAAGTACCCTCTTAAAGCCTATAAAACAGTGGACGAATGTGCCATGAAATCAGTTAATAAATGTGTTCATTTATGTTGGTGCACGAAAAGTGATTTCATGTGGTGCGCAGATAAACAATGCACATCCAAAAAGTAGAGAATCTAATTTCTTAACTCTAGACCAAGTCATTCCCAACTTGTTATGGCTTATATTTCATTATACGTTCCCTCTAACTGCTTATAAACTAGTGGACAGGAAGTGCCGTGAATTCAGTTAATAAATGTGTTCATTTTTGTGTTGGTGCACGAAATGTGGTTTCATGTGGTGCGCAGATAAACAATGTACATCGAGAATGTAGAAAATCTAAATTCTAAACTCTATACCAAGTCATCGGTAATTGTAATTTAAGACTAGTGATTATAGTGTTTAAAAATAATTCCCAACTTGTTATGGCTTATATTTCATTATACGTTCCCTCTAACAGCCTATAAACTAGTGGACAGGAAGTGCCGTGAATTCAGTTAATAAATGTGTTCATTTTTGTGTTGGTGCACGAAAAGTGGTTTCATGTGGTGCGCAGATAAACAATGTACATCGAGAAAGTAGAAAATCTAAATTCTACACTCTAGACCAAGTCATCGGTAATTGTAATTTAAAACTAGTGATTATAGTGTTTAAAAATAATTCCCAACTTGTTATGGCTTATATTTCATTATACGTACCCTCTTACAGCCTATAAACTAGTGGACGAAAGTGCCGTGAATTCAGTTAATAAATGTGTTCATTTTTGTGTTGGTGCACGAAAAGTGTTTTCATGTGGTGCGCAGATAAACAATGTACATCCAAAAAGTAGAGAATCTAATTTCTAAACTCTAGACCAAGTCATTCCCAACTTGTTATGGCTTATATTTGACTAAACGTTCCCTCTAACAGCCTATAAACTAGTGGACAGGAAGTTCCGTGAATTCAGTTAATAAATGTGTTCATTTTTGTGTTGGTGCACGAAAAGTGGTTTCATGTGGTGCGCAGATAAACAATGTACATCCAGAAAGTAGAAAATCTAAATTCTACACTCTAGACCAAGTCATCGGTAATTGTAATTAAAACTAGTGATTATAGTGTTTAAAAATAATTCCCAACTTGTTATGGCTTATATTTCATTATACGTACCCTCTTACAGCCTATAAACTAGTGGACGAAAGTGCCGTGAATTCAGTTAATAAATGTGTTCATTTTTGTGTTGGTGCACGAAAAGTGGTTTCATGTGGTGCGCAGATAAACAATGTACATCGAGAATGTAGAAAATCTAAATTCTACACTCTAGACCAAGTCATCGGTAATTGTAATTAAAAACTAGTGATTATAGTGTTTAAAAATAATTCCCAACTTGTTATGGCTTATATTTCATTATACGTACCCTCTTACAGCCTATAAACTAGTGGACGAAAGTGCCGTGAATTCAGTTAATAAATGTGTTCATTTTTGTGTTGGTGCACGAAAAGTGGTTTCATGTGGTGCGCAGATAAACAATGTACATCGAGAATGTAGAAAATCTACATTCTACACTCTAGACCAAGTCATCGGTAATTGTAATTAAAAACTAGTGATTATAGTGTTTAAAAATAATTCCCAACTTGTTATGGCTTATATTTCATTATACGTTCCCTCTAACAGCCTATAAACTAGTGGACAGGAAGTGCCGTGAATTCAGTTAATAAATGTGTTCATTTTTGTGTTGGTGCACGAAATGTGGTTTCATGTGGTGCGCAGATAAACAATGTACATCGAGAATGTAGAAAATCTAAATTCTAAACTCTATACCAAGTCATCGGTAATTGTAATTTAAGACTAGTGATTATAGTGCTTAAAAATAATTCCCAACTTGTTATGGCTTATATTTCATTATACGTTCCCTCTAACAGCCTATAAACTAGTGGACAGGAAGTGCCGTGAATTCAGTTAATAAATGTGTTCATTTTTGTGTTGGTGCACGAAAAGTGGTTTCATGTGGTGCGCAGATAAACAATGTACATCCAGAAAGTAGAGAATCTAATTTCTAAACTCTAGACCTAGTCATTCCCAACTTGTTATGGCTTATATTTCACTAAACGTTCCCTCTAACATCCTATAAACTAGTGGACAGGAAGTGCCGTGAATTCAGTTAATAAATGTGTTCATTTTTGTGTTGGTGCACGAAATGTGGTTTCATGTGGTGCGCAGATAAACAATGTACATCGAGAATGTAGAAAATCTAAATTCTAAACTCTATACCAAGTCATCGGTAATTGTAATTTAAGACTAGTGATTATAGTGCTTAAAAATAATTCCCAACTTGTTATGGCTTATATTTCATTATACGTTCCCTCTAACAGCCTATAAACTAGTGGACAGGAAGTGCCGTGAATTCAGTTAATAAATGTGTTCATTTTTGTGTTGGTGCACGAAAAGTGGTTTCATATGGTGCGCAGATAAACAATGTACATCCAGAAAGAAGAAAATCTAAATTCTAAACTCTAGACCAAGTCATTCCCAACTTGTTATGGCTTATATTTCACTAAACGTTCCCTCTAACAGCCTATAACTAGTGGCAGGAAGTTCCGTGAATCAGTTAATAAATGTGTTCATTTTTGTGTTGGTGCAGCGAAAGTGGTTCATGTGGTGCGCAGATAAACAATGTACATCGAGAAAGTAGAAAATCTAAATTCTACACTCTAGACCAAGTCATCGGTAATTGTAATTTAAAACTAGTGATTATAGTGTTTAAAAATAATTCCCAACTTGTTATGGCTTATATTTCATTATACGTACCCTCTTACAGCCTATAAACTAGTGGACAGAAGTGCCGTGAATTCAGTTATAAATGTGTTCATTTTTGTTGGTGCACGAAAAGTGGTTTCATGAGGTGCGCAGATAACAATGTACATCAGAAAGTAAAAATCATAAATTCTAAACTCTAGACAAGTCATCGGTATTGTAATTAAAAACTAGTGATTATAGTGTTAAAAATAATTCCCAACTTGTTATGGCTTATATTTCATTATACGTTCCCTCTAACAGCCTATAAACTAGTGGACAGGAAGTTCCGTGAATTCAGTTAATAAATGTGTTCATTTTTGTGTTGGTGCACGAAAAGTGTTTTCATGTGGTGCGCAGATAAACAATGTATATAGAGAATGTAGAAAATCTAAATTCTAATCCCTAGACCAAGTCATCGGTAATTGTAATTAAAAACTAGTGATTATAGTGTTTAAAAATAATTCCCAACTTGTTATGGCTTATATTTCATTATTCGTACCCTCTTACAGCCTATAAACAGTGGACGAAAGTGCCGTGAAATCATTTAATAAATGTGTTCATTTTTGGGTTGGTGCACGAAAAGTGGTTTCATGTGGTGCGCAGATAAACAATGTACATCGAGAATGTAGAAAATCTACATTGTACACTCTAGACCAAGTCATCAGTAATTGTAATTAAAAACTAGTGATTATAGTGTTTAAAAATAATTCCCAACTTGTTATGGCTTATATTTCATTATTCGTACCCTCTTACAGCCTATAAAACAGTGGACGAAAGTGCCGTGAAATCAGTTAATAAATGTGTTCATTTTTGGGTTGGTGCACGAAAAGTGGTTTCATGTGGTGCGCAGATAAACAATGTACATCGAGAATGTAGAAAATCTACATTGTACACTCTAGACCAAGTCATCAGTAATTGTAATTAAAAACTAGTGATTATAGTGTTTAAAAATAATTCCCAACTTGTTATGGCTTATATTTCATTATACGTTCCCTCTAACAGCCTATAAACTAGTGGACAGGAAGTGCCGTGAATTCAGTTAATAAATGTGTTCATTTTTGTGTTGGTGCACGAAAAGTGGTTTCATGTGGTGCGCAGATAAACAATGTACATCCAGAAAGTAGAGAATCTAATTTCTAAACTCTAGACCTAGTCATTCCCAACTTGTTATGGCTTATATTTCACTAAACGTTCCCTCTAACATCCTATAAACTAGTGGACAGGAAGTTCCGTGAATTCAGTTAATAAATGTGTTCATTTTTGTGTTGGTGCACGAAAAGTGGTTTCATGTGGTGCGCAGATAAACAATGTACATCCAGAAAGTAGAAAATCTAAATTCTAATCCCTAGACCAAGTCATCGGTAATTGTAATTAAAAACTAGTGATTATAGTGTTTAAAAATAATTCCCAACTTGTTATGGCTTATATTTCATTATAAGTACCCTCTTAAGCCTATAAAACAGTGGACGAATGTGCCATGAAATCAGTTAATAAATGTGTTCATTTATGTTGGTGCACGAAAAGTGATTTCATGTGGTGCGCAGATAAACAATGCACATCCAAAAAGTAGAGAATCTAATTTCTTAACTCTAGACCAAGTCATTCCCAACTTGTTATGGCTTATATTTCATTATACGTTCCCTCTAACTGCTTATAAACTAGTGGACAGGAAGTGCCGTGAATTCAGTTAATAAATGTGTTCATTTTTGTGTTGGTGCACGAAATGTGGTTTCATGTGGTGCGCAGATAAACAATGTACATCGAGAATGTAGAAAATCTAAATTCTAAACTCTATACCAAGTCATCGGTAATTGTAATTTAAGACTAGTGATTATAGTGCTTAAAAATAATTCCCAACTTGTTATGGCTTATATTTCATTATACGTTCCCTCTAACAGCCTATAAACTAGTGGACAGGAAGTGCCGTGAATTCAGTTAATAAATGTGTTCATTTTTGTGTTGGTGCACGAAAAGTGGTTTCATGTGGTGCGCAGATAAACAATGTACATCCAGAAAGAAAAAAATCTAAATTCTAAACTCTAGACCAAGTCATTCCCAACTTGTTATGGCTTATATTTCACTAAACGTTCCCTCAAACAGCCTATAAACTAGTGGACAGGAAGTTCCGTGAATTCAGTTAATAAATGTGTTCATTTTTGTGTTGGTGCACGAAAAGTGGTTTCATATGGTGCGCAGATAAACAATGTACATCCAGAAAGAAGAAAATCTAAATTCTAAACTCTAGACCAAGTCATTCCCAACTTGTTATGGCTTATATTTGACAAAACGTTCCCTCTAACAGCCTATAAACTAGTGGACAGGAAGTGCCGTGAATTCAGTTAATAAATGTGTTCATTTTTGTGTTGGTGCACGAAAAGTGGTTTCATGTGGTGCGCAGATAAACAATGTCCATCCAAAAAGTAGAGAATCTAATTTCTAAACTCTATACCAAGTCATCGGTAATTGTAATTTAAGACTAGTGATTATAGTGTTTAAAAATAATTCCCAACTTGTTATGGCTTATATTTCATTATACGTTCCCTCTAACAGCCTATAAACTAGTGGACAGGAAGTGCCGTGAATTCAGTTAATAAACGTGTTCATTTTTGTGTTGGTGCACGAAATGTGGTTTCATGTGGTGCGCAGATAAACAATGTACATCGAGAATGTACAAAATCTAGATTCTAACTCTAGACCAAGTCATAGGTAATTGTAATTAAAAATTAGTGATTATAGTGTTTAAAAATAATTCCCAACTTGTTATGGCTTATATTTCATTATACGTTCTCCTCTAACAGCCTATAAACTAATGGACAGGAAGTTCCGTGAATTCAGTTAATAAATGTGTTCATTTTTGTGTTGGTGCACGAAATGTGGTTTCATGTGGTGCGCAGATAAACAATGTACATCGAGAATGTAGAAAATCTAAATTCTAAACTCTATACCAAGTCATAGGTAATTGTAATTTAAGACTAGTGATTATAGTGTTTAAAAATAATTCCCAACTTGTTATGGCTTATATTTTATTATACGTTCCCTCTAACAGCCTATAAACTAGTGGACAGGAAGTGCCGTGAATTCAGTTAATAAATGTGTTCATTTTTGTGTTGGTGCACGAAATGTGGTTTCATGTGGTGCGCAGATAAACAATGTACATCGAGAATGTAGAAAATCTAAATTCTAAACTCTATACCAAGTCATCGGTAATTGTAATTTAAGACTAGTGATTATAGTGTTTAAAAATAATTCCCAACTTGTTATGGCTTATATTTCATTATACGTTCCCTCTAACAGCCTATAAACTAGTGGACAGGAAGTGTCGTGAATTCAGTTAATAAATGTGTTCATTTTTGTGTTGGTGCACGAAATGTGGTTTCATGTGGTGCGCAGATAAACAATGTACACCGAGAATGTAGAAAATCTAAATTCTACACTCTAGACCAAGTCATCGGTAATTGTAATTAAAAACTAGTGATTATAGTGTTTAAAAATAATTCCCAACTTGTTATGTCTTATATTTCATTATACGTTCCCTCTAACAGCCTATAAACTAGTGGACAGGAAGTGCCGTGAATTCAGTTAATAAATGTGTTCATTTTTGTGTTGGTGCTGAATGTGTGGTGCGCAGGTAAACAATGTACATCCAGAAAGAAGAAAATCTAAATTCTAAACTCTTGACCAAGTCATTCCCAACTTGTAATGGCTTATATTTCACATAAACGGTTCAACCTCAAACA